>NW_027222402.1:2400000-3600000 GCF_014235925.2 Colletotrichum truncatum | reverse complement strand
GGGAGAGTTGGGTCATACTGCCATATCGATTGCTCGAGGAAAGCCGTCGCAAGCGTCGAGTTGCCTGCTTCCAATTCATAAAGCATTTGAGCCAGAGCCGGCCAACTTCGTGCGTTGTATAGCGAGCTGTAAATAGCCGCGACAAGAGCTGAGTACGTCACAAGCGACGGACCGCTTTCTTTCCTGTACCCCACAATAGGCCGGTCGATGAGAGATGTGATCAATGAGTTCAGGCGTGTCTCTAGATCCTTCAAAGAAACGGGCTCTTCGTTCTTTGAACGAGCCAGTGCACAATACTCCGGCCCAGCATTAAGACACTCGCCAAGGAAACCATCGTGCCAGGCGTCAGTAGCGTTATCGAGGGCAGTCCACCCGAATCCGCCAAGCAGGCGGTGATCGCGGACGTATTCGGTGCCATCCAAAATCATCCGACCAACACTATCGGGAAACATGTTGGCGTATGTTTGGCCAATGCCAGTACCGTAGCTGACGAAGTACCCAGTCATCTCATCTTCGCCAATGGCCTTGCGTATCTCCTCCAGATCGCGTGCTACGAAAGCGGTGCTAACGAAACGGCCAATATCACCATAAGTCTCCCAGCAAGCCTTGAAAGTTGCATTGTTCATAGCATCGGCAAGCTGGAGCTGACGCTTGGGATTCGAGACCTCGATGTATTGCCCGGTCAGCAGCGACCAATGGTCTCGGTCAACATCGTAAGGGAAGCACGAGACGGATGGGTGGGTAGTGTTGACGCCTCGAGGGTCCCATCCCAGGACATCGAATTCGCCATCGCTGAATCGTTTCGATACGGTCTCGGCGACTTGCCAAGTGTACCTTGATCCACTGCCACCTGGGCCGCCGGGCTCTATCACGATTGTGCGTTTGCTTTTGGCTCCTGGAGGAGGATTTCTGTGTCCGTGGGGAAGTACATCGACGCGAGCAAGGCCAGAGACTTGGTATTTGGTTACAGCCAGACGAGCAATTCTTGGGTCCGATTTATTGGTGTAGTCAAGAGGCACATCGAGGTAACCGCATAGGTAAATACCGCGACCCGAGTATAGGTCGTCGTCGCCTTTGGTCGACTCGGTCTTGTGTCCCCAGCTCCAATGCGATGGATCGGCATCGAACAGTGCCGCCCATGTCTCATCGGGTCGGTGGTCGTCTAGGGCTGGCGGAAGCGAAGTGTTGGTGCAAGGGATGAACCGAAAGGGGTCTTTAGGTAGAGGGTACCGGCCAAAGGGTGATTCCGCATGAACTACCGAGCTGTGCGGCTGACTCTGTCCCTGACACCTCCAGACGGTAATATTTTGTTGGTGGAAATACACACTTGCGGCTCCGAGGAGAAAAATGGCGCTGCCTACTTTCAGCCACCTCCCGACTCCCTGCCGAGGAGCTTGTTGCGGTGCCTTCAAGGTAGAATGATTATGCTTCTCCATCTTGTTGAAGTCTCATACCATGCAAAGTCTCACAACCCCGAAAACTAAGGCCATCAATTGACCTTAAAAGGCTCTGAAGGTGAGTTGTAGGCGCAATTGATGACAACAATAATGACGAGGAGCACGCGTGTGAGACGACGTTGCCTGGTGAGGGGGTCTCAGATTCTGCTGACAGTGATGACGTTTCCTACAGGTTGATGTACTCGTCCGATGCCTGACCAGCTTACCTAAATGACCAGGGTCTTTTTCAATTTCTGGAATGGCTTCGTTGGAACAGTGATTACGTTCACTGCAAGGGTAGAGGGATTGCCAGATGGCTAGGATGAATTAAGAAGGTCATCATCGTATTTATGATTGAGCAATAAGCGAACTTGACCCAGTTGCAAATTATTGTCCTGTCCCCAATTTGACCGCTGCGCATTGTGTTGATGAGACTCTCGGCCGAGTCTCCCCACCATTTGTGAATTCGGCTCCGATGTACCTTGAGGTCGTATTTTCATGTCATTGTCTCAACTGCTTCGGGTGTAAACCGTCAACAACACGGCTCAGAAATCCCAGTGTTCATTGTTCCTTAGCCGTTTTAGTGAGCTCATAGATATTTGGGCAGTTTTATTTCACCAAATTGGGCTTGTAAGATGGAATCGCAGAAGAAGACCTCTCCTCAAGGCCATCGTATCTAGATAATGCTAGCTTTTGTTATAAACTTCCTTTCACCTGTGGTAACGATATCACGAGTGCCGCTGCTGGTGGTAACTTAAATTTATTCTGACCATTTAAATCTGAAGGGATAGCTTTTGAAGTGTTGCAGTTATTTCACTCTTCGTGCAAATTCTTTCCTTCAATCTTGTCCATTTCTTCTCAGTTTGATCGAGTGCCGGCCCTCCATACCAAAATGCATCTCAGTCTCGATACATTCATCCTATCAACCCTCCTCTCTGGGGCTCAGGTACGTTCACCTTCATTTCCTTCTTAACGTTCTCGATATCCTAATAAATCGCTCTTAGGCAGCCCTCGAGGCTCCTATTGCAGGGTACAGTGTGATTATTCCCGAATGGGACGTCCAAGCCTACCCCGGAGGCACCAAGAAAGCTGTTCCACTCAATGGCACGATCCAGGAAGTTCATGCACAGCTTCTTCAAATCAACCCTGACTACGACTCAAGCTTTGATCGTAGTCTTTCCGGCATGGCTCGACTATCTCAAATAACAACAGACCCAGAAAAACACATCATTTTGCATGGGGACAACGAGTTCGTCGGGGCCAATTACACGTGTGGCAACAATACATGGGGTCATGCTATCACAGGTCAAATCGAAGATGGAATACAATACCTGCGGAAGGTAGTTGGCAAGCCGAAGGCACACGCCGGACCGCAAGCTTGCGGGCGAGTGAGCTGCTCATTTGGCTCTGCTATCTGGTGGTGTAACGATGTAGGTGACATTTTCTACTTCCGAGTGTTAAAATTTCAGTTGTGGTCAACAGCTAACCAAGAGAACCCTTTGTACAGAACACCAGCCCAAAGGAACTTGAAGATTTCTCCGTCATTGCCAGCGGCGCCCACTACCTTCGGATTCAGAAGCAGTGCAAGCTTGGTTACATGTTTTATCATGAATATTACATGCGCGGGCAGGTATTCCACAAAGATGGGTGGAGCGTCATTGTTAGAGGAGATAAGTGCAAGTAAGGCAGGGGGATTGTGCTGGAGTTCAGACCTATTATGACATGAAAACATGCCATTTGCTTAGCTATGTTGCAAGTAGCCGATGAGGAAAAAAAATGCTTACCAAGCCGGTTCTCCGTGGTGGATGATGTCAATATCTGGAAAACACGTAAACCCGCACATGATTCCGCGTATACCGCCCTAGTAGCCAAACAGTATAGCCTGCTTTTCAACTAAGATGATCCCATTCATCCCTACCAACCATAGAGCCCGATCCAGGCTACTTAACTGTATGGAGTATACATCCTCAACTAGGGATCTCCACTTGACGAGGTCCGCTTCTATGCGCTCTTCGGCCCTCTCGGTATATAGCGCCGAGTGTGATCACGGATAACGGCATGTTTAGCGACTGGAAGCGCCTCCATTGGGTCATCATGGCAATTTAACCATTAAAAGAAATCTATTCGTAACAGAAAAGTGCCGCTCAAATGTAAACGAAAATGGAAAAAGAAGATCAAACGTCCCTCTTGGGTTCTTGGGTAAACGGACCGTCTTTGGAATCCTTCCCTGTCGAATCGCCTCTTCCAAACGGCTTCGTCTCGCTGGAATCCAGATCCACGCTCGCCCTCCAGCCCATCCACCACCGTCCGCTGAACAGCTCTTCCATCCGCTCCATCGGGATGCCCTTGGTCTCCGGTGCCCACAGACCGAGCAAGACCAAGCCGGATGCGCATATACACGCCCAAAAGACGTAAGCTCCCCAGATGTCGAGGCTTACAAACATGTTGGGCGTCACCCGCACCACGGCGAACTGGAAGAACCAGTGCAGCGCCATGTTGGTCGCGTAGCAGACGCTGCGGATGCGCGTCGGGTAGATCTCGGTGCCGTAGAGATACTGTACGGTGCACAGGCCGATGGACCAGCCGACGGCGTACACGAAAACGGAGGTGATGGCGGCATCCGAGGCTGCTTTGTTGCTTCCGTCGATCCAGATGCCCATGTAGACGGCCATGTATATGTGCGTGATGCACTGCAGAAACAGACCGGCGATGAAACATCGTCGACGACCGAATACATCGACGAGACCCCAGGTGAAGACCATGGTGAAGACCAATTTGACAGCGCCGTACGCACCACTCGTGATGAGCGAGGTGTTATCGCCGACAACACCGGCGTACCGGAAGATCTCGGGGATGTAGTACGTGATGCCGTTACCACCGGACCACTGCGCGACGGTCTGCATCACGGCTCCGAGGAGGAAACGCTTTCGGTAGGTGGGGATAGTGGCGATCTCCTTGAAGATGGACCAGGTAGAGGTGTCGGCGAGGATCTGCTGCTTGTTACGGAGCTGCTCGTGGATCTCTTCGTACTCGTACGCGAGGGCCGGGTCGTTGGGGTCGGCGGACCGCAGCTTGGCGAGCACGGCGAGCGCCTCCTCGCCGCGATCTCGCGACGCCAACCAGCGCGGGGTGTCGGCGAGGAAGAAGGAGGTGATGAAAGCGAGGCCGACGGGGATAAGAGGAATGGCGATGACGATGCGGTACTGCATCCTCGTCGCGGCTAGCGTCGCGTTGGCGGCATAGTTGATGAAGAAGCCTATCAAATCGAGGGGGGGATCGGTCAGTTGGATAAAGTTCGCAGACAAGGATCCAAACCTTTTTTCATGACAATGACAAGAAAAAAAAGAAAGAAAAAAAAAGAAACTTACCGATAGTTAGGAACGACAGCAAGACGACCATGTATATGCTGACAACCATGCCACGCGATTTTGCGGGCGCTATCTCGGACAGATACAACGGCGCGACGACGGTGAGGCCGCCGGCGCCCAAGCCGCCCCAAATACGGGCGAAAAGCATCAGACCAAGGATGCCGGATGAAAATACCTGCATAAGCGCCCCCGTCATCCACAAGGCGACGAAGACCTGCCATGTTCGCAGTCGGCCGAGTCTATCGTTCAGGCCCAGGGCGATGATGGAACCGAAGGCGGCGCCGAGAACGCCAAACGATGAGATGTTGGCCTTGCGATCAGCCAGACCAGACTCGTTGCCCTTCCAAAGACTGGCGACGAGGCCAAAGTCTTGCTTAAAGGAATTCAGGCCTGTAGAGGCGCTGAAACCGCCTTCATCGTAACCTAGGGAGTAGACATCATCAGCGCAACTGCGCGATGCTTCTTCTTCTTCATGGTGTGTTTTCTTTATGGGGTATTTTTCTTATTTCATTATTCTCTCTCGAGTGGAGAAGATGACAGGATACGGTCGCGTGGGTGCCAATGCAATACGATAAAACAGAAACTTACCCTTGGGGATAGACCCGCACGCGATAACAATGATGGTCAACAGATAGTAGGCGTTCGTGCCAACCATTTTCCGGGGATGGTTGACAAGAGAGAGAGAGATAGAGAGAGGTTGGTAGTTTGAACGCGGAGGAACGAGCGCTAGAGTTTGGCAGTTTTCCCAAGAGTGTGAAAGTTTAAGATGGGGTGGGAAAAAGTTTTCGGTCTTTGCCCCCTATTTCCGACACGCAACTTTGGCCAAGTCGCACCACTTCGGCTCTCACTCACTCACTCTCTCTCTGCATGTATGTCACTTTCATGCAGCAGTTGGAGCGTCGTCGACGTCTCCTTTCGATGAGCGTCGTCGCTCAAACCGCGGGGTTGAAGGGGGTAGTCCCTCCACGGGGTAACACAACCAAGCGAGACTAAAGTGTCTCTCTTTTCTTCTTCTCCGGATTTTGGGGCCCTGGTTCAAAAGTGCCCAACCCCACGATTCCGTTCGGCAGTCGATCTCGCGCGAAGGAGGATCTTGTACAGAGAGAGTGGGGGTAAAAAAAAAACATCGGACGTTGACCGAACGAGCTCTGTAGGGGAGGGAAAAGACGCTTTGAAGAGGGAGAGGCAAAAGTAACCAGGGTTGTGTCTTTCTTAGTAAGGATCTCCACACGGGGAGATGCGTTCATCCAGTGCCATTGTTGTCTCACTCCAACAAAAGTCACCCAACTAACAACCGTAGAAGGGGTCCAAGTACTTCGTCGTCGTCAAGTCAGTGGCGAGATACCTCTTTCGGTATCGCCGGCCCGTTTCCGGCTGGTCTAGCCTTTTCTCTTCCCTCTCAAGGTTGTGTGTGTCTCTCTCACTTTCACTCGCTCAATCTCATCTGGTGTCTCTCACACTCACTACTCACCTGGCTCGGTCAACTTCCGGCAGGACTGTTGCCCACAACACTATGGTCCGCGCCCTGACTCGTGGACGGCGCAAAAAAAAAAAAAAAAAAAAAAAAAAAAGAGTGACGGTGCTTCTCGCTTCTCAGGCCTGTAGTGAAGTTGCTGCCACCGCTGTCCAATGACCCGAAGTAAATAATTCCTCTACTTGCGGGCGCCGCATACCGTCGGACAGGTTCCATGAGGAGCATCTGAAAGCAGTGATTGTCATGTATGCGTAGTGTCGTTGTATCCGTAGTTAGAAACCCCCAAACCACCAATACACCAACGCAAAACCGCTACTGAGTCTTGTACCTTGGAAATCGGACATCCTCCGAAGGACACCGCCCGGGAGGACCAGAAAAAAAACTCTCATGAAGAAAAAATAACCAAGAATCCTACTCGTTCTACTTGACGACTCATCATCTACCACCTCCACTATTGCTCCTACTACCTCCTGCATAACCTGCTGGAGCCGCCAAAAGTGCGGGCTGCCCTAGAGGAGAGTCTCCTCCTGGTTGAGTGATGCTGCAACTCAATGATCCACTCAACGACCCGGACAGTCGGCAGAATCTCATCAAGCGCAATGGGCCGACGTCCATATGTGCAGGCGCACCGCCGCCGTCACCGTGGTCCGCTATTGCTCCTGCAGGCAGTTTCGGATGACCGAAACCCCGTCTTGTCTTCGATGCAGTCGCCAGCTTGTACTCGAGAGGAGAAGGATTCATCCCTTACATGCCTTACCCGCAGACGGCCAACCATAACCTCCACCAACGCCCATTCGTTCCTCGAGACTTGTCATCATATCCGCCAAATCGGCAGCGAGACCGGTCTTCGCCTCTATCACTCCTCCTCCTCCTCCTCCTCTTCTTTTAGTCTCAAGACCCTCCTCTCAACTCTTACTCATAGAGTTGCTGCCCTCAACATGATACAGAGACGCATGCTCCAGGCACACTCCTACCTCTACTGCCACCTCAGAACCATCATGGCTCTCCTTCAGCCTTTTATCAGTCCTGCTACGACGTCGACGAGAGGTGATAGAGTAATACCAAGAGCCCTCACAGCTACGTCTCGGCGTAGGTTGACTCTCCCGGAGCGGATCCCCCGCGGTGCATGGGACTCACACATGCACGTCGTCGACCCGGCCGCATATCCCTTGGCAAAGGATGCGATATACTGCCCCAAGACGCACCGGCTCGATCACGCCCTCGCTTTCGAGTCCTCCGTGGGAATCGACAATATCGTCCTCGTACAGCCCTCCATCTATGGCAACGACAACACCTGCCTACTCGATGCCCTGAGGGCTTTGGGTCCCCGCCGCGGCCGTGCCGTAGTAGCCTTCGAGCCCGGTAGCTTGCCGCAGAGTACTCTTCGGGAGTGGCATAGACTCGGTGTAAGAGGCGTCCGTATCAACTTGTCGTCGGTTGGCAAGTCTCTTACCGCAGAGGAACTCGACGACTTGTTGCATAGATACGCGGAAGACTGCAAGCCCTTGGACTGGGTTATCCAAGTATACATGCCCATGTCCATGATTGAGCTCCTAGAGCCTATCGTGCCGACTCTTGGTGTCCGCGTCTGTGTAGACCACCTCGGCCACCCCTGCGTCAAAGACATGCCGTCTCATAACCCATGCGACATGAAGGGCTTCAAGTCTTTAGCCAGGCTTCTCAAAGCAGACAACACATATGTGAAGCTTTCAGCGCCATACCGGCTAAGCTCCAAAGCCGACCACAGCGACTTGGAGCCTATTGCACGAGAAGTCCTTAACCTTCGGGGCAAGGACAGAGTAATATTCGCAACCGACTGGCCGCATACCAGGTTCGAGGGTCTCGATATCAGACCGTGGATGGAGACGGTGCTCGACTGGTGCGGCAAAGACGATGTTTTGGTTGATAGGTTATTCAGGGGGAACGCGGAGGACTTGTGGGATACCCGGCACGGCAGAAGATGACTTCATTAGCTTTCTCTATTTTTTTTTTTCCTCTTTCTCTTATTTCTCTTTTCACTGTTTTCAGCGATTTAAGCATAGCGCTGCCAGCATTCATGTATTCTCACGATTTTCATTGCAAAGCAACAATTACGTCGGTATACGACAAATGATTCATGACGATACAGATTAGAATATTCTAATGATCATAACACCAATTTTTCACCATGACTTAAAAAAAGAACTAATCTAGCTATGCTTTACCCATTCTCTCACACGAAAATGACTAGCATCTCTAAAAATCACGCCAGTCGGTGCGGGTTTGGGACGGTGTGTGCTGCGGGCGTTGCCATCTCGGCATAAAGCCGAACCTTGGAGTTTGAGTTGCGTAATCGCCATTGGCCTGGGCGCTAGAGTCAAGCTCATGGTAACTGCAAGTCCCACAGCTCTGCCAGGTTCATTGTACAAAGTAGGACCCGGTAATAGAGAGAGGGGGGAAGGAAAAGAAAAGGACATGTTAATGATGCGCGAAATACACAAACAATCGAGTTTACCCAGTCGACCTACTTTAGTGTCTGAGACACGTTGAAACGAAGAATAATGGTTACTACTAGACGGAAGCAAAATTCGAGTTTACCGGCTGTAGTTGGAAAACTAGTAAAAACGTTGTAACTAAACTCCCATCTACCAATAACTCTATTTCGCCAAGCCTTGTCAACGGACCATTAAGATTTGCCGCAGTGCATGCATCTGACGCCCGAAATAGCAGTTTCTTTACCGGTCTTTGGCTCAGCCAGCACAACTTACGTGTCGTCACTTCTGATCATCCGCAGAGTGTATACACAACATCAAGAGAATGCGCTCGTATATACTATATGAAACATGTTATCATAGTAGATGCGGGGTTGGTGATCTTCTCGACACCGAAATACGACCACCGCCCCTGCTGCATACCTAGTATATGTAAGTCACCAATACGGGGACTCCAAACCCTTGTCTAATATAATCCATTGCAATCATCAACCAAGAAGTCAGAACAAGCACAAGGCAATAAGCCCTTCATTTAGAAAAAAAGATGCCAGCAGTGATTCGACTAGTGTCTGTTACCGCCGGTCTGGAGACGACGTTGGGGGCCGTCACAGTGGATTGTTCCCCCACACTCTCAACCGCCCCTGCGCATCCCAAACAGCGAGCAACAAACACCTCTGATAAGTGGGACCATGTTTATAGGAAATGGGAGGCTTAGACAGGGTTGGGAGGGGAGTTGTTGGAGACCCTGAGTCAAGAGCCGGAGTCGTGGAGTGGGCGCTGGGCAGGTAATACATGTCGCAGCTCGACCAGTTCATCAAAGATTACCCAATCGCAACCGCAAACCAACCACTTACATGTCCTGTTGGATAGCATCATTTCCTGGAGGGCAACAAACTCCCTCATACTCGCAGTCCGACAACTCGCCGTGCTTCTCACCCCCGCCTCAGATGCGGTCATGGTTGCGACGCTAAGCCCCGGTCTCTGCAACACAAGCTATCGCGTAATATGCTATATATGGTCCTCTCCGGAGTACCTGGCTGCGCTTTCGGCGGGGACTGCGGCGGCGGAGGAGGGGAAGCGGAATTGCTAGATGAGGCTGCGCTGGTGTGAAGGAGGCTTACGGGAAAATGTCGGATATGGGGAGTTATATCTATCCGCCCGCTCCGGATGAAAGGCGGCAAGAGAGTTGAGCGGTGTCCTCGACCGGCGGATACCAACGGATCTTGGGTATGTGATTCGAGGCAACCGGATGAGCGGGTACAGAGTTGGTGGTATGTTTCTCGTGGAAGACCCTCCCGACATGATGGATCTTGTGGATAGAAAGGCGGGAAATAAAACGGGATTGGGCAGGTGATGACTGACCGAGGTTTGCAACTGCGTGGAAAAAGTTGTGGCGGAAGAAGATGCCAACTTCGGTTAGGCAACTTGTCCCGAGAGAAATTCTCGCCTGGCATGATAAGATGAGATTTGATACCAAGATCCTGGCTCGATTTACCGTATTTCTTTACGGGGACCCCATATCCATGTCAGTGTGGAGAGATATGGCTGTGGAAACCTAAGAGACGGAAAAAAAAAAAAAATGAAAATGAAAATTACCATGTGTGTGTGCATATCCAAAACTCCACGGCCAATTCTGCTTCGCGCAGTAATATGCCCCATATTTCGTCCCATGGGGAATATATGACAGAGAGGCAGCAATCCCCAGATTCCAACTGGCCGATCTTAATTGCCGACAGAGCAAAGCTGGACGCCGGTGCAACGTCCCCCAGCTTTTGCACCACGTCCGTCCGAGTTCCGAGTTCCGAACTCTGGGCAAACTCCTCCAAGCGGTGGACGAATGAGGAAATCATAGCCTCCGGAATACAACTAAGGTATAGGCCAGCTCGACCAGCGGTTTGGACGATGGAAAACAAGCTTGTTTTTGGCAGTTCTTTAGAGCCGCCTTTTAATTGTTACTCCACATGAGCCCCATGAGACTGGCCAAGTTTGCGGGGGAGAGCAGTTCATCTGACGTCGAATCCGGGGATATTGAACCGCTGGATGTTGAAAGAGTCGTGTTTACGGAATGCATAAATACAAGCAGGACTGCTTTAGTTCTCGGGTGAAAGTTGACAATTGGTGACCGACAATTGTATCCTCTAGTCTTTGAGACAATTCGTCCGTCGCACTTGAGTACTGCAATTCCACACCACCCACACACCCTCGTCCTTGATACCTCTCGGACGATATCCGTACTTCGCGGCAACCACTTATCAAAATGCGTCCCACAACCGCCTCCCTCCTTAGTCTCCTCCCTGCCGTCGCCTCTCAAACCCTGTGCCCCCTCACGCCCTGCAGCGCGGTCCACGTCCTCCTCATCCGCGGCACCAACGAGCCGTACCCAGGCCTGCAGCAGCCCATCGCCGAGGCCATCTGCAAGGACTGGGACTGCACGTGGGCCAACGTCGAGTACCAGGCCGTGTTCCACGACTACTGCGACTCCGTGGAGGGCGGCGTCGCCAACACGCTGAAAGCCGTGACCGACTACGCCACCCGTTGCCCGGACTCCAAGATCGTGCTCTCCGGTTTCTCGCAGGGCGGACAAGTCGTCGGTGATTTGCTCGGCGGCGGCGGCGGAGAGTTTAAGAGCCAGAAATGTGTGCAGGAGACGAACGACGGAATCGCTCCGGAGACCTTCCCCGGTGATCACAGTACGTTTTTGTCGTTGTCGTTTTCTTTTCTTTATCCACCCCCCTGAACTACTATCCGGATGAATGTATATGCTCGAGGTGGAGACCCGACTGATGTATGATAACAGTTGCTGCGGCTCTCATCTGGGGCTCGCCGAGACACGTTGCGAACCAGACTTACAACCTGCTCGTTGGCGCCCGCATGCAGTCGGTAGGTTTCAAGACGCACACCCGCATAACGAGGATAAATAATCACACGCGCACAGGGCTTCCCGAGGGAGGGCAGTCAGCTCGAGTCGCTGAACCGGTGGTCGGCCATACTGCGTGATTACTGCAATAATGATGATCCCGCTTGTTCCCAGGGTACCAGCTGGGAGGCGCACGAGAATTACGGACAGAAGTATGCCGAGGATGCGGCTCAGTTTGTTAGGTTTAAGGCTTGCTAGGCTGGGTCAGGCAAAGTGCTAACGGTGACTTGATATGTGCTTACAACGAGACTAATAATAATCATTCATCTGAATTTGTTTACGAACCGTATACTTACTTATTTAGTTCTGGCGGAGTAAAGTAGTGTTAATACTTGAGCACTATGGTTCTAACTAAGTAGAAGAGGAAGATGGCGTTTGTTAGTACCTTAGCTAGGGCTAATAGTAGTAGTAACTAGTAACTAGCAAAAGCTAAACCTCACCTATGTTAGCCATAAAATAACCCGCATAACTCACGCCAACGGTCAGTTGATGATCTAAAACTGCAGGAAATATATCAATTTGCATTGATAAGTTCAAATAAGTGCCAAAAACAAAACAAATGCCCCCTCACGGGATTGAACCGTGGACCTTCTCATAAGTCGTCAAGATACGAGTGAGACGCTCTACCACTGAGCCAAAGGGGCAACTCCAAAGCTTATGTAAGTTATGTTTGCATGCAACTTATGTAGGAAAGCCTCACTCACTCAACAGCCACAGCCACAGGCACAGCCACATATTGCATAAATCAAACTTAGACAACAACATCTTCCACATTTGGTCATTCCGTTCATCCTTTAACGACACCCAAGCACCAACCTCTTACACTGACAGCAACACCAAATTCGGTCAACTTCCACCCTTCCATCCCCGCCAGCCAGACTTTCAAACCGCGGCAATAGAGTTTTCTTCTCTACATAGTAAACATGCAATACCTTGATACCTCGGGTTCTGTCCGTCATTTCAACCTCGGCCATCCCCCGTGCCGGTAGACCGGGGGCCACAATTGACTTATTCTGTTCCCTCCAGCCGGATACAAGTATCCGCTCACGGGCGTCGGCGCAGGTTTGTCTCCACCTCACGATCTTCCGACTTTTTTGTGTTTTTTTTTTCCGTTTTTTCTCTTTCTCTGCCCAGTCATTACTCTCTTGTCGAGAATACTAGCGAGACTTATAGCGAGATGCGTTGAAAATGCAACAACACTACGAAATCTCTGACCCCTTCAAGGGTCCCTGCCGGCCCGACTCGTGACGATCATTCTATAGTTATCCTGCCAGCGCAAATCTTTGTTTGCAGATCTCTAAGAAATAGAGATAGAGGGGAAAACAAAAACACGCAACGACTCCATCACCCATCTCCCCCAGATCGGGATCCCTTCAGTCGGGATCGGACACCCTTTCCGAACGTTTTTTTTACCAGCTGCTTGTCTTCCTTCAGACCCTGGCCGTGACATCTACAATGGATCCCTCGCCAGCACACGCATTCTCCGTTGTCACAAGCACGTGCAGCACCCCCAAAATGGGACCCCAGCAGCTTTCATCTCCAGATATGAAGAAAATAGTCCACCCCCGGTGCGGTACTTCGGTCGTCCGACGGCAAAGATACCCCGAAACATCCGCAACGCTCATGTCTCTCTCTCTCTCTCTTCTAAAATGAAGCCCCATGTTTCTGCTAACTACCTATTCGGGAGGGGTGTGGTCTAAAGGCCCAGCCCAGTCTCCAAGCGATTGTAACCTCCAGACGCATCTTGCATATTACGCGCTAGTGTTTTCCCCCCCAGATTTTCCAAGAAATCCAGATTCCCCTCCCTCCTCTCAACTTACACATGCACGACGCACACAGGCAACCAGACACCGGCCCTATCTCCTCATCCTCGGTCAACTTCCGAACACCTGATGGCCACGGCCGGGAAATTAGACCGTCGGATGGACTGTTGATCTGATGACCGGCGCGGCGAAGCTAAAAGCGGTGATTGTTCAGTGGGTAGTGGAGGAGCACGGCCGCCGGGCGGGCCAGCCCGCCTTTGCCAGAAATCAAACGCCGTAAAAGCCACGCAAGACATGCGACGGATGTCAAGAAAAGCTCCGAGACAAGCTACCTCCCCCCCGCACACGCATATTCCAAGATCTTGACACGAACATCACGGACAATGTCCGAAGAAGAAGAAACGAAAATGTCCCATCACGCAATGAACACCGAGAAAAGGAAGGGGGAAGAACATAGCCAAGAGATATCCCCCAATTCCTCGGAACATGCCCGAGTGGAGCGGTCAACGGTCCATCCAACGGTCACACTCCGGCCTTGGTGTTCTCCTCGGCGAGATGTCATGTTGTGGTTCTCCTTCACATGGCATATATCACTTCCGCGGATGGTCGGCACCAACGACGTGGTCTACTTTTGATGACGCTTCCTGGAGCCACTCCAGAAAAAATACCCTCAAAAAAACCTGTGACAGCGTTTTTTTTTTTTTTTTTTTTTTTTCGTCTTCTCCACGGGCACGGTTAGCTTTACCGATGAACACCGAGGTTCGTCCTTTTTTTCCCACCATCAGCCCAGAAACGATCGACGAATCCAAAACCGGTCCAGCTTAGCATTTGAAAAACCCTGAAATAAAGCCCAAAAATGGACCATTCAGACGTCCTGACCAAGATTCTGGCGGGTGGTGTTGCGGGGGTTTCAGAAACGCTCGTCACTGTAAGTCTCAAGCATCACCATCCATGTCCTTTCTTAACATAGCAACACGACAACACACCACCACGCTCTCCCAAACTTTCACATGTTTTGTTATTCACAGATTCCTGTAAAACAAATATGCGCTTATTTTTTTTTCATCTCTACGGACACGCAACGCTTGATATTTTTTTTCCCCTTCTTTTCTTCTACTAACATGATTTGATAATAAAAGTATCCCGCGGAATTCGTAAAGACCCGCCGGCAACTGCACTCCAAAACCGGCGATGCGCCGCCGAGCTCCCTCTCCATCCTCCGCGAGACCATCCGCCGCTCCGGCGTGAAGGGGGTTTACTCCGGCGTGCAGGCCCTCGCGGCTTCCAATGCGGCAAAGTCGGGAATTCGGTTCCTCGCTTTCGAGACTACGCGCGCGAGGCTCGATGACTTGACTAACACGGATCCGAAGGCTGGAAGGCCGAGGAAGGCGTGGGTCAATGTTGTCAGCGGACTTAGTGCTGGCGTCGCGGAGAGCATCGCCGTCGTTACCCCGGGGGAGGCGATCAAGACGAAGATGATCCATGACGCTTCTTCCTCTGGCGGACGATTCGCGAATCGCGGTTTGGTCGGAGCCGTGGGTGTGCTCGTCCGAGAGGAGGGCGTGAGGGGGCTGTGGAGCGGGTTGACGCCGGTGCTGTGCAAACAAGGCACCAACAGTGCAGTTCGCTTCACGACTTTTGCGATGCTGCAGGAGAGAGTCGCGGCTTGGTGGCCCAGTCTCGACGGAAGCGTGGGTAGCACGCTGATTCTAGGCGGGATCAGTGGTGTTTTTACAGTGTAAGTGTGTGTGTGTGTGTGTGTGTGTGTGTGTGTGTGTGTGTGTGTGTGTGTGTGTGTGTGTGTGTGTGTGTGTGTGTGTGTGTGTTGCGGTATTTCTTTTTTGCGTTTGCCGGGGGCGTATGTGCTGATTGTTATGTTCACAGATACGCGTCAATGCCCTTTGATAACATCAAGACGAGGATGCAGGCTGTTGACGCGAAATACAAGAGTATGTTGGACTGCGCAGCACACCTTGTCCGAAACGACGGTGTGCTGGCGTTTTGGAGAGGGACTTCGCCCAGATTGGTCCGACTGACGGTGAGTTGAACGGCGGACATCATCGCCAAGCAAGGGTAGCTTTTGCTGACTGGGTCACACAGCTGTCGAGTGGTATCACTTTTACGGTGTACGACCAAGTCGTCCGCCTCATCAAGTCGACCCGGGTCGGTGGTTCTAAAGGCGACTTACAGCGTGTGTGAGACGCGGAAAACGTATGGCGCAGAGATGCGTTATTCGTCTATCGCGCCGACTCGGACGCTCAACGGCTCTATAGACGACATGTTCTGGAAGACCTGCGGATCGATGGCGAAGGCCTCCGGTCCGAGGGTATCGACAAAGGGGAAGTTGTACAGCTGCTCGGGTGAGCTGGTGGCTTCCGGTCCGGGCGGAGCGGAAGTAGGAGGCATGTCGACGCGTCGAGCCTGCGGGATGCCGTAGGTGGCCATCGGGGGTGTTCCGTCCGCCTTGGCCAAACCCAGAGCGCCGATGTCGATGCCAAGGCTGACGAGTTCACGGGTGATGAGATTGAGGGCACTGCTGATGACTGAAGGTGGGGGGTTAGCGATACAGCGGACATAAATGGGTTTTATCATCACTTCTACTCACCCGGGTTGATACGCTTTACGGACGCAAGGATTCTCACGCAGTACTCCAACCGGCGCAGCGCCTGCGCATCTTCTACGCTCGACTGGACCTGCAGGAGGAAGATGGACGCAGCAATGTACACGCTGTACGACAAGGACAACACACAGTGGCCGATGCCAAAGGAGCGGCAAAAGAGATCGAAAATGGCGATGATGGAGGTCGCGGACGTCACGCACTCGACAAGATACGTTTGCACCGGCTGCAAGTTCTCACCAACTCGGCCTCGCTGGGATAGCATCGGTCTATAGAGGAGGATCTTGAATGTCCGATAGAGTGCGCTAAGCCACAGTCAGCTCGGTCTCATGTGCCAGGGGTCGGGGTGTTTTTTTACTTTAACGTGATGATGTGGGACGGCGGCGCCAGCGCGGGGAGGGCTGTGGATTCCATTTTAAGATGCGGCGGCAACTCATCCCACCATTGCTTTAACGCGGGCTCTTGCTTCGCTAGGCAGTCCTGTATCTCGGCTTGGCTGTTGGGGCGTACAGGGTCGTACATGTGGACAAGGATCTCGTTGAAGATGACTGAGAGCCGGCACATTTGCATAAAGCACGACGTCGAGTGGGCAGGCGAAGGGGGGTATTTCCAGCCGCCCTCGGGGACAACACCGAACGGTGTCCAAGACTCGTTTTCGGCCGAATCGTCAACTGTCATAATGTGTTAGCCATGTCAGTCGTCCAGCCGGCAGCGCTGTTGACCTACACATGATTTGCGGTGGGGAAACGGATGTTTGCTGCAACGACGGCGACCGGCCCAAGTACAGACTGATCATCTTGTCCCAGAAGTAACAGCTCCAGAACAGACGATGGCGGATTTCGACGTCTTCGTCTGTCAGCTGTACTGAACCGGGATATCTCTGTCCGTCGACGCAGATGCCCAGATGGTCGATGATGCGAAACGCAAGGCCGCTGTACGTCCATGCCTGGGCGCTGTTTCCAACACTGCACTCTTGCGCGCTGAGAAGCAACAAGGTCTGGACGGTAGGGATCGAGCAGATGCCCTGGCTGAGCTCCTCGAAGACCATGCTGCGAGCGTGCTTGCCAAAGAGAGCGCCACCGCCGTAGAACTCGTCGAGCTTCTCTTTCGTGGCAGGGTCACTCCTGCCCCATCTGATAGAGTGTGATAATACTGCGTTCATCAAGGTATGGGAGTAATAAGGGCCCATCGTTTGCATATCACCTTGTCCAAGATCAGTATACTTTCAAGTTCGGGAAAAGAGCAAGCCAAGCAAACTCACGGGTGAAGGCAGGCCTGTAGATGAAGTTAAAGAGCGGCTGGATCCAGCACCAATGGACGTTTAACAGATACTGAAACGGTTCCTGGAGAGAGATGTCAGCTTTGAAGAGACTGACGGCGTCTCGACGACTGATAATAACCCACCGGGATCTCGGACATGTTCTCGAGAGCCCTCTGCTGCCAGGCGTTGGCAACTAGCCTCTCGCGTCTCTGAATAGCTTGCTCCGACGTCGACGTCTGGTCTCTGGACCCGAGCTGCCGATCACCAGGTAACTGAAAGAAACTCGTAGAGCCGTGATATGTGATGGCGCCCTTGTCATCCACCTTCAACCCCTTGAAACTCTCACTCACGGACTCCTCATCCTGTGACTCGACATGATGGGGGTCAGTCATGGGCGACTGACCCGCCGACGGGCCCAGGCTAGGCGAAGACGTCCTGGACGGCTGCGCGGGCCCAGGAGCATGCGACCTGGCGGCGGCGAGCTGCGCCTCTAGATCCTTGATACGCTGCTCCAGGCGCGACGTGTACGACAACGTCGGGTTACTGGGCGGGCGGCAAAGTCAGTCCCACTGACGGTAATGCGGGTGATATGGGGAAAGATGTGGGATGGGCGTGTCTCACAGTTTATACACACACTCATCCGCGCGTGCGGCGCATCTATTGCATGTCGGCTGCTCTCCGCCACATTTAACCTGCGCCGATTCCGGTCAGCCTCCGTCCTCCGTAGCCGGGGAAATGGCCCACGACAGCCCGCTCCCCGCGTATCGAACCACCACCACAACCACCACCACCAGCATCACCGGCGCCGCCGTCGCCGCCGCAACTGCTACAACGACGGACAGGTAGATAGCACAGACAGGCAGATATTCTCCGGCTCAAGGATCAACAAGTGATAGGCGCCCTTCTGCCTCATCCTTAGCCTCCGCCTGCGCCGTCATAGCCGGTGGTCGGTGCAGGGGTACCTGGGGGGTGTTCGGAAGCGGAAGCGGCTTCAAGGGGCCCCTTTGGCCCTAAAAGATGCAAAAGGGGAAAAAAAAACAGATAGGGCAAAGGAAACGCGGTCTGAGAGTAATGAAGCGGAATTAAAAACATACCTTGCGCCTACGGCACGGTTCGCACGAGAAGGCGCTCTTCTTTATGGCCCTTGTCGACATGGTGGTGATGGATCCCGCTGCTGGAGGAGACAAGGCAGGAGGAGACTTGTGAGGCTGATGAGGCTAATCTCGCTCGCTTCTCCTCACTCTCTCTCTCACTCTAGTCTCTCACTCTACTCTCTACCCGCAGGATTGGAAAGCGGGACGGAAGAAGTTGACTGATGGGGTGGAGATTGAAAAGCGAAATCGGCTGGGCTCCCCCCTCTCTCCTCCAGAGTGGCACGCCAGCGATGAGTGCTGTGTGTAGTGTACTGGGTGAAGAGACGGCATCGGCCGGGTCGGGAATCGCGGATGCCCCACCTTGAATTGGCCCTAATGGAACTGTGTGACGCGCCTGAGACGCCCCATGAGCAAATCAGACCCAGTAGAAGAACTTTGAACCAATGAGAGACTGTGGAAGACCCGCTTTTGATTCGGCGGCCTTTCCGGATCCGGGTATCCGACGGTGAAGCTGCTCATATAAGCGGGGCTTTACCGAGGCTTAGCCGGTTCACCTGGAATTCCTTCACCTCACTCACCGAGGTCACCGAGATTACATAATTTACTCAAGACTCATATGAAAGATTTCATATGTTGTTTCTCATATTCACTGAAAATTCACTGAATGCCTGTCTTATCAAGATTCATTTAAGCCATCTTGACTCACTCAACCCATTCGAGATTCTGGAACCCCCTATTCAACGCCAAGATGATCCATTGCAGTTGGACCCTTTGTAGAAAGTCGTGCTGCGCCGCGGGGTTGCAGATGCGATACCAGATTAAACCCCCCCGGAGTAGTTAGTCCATTTACCAGGTGAGCAGGGCCACGTCCAAATCATAATAATATCCAGCCGCGTCGGCAAGGCTCTGTCGACCTCGCAACCTCACTCCTTTGCTCAGCTCACTCATCTCACGCTCCACGAAGTTATTCGCAGAATCGCGTTGCGGAAAATAAACATGCCATTGTTCCCGACGGTAACCAGCGTTCATACAGAACGCATCACACCCCCGCCGGATTGCCGCATTCTCCCCAAAAGCACATTTGATTACCGTTCTTCATGTTCGAACATATACGCCTGGAACTGGAACGGATGCCCCTCGGGCTATACTTCGGCCCACAGCTTCGTCTCCTCGAGGGACTGGAACTATGTCTACAAGACGTTATGGCTCACAGGCACCGATGGCTCTGTCACTATAGCCTCGAGGGCCACTCCTTGGACTACAGCCTATGTAAACTTATTCTGCTGCCCAGAGTATGCGACGCCCCTGCTCGAGACCCCAAATGTTTTTCCTTCTGTCTAAACCTGTGTGATTAGCGTATTGGAATACAGCCAGATGTACGGCGGCGGCGACTGCGAAGCGCGGTTGTCGACTGAGCGCGTGCTCGTCTACAGCCCGACCCTGCCCAACAAGCCGCCCACGACGACAACACTGACGCCCTCTCAACAGAACATGGCTTACGCCGTCACGGCGTCCTTTGCGAGAGTCAGCAGCGGCAGCCTGGCGTTCAACGCCAGGGACGACTCCGGCGACGCGCTGACGGTCTGGTGCAGGGCTTCCAGCTGTCGCGATGTGCCGTCCGGCCTCACCACCGAAGCGGCGGCCGCCGCCACCGCCACGGAGGCGCCGTTTGTCCTACGCCCGCCGACCGAGATGGGGAAGTTAGGGTTGATGGGCATCGTCGCCGTCGCGATGCTCCTCGCGCCCCTCTTATTCGGCGCATTGCTGCTCGCGCCCTGGATCCGGAGCTACCGTCAGCGGCGGCGGGCGCAGCAGGTACAATCTCAGTGAGGTGTGACTAGGGCAAGTCACATTCATCTTTCACGAGTTTTGTAAGTGAGCTAGCTTCTTGTGGGGAGGATGAGCGAGGCGTCTTTTCGTGATAAAGATTTTTCATGTGGAAATGGGTAAATTCTTTGATTAATGGTATCTTTACGCTTTGTGTGGGTATCTCATTGTGGTTTGTTTCTCCGAAAAAAACATGGTAGTAAATATGGTGGTCAGCCGTCAATCTTTCTCGTCCGACCATTTCCTGATCCGATCCGCTGCTGTTTGTTTTTTGTGTCTCCCTTTCAACGCCGTGCCCCTGTCAAAATCGACATCTTGTTCTTACACGCCCCATCAGGTTGGCCGAATTTTTTGGTTATACCTGCACCATGGCCGCCGCATGCTCCTGCCGCGCTTTGTCGTAGCTGAATTCGAACCATGCGCGTACCAAGAGTCCATACTCGGACAGCCTGTGTACCCGTTAGTGATTATTCAGTTGATGGTGAGTGAGGATGAGAGGGTGAGTGAGTGAGTGAGTGCGTGCGTGAGTGAGAACTTACATGATGAGACCCAGCAGAAACGCCAGTGCGGCTTCGTACTGGATATACGGATACGCATAGTAACCGTTTGACTTTTTCGACTCGATTTGAACGACGAGAAGAATCCAGCAGATGGTTGCGCCGAGCGAGAAGCACAGCTCCATACCGAAGTGGAAGTGCTTCGGGATTCCACCTCTGTGCGGCGCCCTTTTGCGGAAGACGACGGTCGTGATTGACCATGTCATCATCAGAACCGACTATTGTAGCTTGTTAGTTTGTCATCTCATAGATCAACTCATTATAAAACATATAATAAAAAAACAGACAGCAAAAAAACAAAACTAAATATAAAAAAAATATAAAAAAATCAAAGACTAGAAAAACATACCAATGGAACCGATAACCACATGGCATAAAAAATAGGGTCGCTGGGGCTCGTCGAATCGTTCAGGTACTTTCCCCTCCTCGACACATAAATGTTGATGTTCAAAAAGATGACGACCAGAGGCACGATGATGGCGAGCTGCCGCAGGACGTAGTACATGTAGGTGCACCGCCGACGTTTCCTGTTGAAGTTGTCGGACTCGGGCGAGCAGCCGGCGCCGCTGGACCGCCGGCCGTCGTCGCCGTGCCGGCCATACCAATACCGCTGCTGGGAGTTCTGCGTCGACGTCGGGCTGTCGGGGGGGTTGCTTGGTGTGTAGTATATTTGCGTGTTGTTCTGGCCGGTGGTGTACATTTGGCCTCCTGGAGGGTGGTGATAACCCTGGCTGTATGGCGGCGCGGAATAGCCCTGATGGCTGTATGCGCTGTTGTGGAGGGACATGGCTGTTTGGCTTTTTCTTCCCGTTCCTTTTCCTTTTCTGGATTTTCCTCCTCTGTCCTGGCTGTCGATTTGATCCCCTTTTTTTCTAATGGATTCTTTCTTTCTTCCTTGCCGTCTCTTTTGATATGCCGTCTATTATCTGTTTTTCTCTTTCTCTCTTTTTTTCCCCACCGGAAGATCAAATCCGGTTAATGCTCTTCAATGCCGGTCAAAACATGAGTGTCTGTGGAAATTTGACTCTTGATATGGCGACTGTTGAGCTTTCTCTGGTTCTCAAACCTCAAAAGGGCCAAAAGGGGAGGGGGGATGCGAGGGTCAAAATAAAGCCCACATGACGTCGGGTGAGTGGTGGCCTTCAGCGGCCTTTTTAGCAGAAGCTAGGGTGTGAGGGAAGCCCAGAGACGCCGAGCAAAGTGCTCTGATTGCGCCTGACCATATCCTCCCGGCTTCCAAGAGAAAACCAAGAGGAAAGAGGAATAATAGGAAACATAAAATAAAGAACCAAAAAACTTTAGCGGAAGGGATGGGAGGGGCGTGTGAGAGTGTGTGTGTGAGAGAGAAGGGGGGGTGCCCCATCGGAGGGAGCAAAAGAGAGTGTGAGAGAGAGTGTGAGAGTGACCAGGGAAAAAAAAATATGAGAGCAAACCAGCCAAAGCCAAGTCCCTGGGCGAATTTTACAATTCTGGGTAGGTCTCAAAAGCTGCTCGCCAAGTCGCGCTATCAGCTCACTGACTCCAAAAGGGCCACAGAGGCCGCCTTGGCCCGCCTAGACCTGTAGGGGGGAGGGGGGAGAGTTACGATTTGTGCTTGGCTTGGCGCAGCACTGGGCGTCTTTGGCGAGGGGACCCAAGGTACACTACTTCTCAGAACGTGAGCCAAGCAGAAACTCTGTTTGGGGGCTTGCTCTCTCTCTCTCTCTGCTGTTGGCTGTGCTGGGCGTGTCCTGCAAAAGGGGTGGGTGGTTGTTGTTGTGTCTTGTCACTCACTCACTCACTCACTCACTGCCACTGCCACTGCCTGTGCCACTGCCAACGCTTGAAGACCAAGCTAAGAGCTTCAGCATGAATGGCCTGGCGTATACGCAAGACAACCATGGCAGGGCTCTGGAACGCTGGGCCAGGCCTTGGGAGGGGGGAGCCTTGTAACGGGTTGGAATAGAAGGGCGTTGTAGCCAAGCAGGTTGCGGGCGTGTCGGCTACCACCAAACGGAGAACTTCCTCTCTCTCTCTCTCTCTAACTGTGTGTGTGTCTCGCTTTCTCTTTCTCCCCAAGCAATTGGTACCCCATCGTGCCTCTGCTAGGCTTGCAGATGACTGGCGCCGAGAGTGAACGGTGAAGGAGGGAATGAGAGCCTAGCCCTCTAGGCCCTCTTGGTGGTGCAAATGCATAATGGGTTACAATCTCGCTGCGGTGCCGTTTCGGCTTGCGGGCGGCCTTTTTCTTTGCAGCGCAGCATCGCAGCGGACAAGACATGGAATTTTGTCTCGGACGCGTTTGCTAATAATGTAGCCGCCCTTCCCTTTCTCTCTTTCTCTTACTCTCTTGCGTGATCTTGTGTGTCCAACTGTGATGCCCAGAGGCCAGTGCTCCATTGGCGAGGGCATTGGCATACATTGGCGGCGGCGCCGCTTTTGCTCGGCATACCTCACTCGGCCGTCTTCCCTCTACAGCAGTTTGATGATCGATTCCCTTTTTTTTTCGTGCAGTGAATTTGAATTTGTCCATATTTCTTGGGTGGTCTTGGGGAAATGGGTGATGGGAAAGAAAAAAGGAAATTACCATTTGCTAATGCTTTTAGGCCGTGCCAGGGGTCGTCTTTAGAGAAGAGGATCACTGCATTGCTGGGCGGGAACTTTTGGGCCATGCCCAGGTGCAAACAGCGCCCTTTTCGCCTACCTGGACTTTGCGGATACCGGTACACACTCCAGTGATCCTTTTGCGTTTGTGAGCGGGCGTAGGGCCTGGGAGGGTCTAGTTCTTCTTCTTCTTCTTCTTCTCCTTCTTCTCCTCCCCCAGCATTTGCTCCGGCCCGTGGCATGTTCTCTTCTCGTCCACTGGCAACGGCAAACTCCATAACCTGCATCCGTCCGATTAGAGCGCGATGTGCCCGCCGACCAAGTACCGAGACATGGATATGGTACTGTTCGCCGCGAACATGACGGAACGGTTCGATGCTCGGATCGAGAAGAACGGCGATGATGCTATGTGCCTGTGGCGGCACTAGATGCATATCCCCTACTACATTACATATAGTATCTTTTTGAGTCTCCCATCAGAAAAGCAAAGGCCACCCACACACTTCACTCTAGCCAGCGTGATTGTGCTGAGTAACCCCCCCTTCAGTTCGGTCGGTTCAGGGTCAAGGTCAGGGTCCTCCCGAACCCACTGCAGTCATCATCGCCAGCTCAACTCTGCCGATTCTGACACCGACTGGATCTGCGTTAAGTCGTCTTGGCGCGCCAAGCAGCCGCGGGCAACCGACTCGCGCGCTACAGAGCTCAGCATGCGTGACAATGGCATTTTGGTATTTCTCGGTGCTGATCAACAGGGCCCCAGAGACGCCTACCCCTCCGCGGTATGCGCAACGCCTCAAATGGCGGATTTGTGCGAGTTTGCCTCTCATCGTCACCTAACAAGAGGAGGGGTGGCCACTGCCGATGTTCATTGACACTACTACATACTACCTACTATGTAGACAAGGCTCTTGGTGTTTCTTGGGGAATACGGATGAGTGGTAAGGTTCAAGAGTTGTCTCTCATCGAGATATTGGCGCCCAGCAACCAGTGAATCTCGCTAAAGGACTGGTCACGGTCCAAATTGTTTTGTGATTTGCAATATCCCGGAATGAAGGTGAATGTACATGGTATTGTTTTGTGTTACGCATACTCGTACGAACCATCTCTCTCTCTCCAAGACCTCCTCACAAGACATCAAAGTTACAGGACAGGCAGTTCAGGCTTTCTCTCATCCATGCTAGCCACAAGCCCGGCATGCCTGGGCGCCTGGGCCCTTTTTCTTTCCTTTTCTCTCCCCGTGCGACCATCGTGGTGCTGCGAATGAAGGCGATTCACCAGCATCACCAATCCTGGACAGGCATCCATATTTTTATTTATTTTATTTTTTTTCCTTTCTCCCGCCCAGAAGATTAGCGCTGCCATTTCTCAGCCAAGGCTCGTCCCACGCAAAAAAAGATAGCACAACTCAGCACGCATTCTCTCCTTCGTTACTACGTAGCACGAAAAATGGGCCGGGCGACCGACTCGGCTTCGGTGGCGCCCTTGGCATTGGGGTTCCCTGTGCTGTTCTTTACTATAAGGGGGGGCGTGTGTGGTGACTGGTACCAGCCCAGGGAAAAGAGAGTGACGAGCCGAGTCGGAGATTTCCGTACCTGATTGCTGGGTGCCAAGGCCCCCCTGTCACCAGCTCTCTTTCTTTACTTTGGTCCCCCAGTCATGTGTCCTACGTAGTAGTGGTTTTTTTTTCGATGTGGCTTGTCGCGTTTGGATCGGACGGCTCATATCTCGTGGACCCTGGGGTCGTTGGGGCTGTGAATCTGCATGCATTTAGCCACCTGCTGCTGCTGCTGCTGCTGCTGCTGCTACTGCGTTAGTTGTGTTTCTGGGGGTCGCCAGTGTGCCCCCCTCCTCATGGGTTCCGGCCCGGAGACGTTACTGAGGGTCGGAAGGTGGGAGTTTGCCAAGATGGCGGGACTCTTGGTACACCCGGAGCCACTTGACTTGATGGAGTCCAAGTGTTATGGGTCTGGGCTTTGGTGCAGAGTTACAGAATCGGTTACTTTGTCGTGTATGCAGGAGGGGATGGGAAACTTGAAGGTTGTTAAGTGGGATGGATGGATGACCCTTATTGTAGAGGTAGAGTTTGACCGCAAGACAAACCCCGCGCTGCGACTGAGCCTCAAATCAACTCACACAATTACGACAACAGTTGCTGGAATGCGTGGACATAAGGTGGCTGCCCTAGAGATGCATTCAGTTCATTCACGCTACTCTCTTCTGAGCGGCGGTCTCTTGCAGAACGTTGTCCTTCAACAACTGACGCTAATTGCTGCGTTCATCACACTTGATGAGTGAAATGCTGACTGACTCCATCTGCTCATTAGAAATTGTCCATGAGTCTGTCCGTGCAAATGATAATCACTTTGTCGGCATCACAAGATAATGAATGCGACACCATCCGGCTAAGACGGCAAGTCAAATCAGGACTTTTACTCGGCGGTCAAGTCTTAAGATGCCGTGAATAGTTATCTCAAGCAATCGAGTTGGTTTCCGAGTGCCAAGAATGACCGCCAAGAACCCGGTTGAAGGTGAGATCTGGTAGTATGCCTCACAAAGGTCGTAATGAACAGGGAACTAGGAACACTGAACCATGCCCTGCAAGATTGATAGTCTTTTCGGGGTAATTTTCGTTATCAGTGTCGCTACCCCAGGCCAATCCCCAGTTTTGCAACGTCAGTGTCTGAAATAGGAGGGCCGAGGCAGCGAAAGCTTGTTAGATGAGGGAACTGCATCTTAGCTGCCGACGGCAGAGAATAATGTCCAATTTAATGACCACAAGGGCGGTAAATGAGTGATCTGCACTTGGGCAACAATTCTAGCCGGTCACACATGACTCAATAGCCTCAGAAGCCTCAATCGACTGCCTAGAGCATCGTATTTGAACTTGTTCGTCCCATTGTGCACTTCCAGAACGCCACAACAGTCCGAGGTGGTCGTTGATTAGCGAGTCATTGGGGTCAACTGTAGCCGCCGCAATAACGCTTGTGTAAACTTTCAGTGCAACCGGCGCTGCCACACCATAATTTTCCAGCTGTTCCACTGTCTGAATTGAAAGACTCAGTCTAGGCCTCGGCCAGGTTGTTGATAGACTCTGAGTTTTGGCATGTCTCGTCATCTGACTTTGAAAGTAATTATCAAGTTTGGGAAACTCTGCCCATACGAATTTCCGATAGAAATTGAGTCCTGGGAGGCGTTCCAAGTGTCCATCCTAACTTGAGCCTGAGAGCGGATATTCAAACTCTTTAAATACCCGCGATGAACCCAAAAAACATATGCATCGCTGTTGTCAAGGCACATTCAGTGTCCTTGCAGGGCTAGACATACCGTTTTCAACAACCTTTTGGTACGTCCTACGCACAACATCGCTGCTAAATACCCGTTAAGATGTAATATTCTCGTCCAAGTTTCGTCATCTTATCGTTTCAACATCGACATCCAGTCAAGAGCATATGAACAATTGTAGGCTGGGTTGGAAAGTTCCTTGGCTTCAGGGCCAGTTGATCAACTAACAACAGTCCATCTGCCGCTACGCACCTTTATGGCATGAAGGCCTGGTTGGCTGCAGGTCCACACTCCCCGATTTTTATACCCATATTTCACTCTTCACGCCAGGTATACATGGCTGTACGCTATCAACCCCCACGTTTCCTAACTGCATTCTTGTAGCTCTGATAATTTCCGGTACCTTTATCTGATCGGAATTTATAGAAAAAAATACTTCTCTATCGGAGTTTTTGGTGTGTTAGAAAAAGTCTTGGCCAGTTCTTGAGTGGCCAATTCCCCTTATGAAGATGTACCTGTAGCCAACTAAGCCTCATAGAGTGTTGGTTCACTACTCAACTAAACAATTCCATCTGCTATGAAGCTTCACGTCTTTTATGTAACTGACAATTGTTGACATCAATTTCGACTTTTAGCCTGCAGAGGAACTCAACTTCAACATTGACACTTATATATACCCGCTCCCAGAGCTTTGTTCTTTCAATGCCAAGCATTGACGTTGTTCCCAAGGCTGGTCATCTGAAAATGACCCCAAATCTTTGTTACCTTAGAACCAAATTGGACCATATACTCCGGTAATTGCGCCTCAATTCAATGGTTTCCAATATCTGGCTCGAACAGTTTTTAACTGGTTCCTTTTCACAACCCACGTATTTGCTTTTTTCTCTACATTGGCCCCCAAAAACCGCGACCCATCCAACACTTGACGTCAGCCAACCGGCTTAGAGAGCCTAATGGCCTTGGTACGACCGGAGCTGACGCACGCAGTGGGTACTTGAGTCGAGTACTGCCAGGAGGCCACCCCTGACAAGCTACCTTTGAATTGGGGCCTTTTCCCCCAAAATCCCTTCCTAATCCTCCAAGTTTAAACCCAATTCTGCACTAGCAGCAACCAGCAGTTCGTTCCATCTTGTATTCCGACCTCCAACGACTCCAACTAACCCCCCCACACTCGGTTTACATTATGGGTTGTTCATGCTCCTCCATGTTCGACGATTCGGACGACCAACAACAACCTCGCCCAACTCAACCGCCGCCAAACATGCCTGAACGCCGCGAGCACGTTGTCACCATCGACAAGAAGTGGGGTTATCATGCCGTAGACGGCTACGAGCTCAACAACAACACCTGGGGCAGCGACAGCGCGACCTCCGGCTCACAGCGCACCCACTACGACGGGCCGTGCCCGCCCGGCGCATGCGGCATCCCCGGCATCGCTTGGTCCACGGACTGGGAATGGCAGGGCGGCGAGCACAACGTCAAGTCCTACGTCTACGGCGCCCGGCAGTTCCAGCGCCGCCTGGTTAGCGAGATCACCTCTCTGCCTACCGAGGTAGAGTGGCACTACAGCACGTGGGATGTGCGGGCGAACGTCGCGTTCGACATCTTTACGGACCCGGATAGGGAGCATGCGAACAGCAGCGGAGAGTTCGAGGTCATGATCTGGTGAGTTTTTTGGAACAACCTTCCATAAAAAAGTAAGTTGGGGATCGGTGAAATGGCTAACTGCGCAAACAGGCTGGCGAAGCTGGGCGGCGTGTGGCCCATCAGTGAGACCAAGGCGCCCATTGCTCATATCGAGATTGCGGGGCACCAGTGGGAGCTCCATTTCGGCTATAACCACGGCGGCCAGATGAAGGTGTTCAGCTTCCTGCCGGTCAACGGGCCCATCCAGCACTTCAACGCGGATGTGAAGCACTTCTTCGATTACCTGATTCACCAGCACCAGTTCCCCGCGCATAACCAGTACATGCTCGGTAAGTGGCGTCCTTGTTTCGGGAATGATGGCCAGCGAGGCACTAACTGCATTCGCAGTCTACCAGCTTGGAACGGAGGCATTCACCGGAGGGCCTGCGGAGTTTGTGGTTCCCAAGTTCATTGCCGATGTTCGGTAAAGCGTTCGCGTGTCAGATACCCAACCCCCAATGATACCATTATAGAACAAGATCGTTCTTTGTTCCCACGATCGCTCGTGGTCATTCTAGTATAATATACAGTAATGATACAGAATTTAATACATATTCAGTCATGAGGAGAGATGGTTCGAAGTCTCGTTCAGTGGTGGGCTTTTATGCCACGCAGTGATCCACGCCGGCCGTCACCAGGAACTTGGCATATTGCTGATGCAGGAAGATCTCGAACCCTCCAAGAGGTACCCCCTTGCCGTCGCTTACTCCGTCGAGAACCATGGACTTGAGCTTGAACTTGGCAACTCGAGTCTGGGGGTCGAGCTCAGTGGTGAGCGTGATAAACGTATCCATCTCGCGAGGGCCGTCGGGTGCTACCCTGGGCGACAGACCGCCGCGGAGCATGATGGTATTTGGGCTCTTGTCGACGACGACGAAGTCATCAGCAAAGATTGTGCCTAGGATGTTCAGTAAGTCGATGAGGTAGAGGGTAGGTTGGATAAGACCTTACCGATCGGGTATGTGCTCTTCAACAGCCCCTCCTTATCCCAAATATCACCCGCGTTAGACTCGATTTTCCTGGCCTTTTCCATGAGTTTACGCTGGATGGTGAACGCTGCTGAGTCTTAGTATCATAACTACGGCGCTAGAAGTCCTCAACTCACCATATCGCCCCCAGACGCCCGCCGAGTACGCCTCCACGAGCTTCGATCCGCCGTTCAGCGCATCTTCAAGCAGGTCTGGGCGAATCTTATCGAATGGCACGGTACGGAAGCAACAGTCATGGAAGTCCGGGTTGTTCTTTGGGTTCACCTTCTTGAGGATTGGGTGCTGGAAGATGGGATCAGTGGCGGGCGAGAAGGACTCTTCGAACGCGCATTGGCGGGTCCACAGATGGAAGCCCGCGGGAACGGCAACGGCGGTGCCGGCGACGAACTTGGACAGGGTGACCAGTCTGGCCCTAGTGAAAAGGGAGGCCATGATGAGATGTATCTGCAAAATGCTGATTGGACGAATACAAAAAGTCAATCGGTATGAACGGGGGTGGTGGAAGCCTGCATGTGGGAGGGTGAGATGGCCCTGAGATGGGATTTAGAGTTAAAATGTAGCGTTGAACATCACATTGATCCCGGGTACCCGGCGGGTACCCGGATCAAACTTTGACTCTTTGTCCGGGTCGCTCCGCCCCTGAAGAGCCGCATACTGGAATACGAGAGAGACGACTATAAAAGTTTGACCCGGCGTGTAAAGGTGCATGGAGGCTCGCGTCTCGGCTTTCGGACTTGAAGTGCGAAAGGGACATTTCCAATCCTGACTAAATGTGATCAAAGTGGGTCTTCATTGCGGTGAAGGCGTCCTCGGAGTTCCATGGACCCCTCGGGGCCCATGAGCTCCACAGCTCAGGGATGACTGTGATACATTTCCTTGGATTATTAGTCTTGAGATGTTCTAGATATAATTTGTAGCTGGATGCAAGTTTTTAGAATGGTCGTCTACTCGGATTCCCACTACTACTGTCTCGTTAATATGGCGTAAGATTTTCCGATGCGGCTTTCTCAAAGCAACATGGGTTCGGGGTGACTAAGGGGGATTATCTTAGGCATCGTGGGAGAGCTTTGTTATTGTTGATGATATCATAGGGATGAAAAGGGCACATTATAAACACATGACAGTGAAGAATAGGGTACGATATGAATGTGAAGGCAACAGGTTTACTGTACAAGTGATTTCTATCAAGTCAAGCAGGTCCAACTGTCCCGTAAAGCATGAAATCGCGGTTGGGCTAGCATTAAGACTCTGTCCAGCCGTACGGACAAGACTTGGGCTGCGGAGTGGTTACTGCAACAATCACGGGTGTGTTGATTCATGTTTTGGCCGACTCACCACGTCGTCTTCAAGCCTTGGTGTACGTCTTTATATATTTGACTGTCATTGCTCCTCTCCAAGCTGTTTAGGTTCATGAGGTTGCTAAAATTGAAAACTATCTTGTGCCGAAACTCGACCCAGATGAAGCTAAGTTCTCATCCATGTGCGGTGTTCACTACGAGTAGATATTTCTGATGAATGTTTCTTTTTCTGCATAATAACCCAAGAATAATATCATAGTCCATCTCAATATCTATGGTATCCCCAATTTGTGACACTCTGGCTATTGCTAATACGTTTAGGTGTAGGCCTGCGGCGGCAAAGACGGTGCTATTTCAAGACCATCACCATCATGACACTCTCAAGGAATAGACTAGAGAAATAAATAGCACCTCCTATTGCATACCAAGTCGAATGATGCGTTTACTGTGGATTTATCACGTCCAGTGTGTGCCCTGACCTAGACCTATGACTAGGTAGCAATTGAAATTCAACATAGACCATCCTTATACCAATACAAGTTACTATCAGCGAATAAATGAAATGTTTCTTATAATCCTAACACCCAGCTTGTTTGAGGTTACCCAATGTCAAATTTCAGTGATGTTAGCCCGGTGGATATGCAGTTCTGGGGCTCTTGAGTAGCTCCAGCCTCCACTACGGCAACCAAGTATCCACAAGGATTCGTGAATCATCACTTGCGCCGATGGTTTAGTGGTAAAATTCTCCGTTGCCATCAAGCAGCGTCGGGGAGCCGGGGGTTCGATTCCCCCTCGGCGCATTTCTTTTGCTTCCTGGTGACATCCCAGGTGTTTGTGCTTCAGTAAAGCGTACAAGCCCGTTAGGGCTGAAATATTTTGCTTCGCTTGGCCAGTCGGGTTAATCCGCGATGTCGGGCAGCGGTATGCCTTAGTTAGGAATCAGTTTAGTAAATCCTTAGTAATAATGCAATGGTTCTGACGGCACAATTCCCTTCGGGAATCACGGTCTTGTCATTAGTGTAATTCAGCGCAGGGAACTCCTTGACACGATGGCTTGACGCCCCATTACGTCAGTTGCTAAATTATCTAGTCAAAGAACTCTACGTCTGTCTCATTAAATCTCGTCTTTTACTAAAATGTAATGCTCAATGACTTCTGGCTGACTAATTCTAAATAACCATCCGCACAAATCTCTTCCTATGACTTTGAGGATTCTCCGCCAAACCAAGGACGAGCCTTCGCTCTGTCATAGTTCCACGGAACAGTCACCAGGGGCACGTGACATTCAACGTGCTAGCCGTACCCGTATAAGAGACACCCTCGACAGCATCATAGTCAGTAGGTTTAGTCAATAGAAGAACTAACTGCTTATACCTACGCTTATCGATTTGTCGTTGTTTGTTGCCTTGTGACCGTTTGTTTGACTTTCGAACTATTCTATTCATATCTCTGTTCTTATCACGGTTCCGATCTCTGCCTGCTGTAGCCACATGCTAGCAGGAAGAACTGTGTCACTTACCCTACTTCTCGTAAATACTTACTATTCTTAGTATAAGTACTTACTTCCTCATTATTACATAACCTATACGATAGTTCTTCCGTTTCGAAAGTAACCTATTATTCCTCCGTATATCCTGCATATATCTGGCGGCATAGCCGCTAGCCTAGGTGGGTCTGTTAACCCACTGTTGGGCATAACGAACGGGTCGTAACATAAACATAAACGACGACTATAGCCGTTTGACAGCGGTCTATAGATATAGAGAGAAAAGAAAAATCTTAGAAAGAAAAATACACTCCCCCAGAGAATAGAGAGAGAGAGAATAAATATCAATAGAGAACTAGATAATATTCTTAGTTGAAGGAGTTAGTCAGCAGCGCCGACCACTCAGCTACTGGAAGGCGAGTGTGGCGTGCACCTCTCTACAAGAGGAGTAAGGATAGCAGTTCAGCTTGAGACCTTCAAGCTGAAGTACAGTAATACGACCAGACCTACCTATGATTCCTGAGCCTTCCCTGATCAGGTCCTTAGCCGCTCCCTAAACCTTTACACTTAGGGCCTCTATGTCTCCCACTGGAGTTCTTGTCAGAAAGTGCGATGCGCGTCAAGTGCGGGGCTAGACACTCTAGTGGTGCTGGTGACAGTGTTGGCGGTGGCCGAGAGTGGTGTTGTGTAGACTTCCTATATATTCTCGAGTCTTTCACCTACCTACCTTAACTTCATTTTACTAACTTGGAAGTCCCTCCATTTAACCTGTCTATTTTCTAAGAACTCTTTACTGCTAATTTATTATTTCTAAACCCTGCTCTTCCCCTCTATTGTTTGCAAAACAACTGGTATTTAGTTTAGATAGGTATCTTGCCCCTAATGTAACCCTGTCCGCCTGGTCTGGAAACTGGAAAGCGCCCACTACCAACGGGACGTTTTTGCCTACAATTGGAAAGCCGCGGTGCTTCAGCATTGAGCAGGAATTTTAAACCCATCTTGATATCTCCCTTCCCTGGCCGGGAGGCTCTGGTCCTCAACGGCGTCGACGCCCAGGCCACGATGGGCAAACGCACGCCATATCTCGCACTCATTATCACCGCCGGTAAGGACCTTATCGGCGTCAATAATTGAGTCACGTGCGGTAAAAGTTGATGGCGTGCAGCCTTGCAGGGCGAGACCGTCGAGGACTATCTTCATAGCCAAGAACTTGCCGGCCGTGGGTGTTCCTTTGGCGTCCAAGGCAGGGATTTCGTCGGCCGTGGCACCATGCTTATCGATGAGATTCCACATCATCTCGTAGAGCGTGTTGGCCCACACGGAGCCGACGTCGTTCGTGCTGGGGCGCTCCTTAGCCATGATGGCAGCCCAAGTAAGCGGGTTGCGCTCGAGACTCGTCGAGTAGGGGAAAAGGCGGATGCCCTTGGCCGAGTCACCGGTCAACCAGCTTCCGATAGCAATGTCTGTGTCGCGCGTTGCGTTGGCCTTTGTGAGGATGGCGAGGGCGAAGAAATCTGACCAGCCCTCGTTCATGCTAGCGGCCTCGAAGCTACCGAGACACCCGATCATGGCAGGTCCGCCTGTCAGGCGGCCCGAGACGCCGTGAGTGTACTCATGTATGACGATGTCGGCAGCGAACCCGGCGTCACGCATGGGATTAGTGCGGTCGAAGAGGAATAGGCGCATGCGAGGAATCTCGCCGTCAGCGGGGGTCTGGAAGTTAGCATTGTTAAAGCCGGCGCCGTCCTGGACGTCGACGACGACCGAGTCGTTGTCGAGACCACCACGGCCATTATTATTCGTCTGGAAATTGCCAGCGGCTTCGTTGAAGCCGAGGGTATAGAGCACGTCGTGATAACGATTGATCGTATAGAAGGCCTGAACAATCGAAGCGTTGAGGTACGTCTTAGGATCTTCCGCTGCTGGGTCGTAGGGGAAGTTAAAATCAAACTCTGCCGACTCTGGTCGGAAGCGTTCGAGGAAGGCCGTGTTGTCCTCATCGGCTAAACCATCGGGGTTAGCACCAACGACGACGTTATTTCCTCGCGTCGTTGTGTAATTTGTGGTGCCGTCGCCCTGCCAGGTAAAGGGCGAGGCCTTGATTAACCAAGGATCACTCTCGATATTGCGGCTGACGCCCTCGGCAGGGTCAGCTACTCCCCAAGGCAGGACGTTGTAGCTGGCAAAGTCCGAGGTGAAATCGACGACGCCGTAGATGTCTTTGGTGTTGCTGGCGTCGACGTAGGAGCGCAACCAGTTGTTACCCGTGTTCGTCTCGACGCGCCAGGTGAGCTTCAAATCGTTGTTACCCTTGGCGAGGTAAACAAGGCGGACCTCGGGGTCGGCGACAGAGCCCGTTGCACCGGTGAGGGTGTAGGTCTCGAGGGCGCCCGCACTAAGCTTTGGCTGAGAGGAGACCTGCCCAACTTGGATGGGAAGGCCTAGGGTGGTGATAGAACTGTTAAGCGCATCGTAGGGGTTGGAGAACGCACGCTTCGTGAAAGGCGACTCGGATGGTAGAGCTCCCTTATGGAAGCTGCTGGCGTAGCTTAGGACATCACCACTGGGGCCGATGTTGACGTTGAAGTTCGCGTTATCAATATCGAGGCCATGGACCATCTGCTTGAAGTTGACATGGGCAACGCCATTTGAGCCGACATAGTGGTCGTCTACGACGCGGAACTCGACGCCCTGCGCCTCCCGCTTAACGACATCGATGGCGGTCTGGACGTAATCAGCCCGCTTGACCAGGGAGCGTACAATGGGCGAGGAATGGGCGGTTTCTGCGTTGACAAAGGCTGAGACTTGATCCATGCGGTACTTGGAAAGGTCAATCCGGCGCTTGTCAAGAGCCGCCGTAGCGCCGCCACGGTGATGACTGGGATGAGCGTCTGTTCCGGCGGCCAAGCCGGCAGCAACAAGAGCCAGTGCGAACCTCATTTTGGTCTTTGATCCTTGTGAAGATCGAGGAGAGAAGGGAGGCAACGGTTAAATCAGTATTCGCGCTCTCGGTTTAAACAGAATGTGTCTGCTCTGTAGGTGATAACCTAGCAAGGATTCTGAGGGAGAAACGAGTGAAGAGAGAAACAAAAAGGGGTTTTGACGAGAAGTGGGAAAAGATAAGTTGAAAGACAACTAAGAATACGAAATAAAACAGTCAGTGGGTTAAGATACGTTGGAGGATGTCTCTTAAATCACATTTATTGCAAATTCTTACGTAGCCATGAGTCCTTACTGATTTATTTACTCAGCCTACTTTAACTACGCATAAAACATAAAACCATCCATGTTTATCCTGCCTCATCTACAAAAGGCTTAGGTCGATGGTGCCGTGACCCATGAGGCCAAGATGTGTCACAGGAGTAGCCGCTCACTACCTCGTATTAACACTACGGACTTAATCTCTTTCTACCCCGTGGCCTCGGGCAGTAACAGTCTGGGCGGTTGATCATACCTGATAGAACGGGACTATACCAAATGTGGAGTATCGCTCTAGCCGAGGCCCTACTTTGTGGGGAGATCGCAACTGCCGTTTCTACACCCCTTTCTGGATTTGAATATTTTGTACATACGCTTTTATTCCTTTTCGAACATTGATATCCAGCACCTAGATTCGAAAATTATATATGTGCAATGTCATGCATAAAGTCAGGGAAATTTGCTGTAGCATAAGCAAAAGCTTTAGTAATAACAGTCCGTTCTCATTGTCCCCTGTTCTGTACTACTGCTACGCTGGCCCGCACCTCAACTGGTAAGTTCGTAACAGCTAGTTAGGTAGTGAGTTCTAGTATAGTCTCTTAGAATTGGCTTGACTACCGATGCAGATAAAGCCTAGAAGAGTTTTAAGGCTTCTCATCGCGATTTGCAGAAAGAAGAACCACTGCGTTCGTGTTTTATTATTGTTGTTATTATCAATACTTGTTTCAACATTGATTAACCTATTGTATGGAAGAAATAGATGTTACAACGACCTAGCTTGTAGAAATAGCTAGCAGGCGGCTTTGTTATCGAGTATTAGGTAATGAAAATTTGAGTTTTGTATACGAGCCAATGTAACATTCGCTATGAAACACTGACAGAGGTGTGGGGAGGAAGAGTGCTGCTAAGGGGAAGGTGAATACGAGGTTTTGCCGACTTTAGTAAATGGCTTTTTTTTCTCCGTCTGATCTATCCAGGATAGCGGATAGACGGCATGAGAGATGGGCTACTTTCCACTTGGCTTTCGCTATATTATCTGTTTACTATAGCCCAAATGTAAAAGTAGAGTGAAGAGGGTTCATTCAATATGGGAGCTGAGAGACACAACCCCCGGACCCCCCTGCGTGGCCGTCAAGCGTGGAGGAAAGGCTGCCATAACACAAGGCAGTTCCTAAGCTATTAAGGTTATAGCAAATTATTTAACTATGCTTGATAGGGTAAATATCCTTTAATTAACTAATAAGGTTATTATAGCCTCATAACTATATATAACTCTAAGTATAACTTTAGATAGAAATTTGGTTAATATCTAACGGTTAGGCTTCCGTTTGATATGGTTTGGTTTGGCGGATTATTCTTCCTATCTGTTATGGGTCCTTCGCTGAGGCAGCAGGTTTCGGTTGCCCAAAGCCGCGCTCCCGGGTCGCCTCCGATCCATAATGCAAGACTGTGAGGGCTGGATTAGGAGTTGGGTCGGTGACGACCAGCGAGTACCTGGTGTTGTATGTTTTTGTTTTTGGTGATTCTCGTCTTTTGGTTCCTGTGTTACGGTCGACACAAGGATTCATCTTTAGAAGTCGATAAAATCGACTAACTGCCATCATGAACCATAGTTTGATGGTGCGACATGGCATCCGTCTAGAGTCTCATCTGACATTGAAGACTTAGCTTTGGCTAGTTCACGTCAGCACTCGTTGCATATATTACTCTATCTCTTAGCATTCTCTCCATTCTATGGAGATGGCATGATGCTCTGAAGAAAAAGGGCGAACAATTAGAAAAGTTATCCTATAATATGTTAGTCTATGGACTGCAGAGGGACTTGGTAATGCACTTTCTCTACATACCATATTCGAGACACTGTCTCTGTAGATAACGATCTGAAAGCTGCCCTCGTTTCAGGCATAAGACATAGAAATGAAACTTGGCGCAGTAAATAGGCCACAGTCTAAAGGACTCTCGTTCTAGACAGGGTACACGGGATCAAGTGCTCCGCAGTATACCTCATCAGAAGCTGCTGTCATGTGATTCGTTAAGTGTGGTGCGAAATTATCATCCACTGGTATCTTTATGACAGGCTAGAGATAAGTAAGTGCTATCGGGCATTCGAGATCTAAGGCAGGTTCAGCTTTGAAAGGGAAATCTTTGAACTCGATCTGAAAGTAGTCCCGCTGATGGCTTGTACTTCCGGACAACGCCCGACGAGTTGTGGCTCTAATCGAACGAAGAACATGTCAAAGTCTTCTGTCAGCCAAGTTCTCCAAGATGTTCGGTAGACGTCGAATATGTTATTTGGATGGCTTGTAGTCTCTCCTTCCGAGATATGGTAGATCAATCTGAAGCATTTGGGGGTGACGTATTTGAGACAAGCAATCTAAAGCCCTATTGAGCTCCTTTTAAGTGGCGTGTCATTGATGGCTAAATCTGACCTTGTCGACAACGGTCGGCTCTTTGCAGAGAGACCTTGAGGAAATGTCGGCTCTATGACATCTATATAGTCGTCTAACTTCGCAGGGAGGCTGCATTCCTTTACAGCGATGAAAGGGGTTCCGTTAGCGACAGCCGGATTCTTCCAGAGGAAATATCTCGTCGTTAGCAATGACTCTGCCTTTCTGACAGTGATTGAGAAGGTCAGGTGGCTTTGGTGATTGAAGATCCGTGGATTGAGGATACCAAACTCCTACAGCCAAGAGAAAATAGCTTGCAAAGCGGTTGAAGATGGAACAAAGTGCTTGACGACTGCGGCGGCATTCTAATGCTGGACAAAGTTTGGCGAAGAAGAGGCTGACACGTCCTAGAGCGCCCAGGTCGCTTAATAGACGGCCAGATCAGGAAAGTGGACGGACAAGCACATTACGGTTCAGTGTCTCCGGCTGGCTCGTGACCAAATCTCAGCCGAGATGGCTGGGGCCATCGGTGCGTTAACAGACTGCTTTGATAACGTGACTCCAAAGCAGATATTAGTGAACAAGAACAAAGTGCCGAAGAATCTCGTACCTAAAAACATGGTTCGTGGTATTTGATAGGCAAGGGTAAGTGATAGTAGCAGCAATTTGACAATGCTTTTCAGAATGCCCTTGAAATGGTTTCTAAGGACTTGACAGGAACAACGAGATTACAACGTAAGAAGTTGGGAAGATGGCAGGTGGGGACACTGCTTCGTCTTCTCTATCAAGACCCTGAAGACAGGAAACTTGACAACATCATGACAAGGTTAGTAAAAAACGCTCGGCGCTCGCAACCGTCCGCTACATCTATTACACCGAGTGCATTTCAAGCTGCAGGTACATTTCAAAGTAAACTGGCCACTCAAGAAGCCACAAATAACTGCCCAACCAACCAGATGATACATTTTTCAAGTATCTCTCATGCTGATCTTGACCAAGGATGAAGGAATCACCACCATCTAAGCTACAAGCTTCATCTCCTCACTATAGTACACAAAGAAGGAAACAGCAAGAGCATTACCTACCGCGAAGTATTTTTGTCACAGGGAAGTAAAGCTGCGGAGAAGGAGACACATGCTTGGGTATTACTTAGCAGACTAGCTTCCCTATCCTTCAATGACACACAAAAACGGTTTCCTCATTCCCACACGACCTTGCGGTAAACCCGAAGCTCCCGGCAAGTCTGGTTCACGTAAAATCCCACGGAGAAGAGACAAGCTGTAGCTTAACCAGGCTTGCTGCGAGCCAACCCCGGGAGCCAAAAGTTTAGAGTCAGAAACTCACATATCGATGTATCCAAGCTCTCGGCGAGCCATTCAAGATCAAGTGAAAGCCAATTAATCATGAATATTTGAGACTAGAAAATCCTGTTTTATTGAATGCCAACCTAACCTTTACAATCCAAGACTTATTGTGCATTTGCTCGTGGCGGAACTTGCAGAGGAGAGCCTGGCGGTTACACGACTTGCACAGCTGGTTGCACAGCCACTGCTGTAGAAGGTCATCTGGTGGACTTTAATTACACTTAGGAGACTGCAGGTTTCGGACATGGCCTACACAATGAAAGAGACAAGGGGTCACAGGGATACGGATTGACCCACGGCTTTCTTCTATTTGAACTGTGGCTCTGTCACGTTGAACGATCGATTGTACCTAACTTATGGCAATCGACTGGAAAGACGCTCTTTGTGGTTTATTACAAAGGGCATCTAATTTAAATGCTGTTTGAATTGAGTTGCTGGGTAGCTTCATTCTCCAATAAACTCCTACCTGGTCAATCTTCCCACTCGACCACAAACTGTAGCGGGAAAAGGCAGCGCTGAAAGATGCTCTCGCTCTGAAGCTACTTGGACTTTGAGATGACTGTGATGGTTGTAGTGTTTGCCCTAGATTGTTTGCTTCTTTCACGTTGCTTGGTCAGGTTGAAGCCCCGATCTTGGTTGTGAGCAATCATGGCGCACAAGAAGTTGCTGTACGACACCAAATTATAAGCAGGGCAACCTATGCGGCACTGTGTGCGCCAACACCACACCGAAATTGATGGCAACAGAATTGCATCTAACTAAACAATGTGCTGAGATCAACAAATTTCAACACTGCACACGAAATCCAAAGACAATGACACCCTACACTCAGCCTCGGGTCAGCCGGTGCTTATTTCGCCAAGGAAGCACAGACGTCCGAGGCAAATCCAAGCAGGCGGAGTTCTGCCCGCAAATCGAATATTTTCGGGCTGCATCATCATTGACGGGCCGTACCGAGTCATGAGCCGGGGAATGGAATGACGCATGCGTGATCTCATTCGCTAGCGCTGGAACCAGAACCTTGAGATGTCGTCAACGGCGGTTGGAATTCAACCAGGGACTGGCAGATTTAACATATATTCATGAGCGCCTCAAAATTGGCGCCTTAGGGCGTGTTGCCGCTTCTCATGAAAGACACGATCCGAAAGAGCAGCCGTAGGTGCATGGTCGGCATATTAGACGACACAATCCACATGGCCCGGCAGGACCCCCGTCGTCGGATTAGAAATCTGACGGGAGGTTTGTTCGGCTCATGCGTCCCCAATGAGAGGGTAACAACAACGTCAACATCTGGCGCTAGGCTGGGAAGGCCATTACAGGGGCTCCCCACCATGACGCAGACGATTCCACCCCGGCTCTATCACCGATTCGTTTGGTAATTGAATCCGCATGGCTCCGGCGATTGTTTCTAGAATGTTGCAAAAGAGGGGGTGCGGAAGTTGTGCCCTTCGGGCTTTAGCTGCTGCGCAGGCCGTGGAATGGGGTCCCCAATGGGAAGATGGTTGACACGCCGGCCCGCGTTTATTGCCCGTGGGTCCGTTCCCATGCAATCATGGTGGCGTATGAATTGGCAGAACCATTACAAAGCATTGTCTTTCAAAAATCTTGGACCCTCCAAAGGGCTCCGCTTGGCCGGAGGAGTTGGTTAAGCTGGGCTTGGTAACGTTATGGGCGGTGAATACAAAAGCAACCCGCAGCCCGGCGTTGTTCTGAAGGAGGTGACAAGAATCAGTGTTTGAATTTTACTTGCATTTGGAATTCTTGCCATATCAACAATTAAACTTTTGTTCCTCCTGATTTAGTTTTAGAACTCACAGCTTTAGCAAAGATGGCACCAACAAGATACCCCGCCGAGGATGTCGACCCCAGACCCCTCGCGCAGCCCCTCAAATTCGAATTCAGCGGCAAGACGGCGCCGAACCGCTTCATGAAGGCGGCCATGACGGAGCGTCTGTCGACTTGGGACCCCAAGGTTTTCGAGAAGCGCGGTGTGCCGACACCGGAGTTGATCAACGTCTACCGTCGTTGGGGCGAGGGCGGCTTCGGTGTCATCCTCACGGGCAATGTCATGATCGACTACAACCAGCTCGAGGCCCCAGGCAACCCCATTATCCCGCTCGACGCGCCATTCGAGGGCGAGCGATTTGAAGGTTTCAAGGCCGTTGCCGAGGCGTCTAAGAAGCACGGCAGCTTGGTTCACGCGCAGCTCAGTCACCCGGGTCGTCAGGTCACTCAAAACGTCAACCCCAACCCCATTTCGGCCAGCGATGTGCAGCTTGAGGGCGACATCATGGGCATGACGTTCGCTAAGCCCCGTCCGATGGAGAAGGAGGACTTTGAGAAGGTTATCAACGGCTTCGCCCACGCCGCCGAGTACTGCTACAAGGCAGGTTTCGACGGTATCCAGCTGCACGGTGCTCAGTACGTTTTCTCCCCGAAGCATTTGTTGATTTAGTAAACATAGACTAACATGTCGTAGCGGCTACCTCCTCGCTCAGTTCCTCGCACCGAGCACCAACAAGCGCACCGACCAGTACGGTGGATCGCTGACCAACCGGGCCCGGCTCATTTTCGAGATCGCGGACGCCATCCGGCAGCGCGTGCCTGACCCGACCTTCAGCCTCGGCATCAAGGTCAACAGCGTTGAGTTCCAGGAGGGCGGCTTTTCTACTGAAGACTGCAAGCAGCTTTGTGCCGCGTTGGAGGCGCACAAGTTCGACTTTGTTGAGCTGTCGGGCGGCACGTACCAGGAGCTCGGTTTCGAGCACAAGCGCGAGTCGACCAAGAAGCGCGAGGCTTTCTTCCTCGACTTTGCGGAGCAGATCATTCCCCAGCTTAACAAGACCCGTGCGTACGTCACTGGCGGTCTAAGAACGACGGCAGCGATGGTGAATGCGCTCAAGACGGTGCACGGCATCGGTCTGGCGCGACCCGTCTGCAACGAATTCGATCTGCCCAAGAAGCTCATCGGCGGCGAGGCCAGAAGTGCCATCCAGACACTGCTCGGTGAGCAGAACTTTGGCCTTACCAACATGCTGGCCGGCACACAGTAAGTTTAGCCTTCATCATGATACTAAGATACAAGACCGATGCTAACAATTTGAATAGGATGCGTCTTGTTGGTCAGGACAAGGAGCCTCTGGATGTCAGCAACGAGAAGTACAAGGAAGTGTTTGAGAAGTCGATGGAGAAGTGGTCGCAGGAGATGGCCAAGAACAGCGACAACTCCAAGTATGGGTACATTGACATTGAGGGAACGGAGCTGCAGCCGTTCGGAACGCCTTATGCCACCATGTCTTAGGTGTTGTTCTAGACGGGGATTGTGAAGGATATAGATTAGACTCGATATGACGACATGACATTTCATAGAAGAATATATTCAATTAGAAGATTGCTGCTTGTTAAACAGTGGTAAAAAAGGGTTAGTCGAGGTGTGCAGTCGGCTTGAGCTTGGCGAAATAATTTCTCGTATTGTCCATGATTGGCGATAAGAAAAAAATAAGAGTAATTCAGACCAAAAACAAGTTTAATAATCTAATTATAACTGAACTTGGAAAACTTACTGCGTGTCATGGCTCATCAAACCGCTAAAGCCAATTGTAGCCCTCGATAGAATATGTGCATAAGCAGTACTGCTACCTTAAGAGGGGAACCCCCGTGTGGCCCGTGGCGCTTGCCTGAAAGGAGCACAAGGTGAGCCTGGCGAGGACGGGAGGCAGTGACGCTGGACCTGCCCCGCCTTCCCCCGCTAATACGACCTGCGTTGCCGTTCCCCCTTGCCCATCCCTGCTTCTTTCAGGGGATGTTCCAGGCTCTTGCCGCTAAATTCAGTAACTGTCTGTCACCAACCTAATTAACAATTTCGTCCAAACTCCCCGAACGTCCGCCCCTTCCTCCAGGAGACTCTCCAAATCCAATTCTCCCCCCTTCTCCTAAACACCATCACCACTTCTACTCCTTTTACCCTTTTTTTTGTTTGTGTTAGCGATGCTTTTGGTGCCAAACAAAAATACTGCACGCCGAAATATCTGTTAGATCGCTAGCTAGCCGAAGCTGTCGTTATCATGTACGCACTTTCGGTTCTCGATAAGAAGCACTGTCGTGACGTAACCCCCGCTAACCGCTCACAACATCAACAGGATCGAGCCCTCTCTCCGTGTCCGCCGTGCCATAACGGCTAACGATGCTCTACTTGTCAAAAGGATCTTGAGATCTCACCCGGGACTTCTTCATAACCCAGATCCCTCGCCTGAGGGTCTCTCCAACTCGAATCTTCACCTCGCCGCTTCGCTAGGCCACCTCCCCATCTGCAAGGTCCTCCTCGACTATGGACACGAGTCACCGGACCCCGCTCTCAACGAACACCACCAGACAGCCCTGATGCTCGCCGCCGCTGCAGGCCATATTGAGGTCGTGCACTTCCTCTGCGAACGGACGCCGCAGGTCATCCTACGCCGCGACATCCGCTGGCGCGACGCCATCATGGAGGCAAGCCGGGGTGGCCACGATACAGTACTACAGATTCTGCTCACCTACGTTCCCGGAGGGGCACAGGAGGCAGTGCAGAGAGCAGACCTGGACGGCAACACGGCGCTGCATTTTGCGAGCGGCAACGGGAACCTCTTGGTTCTGCGAACATTGCTTGCCGCGGGGGCTGATGCGGAGCGACGCAACATGTGGAGCTGGACGGCCATGTCATACAGTGCTACAGTGCAGGCTGAGGTCTATCTTAAGGGGCTCGTAACGGAGGTCGAGCGCAGGAAAATGGTGCGGAGGGAGGTAGAGGGGCTGAAGAAGGCAGGCGCCGTACGAGTGGTTGAGTCGGATGTCGAAGTTGAGGATTGAGGAGGACCAGCACACCTCCGACGACACCATCACAGGTGATGCATATGCCAAACCAAGCACGACAACAGGTTTCGGAAACAGTGGTCACTGAACAGAGACCAAGGCCCGCCAGCCGATGTGAGGCCAGAGCTTCAACAAGTCGACCCAGCTTTCCAGCCAAAGCTTACTGAGAGCAAGACGGAAATGCCGGGAACATGGAGCTAGACATAAGCGCCGATCGCCAACATACCCCACCAACCGACTGAGCTGTCGAATCAGCTCTCCAAGCTCGCCGTCCGAGTATTTGGAAGCGGGCGCGGGGTACCAACTAACTGTGCTGGCTGCACGCATGCACACTGGCAGCATCACACGCTGCACCACAACGATATGGCGACCTGTTGGTAACCCTTATTCACGAGCTGCGGGCCCCCAATTACGCTGCCCTTACGAAAACGGTTGCTCATTCTAGCTTCGGAAATTGCCAATCAAAGAGCCTGTTACAGAGACGGATAAGAGCTCCCATCCCATGCACTGGAGCTGATGCAACAGAAGCTTCTCATTGGATAGAGAGATTGGATGACACCCACCGAACTGCCCAGACACTTCTTTTTATTGGAGTTCAACAGAGCGAGATCAGACTCATTTTTGGCCCACATGGCCAATCATGGCGCCTGGAGTATCTGGCCGAGGCATGTGCTTACTTACATAAAGACGACAATTTCCTTAGCCACAACGCCACTAGCCATCTGCTGCGCCACAAACGCTTTCAGTATTAGAATAACATTAAGGGTAGCACAATAAAGAGACTTCTCTACATCACTTTTGCTGCCTCATACATGGAGTACATCTGTGCAGTCTAAACAAGGTTGAAGCTTGTAAAGCTAGTCGACAGATTAAGGCACTCTGAATTGTGTCGTTGGCTTCCAGTAGTGGACAACCACATGTGCTGGAATAACTTGATCGTCCCATCTGATCTTGGCTCTAGCAATGAATCAGGCTTCGTCACAACAATTAGCGTCAGTCATGGGTGTTACACTTGTCATGAATATTCACTTGATGCACTGATTCAGCGCTACATTAAATCTCATATAAATCCATCCACAATGGCGGTTTCTTGTACTCCCCAAGCCCTCAACGAATCCTCTCACATTAGCCCTCATCCAGCCACATAATAGTACAGCTCTCTTCAATCTCTTCAGACAACAGCAAAAGTGGCTTCCATACAATCCAACGCCGACGAGGGCGAGCCAGAGCATCTGCCTTACCCGGCTACCAAACTCATCATCGGCCAGTATTGGCATTGTTCGCGGAATCCTCCCTTCTGGGGCTGGCTCATTGTGGGAACATTCTACGACCAGCACAACAACCCCATCTGGAGCACAGAGATCTTTGCTTTCCAGCGTGACATTAGACGCGAGTCGACAGAATCACAGCCTGTCCCCTCGTCTGACTTTGGTGAGTCACTGACCAGCAAGCATCTTCATTCACCACACTTTTAGCAAACAAATTGCCTGGTATATCTATCCAGCTTTGGCCATACCCGCTAAGGCTTTCTCAGGTCCATCTTCTGAAGAACATTTTATTGAAACATTCTCCAACAGCCTCAACCTCGCTGCGAGCACCAGTAACCCAACCTCGAGAAACACAGTTTACAACAACCCCTACCATCATCATCCTTGGGCTTCGCCGTTTGCAACCCCTCCCCCCGGCCACTGGACAACAGAATACGATCATCGAATTGGTAACTGGGTCAACATCTGGCAGCCAAGCCGACCTCTCTTTTAGTCAACCACATCTCATCAATTCGCTTTCTGCCTCTCATCAACATGTCTAACCCACTCAGCGGCCCGGATGTGGACCATCGCCGCCCGCCCTGGGGCCCCAACACAGGCATGCAACTCCCACGCTACGGCGAAGCGTACATGCCCCACCCCGGCTGGACCACGGCCGGCAACATGTACGGGGGATACGGTAATGTCGCTTACTACCCGTCACCATACTACTCTTACCCACCCCCCTCAGTTCCCTACCCGGGCTCAACGGCGTACGCCTGGCCCAACATGCAAGTACCGCCGCAGGGCGGCTACACGACCTACCCCCTCCAGCCTGGCGGACAGTCCTACCACGCCGCACGCACAGCACAAGGGCTCCCGGCACTCGACCCGCGCAACCCGGCAGCGCACCTGAGCAACTCGACAGGCGGCACAGGCTGCGAACCGGGCTACAATTACTTCTTCCCGGCTGCACACACAAAGATCCACGTCTTCCGCACGTCGACGCCGCCCTGGCAGCTTCCTGCCAACGCCCGCATACAGTTCTCCGCCTTCCACGTCCCCGTCAACACGACGCTCGCCGAGGTGCTCCGCGGCTTCGGCGCGACGAACCCGAGCCCCAAGAAGAACAAGTGCTACGAGATCGTCCAGGCTGGTAACGGCAAGTGGTACCACGGCCTGTGTTTCGCTGGTGATGACAAGGATATGATGAAGAAGACCCTTGCGGACGTCGGATGGGACGCGACGAGGACGGGTCAGCCTGGTGGTAAGCCTGTTGTGTGCATTTGGCTGGTTAAGGATTGAGTTGGAGGTGGTTTATGGATGGGATGCGGAGGGTTGGATGATTGGATCGAGGTGCTTTGTAGATTAGCTATTTTCACTTTCTGAGAATTCTCAGGTTCATGAGCACTTGATTCGGGTTTGCCGGTAGGTTCATAGCAAAGCTTCATAAATAGATAAAAGTAGCCTTAGTTGTGCCGGACAACTGACTCGCGTGGAAACCGAAAGCGACAAGCGTATTGATATTGAGCACTTTTATGTTGTTACAATTTCTTTTCTTCAAATTGCACCTCTAGCTCTAACGACTTAACCGACGAGTATCCACGCTTCACACCTCACCGTTTCACTTATATGGCAAGTCATACTTACCCCCATGGCAAGCCAGTCAAGCCTCATAACGCAACACTCCCACTGTCTTCTCCAAAAGTAGGGTTAAATCAAAGCTGAGCGAGTAATTTCCATCGCATGCAAAGCAAATTATATTGAATCAAGTATGATTATTTCCTATATACAGGAGGATAATATATAGCGTCCTAAGACAATAGATACTGGTGAAGAATGAGAAGAAGGATAACGTGTAGAGCAGCCCGCCTGCGCAAAAGCTGTCTACTACACGTATCCAACTACTCGAGAGCGGACCACGGCCCCTTCCTTTAGACACGCTTACATCTGCGATAAGAAGACACGTCACAAGCGGCAAAGTTTACAGGCACTGAGAGTACCACTCGTTCTGCTTGGTGCAGGTAGAGCCGGACGCGCAGGCGGTGGGACCGGTGTAACCGTTTCCGCCGCACTGGGCCCACCTGCCGGCGGTGGCACCGGAGCCAGCGTTACCGGAGGCCGGGGGAGTAGCCCCGGACTCCTCGACAGCAGGGACGGAAGCGACGGGCTCCTCGACGGCGGGAGGAGTGGCAACGGGTTCCTCGACAGCGGGGGCGGAGGTAGCGACAGGGGCAGCGGTGGGCGTAGCGACGGGCTCCTCGGCCTCCTCGTCCTTGATGGAGGGCGCGGCGGTGGCGGAGGCGGAGGCAGAGGCGGCGGGGGCGGCGGAACCGCCGGAGACGGAAGCCTTGGTCCACTTGCGGTTCTTGGAGAGCTCGTACCACCAGTTGCGGTACATCCAGCCGTCAAAGTCGGTGATTTCCATGGAGGCGCCGGCAAGCATGATGAACTTGGACTCGCCGGTGGGGGTCCAGTCTACGTGGGTTAGTATCAGGTGTACATAAGACGCCCTGGAGGGGCTTGAGCGAGTTCTTCCTTACCGTAGACTGTAGAATTCTTGTTAGCGTATGTGTCTTACTAGGGAGGTAATCAGATCTGTAACTTACAATCATCAAGACCAAAAGTGTGTCCCTATCCGCGAAAACCAAAATGTCAGCAAAGGTAAACCCCCCCGGAGATCCCCATCACTCGAGTGCAAACTAACCATCTCGTGCAGGAGAATGTGAATGTTCTCAGAGTCGAGGTTGTTAATCATGTACTCGCGGCCAATCTGCTGGCCCCAGTCGTAGCCGAAACCGCCCTGAAGGCCGTCGGTGAGCCAGAGGGAGTGGTCAAAGTGGCGGCCGCTCTTGCAGCCGCTGAAGTTGCCGTCGAGGTGGGCGGCGCGCTCGCACTCGGTGGCGCAGGCGGGGACGCCGTCGCCGTCCTTGTAGGTGGTGTAGACGTCGAGGCCGTCGGTGGAGCCCTGGAGGAGGGAGGCGTCCTTGGTGGCCCAGGCGACGATGTTGACGTCGACGTTGGAGTACGGGAACCCGTCGAAGCCGTAGAGCCACTTGAACCACTTCTGGTACTGCGCCTTGTAGGCCGAGGCGATCTTGGTGCGCTGGGCGGCGGTCACGGTGGCGGTGGAGTCCCAGCGGACGCAGATGTTGAGGGAGCTGCGGTGGAACTGGTGTTAGTTGGTTTGTTCTCTCGGAATATCAAGTCACTTGTTGTTTGGTGTTCTGGGTTTCCATCGCTTCGTCGAGTCCGCGGGATGTAAACCTTACGACAGTATCACTCACCCGTTGTTGGCCATGACCTGGTCCCAGCCCCAGTTCTTGTTGTTGAAGACGCTGCCGTCGTACGTCTTCTCATAGTGCTGCCAGACCTCCTTGAGGGGGGCAACGAGGTCGGAGGGCGGGTTCCAGCCGGACTGGCGCTTGGTAGGGCGGTTGCGCAGTTGAGGGCCGATGTTGCGCACCGGGTGGGCGTTCTCGAGGGCCTTCCAGACGGATCCGTCAAGATCAGACTTGGCGGACGTCGGGGTCAGGGCGAGGGCCGAGGAGGCCGCGAGGGCGAGAATGCTTGCGGAGGTGAAGGAAGGCATTGTGTAAGTTGGTTTTGGTGTTGTGGTAAAAATAAAGAATGTGTGTATAAAGCGATGCTTTTGAAATGAATGTGTTGTTTGGTGTAGCGAACGACAACGGGAAAATGCAAAAAGGTGATGCAGTGAGAAAAGAAGCGCTTCTCAGAACATGAACCAGTCAGATTCCCGAGATACACTTCCGACTCAAAGAAAGAGAGACAGACAGAGACAGAGAGAGAACAAGCCGAGAGAACTTTGGCTAGACGCAGTCTCCCTGCTGGGAATATAAAGAACTAGAAACATAGAGCCTCTTCTTGTCGCTTTCGCATCTAGGCGAAAGGGGCTCGCCCCTCCAAATTCGTTATTGTATTTCCCCACAGAGCATCATCAGGCGTTGTTGGTGCAGACTATTTCCTAATTCATGTCGGCTATGTGGAGGAGCGAGTGTTCTCGAAGGAAACGAATAGAAATGAAGAACAAGGCCTGTTGAGGTCTCGATTGGGAACTCAGACCCGGAGTAATTGGTTGTAGTGATTGGTTAGAACTTGGCGAGTACGCGGATTACGACCGGGGGTGTCTCCGTGTCGAGATTAAAGGACCATTGTGCGCGGTTGCGGCTAACTGAGAATGTGTGCCCTCCTCGCGGCCGAATGAGACTGGATTTCGACGTCGGGAGTATATTCGCGCCAAGGCGCTACGGACAGATTGAATCTGTCAGACTTGCGCAACAAAAGCCAAGCTGGAAAGTCTCGCCTTAGCAGTGGACCTGGTAGTGCAGTGGAGTTTCAAGTTTGTCATTTGCTTCTTTTTCGTATCCGGGGCCCATGGGTGATATATTGGATCATTTGCTGTGGCAGTAACAAGTATCTTCTGGTATTTCTCCGCTACCCCTTTTTACTGCTCCCGGCAGTGAGTGTTCGGTCACTTCTTACGAAGGAATCCAGACGGGCTGTTGGAGGAATCCGTCTTGGCGGTTCGTCGGACCATCGTGGGTCTTTGGGGTGACGGGTCGATCAGCGCTTGGCGGGTGGTGATGTCGTGGACAGAGAGTTTTTAGGGTTCTGAAGGTCTTGAAGCTTAAAGACTGTATGTTGATTAAGGTTACCTGTCAGGGACGGTTCATGATTCATTTGACCTACAATTAAATTGACCCGAGCAGCCGAATTCTCGAATGGTAGCACTCTCCATCCCCGCCAGACATCCTCAAGAATTACAACTGCCAATTTAGCTTTGGCTATGCGCCTGAATAGAACGAGATCCCGTAGTAACCGACCAGGGATATTCCCGCTTGTATTCTTTGCATTGACAGAAAATACTGCTGGACAGAGACTGGAAATCAAGGGCTAGATTCGGAACATATCCGGACTTGTCCCCACCAGCATTGTGCTTGGACCAGAAAACTCATGGGTACCACGTGGCACCCCTGTCATGACAATCTCAATCTAGAACGGGCCGAGGTCTGTCTGAAGTTTGTGATAGTGCACTACCCTTAAAGTGAAGACATGATATGTTGGCTTGGATCGTTGATATTGCCAACGAGAGTTACACAGAAGGGCACACCATTGAGTCTGCACAAACGCTACTACTCCGTTAATCCCGCTTCGCTGGGATGTTAGCGTTGACGGCAAAATCTTTAGCTGGTTCGGGGCCATCACTTCGGTCTGTAAACTCCAAAGTATCTGGGCAGTTTGCCAGAAGTTGGGCCTGATTTTCGAAGATTTAAAAGAAAGCTACTTTGAGGCTAAACTCGACTAGTTTGTCGGCTACCTTCTGTACCAACGGACCGTATATGAGTAGGATTTGAGGTTCTGAGTGAGTTGCAGGATTGGTGCAGCTTCGTTCTAGAGTACAACAACTTCCAAAGATGCCCCCCCCCCCAAGGCTTAAACTTCTTCGACTCAAACACGGAGCTAGCATTTGCAACTGGTGCAACGACTAGCTCACTTGGCAGGATATTCTCGTCTGAACAGGATTCGATGTGAGACAGCTCCTAACATACTTTGCAATGCCATGTGAATTATCTAGGCTTGTGTTTACTAGTAAAATTCTGAGATTTTCGATGCTGTCATAGAGGGTTGAGATGATCAAGACAAGCACAGAGAATTCTGCTTTCAACTCGACACCCGCTTCCCTCTGTGGAAGATCTCCGAAAACCAGGTCGCAGCCTCGTTAACATGGCAGACTCATCGAGACCACCGTAGTTTTGCTCGAGTATAATGCTGTACGCATCCCGGCAGAGCATAGTAGATTCCCCAGCCTTAGCCACAGGATAGTTATGACTTTCTTTTGTTCCAATTTCAATAGCCTTGGAGAAGTCAGAGGGGGAAACCTCATAATGTAAGGCCGAAATGTTGTGGATTGCTTTCTCTTGCTGTTGGGTTTTGCTCTTTTGGGTGGTTGAGCTCTTGCATGCCTGCTGCAGGTCCGAATGGGCAGCAAAACATTGCGCCGACTGGATAAAAGGGTGGGAGTTTGAATCTGAAGCAAGGGAAACTTTTAATGATGAGGTCGCAGCTGGTGCTTGTTCGCTGTCGGATATTTCAAGTCCAGTTGTAGCCGTGGGCGGACCAGCGACCAGAAGATTCTTTCCGCCTTGAGCTCTAACGCGACCCAATTCAGCTGAAAGTTGTTCAACTTTGCTCAATGCTTCGGCAAGCTGCATCTGCGTCTCCGAGAGCCTTGACTCCAAGTCTTCAATGTGAGACTTGACCCTCTCTCGGTGACGACGCTGGTTGTCGCGTACTCGTGCAGTCTTATCAACTGCAGGTCTTGACGACCACTTTATCATAGCCTTGGGCCCAGCCAGTCTCTCAATCCTGCTCACCATCTTGAATCCCCGATAATCGAATGTTAGGCACGGGTTTTAAACCGGTAGGCAGTATGTGATGAAGGAACAAAGTTCAAGACTGGGATGTTGAGCAGAGATGGAGGGGTTGCTCAATCGGGTAAAATTAGAATGACATCCTCGAGAATTTCCCAATTAGGCTTAACGTCATTACCTCATTCCTCCCAAGTGATGGGACCCCGCTTCCATTGGCAGCCAACAAAGGGACAGGCAATAGACTTAGTTGTTGGCATTCTAGACTGAAAGCTCGTCAACACAATAAAGAAAGGAGATGCTGTCGGTTTCTTCATGAAGTAGCACACTCTTCATTCAGCTTGAAACTCAATGCTTCTAAACGTGCAATGTTCTGTTACGCGGTGATTCATATCAGAGTCCCTTTCCGTATATTTGGCCGAGATGGAAGAGGGATGCCACAGCTACCTGATTTGATGAATAAAGCATTCGGTAAGCACTTCAACTAAGGATATGAAAACAGAATCAGCTAGGAACCACACTCGTATATCTCTATTGGGGCGGCAAAAACAAGAACTTGAATGCGTGTTTCCGGTCTTCAATCACTTGCTACCAGTGACCGCGAGTTTCATGCTGAGCAGGCCTCACAATGCATTACCAATGGTAGCCCCCAAGGACCATCACACTAGTCTATGTTGGGTGAGATTTTGATATGTCACCACTGAGTGGTGCCCGGGGACACATAAAATATAAACCCGTCTCGCGCACAAGTTGACCCGCCACCTGTACCAAGAGACTGGCAAAGGCCTCTAGTCTTATTCTGTTTCATTTCCATGATTTGTGGTGCACAAAACACACCCAAAGGCGAACTATAACGGTTCTCCAGCTTTCCGGAGAAAATGGAACATCCAACTGTGGCGCAATCACCCCCTCCAGACGGAGGATACGGCTGGACAGTAGCAGGCGCATGTTTTGTTTTGAATGCCTTTACTTGGGGGGCCACTTCAGTGAGTCTCATTCCAGGCTTATAGAATAGCCCTACTGAAATATGAAAATACCTAGTCTTTTGGCGTGTATTTGTCTGAGTATCTGCTATCACGCAGATTTCCGGATACCAAACCCCTCGAGTTCGGCTTCATTGACGGGCTCAACTTCAGTTGCGCTATGCTGGTTGCTCCTCTTGTCACGCATCTTACGCGCAAACTCGGGCTCCATGCTGTTATGATTCCGGAATGCCTCGTACAGTCTCTCGGTTATGCCATCGCCTCGATTTCCGCTCAACCATGGCACCTCTACCTGACTCAAGGGGCGCTCGTTGGATTCGGAATTGACTTGATCGTAATACCGAGCACTGCGGTCCTTTCTCAGTGGTTTTCTAGCCGTAGAAGCATCGCCAACGGCATAAGCTCTGCAGGTTCAGGTGCTGGGGGTGCTGCGTTTACCTGGGGTACGGCTGCAACCATCAAGAGCTTAGGCGTTCACTGGGCCCTACGTATAACAGGCCTTGTCGCCTTTACTGCTACCCTCGCCGCCACTCTTTTTCTCGGAGATCGGAATAAGCACATCAGACCAACTCAATTGGCGTTTGATGTTGCTCTACTCCGTAAGAAGGAGGTTGTCTTACTTCTTTTATGGACTTTCGTACATATGTTCGGATACGTCACGTTACTATTCTCACTGTCAGATTTTGCTCTTTCTGTCGGTCTATCCCAGCAGCAAGCGACTGACATTATCGGGTTTCTCAATTTCGGGACTGCTCTTGGCCGGCCAATAGTTGGAATCGCGAGTGATCGTTTCTCCAGGATTGCGACTGCCGGTACGCTCACTTTCATGTGCGGGATGATTTGTTTCGCGCTATGGATACCTGCTAGGTCATTTGCAGTGACTGCTACATTCGCAGTTCTATGTGGAGCAATTTTGGGCGTCTTTTGGATGGTAAGGGAAACCTTTTTGAAATCCCTAGAAGATGATATCCGCATTAGGTTCCGTAAACTGACATCGTGATAGACAATCGGGCCCTTGGCAGTGGAGGTGGCAGGTCCCAAGCATATACAGTCTGTACTTTCTCTTGCTTGGGCTACTACAATAGTTCCTACAGCATGTAAGTTTTATCACATCACAAAAGGTTTGCAGTGCACTGATTGAACATCGTAGGTGGCGAACCCATTGCTCTCGCCTTGCGTGAAATCAACTCTCCAAGAGTTTATCTTTACGCTCAGGTATTTGCCGGGCTGTCATATATCGTTGCTAGTCACTTCATGTTTGGATTATGGAAGGCCTTACACACAGAGAATCGCTCGGAGGGATCCCCTTCGCATGCGTAGATCTGCAGCATCATCAGGTATGAGCAACTTGGAGGACATTTGTTGAGGCACATGATAGTAAAGGCAGGATGTTTGTTCTGGGATCTAAGCTAGTCAATGTCTTTTGTCTCGAATGAGCCACTGAATAACTACCCGATTAGGTATGATTTTACCGAATAAGTTTGACAAGCTGAGTGTTAATCCTGTAGTTAGGCCGAATAAGGGAATTAATCGATATGTCGCTTCCTTTGTCACCCAAACTAGCCAGCCATTATACCTACTCGTGTTATTGCATTTAACAATCATTCAGGTCAAACTGGAGTATGCTGGAGAATGAGACTATCGCGTACAACCTCAACTAACTGTCAGTGTTTGTAGTGGCTAGCATAAATGTAGAGAAATTGATGGGAGAAGGCGGAGCACGCACACAACAGTTTGTTATCGCTAGTATATTACTACGTCAAGCGATATTCCAGCGTAAATCTATTGTCGTTGACAACCATAAGAAATTCTAGCTAAAACTGGCCACAGTCGTCTTGAGGCACGTTTTTATACCACTAGCTCATACACAAGCCGTAAAAACCTCCTGTACCTTCATCATCTTTCCATCACTCCAGTGGAGCCGCGGCCAATATCTTTGCTCTCTTTTCCTCGCGTTCGCTAAACCGATCTCCGAACAAGTCAAAGTGTGGTCGCATAACGATTGTGTATTTGACTAGTTCCTCCATGCAGTCCACCAGCCTATCTCTGTTGGAGCTGGGCATCATTCGACTACCCTCGGTTTCTGGCGTAAATTGTTTGTATGCCATTGGCACGGAACTTTGGTTCGGTATCACAAACATGCGCATCCAGCGCCCCAAGATCCTCAGAGCGTTGACTGCGTTAAAGCTCTGTGAGCCGCCCGATACCTGGGCTACTGCGAGCGTACGTCCCTGCGTGGGGCGAATCGACCCGGTAGCCAGCGGGATCCAGTCGATCTGCATCTTGAAGATGCCTGTAAGGACACCGTGCTGCTCAGGGCTGACCCAAAAATGGCCATCGCTCCAGCGGCTCAGCTCCCGCAGCTCTTGTACCTTGGGATGATCGTGGCTGACGTCGTCTTTGAGCGGCAGGCCCGCGGGATCGTACACGCGGACATCACAGCCCAGCCGATGTAAGATGCGAGCACCCTCAAATGCCAATAGCCGGCTGTAGGAGCGTTGACGGAGGCTGCCCGTCAAGACGAGAATCCGTAATCGAGGCTTGCCTTGTTGAAGGATTTCGTCGTCAACCATCTTAATTGCCGTTCTTAGCTCAAGTGTCGACACCCAATCGTCTGCTTTCAGTTCTGAGGGTAGTAGAAACGGACGGTAGCGGGAGCGGATATCGGCATCATCATCGTTGGCACTGATCTCTAACGAGCGGTTTCCGGTATGTTCGCTTGCCTGTGAAGGTAATGTTCCTGGCTGTACAACATCCTTTTTTAGGGTGCCAGACTTGCTGCTCATTGTATGCAATAATCTCGAGGTTTGGCAAAGAATTGCTTTGGAAGGGAGAGAAGAACTAGCTGCAATGCGAGAATGCACTATAATTCGAGGATATGATGAAGAGGGTACTAAATAGAGTCGACTACACAAGCGCCCAGTTCCTCGATGGAAAGAAAGCATTGTGCAATGCAAAATCTCGGGCTCCCTCAACAATGGGTAGAGGGTTCTTCATATATAAATCAAAATTGCGATGGATTGTCCACTTTTTCTTTCTAAACGCATAATATGGCTTAGGTCAGACCGGATTTGCATTAAAAAGGTTGATATTCGCATAATCGAGTGAAGACATTTTAAGTTGAAATGTCACGCCCCTCCCATGATTGGCCAACGGAGTGTGGCACAACCTGCCAGTGGTCCTACGAAGAAAATGGCTACCCCAGGGCAAGATTCTTGAGCATGTTTCACCGACTAAGGACCTTCATCTAGCAATTATGATATGGCATTCCGATAAACGATGTACCAATTTTTACTCTGCATCAGATTTGCATCAAAGCCTTCTTCAACCGAAATGATAGGGTTGGTATTTGCCATCATACTCTCATGATCCAAGCCAATTTTCGAAAAACCGTACAGCTTGTAAAAATGCATCTTCTTTGCCAGCCTTTTCAACAGGAACATCGAGGTTAGGACGGACTGCAAACCCGTGAGGAACACCGCCGTACAGGTTCATGGTGAAAGGCTGGCCAGTACTGGCCATAGCAGCCTCTATCTCGACCCTCCGCTTAATCAACATGCCGGTGTCCTTTTCTGTTAGCATTGTTAGCATCCCTGAAGGCCTCAGGGACTTGAAAATTATCGTTGACGAGGAGAAAGAATTTACCAGCTATTGCCAAGCTAGCAGGGCCCGTTATGGCCTTGATTTCGTCATCACCAAGTAGCGTTGGATGAGCTGCGAACGCCACGTTGACAGCTTTGTCCTTCGGAAGCCCCAAAGCGCGAAAGGCGTACCGACCACCGAAACAATATCCCACCGAGGCAACTTTGTTTACGCCTAACTGCTCCCGCATGTAGGAGAGACTAGCGGAGACGATCGGGTCGGTGACACTTGGTCCGTGAGAGCCGAAGAACTCAGTTGCATTGAAGCCGGATTTTGGATCCTCCGATCTTGGCTTCCCGTTAAAAAGATCAGGAGCGACCGTCATGTAACCGGCGCGGGCGAAGCTATCGGCGAGCCTTTAATGTCATTTAGCTCAAGTAACTACAGATTCATTTGGAATACAGACAATCGGTTTTCCACTGATTTGATACCAAAAACATCGGTAAGTTGAAGGACGCCCACTATTGGTTTGTTCGAGACGGCTGAAGCATTGCTGCTTTGTTGATCCTTGGGTTTAGATACATATATTTCCACTTGCCGATTAGATTGATGATCCGTGTCTTCATTTTATGTAACGGCTTGATGTACTTACGGCCGTTGAGGTTGAATACTTGACCAACCGGTGTGCCGGAAAAGGCCAGAAGTGACAGATCTGCCACAAACCCGTGCGCGACCCCGAATGTTAATACTAGGCCCGACAAGACGGCGATGGTCCTTCCAAAAAGAGTCATGATGGGATGTCTACATCTGAAGCCTTGGAACCATATGACGTAAAGATGAGGAAACTCTTAGGGTCAAGAAAGGCAACGAGCTCATAATATATTGATCATTCTCTTGCTGATAAACTTGCCATGCGGAAACCGTACCTGTCTCGAGACTAAATTTTGGAGGTAAACCTTAAGCGATACCGAATCGGATCTCACGCGGCTTTTTTCACTACAACAAGTCTGATTTGTTCAATTCCCTTTCGGAGACAGGACGAATGGTTACTTTTGCGGAAGAAGCCGTCTAAAGTTTACGTTTACATTGGAGAATCAGACCAGGGGCAAGGTCTAGGCGAACGGATGGATCAAGCAAGGAAGAATGTCCACTACCTTACTTGACAAACGTCTGACCAAATGCAGTAGTATGAGCCCAATGATTGGACGCTCGTCCAGTGCACCAAGTTTGACTGTTTTAGTGTCGTCTCAGTTGGAGCTTGTTCAGTAAAGTATAACACGCAACCCGAATAAATAACCGATAGACCCCCCCAGCAGCAGTCGGCTGGCTAGTCACTCCTTGGGTCGCATCTACTTGTTTAGTGGAATACGGCAGGTCAAATATGATTGGAAAAGATCAGTGACCATATTTACACTTCCTGTGTTATTAGTTAGACTTTTCGGGTGTATTCCGCAGGTCAGAGTTCAAGGGCCGTTGATATGTTTTAGCTTGTATAATTTCCGAGAACTCGTCAGGGCCTCGAGTAAATATGGAGTATTTGTTCAATTGGGGGAAATGAGGACGACGTTCTGGAGGTCCCATGATATGATCGCTCCGTGTCTGTCAGTCCTCAACTCTAAAGATAAGAGCGACATGGTTAATGATCCCAAAAGTATTTGCTAGTCAATTAAACGGAAGACGTAAAGTTCATTGATCAAAGTAGAAAGAACACTGGCTAATTGAAGGAAACATGTCGTTTTCCGTTGGGTAAGGTGAGTCTAGGCACAGAAGATTAGAATTCCCAACGGAAAGCATACCGTTTCCTATCGGAGAGCACGGGGACTCGGCGTGACTCACACGAAATCGGATAGCTAATGTGCGCATACTTCTTTCCGTCAGACATGTAACGACACTACAACTCGGTGTGACTCACGCCGATTTATGCAATCCACTATGCATCTGCTCTCTACTCATAACGTAATTTGCTATCAGTGTCCTGTAGATCGCACTACGCGCTTTTAAAGTGGAGAGTCTGTAAAACCGCAGTAGCTACTGTAGTAACTAATCACGGTGAGGTAGAAGTGATCTGCTAGTAGACCACGAAAGTCCATATAAGACTTTCAAAGGAGTTCATTTAGAAGACATCTGCCATTGCCTGGTTGCGATTCTTTCTTCATCCAACAACGAGTCTTTATAAAAAGACCCAAGAAAAGAGCGTCTTCTACGTACTAGACATTCTTGTATTTTTGTCATTACGCCCATTCGGCTTTGTTTCGATAGCGTCATTGCCACTGGCAACATGGCCGAACCGCTGCAACCACCGCCTGTTGATAGAGATGTCATCGTTCGACTACCGACCCAGACCACCCCTAGCTATGTTCAGACGGTAATTGGCAAGAAGTCATATCTGTCCGAGGATGTTGATGAGTTTCGGGGCATCCCATACGGAGAAGTATCTCAAAGATGGACGCATTCGAGACTACGCACCCATCTTCCGCAGGACGAGTATGATGCGGCCAAGGACGGGTAAGTAAACATTAGAGTGGTTCCCATTGTACTCCCTAAACGCTATGATGATCTAATTGTAAACGCATATTGATAGACCTGTATCGCCATTCGCCGGCAGGGGCAACAGCACCTCGTATTTCCAGGCTTATTTACCTATTCCGGAATTTGAAAAATCGGAATTCGATTGTTTAAACCTCATCATCGTCCGACCTAGCATTGCAGCGTTGTCTCGCATAGGGATACAAGGGCCAGCCAAGTTACCTGTTTTGGTATGGATTCATGGTGGTGGAGGATCTGAGTCGGGTAGTCACCCGCTGTATGGTAGGTGAAATACGGTCTGTCGGAGAACATAAATAATTCCAGTTACTAACTAATTAAGCAGACCCTGTCCGTCTAGTATCCCGATCTCTGGAAATTGGCTCCCCCATTATTGCAGTTCTGCCCAACTTTCGGCATGGCGTATTTGGGTTCCTCGGATCGACCGATATTCTGACTACCCAGACCGATGATGAGAATAAGGGTCTCAACTTTGGTCTTTACGATCAGAAAGTCGCCTTGGCTTGGGTAGCCCGCAACATTGCTCACTTTGGTGGTGATCCGAAACAAGTCACGTTCGGCGGCAGTTCGTCAGGATCGTTCGCGGTACACGTGCATCTTCTTGATAGCGACTCTCACGCTACAGAGCCACTTTTCAAGAGGACTATCTTGCAATCCGGTGCCCAGTTTACTCTGTCGCCGCTGCCTCTGGAGGACATGAAAGCACCATGGGACGAGCTGTGCCAGTACTGGGGTATCCAAACCGAGAACAGCCAGCAAAAAGTGGAATTTCTACGGAAAGTCTCGACGGAAGCCATGATTGAATTTACCACCAAAAGCAAGAAGATGAAGTTGGGGCCAATTGCCGATGACTTGACTATGACAATGCAAACTGCGACATTTCCTGATGTTGATCAAGGACAAGACGTTAAATCTGTTGGATACGATCCAGTCGAGGTTATGTTAGGCGCAAGTGACGTCGAGGTATGTTCCAGTATTCTTTGTTGAGAGCTTTGACTAACGATTAAACCAATACAGGAAGCTGGCTTCGTCCAAAATGATGTTGATCTGAAGAGGTTACAGACCATCTTTGCCGAAAGTTACGGAACTCCTGCGAGGGGGGATGAAATACTGAACGCCTACGGTCTCGTCAAAGGATCTGAGCAGAGCGTTTTACGAGCGAATTACGAGCGGTTCCTCTCTGATGCCAAATTCGACTTACCCATCTACATGCTGCAAACCACACTCAGCAAGCAGCGTCGAGCCGACCTCGGTGATGCCACTAGCATACAGCCCTACAGTATCCAATTTGGAAACCCGTTTCCCGGACCAAAGAAAGGCGCCGCACATCATTGCGTGGAGCTAATCTATCTGTTTGATCCGTTCCACAATGCCCTTGTTGATGCTGATAACGGCATTTTTATGGCGTATCCAGAATCATCTGATGAACTCTCCGCAAGGCAGGAAACTGATGCTACGGATTCAACGGTGGATGACCAATCAGAAAGGCGTACGGTGAGTAATCTTGAGCTTGTGGGCCGTGTTCAAGATCACTATATCGGATTCATTACGGGAAAATCCACTCAAAAAGCAGCTGAGGGTGAAATGCTTGTCTGGGGTAGGGATAGAACCCTGAGGGTGGAAAACCTAGAGGAAGATCCAATGTGGGTTAAGAGAATCGGCCGTTTGAAGCTGCTTCAAGAAGATATTCCGGCTATACGAAGAGTTCTAAACGCCCTTTAGGACCAATGAAGTTGGGGTTGGATTAAGTAGATAAACTGTCCAAGATCATCCACAAAACTTTTGATATGAAAGAGAACTGCCAGAGGCGGTGTGGCACAAAGTAAAAAGCTTAGGCAGTTTGAAAGTGACGGAACTTGCCTCTGGTCCATAGACATCAACGGCCTTTATATAAATAGCCCTCTTAACATACCTTGCATTCCTCGGCTTACCGGCACGTGATACCAGCATATTAACCTTTCCTAGCCCAACTTTAATCAATCATGCCCATTGTAACCTTTCAATCTAACTGGTCCCGGTCCTTCCGCCCGTGCGAACTATGGACGGAACCAGATTCGCTGACAGGCAGTTTGCAACCTGTCATTGAAGCATGTCTGATAGGATCATCTTGGCTTCTTTGCTTGCTCGTGCGCTCAAGTAACTCGACATACATTGTGCCGCGCCGTGACTGGACTCAATTGCCGCTGTCCAATAAGAACGACTGCATATCTCCCTCGCAATTGTACGTATCAACATGTGCATATCAACGCTCTGCCAAGGCTGAAAACATGGCTTTTGTCTTGGAATGGGGTCACTGGTGCCACTTTTCCGAGTTTGTGCTGGCTGGCCAAGACACCCAATTCTCAGCTCCTTCAGCTCTGGACCCCCGCAGTCTTCACATGCCTTTGATGACATTTGTAAGGTATTGAAGGTTGTCGAATCTGCCCTAGGAGTTTTGCCTGCTTTATTACACTTCTCCCAACATAATTTCTACCTCGCACATCTACCTTGAAACCACTGAAGCAGGCAGAGGGTTTAAAGGGCTTTTGCAGATGCTAGGGTATCAAAAACAGTCAAGGTTCGTATTCCTTCATGTAGGCATCGCTAAATGCCCATTAAAATCTGACGCACATATCCCGTAGGCAGACATTTACCAAAGGTAGTGATTGGCCCCTGCAGACTGCGTTGAATCTTAATACATAATAGACCCAGATTTCTGGCTCATAGGGCAGCTCGTACCCTTATTGGATTGGTGTTACTCAACCCCCCGGCTTGTAGCTGCGTTGCCGTTGTAAGCCATCCCTCCCCTCAACAAGGGTCAACGTTTACAACGGTTGACCAGGATTGTAACCGAATCCGACCCAGGCCCACAGAAGCAAGATACGCATTGTACAGGGTCCCGACGAGTTAATAAAACCCGGAAACCCATTACCTCGCGCCCCGAGTTCGTCGTTGTTGCAGAGTTCCCTCTGTGGCCGCTCAAAAGCAGAAGAAGCCGTCACCATGTTGAACTATGAATTCTCGTGGGGACCGTCGACCTTCGCAGCGGTGGTGGCAGCGAGCGCTGCGTTAATCTACGTCCTCCGCTGGCTCGCACTCCCCAAGCCGTTCCCGGGGATCCCGTACAATGAGGAATCCGCGAACAGAGTACTCGGCGACATGCCCTTGATCCGGGCCGCTCGCTCTCGTCGCACCTGGTTCGCGGAAACGGCCCTGAGTTTCAACAGCCCCTTGAGCCAAATATTCTTCCCGTTTACCAGCCCGCTCTTGATCTGCGCCGACCCTGTTGAGGCCAACGACATATGCACCAGGAGGCTCAAGGAGTTCAAGCGCAACAGCGCGCTGCAAAGCATTTTTGGCTGTGTGATTCCTAACCATCACATCGGCATGGCGGACGATGATCCCAGGTTCAAGAAGAACAGGGAGCTGGTGCGGGACCTGATGACGCCCGCCTTCCTGCACGAGGTGAGGACAACTGGAGAGGTAGATTTGAAGGCAAAAGAACTAAGCGATGCTGACCGAGGAATCAGGTCTCGGCGCCGCAGATTTACGACAAGGGCGCGCGCCTCGTCGAATTGTGGACGGAAAAGATGCGCATCAGCAACGGACGACCCTTTGAGGCTGGCAGAGACATCCACAACATGGCCCTTGATATCATTCTGTCCGTCGCATTCAATAGAGATGAGTCTTTGGGGGTGACGATGCGGAACACCGCGCATCTTGCCAACCTTCCCGTCCAGAGCGCCGCCAAGGACGAGACCGAACCGGCGACAATCGAGAATCTCCCGCTGGACACGGAAGCCCAAGTCTTCAACGCAATGACGGACAGCGTCGGCATGATTTTCAAGTCGCCGCTTCCCCGGCTGCGCGGCTGGTTCCTGAAGAGAACGGACTGGATGAAGAAGGCTATGGCATCCAAAGATGAGATGACTACGCGCGAGCTGGCCAAGGCCGTGGAGAGGATGGAGGCGTCGGAGCCGCCTCGATGCGCCATGGACCAGATACTTCTGAGAGAACGTGCCATGGCAGAGAAGGAGGGAAGGCAGCCTGACTATTATTCGCCCACAATCAGAGATGAGGTCAGTAGATGTTGACCGAGTACCCGTCCATGCAGAAACTGATTTGTTCCCAGCTCCTCGGATACCTCGTTGCCGGCCACGATACGACATCCTCGGCGTTCCAATGGGGGCTCAAGTTCATCGCACGGAACCAGCCAGCACAGAAGCGTCTCCGCGCTACGCTGCGCGAGGCGTTCCCTTCCGCCGCCGCATCCGGGCGCGCGCCTACCGCAACAGAGATCCTAAAGACGCAGATCCCCTACCTTGACGCCGTGGTCGAAGAAATCTTGCGATGCTGTGAGACCCTCCCGATCACGAGTCGCGAGGCAAAGGTCGACACGCAGGTGCTGGGACACCACGTACCAAAGGGCACTGTCGTATTATTCATCGGTAATGGGCCGGGGTACTTACGCCCCGCGATCCCCGTCGACGAGTCGAAGCGTACAACAGAAACGGCGAAGCACGCGGCGCACCGGGCGCATGTATGGGACCCGGCCGACGTTGACGCGTTCAAACCCGAGCGGTGGATGAAGAAGACCACCGAAGACGGCGAGGAGAAGGAGGTGTTTGACGCTACTTCTGGACCTTTCATGCCGTTCGGGTATGGCCCGCGAGCATGCTTCGGCAAGCGACTGGCGTACATGGAGATGCGCATCGTCCTGTGCCATGTCATTTGGGCGTTTGAGCTCGAGACGGTGAGCAAGGAGCTGGACAGCTCGACCAGGATAGAAGCGTTGGCTACGACCCCGGGCGACTGCTACGTCAAGTTGAGGAATGTGTAGCTAATTTGCGATGACTTGAGAGTAATCCTGGTGTAGATGCCAAAAGAGTTTTTCCACGTTTATGCTTAACTTCAAGTGGCGTAATGACTGGCTGTGTTCTCGAGTATATGTATTCTGGTTAATTGGAAGGTCCAGTGCCTAAGAGCAGTTGTCTTACCAACTATCGCCTTGGCCTCATTCAACTCAACCCATGCTTGAGGCGAACTTCCTCGTCACAAATTCAGCATACCATCTGTGGCATGTCCAAGAAGACCTCCAACCATCCTCAAAGAGGCAACCTGACCACATCAAAGTGCCTAACAACAATAGTGAGCCCTCCAGCAGTCTCCCCCAACTACTACGACAACATCCCCCCAAAAACAAAAAGAGAGGTCAATCGCTGACGGGAATTGAGCCCGACGTGGGGGTCGAACCCACAACCTTGAGATTAAGAGTCTCACGCTCTACCGATTGAGCTAGCCGGGCAGATGAAGGCATCTGCTGGTTTGCTTGACGACCGGTCACTCATTTGGTCTCATGTAGTCGGGAGTTGTCCGTTCGGGGCGGGCTAGAAAATTTTCATGTCGTGCCTGTTTAATTAGTCGATAAGAGGAGTGGATCTATCTGGCGTCAAGGGCTGACCTTGTCCCACTTCGCGGGCATAGTGGGTAAGTAAGTGAACGCTAACTGAGTAATGAGCACAGCCGTATTGGTCTAAGTCAGTTCAACACACTATTAAATCCAAGATCAGTTCTTCTAGGATTCTAGAGTAGTGGAATAGAGGACTCTGAATGGTGAAATCCCACATAAAGCCAGAGTTCAGTTCTTGTAATGACACTCCCTGACTCTGTGGGATCTCAGGACGTAGTCTGCCACTACACTCGCAGTCTCTCCACCGCAACACTCAAATCGTTGGAATCCAGGCCCAACGCATCCGTGAGAGCGCTGACCATCGACTCAGCCGCGTAGTCTACCGCCGTCTTGCCTTCCCAGGCCGTAGCATACGGATCTGCGCCAAAAGAGACGAGCAGACGAACCATCTCGACATCCCCGGCCAGTATCGCCCGATGCAGAACGGGGACTCCTAGGAGCGGCGTGTCCGCGTCTAGGTTAAGCTTCTCCAGGAGGGAGTCAAGGTAATGGGACCGCAGGAGCCACGCAACGCGGCGGTGGTGTTGTTCGTTCCCCAAGATCCAGCCAACGATTTGATGCGCGCCGTATTCGACTGCCCAGAGGAGGAAGTACTGCAGCAGCCGAGGGTCCGGGTCCGGGGCTGCGTTGACTTCTTCGTCGTCGACGAGGTCCACCAGAGTCTCCAGAGCACCTAGTCTGTCATTGTCCACCGTGCGGAAGATGGGTGGACGGCCCTGTTGTGCGTGCTCGGCGTTCGTCTTCATGCCGAAGTTGACCAGCAGTCGGATATTATCCGACATCCCCGCCTCGCAGGCACAATGGAGCGCGTTGCCGTACCAATTGCTGATGTACGGATCGGCGCCGCTGCGTAGTAAGAGATTGAGGATTCCCAAATTGGGCTCAGAAGCAGCTAGAATCACTGGTGTTGTTTTTACTTCAGCGGTGCAAAGATTGATGTTGTTCACGTCGTCGGTCTGCAGGAGCCTTTTAAGCGTGTGGGTGAGCCCATATCGACTGGCAGTGTGAATGGGCGTTGCACTAAGACACTCCTCGGGCCTCCAATATATCTCTGTGTACCCCTGGACGTATCGCACAACTTGCCAGGCGACGGCGGTGGAAATCCTCTGCCCCAGGAACTTGGACAGCAGATCTGCGACTCCAGGCTCCTGTTCGGTGTCAGCTACGTGGTTTCCCCAGTATTGAGCGGCGTACGCCAGGAAGGGGTATTTGATGACTCTGCCGTAAATGTCTTCATCGGCGTTGCACGGCCCAGAATCAAAGTCGTCGTACAAAAGGTACGACAGGCAAGTACGTGCGAAATCGACTTTTGCCCACGGGAACAGCCTATCAGTGTGCTTTTCAAAGTGCTCCTGGACGGTGTAGTGTGCTAGACTGAGGCGGTTCGTCACTGGCTCCAACAAGACCAGGCCCTGACAGCAGTTGATCATCATCCTCGGTAGAGGTCTGTATCTGGTGGTCCACGACGTCCATCCCCTTTGGACGGAATCTGCTACAGACAACGCGTCTCCTAGTTCCGCTGCTGTGAGGGTGGATCTAGCGTGCGTCAGCCAAGCGAGAACGCGCTTCGCCAGTATGCGATAGTCTTCGTGTAGTCTGTCGATCCGTGCCATGGTCTCTTCAAACACGACTGCGAGGTCGTCCGAGATAGAACCGATCGCATCTTCCATGTGACCTCGTGTTTTCTTTCTGAGAACGGTGCCTAATTGTAGAACAACAGGCAGGAATCTTTGACGACAGGTTAGTATCAAGACAGTACAAGCGGGGAAACCTTTTACTCACGTTCCCTTGGCTCTTGCAATGAATTGGTTCATTATTTGATTTGCAAACTCGTCGTCGATAATATCGTATTGGTTTTGCACGAGAATCGAATGCTTCATGTAAGCTTTTAAGTCCCCGTCATGGGCCTCGACTAGAATCTGAGGGCACTTGCTGAACGAAGCTTCAAGGTCTGGGATGTGAGACCGACTCGTGAGTAACAACCTGATCGACGGACACTGTCTCAGTTCTTTTACCGCTTCGAGGAGACCTCGTCGCTGAGTATGGTCGTACTCATCGAGAGCATCAAGTACAACATATAAAATTCGTGGACCTGCTGCCACATCAAAGAGCAATCTCAGTTGATCTGCCGTACTTGAGATTTTGGAACCCTCGCGGTGGCTGAGAAAAAGCTCCATGATCGACTTTGGTATATCCGTCATTCCGTGAAGCGCTTGCCTCAGCAACGATGCCAAAACGGTAGACAGCGTCAGAGACCCTTGGTCGAGGTACTTCAAGTAAAAGTACGACACGGATACTTCAGGTTCTGATAATGACGACAGATGATCAATCATAACCGACCTTTCGACTGTCCTTAGCTCCCATCGGCTAACATCTTCCAGGAAATGTAATCTACTCACGTCAAAACCGTCTTTCCAGAGCCAGGAAGCCCATGACACCAGAGGACATTAGGTGACGACAGATTGTCACGCCAGTTCTCAAAATAAGGATGCTCAACAATCCAGCGTCCGGTATTCTCGACGCGGGGACCCTTGGCCTCCAAGTGCCGTTTCTCATGATCAAACTGAGAAATCCAATCAAGGACCTCGCGTCGCTTCTGCTCCCGGCGGGAATCGTTCAGCATCTGAGTCTGCGCCTCGACACTCCTCTGCAATCCCGCCGTGGCCTCCTGCAATTTCTCAAACTCCCTGAACTGAAGCGCCAAAGTCTGCGAGACGTCAGCGGAGCTGCGCGATAACAAGCGGCAGCCCTCCACGGACAACGACAGCTGGATCCAAAAGGCAAAGTTGCGGAGTATCCGGAGCGACTCTTTGCATTCCTTCTGAGCGAGAGGCCACGCCAGTCGTCTCGTCCGGCTATTGGCGTACCGTTCGAGCGTCTCGCACAGTGACTCCAGTTTGACCTTGCATGCTTTGGAGCAGGACACCAAGACCGAGGACTGGTCAAAGTTCACGCCCTCGGTATTTATTGCGTCGCTCTCGAGAAGGCCCTTTAGCGAGACGAGGTTACCCCGTAAAGCCGTCAACTCGTCCATCAGCTCCTTGATCAATTCTTTGGCTTGGGTCACATCTGTGTAGAGTGATTTTGTCTGTCGAATGGCGCTCGCAATGACCGGTAGGAGACCGACCATGGTCAGCGACAGCGAAAGGGGGTCCATGTTTGCAAAGGACCGGTTGCTAGTCTGCTGGACAGGGCGAAAACCCAACCTGGGCAGGCGGACAGTGTCGATATCTTCGAGGAGGGAAAAACAAGAATGTCAGCGAAGGGTGGAAACCAGAGGGACTTTTGTGAGAAACACATGTATAATGGAGGGGTAAGCAAGACGCCAGCTGTGAGATGATTGGAGCGAGGGCTGGACTACTGAAGCTACTGGAGCTGAGCCCGATAGCAGCTGAGCTACCGACCCGTTACAGTCTTTTTGATTGAGTTATCTTCATCTGTAGCAATGTAAGCTTGAACTTGCTATTTGTAGATACCTCTAAAACTGTGTAACGGCTGGGACGCATTTGCAATGGTGTCACCCCGCTTTCACCCCTGTATCTGGCGACCCTCTGCGTTGTTAACAGGCTTCCGCTAATGGGGGTTTTCTTTCGCCAGTTGTGCCTGTTGTTAGTGATAACATCACTAAACGCGCAGCTACTACCATTTCTCCCCTGTCTTCATGATAACTGCTGGTAATAACATTGGACAAGTTCAGAACCAACACGTGCTCAGAATCAATAATAGTAAGTAGTGTTTATTTTTCATACACTAGTTTGTCATTGCTATACTTCACTCCAAGCACACCATAGCGAAGCAATAAGGAACTACTTTTGAAAATCATAAATCATCAGACTAATTGCTATGAACACATTTACAAGTGATGCACACTTGATGACCATTATATGACAACATCCTCCACGAAAAACCTATTCCCAGGCCACGGGAACGTTCCATACCCGTCGGCCCTTAGCGTCCAGGGACTTCTCTGTCGCCTCGCCTCCCTTTGCAACGACAGTCCTCTCCTCGCCAACAGGCAAAATAACGTCAATGCCCTTGGAAGCCCACAGCGGCTTCCAATTGTCTTTGCTGCCCTCAGTAACAACTCCGCGCACCTCCACAGAGATTCGGTCGCCATCCACAACCTCATACTTGACCGTGAATTTGTACTCAGCCGGGACCTCGCGGCTGATACCGTCGTCCTCGTACCAGCCATCCTCAAACACGACGCCCTTGATGTCGTCGTTGGAGGCTTCCTCAACGGTGCCCGAAGCAGCAGCACCCCGAAGCGCCGGCGGCGGGAAGACCTCAAGTCCACGCCAGTCGTCCTTTGCCTGGCCGGGGAACTCTGGGTCCTCCTCAGCGCGAGACGTCGTCGGCAGGGGCTTGCCTACAGGGATAGCGGCACCAATCTTGGCAATGACCGGGATCGAGTTGTACCACGGCGAGAGCACGGTGTGCCACTTGCCAGACTCAAAATGCTCAAATGGCGCGTTGGTGTTCAAGAAACCAAAGTCCTTACCATCGCTCTTCTTGGGCAGGTAGACGCGGGCCGAGTCGGCACCAGGCTCGTACACACCACCGATGACCAACGCGTCACCGAACCAGTACTGCGTGTCGCCCGCCTTGATGGCCTTTTCCCAGACCTCCGGGTCGGATTCGTAGCCCCAGCCAGTCCAGCGCTGCGGAGGAATTGCAGTGTGGTGGGCGCGCAAATTTTGAGAGTAGGTGTAGGGGACGAGCTCGTAGCGGCGCTTGACGGTAGCGCGGATGATGGGGGTGGCAGTCGGGTACATCCAGGGCTCAATAACGCCACCGATGAGGTTATCTGCATCGCTCGTCTTGAAGCAGTTGATGGTGAAACGGGGGGAATGGACACCGAGTTGAATCCAGCGGACGAGGTGTTCGGGGGTGGGTTGGGGACCTTCGAAGCCGCCGATATCGTGACCGTAGCACTGCAGAGGTTCGTTAGTAAGTGTATTGAAATGGAAGTGGTGCAGAAGATTGGTATTAAGTGAATACTGCTCATGCGGAGACTTACGTGGAGGAGGGAGAAACTGGCATTGAGGGCGAGAGAGTTGCCACCCTTCATTGATTCCCAGGCCGTGACATTGTCACCGCTCCATGAGCTGCCACAGTACTTCATTGTTCCGGCAGTTGCACTGCGTGTAAGAACAAATGGGCGTTCCTCAGGCTTGCCCTCAATGGTAGCATCATGAGACGCCTTACCCATGAGCTCGGTGTGAATAGCGCGACCCCAGAGGCCGACGTCCTTACGGTCAAGTCCCTCTGGGATGGGGACGAGGTCCGTCTTGTCCAGAGCGCACTGCCACTGATCGCTGGGGAGGGTAAATTCGTTATTATCGTTCCACATGACATCAATACCGACCTTCTTCAAGGCCAGCACGCCATCATACCACCACTGGTATCCAGCGTTGCTCGTGAAGTCAAGATGACTTCCCTCCCCGCTTTCACCGCCGCCAGCACTCCAAAGTCTGGTGACGGCAGTTTGCCCGGTGCCAGGGTCTTTGAAGAAGGCGCCAGTCTCCTTCAGCTTCTGGTACTCGGGGTGAGTCGCAAGCACATACGGCTTAACGTTCGCCAGCAGGCGAACGCCATGCTTGTGTGCTTCGCGGGTAAACGCTCGGGGGTCGGGGAAGCGGTGTCTGTTCCAGGTGAAGACATTTCGCGTCTTGGGTTCTGTCTCAGCAACAGTGTATCCGGAGCTCATCTGGAAGGCGGTACACGGGATGTCGTGCTTCTCGCAGTTGTTGATAAAGTTCATAATGACATCGTGAGCCCTCGGCGTGTCCTCCATGCTGTACTTCATGCCGCCACCGATGTAGCCCATCATGTAACGCGGCACGCGGAGGGGGAAGCCAACGAGCTCGGCGTACGAGTGCACCACCTCGGCCACCGTCTTGCCAACGATGATGTACTCCTCAAGACCGCCATGGGACTGGCGGTGCACTTTGTAAGCACCCCACATACCATCGAGCTCGGAGCCGATGGACCAGGTCGAGCGCGAGTGCGCGGTGGAGAAAATACCAACAGCGCCCTCAGGGACGATGTTGATGAGCAGTGGGATGTGCTTGTACAGCGGATCAGTGCGATAGGCATCGTAGCCAAAGGTATCAGAGGCGGTGATGGTGAAACCGCGGCCACTAAGGTCCATGGGCGCGGCCTTCTCGCCCAGGCCGACGTGCAAAGTGCCCTTCTTGTAGACTGAGTAATGCGAAATGCCGTCGCCGTCGGCGGAATATGAGCGGAACGGAAGGTCCTGGTGAATTGGCTTGCCAGTGGCGTCTTTGCCAAGGTAGAGAGAGAGAATGGGAGTGTTGGACCATTCTACCACAGCTTTGGCGGCCGAGGTAGTGAAGGAGCGACTTTTGTCACCAGAAGATGCTGACTGGACATCTTTGGGAGACGAATCTAGACTCGGACGCTGAGCACTGGGGAAGGGAGGCAGAGGACGGGAGGCGGAGGTGACAGTGGTGCGGAAAACGGTCGGACGCACGACTTCAAAGGTGAAGTTGAATGGCTCGATCTCCTTGTCGGATGATTGCAGCTGCAATGAGGCCGGGGCGAGGGCAACGCCCTTTGCCTCTTGCGGCGCATACTTTGTTGGTGTTGTTTCGTTTTGGAGGAGCATTTTGGAGACTTGGACGAGGGTAGGGACTCTCCAATTGCAATGACGATGATTGCTTTGGTGTTTGGCAACGGTTTTATTATCGAGGGGCAGGACAGCAGTGACAATTGCGTAGCTGTAAGTGAATGAGGGGCACCGGACCGGAGGCCGGGAATAATAACGGAAGCAGGGATCTCTCGAGGGACTCAGCCGATGTCTGCGTTGCGGGTAGTCGGTTGAAGCCCAAATGGGACCTAGTTTCTATGGAGATGGGGGTTAGAATTGCTGAATCGTGAAGTCGGGTAACGGCATTTACCAGTTTGGGGTCGGGAAGGGAATTGCCTCCACTTGGTCTCGTAAGAATAATGGTGGATCAGAGTCCGATATCGTGGGTACTTGGCGGGGTGTAATTGGAGATGAGACACCTCCGCATATCCCCCCCAGGTTGAGGAGGGATGCGGGGAAAACCATATCCCAGTCAAGTGTGTCGTATACTAGTACGCGATGGAAGTGAATTGTTTGGTTCTCTGACTCGTGGGTGGAGGCGCGAGGTAACCATGGTGGATTATGAGAGTGAATTTGTGTGTCATGGTCAGCTTTTGCTACGGCGGCAGATTTCCTGAAGCAGCATAAACCGACGATAGAATGATAGGAAGAAGGGGCAGGGGGATGCGGGAAGTTGAGGAAGGCGAACCCGATAGTACGTATTCTCGTCGCATCACATGGAGTGTGGGGGGGAAAGGTTTTTTTTGATCAATAATTTCCATTTTGTTAAAAAAGAGGCAGGAACGACAGGACCATATATTTTTACATCGTGGCTGCCTCTTGTTGTTGTTGCTGTTGCTGTTGCCGTTGCCGTTGCCGAAACCTGCTCTTTCTGTTAGAGGTACAAACTTCTACCGTCGTCCCTTCTCTCTGCCAATTTTCAGTGGGTGACATCGCTATTAAGGTCAAGAGCTTCCCCCGCAATTCCCCCTCACAATCCTCTGGAGACCTCTGGAGACATTTGTTGGGGAACGGGGAAGCTTTCAGTGGGAAAACCTCACCAGCTTCTCCACTATAGTTTGGGGGAGTTCAGACCTGCCACCCGTCTTTCTCTCGTCATTAGGTGGGGTAATAAGCGCCAAAAGAGAGACTTCTTTTCCTTCGGTCTTCTGCCCGTAATGATTGTCTTCCCTGTCATTTCGTCCTACGGTCATTCGACTAACAACCCATCACTACCCATCACGGAACGGTACGGCACTCGGAACCTGCTGTGATTTGATATACTGCCCCTGGTTAAACCCATCTACCGGTTTGCATTTCCCCGAGGAAATCCCTCGTCAGCACGGCATTCATCGACCGCTCTTCACTGAGCTCGCCTCGTGTATTCCCGATGACAATTCCTCTCTGAGCCTGACACTAAACCAATCAGAGACCACCTACCCCTGACATTCATGCTCTTAGGTCTCACGGACATTCGCCGAACTGCCTCCCATCTTGGCAACTCTACGCTCTTGGCGAGATCCCGTCCCGATGCCCAGAGACAGAGCCGCCGGTAGCTAAGTGCAAGACCCCTGTCTTGTGCCTCGGCGACCGAGTCCAATGGAGGGAACCGTCTGGAGAAGTACTACCCGCCCTCAAAATGGCCTTCTTATCAAGGCTCTCCTTCCCGCTTTTTCCCTCCTTGACTTGACCCAGTCCTGAACTCGAGCCTTTGTTGCATCGAGACGACTCTGGTTCTATCAGAGCTGAAAATATCGATACCGGCAACATGGCCGCCACCAACGACGACCAGAACAAAGCCCCCGTTGACCAGGTTGAGCATGTACAGCCAGCTAACGCCAATCACCGTCGTGATGCCGCTGCTGAGCTGCTCGGCAAATCTGGCTCCTCGCCGGAGCACCGCATCGTCGTCACTGCGGATGATAACAAGAGGGTGCTGAGGAGGATCGACATGGTCATCCTGCCCTTGATGCTGTTTGTTTACTTCCTCCAGGGCATCGACAAGTCTACCCTCGCCTACGCCTCCGTCTTTGGCTTGATTGAGGATACTGGCCTTGTTGGAGACCAGTACTCATGGCTGGGCTCCGTTGTCTATCTCGCCCAGCTGGTCATGCAGTTCCCTCTGGCTTGGCTGTTGGTAAAGTTGCCCATCGGCAAGTTCACCAGTTGCATGGTAGCCTTCTGGGGTGTCACTCTGTCATGCATGGCTGCCGCTCACAACTTTGGCGGGCTTTTGACGGCCCGATTCTTCCTCGGCGCCTTTGAGGCTAGTGTTGCTCCTTCGTTCGTCGCCATCACCCAGATGTGGTGGCGTCGACGTGAACAGACGCTGAGAATCAGTTATTGGTATGCCATGAACGGCTTCACCAACATGGTATGTTCTACCTCGCTAGATTGCTGGCATCCCGCTCACTTGAATAGTTTGGCAGTCTCATCACCTATGGACTCGGCCACATCTCCTCCAAACTCAAAGAATACCAGGTACAACCCTCGATCCGACACACATATATCATTAGAGCTAACAGCAAACACAAGATCATCTTTCTCTTCTTCGGTGTCATCACCGTAGCTTTCTCTATCGTCATGTTTTTATACATGCCCGACTCGCCTGTCGAAGCCAAGTTCCTCAACGACCACGACAAGGTCATTGCCGTCGAGCGTCTGCGCATGAACCAGCAGGGAGTCATGTCGCGTGAGTGGCGGTGGGATCATCTATGGGAGAGCTTGCGAGACCCAAAGACCTGGATCTGGTTCGCTCTCATCTTTTCAATCTCGTAATTCACTCCTACCCTCGATTTCTGGTACAATCTCTCACACAGCCTAGAATTCCTTCCGGTGGTATTTCTACCTTTGGACCCTTGATCGTCAAGTCCTTTGGTTTCGACTCTTTTCAGACCATTCTCTTCAACATCCCCTTTGGTGCAGTGCAGCTCATTGCCACTGTTGGCGGCTCCTGGGTTGCAACAAAGATCCACAAGAAAGGCCCCGTCATCGCTGCCCTCTGCGTCCCTCCCATCGCCGGCTGCGTCATGTTGATGGTCCTACCAAACACTACAGGGCAGCGCGCTGCGCGGTTGGCAGGATACTATCTCATCTCTGTCTATCCTGGAATTTGTATGTTCCGCCCCTTTCTATGCTGATAACTTGACTGATTCCTCGCACAGCCCCTCTCATTTACTCATGGTCCGCTGCCAACACCGCAGGCGACACCAAGCGGAAATGTACCTCGGCAACCCTCTTCATCGGCCAGTCAGTCGGCAACGTCGTCGGGCCTCTCCTGTACAAGCCCTCCGAGGCACCCAAGTACTCCCGTGGCCTGAGCTCCAACCTGGCATTGTACTGTGTCATCATCCTCCTTGTGGCTCTAGCGAGTGTCTACCTCGCTTTCTTGAACAAATCACACAGCAAGCGCCGCGTGGCCATGGGCAAGAGTGCCGTCATCATCGATACCAGTCTGTTTTCTGCTGAAGAGGCGGAGAGGATGAGGCAGGCGGGCCAGCCGGCCGGAAGCGACGGCCATGAGATGGCTGCGCCCGGCGAAGACGCGCAGGTTGATGTTGGCGCGAGGGCTTTTGATAACCTTACGGATCTGCAGAATGAGGAGTTTGTATTTGTGTTCTAGAATAAGGGTGCACCAGGTATATACAAAGTACCGTTTGATATAAAATACCCCTGGATTCAAGAAAATAGCTGCCTTGCATGGTTGGCTGGATGACGAATACAAAGCGCTTTGATTGGCCCAGCACAATTAATAATAACGGACGTCGACTCCTTCGTGGAGGGTTAAGAATGCAGTGAAAGTTAGCAGGATTGGTCAACACCGCCCTTCACCGACCTTTGCTCCCAAAAAGCCACCCAATAAAAAATTGCTATTTCACCGATTGAGCATCCCATCATTGCGAAGATGACCATTTTCTTGCTTGGTGGGATGCTCGATTATCTGCCGCAAAACAGCAAGTCTGGGCATTATAGTATTGCGAAGCAGTAAACTTTTACCAAGTTTTAAATGCATTCCTACATTTCGGCGACGCGCTTCATCTCGGTGTTGTGTGAAGTGCTCAAGTTAAACGTTGACGAAGCTCAACCAATTCTGTGTTCATTTCGTTGAAGCAAAATTCAAGCGAGAGTAGGGATTTCTTATGAAACTACCTGGGGTTGATGCAGTGTCTCCATTTGTTCATGTTCATAAGTATCGCTCGCGACAGGATTTTTAAAGAAGGAAAAAGCCAAATTTTTATCACGATCGCAGGCGATGGTGGTGAGACAGGCGACCAACATACAGAGAGAGAAAAAGTAAACGACAATGGCATTGGATAACCTGAGCGAGGTAAAGTGACGGGATTTCTGAATGGAGAAATACGAGAAAGGGAGCTCCTTTGGGGGAGGTTAAAAATGCAGTGAAGAGAGGAACAAAGGTACATCATGAAGGGGGTGAATGTAAAAAGGTCTCCTGTGGCTTTTGATTGGTGTACTGTGACATTGAACCCTTTGGGGGGGTTAAAGATGCAGTGAAGCGCGCCTTCATGATATGTAATGTGTCGGCGTAAATACACATTCTGACTTGAGAGAGCGCATGTGATTTCTGCAACGAATCGCCATCAGTAACCCTTACCACAACTAGGTAGGTGGGTGGAGGACCGGAGCATAATAGCATGATGGTCGCATAAACCTTTGAAAATGTTGCTGAGCATTTGATGATCTTGGCGACGTTCTGAAAAGCAGAAGCAACAGACTTCTGCTCGGCGAAATTTGTGAAGAGCATACGGAAAAGATTAAGAATACTGTTTCTGAAGTGGATGGTCGAAGCAACTAGTATGTCAGTTATGCATCAGGCCATAGAACGTGTAGGTACTTGTGATCACCCCAATCTTGCGCCTCTACGATAGCGCAGATAGTGCGTGTGAGAGGTCCTCTGGAGCTTTGATTGGCGCAAAACTGGCGCTGAACCCTTTGGGGGGGTTAAAATTGCAGTGAAAGAGCGAGCAGAGCCGCACCTTTCTTTGCCCATAAATGGCAAAGCCTCAAACTTCACGCCCCCGGCCATGGAAGCAGGAAGACACCTTAAAATGGCTCGCATTATCTCCATACAAGTTGCACCTCACACCTGTCTCTGTTGATCCAGGCGTCAATGTCAATAAGGCCCAAAGAGTGCTGTCGTGTCAGTACCTTAGTAAGCACCAGTCAGGATGATAGATGTTAATAACCCTTTTAACTGCGCTAACGCTGCGCTAATTTAAGGGTTAATAGCTCCAGGAAAGTTTTAATGGTGAATTATTGCAAGTAGAAATGCTGTAGGCCATAACCTAGTGTTCAACTTGAAGCGCCAGGTCAAATTCAAGTATGACGATAGAAGATGACGGAACGTGATGAGACTCCCCAGTGTCCATGAGAAATCTCACACAAGGGCTAATGTAGTAAGAAAACTATATAAACAATTAATATAATGTAAATGAAGCATGTACGCTAGAAAAGCAACTAACATGCCGAGAAGATGTATAGTTGCCGATGGCATTTGCTGACTTGAGAGGAATTCTAAATGAAAGTTGTATAAAGGAGCTTCTGACTAGCACAAAATAGGATAATCGGGAGAGATGAAAATACAATAGTCAGAGTGAATGCCATGGAAAGGGTATGGCGAAGTGAGCCCTAGAAATACTATACCTCACTGGTCCGGAAGCCTATCAAGCAGAGCTTTGGGTGTGGTTGTGTTCTTGCTGTCAACCGTAGACCGCCTGCTTGGTGAAACACCCTCACCCCACCCGCTCCTCTTCAACAGAGAGTTTTATACGCTGCCCATTTGCCAGTACAAACGGTGAAGAAAGTCTTGCAATTATTTACACATCATTGTACATTCACGTCGTAAAGGGTTGAAAGTATGGGCATATAGGCATGATGTACCTTTTGTCTTGTCTTACTCGATGAGGTAGGGTTGGATTCAAAAGGTATGACTCCACAGCCGCCGCTCGGCCAGAATTTAGACCTCTTGCCTATATGTAGTACAACCCTTCTTGTTTTAAACTGCCTAGTTTTTGTCCTTGATACCATCACTCGGCCGGATTGCTTGTGGCTGTGACACCCAATCAAAAGTGCCGCCTAACTTGGTAAGAGCAACATCACCAGGCCCAGACACTTGACGTTGATCCAGTTCATCCGTTCCCTTGAATAGAGTTCCGCTCAAAAAGGTATGCGGGAAGCCATGATCGAACGGATACGCCCTTTCAACCTCCTCAACTTCCTCGGCGGTCAGTTCCACCGACAGTCCGTCAATGTTACCCTCAATGTGTTCGACCTTGCGGCCACCCACAATCGGGAACACGTAAGGAGTCTTTTGCAGGCAATATGCCAGCGCAACTTGCACAAGTTGGCAGCCCTTGCGGTCGGCCAGAGCCTCCAAAATGGCTGATACCTCCTTGTCCCTCGCAGACGTAGGGATAAAGTTGCGGCCCTGGTTATGTTTTTCGCGCTCCTCAAAACCTTTCTTGGTTTGGAATCGTCCTTGGTTGAGAACACCATAGGGCGCTAGACCCATGCCTTCGGATTTACACATGGGAATAATGTCGCGTTCGAAATCGCGCATGGCGGCATTCCACATGCCCTGGTAGACGACGAAGGGCCGCAGTCCGTGATCGCGAGCGTACCGGTTTGCGGAGCTTACTACCCATGCTGGACAATCGCTTATTCCCAAATATAGCACTTTCCCAGACACAACAAGATCGTTGAGGCTATGCATGAGCTCCTCGATTGTCGTTGTGTAGTCCCACCAGTGAACATAGAGAACATCAACATATGTCGTCTGAAGCTTCTTTAGGGATGCCTCTAGTGACAACTTCATGCTCTTAGACCCGTTACCGATATAATTGCTTTGGATTTCGTCTTTGTGTGCTTTGCGATATGCTGTGGTGTATTTGGTGGCAACTACCATCTGATCTCGGTTCTTACGTGCAGCCATCCATTCTCCAATCCATTCTTCGGATTGGCCATTCTGATAGGCATTTGCCGTGTCGAGAAAGTTCCCGCCGCTGGCGTAAAACTTGTCCAGGATATCGAAGGCTGTTTGTTTGGTGATTTCTCCATAACGTTCTTGTTGCTGGTCTCCGAATGTCATGGTGCCGAGACACAGCGGCGACACACGTACCGATGCATTTGGTGCTAGTTGGCGATGCCTCATGAGCAGAGACTTTGGGGGAGGATCGAACACCGGCATTGCGATATCAAAATTTGGGTTAAGCAATATGTAGCATCAACCAAGGTAGTCGTGAATACTAGAGTAGGCTGCAACGATACTCAACCAACAATTCGAGCTGCATATTCTTTATGTATTTGTAAATCTACTACTACGGACTATGGTGAGACATGTGGGAATGGAGCCATGTCGCCCGAGTGACATGCCATGATGCGTTTAGAGTCCCGGTTGGAAGCTCCTAAATCCGTAAATTCCGCCATGGCTGACATGGCATGAAAGTGGGGTCAGGTCTTCTTCCCTGAGTGAAGCATTTACTATGTAGAGGGCGGCCCGCAGATCAACTCATTCACACCACCTTACATAACCAAGTGGCCTGTGAACATCAAATCTTGACCAAATGCATTGGCTACCAGCCGGTCGGGCTCAAGTCTTGAGATCATAGTGCCATCATTCTTGAATTATACGACAGGAAGTGACTATATGAGGTTAGTCTTGCGTGGACGTGCACATCGGAAATCGGGTTTTATGCATCCAGGACGTTTATTAAAGGTTAGCGTCAAATGAGCCATTTCAGTGGATAACATTAACCATCCTCCACTACCTCGCTTTCGGTTTCAGTCCATCAATGAAGCTGTCAGATCTTGGATTGTGGAAGTTTCCGTCGGTTTCTGATGGGGTCAAAGCATTCCCAAGGCATCAGCGGAGGTCAAGGTGCTTACAAATGTCCTGCTATTCGATGGATCGCCCTAAAGCCTAAGCTTGCCCTCCGTTGCCCTGTTGTTTCCAATTTGCTGCCATTGGAATTTAGGGCTGTCCTGAATCGAGTGGTTGTGGGTCAGAATCAGTGTCTCTCGACAATGGTGCTGGCGCATGTCACGATCCGCGCATCAGCGCGCCTGCTACACATTGTTATTAGGCCTCTAGTTGAAGTTTTAGTGGCCTGGTCATCTAAAAAATCTATTTTTTCGCCTACCAAAGATGCTACATGCAAGTTGCGAACATGGTATCGGTAACTTTGCGTTTCACTGGCAGTATTTGGACGACTTTCATCGTAAAATCAACGTCTTCATTTGTTCTCCACAAGATAAAGTTGTTTGCATGATGTTTTTGGTACCTCAGCATAACTGTATCTGTCTCCAATGGCTTCACGAATGCCTAGGGCAAAATTCTATCTCCGGTGTACCAAGGCTGCTGGAATAATGGACCCGGTTTTGGAGCCCAATGTCATATCTGTGGCCCGTCGTAGTGCGGATCATTGGCACAGGGGCTTCTTGGGCTCTGGCAAGCTGCAACCGAAAGAATAGCTCGGATTTAGGTCGCTGTTGGCTAAGATGGTCATGCTGCTCAGCGGAACGAAGTCTCCCGCAGGTCCAGTGAAGCTCTGAAGAAGTGGCCGCCGAACACAACACTGAACAAATTAGTAGACTGTGCTTGCGTATCCTCTGCAGAAACAAGAAATGTACTTTATCTGACAGAGGACGCCAGATCGACGACCTAAATGGTAATTTCCAAGCTCTGAATATACATATGACAGCTTTTAGATCAAACAGGTACGTCGAGGATGTGAAGGATTCGATACACAATTCCCGATAAAGTTCATCAGTGAGAATCCCTTGGAGACAGGGCTTTGGACCTGCCGTGATGGGGATCTTATCAGGGCCAAGGTAGCTTACCAATCAGTACTGAAGCAAACAGCCCATCAGTTGTTGTACAGCTGGTAGTTCGAGCTCGTTTAAGGCAGAGCGATTCTTTTATGAAGAAGATTGTCGCAGAATTATGAAGCAGGAAGTTGTAACAAAGTTAGCCTTGTCCGGAAAGATGGGCATAATAGACTTGAGTCAAATATCAAATGATTTGCAAAACGGACGTTGATGATGTAAGTGGCCGAGTCCCGATTTTCATCGGCCGACAGTATTGACTTCTTTGAACAAAACCCAAGGATATTCGTTTTTCGTATAGGTGCTTCCTTTAACGCTGATGTTGGGTTTCACGCCGGAGGGTATTCATCGTACTTTGATGTTGGAGGGCCGGCTTCCCATCTGAGCAACCGTACTTGTGAAATCGGATAACATATCACGCCCCTGTTGCGCAGCCACGGATTTGAACAAGTATAAAGAGCCATCATGACTAGGTGACAAAGCCAGCGCATCAATCCGTTTCGGTCCGTGGGTGATTTAGTGGTTTCTTGATTGCCCCCCAGCCATGACGGGAACTGCCACAAGATGACCTGATTAATTGAGGGCCCTACCAAGTTAGCGGTATTTCGTCTGGTTTCTTTCCCCCTTTTTTCTTTTGGTTCAAATGGGTCCGTACTCCCTACACATCTGAGAACCGTGCGCTTACAAATGCAAAACTGACGCGGGATTAATCCTATCTCCGCCTTCTCTGGAATGGAATCGAAAGTGAGTTACCAACTTGCAAGCAACTCTTTTATTGATTTAAGAGCGTGCATTCTGTATGTGCCAAGTTCCTCAGACAAACTATCGGACATTTATACTATACAACCATGGAGCAGCACATTGTGATTGTTGGCGGCGCGGGAAGTAGGGCCACTTTGTGCATTCCTCATGTAGCAGCCGTGCCTTGAGCTAATCAACTCCTAGGCGTTGGCCACTCCATCGTTGAAGAGCTTGCCAAGTATGGCATATACAAGATATCAGTCTGGACAAGAAAAGTAAGTTACAAAATGGATTATGATGATCTTCCTTCATCGCACTGACACGATATTATCAAGGAGATATCCACCGCCGTCATCCCTAATGGAGCTCAAGGTGTTCAAGTGACCGATTACACGGATCACGATCAACTGGTCAAACTACTGACTGGCGTCAACACCGTGCTGGCATTCATTAACCCAATGGGCGATCCCGGGAATGCGACGCAGAAGGCACTAATCGATGCCTGCATTGCTGCGAAAGTGAGGAGGTTTGCTCCTAGCGAGTGGGCTGGGTAAGTAGATCAACCCATTCCGTTTTAAACCCCGGATTTAACACTTTTAGGAAAACGTACACTTCGATTGAAATGTATAAACACAAGGCCGAAGTTTTGGATTACTTGAAGGAAGTAAACAAGGAGACTACGGTGAGTGGACGAATGAGGATAACTCAAAGTTGGGAAACTTACCATTTTATTTCTACCTTAGGTACTGGAGTACGGCTTGTTTCAGCCCGGCTTGCTGATGGACTACTTGGCCCACCCGTATCCACCTTCCAAGCACACCAACACGTTTGCTCTCCTCTTTGATCTTTTAGGTGCTCGTGCTGTCGTCGTTGAGGATGGTTCTGCCTCAATGTGCTTCACTGCTGCAGCCGATGTAGGCAAGGTTGTTGCCCGTGCTATACAATCTGACGAGCCTTGGCCGGTGGAGGGTGGGATAGTAGGCGAGAAAGTGACAATGTCGGATCTTGTAAAGATAGGCGAGAAGGTTACCGGTAAGTTCTTGTCCCCACATACGCACCCTCGCTTTTTCCTATTTTTCTCCTCTCTGCCTCAGTGCCCAGCCAACAAGAGCTCGCCATGTTGTTTTATGGGCTTCATTTACAGCAAATACTGACTTGAAACAGGAAAAAGCTTCGAGGTCCATACCGTCAAGGCTGCTGATCTTGAAGCCGGCGAGTGGAAAGCAACATGGCAACCAACGTTCAACGAGGCTTTATCAGCTGGGGACACCAAGAAGCTTGTAGTCCCGTTCATCTCAGGCTGGGCGCTTGGTATATACAAAGGTTTGATTGATCTTGAGCCAGACTGGAACCGCCGTTTCCCAAACATCAAGTTTACATCTGTGGAGGAAATGCTCAACGCCGCCTGGGAGAGAGCAAAAGCGGATGTGAAAGCTTAGGTTTAGGCGGCGTCCTATATTTAGTCGTCGGAGACTAGCAACTCAATCAGGCGATTCGCCATGGTAAGAATTGAATTATCAAATCACACACACAATAGACATAATCAACAGGATACCAAGTTGCTAACATGCCCGGTGATCACATCCTGGAACTCGTTGCCGCAGGAGAGTCTCGACTTGAGAAAAGATCATGTTGGTCACATTTCTTCATTGTAAACGGTCCTTGCGTTGCATTCCACGCTTTACGCATTGATAGAAGCATTTCTTCTATTTGACTGGCACGTTACGTTCATTTAAAAGATACTGAACTGACAGTCGAATAAAACCCTGTTACCGCGGCGCAACTACATTAGCGAAACGAATCCACGGAAAGCATACCGATTTTGGGATGGATCTATGCCAACATGGGAACACAAGACTTCATACTTTCAATGCTCATCAGCCGGTTTTACAGTGACAGTACAAAGCTTCATTTGATGATAAAGATCATGGTTCTTTAATAGTCGATGAGAATAGGAGCACTGCTCTATTATAACGTGAATCTGGCGATATATGCCTGAGTATATGTGTTCTTCCTTGTATGATGATTAGCCTGTTGAATCCTTAAGCGCCTTATTGTGCCCTGATGACCCGATGATTGCTCATGTTTTCGGTTCTGACGCCTTCTGTTTATTGTTCCATCTGTAAGTCCATCGATTTGTAACGCTCTTCTGACCCCAACTAACTCTACGGCCATAAGCCGTACACGAATGGTTCAACCTCGGGGTAATCGGCCGCCATTCCCATAATAGTGCTGTATTCATCTTTCAATAGGTCTGAGCCTTCATTACCGTACGTGGGGTACTTGCTGAACTCGTGCCTTCGCAGCGCCACCGTCCACGGAAAGCTGGAGTGTGCGACGCCCATGAAGGCGCTTGCTTTGAACAACATGAGGAAGTCTATCAATGCGTGCTGGTCGAATGTGAGGGTATCAAGAAGTTGCCGATCGGGACCCTGGAGCAAGTCGTTCTTGGTTACTACCGAGACATTCCTCATCTCCGTATTCGGGTTTCCCGCGAGACGTTTGGCGAGTGCCTCGGCGAACATTTTTACCACAGTCTGGTTTCCGGACGCGACGTAGACGACGTTGAGTCCTGTGTTCTCGATATACTTGAACTGCTCCTCGAACTGGTCGTCCTTTCGGGAGAAGCGCCACTCGTCCGGTTGCCAGGCGGCAATGGCATCATCTTCCAACCTCAGATGTGCGCCAAAATATGCACCGGGATTGATAGCCTTCGTCGGATCGATGGGTAGCGCGAACCTTTGTTTAAGGTTGAAAAGCACTTTTGCCGCCAGCTCACGGGTATCGTTTCTAAAAGATAGGATCTTGCCGTATTCGTGAACAAAAGCCGGACCGTCGTCGCGCACCGGATACTCAAGAAAGGCTTGTCCGATCTTGACATGAACCGGGGCATCTGATCTGATTCGCACAGACTGCTGGTTTAACCATTCGTCGAAGAAACGCCGCCATTCGCGGGGATGCTCAAGGCCTTCACGAGGATGGTTTGGCTCGAATTGGTCCCCCACCAAATCTAAAGGCTGCCCTGCCAGTTGCTGGTAGTGGGGGAAATCTTCTGCGCGTTCGTAAACTCGCATCCCTGGGCATCCCTCTGTCAAATGTGTAACAAATGTCTGGCGATCCAACAAGTAATCGAGGGGCATCTCATTATTGGTCTCGATGTCGGAAATATCGCTCGCATTTCGCAATTGCATCGAAGGAATGACAAGAGCGCCTCCACCGTGTATAGCATATCGGACGCATTTGAGAATCTGGTCCCGAACCATACCAATTCCGCCATGTTGTCCCTCACAGCTGAACAGCAAACCAGGCCGGAATTCAGTACCGGCACATGTCGATTGGATGGGTCTATAATCGATCGGGGCCGGAAACTCGACACTCATGGCCTGTTGGATGAACACCGTCTCGACATGTTGCTGGCTGGGTTCTTCGAATGTGTATAGTAACGTCGAGATTCCTTCGTGGGTATACAAAAGCCGAATACTCCAGACGAGAATAAGAGCGACAGCCAAGGAGATCACCACCTGGGGTTGGCCTTGGCAGAGCATGGCCTCGATCAATCAAACAACATCAAAAAAGAAAATACGGAAATACACATGAGACGGGATCCTGTTTTTTTTTTTTCTCTTCCCCCGATTACGAAGAGGTTTATGGGTGCCAAGGGCCCAACGATGCTTATAGCCAAGACGGGTAGGTCCCAGCGTCTCGGTAGGTTCTGGGGCACCTGGGGCCGTGGGTTTCAGTTCTGTTTCACGCCACTGTTCGTTTTAGTGTAGAACATCGGGCCCCCATCACCCCTATGTTTTATACCTAGGTATAAGCATCTCACCCCGGTCTGAACTCGATCCGGACGGTATTTGGGCGCACGGCGCCCCTTGAAAACTGACATTAGCTGATAACAGTCGCGTCGATGATGCGAATCTGGAACAATGTCATGTCTGCTCTGTTCGGAATACTGAGGCCGGTGACGGAATCTCTAGTTCTTCAGTGGGTATGGTCGTATGTGACCATTTCTGACTCGCAAGCCGTTTAAGAAGCATGGGTCGTTGCTCTTTTCGAGGGATCTTCAACTGCAGGCGGCTGGATATTTTAAATACGGTAGTAGATACCTTGAACATCGACTAGTTCTAGTTGCTGATCAAACACGGATCCAGGCATCTTTTTACTTTGTAAATAAATTTCTCACGCTACCAGCTAGACACGTAACAATTAGGCTACAGAGTAGGCAAAAGACTTGACTTAGAAAAGGAGGGAATGAGTCGAACCACGCCTTCTTATACGTCTACAGCGTCCATATTAAAGGGATTACACAAACACACCTCAGTCGGTGTATTCGGCGAGCCTTGAAGTTATCGTCACAGTCGTGCAGAAGACGACACGGCTCTCTACGCTTTTGCTAGGCCGGGAATAAACGTGCATCTATCACCCAGAATGCATCGAATCCTGAAGTCTTTCGAAACTGCATTAAAGGCATTCTGTATGGTCTGGGTTGATATCGTCAGTCAGTAATCACAAGCTCTCAAATAAATGATGCCGCATAGCCTAATAAAGGGGCGGCACGTTGAACGACCAGAAAAGTTATTGCGAAGTACAATGGCGAAGAGTTTCCGAGCAAACGTACCTAGTGAGGCAGTCAGGTGATCCCAACCGACCAGTCACTTTGATTCCTCGACTCATGTTGAGGGGCATACCAATGACATTCCAGAAAATGTTGCTTACCGTCAAAGCACGCGATGAAAGGCCCGGGTTTGACGCCAGGATATTATTTCCTGGCACTTTTACCATTACGCCGTGAACTAAAGCTTTCTAGACGAAGCAATTGTTCATCGAAGGCTGCAGCTCTAACGGCATAGAGCAACCATTGCAGAAGGACGTAGATCATTAAATCGGCTGGCATAGCTCAACCGCCTTCATCGTGAACCGACGAGTGATGCTTGTTTATCCCAGAGAACAAATAATCAAAGGCCGCGGGGAAAATAGGCCACCCCGCCCATCTTATCCGTGAAGAGACCGACGCCCTCGGGATGTGGCTGCATCCAGTTGCCGTCTTCCGAAGCGTGATATCATCCAACAGGCCGGACCGGAGCGTAAGACAAATGATCCCGGTCGCCTTCCTTATCGAGCTCAACGGTCTCCGCAACGGCAGATAAAGCCAAGATGTTCAATTGGCCAATGTCACTGAATGACCTGCATGATAGCAGAGGATGGAGAGTTAAACCTGGTCAGAAACACGCCGGTTTGCCGGTCTTCCCTCCAATATCGCGGGAGAGACTGGGAAACAATTCCATGGCGGCACTTCCAGAGAAGCCCCGCCCCATCCATCGGCCTTTAGGTTTTACGGGGTAATTGATAGGAAAGATAAACATACAAGGGTATGATCTGAGCTGTCTTCCATCTCCGCGCCGTACGTACGCGTCCGATGGAAAGTGATTCCGGACTCGTGTGCTGCTCTTCATTCATTAATGGCGACGATGCCGCGCCGGGCGCTATCTGCTTGGCTTTTCTTGGTCTTCTTGGCTGCTGTCACCTAATTCTCCGGCTTCCCTGTCCGTCCCGTCGTCATTCTCTGTCGTTGAGCCTTTTCAGAAGTCATCGTAAGGATGGCCGACATCAGCCATACGCCTCCCACGTACGATGATCCCGAAAAGTCGATTGCGTTCGATTCTCTCGGGATCAAGACGGCCCACAACCTCCATGGTCAAGACTTCGAGCTCGAAAATGGCCACCTCGTGGAGCTGGAGGTCGACATGGGGCATGTCCTCGAGAAGGTAGACGAAGGCAACTATGACGAGGATACCTCTCCATTCCCCCAGGTGAGGGCAGTAGTGCCTGAGACGGATGACACCGCGATTCCCGTCAATACCTTTCGCGCCTGGTTTCTCGGTATTGTATGTCCTGCTCTTTGAAGGAATGGCTTTGGGGAAGATGCTTACTTGGTGCGATAGGTCTTCGTCTTCCTTGGCGCCGGAGTGAACCAGTTCTTCTCGCTCCGATACCCCGGGGTTCACATCGTGTCCCTTGTTGCAGAGCTGCTGGCATTTCCATGCGGTGTTGCCATCGCAAAGATTCTCCCAATCAGCCGATTCAATCCCGATCGCCATTTCAACATCAAGGAGCACGCCCTCGTCACAATCATGTCCAACGTCTCCTTCGGCTTTGGTTCGGCCGATGCGACGAACCTCATCCAAGCAGCCAGGCTCTACGGCTTCCGTATTCCCGCGGGCTTCTCCGTGCTGGTAGTCCTCTGCTGCCAACTCAGCGGCTACGCCGTCGCCGGTCTCGCCATCCCCTGGCTCGTCAAGCCCGCCAGCATGATCTGGCCGGGCGTTCTCAGCAACGTTGCCCTCTTGAGCTCGCTGCACTCGAAATCCAACGCCATCGCGAACGGATGGAGAATCACCCGCATCAATTTCTTCATGGTCGTGGGTGGATGCGCTTTCGTCTGGTACTGGTTCCCCGGTCTGATCTTCACCGGCCTGAGCTACTTCACCTGGATCTGCTGGATCGCTCCAAATAACCTAGCAGTTAATCAGGTCTTTGGGATGGTCACTGGCATGGGCCTCTTCCCGCTGACATTCGACTGGTCAATGGTCGCGTACAACACGAACCCGCTGCTGAGCCCCCACTGGGCTGCTCTTAACGTTTTCTTTGGCTTCGCCCTTTTCTTTTGGGTTGTGACACCCGCCATCTACTATACCAACACCTGGTTCACCTCATATATGCCCTTCTGCACGGCTGACGTGTACGATCGATATGGCCAGTTGTACAACGTGACGGAAGTTCTGACCAACAACGAGTTCGATCAGCAAAAGTATTCCAGTTACTCACCTCCTTATCTGCCAGCTACGTTTGCGTTCGTGTATGGCTTGTCTTTTGCTTCCATCACAAGGTACGTATAAATACTCGTTTTCTTTCCCATACTAGCTCGTGCTGACCATGAACAGTGTTTTGTCTCATGTCTACTTCTTCCACTGGGACGAAATCAAGCGCGCCATGAAGGGCACACTGAAGCTTGACATTCACGCGCGTCTCATGCAGTCTTACAAGACCGTGCAATGGTGGTGGTGGGCAGCCATACTTCTCGCCGTCTTCGGCATGAGCATCGGCACTGCTGTTGGCTACGACACCGGCCTCCCGTGGTGGGGAATCATTCTCGGCTTCGTCATTCCCGCCGTCTACATGGTTCCCTGTGGTATGATCCAGGGCGTCACCAACGTCGACGCCAACCAGCTGAATGTTTTGTCCGAATTTATTGGAGGATACATGTTCCAGGGCAAGCCTATCGCCAATATCCTGTTCAAGATTCTCAGCACCGATGTCGTGGGCCAGGGTCTGTACTTCGCAGCCGATATGAAGCTTGGCCACTACCTCAAGATCCCGCCCAGGACGCTCTTCTTCGCTCAGGGTCTTGCTACCATTCTCGGAGCTCTTACTCAGACCGGTGTTACGCTCTGGATGTTGGGCAATGTGGACGGCATCTGCGAGCAAGACCAGCCCAACGGCTTCTCCTGTCCCAACGGTCGCACCGTCTTTTCGTCTTCCGTCATCTGGGGCCTTGTAGGCCCCGCGCGTCTGTACTCCGTGGGCGCCATCTACTCTGGGCTTCTTCACTTCTTCTGGATCGGTCTCATCCTGCCGCCCATCACCTACTTCATCTGGAAGAAGACCAATTCAGACTTTGTCCGCAAGGTCAACTGGCCGCTCATCTTCGTTGGAACTTACAACGTGCCGCCTGCGACTGGTATCAACTACTCCTCTTGGTACATTGTCAACTTGGTGTTTAACAAGATTATTTACCGCAAGTTCTACGCCTGGTGGACCAAGTACAACTATGTCCTTGCCGCAGCTCTGGACACGGGCTTGGCAATTAGCGGCATTGTCATTTTCTTTGCCGTTACATATGGTGAGTTGGCATAACAAGCCGTCGAGAAAAAGGTTCATAAGCTAACAAACTTGACTGCCAGGTCCCAACGTTAGCTTTCCTGACTGGTGGGGAAATACGGTTTGGCAGGTTCGTCTCCCAAAGTGATTTGAGCAGCTATCCTTCTGTGTTGGATTCCAAGCTAACAGATGCATGTACGCAGAACACGGCCGACGGCCTCGGGTTACCTTGGTTGCAAATGCCAGAGGCAGGATATTTTGGGCCTGCAAATGGAACCTGGTCATAAAAGCCGTGGCTTGTCAAGGAGCACACCACTCTTTCAGCTTGCTGAATAAAGTGTGTATCAAGTGAAGCTGTGACGGGAAGCTCTTGGTAAACTTCCACTCATCTAACCACTCTATTTGCCACGTACCTTAATCAATATTCTTGAACGACACGAATCTGTGTTTTGTGTTTACTGTGCTCTATTCCTCATATGGTGTTGCGTAATCATACCGACACGTATGAGAGTTGCAAGCGATTGCAATGAAGATTATCCACAAGTCAAAGAGCGCAATTATCATACTTTAAAAGTTGCCTAAACTGAAGCCGGGTAGCCAGTTTCTGATAGGCTGATGCCCAGCGCTTCTCTCCTGGGGTCTCACATATGTCGCTCCAGTAAAGGAACCTGTCTGTATTAGCGGCACACTGGGCTGTAGACACTTTTCTCGTCTTCGCGGAAAGGCAGAAAAGATCGACTCCCTCCAAGATCACAGCTGCAAGCACAATAATGCATATCTCAGAGAAGTCGGATGGCTCAGGGCATGGCAGAGTCTACTATCATTTGCAATGGCCCCGCAGCTTGAACCCATCGAGTACACACGCTATTCAGCGTAAGCAGTACAAACCCATCCTCGATTTGACAGAACTGACCAAATCATCTACCGAAAGGTAAAAGAAATGCAAAAGACGAAAAAACATACAACACCAGGTATTCGCTGGTCGTCACCGACCCAACTACTAATCCGGCCCTCACTGGCTTATCTATGGGAGAGCGGACGGGATCCCGAGTTTTCCAGTGGGTATGGTCGTATGTGAAAGCATCCATTGTGAAAATGAGATAAGTATTTATCACTATTGCCAAATCAGCATATGTTTCACATTTGGCGTATTTCAGTATGCATGGCGTATTATAATTGCAGTGTCAGGTTGCTGTGTAAAACTGTTGCATGCGGTTTCAAACCCTCTTACCGAGACTACTCACCCCTCTACTGATAGCCCTCTCCACTGACCGAATGTTAGCCAGGCAGATGATCAGACACTAAATCATCTGACTAAATTCATCAAATTGAGTCAAAGGAGGAAAACAGAGAACATAGGGAGTTTTCAACAGTGGTGGCTGTGCATTGATGCAGCTTTACCCAGCTCTTGGTGGCTATGAGGCAGTGGTTCGTTAGCCTGCAGACACCAACAGCTTTCCAAGCGGTTCGACGAATCGTAAGAATACATCGCCTCGAGCTTCCTGTCTGAGTAGATGGAACGCATTGGCGAATGTGAGCCTACAGGTCTGCCTCGATGCCTAAACAAGAGATTTAGGCTGCTTGGTGACGTTCGGATTCACCTCGCCGCCGCTTGAAGTGGTGGATAATCCCTGGTAACATTGACGTTCCCCACGATCCATTTTCCAACCCTCAACAATGGCGGAACCTTTGACTATTATCGCGTTTATTCCTGCTTTAATTCAGCTGGGCGAATACAGCTTCAAGTTCGCCAAAATACTACGCAAATACCGACGCGATGAAGGACTCATGGACCGCGAAATTAAAAACTACGAAAATCAGATCCTAACCTTTGGAATGGCCATTCGAACAGCTTCTTCGCGTCTTCAACGGCATCACGAAAAGTATCCCAGGTCACAAGCGTTCAGGGACTTTTCGAACCAAGATATCCTTAATTGCCTTGTTAAGCAAGAAATCGGTATCGACGAAAGATTGATAATGCTAGAACGACAAGTCGAGGAATCGCTCCAAAGTCGGTTTACAGCTGTGAGATACTTTCGATGGTATCGCAGTAGTGCCGAAATTCTGAAACTTCTTCCACAAATGGATAGCATAAGAAACACCTTGCATCTGCTGATAGAAATTTCACATTATGAGAGTTTGGAGCTTGAACGCCAAACAATCAACTGGTGGAACAGGAAGAGGCTTGAGGATCTGGAGAAAGACCTGTAAGTGTCTCCATAGCTCATACCGGCCTGCAACTACGTCCGGCCGAAAACAAGAACGTCTTTTAGAAGCACTTTTTTTCGGTTAGCCTAGAGAGATTGAGAAAGATACTGACAGAGACAGGGAGTTCCAAAAGACAGTAGTCAGCTCTCAGCTCGAAATTATAAAGATGTTGCAAGGCCAAATCACGTACCACATATCCGACATGAGGACACAGAGAAATGGACAAAAAGCGATATTAAACTTAGGACAGCAGGTTTTGAAGAAGAACGTCCGAGTTCCTCGAAGCCATCCACGACAGGCTACCCCTCCTAGTTCCAGAGATTCCTCCCCATCTTGCCACGACCCTTCTGACCCCAACCTTCCAAATGGCCCAAGGCGTCCCAACGACTCAGGGGATTTCAAAGACCCAAAGGGGCCAGGCGGCCCAAGCGGTCCAAGATGTCCGAATCGGCCTAAGGGCCCAAATGGACCAACAGGGCCGAGTGAGGGTCTGCAAATATCGTCAGTCAATGTAAGTCGAACTTGGGAGTCGTTCCATTTTATGAGCCTTCTAACAGCGCAATTTAGATCATCAGAAAGCCAGAAGTAGCAATTGAGATGTCCCTTCCAACAGTCACATCATTTACGAACTTTCCAAATCGGAAAGTACCTATAGTGTCAGAAGAATCACTGAACGTTGACGAACAGTCTGAAGACGGATCTAGTTCGCCTGCGTCGAATAGCTCTACTTCTCTGAATACAGAATTGCATGGTCATTATCATTGTATCAGAAAAGTTCCGGCATCGCTTGGCGTTGATAATGCTTTGAGCATCGCGGCACGCAAGACTCATGCGCCAGATATGCCACACGCGACCTCACTTCCAGTATCGACTGCATTCGACAGCTTTCAAAATGATAAACCACAGTTGAAGGACTCGGGTCCTCAAAACCTGCCTGGAGGGGGATATAATTCAGCTGCTTCAAAGAGTTCTACTTCTGGTGATACTATTTTGTGCGGCCGGAAACAGTTCTCTCTCGAAAACCATTCAACATCTCTTGGCGCTAAGAATTCATCGAACGCTGAGGCCTCTATAGCTCAATCAAAAAGCCTTGTTAAACCTTCCAGGTCAAGGGCGGTTCAGCAGACATTTCTTCATAGGAGGGCAGAAGAGAGCAAGTCAATAGGCGCTTGGAGGCCAAGAGTTGACACCAGAGAGACGGAAGAGGTCTTTGTTCCCTTGGAAAGAAGACAAACTGCGCATGCTATGGCCGTTGAATATGCATACGCTTAGCCATGGCGTTGTCACTAGATTTGAGAAAGAGGTTGATCTTGCAAAGCCAGACAGCCCCTGGGGCTAACCAGCCAGGAATATAGTCGAGAGCTGGGAGATGAGTATCCAGCAAATAATAGTCCTGAACTCTAGACTAGTAAATTAGCTTGCATTCACCGATATAGAACCTCAAAATCCGTCGTTAGATGTAATACTTCAATCAATGGAGATCTAATAGGTGCAAAAGAAGTTTGCCTGGTCGCTTTTCACTCAGCCCGACTTAATAATGCGGCGGTAGTATTCTCCTTGCTGGTAGATATATGCTCTGTGGTAATCATAAATTTTACCGAGATTCTTAAAGCTTCCAAACGTATAGTTAGTAGTGAACTCGAATAATACAACTAAGCGAGAAGATAGACTTCAGGTATTTTGAATATTTCTATGCTTGTGATCCTTTCATGAGTTGCTGAGAGCATCCCCCACCCGAAATGTCGCTGAAAGTTGAGCGCCAGACACCATTCTTCCCAAAGCTACTGACGCAAATGGACAATTTAGTCTATCATCATTGTACACGTTGAAGTAAGACCAAGGAGCAACGCATCAAAGGGAGCAATTCCCAGTCGATGTAGCATATCATCATATATATATATACAACCAAGCTACAATACAGGGTATCAACTATGCAGACTTTACAAGTCAACTTACTTGCGTGGGTTCTGGTCGATCCATTCCTTTACCATTCCACGGTAATCCAAAGGCGTATAGGACTCCCACAGTTCCGCCCACTTGCTTGGTTTCCTCTGTGTCTGTACGCCAACCTCTCCAAGTAACATATCCCAGTACGGAAGTTGGTCAAACACAATATCGGTATAGAAACGTCCATGTCCGTAGGGGGAGCGGTGCTGGGCCCATCTCTGCATCAGCGCTGTCTCCTCGTGGATCTTGCCAGCTCGGATGTTCCTGTCGACGATGGGAATCTTGCCCTCAAAGTAAGCCAGGGCCCAAAGACATTGGACTTCCAGACGCATAATGTTAGCCAGGTTGCTGAAAACACCGAGGAAAATGAGTGAGCGGTCATCTTTCGCTAAGAGACCTGGAGGTGCCATGCCACGGTATAGACGCCAGGGGGTATACGAGACCTCAACCGAGGAACCAGGGTTAAAAGCCTTCGGCTTTGATGAAGTAGGGTTGAGGAAGGGACCATCTAACAGACGTGGGAAGCGATCACCAATGGCCTGGTCAGCTTTGGCATTCGCCTCGTTCCAGAACGCATCCTGCTCGGGGCCCAACTCCGTAGTGGGGACACCAAGTTCAAAATGCAGAGAAGCGGGCTCGAAGTTGATGGTTGGCTTAGCAGAGAAACCGGTGGAAGCAACGATGAGATCAATGGGGAAAGATGTGCCGTCGGAAAGATGAACAGTGTGATCAGAGAGGTGGTCTAAGTCTTCACGGTAGATCTCCACCTGACCGTTGCGAATATACTCAAAAAAGTCATCGTCGAAACTGAGAATGCCTGAAGCCGTGCCGTACCTTAAAATCATAGTCAGCTACTATTTCTGCTCATTTTCATCATGGGAAGTACTCACCAAAACTGGTTCTGCTCGGGCTGTAGGATCTTGGTCTTTTCATGGTTCTGATACCCACAGTCGTTGATCGTATCATGACGGATCAGCGCCCAGAATGTCTTGGAGATGACTCTGCCGAGGGCATTCTCGTGCAGGAACTGTCGAATCCATGCCAAACCCGACAGATCAGGGAACACGCAGGGCGACATGAACGCGCAAATGCGTCTCGTCACCAGCCGCTCTCGCCAGACCTTAAACGGGCCAAGCTGCGTGAATCCCGGTGCGACCCACACGGGGCCCCGCCCCGACCGACGGATCACCCAGCGGACCTTGTGACCCGTTGACGCAGCGAGATGGACCGCATCGTACGCGGACTTGCTCCCGCCCAAAACTGCGATCGACGTCACGTCGGGGGACGAAAAGAGCTCTTTCCTGGGTCCCAGATCTGAGGAGTGGATAATTGGCGCGCCGAAGCTTTCAGACCCCTTGATGTCGGGCATATGGGGGACGGTGAGCACGCCCGTCGCGACGATAAGACGGTAACACGAGATTGTCTTTGCCTCGCCATTCTCCTCTACATCGGCAAACCACTTTCCGTTCTCCTCGGGCCGTGTGATGCGGATGACATTGGTGTTAAGCTGGATCTTATCCCATACGCCAAAGTGTTTGGCATACGAGACGAGGTACTCGTGCATGACTGCACCAGGGACATGTTGCTTCGGCTTCAATCCAAAGCGCTCCAAGTCCATCGGGAAATCAGAAAAGTCAATGGCTGTGGTGAAGTTGTTGGTCTTCAGGTTTGGGTAAATTTGATCCTTGGACCAAACACCGCCGACTGTGGCGCGTCCATCGACGAGCAAAATGTCACACGAGGGATCCCGTTGAAGAAGTGTCTTGGCGGCGCAAAGACCAGTTGGTCCTGCGCCGATGATGAGGATGTCGACAGTAGCCATTTCTATCGTCTTTCGCACCACCTGCAAACGCGACAGTTCATGAACGAGGATGATTAAGTACACATAAAGAAGGGAGCGAGTGTGGCGAGAGGGACTGCGATCGATTTAATATGAAATCGGCAGTACGGAATTGTAGCCTCTTTTGCCAACACACCAAAAGCGGAAGGGTGGGATGTAACACGCCCCAATTGCCTAAAATCCCTTATTGTGAGATCGGTTATCCGGCGGCAATGAGAGTTTAGGACAATATGAACTTTGCTCAAGTGTGTTGTCCAGTGGCATTGTCTTGACCCCAAACCTGTACGTATCCGACCGCTCCAGCCCTTTCAGTGGCGCAAGACTTGAAAGCGTCAATCTAGGTAGGATTGAGAGAGCTGAGTCTGGCTCTGTGCCAGTAATTGAAGCTAGTGTCGAATAGGGCATAACACAGTAAGCTGGATGATCCGGGGTCAATACGTAGCCTCTAGCTGCATGGCATCTGATCACCAACTTTACAAGCTTTAAGGGGAATGCTCTGAAGGATTGCCGGCTTTCAAGCCAACGCTTCGAAGATCCAGCTGTGTGGAAAGGGTCTCAGTCACACTTAGTAGCGCAATGCAAGGAGGCAGGGAGTAAGGAAGCAGGCATATTCTCTGTGCTCTCAAGGCCTCTCTACTGCACACTAATTGACGCTAACGCAAAAGGTGCCGGTTCACTGAAATTGATGTGGCTGAGATGAATGGGCTTACAAGCTAAGACAATTTCGGCGAAGTTGTCCTTGCCGACTTTCCCATTTAAAAAGTGTGTGGGTGAGAAATTAGCGTGGCACGGTAGCCAGGCGTTGAGATGGTGTGGTGGCAGGTTTTGGAGAAGTCTTCTGAGCTGTAAGCTGAACAGGTGAAACTGGCACGAGAGAGGAGGGGTAGTAAGTTTTGGCCTGAGCTTTCTTCTTCAAGAGAAACTAGTTGCCAGCGAGAAGCTCTGGCGCCACTGATAGTTACAACTTACACGTATTCCTACACTGTTTTTGATGCGCAAGTTTGGCGTGGTTGGTCTGATTATTTGCAAATGACCAAGTTAGTGGCGGTGTAGGCGATAGAAAAGCCATATCCTAAGAACCAACCTCAAGGTAGATATCGCCATATTCCGAAGGGGTCCACGATTCAAGTTATTTAGCTAGCTATGCCTACGTGTCAGGCTGGAGTCCATTTCTGGTGTGGCTGCTTCCTCCTCTGACTGTGCCACGTGTTGACGGCTATCTCATCAGTGAGTGATCCATCAAATGGAAGGGTCCAGACGTCGACCCAGCTGCTCGGATACCACTAACTAAAGTTGCAGGTAGGAGGCGTTCCTGCAGGGTTCAGCCCGACCACATAAGAATCAGGGACGGCGTAATAGTTTGCCATGTGTGTCAAGAGGAGCTTGCAAAGCGCATACGCCAGACAACCAAGGGGGCCGGTTGAGGAACAGACCCTGCCTTGGAGGCTGCAGACTCGGTCGAAGCGCGCTAGGTAAGCCTCCGGCTCGACAGGGCCGAAGCTTACGAAATGCCATTGAATTGTATTAGCCAACGATTTTCAGGAGGCATTGTCATTCTCCAAGACCTCTTTCTCTTCTGTGGTTTCCAACCACCATCCTCTAACGCTTGTCAGCCAAAGGTTGACTACAAGGAGGAGGATGGCTTGTAGGAGTTCCGGCTATGTCTACTTGACCAAAATGTCTTCGAGCAAGGCTTCGTTGGCTATTTTCTCACTTCAGCGAACATAGCATCATGTCTTTTCCAAGCGTTACATTAAAGTTTCCAAAGGCCGAAAACATATTTATGGGTCGAAACTCTGACGAGTGTGGGCCAAAGAGCGAGGTCTCGTCTGGTCTACTTGCTCAACATCTGCCGGTCATGGTGGTATTACTGACATCAAAAGGTGGATATGTTATGCTCTGCCTTAAACTAAACAGCGACTCTGGGTACGTCTAGTTTAACATAATTAGTAGTTTCCTTGGGAAAACGTAGCCCGCGACAGCAAACAAATGATGCTTCAGTTTGCCTTATACAGCCCTAGAGTTCTGATTCTAAGTCGCAAATCGTTCCCTAGTTCCAAATTGATTTGTAGAACCAACATATAATTGCCTTTCCAATCTTCCCGGAAGCAGATGGTGATAACGCTATCCATCTTCTCACACCCATTAACTCATACATAATAATTTGACGTGTCTAGGCTGAGGTATGCCCAAGCAGCCCAACCGAGAGCTTCGATACGCTTGTAAAGTGTGTACAGAACGATTTTGCCGAAAGTGACTATAAAACGCTCTTAGCCTCGATTAACATTTAATTTCTAAAACTGTTTGTCGGTATAAAATATGTCATCACGTGTCGGCCCTCACGGCTGCCTCATTACGCTCATTTTCTGCCCCCTTCAACCCCCCAAAAAGCAATGTCAACCTCATTGTCGACGTGAACAAGCTAGAATCAATGCCAACGTACCAGCGCAGGCTAACAACGCAAACGCAACAACCACCGCAGCAATCAAGTTGAACTTTCTCCTCCTTTTCGCGGCGCTCGCTGCCAAGTCTTGCCTGTACTTGAATACATCAAAGTGCGGCTTGTTCGATATTAAGCTCGCGCGTTTTTCCTCATGCTCATAAACCGGCAGAGTGCCCTGTCGCTCTTTCTTGAGTATGCTGGCGAAATACGTTGTATTTGGTGCCTCGGGAGATGTAAAGGTACTAGAGAATCTGTTGGTTGACGAAGACATTGACAGTGTCTTTCCGCGCTCAACGTCGTCGACGGAAGTCTCGTTTGGAGGTAACATAATGGTTTGTGTGGCTGGCAACATGGAGATGCTTGGAATTCTGGGAAATTGAGCAGAGACAGGCGTAGATATGAAAAATGTAAACGAAGGAGTCGAGGCTGGGGTGGTTGGTATTCATGTATTACCTTGCTGTCGAGGAGTGCGGTTGGTGTAGGACGGATTCGGGTGGTTGCTGCGACTGGATTGTGGATGATGCGGCGATGAGGTCTGGTCATGAGGTGGGATGAATGCGGTGGCACAGGCGGCTGCGAACATGTCAGGGGTATCAAACTCACACATATGATCAATATTATCTGACTTCTACCAAAAGCGACCAAGAATTTGGCTTCCCAATTATATAGAGCCAAGCATTTTAATTCACTCGTCTACCTATCATTGGCGTATGGGAATTCTGCCCGGGGCCGGAGATGTGGGGCCGCATTTTACTCCCCCGGATGGATCTCGGATGCGGTTGAAAATGGAAATATTTTTTTTTCCCCTTGGCATTCCATATATCTTATACCGGATTAAACAAAAGAAAAAAGCGCCATCTATGGAATTGGCAAACGAATGAACCTGCGCCTAATCGCCATTCTCCTACGCCCGACTCACGTCAGTTGTTACCCTTCATGCATCAACCTCGTCCTCATCCAGAAAACCAAGTCCACTGTCATATCTCCTCCTCTTCCTTCCAAAAGATCTTCTGGCCATCTCTCCCGAAAGCAATCCTTTCTGCACCACCGTACCCTCCGCAAGCGGCGACTCAGGGATGCTCTCTGTGTAGGGTTCGATGCCGATCGCCCTCCTTTTGGGAGGGCTTGTTTTCGGCGTTGTAGAGCCCGCCTCCTCAACCGGCTCCGCCAGGAAGTCCCGACTCATGCTAACAACCCTTTCGAGCTCTTCTTTCATTTGGTCAATGACCCTCTTCGCGCTCTCTCTCTCCTCCGCCAGCTTTCCCTCCAACCCCTTCTTCTCGATCCTCAAGTTCTTCATTCCCTCGTGTGCAGCCCTCAAGCTCTCATTGACCCGCTCGATCTCTTCCCTTAACTCAGCCACTCGTGCGTCCCGAAGTGCAAGAGCTTGTCCACTGCGGCGGTTCAGGGAGGCAGCTTCTTTCGTCCTGGTTTCCTCGCTCTCATCGAGTCTTCGGCGGAGGGATTTCGTTTGTACAATGGAGTCAGCGAGCTTGCCTTCTAATTGGGCGATCATGTCTTCCTTGCTCCGCAAAACCCGTCTTCCGACTTCAATTTGAGCATCCTTGGTAGCCATTGCGTCTCTGTTCTCGCTCTCCGTTCTGCTGACAATGGATTCAAGCTCCATCACGTCACGGATGTAACCGTTCACGGCACCCTTGAGTCTGTCAACGCTGACTTCCAGCTCTTTTACCGTAGCATCCTTCTGCTGGAGCTGTGCTTTGGCGCGGGTGAGCTCTTCGTTGAGGCCGTCCATCGCCGCCACCCTTGCGCCGAGCTGCTGGCGGAGGGAAAGCTCGAGTTGGTGGTACTCATCGATGGAAGCCTCGTCTTCCCGGGCTCGCTTCGCAAGGTCGCGGAGGCGTGTGAGAAGAAGATCTAACACTTCGGCACCGTGGGAGGACAGAGGGAGGGTGATCTCGCCTGGGGTGAGATACTCCAGTTCCAACCGTGCCGTGCGGAGAGAGGCAGCAAGCGAGGTGATGATTTCGCTCGCGTCGGAACCAGAGAACCCAAGGCCGCTTAGGGAGCTGTTCAAGTCCAGCAACGCTGCCGTACGATCTGAGACTGTCTGCAAGAGATTGTTGACCTGCCCTTCGATGGTTTCTAGCGGGTCTGATGGGGTTTCTGGGGTCTTGGATGGGGTGAATGAAGATAGACGGTCAGAGATACGAGCCGTCAGGGAGTTGTATGATTCGAGAGTGCTGGTAAGTTTGGACATTTCAAGACGGAGAGATGTGAGCTCCTGCTGCAATGATTCCTTCTCAAGATCAGGGAATGATGTTTGAACGCCGATTTGCGCAGATGGGTTAAGGGTTCTCGTGCTCCTGTGGGAAGACGGGGTCATCGGAGCCTCGGCAACAGGACTCGTAAGGGGCGGCGTAAGGAACGATGACCTGACTCTCGAGGGTGTGCTGCATACAAAATCCGCCATTGTCGCATCTCCGAAAGCCGTTTCATCGCCTACTATCCTCTCGCCGGCAATAGATTCTGCCTCAACGGTGTCGGTCTCCATGAAATCATCCGCAAACGGATCCCGGGCTGCCAAAGTCCATTCGTAGCAAGTCCTCTCTCGCACACCTGCACGGCTAGAGAGTTCTTCTTTCAAAGATTCCACTTCTCGCTCAAGCTCCCATATACGATCCGTGTCAAGCACAATGGTCGCATTCTGTAGCTCGTAAATTTCGGCATCCCTTTCCTTGAGCTGCGCTTTGAGTCTGTCGATTTCAGCCTTGGTGTCCTTTGCGCGGCGGCGTTTCTCACTGGAGATGGTGTTCATCTCTTCGCTTAGCCCATTACGCCTTATGCGGCGTTGTACGCGACCGTCGAGGACTTGGCGCAGAGGAAGAAAGTGAACCTCGCCGCAGTACGGGACCTCAAACGGGGCTGCGCCGCTGCCGGACGGAGTACGAGGTACCGGTGCGGAGTGGCGTCGGACCCTACTAGTTGGTGTTCCGCGGTTCAGAGTCGCCCGACGGACCATGGGTGTCAGGCCCGTGGACGACGCCGTGCGAGATGTTGTTCGTGGCGTTGCTGCTAGGCCTGGGTCGGAGAATCGGACCTTTCGTTTAGATGCCCTATGCGGTGTCGATGCCGGCAATGCTTCAACTGAGGTGTTTTGAACCGCCGCAGCTCCTCCTACGCTCCGACGCGTGCGCCGAAGCGCTATGGGAAGGTCATCGTCATGCATCTTGGCTAGCCTGTAGGAAAAGAGTCGGGGAGGACTAGACTAGCAAGACCAGGACTTCTACTGGCAAAGCCTGACGTGCAAGAAGAATGCTAACAACGGAGATATTTTTTTCTGGCTTCTTCTACCTATAAACGAACAGAACAGTGTGTGTGCCTTGTCGTGTTTTCAGCAACACTCAGTAGTTCCAGACGTGTAATGTTTGTCGAGCTACAACCCAAAAGTTGTTATCACTACCATTGTTTACACATTCCCTATCGCGGACTAGCGTACCCCGTCGGGCCCATGCCGGGCCCGCCCGACCCGCGGCCCACAATCGCCGCAACCAATCGTTGTCGTTCCTGTCGCGCTTCCCCAAACAAATGTACGAGGATAGAAGCCTGTTACAATATGGACCGCGACCCGTCTTCAAGAGACGCGAGACACGACCGCTGCACCCTTGGAACTGGGAATCGCGAAATGGACAGTTCACGACGCGATCATTGGCTGTTCCAGGGTCTCGGGATGAGAACTAGGAGATTCTCATGGCAACGGTTCATCATTCGTCATTACGATTTGCTGGGTGACGGTCAGTTCAAACGAGATTTGTATCCATAGGCCAAGTCATGGCTTTCAACACTAGCAAGTCCAAAGATATCCATCTCAACAACCGCTATTGTTGTTTTCTCTATTCCCCATATGGGTGCAAATGCAGTCCGTCGTTGGATGCTAGTCGCCCTGCACCTCGGCCCGCTTCACTGCACGCTGACTATATCCGGGGTCCGCTTCGGTACAGCCCTCTATCCCCACCACACAATCTCCGTTTCCGTTTTCGAGCAATATAAACCCTTCCATGTCCATTTCCTTCAACAACAAATGGTTTCGTGGTGTAGTTGGTTATCACGTCAGTCTAACACACTGAAGGTCTCCGGTTCAAGTCCGGGCGAAATCATTAAATGGGCGAATGGTTTAGTGGTATAATACTCGCTTAGCATGTGAGTGGTCCAGGGTTCGATTCCCTGTTCGTCCATCTTTTTGGCTGTGTAGTCTTTATGCGATCGCCTAGAATGTTGATGTAAGCCGGTATATGTCTTTTTGCGGCACAAGAGTACGTTCATGCTCTCAGGCGGTAGGAACCTGGCATTATGTATGTATTTACTAGACTTTGGCCAAAATCCGATGCTTTAATCTCCTTTCGTGGGGCGCCCATGACGTGACTTAAAGTCGTGGTGACACATGCGCAGCCGCAATACAGCTTGAGAGGTTTCTGTTTCATCAACTCAGCCCCATGCCGTTTTAGTGTCTTGTCTCTGCCCTTCCTGAACTCGTGTGGAAGCTGTGGGGTCCGGAGGATATATGTTTCGATCTTGAGCCATGAACCCTATGTCTTTCTATTTTCTAATTATAGGCTAATACATATATTACATGTTTAGCTCAAAAGGTATAATGACGAAGCGAAAAGTAGTTCCGGCGAATTGCTTATAAGAAAAACATCATACTAGCATCGTATATTGACGCTTCGAGTACTATGGCAAGTGACGTGAGAGCAAACTACGGTCGGCTTCTGTGCGATGTTCAATGGATGATGCACCACTACGACGTGTTGGAATCCCCAAACTCATGACTAATTTGGACTGAACAAATCAGCTGTCATTTTACTTTTTTATTTCATAATCCCTTTGTAATTATTCTTAAGGAATCTCCGTCGCCTTTGATGATCGACTGGTAAGGCATTCCTTTGCTATGCCGTATGGACCAGCCATACGAGCTGCTTGTGTGATGGGTTCAAGGAACGTAGAACTTCCTCCAGGCTTCTGAATTAGAGCCACCACTCTTGGAATCCGTGTTTGAGTAGTTTCCGCCGCCGGACTTGGTGCCGGAGCTGGAAGACGAGCTTCCGCCCTGGGCAGCGTTTCTCTTGGCGGCATCTGCAGCACGCTTGGCGAAGGCCTTCTGTAGAGCACCATAAATGTGAGCAGGGATTAAACACAGGCAACGTTCGATTTGCCTCATATCAAATAATACAAAGCAAACAACATTCATGCTAGGTCAGAGTGAGTGTGGTAGTGAGAAAACTTACGTCTTTGCTCTTGGCGATGCGTGCGGCAGCGGCAGCGTCCATTCCACCCATTGTTGACGTAAATGATGATTTGGAGGCGTGATTCTTTTTTATATATAATTAAGAATTTAAAATATAGCACTTAGTTAAATTGAAACGTTGACCTCGTCGATGCTGTATGTTGATTGATCTGATGGTGATATTCTAAAAGCGTTCTCCATCTGATGAGCGGGCTGGTATTTATACATTTCCGGTGAGTTCGCGATCCTTCGATTCTCTCAGACCAAGGTGAATCCTGAATCATTCTAATAACTGTCAGTCGTTTCATGGCTCGTTGGCAGGCACGGTGGCGTACGGTTGAAGGCTCCCGTGTGTTTGAGAACCAGACAGTGACTCAGGTTCCACTTCGGTTTCTACAGCACTACCAGGGGTCAGCATTACGACACACGACCATGTTCAAACACAACAACTGGGTTTGCGCAGAAAATGTCTTTGGGTTCTCCAACATTTTTGAATTCGCATGAGTGCAAGGCATTTCATTCCAGCGACGAAGGTTTAATCCCTATCATTTTCGAGGGAAAATCTACCTACTCAGGCAGCAGTACCTGAAATTGGCTAGAGGTTATCACAACTGACATGTAAACATTCTATCACTTAGAGCTACTCAGATCCAGGAGTTTCACTTTATAAAAAAAATACACCAGTGAAGGCTGAAACGTCTTGTGTAAGTCATACTCAGTCCGCCGCTTCGTTGACTGAGGTTCTTATCATCTGGTACGGCTCAACAATGATACACCACTGGGGCTGTGTGGCTCTGAATACGGTGTAGCTCCCCCTAAATCATAAAATCATTCATCCTCAAGTTGAATCATCCTTTTTCCAAACGTGATCTCCCGAAGAAACAGCATTATTTCGACTCGTGACCATGGCCGTCGCTGTAGCGACTCTTGTTGCCTTCCAAGAAACCAGGAAGGTGGATTCTGCTGCGTCATGTAAGAAGACATCGAGACATGATAGACGAGAGTACATCTTGTTTCGTGGCCAAGACAATATGGTCAGCAGGTCGATGGCTCGAATGCAAGTACAAGGGAAGGAACGTCACGTAGTGTGAGAGGCATATGAATCTGACGCAATCCAGAAACAGATCGACTTTTGGCCGCAGGTGTAAGGATTACAACGTACCATTGAAATAATGTTCACCATGAAATTTCTTGGGTTTAACTTTGGGCTGATGACCAATTCAAAAAGCCCTTTTCAAACTATCAAAACGGCTATATACATGTATGTACGTGCCCAAGGCTCAAAACACAATCTACAGTATGCTTTAATTCCTAGCTTTATCATAACACGAATGACACATAAGAAACATGGCATAATGAATGATAATTCGTAAATATGTAGCACTAAGTCCCTTCTCACGCAAGGTACAGCATCCATTATGCAATGAACCACAGGCATTTGTCTCGTTCTACATGAAAGATGTGGATGTGCTCTACATAGATTACATCTTCAACTAAGTGCAGTGTGCATTTCATGCACATCTTCCTCCTCTGACTTTCCACTAGAACTAACTTACTCACTCTTTTGATTGTGGTACCTAGTCCTTGGAACACCAACAAGCTTGGCCATACGGGGCTTAGTCAATCATGGTTTAGGAATCACAGCACTTCGTTCAGATGTGAAAGTTGTATTTTGTCATAATTTTTGCCAGTCCGCCCAGGACCTTGACAAATAAGATACGCGACCATTCTCATCGCTTTTTAGTAGATAAAAAGTTTGCTTGATCATAAGTTCGTGGCCACCAACATAACTTTCTAATGCTGTCTGGCGAATGCTTCCTGTGTACTCATGTCCTGTTGGGTCACAATATATCTTTGTCATTCCCGGCTGCCGCTTTGAGGACTCGAACGCTAGGTTCAACGTCTTCTTCTATGTTTGAAACCATTTCGGTTTTTGTAAGCTGCCAAGTCCATACTGCCAGATCACAGCGTTTGAGGTCTTGTACGGAAACCATGAATTCCAAGAGAGTTTCATTGTCCAAATCTTGTCAAATGATTTGACGGGATCTGTATGGAGAATTTCAACCAAGTACAAACACCAAATGATCCAGAGTGGTGATTATAAGCTGTTAACTGCGGTAAATAAATTCGACTCTCCTAAATAGTTATGTTTTTTCTTTTCATTCGCGACTATGGTGGTGACTTTCGAGTTATCTCAGTTTGCTTTCATCATGTTGGCTCAACAACGGAGTCTTAATCTCCTTGGTCGGTTGTTCGACCTTGGTTCTGAGAGGAATTTCAGGGCATGCGATGCTTATTTATTTTGGCACATGGGTTTGTGAACTAAAATTTATTTCAATTATGTATAGCTATAGTACTTACTGAGAATTGATCGGCTGCCTGGTCATCGTCTGCTTGAAAGCAACGAGAGCCACCTCAGGCTGGTATGCCATCAACGCATGGCCCGCGTCATACACCCTCAGCCAGCTCAGGTTCTTCACGGTCTTGTATTCTCCCTTCTTCTTTCCATCAAGCATAAAATCCTTCATCGCGGCATTCTCAAATTCAGGCCCACCGATCCTAGTAACAGCTCTGTAATTGCCCACATAGTTGCAAATCCAGTCTGCAAAGTACATTAGCCAAGTCATACAATCAACTACTAAGAAATGTTTCTTACCAGCATCGCCGGCCCAGACGAGCACTGTGACGTTCGATTTAGTAACATTGTCCAGGGTATTGAGGAAAGACCGTTGGGCTAAAATTAAAATTGTTAGTTGATATCCCGTTTCAGATCTTGGCACAGTTGACTTGCCATCTCCGGTGGATGAAAACTTGTCGTAAGGCGCCTGAGGGCATTCTTGGTACGACGATATAACACCAATAGCCTTCATCACTTCAGGCTTGTTGAGGTACTTTACGTAAGTGCTGGGTGGAAACTTGTCATCTTTGGCTCTGACATCGTACACATTGAACATCTTCGAAGCTTCGATCGGTGCCTCAATTGCGTTGTAGCATGCAGTCTCAGCATTCAGGCAAGCCTCGTTGTTCCCCTCAGGGGCGGTACACTGGTTGAGGAGAGGCTTGCAATCTTTCTCATAAGATTTAGCAAGTTCATCGTACTTGGCTTGGTCGATTAGTTTGTTGTAAGTGTTGTTAATAGCATAATCAAGATAGTCGCGGAATTGGTTCTCTGAAACTCCGTCAGTATCTCAGCAACACGTACCACTTTCATAGACTCACGAGCATCAATCCAGCCATTGTTGACACCCAAGGCTACGACATTAATCTTCTCGCCTTTAACCTCGCCTTTGCTGATCTTATCATTTTGGCTTTGGAAATGGTCCACAAACTCTGGGCCATAATGACCGCCATATGACTCTGTAAACAAACCGAACTCGCGATTCTTGTACTCAGGAAATTGCGCGTAGAATGACTGCATCAAAGACCAAACTTTGGGTGCCGCTTTGACAGTAGAATCAACATCGTTCGTGCCATAACTGAAACCGACTCCGATTGGCTGATCCACATAGAGCTGTAATGGGCGGGCAGGGTCAGCATCAAACTAGCAGTGCCAAGAAGGGACGAGCGCGGTTGTGTTGTAGTTGTGTGCCGACGGGAAAAAGCCATAGCAGATCAGTATCAGGCGACTTACCATGTTTGCAAAATTATTCCATGAATTCGGGTTCAGTTTTGGTTCATCGCCTCCGCTGTTGAAAGTGCAAGGACCGTTCTCTTGGAAGAGGCCTATCATGGAGCTGCAGCCTGGGCCGCCGTTCAACCATAATGCCACAGGTGCTTCTTTTGGCTTATCTCGGGCTTCAAAAAACCAGAAGAACATATGCTGATCGGTACCTGTGGTATTGTTAGATTCTATTCGCGGAAAGATAGGAATATCATGACTTACCAACATCGAAGTAACCAGAGTATTGCTTCACATTTGGCGTTGTCTCGCAGATCTTCGAGTCTGTCACGAACCTCGTCCTGGAGTTCGTGGCAGCGTGCTCAAAAACAGTGTAGTTGGTGCCAAGATCAGACATGAGGCTATAGGTCCTGTCGACAGCGTAGGTCTGAGGCACCGCAGCCGCGGCTGCAAACCCGGCCAAGCCAAGGACGACCAATGTCTGAGACGATGAAGTCTTCATGCTGGTATCCTAATCACGACCAAAATGGAATTCAAGAAGTATGTAGTTGAACAAGAGAGAAGATGACCAGACTCATGACAATAAGCAAAACCTCGGAGCGGCAGATCAGAGGTATTTGAGCTGGACGCTAATGCAGGGGCACAGAGCTGATCCCTTGACTGATCTTGACGAATGGAGCTTCTTTTATGGGTCTCTTGAGTCGGAGTGTCCCTGAATCCGAATCAAGACTTCGTTGTCGTTTTGCCAAACTTTCAATCACGGCAAATGTCCTCTCGTAGTGTGGAATTGCCCCTGGGGTTGGATGACAGGAATGCTGTTGAACTTTGATATCGACGGGTTAATCCATGTTTTTACGCGCTACAGTGCCTATCAAAGATAACAAGACATTTCGAAATGCAAGTAAATATTTTACCGCGCGATGCCGGGTACATGCAGCTCTCAAGCCAGTGAATCTTTCTGTTTGGAAAGATTGACTGCTGCGGTCCGCGCGCTTGGACGAAAGTCAAGCACCGCAGGTCTCGGTGGGAAGCCCCTCTGATAGGGTTGTTTCGTCTGAGCACACCATCCTCCATCTGATTCACTGCCGGAAACAAAATCGAGATTAGACGCTGTTTCGAGAAAACGGAACAATTGTCTCCCTTGAATTCGCCTTGTTTTCAGGAGAGGGGGAGAGGACAGGAGAAGCAGCTATGATCAAAGAAAACCCGAAAACTGCAGTTTTCACCGGCGGAACTTTGAGAGTTTGGAAAATGAACTTGAGGGTGCAGGTATGAAGTGAAGTTTCCCAAGAGGTGTGATCTGGCAGCGATCGCCAATCAAAACAACCAATGGAAAAATATGCTCAGCTTCCTCGAATCAGTTCGAAGCACATTGCAAATTTGATTGGTTGCGGTTAATTAAAGTATTGAAAGGCATTGAGGATGACCCCAGCACGCCAAAAGTCAACTATCTCAATCCGTGCTCATGACGCCGTTGAAATCTTGGGATGTTCGAAAATCTGTTGCACTTGACCTTGACATGTCAGCGATAAATAGAGCTTGCTTTTGGCTGGTTAGATGGTATGCGTGCGGACTTGGTTGTAGTCAGCCAGCCTGGTGTAGGGAAACCAATTCAAGGTTAAGGCGCCGAAGGTGTGTAACGAGGCTTCGGTTCTGGGAGCAGCCGCAAGCAGAAACTACCGCTGACTTCGCCTCCAGACTCAAAGTGAGCTTGCAGGGACCATTAACATAAACTTTCAAGGGAGTATTTGAATAGGTTTACAAGATATCTATAAAAGTCATTGTCTTTCTTCGTCGACTCTGCTACTGTGTGACAAATCCTTTGGGAAGAAACGCGCACGCTTGAATGAAATTCTTTCTTATGAATTACCTATCAAATATTAAAATTATGGTTTAGGTCTACATGACCTCCTTATGCTTATGCAATTATGTCCACTGCTCGTTTTCTCAAACCTTCGACGGCTTTTCTTGAACCACAGGCTCAAGTTCAGGTTTCTCAACACTTTGTTCACTAGAACTGTCACTAATCACACCGTGATTCTCAATATCAGTAATCTTAGCACCTTGCTCGCCTCTCCAGTCTATAAGGTATTAGTCAACTGTACTCATGGGTAAATTCTTTCGGGGGTTGGAGGGCTTACGTCTTGATTTCCAGGCTGGAACGCCCGCTGCGAACATCTCATCAATCTCTTCCAGAGACTTCCGTGCCATCTCTGGCATGCAAAAGAATCCCCAAACCAGACCCAAAGCTGATATTGAGCCGTAAATGAGACCAACTCGTGATCCTAAGTTTGCTGGCTCTTGTAGGAGGTACGGCAAAGTAAAAGACGCAATGAAGTTGCAGAGGTTTGCCGTCAACCAGAAGAGCATCACAGATTTATCTCTTAGCGTGATGTGTGGAATCTCGGTCTTGGTCAGTTGTAGCCTAAGTTTGTCAGTCATGGCGAAACTGTCAGGGGATGTAATGAAATGCTTACGGGCCCCCGAAAGACACAAAATGGAAAATAGGGAACATGACCGTCAGTGCAACGATACCCTTGTTGATGTTTAATGTCGGATGCAGTATCGTACCCATGCCACCCATGACCATGAGAATTGCTGTTTGTACAAAACCCATTTGGAGAAATAGGCGCCGGCGGCCGACCCGATCAATAATGAACATAAAGGTTATGGCAGTTGCAAGCAGGAGCGCTCTCTTGACCATTGTCATCAAGAAGGGGTCGACAACCTTCAAGCTCTTCAAAAAGATGGTACCATATAAGTTAGAGAATGAAGCTCCCGAAAGCGCACCCAAGGCGGCAGCAACAAGGCCATTGACCGTTCGGCGCTTTAAAGTTTGCTAGTTAGTATTGCTTCTTGTGGTGTAGTTGAGGGGCTTACGTATTACTCACCAAGTTGTTGCCTTTGATCAAGTCTTTCCATCTCCCCTTTGTGTCGCTCTGGTTGAGTGCATCTTGAAGAAGCTTGGCTTCCTTCTCTGCGTCGTAACCCGGCATTGCGCTGAATAGATAGTCCAGGTTCTCCACAGCCTTTTGATATTGTCCTTTTCGAAGAAGCCATCTTGGGGACTCGGGGATTAACATCCAAAAGAACAAAGAAAAGGATGGGAAGAGCAGGCCGATACCAACAGGTATCTTCCAGCAATTATCATTATTTATGTGGCTTGTGAAGTTTGTGATAATGGAAGCGATGAACGCTGCAAAAACTCCATTGACGGCGTAGATGGCTGTGAGTGATCCTCGAACGGCTGCAGGTGCTATTTCGGCTTGGAACATCGGTATAAGGAAGGCTTCCATTCCAACATGAAAGTTGACTATCATGCGGCCGGCGAGGAGTTGTTCGTAGGATTTTGCTGTGTACACGGTGATGGTGCCCGCCATACAAACAATGTTGGTGAGAATAAAGACCAGCCGTCGGCCCCAGCGCTCGCCGATCTGAGCCCCGATGACCACGCCAACTGCGTAGATGATGAGAGGGAAAGAATTCATATAAGCCAACTTGTTTGAAGTAAAGCCATATGCTTTTTTGGCCGGGATGTAATCTCCAAACCTCTGTTCGAAAGCTGTTGTGAAGATTTTCGTTAGCACGTGAGTTTCCGGTGGTTTAAACAGAGCCCAGGTTTTCTTGAGAAGTACTAACGTGTCATTGCCTGAATGGTATTGAGCGTTGAGCCTTCATACCCGAAGGTGAAGACGCTCATACCGAACACCATGGTGACCCATAACAGATTTGAGGTAATGTGATGGGTCACCTTGAAGTTGTGTTTCCGAAGAAATTCGATTGTCATGATGGGCGAAAATACTGACGAGGCGTCCAAAAGAAGAATCTCAAGACCAGCTTACTTCTTTCTTTTGTCTTGGCGTTCGCCTGCACTTCGTCGCACAAAACCAGACACAACCAGAGCCTAAACTTGGTAGGATGGCTTTCTCTTTTATGGAATGAAGCTCAGTCTTAGAACAGACCTGGAAGGGAGGCGTCTGAGTGTGGACTGGGTTCAGCTGAGCATCTACCTTCCAGGATTCTCGGACAATGTGGAAGTGGTAAACCCTCGGGCCCCAGCTGTGCCTAGCAGACTAAACGCCTCCCGTCGGATGCCGTCGGGCATCACGGCAGCTCAAAGGCGCCCTGTTCACTGAATGTGCTATACACCGTTTCAATCCAGGCCGTCTCCCTGCTCATGAGGCAAACAAAATGCTCCAAATCATCTCATCTGTCTTTCAAGAGGGTCAGAAGGGCATAAACCACTGCACACCCCCGTGGCGTCGTCGGATGTCTTCTGTGTGATGCGCCGATCTTTTTGTCCTTTCTTTGCAACACAAGACACCACCTTTCCCATATTCTGTGCCACAGTATCATACAATACCCAACGACGTTTCGTCAACTGGGAACTTCCTTTCCGAACTATTTCACACTTTTCGCAATCGCGAAAAACGCGACCGGTGTGTATCCGCTTGTTCACATTAATTGACCCTGTGTCACCCAATCTCCCATCTGACCCGCACGATATCACTGTTCGGGCTCCATGCAGAATATGCATGCAGCTTGGCGGGCCGAGACGGAGCTATCATCCACCCGCATGTTATCCACTATTTTTGAGTGCCTGGGGTACATTGACGCCATATGGTTGTTGATGCTTGATTCATATGGCGGAATGCAGGTCCCAGGAGAATGTCACTCTTACGCCTGTCAGTCTAAAAGCCACTGACTACTTTTCACGTGCAATGTAACCACCGAGACTGGATGGTTAAAGCCAACATATGCCAAATCGTACACTATAAGCATTACCTGGCTTGGTCCTAACGTGATCTTGCTTTTTCTTCTTCTAGATAGCTACTGGCCTTGCTCTAGACCTGGCGCTATTTGTCTTGCAAATGTTCAAAAATGTTTTGAGCAGCTCACCCTCTTCTCTCAAATGAGAACCGTAAACCCTGCAATGCGATCTAAGTTCAAACTAATCATGGGATGAAATCAATCAGCCTCATTGGGCAAGCACACCGACTCTAAGTCGCAAAACGCTGTCGGTCCTGTCTCAGATCACCCGTTTTGTCAACACCACAACGAAGAAGAAGTCCACGCTATTATACAGCAGAAGCGCCAGATCGGCTTGCTACCAAGCTTTGTGCCATGTCACAACGATTTCGGCCCTTTCGATCTCCAAAATCAAGGTCATTGATACCGTAGATGTGTGATTTACAGCCCTACGTTTGATATCGCACTTAAACGGATAGCAGTGGCATAGCTATGGGGGGGCAGTGCACTGATCCCAGCTTTCATCGGCAGTTGTGAAGATAGGACAGTGTTGCATCCCGCTTTCTAGAAGCTGCCCTTCCTGAACATCACTGCCAGCTTCACTTTCAATCTTTGTGCTGTATCCATGATGCCGTCAACGGCATAGAAGTCCAGAATCTCGAGATATGTTTCGGTCTGGCGGGGCTCGCCTTCGGTAAATCGATCTCTAGCCATTCTCTCAAGGACCAATGGCGGGATTGCGGGAAGTGGTGCTTTGGCCGCCGTGAAACATCTCCACGTTTCGGCATCTGAGAGGGAGATTCCTTGCATCGTAGCATTGGTCGCTTACCCTACCGCCATTCTCGACTCGGCGAATCGATATGTTCCGGTAACAAATACGAGAAGGGTTGTGGCCTCTGCTTCTGAACTTGGCACTCGGGGCCGTTGCATCAACCCGCCGAGATCTTTCAAAGGGCTGGTGCAGAAATGGAACGCATGGGGATCGATGCGCCCACACCGGTCCGGCGAGCGATCTGGCTTCATCCGTCGATGGAAGCTTTGTTATCCATCTTGGCTACACCTTGGCCATACCTTGACATAGCTTGGCTGTTGGGGCGCAGTTCAACACCAACCTCAATTCCCGAAACCATCTGAATGAAGCTATTGAGAATGAGGGCTCCATTTTCTCCTCTTTCTGAGACATCATCAACATGTTTCCTGGACGTAGCAGAGCCCCGATAAATTCACAACATTGAAAACGCTTCTTTGAGTGACAGTTTGTCGAAGAGTTCAGCTGCGACACAGGCAGAACGTTGATGGGGATTCAAGGCACCGTAGGTCAGACGAATGGCACAACGCCCCGCGCGTGCGAAGTATTCCATGCAGACATCATACTGCTTCACATTATCGTAGGAGACAACACCCACTTAGAAACTTGACCGTTTCCCCGCCGCAGCAGGGATGCTAGATTCGGTTCGAGTGGAACGTCGCCACGAGGAATCCAGGGATATTTCAACTTTTGTAAAATAAACAGACGAGACCCCTAAGAGACATCTCGCTTGTCCCTGCCAAGTATGATAGGTTTCAAGGATGAACCTACGAATCTTCAGGGCTCGGGCAGGTTTTCGCGTGACAGACAGGTGTGCCAAGCCTCACATTGGACACTGGAGATTTCAACACGCGTAGCGTCGCATTCAGAGAGCCGCAAACACGATTCAGAAAAAGGCACTTATTTTCGTCGATGGCATTCGATCTCAATGGTGAGTATACGCGTCGTTGAAGTTTTTGCTTACGAAACTGTGGAAAGTATCGGTTGGCAACACTTGCATCAGCGGTATCTGGCGATCGTGTGACATTCCTCCAATTGTGTATATAGGATATAAAATGGATGATCCTAGAACAACCTTGGAGATTTGCGAGGTGGAGGCGAGGAGAATGTCACATTTCTGACAGGTAATTCTCTGGGCAAAATACCCAAAGCCCACATGCCGTCTCTTGGCGGCATAAGGATAACATGGAGATTCAAGTGCTTGCTAATCAACCCATTGGTTACTGTGGAACCTGCACTTCGTGTACACGTTCCTGATAGAACAAGCAAGGCAAGAGAAATGCTAGGTTGAGCGGGAGGCATCGATGAGGCACCCCGCAAATTCTGAGTATCAAAGTTGCAGCAAAACCCTCTTGAGGTCAGAGGACCTGCAACAGAGGGTGGGGTTCTAAATGAGCTAGCCTTAATAGCCTCATTCTGAGTGCTTTGCGGGGGTGGCGGTGACCCCCATTTCACGTACATTCGAGCTCAGAGCCTCATCCATCTCCAACGACCATGAACAGACTCCAGAGTCTGAATATCCATGATAACCTAAGTTCGGACTGTTCACGAGCTTTTTGAATTATTGCAAGATTTTCGATTTACCTTTTCATTCACCACTTGTCACCGATTTGTCTTTTCTCGGTGCATTAACTACACGAGTGACAGGTTCAACAACCAACTGCAGATAATGGATGACGGAAACAAGGACAATCAGACTGCTTTCGTTTATGTATTCCACCTCTAAATATCAATATTATGCGATGACTATGTTACATTTGGTGTTGGGTGTGTCGATCTGCTTTCAGATGATGGTCTTCTGAATGACTCGTCCTTTCAATGCGAGGTTGCAATCTGAAAACCTTTTGTTTTTCTGGTATGAAAAAGTCCACAGATCCATTGACGAAACAAAACGCAGAGGAACAGAGACAGAAATGAGGAGGGGCTACACGGTCGCCAGATCTGATAGCAGTGGTGGTGTGTGCCTGGTCTCATCTGATCTCTTGATACACTCATGACATGGACAGCTTTGCTTTGACTATGGATCCCGATTTGACGTCATTTGACGGCATGTGGAAGAGAAGAATTTTGCTTACGGACATATCGATCAGCAGTAGCTGTGACTTGCGCACAGAAGTGGCGAGTTTCTCATACTTGGTGGAATTAATTCTCGATTCCGATTCGCCATGTATGGTTGCAAATGGTTCCACTTGGCCGGAGCAAAGTCCGTTCTGCTACTTTTCGGTGAGTTAGATTGCCCTTATCCGAATTGTTTTCGTTCAAGACAGACGAGGTATCTCAGAAAAAGATCCCGATGCTTAAGCCTTCAAAATTGCCTGCATGAAAGAAGGCCTGCCTGTGGCAGTTTGTTCTTGACTTCTAACAACAAAATTGAATTACCTATATGGCTGCTTCGATGACCCAAGCTCAAAGCATAACCCAAGATAGTAACCGAACGAAGTGGCCCAGGACTCTGAATGATGGGAAATCCGATGTTTTCAGGAGTCCGCGGAAATAACGTCTATGGAGACGTTCTAATAAGGTCACGGACTTTATGCCCGGGATCCGAGGCGGCCCGTCATTGGAATATGTTGGATCCGATCGCGGAAAAGTCTTCAAACTTTCCCCGGGTGACAGCTTCTTCACACAGACAATCCCATTCTTTTTGGATGTAACACCAAGCCTTGTATAATCTCCTTGACAGAAGATTCAACCTTGTTAAAGTGTGATTCAAGAAAGGCATCGAGCGACGATTCACCCCACTTTTAGAATGCATTGGCCGCATCCACCATAACTCCTCGGGCCCCGAGACTTAGAGAGGGAACAAGAGCGGCTTCTGGGATACCTTGTGATAATGGCTGTCTAAAACTCCCAACCTTTTTCCACGGGCTTGCCCTGGAGCTCCGTAAAACTTTTGGCAAATAACTTTTGGGGTCTACGTGGGTCTGTGGCGGATAGCAATTATGTAAATGTTCTTCACAGGAGGTCGTCTAACAGCATCCGGAGGCTTTTTTCCCGTGGAATCAGTAGTCTTTATGAACCCAAGCGATGGCAATCGTCCGCTCACCGCGAACAAAGCATTTAGAATTGCGAAGTTGAGACTTTCAATAGAACTTGACGGCATTAAAAGCAAAATGGCTCGTGCGGGGTTTCGTCTTCCTTCTCTCATTCTCTCGTGGCAGAACTAAGAACAGCAACCATTGGGGTGTAGCGTCTCCAGATTACAGAAACATAGAGCGCAGATGTACGTGAGAGCTTTTGTTTAGACCCCACGTTCCAAAGAACTAATCATATCTCAGTTGTTGCTGCTTGGTGAGTTAACCTTGTCTAATGGAACTTCGGCATTGCAGGCGGCAAAGAAGCATGAGGCTCCAGGCCAGCTTTACATGACCAGCTGGTAATTTTCATATTGCCGAAGTAAATTAGTCCAGTCAAGTAGTTTTCTCATTGGAAAATTTAGGAGTTTACAAAGCCAGAGTTATCAAGCTTGCTCAAGAATTCTTTGCAGGTCAGATTGGCGGCAGTATAGACTACCCCTTCTTCATAGATAATTGTTAGATATTCAAGAACAGACGCCCAAGTACAGCAAGTCCCCATCTCGGTCTGTGGTAATCTAATCCCCTCCAAGGAACTTGGGGAGGATGACAAGCTGCGGTGGTCTTAATACTTCCAGAAAACCACTGCCAAAAATGCCCAGATCGCATGATACATCTCCAAAAAGCACTTACTGTACGGGCAACGCCACGATACTGTTCTTTGGCTTTCCCCGTCAGTCCTCAATTTCATGTTAACTTGAATTTTTGTATCAGTTCTTTCAGATTCTCGTGAGTCAGACGCCCATTTTTCAAAGCCGATCTCTTCGTCTCGATAGCTGACGTCGCCGTACATCACTAAGTCCACAGCTCTGCCTGCTGTAGTGGGTGGGTGCATTTCAAGTTCAGAGTCTCCAACAAAGTGATCATTTTGACTTCTTTTACTCCTTTTCCCAGACTTGACTCGTACCGTTGGTTCTGAAAAGATAAATACACTACAATTGTGGCAGAAAAGACACCGCTTACCTTCGAGCTTACTTGATTCTGGGACACTAGCGACCCCCAGACCCTAGGCAAAGATACCAGTCACAGTCTAGGTATGATGCATGTACAACCATTCACATACAGTAAGATCATCACTTTGGAGGCCCATTTCATCTACTGGTCGAAACCTTAGCGGGCTTGAAGTGTCTCTTTGCCGGTACGGCTCTGGTCCCGCTCAGTTGTAGGTGATCACACATAATGTTAGACGGTTTTTTCAGGCTTCAAGCACCCAATCTTTCAGGATTTGTGTTATCGTATAAACTTTATTCCTTCTATCAAGCCTTCTTAGTAATGCTCAATTCGCCAGTTCTCTAAGACTAGCCTGTCCTTGATAGTCCTCATGGTTCATGAAACACGGTTTGAAAATGGCTATCTTCTAAACCTTTAAACACAACCCAGGCAGAATTTTGGTGCAACTCATGCTTTGTCCTCGTCGCTGTGTGCCTGGCTTTTTGTTTGTGTGATCTCATAATAGGACCGCTTGATAAGGAGAGAGGCTAATGACATGGCGCCTGGGGCTCTGAAGCTTGTCACGAAGACGTAGTCTGTGGAGTCTCCACGAAACTTTCAACAGCGGTGATACAGCCCCCTGGAAGTTGTCGACGTCTTTTCACATTAGGATTGACAAGTTTCTTTGGCCAAGTCTTCATGAAACTGAAAACGATGACCACGGCAAGGGTTTGATGGGTCACAATGCCGGCAGCTGAAGTAATGATATGACATGACTTAACCACACTGAGTTACGAGTGTGTCAATCATTCGTCTCTTTACAGTTGCCATGTGTTGTTCAGTCCTTCCAAGGCTAGCCCCATTTCGTTCGGGATTAGTCGTGGTTGTGATGATGATCATCCCTACCCCACCATCAAGTTTGTGGGCCCGCAGATCCAAATTCTCCGAGCGTCAACCACCTTACTTACACAATACTACACAATACATTAACCTTCCAGGCAAATGTACAGCTGCTAGCTCGGTTCACAACGCGATATCATTGTTTTTTTCTTCGATATTCGAATAGGTGTCACATGGAACTGTGCCGATACGTGGTGAAAAATCCACGTATCATAGTAGTAGCAATGTGCAACAAACATCCTAACGTGGGTCTTTTCCCCACGGAACATGCGGAAGAACCCCTAGCTTGAACGTGCGAGTCCTAGCCAGGGTGACCCCCTGGGCTTCTTTCCTGTCAAATTTTACTGATCACGTCAAGCATCCAGAACAGGAAAGCTCGGGTGTGATCTTTGCCTTTCACAGATAACTAGCGTTGTGAAATCTTCCAGGAGATTATTCGTCCAGATTAGTTGAGCTAGGGAATGATCTTGCGGTGAACTTCATCTAGGGTACTGCGGCAGTTGTCATATCCTCATCAGTAATATTCCTCTGAATACTTAAAGATTCAAACTAGCCCAAACTTTCGTCCTTCTGCCATCAACAGTCTCAACCTAGTCATTCTTTTCAGGTCTCTCTACCTTCTTGTCATTCCTTAATTTATATCCAGCTATCACAGTCATTCATTATATTCCAACAATACCGTAAAAATGAGGTTCTTCAACTTTGGTCTGGTGGCTGTGTCCTCCCTCTTTGCAACTTCTTTGGCAGCACCCGCCATCCCCGGAGTCGGCAACATCCCTAGCACCAACGACATCACCGACAAAATCCCCAGCACCAATGATATCACCAACAAAATCCCTAGCACAAACCAAATCACCGACAAAATCCCTAGCACTAAGGACATTTCCAACGTCGACCTTGACGAGCTTGACAAGCGCGCTGAGCAGGTCGTCATCAAAAAGATTCAGACTACCATCATTGAGGTCAAGAAGCACACTTCCACGATCAACTCTACCGTTGACGGTGTCTGTGGCCCCTGCGCCGCGCAGGAGAAGAAGGAGAGCATCATCAAGCTTGTGAAGAGCGAGATCACCATTATCGTTAGCCTCATCAACACCCTCGTCAGCGAGGTCGTTGAGCTTCTGTCCAACACCGTCGAGATTGTTGAGGAGGAGAAGCAGAAGATTGTTGGTCTTGTTCTGGAGCTTGTTTTCGAAATCATCTTTACACTCAAGAACGTGTTGAAGGTTCTTAGCATCAGTATGTTATTATTTCTCTTTCTCATTAACTTCTGCTAACATCTGAGAAGGCATCTTCGAGCTTCTGGGACCTCTTGTTTTCGTCCTCCTTACTGTTATCGGCCACCTTCTCACCACTCTCAATGTCTTGGTCGAGGACCTTCTCAAGATCGTCTTCTCCGCCCTTGGTGGCGTTATCAACCTGCTTCTGGAAGTTTTGTCGGGACTGCTGCCCACTGTTCTCGGCCTCGTCGGCGGTGTCCTCAACCAGCTTAACCTTGGTGGCCTCATCTGCGGTCTCCTTAACTAAGCCTCCCGCCTGCACTCTGAACATACAATCTACTGTATGGCCTGTAAAAAGTATCTTTCAAGGACAAGATTTCAGGAGAGCTACGTTATCATGTATGCTTAGCACAGTTTTGAGGTAACTGTCGCTCCTCGAGCCCGTCCGTACGTTACGGGCTAGTTTAAAAATAATATAGCTAGCAATGCTTAGCATTGAACAGCTTCTTAATCATATTTCAATGCATTTGTTATGATGGTTGTGGAATGTAATGACAACGAAAGTGAAAAGTGAGCTCGTAGTTTGGCTGAGAATTTCCAGTCCCTTATCTTGGAACCAGTCTAGTATAAATTCTTAAAGATATTCATCTAGACCATTCGACTAGCCCGTGAATTTACGAACTCATCTTTGAACAAGAGTTCTAGGTTACTACCCAATTCCCTAAAAATGCCGGGGTAAAGTTTGTGTAGACAACCTCAAGTATGATAATGGAAAGTTCCAATCGGGACGTCTTAAGTTGACTTCCTCCAGAATGGTCAGCTCAGAGTTTAAATAATGATTGTATCTATATCTATTTTGAGATTCTCCTACAGTATTGACGATTATTGTGAAAGGCTGCGACTCGACCTTTTTGGGGGCTTAGGATGAGTTTTGGAACTGCTCTGCGATGTTTCAATGGAGAGGATTTCTTGAGCTTTGGCTTTTGAGCAAGTCAGGGTAAAGTAGTATTTCGGGTGGGCACCATTACTTGATTATTCTACCCACACTTGGATGTCTTGAAGGAGATTTAGGCGAGTCTGTAGATAACGTCTTGCTTCATCAAGGTAACAGACATCGTGCAACAACAGTTATCGAAGGCTGTCCGGAAGCACAACGAAGAGGACTTCCGCAATGTATTAAGGTGATAAATGTCCTGGATTTGGTAGATGAAGAACGCGTTTACGGACATTCAGCCTTGTCATAGCCCGGAATCGAATCCGCCGGGATCATTCCATGCAGCTGAGAGTCGCTGCACCAACTTGAACTGATCTACAGCAGCATCATGAGATCACTAACGAGAACAGAGTAAAGATACAAGCTTTTCGCCTCTTGTCTGATTGGGTGCTTTTTGTCCAAAGTTCGATGATGGGCATAACCAAGGTTTTTATCGTGCATGTGGCCTGAACAATAAAACCTGATGAACGATACGCATTAGTTTGTGAGAAAAGAAAGAATAACAGTGTCGAACCAATATGAATTCCGCTTAAGTGACCAGCTTAGGCTCAAGCAACTTCTGTTTAAGGCTCTGCTTCGATTTGCCTGGGCTCTAGGCTTGGCTACGTCAGCTGATTAAGGTTAGGAACAGGCTTAGGCTTGGGCAATATGCTTGGGCTCTATAGTATTAAGAGAGGCTACCTTAATCTCCCGTAGGTAGTTTACTGCTGATTCTAGATTAGGCTTTGTATTATGCATGAACGGACTATGCTTAGGTTCATAGATTGTTCTCAGGTATTAACTGTCCAGTATAGAATATGGATAGTATAATGTCCACATGAGGCTCGAAATTTCCTAATACAGGTTTACGGCTGCGATATGCAAAAGTGAAAAACTGATTACTTTACATTTTCCTGTCGTGGCAACTACATCAATGCTCATCAAACGCACCGAACGGGATGTGTTTGAGGTAACCCCTTCATATTACTCACCATGGGCGTGTAAATAGGCGTGTTCACACATTCCTTCCTTGTCCAAGTCAAGTTAATCTTTTACACCCTTTCTTGCATTCTTACTGTGAGACTGGTTCGTCACATCCGTGTATCTATAGTTATGAAAACATGCATCGACGTCTGATTACATCCGTAGGTATTATACTTGTGAGTAATTTTTTGAGATACTATGTAATTATATATATCCGAATCATTCGTTATGGTCGACTGGACTGTGCGTTCGATAATGATCAGATGTTCGACGCCGTTTCTCTGCTAACACTTCGTGGGAGTCGCATTCTATCAGAAGACGCTAGATCTTGCAAACCTTTCCATGTCATTAGGAAAGAACATAGAACACCGGCCCGACTCCAATATCGGATCGGGCAGTGCGAGGCACAACTTCAAGAACAGCGTCGTTGCCGAAGCCTTCACCCATCATCTACAGAATCTGGTCATGATGGGAACGAGTCAGCCAAGGAGCCCTATCAAGGGAATTTAAGCTGATCATGGCCTGATGTAAGTAGCCAGAGGAAGAGGGAACTGATGAGGAAGAAAAGACGGGGGCCCTCAGGGTATTAGGTTTTACCGCCTGTCATCGCTATAAGTCATGCTTTTAATAGGCGAAAAGTGGCTCCTTTGATGAGACTCGTACTTTAGACACTAGATTACACACTGTGAGTCAATCCCGTAGTGACTTGGCTAATAATACTCTTGAAGCTTAAACGCGGAAGCTGAATCTGATTTTTACGGTAACCGTCAGATTGTTAGACAAGACAGCACATCGTTCAGGCTGTTAGCCAAGAAGCCTCCCTACTATGGCTTGGGATCCACTTTGAAAGAAGACTTACATTCAAGAGCAATATGAATAACCTTTGCGTCAAAGCATGCCAAGTGCTTGATGAACTACGAGAATGTCCGAAAGCGGGCCCTTCGCACATGAATGACCCCATCACCTAGAGTACCAATTGGAAACAGGTACTGTGTATGTACCTACATTGCTTTTTGGGTAGTCTGCTGAATGTGTGGCCCAAATCCAGGAACATGCGGACTAATCCGTCGTCAGCCTCGGAGCCTTCCGAATACACAGTACGCCTCAAGATCGACAACGACTGGCGTGGGTGTTGATCATGACCCAAGTAAAACCTTTTCTGGTGCGGGCATTCATTTGAGTTTGATAAAGTAATTAATTCAGCACTTTAAGGAAGACGAAAGAGGAATAAGAAGTCATATCCTGGCCGGGCTGCTTGTTACAGCCGTTACCCGGCCACGTTGGAAGTGGTTGAGCTTCTAGTCTTGTGACTTTAGAAGCACGAGCGCGGTTTAAAAATAATTGAACCTTAATAGACGGGGTGGGACCATTCTCGTGCCAGCAACAATGTTATAAATCGTCCATCCCTATCCCTCCCTACTCGAGTAAAAGCCGAACCTCTGGACCGCTCAAACTTCAACGCTTCGCTCCTCACTGTTTCTCTACCCAGTCTATTCAACCAAAATGCGTCTGTCTTTCTTTTATGTTATTGCTACCGTTCTTGCCGGCAAGGCAGTAGGACAGGCGCAACACAACGAGTGTAAGAGTACCCCTGAGTGTACCCGGGAGAACATTGGTACTCCTTGCACAAGGCAATGCATTGCAGCAGTAGATATTCTTTCACCCATGAATTACTCTGTACTGACTTCTAATTTCCAATATTAGGGCAGTTGGACGATATCAGAATTTAAGGGTACCTGCCAAGGAGGCAGGCTGCCCCCTAGCTGCTCTTAGTTCAATTCACGCGTTCGGCAGCAAAAACCGGGCTATTAGCATACCTTTGACCAAAAATACTAGTTGTTTGATTGAAGATGCTAAAAGTAGCGGTCTGGAAAGGCTGATGCTAGCCCATAAAGGTCATATGTCATCAGGTTAGGGTTATCGAGTTTAGGGTACATCGCATGAACGAGCTGTGCCTGAACACTCTTCCAGAGGCTCTTCACAAGCATAAAAGAAACGCTTGATAAGAAATACACTTTTTAGACGAGAAAAAAAAGTTGAGAACCTGCGCTTTTGAAAGCATGTGTTAGCGTTGAGAACGACCTTTCTTGATTGGTCCTATCTGGGCTATGTTTGGCTAACTAACACGTGTGGAATTTGTCTAAACAAGTCTGTCTATCTGGAGAATATCCTGTGCTCAAAGTAGTTCAACATCGATACTTGTCATGCGACAACTTGGCAGCTAGCAGTGTTGGGCATACTAGTCTTTTTGTGTACTTAGCAAGTGATGCGTTGTTGATGTTAGGTATACCATCGGGTGCTACCGTGGTTCGGAGTGCGAATCATATTTTGCGTGTCAGAAACTTACTTGATTGAGGTTTTAATTCAAGATCACTATCAGTGACCATACGGCCCTGTCACCTGCTTCATGAGAAATAGTGTCTAGCTTGCTCAAGGAAAATTTAGCACTGCTTGGCACAATTGGTATTCTATTTCATCGTTGGGGTAAACAAGTTTGAGGTTGTTTCGCATTTTGCATTTGCGCCAACACAGACTGGAACTTTGCGTCCGTACAAGCCACAAACTTGGGCATGTCCCTATTGTTATCTCTTCAAAGACATTTAATAGTCACGACAACCAAAGCGAAAGAGACTATGAATATCTCGTAGTCCAACTAAATCCAATCGCTCACCTTGTTGTCTTGGTTAGCGTTTCTCTTTATTATTAGCGTTGCGCTACATGTGTTAGGTGGACAGCTACTGTTGTGTTCAGCCTCAACTATTTTGACTACAGAGTTGGTCGGTAGTTTGGGTGAAATAACGAAACTCTCAGGGCTTGATGTGTCTTCACCGCCTACCACATTATTGTCACACAGAAATGCGGTGTTCTAGAACACGGTCTTAATAAAGCCGATAATGGAAGAATTTTTTCATATCCGCATGCGTTGCCACTAGCACATCGTTATCGCTTCACGCTAGTCCGGAGTTGTCATCAATCTCAGGGTCCGACCCACAAACGATATTAAATAACATTCCGCCCGCCACCTACCTCATTGTTTTCATCTCTTTGCTCACCCCTCAATCAGCATACCATACCTCTGAGGAATTTACTACAGCATGGCATTTACTCAAAAACTCACTTCCGGAAGCAGTATATGTGACATTCGAAGCTGACCTAAGACAACCGCTTTGCATTGTGCTATTTGCATCATCAGTGTGTTCTAAGGAACCAAGATTGACCACAGATACTCGATAATTCCTCTTCTGAACAACAGTTGACCTACGTCTCATCACACAAACTACGAATAGTATATTGACACAGAAATCAATTACACGAAAAAAAACTCAATCACTCACCATGGACCCCAACGACAGCGACATCGCCACTCCACTGACGAGCTATCCAGCATCGAGCGCTTCAAGGCCATCTTCGGTCTCGTCCGCTCCGTCTCTGACAGCAGCATACGACGATCAGTCAAAGCCAGTACTTCCAGGAGCTCCTACGTCTTCGCTCTTTGAGATTCGTGATACTCCAACGGCTGGTCGCGCCGTTTTCGCCACCCAACACATCGACAAGAACACTTTGCTATTGCGTGCAGACGATCTTACGCTCTCGGTTCTTCTCCGAGAGTATAGGCGTGAAGTCTGTGGCCAGTGCTTTACTTACGATTACGGCAGAGACCTGAGCATTCGAGACCAAGCCGTGGGATTTGCATTCTGCTCAAGTGAATGTCGCGCAAAGTGGCAGAAAGAGACTGGTGAAGTAGGAGTCCAGGCCTGGACTGAGGTAGAGAAACTAGTCAAGAAGAGAAGCAAAGAGGACAATGACATGGTGGATATTGACTTACCAAGACCGGATGCAAAGGAGATTACCCAGGCGTGGGAAGACACCCATGCACAAGCGGAGCTGATACGCACAGCGAGAATGGCGGAACTGGCCGGCAACGTCCAGGACAAGAATGGGCAGCAGGGTCTGACAGAGAACGGCAAGAACATCGGACTGGTCACGAAGCAACAACGCAAAGCCATCTTGAAAGCACTTCAACAGCCTATACAGGCAGATGTCATGAGCTTCTGCGTTGGCGGTATTATTGCTCGGTACAACAGTCCCCAGAGATGGGAGAACTTGCTCTCGTTGGCGATCCACTCATCGCCTTACCGCAGCACTGACGACCTGCGCGCGTTTACCCGAACCTACCTGCATTTGCTTTCGATTCTTCCTTTGCCCCTGCTGTCCCTGACAACGCCAGAGACGCTCTTCCTCATCTCCTCACGCGACAGCCACAACTCATTCGGTATCCGTTCATTAGAGGATGAAGGATCCGAGTTCTTCGGATACGGTTGCTGGCCCTCGGCCAGTTACTTCAACCATTCTTGTGGCCCGAACATTGAGAAGGTCAGGGACGGCAGGGCGTGGGAGTTCAGGGCTGGAAAGGATATCGAAATGGGAGAAGAAATAAACATTACATATTTGGGTGGAGAAGAGCGGAACTTGTCAAGAGACAAGAGAATGTTTACTTTAAAGAGGAATTGGGGTTTTGATTGCGGGTGCAAGAGGTGTAGGGAGCTGTAATAGTTGCGAAGACTAGTCATCAATACATGCTTGCTACGTTTCATGCAATCTAATTGTGTGACTAAGTTAGTACTATAACTTCTTTTAAAGAGTATATCCTTTACGATGCGATAAATTTTGAGGAGTCGATTAATGTATGTATGATGAAATTGCAAAAGCCTAAATTGTGCTTGTGAACAAAGTCTGTTGATTAAAACTGAAATGTCATGGAACAGTAAATATGGTCAGAAAAGGGGAAATGCTAGCAAACATATAAACTTAACAAACCGAGCTTGATATTAGTTATCTTGGGTTACATATATGTTGATGGCTAAGAAGTTTATCAGTGCGAAATTTCTAACATCCATACATTGATGATGGCCATGGCAATAGCCTAAGATCTTGACACCTGGAGATAACACATAGCTGCCCACGGGAAGACACACCTCACTTCTTCTCTAGAGGTTTCCACCCAGTAGAAGACTTTTACTGAATACACAATATACACTCATTACATCACAAGCGCACATAAACAATTCTTAGATCTGGTGGATCGTGGATGAGCTACTTGCCGATATAAGAGCCAATTGAATGCTCAATGACGTAAATATCAAAACTGGCCGTCCTGACAGCTTCTCGCATGAAACCAGTTGAAGATGTCTTGGCCTCAAGTTGTCGGCTTGGTATTCGTTTGAAGCAGTCCAAGATGACAGCCATCGTTATCTCCGGGTGGGTCGTTCAGTTACACGTGGAGTGTCATCCAGTTGCAGGTGTCATCAGGTTGCAGATGTGGGGCCAGTTGGACAAGGCCAGCATTAATGCCATGACATACATTGGCAATTGCAGATTCGATATTCGTTTAGAAAGCCCGTGACATACTATATAACGTGCCTTGGACTCACTCAATGTAGATGAAGTTCCCGAAGCAACCAGGCCACATTATCAATCATCTGCAATGTCCTTCTTCGAATACCCCCCAAAGCCAAAGACAGCCTTAGGATGGCACCGCATCCTTTCTCCTAACGCAGCGGTAAAGGTGTCTCCCATTTGCCTAGGCGGCATCGGCATCGGGCACTCTTGGAGCACTCTCTTCGGCAAGAATGAGGACCCCTTCAAACTCCTTGATACTTACTACGACCTCGGTGGCAACTTCATCGATACCTCCAACATTTACAACTCAGAAGACTCGGAGAAGCTTATCGGGGAATGGATGGAAGCGCGAGGCGTGCGCGACCAAATGGTCGTTGCAACGAAGTACACCGCCGGGTTCCGTTCATATAACCGTGACAAGGAACCTTTACAGAGCAACTTTACGGGAAACTCCGCCAAGAGCATGCACATTTCTGTCAGGGAAAGTCTGAAGAAGTTGAGAACGGATTACATCGACATCTTGTATGTTCACTGGTGGGATTGGGCGACGTCGGTGGAGGAGGTTATGAGGGGTTTGCATGCACACGTCATGGCGAAGGAAGTGCTCTATTTGGGAGTATGCAACACGCCCGCCTGGGTTGTTGTGAAAGCCAACGCCTGTAAGCCTGCCATGATTGTGTCTAATCCGGTGTATGTCACTGACAGCAAACCAAGATGCTCGCGCCCACGGCCTTACGCCCTTCTCAGTCTATCAAGGCCAGTGGAACGCAGCTCTCCGCGACATGGAGGCCGAAATCATACCCATGTGCGAAGACCAGGGCATGGCCATTGTGCCTTGGGCAGCATTGGGTGGTGGGCAGTTCTTGACGGCAGAGGAGAGACGGAAAAAAGAGGAAGATCCGGATGCGCGCAAATCTTCGCATGGTCAAGAGCCGCCGATTGCGTTATGCGATGCAATGGAGAAGATTGCCGAGCAGAAGGGCACAACTCTACAAGCTATTGTGAGTGTTGAACGTTCGAGGCTCCTTTCCAATCAGGTTCTAAACGCTGACCGTCTGTAGGCTCTGGCGTACCTCTTTCATCAATCACCCTACGTGTTCCCCATCGTTGGCGTCAATGCCGTTGCTCATGTTGAAGCCTTGCCAGCGGCAGTCGGCGTTGAACTCACCAAAGCAGACATTGACCTTATACACGAGGCCTCTCCATTTAATCCTGGATTTCCAATGAATTTCGCCTTCGCATTCATGTCGCCTCAAAAGTACGATTTGAGTCTCACGGCTACCAACAACCAGCAATACCGCATCGCAGCTTGGATTGACGCCCCGCCAAAGCCACTGGTGAGTCCATCGTTCAATCTTCGGATGAGGGCTTAGTTGGAACTAACATAGCACAGCCTTACCAGCCAAGGAAGTTGCCCGAATAGGAAAGTGAGGAATAGTATAAACGGCCGACAGGGGTTGAACTAACGGACTAAAGTATCGAGTCTCGTGTTATGGCCATTGCATGCATACAGGAACACATCGGTTAAGAAATCTATATTCTCACATGGCCAATCTATACCATTAGATTAATCAGCGACAGAGGGGTATACCAAATTCGCTGGCTTTAATTGAGCTTACCCCGGTGCAATCTGCAAACAGTGACTAAGGTACAATGCCGGCAAGTCTTGAAGGAAGCAGCACAACAAAGGCTGGCCAAGTTTAGAACAGAAATGACCATTCCCCAAATCCCTCAACTGCCAAATATGTATGTCAGGTTTCTCACACCGTACAACTTAGACATTTCGGTCTGTTGTACTGAAAGGATGACGCCTACGCGGAGCAGCCCGACCCTCAAATCCCGGCCAACCCCGGTTACCCGACGGGATGGTTTTTTTGTAACAACAAGGCAGAAGAAGCAATTCCAGTTGTTTACCGATCCAATAACATCATTCAAGAGTCAGCAAAACCACGTTGCTCACAGTGACAAATACCCGGAGATCTGGAAATGCAGCCGCATTCCCCATCCAATCCACATTTCTGCAAATGAAGAAAAGACGATGATATTCTAAGCACAGCGTGGGAAAAAAAACACGTTCAGTCCTAGCATGTGACCAATCCGCTGATTTTTATATAACAAAAACCGCCGTATTTGGCATAACTAGCCCGCTGACATCGGGACTTGACGGGCACCCCCAAAAGAGTCCCAAACTGGTTCCGAAGAAATGAACAACTCCGCGGGCCCGCCCCGCCTCCTCCCGGTTCATGTCTGCCGCATGGCCTTGCGCCAAAAATTACCCCCCTGTAAGCCGCGCCTTAATTCGATGCATGATTCCCGAATGCAGCCCCTCGTACTACGTAGTCAGCGATACCAACCAACCGGGTTGTTTGCATTACAATGTGGACGCTGTGGGATGTCTGTCACGATCAGGCCATACGCCCACCACGACGGGGAATAAGGGCGCCAATGTGCATCATGAGATGTACCCTTGTACTCCTTCGACAACCGGGGCCCATGAGTATGCTTCTTCGTCGTTCCAGACTCGGGTGACGTCGATTTCGATATGTCCAGAATGATATAAATGGCACGCGTAGTCTCAACAAGAGGAGTTTTGTATTATAGCTCACCATCAGAATAAGTCTCAATCTCATGATTTCATCTTCCCGCCTGTTAAGGTTTCCCAGAAACACATCTCATCTCAAGCAATCAATCTCAATTGCTAGAATAATGACGGCTACCGAAGCCCCTTCATTCCCGTTCAAGCGTGCCTCTGGCCTCGAGCCGCCGGCTGAATACGCTCGTCTGCGTGCCACAGACCCCGTCTCCCGAGTCAAGCTCTTTGATGGCTCGGAGGCATGGCTGGTTACAAAGTACAAGGACGTATGTGCCGTTGCAACGGATACTCGTCTTTCCAAGGTAATTCTTACAGAACCCTCAATCTGCCAATCCTCTGTGAATATCGATGAAGTCGTGATGCTTACACAAAACAGGAACGCAACAGGCCAGGTTTCCCTGAGCTCAGCGCCGGCGGCAAGGCAGCCGCCAAAAACAAGCCCACCTTTGTCGATATGGATCCTCCGGCGCACATGAGGCAGCGGAGCATGGTCGAGCCGTTGTTCATAACGGAGCACGTTGAGACCATGAAGCCGTATATCCAAAAGACTATCGATCAGCTCCTTGACCAGATGATCCAGAAGGGGTGCGACGAGCCCGTTGATCTGATTGAAAACTTTGCCCTGCCCGTTCCGTCTTATGTAGGTCCCATCAACAATTTCTAGGGATAGAAGTAGTTGGACTTGTGTGTGCTGACTTTGGCTAAGATCATCTACACCATCCTCGGCGTCCCCTTCGAGGACCTCGAGTACCTCACACAGCAGAACGCTATCCGCACCAATGGAAGTGGAACAGCCCTTCAGGCACAAGCTGCAAACCAGTAAGCCAATTTCCAATACCCCATCAACATGTTATCAGCGGTACTGACCATCACAAGGGAACTCCTCGACTACCTCGCCAACCTGGTCGACAAGCGCTCCGAAGAGCCCAAGGACGACCTGATCAGCAAGCTCGTCGTAGAGCAACTGAAGCCGGGCCACATCGAAATGTCAGACGCCGTGCAGATTTCGTTCCTGCTTCTCGTTGCGGGTAACGCTACAATGGTGAACATGATTGCCCTCGTACGTCCCCCTTTCCTAGGTAACCAAAATGCCCCTTACTGACAGACCAGGGCGTGATCGAGCTTATCCGTAACCCTTCCCAGCTGGAGGAACTCAAGGCCGACCCCTCCCTCGCCAAAGCATTCGTCGAGGAGCTGTGCAGGTATCATACCGGCTCCTCTCTGGCGATGAAGCGGGTGGCGAAGGAGGACATCGTCTTGGGCGGCAAGGTATGCTTTCCCCCTTCCCAAGTTACTCTATCGGATGTTTCTGGGAGAAGTGAGTGCTGACAGGAAGTTACAGACTATCAAGGCAGGCGAAGGTATCATCGCCGCAAACCAATCCGGCAATCGTGATGAGGATGTCTTCCCCAACCCTGACGTCTTCGACTTGCACCGTACCCCGGACCCCAACCACGCTCTGGGTTTCGGCTTTGGTCCGCATAGGTGTGTCGCTGAGCCACTTGCGCGCACTGAGATGGAGCTCGTGTTTGGTAAGCTTTTCCTCCTCCCTTACCAGACTCTACCAACGCCTTTTTCTTTGCGGATTTCAAGAGAGTTGGTGGTATACGAGAGCACATTGCTAACAGAACCGGACAGCAACACTCTTCAAGAAGCTGCCCAATCTGAAGATTGCAGTACCCATCCCCGAGTTGGAGTACACTCCCCTCCACAAGGACGTTGGAGTTGCGAAGCTGCCCGTGACATGGTAATCGCTGCCTCCCGTCCATGATAACGTGTCGGTACCGCGGGATTAGCACGGGTGTTGGAAATGCTGAGGGTAAGGCGCACTGGGCGATAGGGCGCGTAAACCATGCCTACGTGTACGAGTAGAAATATCGTAGAGTTTTGTGGGCGTTCATATTACTGGCAGGGATATCTCCAAAGTTTTCTCTCCTCATTCTCATTCAGACGGGGTAATTCAGGGCGTGGTTGGTTATGTTGAGAGAAATGCGGCGTATAAAAACATCGGACCATCAGACAGAGTTCCGCAGAACATCCTGTCAAGGCAATCGAGGCCCGTTGATGAAACGAGACTATGCCGCCCCAAAAGTATTTTGTGGTCGGATTCGTCCAATTTTGAATGGCACCAATACGATCTAATGTAATGGCCGAGCTCGGTACCGCGAAGTTGCTTGAGGGGTGCCGAAAAAGGTTTGAGTAGGTCTTCATAAGAAGTGGCGATGGCGCTCGTAAAGAGCGGGAGAAGGCCGGAGTTGGGTAAACTCGCAATAAACGCTACGAACAAACGACTGAAAAGAACACAATGCAGGCTGTAGACAATAACATTGTCATCGGGGATAAGAACAAGGCAGCCCCCTGGTATATGCCAACCCTTGAAGGCGAGATCTCGACCGAATCGAGAGAACTACTCGAGAACTATGCGCACATCGCGCCTGAGGACGTGAAAGAGCATGTCTTGACCATGGTAAGGATCCTCTATCGACTTTTCCCACATCTTTCCGCAGGCCATCTCATTTAAGCAGCGTCACTGACATAGACATTAGCGCGACAAAATCTGGGATGTCTTCCCGTACCCTTGCGTAGGCCACTTTAGCTTCCTGGACCTGAACCTCAAGCAACGACCAATCTACCCGCGGATGGTTGCCCGGCTGCAGGAACCGGATGGGAGGCACTTGGAGGTGGCGTGCTGTATCGGACAGGATCTCCGCAAGCTCGTTTATGACGGGGTGCCGTCGCAGAACATCACGGCCGTGGAGCTGGAGCAGGGATACATCGACGCCGGGTACGAGTTGTTTCGCGACAAGGACACACTCAAAACACGGTTTGTGATTGCCGACATGCTCGCCGAGGACAACCAGACGTTGAATGCCATGGAAGGGCAGTTCGACACGGCACATTTGGGTCAGTGTCTCCATCTGTGGGATAGGAATGATCAAATGGTTGTGCTGAAAAGAGTTATCCGGATGCTGAAGCAGAAACCCGGGGTTATCATTGTCGGCCATCTGGTTGGGCACGCTGATGGAATAGAACTGCCAGCCAATTTCAACAAGCCGAGCTTACGACATAACCTGCAGACATGGGAAAGCATGTGGTCTGATATCTCAAAGGAGACGAACACGCAGTGGAAGCTCAGGACGGTGATTGGCGATGACATAGGGCACCATAGAAATGCAGGCGCAAAGAAGCCAGCGTGGTGGGACAAGAACTGGCGGTTCGTTGCGTTCGAAGTCGAACGAGAGGCGTAAAAAGAATCAAAAGTGGGAAGCTAGGTAGACACAGTTTCAGGGCACTTTACAACGCAGCACAATTTGGGACTCAAAGACAGTGTCATGAAGCATTTCCTTTGCTAGCCTAGGGCCATGGCCCGATATTCCTAGATGCACGTCATAAGACCCAATCCGGTTCCCAAACCATGCCTGAAAGGACAACTTTTTCATCCACTGCTCATCGTCACAAACGCCTGGCACCCCATGATCCGTCAAACACTTTAAGCGGTCTTGGCAGCAGTGGGGACGATCTTCTTGCCGTCCTTGTTGTAGCGGACGCGGGGAGGGGGGGCACGGTTGCGGCGGCCGTCGACGGAACGGACACTGGGGGGGTATGTCAGTACAACATGTTCTCACGAAAAGTCTCCCCGGAACACCCATCAGATCCTGCAGCAGGCATGCTGAGGGTATCCACAGAGAGGAAGGGGACTTGGGAGCTTCGAGTAACGCCAAGGTTCTTCTGAAGCGCCTGCTAGCCACCGGCACTGGGACCAGGGCGCGCAGTCGTCGCTCCCGCGGACGAACGTACCGGACAATCTTGCCGTGAATGGCGCAAGAGACACAGTACTGCAGCTTCAGGTACATCTTGGGGACGGTGTACTCCGCGAAGACGGAGGCGTCAGAGATATCACCTAGGCAGTGTTAGTCGGTGATCCTGCAAAGCCGGTGGCAAAGCAACATACGGATAGCAGCAGACTCGACCATGTTGCGGATGGTGAAACGCTTGATGGCCTTGTCCTTGGGCGTGCATCGCGAGCAGTTGCTGCAGCGGATGGGCTTGACGTGGCCGCGGCCCTTCTTGTTGCGTCCGCTATAGGAGAACTCAAGTCAGTAATCGCATTCGCTAGGAGAGGCCTCGCCGGCGACGTCGACATCGAGTGGTATCATGACTATTGCAAGATGCCATTGATAGTCGACGACAAGCGAGGCGGATAGGAGGGGGCATCGTCGTACTTGTTCTTTCTCTTCTTGACCATTTTGGCGACGTCTGCTGTTGTTAGTATCCGTGAAGAGGAGAAGGGAAAGAAAATCAGAGGAATCTCAGACGTACTTGAGCTTTTCTGGCTTGCTGAGTAAAAGTTCCAATAGGAGTGTGCGCGCAGATTGACGACAGCAATATTGGTCGTTTGGGGGGGCGAAACGACGAGGGCTGGTCCAGGGCTGCTTGACCCGCTACAGCACAACCCACTAAAACTTTTACGCGAGAGGGACCGGGGAAGTCGCGGCGAGAAGCAGTGGCACCTGCTTTTCGTAGCGCACAAAGCAAAATTGCATATGTTCTCCAACCAATCAAATATTGCAGATATCACGTGTACTCGCTTAAGCCACAGGTCTCGAAAGCCCGCCCCACAGGCAAACCCAGGGCCCGCGGCAGTCAGTTTTCCCGTCCATGAACGCCCGTGGCCGGTCGCACTTCCCTTTAATTTTCTCCATCCCACTCAAACTCATCTGAGGATTTGCTTAGGAAGGCAATAGTCATATTGTCGAGGTACGTCTAAAGATGCTTCTGCTCCCTCTTTGCTGGCCTTGAGCCTCGAATCCTCCCGTCTCTGGCTTCGTCTTTTATCTCGCGGCTTCCTGTAAGCTGTAAGCTTCCAATTCGACGCAATCGCGAAATCGAAAGCGTCGAATTCCGGCGCTACAGTTTATATGTGGGAAGAATTTCGGCGGAGCGTGTGAATGCGCGACGTTGTGAAATTCGTCGTCGCAAACATCGCCTAGCCAGTCATTCTCTTTCCTACGCCCAGTTCGACCCAGCCAGGACGGGAGGAGGGAAGCCAGACAGCATTTCTGCTTCAACAAAGTTCCAATGTCGTACAGTTTTCTAACCTCACACAAGTAGGCAATCATGCAGATCTTCGTCAAGACCCTCACGGGTAAGACTATCACCCTTGAGGTGGAGTCTTCCGACACCATCGACAATGTCAAGTCCAAGATCCAGGACAAGGAGGGCATCCCCCCCGACCAGCAGCGCCTGATTTTCGCTGGCAAGCAGCTCGAGGACGGCCGCACCCTCTCCGACTACAACATCCAGAAGGAGAGCACCCTCCACCTCGTGCTCCGCCTGCGTGGTGGTGCCAAGAAGCGCAAGAAGAAGGTCTACACCACCCCCAAGAAGATCAAGCACAAGCGCAAGAAGACCAAGTTGGCCGTCCTCAAGTACTACAAGGTCGACTCCGACGGCAAGATCGAGCGTCTCCGCCGCGAGTGCCCCTCCGACACCGTGAGTTTTCCCCCTTGTTGTACTCTCGCACACCAAAAACAATTTACTAACTCTTTCACAGTGCGGTGCCGGTGTTTTCATGGCTGCCATGAACGACCGCCAGTACTGCGGCCGCTGCCACCTTACCTACGTCTTCGACAAGAAGGAGTAAATTCTGTGCCAGTGTTTCGCGGGTGCGATGGAATAAAAAAGGGCTGTTTGGGAGGATTGGTTCAGGGTTAGCATTCTAGTCGGCAGGAAGCCGCACAAAAAGGGGCGTTGATGTAGATACCACCACATCACTGGCTGGCAATGACGATGCAAAATTCACGATACTCATGACCATTCTCCCATCACTGGTTCTAGATCCGCATTGATGTCTGTTGAAATGTGAATGTCCCATTCTTTTCTAAACCTATCTATGCATCATCAGGGAATCCGTTTCTCAAGTTATCATACTTGGTCTCCGGGTGCGTCACGCAGTTCTCCCGGTGCATTAGCTCCTGCGGTCCGCCGAGCGCATCCACGACGTTCCCGATAAGGGACTCGTGCCCGGGCTTATCGCCGCTGCTCTCCCACCACATGCCACCGCCGAGACCCCACTGCCTGATGTATTGGGCCTTTGTCCGCGCCATATGCACATTGTCGTAGGTGACCATCTTCCTCGTGTTGGGGTCGTAGGAGTAGCTCGCGCCCGTCGCCTCGTCCACGTATTCCTGGGAACCGGGCAGCGGCAGCACCTTGTAGTCGAAGACGCCGTTCTCCCAGCTTCCCTCGCCGACTCCGGAGTACGGCGTGCCGGGTCCGTCGGTGTTCTCGAAGGCGCGGCCGTAAAGCGGCATGCCCAGCACAATCTTGTCCGGCGACACGCCGTGGGAGGTGTAGTGTGCGAGGGCGGCCGCGGTGCTGAAGGGGGTCGCTCGTGGGTTTTGGTGGCACGGCTGCAGGTTCGCCTGATGGCCGGCCAAGCTGTCCCAAGAGCCGGCGTAGTCGTACGCCATAAGGTTCCAGAAGTCAAGCAGGGCGTCCATGGCGGGGAGGTTAAGCTTCTGGTAGTTCTGCGCGCCAGCGGGGCACGCGACGGTGAGCTCGAAGTGGTACCACTCGGGCAGCGTCGAGGCGTATGCATCCATTGCGTCGCGCACAGCCTGCAAGAGAGCCACGTAGTCGGCTGCTTCGGCTTCGGATTGTGGGTATTCCCAATCAATGTCGATACCTATCATTGTGTTAGCTCTCACGCAGCTCTTCCATGCGACTGACGTCAGATGGCTGCTTACCGTCGAAGCCCATGTTCTTAATGAGGTCAACGCAGCTCCGGGCGAACGTATCGCGTCCCTCGGGAGTGCTGGCGGGGTTCTTGAAGTTGGATGAGTATGTCCATCCTCCAACAGACAGCAGTACCTTCAAGTTGCGGTTGCGGCGCTTGAGGAGGTTGAGTTGCTTCAAGCATCCGTACAGGTTCGTGCCGGGGTCGTTCCAGCTGTCGCCCTCCCAGTGGATGTCGGTATCAGCCCAGCCGTCGGTCAAGTGGACCTCGCCTGAGTCGGAGCGGACGTTGGCAAAGGCATAAAGAATGTGGGTGAGGTTCTCGACGGGGAGGTCTTGCGGGCGATGCTTGCGAGCATAGATAGCCCTAGCCAAGTCAGTCAGCAATGTGCTCGAAAAGCCAAATTAGCAGAGCGGTTTAAATACCAATTGACAAAGTATGCCACCGTACGGAAGCCTTCACCAGGACCGCCGCCCATGTTTGTTGGGGGTGATGTGAAGATTGGGAGTGGGAGGCGAGAAAAGACGTGGGTGTAGCTCTGCGTGAAGAAGAGCGTGACTAGGAGAACTGCTATCGATGTGACGAGTATCAACGGACGCTGTAAATACATACAGCGGGAGTCAGGTTGCAAGAGGTTTATGCCAAGAAGCAAAGGATGAAAAGAAAGGGTCGACCCGAGCGGCTGATGGAATACGATGGTTCTTATTGCTGACGGGGAAGCTATCTGGCCAAGGTTCGGTTTATACGAATTGACTGTGATGCAGCTCCATCGAGAGAGAGGCAGCCCCTGGGGAGCCCCGCGGTGGACAAATGGCACTGCCCCTCCCCCTCCCTGTGAGCTGTACGTAAAGTGCCATGACGGGTACCATGTGCCGAAAAAGCTGCCACAGAGCTTCTGGGTGCTGCGTTGGCCACCACTGCTACGTACTGTTGAGTGCTCTGCTGCATTGCGTTGTAAACTGCAACTGGAGCTTAGAGCTGAAAGAGGCGCAGAGGTCGTCGTCAGCCCCTCAGTGAGCCACAGGTGTTCACGGCCATGCTAGGTGCGATAAGTAAGTAGGAAAGCCCAGCTGAGGCTGCCTCCCAGCTTGCTCACTGCAAACCGGGACAGCGAGCACCCTTGGCGTCAGGCGGGTACGCGTGGCTCAGGCGGATGATCTGCAAGTGAGATGTACCAGGGCTGCACGCTGTGGCGTAGGCGATACCTCACGCGGTACATCCACCAGTACGTACCGATATACGCGCTTAAGTAATATTATGGGTCTTGACTCGGTTTGGGGCCGTTTGGGCTTCGGGAGTTTCGGAGGGGGACGGGCGCTGGTTTGTCCCCGTCGTCCGGTAACTTGAACAAAGGCGGTGGACAGATAGTGTACTTCGGGGGCGCTGGGACAGTGACAGCGCGTTGGGCTAAGGTGACATGGGACGAAAAACTCTATGGGCCGGGAGTGACGACATAACCCCTGAATCGCAAACCCAACAATCAGGGTCTTGGGATGATACGGACAAATTTCAATCAGTGTTTTGTCACCGTGATTGCTTAGCAGTGACATTCTAAATAGTGTGTATACACTAGTAGTACTGAGTTACCGACTCCAGACAGACTTGAAGTGTGAGATGTACTGTTTCACCAGACTCAAACATCATCTGCAACAAAACAATCATCATGTATATCACTTTTTCAAATGCCCGGTCGGACAATTTACTTTATTCATTTGACCTTATCGTGATTAAATCCAGATGCTGCAGCGCTAAGCAGGCAGCCAACAAATAAAACATGATGAAAATAAAGAATTAAAAAAAAAAAAAAAACACAAAATCGTGCCCACCCCCTTTAATCAATGACCAAAAGGGGGAGAGAATAAGAGAAATGGAAAGGAAAAAAAAAATTGTCTGCAATCCTCCCCAGCAACACAGAGAATCAACAAAAAAAAAAAAAGAAGAAAAAAAGACACTCATCCTTCCCGCCCTCCAGAGATTCCCACCGGGTGGGCCGGAACAGCAAGCAGAAAAAAGCAGCTTACCGCGGACAAGGAGGTCACCCGAGGACATTGACGGGCTACTATTCGCCCAGTCGCTAATGACATCCCCAGAATCTTCCCCCCCTTAACAACCTGGACACCGTGAGAATTAAACCCATGTCCCGCCTTTAAATTGTACTTACCCACCCTAATTCCGCCTCCGGTGCAAGCCACGGGGGAAATTGGTGAGAGTAGAAAAAATAAAGCCCCCGACGACACCGACCGAATCGCTTCCCTCGGCTCTTTTCCTTCCTTTCCTCTTCGTCCCTCCATTTGCAAGTCTCATGCTCAACCAGCAGGCTTTTTGACTGACCTTTGTCTCGTCGTCAATTGCAACAAATTCAAAAAACAAAGACAGCGACACTGGGTACTCTCCCTCTTTTCTCAACACTCACCATCTAAGTCCAAAGGTCTCAGCCTCCTTACGGCCTCCAAAACACCATCGTCATAGAGTGACAGGCACCAAAAACAACCAACCCGCGCCGCAGACGCACGCGACACAATGACTGCCGCCGAACAGCTCCCTCTTCAAGCCTCTCCGGCTTCCACTCCCGGCAAGGACCAGCAGCACGTCGTCCGACGTCGCAGAAAGTCAAGCTTGCGAGGTCACGGTCAGCCCTCGTCCGCCGCAGCCAAGCAGGACAAACTCGACAAGCTCTCCAAGCGCAGTCGCGCTCGCGCAATCCTCCGCCGCTGCAAGCACATCGCCATCAAGCACACATGGACGACTCCTCTCGTCCTCGCCCTTGCTTTCCTGTCAACCTACGCCGTCAATCCCACAGAATCCAACATTGTCCACAAGTTCATCTTCCTGTCCTACAAGCTGCCCCAGGCCGCCGATGATGACTCCCCGGCGCAGTACGGAAAGGGTCCTTGGGACATTGCCTTTGTCTTCTTCTACTCAATCGTCCTGAGCTTCACCCGCGAGTTCGTCATGCAGGAGCTCCTCCGTCCGCTGGCCAAGTTCTACAACATCCGCTCCCGGGGCAAGCAGCTGCGCTTCATGGAGCAGGGATACACTGCCATCTACTTTGCGATTCTCGGCCCCGCCGGCTTGTACGTCATGAGCCGCACTCCGGTTTGGTACTTCAACACCACCGGCATGTACGAGTCCTTCCCCCACAAGACCCATGAGGCCGTCGTCAAGTTCTACTACCTCTTCGAGGCCGCCTACTGGGCCCAGCAGGCCCTCGTCATGCTCCTCGGCATGGAGAAGCCGCGCAAGGACTACTACGAGCTCGTCGCCCATCACATTGTCACTCTTGCCCTCATCGGTCTCAGCTACCGCTTTCACTTCACCTACATGGGTATCGCCGTGTACTTGACACACGACATCAGTGATTTCTTCATGGCTGCAAGTCTTCCCGCGCGTAACCCTCCCCGAGGAGCCTAGATACTAATAGATGCTGCAGATGTCCAAGACTCTCAACTACATCGACAGTCCCATCACCGGTCCCTGGTACTGCCTCTCCCTCGCCTCGTGGATCTATCTGCGCCACTTCATCAACCTCAAGATCCTCTGGTCCATCCTCACCGAGTTCCGCACCGTCGGTCCCTACGAGCTCAACTGGGAGACCCAGCAGTACAAGTGCCTGCTCTCCAACGTCATAACCTTCAGTCTGCTCGCTCTGCTGCAATCTCTCAACCTCTTCTGGCTGTTCTTCCTCGTCCGCATCGGCTACCGCTACGTCTGGCACGGCGAGGAGAAGGACGACCGCTCCGAGGCTGAAGAGTCCGAGTTCGAGCCGATGGAGACAATCGAGGAGGTGTCCAAGATTGACACTGCGCCCGTGGCCGAGGTCGCAAACGGCATCGCAAACGGCGTGGCCAAGGTCAACGGCAATGCGCCCGCGCCTGCGAAGAGAAGCAGACGTGCGTGAGGAGAATCTAGTCTTTTGGCGCTATCGAGCTAGAGACCGTGTACATATAGCATGCTTATATAATGTCTAATGTGTAATGATCATGAACAAGTCATTCGTTAAAACAATTTCACGGTTTCCCCAACTATGCAATGTGATTGTGGTGTGTTGTTGGTGCTGGCGTTGGTGTTGGCGTGGCGGCCAAAGCGGTGACATTGGGATGAGCATGTGAGGCTTGGCCGGATTGCAGACCGGGAGGTTCGGAGAGGAGTGCATTAACCTTTCTGGTGACAGCAGGTGACTGGACTACGTCCATATTTGGACCACGCCCTGTACAGGATGGCTGACGTGGGTTGGGGGCCAACATGTGAAAAGATGGCGCGCTGACTGCACGACTAATGGCTTGCATCCTACTTACTACGACCTACGTAGTGGTAGTGTGTTGGTCAGGAAGTGAAACTTGTTTGCTCGGCAATTAAAAAAGCGTTGGATGAAATAGATGGACTGATATGAGTTTACTGTAGTCAATATAAGATGAACATGGCCATTTATCAGATTGTATTTTGAAAAGTCAAGAGTTCATGCTTGAAACCAACTTCAAATATAATATTTACAACTGAACATCAAATACGTGAGAAATTTAAATCTCCACCACAACTGGGTCTGAAGATCCAAAATTTTCAAAATCAATGTAGAATGGAGTCAAAATTTACAAGATCTCAAAATATTGTGATATATCTGGAAAAGTTAAAGGTCTCTGGGAACTTGGCTCAGTAACACCGTCAACATGAAGTCTCGTTGTGGACAGGCACAAGCAGGCATCCGGTATTGTTGAAGAAACCAGATACATGTGATGGAACAAAGAGGAAAAAGATCTCTCCGATCACTCTCACAAGATCATTCTCATAGTAGAGTTGGTTTTTGCAAAAAAGCCTCGTCAAAATGGTTCCTCTTGCTTGTCACCCAAGATACTACTGAACTGCACTAGCTCTCCAGCCACGACCACCAGCCTCACTCACCAGCCACTGACCCCACGTCGGCAGCCGGCACCAAGCGAGGCCGAAAACCTTCACGTGACCCTCCCACTTCCACAGCGACTTGCGTTGGCCCGTGCACCAGCTTCCGAGCTCCAGAAAAATTTCCAATTGACACCAGTGGGGGTGAGGAAAAATTGAAGAAAAAAAATCCGAACAATCTCGACTTCGACTGTCTTGAGACCCTCGAAACTGCCTCTGCCCAACCCACAACTCCCGCGCGAGGCTTGATTGTCGGTCCACACGCCAGCGATCTTCTTTGATCTAAGACAAGAACCGGGACAAAACAATTAAAAGTCAAAATGGCCGCCGTCAACTACCTCCTCTACGAGGCCCCCATGGGCTACGGCGTGTTCCACGTCGAGCACCAGCCCGACAGCATTGGTCTGCGCCAGAAGGAGGCTCAGGAGACCATCAATGACCTCGCCCGCTTCGGCAAGATGGTCAAGCTCGTTAACTTCACCCCCTTTGAGTACGGAATCCCTCTTGATTTTTTCCCAGTGGACCGCCCACCGCGGCGCGCGTCGTCTCGGTGGAGGAGGCTGTGAAAGAACAAAAACAAAAAAGCACAGCGAAGAGAACAAGACAAGGCTAACATGTATTCTACAGTACCGGAAAGCAGGCGCTGGACGAGATCAACCACATCTCTGAGGGTCTCATGTCCGACCACCTCAAGTCCGTCCTTGAGCTGAACCTCCCCAAGACTTCTGGCAAGAAGTCCAAGATCACCCTCGCCGTGGCCGAGAAGAACCTCGCGTCCGTCATCAAGTCCACCTTCCCCGGCGTCGACTGCGAAACCTCCGAGACCTCCGAGGTCGCCGGCGACCTCCTCCGCGGCATTCGTCTGCACGCCGACCGCCTCCTCAAGGGCCTGCAGACTGGTGATTCCACCGCTGCCGGTCTGGGTCTGGGTCACTCCTACTCCCGCGCCAAGGTCAAGTTCAGCACCACCAAGAACGACAACCACGTCATCCAGGCCTCCGCGACGGTCGAGTTCCAGGACAAGGGTGTCAACCAGTTCTTCATGCGCGTGAGGGAGTGGTACGGCTGGCACTTCCCCGAGCTGGTCAAGATTGTCTCCGACAACCTGACCTACGCCAAGCTCGTCCTCGCAATCGGCGACAAGGCCACTCTCACCGACGATAAGCTGCACGACCTCGCGGCCCTCGTCGAGGAGGACGGTGAGAAGGCCCAGGCCATCATCGACGCCGCCAAGGTCTCCATGGGCTTGGCCATCACCCCCGCCGATCTCGAGATTGTCAAGGGCTTCGCTGAGGCCGTCGTCCAGCAGGCCGAGGCCCGCCGCGCGACCGCCAACTACCTGGACAAGAAGATGTCCATTGTCGCCCCCAACCTGCAGACCCTCATCGGCACCCCCGTTGCCGCCCGTCTCATCTCCCACGCTGGCTCCCTGACCAACCTGTCCAAGTACCCCGCCTCCACCCTCCAGATCCTGGGTGCCGAGAAGGCGCTGTTCCGCGCGCTCAAGACCAAGAGCAACACGCCCAAGTACGGTCTCATCTACCACAGCAGCTTCATCGGCAAGGCTTCCGTGAAGAACAAGGGCCGCATCTCGCGTTACCTCGCCAACAAGTGCTCGATTGCCAGCCGTATCGACAACTACACTGAGAACCCCACCACCAAGTTCGGTGAGGCTCTGCGCCAGCAGGTCGAGGACCGTCTCGAGTTCTACGCCACCGGCAAGAAGCCCGCTAAGAACGCCGATGTTATGGTATGTTTCATTTTTTCACACACTCCCTTCCCCTTCAAACTTGCTTACGATCAATGACTAACAAAATCCAAAGGCTTCTGTTCTTGAGCAGGTCGAGGGTGACCTGGACCTCGACGACGCGGAGATGGTCGACGCGGTCGCCACCGAGGTCAAGAAGGAGAAGTCCAAGGACAAGAAGGAGAAGAAGGACAAGAAGGACAAGGAGAAGAAGCGCAAGCGCGAGTCCGAGGTCGGCGCCGAGCCCGAAAAGGCCGACGGCGAAAAGAAGAAGAAGAAGAAGAAGTCCAAGGACGAGTAAAAACGCGACGCATACCCACTAACCCCCCATACCCCTAGTGTGTGTGTGTATGTGTGTGTATGTGTGTGCATCTTTTACACACCCTACCCCTCTTTGTCGCGTCTCGTCCTGACGACATATCTTTGTTTTCAAAACATGGCATCCTTCTTCTCTTTTTCTGATCTCTATGTCTCTCTCTGTGTCTAGGTAACTTATGTCGGTTGGCGGCACACATAGGTCTACGGCATTGGCTGTGTCTTTTGTCTCTCTTCGAATACTCGTCTTGGTTTCTTGTCTGGGAGTTATTGGGGAAATGAAATGGGCTGCGGAGTTCTAAATTTTCTTGTTGTGTTTGGGGGCTGCATCGAAAAAAAGAGAAATTGTTTTCCCAATGGCAATTTTCCCGTCTACGTGTGTATGTAAACCATCCCATACCCATATGGAAAGAATCGAAAAAAGCGTTCCACCTTTTGCGTGGGCCAATTCTTTTTGGTTGCGAGGTGTCTATAACTTTGGATATGTCCTATAATTCTGTCGAGGTTTCTTCCACTACATGTGAATGATGATTGCAAGTGAAAAAAGTCGGATGGCAAACTCCTGGGTTCCGTGAGGAGTTGGGAAAAAAAAAAAAAAAAGAGCACAAGAAAACCATCGTAACTTTTGTGTCCCTGTTTTCATCGGATGAACTTGGCTCTCCTTCTCACCCTTGTACAACCATCACTCAGACATACTAGCTCAGAAATGAGACGACATGTTCTTATTATGGCAGCTCGATTAATATACGTGAAATTTACATACAAGCATCAAAACTGAAAATGGAAAAAGAATTCGAGAATAAAAATAGAGGGAAGCCTTTTGCTTGCTGCCACTTTTTTTACGCTTTACTTCGGAAAGCCTGCAATGCAGAAGAAAGAACAATAAAACGCGTTTGAAAAATATTTCCCCACCCAATGCCGGCCGTTTGCAACGCCAGAGGACGCCATCCTCCCCCTTGAACTTCGAAGTTTGACCCGACATTCGCTTGTAATCCCGTCATCCTCCAAGTCGAGTCTGATTCTCTTTCCAGTCTTTCGTTCTTCAAAGAGAATTAATAAAACAGTCCCAAAGACCTCCCCAAACTCGCCACACTGCACCGTCGTCCGTAATCAATCCCTCGTCACGTCTTTGTCCGCTCAAGTAACCGCCCCTATAAGCTCCATGGAGGGCAAAGGAGCCTTGTCAAGTGTACGAGGTTCACCATCTGCTCCCTGCAAAGCGAAGAGCCCAGCTCATGCGCCCTCGCTGCCAAACTCGTTGGTCCACTCTATTTGCTTGGCTGCGTCGTCCTCAGAAACAGTAGGATGCGACTCCCTGAGCGCTTGCTTGAAGTCCTTGAGTTCGATGATGGGGGCCATGAGCTCCTCCGAGTCGACGTCGTGGTATGTCATCTCCTTGGCCTCTGGGTCGCCGGGGGAGCACGGCGTGAGTTTTCTAACGCCGTCAACCATAACCTACGTAAATGTTAGCAGTCGTCATTCGTGGCCCCTAGTGATACCTCAAAGAGACGTACCGGCTTGAAATGCGTAGCTTGAACAATCTTTCTCACAGGCCCCATAAGCGCCTGCTGTACCACGTTGGTGATATCACTGCCGGAGAAACCCTCCGACATCTCGGCAAGCACGCGGTAGTCGTCGGCTTGCAGGTTCGTCTCCGTGTCGCCGATGGCGAGCTTGAACATGCGCGCGCGGCCGTTGGCGTCGGGTAAACCGATGTGGACACGGCGTTGGAAACGTCGACGAATGGCGGCATCGAGCTGCCAGGGGATATTGGTCGCACCCAAGACGAGAATGCCCTTGCTGTCGTTACCGACACCATCCATCTGGACCAGCAGTTCCGTCTTGATACGTCTCGAGGCTTCGGACTCGCCCTCGCCACGAGGTCCACACAGGGCGTCGATTTCGTCAATGAAGAGGACCGAGGGCTTGTTTTCTCTCGCCATGCTGAAGAGGGCTTTCACGAGTCTGTTCGTTGCAGCAGTATGTCAGTAATACAATTGGACAGGTAGTCGTAGTAACCGGCACTTACCTTTCACTCTCTCCCATCCACTTGCTCACCAAGTCCGAACTGCTCACGCTGAAGAACGTGCTGTTCGCCTCTGTTGCCACAGCCTTGGCCAGATAACTCTTACCTGTGCCCGGGGGGCCGTATAACAGGATACCCTTCCAGGCCTGGCGCTTGCCCTGGAAAAGCGAGGGGAACTTGATCGGCAGCACGACGGCTTCCTTGAGCGTATCCTTAGCGCCTTCGAGACCGGCGACGTCGTCCCACCGCACATTGGGACGCTCCTGGAGAATGGCACCGCTGAGTGCATTGCGCAGCTTCTTGTTGTCCTCGTCGCCGTCGTCGGCGTTCGCCTTGCCCTTGCCGCCGCCGTTAACGCCCATGGCTCCGGGTTTGTTGCCGCCGCCGCTCTTTTTCTGTTCTGCTTCCGCTAAATATGTTTTGAGCTTCTCGGCGCGGTCCATGTACTCAGCCGTCTTCTGGCGAATGAGCTCCTTGGATTTAGGGTTCTTCTCCCACTTGACGGCGAGGACGAACAGTTCGAGCGACTTTGTGTATAGTTGAAAGGCCTTCTCGTAGTCGGCGGCGTTATCAGCGTCGATGGCCTGTTTGACCGTGCTGATGGCACGGCCGAGGAAGTCGGTGATTCCCGACATTTTGGTGATTTTGAAGCGTCTGGTCGATTGCTGTCGTAGCCGTAGGAAGTGGTCGAAAGTAGGATCGTGATAAGGATGAAAGAGCGGGGAAGCTCGTGTGAGAACCACTGTCTTTCAGGTCGTTTCCTCGGGTTGAGAGTCGCAAGGCTAGGTGTATACCTAGGCAGAGAAAAAAGCTCGATTCGGCCCCGGGGGGATTGCGTCGGTTCTTGGCACTGTCGGGTGTGAGGGTTGACTGGTTGGGGACCTTGGAAAGGCTGCTGTGGGCGATTCTGTGACGTTGCCTGGGCAGTTCGTGATGCCAGGCACTGACGCTGGACGTGCCTTGTTGGCTGGTGGGGGTGGGGACATTACGCTGCTTAGAAACATATGTGGCTATAGATGCATAGTCATCATGGCTTACTGAGAGACCTCTGCTTATGCATTCTTTGTCACTCCAGATGCCTTTGTTTGACCAATGATCACTTATAGCGTTAATGTTTCAAAGGATCTAAATTTTCCATGAATTTCTTTCTGATTCAAACCTTGAAAAGACTTTTTAGTTAACACGAGGGTCCATACCTCTGCTGCCTGGCGATGCTCTGTTCTGGATCGCGTACCGCCGATATTCATAATGTGGGGTCCTGGTGCAAGTACCCGGTATTCCTCCAGACTGTCACCAAGATGAGCGCAGTACCAGGTATCTTCTTCAGACCACCACGAATGTCGAAACAGCAAACATTTCTTTGAGCTTTGGCACTTGAGAACATTTGAAAGTGTACAAACTTATTGAGTACTGATTTTACTGCGACGCAAAATCAAGTTTCTTGCTGAGACTTTCGTAACCGGCCAATAGTTACCAGACCGGGATTTTTTTTCTCATTGCCAACCCCTCACAGTCTCAATAATGGCTGAGATTCAGGCTAAGCTGCAGAAACTCTCTGAAGAGTACACTGCTCTTCAAACAGGTTTGTACCACGTTCATGATATGAATAACGGACTCATGCTAAAAACTTTTACCAGAACTCCAGACCACTGTCCAGGCGCGTCAAAAACTGGAAGCTCAGAAGCAGGAGAACCTCGGTGTGAAGGAGGTGAGTGAGCCCTGACACAACAGTCCTCAAAAACCGGAAAGCTGACATGTTTCGCAGGAGTTCGACAAGCTCAAGGATGGCGAACAGATTTACAAGCTCGTCGGACCTGTTTTGCTGAAGCAGGATAAGGTGGAGGCTGAGAGCACAGTCAAGGGCCGTTTGGATTTCATCACCAATGAGATGTGCGTGCATCATTGCCCCCCTCGAGACCATCTGACCGTTGTTTTCGCTAACACAGCTTCCAGTGAGAGGCACGAGGGCCAAATCAGCGAGTTGCAGGGCAAGCTCGAGAAGAAGAAGGGCGAGATCATTCAGCTGCAAACCAGCGCACAGGCCGCGGCGAAGAAGGGATAGCCAACGAAGTTTGAAGTCAGGTCTGGCATGAGTGGTGATACAATTAACGAGAGAAAAAAAAAGACTACTAGGACTATGAATTATACCCAGCAATGCTCCGATCACGGATTTCCTTGAAACGCCTTGCTGATGCGCCTTTCCCGATGGTGGTTTCCCCCAAAGCGATCCCGATCCATGTCATCAAACGGTCATTACATTCCTCTTCCTCAGTTCAGAGCCATGATGGTGAAACCCCACGGCAAACCCATATTCCTTGCAGGCAACTCCGTCGCCCAGCCGATGGCGTTCTGGTACTCATCCTCTGATGTAAACTCGGCGTCGTCGACCTTGCCATCCACGGCGTCCATGATGAGATCCGCGATTTGGTTCTTGGTGTAGCATCGTCCAAAGATGCGGCTGTCCTCGATCTTGCGGATCATGGCCGAACGCAGCTCGCAGTCTGCGAAGCGCTGGAGGTCCCTGTCGAAGGAGGCGTTTGTGACAGGCTGATGCTTATGGTGGATGGCAAGCTTGCGGAAGAAGGCAACCATGCCCGCGATGGCTTGAGCAAGCATGTGTGCCTTGGTGACGTCGTCGATGCAGTGCATCATCGATGACGATTGCTGCTCGACAAGACCGTGAGCATCGTGGTCAAAGGTGGCGTGCACGACGGCAGAGATGCTTTCCGGGTTGGCGATGATGTTCTCCGGGTCTTGGAGGGCAAAGGTCTTTGCGATCTCGTCGTAGCATTGGGAGAGGGTCGTCCACATGGTTACGTTGTTCTGAACAGACGCCTGACCCATGCTTAGGGTGAAATGCGACATGGTCTTTTCGACGCTTCCTGATATTTGTTTAATTTCTGTTCTACAAAATTGGATGAAAGAAACTCACTCCTGCAAATGGAGGAAGACATGATGATGTGTAGTTTAGTGTTGGTGATAGGCTTGGTGTTTACTGGTAAGCTTTAGTATCCGAGTAGGATATCCGGACACGTTCGATGGATGATGATGATGAAGAATGTTTGCTATTACAATATACCGAGGAACTCAATATCAACAAAGACAGAGAGGAAAACTTCTCCTTTAATGTAGTTGGTGTGGTAGCCTTATGGCCTCACCAGGAGCTTCCTCCAGGTCCAGGATGGCCCAAGCATGGGGGACGCCATTACAACAATCCCTGAATCTGTCATTCGCCCACGCAAATACAACCACATGGCCAGGTCCATTTTCCGGAATTGACGACTACTCATGCGGTAGTACCCAGTTTCGCGGATGATGCCCGTCTCCATCCAAGGCACGACACTAAGCAAAGGCTGGCAAAATGGTTTCTTAGGTGCCCTCCACACTGGCCGCAAAAAAAAAAAAAAACAACATCAAGCCATCTCGCCGTCAGATTTCACGGGATGGCAAGATGCGATAGCTGATAACCTGACGACTATGCACCGCCACGCGACGACTGTGAGACACTGGGTGGTGGAAAAACCAAGCAACGAGGTAGTCTCCAGACAGACCGCCTGAGAGATCCCTCTACCCTCGCTCACCGGCGGCCAACGGAGGCGTGGGGGTGCTTTGCTGGACAATCTGCACGTCAACCAGCAACGGAAAAGGAGCACCAGACCCTGTCCGACTCATTCGAGCAGGCGGTGGAAGCACCCAAGCATGGTGCCACGCTCAGACTCGGGCCTTAAAGGGATCAGTGCAATGAATCAAGAACGGAGGTTGGACAGTCGGATTGGCCGGCCCGCCTGGGCACTGTGTTCTAGCGTGGACGTAGTAGCAAAAACACAGAGAAGCGTATTACGAAAATTACATAGTCAGGGCGCCGTTCCGACATTTCCCGAAACTGGTTATTTGTTGGGGATGGCATGGATGAGGCGAGAGGACTCGTAAATCGAACGGAAATACGGCCGGACGAGTATGACGTCCTTCTTTCTTTTGGGCTTTGATGCCCAAATGCACGCTGATCATTGGAGATTATTCGTTCCGGCCATGGCAACCAAGACGGGCCAAGAACCAATGTAAGCTGTCAAGATTGCCAAAGGAGAAATTCGGAGATGACTGAATTCTGGGGTTGATGGTAACGATGGTTCTATTGACTGCTGATGGACGTTGCGGATAGAAGCGGAGCTGAGACATGGCCGGATCCTCCCGCCAACTGACAGCTGTAAGTTCGCCGTTGGTTGACCTTGACCTTGAGACTGTTTTTGTTCACCGGTGCCTCACCTTGTTGATCTTGGGCACCCCTGCAGCTCTTGATATTACATAAGAAAGGCCGTCAACTTGATCACGTGAGTGATGCTCGTGTACACGTGACGAGACAGGGGTCCAAGCTTTACCCCTCCATCATGTGAACCTTGTCGGTTCCCCAAGATGGCGGGGTGCTTCAGCCACCCGTGGCTGGTCTAGCGCTTCGTCATACGGTTCCTGGGACGAAACCCTCCAGACTTCTTGACCGAATGGTCGAGCATCTGTTACCTCAAGGCTGCCACTTTCTGGCTCCAACCCAAGGTACAACAATGCAATCAACTACCTGAACGGTGACAGTCACCATCTGCGATCCGGATTCGAGTCTCGAGCAACCCGCACACCGCTCCCTGCGAGTGCAACATCCACACCCTCCCAATCTACCATTTCCGACTTTCTTTCGCTTCGACGAGATACTACCAGGATGAGCGGACCCTCAAGCCCCCGGCCTGCGCGGCCCATGAGCATTAAAGAGATTACGGATGCTGCGGAGGACTTCGAGTTTAGGACGACCATTCCCTTCAAATACTGGGCACGATCTGCCGACACCTTATTCCAAGAGGTTTGTTGTACAGCCTGCTGTTGGTGCTTATGTGCACAGCGCTGATCTGACAAAATCAAGGCGACCTTTGCGCTACACGATCGCGACATACGAAAAGCATATCAGATGCTATGGCGACACTCGGTTCTCGTCCTGAGTCACCTCAAGACACATCCAGATGCAAAACTCCCCGAGAATAGGGCTCTCACGAAGCCGCTCTTCAAGCGGCAGCAGGAAGAGGTCTTCGGTCTTTTGGAAAGTCTCAAGCCGCAAATTGACCGCGACTACAACGAGTGGCAGTTGATGAATGCGTCAAAGAAGAAGGCCGACGCCGAACCAGAGAAGAGACCCTCGAGTTATGACGAATTCGCAGCCCGCGATCCGACACTGAGTGGCAATGCGAAGATACTCGACGCCGCCGATCACCAAGAATTAGCTGTGTCCCTGGCACAGCGAGACTTTAAGCGAAGAGATGCTGCAAGGAGGGCAACGAGGCAGGCTGGTGTCAGCGAGGAAGAAGAGATGGAACGCAGAAAAGGCGGCCGCTGGGAAGACTGGGAGCAGTTTGGAAACCCTGCGAATGAAGAGGATGAGATTCGGAGACAAATCGAAGCTACGAGGAGGCGCCTCGATGGTACCGATGGAGGGTATGAAGAAACTGATTTCAGAAGCACAACACGACCTGTGCCGCCGCCGAGACCACCGCCGCCAAGCTATTCATACAACTACCCTGCTATCTCGAGGCCACGGGCTGTGGAATGGGAGGCTACACCGCTGGAGCCGCAGCGCATGTACAGTCCGCAACTGCCTCAACCACCGCGTCCGCCGAAGGAAGACTCTACAACACTACGCCAAGAGCTTGATGCAGCGCCGCCGATGCGACCGGGCAAAGAGCCCTTGCCTTCGTACATGACACCGTTGTCCCCGTCATCAGTGTCTAGAGACGTTCCCGAACTCCCCGCAAAGGAAGAGATTGCGCCGGCCCCAGCTGTAAAGGAACGCCTTACTTTCCGCCCCGCAGCATATCTCGAAAATGGCGACCCTATTCGACCCGTATTCCTTCCAAGCCAGCTCAGGCAAGCGTTTCTGGATATCGCGGCCGATAACACGCGCAAGGGCCTCGAGATGTGCGGAATCTTGTGTGGCAGGCCGGTTAATAACGCGCTTTTCATAAGTTGCCTTGTGATTCCCGAACAGAAGTGCACCCCTGATACTTGCGAAACGGAGAATGAGTCCGTGATGCTCGATTATTGTATCAATGAGGACCTGTTGGTGGTTGGTTGGATCCACACCCATCCCACGCAGACCTGCTTCATGAGTTCGCGAGACCTGCACACGCAGGCTGGGTACCAGGTCATGATGCCGGAGAGCATTGCAATTGTCTGCTCTCCGAGACACAACCCATCGTTCGTCTCCCCTCTTCTATCATATATTCGTGAACGGAACTAATCGATGTACAGATACGGCATTTTCCGCCTTACAAACCCGCCGGGACTGACTCACATCCTCCAATGCACCAAATCCGAGACCTTCCACCAGCACTCCATCGACAACCTCTACACTGGGGCAAGGAATCCGCCCGGTCATGTATACCACTCCGATAAACTTGACTTTTACGTCAAGGACCTGCGGCCCAACCGGTAGGTGTTTTATGTGCCAAGACGAGATAGAATACGACAGCGCAAGCACCGTACGGAACGGAGATCGAAGCTCATGATGCTAGGTCAGCTTTGGCGCGCGCTGGCATTGCGGCCTGAGACTCGGAGGATAGTTGACTGGCTGGACTAAGACTGGACCGCGAGTCTCTGCTTTTGTTTGTTGCATGGCGAGGGCGTTCAACGGCTGACGGCTGGGCGCTTAATGTGCGCCTCTGACTGAATTGGGATGGATGGGAGCGTCAGGACGGCGCATGAGCAGGCAGAGCCATTCTAGAGCTGGTTTGATCATATAAAATCTACTCACTGCCGTTCTCATCCCTACGGGATTGATTACATCGTTTTATTGTGTGAGGCTTCAGTGTGACACTAAAGGTAACTGATAATAATAATAGCTAGAACGATGGGCGCGTTGAAAATAACTGATGATTCGCTAAAGAAACTTGGTTGTCCCGAAATTTCAAGCCTACCGTCCCTGTCACATCACAAGATCTTGTCTTTTTTTCCGCTTAGTGCGCTCTCCACGTAACAATAACCTAAGGAATTATCTCCCTCTTCTACTTTAACCTCTTAATTCTATAGACAGTATCTATAGATAGATCTATAACGATTATAAGACGTTATAGATTATTAGTCTCTTCTACTTATATAAGTACCCCTAGGAACCTATAGCTACCTTAAAAAAGCCGCTACCTAATTTTATAGGTATATCGGTAAAGATTAAAAACAAGTCGTTAATTTTAGAGTGTCAATATTTAATAAGTCTTAGGACCTAGACGCATAACAGCCCCGGCGCTTTTATTTCTAGTCAAGATTTCATTGCAGGTCGTAGTAAACATTTAGCACTAATAGGGCTCCGTATTAAACTGATATACTCAGGCTCTACGCGAGTGGATTGGAAATCCTCAGAACATGCTACAGGGTATCGGGTCTAGCTACGAAATTCCATAAGGGATACTAGTCATATCGCAGTTGCGGAAACGGAGCGTATATAGCATGTAATCAACTTCTTACCCCCGAGTATCTACGCCTTTGAGTTTTGTGTGTCAGCATTCAATAGCAACCAAGAATCAGCTAGATCAAACAGCCTTATCCCACGAAGGGGTCACGCGGGACTATGAAATTCTTAGATAGAGGTTTGAGAATGGGTAGAGAACCCTGAAATATATTCGTTAGTCAATGTTATAAACACCCCATTTGCACTGGATGTCTCACTATCGGCGACTTGCCCTGCCATGCGATTCCATGCCGAGACTGGCATCGATCGATGTTGTGGAGTATGGATCGGACTCTGGATTATTTGGTGCTGGAATGCACAGCTTACACAGTCTCAAAGTGCTTGTATTCAGCAGTATGTTCGTAGGCAGGTCTAGCTGATGAAAAGGCCCAATAGATATCAACATCTAGCAGCCTTAGAAGTAAACGAACGGCTTTTTACCTCGCCAACTTATGGAGCGAGATATTAGTGAAAGATGAGCGGTGTCTTGTTTTGTATTGTATTCGATAGTTTCACGTATGAGAAGCAAGATAATGGCCTCAAAATAGCCTCTAATGACATAGGGAATGCCAGGGCATTAATGACCTTGCTGGATGATACTATTCCCAGCAAACGCTTCACGCATATTAACTGTAGTTATATCACTGTTGGTTTGCATCTACGAAGAAGCGTAAACTATGCTTTATATATAGAAACATAATCAAAGGCAAACCCAGTTGATAAAGATCTAATACGATGTAGATTGTTGTTTATCTGGGTGTTATCTTGACAGGTTCCCAGAACTCGTAAAAACCTTGTAAGTTCAATGGTGAGTATGCCATACATAACCCCCGAACATTCGGTATCATGTCCATGTGTAGGCAATCCGGGGGTATTCAAAAAGTAGTACCGCCCCAAGTCCAGCATACAGGAGGTTGCCGCATCCCAAATCGAAGTCCCCGAAGTTTGGCGATCAGCAGCAATCGAAAAGGCGGCGGCCCGTGCTGCCGGGTGTGATGTGAATGTTGACGTTGGACATGAAGCTGCCACGGTTGTGCATCGGCTGGCAACTGCTTCTGTGTCTCTCGGAGCTGCGATCGACGAAGTACCTGAGTGTTTTGCCGATACACTGGTAGCTGGCTGTAGTTCCGGCCGCGGTAGCTCGGTGCACTTCAAGGAAGATGACATAGTCCCTGGAAAGTTGACGAGGCCCAAGCCAACGCTTCTCGGGTGTCACCTCCGGCATCTCCGCGTGGAAGGTACCACCGGAGGCGCGGTAGTGAATAGTGCTTGTGGCGGTGTCGAACGAGTACTCGTTGTACAAGGTGGCCTCGCTTGCAACGCCCAGTTCGTCGACGCTGCGCGTTTGGAGCGAGTCGAACACCTGCGGCACCTTGAAGTATAGGTGGTCCGCACCGTTCCACTTGGAGGCCACAACACTCGCGATGTCGTCTCTCTTGTCCAGTTCACTCGCCTTTCTGGACTGCCAGACGTAGTCGCGACCATGGATGAGTTTGCCGCAGTTTTCCAGCCAGTTGACAAGGACGATGGGAGCATAATAGATGGCAATCGCCGCCCCGAGAGCGTACTTGACTTTATTGTTGGGCATGTTGTCGCAGATGAGCTGGGTCCAGTCTGTCAAGCTGAGACACTGCTCCATCTGTCGTGCCATGAGAACATTGTCTGGGTTTGGGCTGAAGGCATTTGGGTCAAAGACTTCCTCAGCTGCATCTTCAAACCTGTCCCAGTCGCTCGAGTTGGTTCCAAGGAGCTCGAAAAAGCTGTCTACACTATCGAGGAAACCAAGGTCAACGTCGGTTGCATTGTTGAAAGAGCGAGGAACAAATTTGCTGGGAGTAGCCAGGGCCTCTATCACCAGAGTTGCCCCAAAGAATATGCTGCGGAAAAGAACCATGATTGCAACAGTGAAGAGGGGAATTTTTAGATGTCTGAATAAAGAGGTAGACCAAGGAGCTGGTAGGGATGAGCCTGATGAGTTTGAACTCTGATCGTGAGCAACAGGCCGCTTTATATAGACTATTTGGTCTAGATACACTCCGAGAGCAAATAACCAAGACATCACAACACTGATTTGTCTAACAAGGTCTATCTGAGTTATCCACACCGTACAGCGGTGTGAGGCATGTTCACCTGCTGCACTTCTTTGGAGATAGGTGAGATAGGTGCCACTTTCGACTGAGAGCCACAAGTCACTTTGACATCTCGAGATAAGGGCCAATAACTCTTTGGACCATTTCGCTAGCATCAAGATCCGAACAATGTGCAACATTGTATCGTGAGAAGAGCAAGTCTAAATTTGCTTCGTTATCTATCCAATCAAATTGGCCATACAAGTCACAATTTGGAACTTTGGTCGGTTGGGGATCCATTTCCTGTCCTCTCAAATGTAACAAGACGGCACATAATGTCTGGGCAGGCCATCTATGAAGCCAAGGTCAGCTTTTGCTTGGAGACGGGAAATCGGAAGGACGTATGTCTTGTGTGGTAGCGCCCAGGACTTTGCCTCTCGTGTTGGCTCTTAGTGCCCTGCCGGGCTATCAAAGAGTACTAGCCCGACCCACAATGACTTAGTTGTTGTTACTTGGCTGATGGAACGAGAAATGACAAGGACATAAAACAGATATGGCTTTTCATTACTCTCTTCACTCCAACTCAGATAAAGTGTAGCTGGGCAAATTACATTTCAGTCATATGACAGTTTTTTTACTCCATTAAATCAAGTTCGATGCGTACATGAAAGTGACGAAATTATAAAAGCGGAGCTTGATCACGGCCCACATAAGAGAAGTTGAGCCTTTCTTACTTTCGGCGTCCTAAATACCCCCTTTTATATAGCCAAGTCTTTCGACTCTTCGGCTTCCATACCGATTGAGCTTTTTGTTAGACTTAATGCCTGCTGTGTTAATCCAACAGTCTCCTCCTACCAAACCGCATTCTCGCCTTTTGGCTCAACAAACCCACAAAACACAACTCTATACCATTTCTGCCATCAAAACATACAACTACCTAGAGGTCAATAATGTCGGCCGACCTAGGGGTAGCTATGGGGTTTTTCTCAGCTTCGTTTGCATCTTGGGCCATTTTGGGTGCTTTAGCCTACGGAGATGAGACAATTGCCACCCCTAATGATATGTTGTTCTTCACCTTCATTCTCTCGCTAGTCATGTTTGTCTGTCTGTTACACTTCGCCATTCAACTTCAATGTATCGGTCCAATCAAAAGGAGATTGTTCTTCACTGCCGCCGTGACGGGATTCGGTATCAGTACGGTATTTACGTGCGCTACCATCGGCTGGAGCAGTACTACTCGTCGCATCTTCTGGTCATACAGTGGGATATTTGGGGGACTCATCACTGAGGCTATGACAGCAGTCTTTGCGCGAATGGCCCGGAAGCTGGAAGCCGCGTTAGTCGTGCAAGACGCAAAACGGACAACTACTGTTGCAGAGCATGAGAAGTAAATGGCTTAGGTCTAGTTATTATGAATTCAGGAATAGATATTCGTTGCTTGTAAGATGCTCGACGCCTCAAGGGAAAGGTAGTTTGGTGGACTTAGCGTATGTCGGGGATCTAGGATTTGTAAACCAACGGAAATTTACTTGGACATGAATGTATCTCCTCGGCTACAGAAGCTAGATATTTTGTATGAGGAAATTGAAATTAATAATGTTTTAGATGAGTAATAAACTTGAGAGGGGATAAAGGAACCTGCCGATGTACCGAACAAGTTTGGGACTTTCGTCGAATATAAAGTACGTATCATCATCTGATAAACTTTTACGTTGGCCACTAGGACTCTATTAGGCAGTTGCTCTAAATACAAAATTTGTCTAGGAACCCACCAAACGGCATACACAATTCCTCGCTTAAGCCAACATGGTGAATGATGCCTGATCCGATGCTGCTCCTGTGATTTATGGCCTTGCCATTGTTCCTTGACAACTATCCTTGGCTGTTGGTTTTGCTAAGCGGAGCGGTAACAATCTTGACTTGCCTTCGTTAGGACAAGTGACCCATATTACTGGTTACACTCAAGGCACTGATGAGCCCGTTCAATAACGTCAAGCCAGGGTGGGAAAAGTCTGGCTACACATTGAACTAACTTTCTGTATGCAAATTTAAAGATTCACTTCCCAGCAAGTGCTCCTGGCGGATAGCGGATACTACCCAGTAGTCCATACCTTGCTGCTCACATCAGGTGGACTATGTGCTGAGCCGCACTCTTGCGATGCTCTTTTGTCGTTTAGTGGGGCTCTCGAGGCAATGGTCTTGGGTCAAATTTTAACGAAAGTTCCCAAACCATCGCCAATGCCATAGAAGTATTGTTGACTTACGTCTCGCTAATCCTGGTTCACCTGTCTTTTGCGGAAGGTGTCAAGACAATTGTCTTGAGCCTACATGAACAGAAGTCCCTAAACTCTATCAAAGTCCCAACTCATGGTTGATTCTTTCCAGAATTGCCACCGATACATCCACATCATCCACCTTGGCTCTTGAGGCATATGGCTCTAGCCATCCGGTAACAACCATCATTCGATCTCAGTCGTTCTTTGGCGAATCGTCCGTCGTGGAGCATCGGCGAGCCCGATGAACCCTTCTTGTACAGTCTAGCCGCTTCAACCGAACATGTACTTTGAGAATCAAACCCAGTTGTGTTCTAACCTCTGGTTTGAGTGGACAAGCTTAACATAAAAAGGGCCATGGGGCGAACCCGATTTACAATTTTGCACACTCCAGCAGTATCACTACATTCTCAGACGACACAATGAGATTCGACTATTTACTCCTCCCTGTTTTGTTAGTCAGTGGAACGGCTGCCTCATACGCGGGAAGCTGTCGAAATTGCTTCTCCGGTCGAGATGTTATCAACTTCGCCTGTGATTGTAGGCGGGTTGATGGGGGCTATTCCAGGACCAACATCGACCTAGGGAACTGCTTCCAGAACTTGCGAGGCACCATTGTGTATGGCCCAGGGTAAGTAGTGTTACCCTTTAAGAACACGGGATCCCAGAAGCTGAAAGTTGACAATCACACTTTTGCTCCAAGTGGGAGATTCGAGCGTTCGTGTGATAATATTCGCCTCGAAGTCCTCATCCCTGGGAATCAGGGTGTAGGACTCCGTGCCAATTGTGGAAACGGTGCAGGTGGCAAGCATTCGAATCTAGTTTACTTAAGTATGTTAGTTGCTACAGAGTTGGCTGCCTTATCCTGACAATATCACAGATCACCATCTTCACAACGATAATGGAAGACTTGTATGCCGTGCTTGATCGGCTGCGGTATTGCACTGTTGAGGGATGGGGTCATTTTGGGAAATGTTTTGAGTCCTTTTGCGCCTGATTCTGCTGGCATTGAAGCACAAGCAATCGATACTCTAGACCAGAAAGACAAACAAGGGAAGGAATGGAACATGAAGTTAGAATTAAAACATTCGTTTGCCGCCGATGACAATATTAATGAGTCATTCTAGAGCTGGTTTGATCATATAAAATCTACCCACTGCGGTTCTCATCCCTACGGAATGGATTACATCGTTTTATTGTGCGAGGCTTCAGTGTGAGGCTTCAGTGTGAGGCTTCAGTGTGAGGCTTCGGTGTGAAACCAAAGGTGATTAATAGTAAAAATGACTAGAACGATGGGCGCGTTGAAAATAACTGATGATTTACTGGTTGTCCCGAAATTTCAAGCCCACCGTCCCTGTCACATCATGAGAGTTTGTCCTTTTTCGCTTTGCATGTCGATTAATGCCTACGTGTGTTAAACATAACGTAATGGAAATGGTTTTGCCCACAAACTCCCAACGGACTGTATTAAGAGTAAGGTATACCGGGGCATAAAGTCAGAAATGTACGTGTAACCAGCTTTAGTTGTCCTTCCGGCTTGGCCCCCGGGCCGGGCGTAACAACGTGTGTGTGTGTTTTGTTTTTGTTGCTGAAGGACAAAGCTTCCTAGATCCGACTAGCCGAAACTAGGTTATCGTCAACAGTAGAGTTCAGTTAAAATAACTTCAAGATGAAGAAGGCCGTCGGAGGCTAGAAGTTTAGGGTCAGAGTCGCCGGGAATATGGAAAGTTTAGTAGTAGAGTTTAGGTATTTTCTCCGGAACTTTTGATATTGACATAGTAGCAGGGTTTCTTGAAGCTTGCCGCTCAAAGTCAATGCTATCGACAGGCACCTCTGTAATTTGACTTTTAACATTATAAACTAAAGATATTAGGATAAAGCATCCGCTGCTTACGACTGTGGTAATTCTCGTCATAGCGCATACGGACTTTGAGTTCTTAATTAGGTAGACTTCTGTTAAGTGCTTTAGTCAGACTTCTACTTCTGATAGCTGTCCCTGATGTTAATGCTGGTGTTTATCCCATCGACTGCGAGGAGGCAACATGTACATACCTATGAGGGGAACTAGCATGTAAGAATTCAGCCAAGACTTTTCTAGCGAACTAAATAGCGCAGATATTTGGTACCGCCAATATTTATGTATCCTGACTATGGAAGAGGTGCCCTCATTGTATCTTCATTTGGTGGGTTTGATTTGTGGTGATCGCTTGATACTTTCTACCCGTTCATACGCATTGGAGGCCGGAGCCCGTCGGGAGCCAATGAAGACCTAGATGCTAAAAACGCGAGAATTCGAGCGATACAACGCTTTGTGCTATATAGCAACAAGCGGTCTGGACGCAAGGTAACCGAAAAAAGCCAAGAATGCCTAACCAATCGAGCTATTGTAACTCTAGTTACGTAACAACCTGTACTATATACAGCAGGCACTGCCTTCGCTACCATGGGTAAGACGTCAAGTCTTGGAGGATGGTCTTCAAGATGGCATGTTAACAATATACTAAACCGCGGAGATCCGCGGCGAGAGGGCACAATCGGAGAATTAAGGAGAAAGTGGAGGCATTCTAGACTTCGGGGAAACCAGGTCATGAAGTCAGAAATATATGCAATTGGGTTTAGTTAGCCTGCCGAATCTGCCATCGGACATGAAAAACTGAATGTCTTTTCTGGTCCACCAATGAAAAGAAGGTGGCCGCGAGAGACTAGAAGCGGGAAGCGCTTTCGTACCTTGGAAAATGAGTCTTTCCTGACGGAAGAGACCCTGCATCCAACTAGTAGATCAAGACTTACGTTGCCGCTTACGTTACGGCTTACGATGCAACTTACATGGAAGGCTACATGACTTTTTGGAGTTTGTCTTGTATCTTGACAGTTGTCTCTGGCTTCGATTGGCATGTGTATCTATCCCTCCACGTTAAGCCGCCTTAAGTTTTGGGCGTTCTGGACTCAACGATTTAGGTTGGTCCAGGCGGCAGCATGGCCAGACAAGAGTATGGATTTCTCAACATGACAGAGTATAAGAAGAGAAGTCTGCATCACGTCGTCCACGACCAATCCTTCTACCCCTGAGTCGGAAATACCGATAAACACTTCTACTTCTTTATGAGGGCGGCTATATCCTACAAATTTAATGCTCTACCTACAGGCGTTACTCATTGCGCTGACAAGCAGCGGTATTGGAATCAAAGTACTTGCTGACGACCCTGGGTTTTGTAATAACGTGGCACTGTGTACACCATGCCTATGTGATGCTGGTGGCAAGTGTATATGTCAGAGAGAGCGGATTGCAAGTCTTTAATAAAGCTAACTGATGTTTTCTACCAGGAAGGATTCTGCCATCATGATCGTGGCAGTGCAGGTCCAAAGCACTGCGATTTGCAGAGCGGGGGCTGCAAATGCCCCCGGGGTTTTGAGCTCGCGATGAAAGATACAAATTCAACTATTAAGCGAAGAGGTGGATGTTTTAGTAAAGGAAGAGGTGGGATTGTAGGTGCCGAGCCTCACGGGTCATGCGGTCAGGTACGTTTCTTCTACTTCGTATATGACTTAACAGCACGAAACCCTTGTACTAAGAGCCTCAGTATAACAGCTATTTTGCATGCGTTGCCTCAGCGCCTTATTATTGCCGATGGGACCCCACTATTCAACAATGTGTCGATATCCGTGGACCAGGAAAGAAGAAGGAGCCACAAACGCCAACAGGTTCTGAGGTCAAGAAAGATCCGAAATCTATGAAAGACCCAGGACCCAAGAAAAACCCAAAACCCAAGAAAGACCCAAAACCTAAGAAAGGTCCCTCCAAGTGATGACGCAAGGAGTGCGGCCATTTAGACGAGTACACAATGGCAAATTGATAGGGATGTATCACAAACTGTTGGGAACATATTACACTTAGGGGCGTAGACACGCTTCGGAATGAAAGCCGTAATTTGATCAGATAAGAGCTATGACATATTGGTATTTCTTTGAAACGTCTATTAGGTCAGTTGTGCTAAATACTTACCCCTTTAACTTGAACTTACTAGTTAGCCTTACTTATGCTGCCCTTTATAACTGTGAGATGTAGCCCTACGGAGCCTGTGCGTTTCGTAGCTGTCAAGGGCTAAATAAGTAGGTTTTATCATTATCTTCTTGTTTTTGATGACTGCAAAGGGCTTCGCTCTGGGGCGGAGGTCCTCGCCTCTTCATAACTTTAATAGACAGCCCTTAGGTACAAGCAGGAAACACCTACTCACTGCTGAAAAATTACAATGAAAAATGGCATACAGATCTTGTCGACGAGCTTTTCCATTATCGTTTGTGAAGCTAAGTGCCGGGGCCAGGGCGGCGTGATCCCTATCAGGGATATGGCTTACAGCGCATCCAGTCAGGCCCCGAGCACCAGCCTCCACTGTCAGAAGAGCAATGAAGGGACAGGCAATGGGCTCTCCACCTCTCACGTTGCAGGCCATTGCATTACGTTATTCAAATTCCATGCCGAATGTGTGCCTTGCGTCAACCTTATCTGCTTTGACTGTGAGATCGTTCAGCAGGTCTCGACTGCAAGTTTCTGACTCGTTGGAAAGTTTACTCTGCCAATTATGACTGAGAGACAATTAGAACAGTAAGTGACTTTATTGAAGATGATGAATACAAAAATATGACTTGAGACAGTTGTCAATTTTTAGTTCTGATTTTACTGTTAGTGATGACGAATCACAGTCGAATAACAAGACTCTGATGACCTTCATCTTCCAACATCACATGTGTTGTTCTCATAGCTATGTAGCCCATTGCTGCGCAACTTTGCGCTCTCAACGCCATCTAAAGCACCTGTAAGTCCAAAAAAACCACGGGTTGCGCATTTGTCTTTAAGTATCAACATTAAGGTGGGTCAGACAGGTCACAAACCTGCGTCTTCAGTGTTGCTGCTGACATCTTTGACTTCTGCTTGGCGCCGATCTTTCATCGCAAAACGGACTAGCAAAGACATCGGAGGAATATTCCGAGGGTGTCAGTCTCACATGAACCAAATTGTTCTGCATGTAAAGGGCAGATCCGGCTTTGACATTTGCAGCGAGGCTCACTCGGTCATAAACTCTTGCCCGCAGAAGACGACCGAATCTATCTATGCATCTTACCAAATCGTCTACTAGGCTCCCTTGCACCTACAGGGCACATCAGCACAAAGTTGCACTAAACCTGTGTTATCTGTCGCTTTCCAAAGACAGTTGCCAGAGGTGGAATCCAGATTAGATACTTCAGTAATTATCAAAGGCAGACTTGAAAACGTGAAAACGGGTGAAATCGTAGTGAAACAGTCTCAGCAAGCAGATTTTAACAGATAATTAATACCGATATTTATTGAACTGTCGATTGTGTTGAAGTGCTCTTCAGTTCTACTAGTGCCATTTCAGTATTATCTAAGGTTGAGGATGATTGTTTCTGCCATCTCCACGAAGTTGAACCTTGCAGATAGAGTAAAAAGGACTTGCTAATATCAAGCTCAACCACGCTGATCCTGGATTTGAATGACTGGGACTACAAGTTTCTTTTTTTGCTGGGGTGAAGCGAAAATTTTCGGTTTTTGGCGTTCAAACACCGCCTCCCGAGCCGGGGCAACTTGGAAATACTCTGTAAGCCTTTGACTCCCTACATAATATCAAATGACAACATACGCCTTACGCCCCTTGCCAGTCAATGGGGTAACACACTCTGGAGGCCACGCGGTGCCGCCATTGCAATAGGAAGGGCATTTGTCCCTGCCATAATCGGAAGACACCACCTATTGAATTAGTTCAGGCTTCTTATGAATCTCAAAGTGTTCCACTTACACAACAATGGCTTCCATCACTATACTTGCACTGGAAAAACCCATGACAGGCCTCTACAGTAGCAAGGTAAGCGAGCAATGTGACGGCAGCTGAAATTGGAACCATTACTCAAGATTTAATATAGAAAAGTGACTGGAGAACCTGGTTGTTCAGAAAACGCGGACAAATCCTCCGTTTTATACTCCAAGCCATACTCACAACAGAGAAAACAATGCTCGCTATAATTCATCAATAGATTAATGTCATTGAGTGTTTTACCCTACCGTGATGCCGCGTTGTTATGAACCCGGTTCCCATGTGGGTCTGATGTACTGTATAATCTCCTCTACTGTATTGGTCAAGCGGTCGAATCCCAACTTGCAATCATATTTTTTTCATCCATGTACCTATAAGCGTAGAGGGTGTCTGCGGGACTGGCCCGCAAGGAATCCTACATTTGCAGGTCTTGTAGCCACCGGAGACGATAGCCCGACTGGGCGAGCAGAAGTTCGCTTCAAACCTGAGCAGTATCTTCAAAGTCATTCTAGAACGCACAGACGATGGGTCGCCGGCCACATAAGAGTTAGCTACAACATGCGTAACACAATTCAAATACACACAGTGCAGTCCATTATTCTGATTCGATACTAGGGCCTGTAAAGGGTATCTCTTTGGTGAGAGATTGGTGGCACTGCACCCACGATTTGTCTCATGAGTCGCGTGGATGATATACCCTACTATGGGTCCCACATTGTTCTAACTAGGAGTTACCAGGAGACCATCAGGTACAGATACCTAGCAAGCGATGTTCAAATGCTGCACCTGTGGCTGATACTGCTCCATAAAGTTTTGTGCGTTGAGAAAACAGAGACGGCTTTCTGCCCTATTCTGAGTGAATCTTCTTGTCTGATCTGTAGTTACTACAACAACTGGTTGCAAACACAATATTATGTAGTAATGTCGACGTAAGAGAACTCGTCTTTCTATCCCAAAACCAGTAGTAGAGTAGGTTTAAAGTTTATAAGTCACAGGTCTGGACCTGTTGAAGACCGCGTCATGTATTTATGGCTAAGTGATGAGCAACATAAAAGTTAAAACGTCTGAGCAGTCTACCTGTTGGAAGTATACTGCCGGTTCCGGTGGGTAAGCCGGGGGTCTATGTCCTTCTTTATGAAATGTTTGGCGATAGATGACTATACTATGGGCAGGGTGGCTTGACAAGTAATGCTTTGGTAGACTGCCAATTTGGCTGAGTCACGCTATCATTACCTGCGTTCCAACAGTGTATGTGGGCACGTGTGAAGGTTGTATGAGCTGCGAGGAAGAGAGGATGAGCTGTGCAATCAAGTTTCAATAGCTTAATAGGGGTACTCAGGCTTAGCCGTCGGTGTCAGCGCCTCAATCGGCTCGCACAGTACCAGTGTTAGCCGGATCGTTAGCTGCTGTTCCTTCGGTGGGAACTTGTGGTAGCCGGGTCTCAATTTGTTGATCATCTTCCACGGAGCTTTTTTAAAATTAACAGCACTGATTGGCATTAGTTTGTGGCATCGCAACTTCGAAGCTTGACTCAGTCGCCCGATGGCCCGATCCGTAAGCAGCCTGGTGTATCGTACCTCGTGTTATTGCCCTTGCCAGTACGTACACTGACACGACCAGCACTCGACGACACGAGAGTCGAAGAATGCGTGCGGTCATGTCCGGAGATGGTATGGGTACTTGTTCAACTTCGACCTCTTCGTTGACCCACAACATCCTTCTGATCCCCCACCGTGCTTCTGGTGCGTCGTCGTGTTGTCGCCTTATACTTGCTGCTTCAGCACTTGCAGGTTATCTTTCGTTGATCAGAGCTCCTCTTCCGTTCGCAATTTAGTTGAAGTTTATCGAGTTTTCCATATATCGAAAATCAACTGGAACTATGCATGCAGCTCGTTCATCTGCTTTCCCATGGCCAAGACCAGTGCTCGATGGTCATCGGCGGTCATCTGGTCCTTCCTCTTGTAGCAGGAGCGCCCCTGTTGGCCGACCTCTGTAAGAAATTTCCCGCTGGGCTATTTGATTACATAGTTAGAAGCCTGCAGTCTTTCCATGGGTCAGTCTGGCTTTCATTGTCGGCTTTCGTGTTTGTCGCATTGGCTGTTTCGTTCCTCTGGTTTCGCCCGCATTAGATACAACGTTGATCGTGCCAAGGCCCGCCTCCATGTTTCCCGACGGAGCGCATCTCGAGTCTTAGTACCGCCCGGCAAGTTCAGCGCCGAGCGTGTAGTCCTTACGAGTGAAATGGATGATGGCTGGCTTTCAGCCTCGAACGTCGCCCCGCTCCTCTGTTGCCAGTCGATCGCGTCTTCGAAAAAAGAAGATAGGAATAATACTTCTATTCCATGGAAACAACACACAGTGGATAAACGGAAGAATAACTCTGCTTGTATTGCTTGTACTCAACGGAGAAGAGCACTAGGCGAGACAGCATACATATACGATCATTTGTGCAAATTACTCAACTCTCATGAGCACAAAGCATGGGTTTAAGTAATGACAAATCCGTTTTTATTATCCCCTGTTCTGAATTACATAGCTGCGCCGCATATTACCTAATTGTGCCGGTTGGAGCAATGGGCCTGATCAACCTGTCTCTATTGAGGACAGGAGTTGATGCCCTTTTGGCCCCTACAGCAGCTATCAAAACCAGCCCTACTCTGTCCAGATAATATAACGCAACCAGTCTGCCGAAACAGATTTTAATTAGTCTTGAGATCAAACAGATATATTCTCCGGGTTACTAGCACTTTGCGAATTACACGTGAAGATACGGGGGTCGGACCCCGTATCTTCATAGCTTTTCTGAACAGGTTTTATGGGTACACTTACACCCTCAAACTTGTTTTTGCCGCAACAACTTCTCGTTAATCCATTGTGTTGTGAGCCGTCCTGGCCGCAACAAAATACGAAAAGATCGGCAGAGGCTCTAAAAGCAGGAGTTTCTAACGCATTAGCTGATATTTTTACTGACAGGATAGGAATTACAGGCTGGTGCATACACTGATATCAAAGAAATAAACAAAAACACAACCCTAAGCTGCATTTTGTTATGCCTTTCTTTTCTTAATTTGCTACTTATGAAGCAAGTTACAGCAGAATAGTGTTAGTTTAACAATGCTGATACAGGAATTTCTAAAGTATAGAAGAAGAGACTTTAATAGAAGTAGCATAATCCAACCAAGACGGAAAATAAAATTGAGGGCATACGGCCACTTATATAATGCTTTTATGATGTTAACAGCCCGGAAACACCGGAACCTTCATTGATGATACAACCGGGTATGTTTTATCAAACCCTGTGCCTGCCTGCATTTAAATCAATCTCGAAATCTTTCTGTTAGCACGACACTGAGTCTGAGACTGTTGCGTACAATAAACGACCCTTCCCAAACCTGCCTACCCAGATAATCCTAGAGCTAGACCCAACATATTTAGGTTATTGTAGAAACTGTGTGACGAGATAGCACGGGGGAGTCAGGTTTAGTTGCATGATCCATGTTCGAAGTGAAATCTTCCCAAGCTTGCTGAAAAGTTTGAGCCATCCGCAGCACCGTTGCAGGTGCTAAATTTACCATACTACTTCCCTTAGAAAAACGGCTCCCTTCACGTATTACCATCGGCTCTCGTTTGCAAACCCCATCGGTTTGTTTAGGCAACGCAAGTAGGCTACTATCTTGCCAGGTGTATGTGACTACAATACATTTACCCATACAATAACATCCGCAACCCCTTGTTATACTGTATTGAAACATTACATGTACCGTGTGGATGGTAAACTCGCAGGCGATCGGATACCGGCATTCAGTTATTAGATTAGAACGGGTATACCGGCACAACTCTACGCATTGTGTTGGGCCGAAATGCCGGAGCCCTTATGTACTGAACAATAGAAATCACATGTAGAGTTTGATGCTTATTTGTTTAGGATTACTAAGGAAGCATCAACGATTGTTATGGCGGTAGGATTTGTTCGTAATTAGTTGGATTACAGAATGGAGATGGAAGTTCGGATTTCTTGAGTTGCATGCCTATCGTTACTAACTCGACATCATGCCACTCTTTATCTCGGTCACCGTATTTTATCTCAATGCATAATGCGAATTGGTGAAGATAGATAGATTCAATGAAGCCTGTATTAGTCGACCTCTAAAACTCATTGACGGCCTACACTCTATACGTTCAATATCACGTCCAACAAATCTGTAAGTTACTGGTTCGGATTGCCCGTTAGTTTTGAGTCATGCTCAGGCTACTAGATTGCCGGTTTAACCGTTAACCACGGGAAAGCTCGGGGACCAAAAATATCATCCCGAAGGGCTATCGTAAACACCTGCGGACGCAGTTTCTTCCACAGAGAAGACTTTACATGCGATAAATTTTGCCAGCCTCCCGACGAGCGTTGGCGTATTGCCAACCACAACCAATACCCATCAAAGACAACGAGTGGCTTGAATTTATTCCCAGCAATTTAGCACCAGAAAACCATATGCTAGTGAACGAAGGGTTATTACCCTGTTGTTGCGCCGTAAGAGTCACGCCAGAAATTGTTCCAGATAGCGCGAACGGCGTAATGCCCAGCCGAGTGCACACCATCTCAACTTTCTTGCCTGACAGTTTTGGGACCAACCTGATGTTAATAGGAAATTACTAACAGAAGAGGTTAGGATCAAATGTCTTTGAATTGCTTAATGACAAGACATTTTCGTGCCTCGTAGCGTATGCCGAGATTCTTGTATCCGATCTCGGTTCACCAACATCACATGATAATTCCTGAGGTTCTCTAGCCGTTAATAAAGAAATAAAACTACGACTTATAGGCACCAAGCAATACCAAATTACCAGGGATGCTAGGATATATCGACTCAGTACTCCCGAATGCGCTACCACGCTCAACAGGACTGCCAAAGGTATCAGCAAGGACATGAGACTCGCTACTACAAGCCTCGAAGCAAGGACTTCCTACCTGCAAGATTAATTAAACTCCTAAAGACAGATCAATTAATATTCGCGGACGGTGCTTCAAACCTAAAAATCCAACCGGCTGTTCGGGAGTGCTAGTCTAAGCCTTCTTGTGTCCATCCCACCCCGTGCGGATGATCCTCATTTTGCTCAGGCAAGGAAGTATCCATTTGTACTCCAAAATGACTGATATCTGAGCTTTTGATAAGGTTAGTATTCACAGGCATTATTGAAAAAAATAGATGTTATTGGCTTTACCCCGCCCTCGGTAAGAATTGGGTGGGTAATTTTCGCCAGAACACAACGGAATTACACAACGTCAATCGGCACACGGCATTGAAAGTTCTCGTCACATCAAACCTAAACTTGTAAACCTGCAGTTTCTGGTTCAAGGTGGACGAATCGGGCAGGAAGATCACGGCTCAGTCTTGTATTGTCTCCTAACGTATCACATCAAGTACGGAATTACTTTAGAACATCCCTATTTACCTTTCCAGTTTCCCATCTCACGCAGGGGCTACATGGGTGGGACGTCAGATTGACACGGCACTGTTCTCGCCAAGGACGGGTAAGGCTCATAGGTAAAGCATCGCCAACCGCGAAAAGGGCATTTTCGAAATCGGAGCATAGAACTGTGTCACAACACAATCTAATAACCGATCAATTGGATAGCTAGAAAGTCGTCTTGAAGCAATATGACAATTCCATGGCAGCTAACGAAATCTTTGGCAGGCTGATAAGAGCAATAATGATAGGTTAGTTGTTGGTATCACAGTAATAGCCATGTTCGGGGTTTCGCAACTGGGCGCGGTTTCGGACAAGAGTCACGATATTTTGGGTAACTGTATATTCTTCTTGTCTAACCGTGTGAGGGGCTGCTGGAGACGGCCGGTGTTTACAAATTGTGATTACCATCGGCGCCGATATTGATCATAATGTCAAGTCCGACCAGCTATGTCGGTCCGGCGAAGCTCAAATGAAAACCATCTCGCCGCCCGCCGTCAAAAAAAAGCATTGTCCTAACGCTGATCACTGATTACAAGCGCCAGTGCATATTTGGGCACCCTCTGGAGGTGGGCATCTTGCTCCTGTTGGCACTATACCGTTGTCGCCGCCACCGACGCCCTCTCCGGTGAATGGTAAGTAACATTTACCAAGATCATGTTCACATGGATTGTCTGCGTCGGGACAGCAGTATCCGTATGCCTTGTCGTTGAAATTGTAACAAGGCACAGGTTCGACCTTTGGAGTAGCGGGAATGCTGGTGCTAACGCTTGGCTTGGCGTGAGTCGAAGTTGAAACCAAAGCAGTTGTGGTAATCTTGGCCGGTGGTGCCGTGGAGGTGAGAGTTGTAAATGTCGAGGTGGTCGCGTTGATGGCGCAGGACTCGCCACGAGCACGGAGCGACCTGGAGGCCGTTCCACATGAGAAAACGTCGAGGCCGTTCCAAGCGACCGCTCTGTCCCCACCGCCTCCGCGGTTGTACGAAAGCTCGCGGACCAACTGTTTAACGTTGGCAGCAACCTTTCCAGGCACTTGTAGCCGCTCCCGGTACTCGGCCTGGCTGAGGAACACCGCAACCATCCCGCTAACCAACGGCGCCGCCATCGATGTGCCTTCATTTATGGCGTCCTTGTTGCCAACGTTGTATGCGCAAAGAGTGCGGCCGATAGCGGAGGTGTCAAGTTCTCGGGGCACGCCCTGAGAATACTCTGTTTGCTTGCCGGCCTCGTCGACTGCGCCAACAGTAATTATGTCGATATCCCGCCCGAAATAACCTGGGAACCCAGTAACAAATTCGCCTCCATTGGGTTGATCCCTCTGGTTGCCAGAGGTTGTCACAAGAACAACGTCTTCGGCAATGAGCAGTTTTAAGACTGTTTCAAAAGCATCGATTGTGTCTGGATCTTTAAAACCCGGTTGCACACCGGCGGTGTTGCTTTTTAGGACGAGTAACTGAATGCCATATGAAAGATTTATGACCGCTTTGCCTTGCAACTTCTTCTCTACGACGTCGTTGTGGATAAGGAGAAGAGACGATAAAACGACACTCAACCTTGGAATTTCGCCAACCTTGACAACGACAAGATCGGCCTTCTTGGCGGTTCCAAAGGCAGGCCCATTAATTAGCGATTGAACACATGACCCATGACCTTGCTCGTCAGTCTCTCTCTTTTCATTAGTAGGAAAAATCCAACGTTTGGTTCCCTTTGCATTTTTGAACTCATCGTGGTCTGGGTTAGCACCGCTGTCGATCAGGTAAACCGTCACCCCTTCGCCAGCCTCTTTAGGGTACGCGTATCCCGGCATTTCGTCAAGCTTGGCGCCCAAGTCGCTAAGCCCTGGAGGCATTGACATCATTCTCAGGAAACTCTGGGCGGCCTTGTCTACGATGACATCCCCGAAGTCCTCTTGAACGACACTTGGGGGTGGACTTGATGGTGGGTTTGACGACTTTGGAAAATCTTTCGAAGCATCGGTATTTAGTTCAACGAGGTCTATCTGTTACCATAAACTCCGTTAGAAAAACCTAGACTCTTTTTTGAAATTTTGACAAGGACCTACCCTTTTGTCGCTAGCGATTTTGGATGCATTCTCTTCAGTCGTGACCAGGACGTATATAACAACTTTAAAGCCATATAGTTCCGCAAGAATCTCGAAAGTGCCTGGTTGGGCGAACGGCTTGAGGAAAGCTTCCAAGGCAGCCCTTTGTGTTGCATCATTGGCAACTGCCTCCTTTGGAAAAATGATATAGCTTGTCGGGGCTTGACTAGGCTGCGATGTTGACGAGCTGGATGCTGAAGAGCTGATGGTAGCTGTGGCTTTGACACTGGTGGCTTGGCTTTCTGCCGTGGCGCTGACAGGTATCATGGAAAGAGTTCGCTCGTCGGGATGGTCGTCGCCGTTGTCAGAGCCACTGTCAGGGTTAAGCTCTACTGTCGTCCCGGCTCCTACAGCGACAGCGGGGCCTGTTCCGAATGCGACAAAGCCACCACCAACGCCTCCCACGACTACAACACCCGCCGCTGCGGCGACCAGCGGAATGACTAATTTTTCCCCATGTGAGACAGAGGTGGTAAGAGGGGCCGTTGAGCTGGTGGCTGATGTGTATGTCGAAGGCGCTGTAGTGTGTAGAGTTGTCCTAATGTTGTGAGAAGTCAAGCCGGAAGACAATGAAATTGGCAATGAATTCGATGGCCTTAATTTAGAGCGAGAAGTATGGTTTGCAGTTTGAACAGCTTGACTTGATGTCTGTGGCCGAAAAGAAGTTGATTCTGCCTTGAATGGAATTGAGGAATTCGAATGTTGCCTACCCTTGGTCGTAAGGGATCGTTGGTGCTGAGCATCGACAAGATCGAGCAGCAACCAGTAAACCAGACTTGTCAGAAGCATTTCTGCAGCAGGAGAATAGTAACACAGAGAACCTAAAATGAATGTAATAAGGGCTAAGCCTAAAGATAGCGAGTGTGGATGAGATGTATTTTCATACGCAAGCGAAGAGGCGATTGTGGCGTTACGCAGATGGCTTGAAGAGCAATGCCATTCCTTTTAAGTCATTTCCATACACTGCCGCAGCACACTCCTCGAATGCGGACTGACTAAAGTACATTCACATAAGTGGCTGTTGCTTCTCAAAGGTCAGCCGAGTCTCTCCATAGCGAGCCGAATAATTTAATCATAATCCTCTTCTTGCCAATCTTCTAGGTATCGTGGCAGTACAGGGAACCTTTGAGTTACAAACTTTACAGTAATTCTGGCTCGGAAAATACTGATGTATACAACGTACCATTATGTATTTCTGTTACGAGGGGGAAATGTGGGTTAGAAAAGGGGTCGGCTGTACTTTAGTAAGGCAGCAGTCAGATCGGCTGCTGTTGCCGAGATCGCCCTGATTAGACATCTGTAGATGGCTCCAGAGGGAGTAGTCTGTATATGTTCACAGCACCGAGCCACACTTCCAGAGGACCAAATCTCCCTGAGCCCCTTCAATACAAAATACAGTAATAGTACTACAATCCGGGGAACAACTGGCCCCTGTGTAGCGGTAGCGCACATATAAAGTTATGAGCAGGGGATAATGATGCGGCATCCACATTGCCGAGTTTACGCTTTGTGGCGCAATTGCCTGTACCGACCCGCTCATAGCACGAAGTCTTATTTCCAGTTAAAACTCGTAAGGGAGACAAGTCGAGGCGAGGACTATTTATAAGTGATCTGTCGTTTGAATATACTTGTAACAAGCTTTGGGGCATAAGTAGCGTACATATTTCCCTGCTCGCTCTTAATTACCTCGCTTGTCGTAGGTATGTGCCGCTCTTATACCTATTAATTTTCCCAAGTGCGATCAATTCAGTCAGGTCGCTCATACCAGGCAATTATACGTCTTTACAAATCTCACAAAAAAACAAAACCCAAGTGACTTGCTATCCTGGATCGCAATCAATTTTTTACAAAGTGGTAGTAATCCCTGTTTATCCCGTTACTGCCTTTTCTTTTGAAGAGAATTCTATCAATTGTTAGCGCTTGAACCAACACACTTATTCCTTGGTCGTCTCATCCGCTCGCTATACTCGCCAGCTCGCCTTGAGCCCAGCTTTGGCAGGAATCGAAATATTACATGCGGCCACATTAGGGTGAGCAGCTGGGCGAGGCGGCAGCATTTGGGCAAGAAAGTGTTGCGGCACGCCAGGAAGACGCCTTAAAGAGAGGGCAAAAAGCAGAGAGCCCAAGAGAACCAAAACTTTCGTAAGGCACATCTTGACTTTCACAGAGGCGGTGTCGTTCATAATCCACTTGTTGGCCACTAATCGTATTCGTCATATCCCATCGAATGCCAGAAGACACTATACTTGCTAAGCCTGGGAAACTTGGCCACATTTCCCGGGTACCTTACTTCAATCGACACATATATAAGCATTACGAGGTTCTAACCATGTATGTTCATTTGCAAGGTATTCTGATTAAGCTTCTGTTTTAACAGAGATTACCGGTATCTCCGACATACCTAGAAATTAGAGAAAAGGAAAAAAAATCGGAAAGCTCGGCTTATGATTTATTGAAACCAATGGGCATGAGATCCCCGATTGACTTGCCGAAAATGCCGTCACGGGGCATTCGATGGGATAACCCGGCAAACGCAGCTTAAGCTCCAGATGGAGATAAAATCTCCTCGTTGAACGGTTCTCCGTGTGCGAGGAGACGGGCAACCCTTCCTTCTTCCCGTCAAGGCTCAGGAGAACCATGTGATCCACCTAGTACTGCAGTGTAGCAATCTCAGTGTACATTTTCAGCTAAGATTTCACATCAAGCTCTGTCTCGCTTCTAGTATTCTTAAGTTTTATTTAAGTTAGGTTTCGGTCGTCAGACAGTAAGTTCGATAATCACCGGTGCACATACCCAGTTCACATTGTGAGTAGTCTCTGCTCTGGTAGGACGAGGCTGAAGGCATGGCTTACCCGCTGTGTGACAAGGTGAATTTGACTCGCGCAGCCTCAAAATTTGACCCGAGTTTGGCCTTGTGATCTCTTGGCTTTGGTGAATCTGTGTTGTTCACGATGTTATTCACTATCAAACTGAGATTTGCCAGAGTTTTTTTTTTTTTTTCCCGCTATTTTGATCTCAACACAACCAACAATAGTAAACGGCCCATATTGGAAAAAAGGTAAAATATTGGCCCAATACCTTGAGGTATTCTGCGTTGAGCATCAAAAAGTGTGTCTCAAACATCAATAACAATTCAGAAGGTCATTGAAGCTCACAAAATGTCATTTAAAATTTGGTTCAGATTGAGCAAGAATTACCTGACCGCATTTTTAATTTCGCCCACATTGGATGACAGAGTGGCTTCTGATTTTATGAAGATCCTGCCCAGCACTCTCAAATAGCAGGCCTCGTCGACGCAACATGGACGTCTGAAAATGAAGCGGCATTCAATAATGCAATTAACATCGTTTACCTAATATTAACCTACGGACTTGGCACTATTTCCATATAAAACTAACGTACATGATAAGCGAGTGAGACAGACAAGCGAGTGAGACAGTAAACCAGACCTTCGCGACAATAATATCGAAATCTATAACAAGAAATCTTAGATTGATTAATACTACTCGGATTCCTGTTCTTCGGATGTTTCCTCAATAAATTGACATGTTCTCGCGTTGTGGCCTGTATTCCCGCATACGCCACACCGACGATGAGTCGTCTCAGACCTCACTTTGCGACCACTACTCCGTCGCGTTTCCTCTTGTAGTTGCGTGTCTGCCTCTCTTTGCGACTGTATATCCTCTCCAGTAGATATAGTAAGACTTCCTCCTTTCTGTAGACGTGTTTTCTTAGCCCTTCGACGCCGACTTAATATTGCATTCTCCTCTCGAAGGATTTGAACCTCTGACTCTAGTAATGCTACCCGATGCCCTAGTCCTTCTGTCCCTCTGGCTAGCTTACTCACAGCACTATAAATTGATGCTGGAGAGCTGCTTCGGTGGCGTGAGATTCGACTCTTAATAAAAGTAGACTGTGATCTTGCTTCGCTTGGGTTGCTCGGCGTCCTAGAGATCCAAGGGTCTGGTGTCTGAGGGACCCCCTCCTCAGGCGTTGGCGTTCGGAACTTTACATCCAGCTTTGAGAGAACACTTTCTGCATTCAAAGGGACAAGTCCAGCTCCTCGGAAACCTCCCTGGATATTTTTCCTCGTAAAAGACTGCTTAAAAGCTTCGTGAAATGCTGCAAAGAAATCTTCCTTCGAGATATGGGTTGTGCCTCGCCGCATCTTATTCTCAATTTGCCGACCGTAGGCATTCTTTAACGGCTGAAAACAACCAACATCTAAGGGTTGAAGTAGATGAGACGAGTGAGCCGGCATGCACAGTGTAATAATGTTGTTTTCTTGACAAAAGAGCTCGAAGGCTGCGGAGTGGTGACTTTCATGACCATCAACAACGAGGAGGCGATATTTCCTAGACGTACGTAGTTTTGTATAAATGTCGAAGTGTCTGATCTAGTCAATACCTCTCTCGTTTGTTGTCCATCTATTTTCAGACGTTGCAATAGCCCAATCGCCCGGAAGAGAGGTTTCTGTATACCAGCTTGAGAGGTGATACTGGCCTGCAACGATGATGTATGGCGGGATGCTCTCCCCTTGGGAATTAATAGCCTGGATAACTGTAACCCATTCCCTATTGCCAGGCTGTGTCATCTTCGTATTTGAACGCCTTTCAGCACTTGTAACAACCATTCCAGAAGCAATAACGCCCATCATAAAGCCGGTCTCATCAAAGTTGTAGATATCAGCATCAGCAATACCATACTTCGCAATTGTATTCTTCACAAGCGAAAACCAGCCACGAATCACCTCTGGATCTTCGCATTAAGCTCTCTTATAGTCATACTTGCGAAAGAAACGCGTCCTAAGCTATGGTTGTCGCTTGACGAAATTAGAAGCCCAGCGCTTCCCAACTGGAGGCGCGTCGCGCTCTGCGAGAAGTCGATTGGCCATTTCTTCCACACCACTCAGCCGGGGAGGAAATGATCGCGCATCTAGGTCGAGAATATACTCAACTATTGTCTTCTCTTCTAAATCTGATAAATTCCGTGAATTAGGCATGCTGTCGCGTCGTGAGACTATTCCCTTTAGTCGCCGGCTTAATGTTGCGTGACTGACTGTATAGAGTGCACCTGCGGCCCGAGCACTAAGTTTTGGGTCATTTCTCATTGCTTGAAGGGCAATTTGTAACCTTCTTTCAATACTAGCTGATTCCATGATTTATTGTAGAGGAAAAGGTGCCGGTCGCGTCAAGGTGCGACGGTCGCGGTTTACTGTCTCACTCGCTTGTCTGTCTCACTCGCTTATCATGTACGTTAACGGGGTTGGCATCTTATCTATGGCCGCTGTTGGCTGTGATCTCATCAAGTGCGGCACGGAAACAGACAGAAGGCGTAGCAGGAGGGTGTGTGGCTAACCAAGGTAAGCATTAATCAAGGCTTTTCTACCCTGCCCAGTCTATAGACTATAGAAATCTCACCACTGATGAATATTCCTGGACTGAATTTCTGGACTCAGTCGGAAGGAGGTCATAGTTGGCAAAGGCCGGTATAATCAATGTATATGCTTCCTGCGTGTCTTGCGCTAATCCTGCCTTCACCGCCTCATCCGCAATCAGGCGGAAGACAGGGTGCTCTCTTACTGGGTTGATACCACCGATATTCCGCCTACTTTCCATTCCATCGCCGTTTATCTTCTCAATAGCCGATGCTAACGCAAGAATAAAAAGAGAGAATAGCTCTTGGGCGTACTGTAAGGTCTTGGATGACCCGGGACGCCCTTCAATGACAATATCTCGTACTCGCTCTGCAGACGCATTTTTGGCGTTGATGCTAAGACCCTGGTTTAGTTTAAATGACCTGATGTAATTCAACGGGGACACTCACTCAGCCGCCGTCGATGAGAGGAACATTCCCAGATACGATCCACCAAAGTTTTCCGACTCTTCCATGCTTGGGCGCTCAAAGCTCTCGTCTTGAAAATCAACATAATAAATGAGTAGTAAGTATGGTCGAGCCATTCGTTTAGCTGAGCTAACTTCTTCTTCAATTGACTTTGTTTTCCGTACCCAACTACCCGGCCGAACGTTTCATAAGTTGTTGGTCTATCATTCTCTTGCACATGTGATGGGCTACAAGCAGTCCGAGTTGCGTCTGTGTATAGCGATAAGGATAATGCCGCCTGGAATACTTCGGGATGCGTCAACTTCCAACGATAAGAGTTGACGCCGGGGATCCCTGAGCTGCGAATCCTTTGTCTTTCTAGGTGGGAAAAAAGACGTTCCCGTGTTCGATGCAAATGGTATTCTCCGGTTCGGCAATCCGTTACGTTGAACCCCCAGCACAGGTTTATGGTTTCTGTTTGCTCCCCGTCACCCAGAAGCACTGGTGCGAACTCCTGCTTCCATGTTATTGTATCCTGAACACTCAAAGCATTCATACTGTTTTCAATTACGGCACAGAGAGCTTTCGACCTTTGCGCAGCATCACTGCTATCGCCCTCAATACGGATAGCAGTACTCGAGTTAATCAGTAAATAGGTTTGAAGTGGATTTAGCTTGTCTGCACCTGTGTGATACGCGTGGGGAGCGTGGTTCTTAGGCTGAACCTCTAGAGAGACTTTCAACGGCCCGCGTAGGGGACTAGTCAGCTGATTGTAGGTGACGTTATCTGTGAGATTGGCGTCTTGTCGTTGACCTGAAATGATTTCCCAGAGAAACCCAGTGTTATCAATATTCAACTGTTGAATATTCATGTCACCACGCAAATGTTGACGGAACATTTCACGGATTCTAGAATAGCCGTATTTCTGGGGGTTTCCACGTTCGATGGCGCTTTTACTTGTTCCAGTGGTTTTTCGTCTGTCGGAAACGACGTAGAGTGTGAGCCAGGCCAGCTCATATCCCGGTACCGCCGAGGAATTCATTGGGTCTGATGCAAGGCTTCTCCTTACCCAGGCCCGAATCGCGGCAAGGATGACGGTAATGCTCAACTGAATAATCGTAGCTGACCAATGAAGAGCACGGAGACCGACAAACTGAACAACATATCCGGCAAGTGTAATGATGGTCGAAACAGTAACTAAGTTCCTATAATCATCTGAGCTTTCAATACCTTAAGTTGTGTTCTGCTACGTACCGGTAGCTCATGCTGCTTAACCGCGAGGTTCTGAGTTTGTTATCATCCTTAGAATGGATTATGACGCAAGATGGGAATTGCTGATCGCCGACAGTTTGTCTATGCTGAAGACTAAAGAACTTTAGCCCTTCCTGGGCTCCCATTTCTGTGAGAGAGAATGTCCGCTCCTTAGTAACCCCTTCAATTACATGACCACATAACAATATGCCTGTTATCAAGAAAGTTGTGCCTGTACAGAAGCATATGTATGCGTAACCAGCTATAGGGCTTCCAGCTTTATCCCATTTCCAATAGTATGTTGTGATACCCGGAAATGCTATTCCGAACAGTTGGAGAAGAATTCCTAGGCTTGCCCAAGCATGTAATTCTTGCGATGATGCTGTGCCGCTACCTACATTGAGGGCCAGGTTCGGAGCGGCATTGTAAATGGTTTCTAACTCCCACTTGAGAGTCTCATCGAGATAGGCTTCCATGACACCGACGTCAGTTTCAATGTAACGTTTGTTGAAGGCTTTTTTAAGATCGAAAACCTCTCCATCGTGTGCGATGAGCATAGCCTTCATACTACCTGAATCCCCAATCAAACGTACGACCTGTCGGCCGCTCCATAACTCACAGACATTCTCGGAAGTTGACGAGAGAAGCTCTTGTTCGGCTATTGATCGACTCTCCCGTGCTCTGCTACGCATTGGCCAAGGTCTACAAGGCAAAAACAGCTACTTGCCGACCAACAAGAGCTTTCATCCGTTTCCCGCCACCAACGCGTATCGCGCTGACCATGATGGTGATGGTGCCTAGAGGTCCCATGGCTAGGAGAATGTTGTCTGCCCAGCCCATGCTCATACTGAGGAATTGCTTGGTCACCTGTTCTCCAAATAGTGTGAGCAACGGCGCCAAATCACTGAACAAATTATTTGAGAACTCGTCGCCCTCGAATTCCTTAGTCGGTGCCATGTTGTTACTGCGCTGTGGAATGAGAAAGCTAGAAAGGTGGCGCATGGATCAACTGCCAATTTATTCGGCCCCCTCTCCCATGTTTTCGCTGAATGAGAAGGCATCCGTTGCCTTTTTCTTTCAGCTGCTGCAAGAGTCCTTGGCATATGCAAGTCCTGAGCACACGTGAATGAGAAAGTTTAGAAACGGTGGGCCCTGTTGGTTGTGATCCCACCAAGTGCGGCACGGAAACAGACAGAAGGCGTAGCGAGAGGATGAGTGGTCAAATAATCATCAGTCAGGGCTTGTCTAACCGGCCGAGTACTATGGACTGCAGAGGTATTGGAGGATCCAAAGCTATGTAACATCGAGGTCCAAGATAGGAAATGCCGTGGCTACACTAGAAAAGCCATGTTCTAGTCAACCAACATCAGTGGCGAGGATTCTGTGAGGCAATGGAGGCGGGAAATTGAAGACGGCCCTGATATACTTAGCACACCTTATTCCGCCAAATATTGCTTCTGCTGAGCCATGTCCTCTTTTCTTTTACAGATCCAAACTAGTTACAAAGTAGGTGTCGGAAACAAAATCCTGGAAACTCGTATTTAAAAATATATGCCGATTGTTGATGAATACAAATCATGTTGTGGCTCTGAGGACATTCGACGTTTGAACATTTTGCAATACTGACGAGCAAGGTATGGCTTGACCAGGATGAAACTAGTTCTCAAATGACTAAACACATAGATATCATTTTCATTTTGATTTTGGCTTGCCTATGATAGTACACGACATCTGAAACCAGTAACATCTCGTTTCTCACCGCATTCTCTATGCGATGGGACCGATAGTATCGGGAACGCCGCACTGGATTCCGCAAGCATCAGTATATATTCTAGCACAGAAACCCGAGCTTGCTGATGCGGGATCAAACTTACATAGTAAACAATCAAACTGCCTCCGTTGAAGATTGTCTCCACTGAAACCGCTTCATTCTCGGCAGGCTCAACTGTTACGTCGGGTCGCGTGTTCCAAGAAATCTGCGCAACTGAAGCAGGTTGACCAGTCCCAGGTTTCACTGTAGCGTTGGCCCAGACGCCGGGGTCTCCGGCCGTTGCCTGGGCAAACACGTCGACATCAACCTGCTGCGGTGGATAGGGGGAGCCCAAGCCCACTGCGCCGGCAACCTTTATAACCAGTCTGCCGTCAAAGGGTGATGGGATACTGAAATCGGTAATCCCGGTTGCTGGTGAGGACTGGCTCTTTGCACCTTCAAGGATGGCCTCTAGTGGGGTTGTGCTGTCGCAGCCTGGGGTTGGTCTCGTTAGATATGCGATCGATGCGAATGGCTCTACATCACCGTGCTAAGCTTGCTAACGGGGCAAGATCTCTACTTACGCGAAAAGTCGGCGCGAACACCCCACTGTCCTTGCGCGACGGCAGCGTGGGCGCTACCTGCAGCGAGAAGAGTCGTCAGAATGAAGGAGGAGAACATTATGGGCTGTCTGTGGTGGTGTGAGTGTGGTGATAACTGGTTGTGAAACTCAAGTTCGGACGAACTATTGTCGAGCGGTACAAGTACTCCCAGTGACTTATATGCTTATTGCAACATAAGGGGAAACTGCTTGGGAGGTGTCCCTGATTCCTACATAGTATGCCAAGCAACTAAGGAGATCTAAGTTAAGGACAAATATGGACCCAATTTCAGATCGGCAGCCATTATGACCTCGTATGCAATTTATATAGAGTTAAGCCAGCTCAATGCCAACGAGTCAGACGTCAGGATCTGGCACTCCTTACAAAAGCAGCCGAACACGTCGCTTTTGCCCTCGTTTACTAAGACATTGATTTGCATATCCCTTGGGAGCCCCTCTTTTATTCACTCTTTTCTTTATTAATGACCGAGACCGTCTCCTTTGGTTTTCAATGTTTTCCTAAATTCAGATGGAAGAATTTCTAAGCCTCTTAACCTTCTTGGCATTAAAGTTGGCACGAAATGCTGAAGAGAATTAAGGTCCCGAAAAGCCGACTGTGAAGGCCGATAACGACCCGGGGCCCACCCGGAAACTGTGATCATGTCGCCGGATGGCTCGGAAGATGGGAGGTGAAAGGTTTTGGCTGTCTAGAATCTTGAACGTAGCACTAGCAGAAATACCGAGAAAGGAGGGACAAATGCGAAGTTTAAGTCCACGTGAGAATATGCCTTGAAATTGACCGAAAGTTACAGAATCAAAGCATTTTGGAAAGAAAAACAATCGAGCCGCAATTGATTCAGAGTATTGCACCCAATGCCTTTGCTTGATTCAAGGCTCAGGTTCAGCATGCATCGATACTTCAATTGCTATGTCGACGAATCCTTTTCACCATAGAACTTGAGATGAACCTTTGTCCTCTGATATCCTCATGGACATCTTGTCAGTCTCAAGCCAGCAGACCTATGCTTTGCCTTAAGTTTTCTGCCAAGCTTCCGGCGTCAGTTTATGCTATCTCATGTGACCGGAAATCATATTCGGCCTTTCTGAAGACAAGTAAACCCAAATACGTTCATGGTTGCGTGAACTCTTGGATCTGAAGTTCGTTTGAGTGCAACTATTTTGCAATCTTTGTTCACCCAAGTTTTGGCTTCTGTGCATCGATGAAAGACTTTTTTCAGTACCTATGCCAGGGTCAGGTAGATTACGGGTGTCTTGTAATGGTTTTGCGACGATCCTAATGTCTGCGGTAGGTGGAAACTTGATGGATCTGAGGAAATTGCGGGGTTTCCCTCTAGATCCGTACCGCTACCGGGGATATGCTCGTCTCCTCATTATCTTTTATTTTCCGCAGTGCCCACTTGGATACGGCCAGAGACCCCCGGAACACGATTGACCAAGGATACTAAGGTACTTACCAATGAAGGGTATACAATCTTAAGACTTGATCTAGAACCAGCTTTCAAATGTGACTTCAAGTTTGTGAGTATTAAAGAATTTAACCAACATCAGACTGAGTTGGTCCGGGTCGCGGTAAGCTTGGTATGAGTCCATCCTCAATCAATGAGGAAAAATGTGCATACTATCATTGTAGTCGTATTGACACAGTTTTATTTCATTATAGACTCTGCAAGCTACTATATCAACAATTCAAACTCAATACCTTGTGGTATCTGGGGAAAAGTATATTGTTATCCGTCTCCATCGAGAGAATTGCTAACAAGGGCATTCGAACTAACCCTTGCAGCCTATCCTAGAATTTTGTCTAGTATCGTTCATTCTACTTATTTTCGAATGTTGAAATGTAAAGCTATAATCATCTAATCATTCAAACGGAATTCGATGTGTTTACGTCATTGGCTGGACAACATGACACCGAACTGGTCAAGATTCTGTTCAGGATGCTGAAAGCTTTCCATTTAGGGTCCCACTCGCCCTACGTCAATGCCTACGCCCTCCATACTTTCAAATTATCGTTGAAGGAGTGAGATGGCCATCAAGTAAATAGGATCTAAGATGCATCCTAGTGCCCATACAACGACTGGCGTTTTGTATTACTGCCTACTTTACTTTACTTCCGTTTACAAGCCTAGGTCTACGTCATTATGGGATGGCATTGATTAACTCATGTATCCCGATTCAGAAGCCATCAGAGTTTATATCGGTGCGAAGCAATAGTGAAAATGACAAAGCGCGTTTTACATTGTCCATCCCATTGTGTTGAGCAGAGGATTTAAGTGCTCAATGACCAAGGTGGGCTGAAATCACATATTACGCCATGACGTCACTACCGCGGCAGCCAAGCAGGCCGAAAACATTCTACTGCATGTGCTCGCTCATAACCTGTCTTTTAAAAAACAACCACAGCTCAAAATATTTAATCGGCATCCGTATTATTTTCATCAGTGAGTAATACAATAGTACAACCAAAACGGCAAAGATCGCGGCGCTCCTTAAGCTCTAGCAGCGAAGGCAAACAACCACGGCCAATCATCTCATCATCGAATATCCTTGTCCAAGAATGGCGTTTCCCACAAACATCCTGGGCGTCCTCATCGCTGTGATCAGCGGCTATGGTCTTTATCATTCGGCGGACTCTATCCCAAGGCTTCTTAAATACGAAGATAAAGCCAAGAAAGCTGCTGAATGGAGCAGAACGGCCGAGAAGAACCTCTGGGAGATCCGGTACACCGTTGGTACAGGCCTCGTGGGCGTGAGTCCTTCCGCACGAGACTCGTCTCATCACTCAAGCTCGTTTCTCTAAGGGATGGGGGAAAATCGACTAACATGTTAAGCAGTGCCTTGTTTCCGCCATCAGCGGTGTAGCCTTCTCCCTCGTAGTACCCCGAGGCGTGGGAGTCTTTACCATCGGGTGGCCCATCATCCTTGCCGCTGGCCTGACCTATGGACACCGGTACATGCGATCGTTTTGGGTTACAAAGCCCAAGGTCCCGATGATGAATGATTTCAATGAAGCAATTTCGGACTCGATGAAGGTGCAGGACTTGCTGAATCCATTGGCGGGGGTATGGGGGCTTGTGGCGCTCTGCAAAATTGTTGGCCTGTAATACATCTATTTATGAATGTGTATTTATCACGTTCCATCGAGAAGAGTTTATTGGGGGGTGTCGTGAGAACTTGTTCACGATTTGGCCTCCCTTCGCATATACACCCACTCATAGTTTCCCCAGGTTTCCCGGCTGCCTGTGATCTTTTCAAACTCTTCCCCGGGCTCTTTTCCTTCAGCATACACGTCCAGATTAGCTTCCAGTCTACCAACCTCCCGAAAGCCATACTTTTGGTATGCGGCTACGGCAGACATTGAGGACTGCACCCAGCAGAATATCCCTTCTTGGTCTACCTTATCCGTTCCCCAGCGTATAAGTCTCGAGCCTATACCCCTCCCCTGATGATCCGGATGCACAACGCAGCTGACAACGATACGACAGCGGCAGCCTTCAGGCATGAGTCGACAGACCCAATACTGCATCGACGCGTTCGTAAGCTGCTCAAGGTCCTTTACGGTATTGGGCTTCAACGGATCGGCCTCGTGTGCTGTGACTGCTTTCGGTTCTTCGGCGGGACCTGACAGAGGTAGGTCGGTATCCCCCGCAAACCCTCGTCGCGCCCATCCAACCCACCCGACGGGGTTTCCACATGATTCGGCGACAATCAGGTCAACTTTCGGTGACGCCAGCCACGATTTTAGCCCTTCACGCATGCCATCCTTGAATGAAGCAGCACCGTTGAACACAGCTTTGAGCTGAGTATGTGAATCTGTCTGGAACGCCGCGTCGGCAATGGCCGCAAGCGCGTCAACATCCTGCAGCGTAGCTACACGGAGAGTCACGTCCGCACGGGCCGGGGCGGTAGATGTGGAGGCCATGACTCGGGAGGCTTGGCGGTGATAGATTTTGATGAATCGATGTCTTGGTACGGAGGCTTGGCACGGTGAAAAGAGGGGAAGAACGGTGAGGTCCGGATAAAGTCGCTCACTTTGGGCGATAGGAGACTGGCGCTAGTAGCCGAGCACCAAGTCCGTTATTCCCGAACTGGATGAATAGGGAATCTTCAACTTGAGGTATTATCCTCCCGCCTACGACATGTTTATATTTATAACACCATTTTAGTTTGTCCCTGTGTTCAATTGAGAGCTTGATGTTATAATGTTTGAAATCCCCAATGTTCACCAAGGTAGAGTAGCAAAAGTTGTGCATCATGCACTCTAACTATAATACTAACGTCAGATTCTGACAAGTTCACCCCTACCGCAAAATATGAAAATTTGCCCAGCAATCATTCCAATTGCCATGCACAAACACAATTCTGCGGATATGAAGACACAAAGGAACAGAAAATCTCGTCAAACAGATGACGGCGACCTGAAGAGCAGGGGCGAGTTAGTGATAGCGTGGAGGATGACAACCAAGGGCAGCATTCCCGCAAGACAAGACCAAGATACGAATCAGTATCTGACCTTTAAGAATGGGTAACTTGATGTGAAGAGCGCCGCCGATATTTGTTGCTGTTCAAATCATTTCAAGCTTCACCAGCCAGGGCACGGTCGTTGTAAGAAGAACGACCTTTACAACGGCCTGTGCAAGATGAAGTTGGCTCACACGAAACTCCCTGTTTCGAACTCTGCAAGTTTCTCACACACATAGAGAATAGAGTACTATGGTTACTCGCGTTTAAAACGATAGAAAAGAATTGAAGTCATCGATGTTTGCCAACAAGCAGATGTGAATCAACAATTGACGGATGAAACAGGTGTGTAGTAGCTTTTGGTAAAATACACAGCTATCATACCAGGGCACAGACAAAAAAGAGAGGACGAAAGGCTATCGCATAAATCTATTGTGGAAGTTAGCTGTTCAAGCTGCAGTCTACGGAAACCTTTTGCCTTAACCACTATCCTCATTGTTGTTCCCTCCGCCGTCTTTACATGCTCATTTACCGCAGGTAACTCGATATCAGCCCCCCAAAAACGCCAGCATAAGAAACGAAAACATCATAGCCGTTTCACCATCGTTGATAAGGTTAATAACCGTCGTATGTCTCTAGCAGAGTCCGTGTCACTGATATATCCCAATGGTTCGCTAACTTTTGGCTCATAAGATCGGGTGACCTAGATATGATTTTGAGGCTCGTTCTGAGGGGCTGCTTCTGAGCTATTGATGTTTCTGTTTGTCAAAGGCCCAAGTTCCTTCTCGCAGAATATTTACTCATTTTCTCGCCTACTGAAATCCACCATGCTAGATCCCGAAACTCTGTATTTGCTGTTCATTACAACCTTTTGAGAACAAGAACACGAAATTCTTGGCAAAGTAATTAGATTGCTATTGACAGAAAAAGAGCAAGTGACGGCATCTGCACAAATGGCAGCGGTAGGGGCTTGTAATCTGGGTACATAATTGTAGTGGGGTACTGAGAGTGTATAGACCTGGTCCGTTGAACAGAATTACTTGATGGAGCTCAGCTATGCTGAAGCCATCACCTAACCCGTAACCAATCTTACACGCTGTAGCAATGGAAAAAAAAAAAAAAAAAAAAAACTTCTTACGGCTAAGGAGAGCTCATCTTTATATGTTAACAACACACAGCCGAAATAAGGTACTCCTGCATTGACTACATGTAGTATTGTCTTACAGAACGTATGTCAGTGGCCTGTTTACGCATGAAGGTGACCCCCGCCTTTCCCAACTCCCCTTTTCTTGTCATATAAACGACCCTCCAGTAATCAAATTCCGTATTCGGGTTTCCAGATTGCCAAGTGATAGGCTCTTTTGAGAGCTGGCAAATTGCCACTGCCACATTGGCTATCCATTCTTCCCAATAGTAACAAATCATCATCATCTGGGACTGGGAGGCCATGGCGGCTGTTCACGACCACGTCAGTCAGTACTTCACTGGGAAGGCCCTTTATTTTCAAGCCCCAAAGAGAAAGAAGTTTAAAGCCAAGCAGTAAGTCACAGAAAACCAGGTATGCCTCAGCAGCTTGTGAAGGTTTCATCTAGAGGAGGGTATCCAACGCTAACGTCGCACACCCACTTCTCGCACACCCCCACATTTCGCACACCCATAAATTGGGTCATCATGAGGTATTCATCAACTTCATAACTATAAGTCTGATTCGTCTCCTGCAACTGTGATACTATCGCCAGTTTTAATAGGTAATTCAGGCTCGCTAGATTCATCTGAGCTATCCTCAATTTCGCCAGCCTCAATTTGGGCTTTGTGAATTGCCTCAATGTTGGCAAACTTCGAATTTGGGCTCATTTGGACCTTACGCCGCTTCCGTACCATTCCAGCCTCAACTTCTGCTTCCAACATTGCAATCTTCTTCTCTGCTGTAGCCAATTGATAGTCCTTTTCATCAAATCCCTTTTGAACCTTCCGAAACAACAGTCGCTGCGTTTGCTGATCTTTATCCAACTTGCTGAATAAGCTAAGTTGATCATATAGATCAACTGTCTTCTTGGGCGTTGACCAGGCTACTATGGATGTAGCAGATGCCCAGTTTTCGTCTTTTCCACCATCAGAGGCCCTCATAGGCGTAGAATAGCCTGGCTTTGAGGGCTTGGAAGCATTCTCAAGCAGTAGAGGGCTCATGAGCGGTCGAGCTATCGAAATGGGCCATAGTCCTGTTGCTTTCCAGCCGCTTCTGATATTCTTGCTTGAAAATGCCATCTGGCGTGCTTTTCCATAGCAGGTAAGAAAGTTCCGTTTGCCTACAACTGTAGAATCGTTGTGTTGAATGAGGTATCCAAGCTCTTTTCGATAGGTCGCCTTGAGAGGCCCAAAGACTGCTTGGTCTAGAGGTTGGAGAACGTGGGATGTATGTGGCGGTAGGAAAAGGAGATATATCTTGTGTTTATAACAGAGATACATAAATTCTGTTGTTTCATGACTGCCATGACCGTCTAGGATCAATAGTCTCTGCTCAGAGGGATGATCAGGCTTAGTCAGAGGGATAAAGATGTTCTCAAGCCATTCCACAGCTGTAGAGTCTGAAGTCCAGCCATTCTCAGTTGCTGTGAACTTCCAACCACTGTAAATATCACGTTTATGGATATCAAGAGGAAACCATTGTTGTTGAACCGATTTCCCTCGATAAATAACAAGTGGAGGAAGCGCCTGACCAGTTGCAGAGACACACTCAAGCATAGTTGTCCAAGCCCGAGACCCAGGCTGTTTTTTTCGCATTGATGAGCTTTCTGATGATCCCAGTACTAAGCCATTTGATCATCTGCCTTCTAGGATACCAGTTTCATCCATGTTATAGCGATGATGTGGTTTGATCGCCTTGATCTCTGGAAGGGCGAGTTGTTGAAACCATTGCCTGATTACATTAGTTGAGGCCCCATTGACACGCTTAGAATCGATGGCTCTAGCTCTATGAACCTTGATTGATGGATTTCTCTTAATAAAGAACTGAATCCAGTTTCTCCCAAGTGGCTGGGTAGTGCCTCTGATGTCTAGGATTCGCTGGGCAAATTCCTTGAGTTGTTGATGTGTTGGCGGCAGCCCTAACGCCGCCTGGATACGCACCCATTCAGCTAAGTGACTTTCCTGTGCTGGAGATAGCTTCTGGAAGCTAGAGAAAGCTACATTTCTTGCCTGTGAACCCTTTAATCGAGACTGGAGGGTTGATGGTGGAATTCCAGCATCATGAGCTGCCTTTCGGACACTCTGCCCACTTGCAACTGCATTGAGAGCTTGATTGACTTCTGTTTCCGTATACTGGCCCATTAAGCGTATAAGAGTAACTATTCAAAGAATTATAATAATCGCTGTAAAAGTGGTGAAGATATTAAAGAATGTTGAAGAGGGTAAAATTCTACATGAGCGATTTATGGGTGTGCGAAATGTGGGGGTGTGCGAGAAGTGGGTGTGCGACGTTAATAACAATTAGACTGTTCGCCGTCTGGAACGACAGAAGAAAGGAACTATCTGTGCTCATTTTTTTGATGCTGTTTTACCCCGCATCGAGATCACATTTTGTGATCATTTGGGATGGAGGACATGAGATCTCATTCTTACCAAGGGAAATATTACGAGTTATTTTCTTTATCGTCACAGGAATACTCCAATGTTTCCAGACTCGTCATTCGAATTGTGTTTCCGTATCAATCCAAACGGTTTTGATCGTCATACCACACCAGTAACCAAAGCCTGACACAGTGGCGATAACGGAGATCGACAGCATTTCGATATGGCTAGGCTTAAACAACGTCTAGCGGCTGAGAATGCCGATTTGGTATCAGAGATGATGAAGGTTCAATGTTAACACGACTCAGGTATCAATGCCGTTAACGCTCGGTCCGTCATGATGAGGTTAGTTAATACAGACGATAATGGCACGAAAATCAACACACCGGCAAACATGCGGTCAAGGCTCAAACTAGGCCGCTTCCTTTCTCCAGGCATGTTTTCTGGAAACTGCTTGAATATGCGTTCGGCAAAATTTCCCAGAACGCACGAATGAGAGCCCCTGGGTGTCTTGGAAAACTTAAAGTAATGCTTCTTTCTGCTTGACTGACGTTGAAATACTCAAATATTAGGCGACAATGCGGATGGCCTTAGGAAAAGATCTACAATTAGGGGCGGAAATCACTACCATCGGCTGTGTTCCGCGATCAATACGGGTACGAACACGCTGCAAGTGATTCGACGGCTTTCGATGTTGGCAGCTTAGCCAAACCCTACATATCGATCGTTGAACCCCACCACAATGCTGGGACAACTCAGTTATATTGCGACGAAAAGCGAGGCATTCCCAGTCGGAGCATCCTTTGGTAAGCCGATTGGATGTTATGCATCACACGGCGCAGGTGGGCATGACGTTAGTTTCTCATGAAATGCCCGTTGCGGTAAGACTGTCGCGGGTGCGGCAGGCTGCACCCCTGAAACTCCCAGACAACGCAGAAAATCTACTGCAGGAAAGATCTAGACCCGTAGTAACGAAGCCTTCCAGCGTAGACTGGGACCGTTGAGCGACCGTTATAGTTCAACAGCCTTCATCCCAGCGTTTCATCCCAATGCGTTGAAATCGGGACGGTAAATGACGTACTGACAGGTCCCGCGATCGAAAGTTTCTCGATGCCCGTCAGAGGCATATTAAGGGAGCCTGACCCAGCCCGCGAGGCTGAAGTGTCTGTGACCTGAAGGCTTCGCGGAATGCAATCACACGAACAGGCTCTTGTCTAATGCCGTACTAAACACACTTTACTCAACCGTTTTAATCTCTAGTAAATCCACTCGACCAGCGGACAACATGGTCGGTATTGGTGGTCGAATAACCGCTATCATCCCAATCATTGCATCAGCTGTCGCTGTTGCGCTTTCGATTGTTCTCTTGACTGCTGGTTCCAGCACCAGTAGTGGCAACACCAACTACTGGCTATCGGTTAGTTAATTATAGCAGTGTTCGTCAATTGTCACTAGCTAACAGTCCTCATAGCTTAACACATCGAAAGTCGGACAGCAACTGATCAAAATTGAGGCGGCAAATAATACGAATGGAAACGGAAATGGTAATGGTAACGGGGGCTTGCCCGGTCTTCCTGGACTTCCAACCCCCACCATTCCAGGTCTTCCTCAGCCGTCCGATCCCACAGGCATCACAAGCGGCCTCAACGGTATACTTGGCGGCCTCCTCGGAAACTTGACAAACGCGGTTGGGAACGGTGTGGAGGATCTCGAGGGGCAGTTGATGGGTAACCTGACGCAGGCCTTGGGAGTGAAGGATACCTATAATCTTTTTCTTTCAAAAATGTGCGAAGGCAACTACGCAAATGAGAACGATCCCAAGTCCAAGACCTCTATCATATCATGTTCGAGCTACGACGATAAGGGAAAAGGCAAGTAACTCCTCCACGAGCCATGAGGAAAAAACATCTAACACTAACTAGGCCTACGCAATATCACGGACTCCATCCCCTCTTCCTTCGTAATTGCAACTGCGAATGTTTCAGTTCCACTCGTATCAGCGCTGAGAGGCACCATTGACCAGGTCGTTTCACTTGCTACCACCGGTGCGAAGGCCATGATGGCCCTGCTGGCAATTGGCACGGCTTGTGCCGGCATAACTCTGCTTGCCACACTACCGATCATAATTGTCGGGTTCTGGCGTGTTCTCGTCATTGTTTCACTGATATTTTCAATGATTGCGGCTACGGTTCTACCTCTCTTTGCAGCTGTCACCACGGGTATCGTCATCGGCGGTAAACACATGCTTGACAAGCAAGGCGATGCATTTGGAATCCAGATACGTCAGGGCGGTCCTTTCATCGCCATGTCTTGGGTTGCTGCTGTGGCGTCGATGGCAGCAGCTACATATTGGTTCATGATGTGGTTCGTCAGCTTTAGGAGGACAGCATTCAGCCGACGCAAGCGGACGGAGAACGAGATTGGCAATTGGGGGGGCATTTTTCGCGAGGTCAAAGCAGATTTAAAAACTTGGGAAACTTCTGAAAATGGCGGCGAAAAATAAGCTCTCTTATCAGTCGGATACGTGGCTTGGGTTTACGGGATTTGTTTTATTACAAGCTTGCACACTATGGATTTTGCTTGGCTTGGATGGGAATATGGTTCAACGGCACATATTTGCATGTTTGATAGGGGCGTCGATCCTCACGCAATGAAAATAATGATGATTGCACCTTCAAGAAATAATGCTTGGTAAAGAGTAGAGTGTCACCTTGTACCTCTTGCAGAATCTTTGTGTTCAATATCTATCGGGTTGTAGTAAGACAGTCAGACGCTTAATTTGTGAGGAGACAAATATCTCAGCATGGTAGCCTTAGTATGAAACGATATTCTCGTTATTTGCCTTTCCCCTTCAATTTCTCCTTCTTTTCCACCATTGGCTGAAGTTTGCACTAACAGCACACTTGGCTATGCTTATTTTATGATACATCAAATGCGGGGATACCGCCAGTCAGAACCAAGTATTTGGTCTTTCGTCCAATTATTAACGCGCTGCTGAGAACGACCTTGTACAGGCACACTTCTTGCACATTCAGCGAGATACCACCTCATTTAGGCGGTGTGCCAAATGGTGCTTATGCATAAGGATTCATCACTACATCTGCAAACCGAATCTCTCCGCGTAACGCTGTACCTATTGGATTTCTCTTCTATTCTTCAAACATCTTCCTGGCTCTGAACATAACCAGAAAAGCTGCGACATGGCAGAAAGAAAACCCAATTTTTCGTCTCTTCCCCCAGAGTTACGGCTGCTGGTCCTGCAGAGCCTTGCAGAAGCGCACAGTCAGCCCACGTCTTCATGTCGGGGCATCGCCGCTTACGCCAGCGTCTGTAAGCATTGGCAGCTGTTTTTCGAGCCCATAACTTTCAAGTACTTCATTATCAGGCATGAAGACTTGGTCGATTTTAGAAAAGTCACTCAACCCTATAGGAGAAGGTGCATGATCAAGCATGTCTGGCTGAGACTCGAGGAGCCTTCGCCCGAACAACGCCAAGATATGGGGTTGGATAGCCAGAACTGGAGCAAAGCATTTTATACAAGCATAATATGGCATTTATGGACGACCTTTTCCGACTGGAAACTTGCGACTGTGGGAGAATTTGATGGTAATCCGGGTCTGACTCTCGAGCATTCCGGACATAAACATCTGACTGAAAGTGCAACTGGCGCGATGCCCACAGATGATCTGGACATGTATTCAAAATTTCAGGAGACTGGGTCAGTTTCAATCTATGAAGAGGACGGAAGAAAATATTACGTCTCCAAAGACATGGAAGGAGCAATGGATCCAAAAACCAGACGAGATCTGTTTTGCAAAGGGTTCAGGCTTGACGATACTAAGCCGCTTCCCAGACTGGAGGTTGTAACCGAACTCGTTACTAGAAGAGCATGCACCCGCAACTTGCGCCCAGAGGTTATGGCCCTTATCTTCAACAGCCTGACACGGTTACAAACCGTTAGAATAGAACGGTGGCGCCATGGTCTGGTTTCGCCTGAGGGTGACTGGTGTTTAGGTAAGTATGATGCCTTGCTGGTTTAACGATATGTGTATTAGCCATACTAATGATTGGCCAATTCTAGGCATGGAACCAGTTCTATCTCAACATCTACCAGCCTCGCTGAAAGCATTATCGGTTTTTGAAGAGTCGGGCACAAGGAATAGTAGATTTGACCTGATTCCCAAAGACAAACTAACCGAAGCTGTCATTATGGGCACCCTTCACCTGAAGTGTCTTTCCCTCTGTTTTGTTATAAATGCAGAAGCATTTCTTGATCGAATTTGTACTGGCCAGCCACAACAGCTTAATGGCGGTTACATAGAGCTTACGTCACTGACACTAACCTCCGATAGTCTCAAGGCAGAAATAAACGAGGAATGGGACATGTCACTTTGGCTACGCGGCGTTAGAGACTTGATCTATCTTGCTGCCATGGCGGCCAAGCGGATGCCCAAGCTCCGGCTGATGGAAATCTGGAACAGCGGAGACGGAACCTCCAGCATTTTTCAATACAAAAAGGCAGATGATGATGCCTTTGAGATTAGTTGGAAAAGTACGCAAAATTGCAATCCATTTGAGGACGATGTGGTGCAGGCATGGCGTGAGGCAGTTGTGGAGCGTGGCCAGTCTGAGGTGACGATCTCTCCTCCTATGCTCTTATCGGGCGACTTTGAGTACTATGGCTCTACAATTCCTTACTTGAAGTCGAGAAACATGGTGCTACATCCTGTTTCTGCAGCTCAGATGAAGTAAGATATCATAAGGCGGTAGATTCGCTTGGTTGGCATGTTTATCGGCATCGGGTTAACCGGAAGCGTTAATAACATACCTATTTTTGCATTCACGTAATGGAGCTAACCAAACTATTTCCTGTGCGGATCTAATCAAGGAAGATGAGTGATTCCTAGTTAGGAAAACGTCCTGCCTTTTCCAAACACAACAACTTGAAGGCACATCCATACACAGGGCCGAGGCGTCAAAGATATCATTCATATCAAATTATACCAGAGGCAAGGTCCCATGAAATGATAAATGAGAGAAAAGACTTTTAAGAACCGTATAAATCATTCACCCCAATCACACCTTAATTTCTCGTCCGAGGGAAAAGAATTGATGAAACTAATGTCCTTCGATAAGGATTTTTTACTAGACCACCATAAGGCGTAGTGAGTCGGAGGCTTCCCGTGGGATCATGCCACTTCCGACTTCATGTTGGCACAAGAGTGCCAGTGCTGTTCATATTCAGGCTGAACGGTTCAACACATGAAGTTGACCAATAGATGTAGCTTTCCATAAGTTTATAACAATGAATGCTCGTGAACAGTACTAGATACGGAAACAAAAGTACTTTCTAACAAACAAGACAATAGACATTGAGACGCTACCCCTAGAAGCAAAATACAGGCGGCACACAGTCGTAGGCATCAAAGTGGACCTTCCGAGGCCTCATGATCAAACAAGCTTATCCATCTCTTCCCTAACTTTGGCGCAGAGCACTCCGTTCCATTGACACAAACACTAAACCCGCAACAGTTACTCACTAAGCAAACCGCGCCGCTAGCACAGGGAGATGATGCATTGCACTGATTGTATCCAAGGCACCTTCCAGTTCGGAAGGCGATACCTCGGCCATCTGACGCCGTGCCGCAGAGGCAGTCTGATCCCTGAATCGAGGCTTCGGGGGGATAATATCTCCTAGCACCTTCAATGACACATTTTCCTGGGTTCGGACAGCATGCTAATCCCGCGGGGTCGGTGACATTGTGTTCGTACCTCTGTGTGGAGGATGGAATACTTGATAATACTGTGAGAACGGAGGGTAATGTCATGTCTCCCGCGGTGAATGTCAGGTTGAGAGTTTTCGATGTTGTAAGGGAGCGGCAGACGTCTGTGGTGATGTTTACTACACCATAGCTCTCAACCATACCTCCAAACTTTGATCCACCTTCAGATGATGAGTTTTTAAAGGTGGATGTGGAGAAGTCGTAAAGATTTAGAAATCTCCCAATAGCAGAAAGCATGTCTCGGCCAGGGTCAGTGTCGGTATCCAATCCGGATTCGACAAGTGGTTTGAGGAGCTGATCAAGGTTGACCACATTCGTCAATTCCCTGAGTAAAACGCTCCAAACGGACACGAAAGAGGGGCATGTGCCGGAGAACGATCCATTGGTAAGACGATCAAGAGTTTGCTGGACGGAAGTCTCGCATTCCATTGTCGGACCCTTACTGCTAGGAAACACGCAGTTCACGATGAATTCACCACCTTCACCAGGGGTAGCGAGACATTGTGTACCACCCAATGCTACAGAAACAGGCAAATCTGAGCGAACGGCGTTGCCGCATTGGTCACGAAGACGAAGGACAACTTCGAACGTGTCATTCAGCCTTTTCCTCAATGATCCTGGTGCCATCATATCCCACGCCCCAGTGACGGAAACGTTAGACTGATTGCTACAAGTCGAGTTCGTCAAAGAGCTTAACTGATCAAAAAAACCAGGAATGATAATATCGATTTTTGGCGAGCAGTTGGCGGAAGTGAAATGTAGTCCTTGGTCATCAATGGAAAGTATGTCTCCATCCTTGTCAATGATTGACAGTCTCAAGGGGTCCGAGACGTCGATGAGAACGGGATTCGAGGCATTGTCTCGAAGACGGAGATACTTGACAAAGTCTCCAGTTTTGTTCATGAAGAAGGCATCAATGTATGGAGGGCTGTTCTCGTGCTCTAGAAGAGATTCGTGGAGGGATTCCGTTGGTGTTTGGAGGGTAAGGCATGTGCTCGCGTTTTGCGCTGCTATGACAGAGATGTCAGTAAACGCGGAAGCGTAAACCGTTGATGTTGCTGAGGCACTGGTTGATGTAGAAATAGTAGCGGTGTTGTTGATTGATCCGCCAGAGGTGGCGCCGGCAGTCTGCGTCTGGGTTGAAGCACCATTACCATCCCCGGTGTCTGTTTTAGTGGTAAACCCATCGGATTGATTAGAGGTTTTGGTACTCAAGCTACCATCGAGGGTCGAACCGTTTGAAACAGTCCATGTTGAAGCTTCACCATTGATCACGCTAGTAATGACTATGACTTGATTGGTTTGCGTAGGGGTCGCTGTTGTGCTGACTGAAGGTACAGGAAGGGTCATCCCTCCTGAAATCATCCATGTCGAGGCCGAACCACTGATCATACCAGTGATGATAGTGAAATTAATGGTTGGATTGGGAGTTGGGCTTGGAGCGCCAGTAAGAGTCAAGCCATCTGAGATGGTCCATACTGATGTTGCACCGTTAATTACGGTAGTAAAAACAACGATTCCACTGGATGGAGTAGGAATTGGCGTTGCTGTACTGCTTGATACGATAGTAGACCCGTCTATCATGGTCAAAGTCGATAGTTCGCCGTTAATAACACTAGTAATCACGCTGACTCTAGCAGTTGTTGTTACGCTGCTGTCAGATGAGCCTTGGAGGGTTGTGCCGCGAGACACAGTCCATGTTAAAGCTACACCATCAATCAAACTGGTGATGGTAACGACCCCAGCTGCAGTGCTTGTGAAGATTGGTGTGCTCCTGTTGGAAATCGCTTGGCTTGAACCACCGGAGACAGTCCATGTCGATACTGTGCCATTGACAACGCTGGTGATGACGGCTCCGACGGGTACGGAGGAAGGGGCTGCGGTAATACTTGAAGATCCAGTGAGTGTAGAAGCCCCAGAAATAGTCCAAATGGATACCATTCCGCCACCAACAGCACTGGTGATGACCGTAAATCCGTTTGAGGGAGTCTGTGAAGTGACCGGACTAGGGGCTGAAGTCGTACTAGCAGGTGAGGCGATCAAAGTCGAACCACCACTCAAAGTCCACGTCGAAACAACACCATCGACGACACCTGTGATTACACTAATAGTCAAAGAGACCGTCTCTGAAGGTATAACAGATGAGGTTGTTATAGAGCTGTCGGTAGCCTCTACGACTGTTGAGGCGCTGATGGCTGTTGACGTCGAGACATCCCCGCTAATAGGGCTACTACCAGAAGAATCACCACTTGAAGTCCGAGAAGAGGACGCTGAACTAGCTGAGCTTGTTTCAAGGGCCGAGGCGATCGGGCTGTCAGCTGTCACTATCCAAGTTGATGTAATCCCATTGCCCATGTCGCTTGTGATAGTAGTTAGTATTGGAGCTGGGCTTGGCGTTGGCATAGTCTCAGTGGAACCAGATATCCAAGTCAAAGTCCATTGAGAGTCGTCACTTTGAGATGCAGAAGAAGACGTCGGTTTTGTCTGGTCATCGGGCAACTCGCCGGTGATAGTCGTGATATTACCGTTGATAACCAGGGTAATCGTCGCCCCAGGTCTACCTTGAGGCGGGAGAAGGGATGTGAAAGTAGGCGTACTGGTGATTGAAATGACCTCGCTCGTGACATTACTGGAAGTTGAGATCCCAGCTGTGGCATCAACAGTAGTCTCCGACGTACCCATTGAGCTTCCGTTCGCAGTAGTTGTCGGAACCCACCAGGGCATACTCCCACTTGACATATCAGTCGGGCTGGTTCCGTCACTGGATTCGGCGTCATTAGAAACCGAGCTTGATGCCTCTGTAGTCTTGGCTGTGGTAGGCGTAGTCGTCCCTGGCGGCCCAGGCCGACCCCCGCTGTCTTCCTCAACTGCTGTTGACACTGGTAAATTGGTGATGTACAGTGTGCTAATGCTTGTCTCTGTGACTTGAACGGTAGTAGTCATCCCTGATAGCCCACAAGTAGGCGGTATGCTGGAGCCCGAGGTAGCAGGGAATGAGAAAGAAAAGGAGTATCCTCCAGGAATGTCTGATAATGTCGCAGTAGGTATGCCAAACGTGTCCGATACAGCAGTAGCTGAAGTATCAGTTGCCAGCACTTCTGTACTAGGAAGGCTTGTAAAATCTTTGGTTGTTTTGGAGTCGCAGTTCCCGCGAGAAGTAGTATTGACACCAAGGAGACACGAACACTGTTATCATCAGCAAGTTCTCATGGCGGGACAACTACTACTTACGGCAGAAGAAACCGGTCCAGGTCCAGAGCCAGTAGGCACACCCTCAGGCAACTGTATCGTCGTCGTGGCAGAAATAGAATACAAAAGCGAGGAACAGTACGCGCTGGCGTTGTGCCGTTCCATAGCACGGAGCAGATTGTCCCCGTGACACCCTTCTGCAATGGCCATCGCCAGACCAACAGTCAAAAGGAGAACTGAATAGGTGAGCATGGTGAAGGAACTTGGCAAACAGAAGAGTGATGGAAAAAGTGGCCCAAGTATTGGCCTTCTGTTGACCACTGCCTCAAAATGACGAAAACCTAACAATCGTGGTTTTCAACTAAGATCTTTATACAGTCGGAGCGACCGTCACTGTAGAGTACTATTCATCAAGCCGAGGCTGTGTCGCAAATAATCCATTCCATTCAACCCCAAACCATACCGTTTAAGACATCATCAACCTGTTCTAACAAATATTGGTTCACCGTCCTATCGTAAGTGAAGATCTCCACGATAGGAGCGAACTTATCTATCTGGTAATACCGTCCGCTAGAGATGAGAGATCCGTAGATCTATCCGCCACAAACCTCGGTGCCTGCTAATGTCAAACCAAGTAGACAGAGACACCAAGTCCAACGTCACACACCAGCTGCATGCGCGCACCCGAGACCATGGCCCCGTCGTCGAGATCATGCAGGTACCAAACTGGCAGCCCCAAAGCACCTCGACATTCTTGGGTTCAATCACGAGCATAGATAGATAGTATGGAGTTGCACTTCGTTTTCAGCCCAACAGGCCAGAAGAAACGAGGGTATCACCTCATGTGAGGCTTCCCCACGTTTCTCGAAACACCGTCACTCGCCAACATCAATATTCTTGACTCAGCCGTTGATCACGACAATATTGGATCAGCATCCTGGCGTGACCCATAGTTCAACACAATACCTCCACGAAACATGACGTGGCACATTCCCCAGGGACACAAGCGAAATGTGAGCATTGTGAGACAATATCAGGAACTCTTCGTTCAACAACCAAGATAAAAAAAGTCAAAAGACCTCCACTCTCATTTCATGTGAGCCATTAATCTACCCCAGCGCCTCTCGTACAGTCATAATACCATGGTACACAAAGACCACCCGAAACCTGGCAGGGGAATAAACAAAGACATATCAATCAATCAAAAAAACACAAAGAGCCATCCATTATTCATAAGCCACATCCCCTTTTTCTCACCGCGCTGCCGCCGTCTGCTGCGTTGCCTGACTTCCCGGTGGTATTTGCCGAGTGCGAACGATGTAGTCTTGGTTCTCAATCGTCACACTCTTCGTCATGTGGTTCACCTTGTAAACACCGACAAGACGGGAAGCCAACTCGAACATGTTGTTTCGGAGCGAAATAACAATGAACTGGGCGTTCTTTGTACGCTCCTTGATGTAGTTGGCGACAATGGAAACCTGGAGGTGGTGAAATGTTAGCATAGCTTCTTGCAATTTTGCAGGAGTCTTAACGGCATGACAAAACTTACGTTTCTGAAGTCCAACGCAGCATCAATCTCGTCCATGACGTAAAGGGGTGTCGGCTTATAGTGATGCAAGGCAAAGACCAGAGCCAGACTGCTTAGTGTCTTCTCACCACCGGACAAGTTGCTGATGTTCTTCCATGACTTCTTGGGAGGCATGACGCTGAAGAGAATGCCTTCGCTGAAGGGATCGAGAGAGTCGACGAGCTCAAGCTCAGCGTTACCACCCATGGTGATCATCTGGTACATCTCCTTCAAGCGTAGGGAGATGGTGCTGAAACCCTCCATGAAGCCCTCGAGACGCAGGCGACGCAGCTCATCGCAGCGCTTCTTGGCAGTGTCACGTAGGCCAACGGCATTTTGAAGATCTGATGATCTCACCGCGTGCTCTTCAACACGGCGACGGTACTCGGAGAGGACGCCCAGGTCAACGTTGACATTTTGGGTCTTTTCCTCGAGGGCCGCAATCTCTCCCTTGAGCTTCTCCTTGCTCATGCCAGCTAGCTCATCGGGAGTGTAGACTGGCAGCTCCGAGGGCTGTCTCGTAGGCTGAGTTGCTTCCTCCGCTTCTTCGGCCTCAGCAGCCTCCTCAGCCACGGCGGACTGAAGAGACTCATCGACTTCAGCACGGACCACTGTGTCGTCGTCTTCCTCTTCTTCATCATCCTCGGCGGCCTTCTTGATGGGAGTAGGCGGAGGCTTGACTGTCGAGTTGGAGGTGCCAGTCAGGTCATCCACGTTCTGAAGCGTAAGCTTGGAGAGCTTGTCATTCCAGTACATGAGCCTCTTCTGGTTTTCCTGCAGGGCCTTTGTGTTCTCCTCGAGCTTGTTGCGCATTTCAATCTCAGTAGCGCGAGTTGCGTTAAGCTCGGTAGTCTTCTCGTCGAGCTCGGCCTTGAGAGATGACAGCTCCTCCTTCTTCGCTGCCAAACCCTCTTCGGCCTCATCAACCTGACTCTGGAGTGTCTCTGCCTTTTCACCCTGGTTTTCAATCTCGTGCTCCAGCTTTTCCAGATCTTGGATGGCTGCCTCAAGCTCCTTTGTTGCCTTGGCGTGGTCCTTCTCCAGTTTCGTCTTTTGTTTCTCAGCCTTGACCTTGCGGACTTCAGCATTGGTGGTTTCCTCATTTTGGGACTGGATCTCCTCCTTCAAGGCGTCGACGTTGGCCCTTTGCAGACGGAGCTTCTCACCACCAACCTCCATGATCTTGTCTTGGAGAGCCTTGATCTCTTCCTCGACGCCAGACGTCTCGTCGTGGAGCTTTTCGAGTTCCTTGTTGAGCTTCGCAATCTCCTTGCGGAGAGCGGCGATGCGGTTGTTGTCCGAGGCAGATGGCTGGTGCTCCTTGCTCAGCTCCTTGATACGACGGTGGGCGTCGGCAAGGTTTCTCGCCGCGCTCTCGATTTCGAGGTTGATCTTTTGCATCTTGGTGTCAAGCTGGGGGATTTGCTCGTTCAGGTCGCGCAACCTGGTCTCGAGCTCCCTCTGTTGCTCCTGGAAGTCTTGGTACTTCTCTTCAAGCACATCACGGTCCTCCTCGAGCTTGGCGACCTGCTCCTTGGTGGTGTCAGAGGCAAGCTTGGAAGACATGAGGCCTTTCTTGACGGTGTTACCACCACCGGACATGGTACCAGACTTGTCAATGAGCTCGCCAGCCAGAGTAACCACACGCCATCTCCTGGCGCCGTAAGCAATTCTGTTGGCTTGGGCAAGGTCCTTGGCGACGAGGGTGTCTTGAAGGGCGTGGTAGAAAGCAGGCCTGAACTTCTCCTCCTTGGGATTGACCAGGTCGAATAGGCGAGGCGCATTTTCAGGTGTCTGAATAGGGTTCATGTCGCGCACTCTCAACTTGTCCAAGCACATGAAGTTGCCACGGCCTAGGTTGGTCTTGCGAAGGTACTCGATGCACTGCTGACCAGCCTCGACGGTGTCGGTGACAAAGTTGTCGAGCGCACCGCAGGCAGTAGAGATGGCAACGTCGTACTTCTCGTCGATTGCACCCAGGTTACCAAGCCTTCCGTGGAAGCCATCGATACGGCCGGACTCTCTCATGCGCATCAAGGCCGTGAGAACGTTACCCTGAGTCTGCGTCTTAGACAAACTGGAACGAGCTTCATCGGCCTTTTGTCTGGCGTTGGAGACCTTTGCGCGGATCTTGGCCTCGTGTGAGTTGAAGCGGCCAAGCTCGTGTTCGACCTCCTTGGCTTCTTGCTCCAACTTGGCCTTTTCGGCTTGACATTCCTTGAGCTCCTCAGCCTTTGCTGCTCTACGATCTTCGATGGCCGCAATCTTTGCCTCTGTTTCGGAGATGGCCACGGCACCAGCATTGGCCTTCTCTTCAAGAATGTTCATTTCGCTCTCCGCAACAGCGATGGCAGATTGCTTCTGGTTGATCTTCTCCTTCCAGGGCTCCAGTGACTTCTGCTTGACGGCGATTTGGTCAGAGAACTTTTGGGTCTTGCCCTTGAGGCCCTCACGGATACTGGCGAGTTCTGCCTCTTCTTCTTGGACTCGGATCTCCAGAGAGGCAATCTCCTTGGCGCGAGCCTCAATGTCTTCGGCGCATTCGGCAATGGTATCATCGGCTTCGGTAGCAGACTTCTCAGCATTAGTGATGGTCTTTTCGAGCTTCTTCTGTTTGTCGTTGAGAAACTTCTTCTTCTCATCGAACTTGACACGCTCTTGCTCGAACTTGGCCATCTCCTTAACCAGGGCCTCGGTGTTCTTTGCTTCGGCTTCAAACTCTTTGCTACCCTTAGAATAGGCCTTCTGCAGCTCTTTAATGATCTTTTCGCCTCCGTGGTGCTTCTCAAGCTCATCATCCAATTGTGCCTGCATCTGACTGATGGCTTCCTCCGTGACAGCAACATTGTCGTTGCACTCGCTGATGAAGAGTTGGTAGAGTGCAGACTGCTTGATGACGAGCTCATTCTCGTCCCGGATGAATGCGAGGGCCTTGTTCTTCTTGTCCTCAAGACTGTTCTTCTCCTTCTCGACGTGCTGGACACGACCGCTCTTCTCCATGCAGGTCTCGTTGAGTGCCTCAACCTCAGCTGCAGCCTCTTCAATTGGTGTCTTGTACTTGGAGGTGCCAATAATATCCTCGAGATACTCCAGAAGACCGTCGTCGTGTTCGTTGGCAGCCTTCGGCTTCATCTGGGCAATGGATTCGACCTCACCCTGGAGAATCAGGAAACGCTTGTGGTCGAGGTCGATACCGCGCTCACGGAGGAGGGTTGTAACCGACGTAAAGTTTGAGGTTTTGCCGTTGATGTAGTATGAGCTTGAGTTATTCTTGAAGGCCTTGCGGGAGATGATGAGATCGGAATCGGGAATGACTTCGTGGCCACCACCGGGCTACAGTTGATTAGTACGAGCTTAACTTGATGCAAGGGCCTACATACCTGGTCCATGACCTCACGGAAGTGCACGGAGACCTCGCAGTGATCTAGGTTGGGGTATTGCGCGGAGTTGTGAATGAGGGCAGACAGCTTTCCCTGACGCATCTTGCTTGCGCGGAAACCAAAGACGAACAAGAGAGAGTCAATAACGTTTGACTTTCCAGAACCGTTCGGGCCGACGACGGACGAGAAAGACCCATGGAAGGGACCAACTTCCTGACGTCCGGCGTAACTCTTGAAGTTTGTCAGAATGAGGTATGTGATGACAAGGCGCGGCTTGGGGGTCGTATCCTCAACAACGGGGACAGCAAGGTTGCGCGACTTGAGGACAATATCCATGGGCTTCTCCATAACGGTGTCCATGGCGCGAATAGGCTTTACGGTAGCCTGAGTCTCATCTGAAGAAGGCCGCTGCTCGTTGACGCTGGAGGCTGTGATGTCGGCCAAAGGCTCACTGCGGCGCTGGGAAGGCTCGCGCTGGGAAGGCTCGCGCTGGGAAGGTTGTGGTGAGGCAGAAGGCTTAAGGCCTGCGACCGAGGCATTCGGCCCAGCAGACTCGGGAGTCGCGGACTTGGAGGCTCTGGGGGCAACGCTCCTCCTCTGCTTTTTGGGTGTGGGCGAAGGTTTCCTGGGAGTGTTCTCCTGCTCGATCGTTGCGGCAGTCTGATTTGCGTCGAAAACCTCGGTGGGCTCAATAGTAGAGGCAGGTTCCTCCACCATCGACGGAGCTTCTTCCATCACGGAACTAGGCTCGGGCTCCTCGGCCTTGACAGATTCAAGAGTAGAAGGCGCCTCAACAATCGAAGATTCGACATTCTTCTTTGGTCTGCCTCTTCGTCGCGGGGCTGTGGTTGCGGGAGCAGGAGTTGTCGCGGCAGCACTCTTGCGCGCGCGGGTTGGTCGTCGCACTGGGCTTTTGGAAGGTTCGGGTTCAAAGTCGTCCTCGCTTTCAACCTTGACGGTGGTGTTGGCGACATCTTCATCGTCAGAAGAGTCAACAATAGCCTGTCGGCGCGTCGCACGGCGCGGCCGAGATGACATATTTGCGGTCTGTGTGTTGCGAGAGCTAGCAAGAGATGAAAGAAGGTGAATAACGACGTGGGTATCTCAATCAAAAAAAGTTTGACAAGAAACCAAAAGTGGGGAAAAAGAGCAATAGAGGAGTCGCAGCAACTTTGCTGGGAAACAAAATCCTCGTTGGTGATGTGCGGCGGTGGGAAAGCGAATTGTGATTGTGATGTTTGGTTCCCCCACTTTGATTTGTTTGAATTGTTCACCGATTTGGCCGATTGTAAACAAACAAGCCACAGATGACACACCGCCTTCCCCACCTGCGATTGGGTGTGGAGACGCGAAAAGGCGCGACTGTGGCTGATGTGGCTTGAGCTCTCCAAGCGCAAAGCAAAGCAGAGCAAAGCAGAGCAAAGCAAGGGTAAAGCTGAGCGAAACCATCCATCCCCCTCCAAAAAAAAAGAATCCAAAGCCTTTCTCAGCTCTAGTCCTCAAAGATCCTATTGCCAACGACTTGTCGCATCACCAGCCGGGTGTATCAATTCTTTAAAGTCACTATTAAACAATGGCCATGTTTGATTATACGAATTTCGACCACGTCTTCGGGTCACAACAGTTCCCGTACGACCGCAAATCGATTCAAGAAGTCGAGACCTTTCGCAAAAGCTTTAATGGCGCCCTCTTCATAGATCGTGTCTTGAAGGCCCTCGGTCTCACAAAGGGTACGGCGAAGTCCGACGAGTCTAATGATGCGACGACTGACATTTTGCTTTAGCCAAGACCTACCCTCCCAAGACCGAAAACGCCCTTCGTTCTCTTCACCAGCAGCTCTGCGATGCTACCATGTCGACGCACCATCGCCTTTCCATCTTTTACTATATCCTCCTCGACTTTGACACGAACCAGAGCAGAGCACAGCCGTCATCCAAGTTTGCCATTGCTTCAGGCGTACCTAAGAGCTATCAGATCTTCATGAAGGGCCTGTGGCTGCTGGACCACCAGCAATTCGAGGTACATCTGTCTGTTCGTGTCGCAAAGGATCGTACTGACAATTTTGCCGCAGAAAGCACTCGAGTACATCGCGCACCCTTCACTTACTACCGATTTTGCCGACGAAATCATGACTGTGCTTGTGCAACATGCCCCCGAGGGCGACTACACCCTACCCCTCTCCTACTTCCATACGGTGCAGCCAATTCTCAAGACCCCCGAAGCGCTCGAACTCCTTTTCAACGCCATGGCGGGAACGAGTGTTACCGAGGCATTCTACTACTCAAGAACACACTCCGAATCTGTCAGAGGACAGCTCTTCCGCCAGTTGATTGCATCGGTGCTGGGTGCCGCTCCCAGTCAAGAGACCGCTGCCCGGGCAACCGAGCTGATCGGCCTTCCACTTGACACGGTTGAGGAGTCATGGTTCGAAGAGTTTCTTACTCAAGAGGAGGGCAAGAAACTCAGGGTTGCAAAGGACACTCTCCTTATGCGCAAGCTCGTTACGGGCCGATACAGCGAAGCCGTTCAGGATAAGAGCCTAGGAAACAGGTGGGGTGTAGTGCTAGAAGGCATCAAGAGCGGATTGGGCGGACGTGCTGAATAAGTATACTGTCTGCTCGGTGTTTGTTAGCCTAGTTGAGGCTCCAAAAGTATTGATACGAAAGGCTTTGGGTTCGGCATAGCGTTGGCGTTTGGGGATGTTCATCTCTAGAGTATTCTAGTGTGTTTTTCTGGAATTCGTTTGTAAACTAGACTGAGACGTCTGTTTTGCAATGAGAGACTTCGAATCAAGCTACGACAAGGTGAATCATGAGTGTTTCTTCAACATCACAATATGTTAGTTAGCAAAGGTGGAAGGCCAACGTATTTGCTTAATCAGCACAGAAACTACACCCTAAGAAGGCGCATCTCTTCAGGCTACTTCAACGCCAGACCAGCATTGCCTACAGCGGAAAGTGGGAACTAGACCGACGATACACCGAAAATTGGGTTGAATGACTAAGCCACTCTGTCGAGTCACAATCTTCCCACTTGCCCAAAATGAATGGGTCTTTGCGCTAACCACTTCAATGCGCCCTCACCGTCTTCCACTCTCATGTCATTTCAAAGCCAAAACACACCCCAGTTGTGATGATGCTGGGTTTTTGTGCGTTTGCTTTACACCTTGCACCTGGAGCCGCTAAGGAAACGGGACGATGAACAACTCAGCGAAAGGAGTCAAATTCGTGGGTTCCGACGCTTCTGGGCTGCCTCTAAAGCGCAAGCAGGTCCAGCAAGCATGCGATTCTTGTCGCAAAAAGAAGGTTTGCAGGCCTAAACCCTCAAAAAGCCAGATTTTTATCTGACCAAATTGCCAGAAACGCTGCGTTCACGCAGAACCTCCGCAGTTGGAGCATGGACAAGATGGGGCCGGGGGTTCATCGCCGGTCAATGATGGGTTTGTTTCCCAATCTGGTAGTGGATTCAAATCCAAGACTGACTGACGGACTCAAAGGCACGTGGCTACTGGCTCAAAATCGCCTACAAAGCTTCGAAACTCTACGTCAGTTGGCCCCGATGGCGTACTGATCATGTCTCCTTCTCGCCGAGACTCTGATGGAAGGACGGATCCTCATGGGGGCCAGACACGGTTCGTTGGCGACCTTAACCCAGAAGGAATGTTTGCGGAGGCTGCAGACTCGGATTCTGCAGCCAATCCAACTCACAAAGCCGAAGTTGGTGTCTGGCTTTCTTCCGGCAACACGGCTTCCGGCCAAGCCTCGAGCAGCGTGGTTTCTCGCCCGGCGGCCATGATTGACCAGGTCCTGCTTCCTTTTGTCCAGCAGAATTGTCTCACCTGCGTGCCACCCGAGAAAGACTTTAAGCATCTCCACAGGGTCTATCGAGAAAAGATTCACCCCATTTTTGCTCTTGTCCCCGAGTATGTCTTGATGGAAGGCGACTCACCCTCGGCAATTGTTATGCGACAGGTCGTTTCTTTGGCTGCTGCGTCTGATCCTGACATGAAGAACCACCTTCGACTTGCGAACCACGGAAACAAAAAATTGTCGTACCAAGATTTCCACCAGCACCTATCCGGTTCCGTGCGAACCATTCTTGAGACGAGTTTGATTTCAGACCGGACGATTCACATTCGCGCCCTGTGCATGCTATCCCTCTATATCCAACCTTCGGGGGCCGATGAGGCAGATTTGCCAGCGCAACTAGGCGCCAGGGCAGTGCATCATTGCCAAACACTCGGCTTGCAGCTGTTCCACACCAGTGACGATACGTTGGATACCTTATTTTGTGCCGTGTGGGCCGTCGATCGCATCAACGCAGCAACGTATGGGCGTCCGTCTGTCATCCATGAGCGGGACATTGGACCGGGTCTCGAGGACTGCTTCCGTCGACAGGCTCCTTGCTTCCGCCTCTTCCTTTCTGTTGTGCAATGGTTAGACAAAGTCATTGAACTATACAGGCCAGGTGTCATTGCACAGTCATTAGAAACGAAACCTTTCATCGATCTTCCCGTCCTCGAGCCCATGATCCTCGAAGCTGGGGCATTGCAAGTTCCTACTCCCCTACTCGGTATGTCTTATTTCTGCCATTATAACCTTGCAATATTGACTCGATACAGCCACTATTGAGATATTTTACCATGCCGTCATCATTTTGTCATGCCGTCTAGCGAGACCCGGCGGTCCATCGAATTATGCGCAGACCATCCCACCCGCCTCCGCCAACGCCCGTCGCTCCCTCGCCGCTGAGCGTATATCATCAGCCATCCGCCGCGACCATCTCTGCCCCGTACCACTTGTGCCTTATGCACTGTCTCTTGCTCTGAGCGTCGAGTACCGCAAGATGCGCCATAGTGCCTTGCCAATGTTCCGTGCCCGAGCTCGTAACGCCTTCAAGTCTAACTCGGAGCTTATGAAACGATTTGGGGACGTCTTCTGGAGTGCTAAAGTGGTGGCTGGTTTGGGTGAACGGATTCTTAGGGAGATGGAGCGAGCTGCCACCTCTCTTGCGCAAGGGGCCGTGGTGCCACAGTCTTCCCACGTTGACGTATCCGCGAACGGGCAAATTGAGGAGCCTGCTCCCGCAACGCTACAAGATACAGCAGCTCAAGTTACGGTGCCCCCGTCGACGTCTTCGGAATTTCGATCAATAAACACGGTCGACTTTTCGGTGGTCGACGCAATGCCGCATCTAGACGTTTTCGGCCATTTTGACCCAAGCTTCAACCTGCCAGCGGTCGACAATGCGCTTGAAGCAAATCTCGATATCGGACTGCCTCTCAATTGGGGCGAATGGGACCAGTTGGCTGGTTGAAACATCGAGGATCCTCTCCATAAAGTTTCTGGCCAAAGACAAGCTAAAAAATGAATTGTGGACGACGAGATCCACATTGACAGTCCCTTCAAGGTATTCATTGCGACTAACACGCACTTGAAGGACCTGATGACAAGTCCTTCCTTAGAGGCCTCAGAGGGTGACCACTTGCTGCCTGCTAATAATAACAGTGCACCTCATCTCGGAATGGGGTTAGCTAATGAATGTCGTGGCCGTGTGTCGAGCAAAAAAGACCATGAGGGAGGCTGCTACGATTCTGCCTTTTCACGCCCATGTGATTTGAGGCATCGAGCTATTCCAAAACAAGAGTGTTCCGACTGAGCGGAATTGGCAGCCCTTCAAAGGAGTATCTTCTACCCCAGAGATAATAGTCTTGTAACGCCAGCTTGAGGGGTGGCATAAGGCAACACAAAGGCACGCTAAAACGGAGTGGCAGACTCCGATATTTCGCCATCAGCCCCCCGGTTATTCCAGGCGCCAAACCCGGGATGGGCTACTTGATGGGAAACGACTTAATAGTGCATGCCGAGTTGGCAAGGAGTGAACCATAACAACAGTCATGTTCATGCATTTGTGGATGTGGAGATTCACAGCTATCAGAGAGTCTTTTAGAGTAGATCTTCTGAATCACTTAGACACTCTTTACGCCAATTCATCAAAGGCACCTCTCGATATGGTTACTAAACTTTGAATGGGCTTCAGAAATGTATGATTCGCTGATGACAAATCATGTGGGGCAAAACGGCCGAACTGCCGAACATTCGGTCGCCACCAACGCGGCATGTTTCCAATTTGTTGGTCTCGCCGGGGGGTCTTAATCATTCACTTCAGCTTCGATATATCGTTCAACCGGTTGACTGTGCCTTTCGAGGTAACATACTTTCGACCATGGCGCCTCCTTTGAACATCCTGCTACGCGCTCTTGTCGCTTTTGAGGATGTCATCATCCGACAGGTTCGCTCCCCCCTCCCCAGCCGCATCAAGCTCCGAGAGCTCCGCCTCTTGCTTGTCATTGCGACTAGCCTGCTAACAAAAGACCCGCTCGCAGATCCTCCGAAGCCCCGGATTCCATCGCGGCGTCGGCCGAATCCATCGGTATATCGACGAGAAGCAGAATGGACCACTGCCCCATGAGCCACTGCGCCAGGGCCAGGCGTCGGGTATGTTGTGATGCATCGACAGCAAGGAATCTGATGGCAACAGCGGGGCTAACGTTGGAGATGGGGTAGCTGATCCTGAGGGACGAGGTTTCGGTCACTATTTTATCCAAGAGCTGAAGAACCAATTTCGTGGCACGCCGACAGATGCGCCTCCGCCACCTGGGCCTCCGAAGCGATGATGGACTGCCCTCGAAGAGAGCTGGGCGAACGAACATTGAAACTGCAGGAATGCAGCGATTAGGGCTTCACGCCCGCGATGAATCCTATGAGAGCATATCTATCGCACCGGAGGGAACCCGGCTGACTTGAGTTGTCTCGAACGATGGCATTCGACTTTCGGCTGTGAACCCGCCACGCGTCGCACTATGTTCCTCTGTAGGAATGGGCGCGCGATGCGTTTGATAATGTGTCGCCATAGGACTCTCGGCAATGCTTACATATTGCTCGAGATTACAAAGGGGCGTTTGGAGTGTTGAGGGGTTATATCATCCTGGATTTGGACTCTTGGCTTGATGACGGACCTGTAAGACTTGCAATGTAGGCCCACCAAGCCTTCATATATGCAACGTCCAGAGCATCTATCTCCGTCGTGTCGGAACTGCGGCATGGTAACGCAACCCAACACGGCAAATTTGGCCGGAGACGCAATTCGCGTCTTTTTCACAGCATTTGCTGAAGGATAGAGCATTTAATGACCGAGCATGCTGAACCAACGGGGCTTTCAGGGTGGACATGTTACTTAAAAGCTCATTTCATTTAATCGTCCTGTCTGTCTGATGTTGATGGGCAGACCCGATCATGACTCGGAAGACAATCAATAAACACACATTACATTCCTACATTGAACATTGTTCTAAAACATTGTATCCCCCCCTAAGCAACGTACGCATTACAAAAATAAGCTTTCTGTAAAGAGTTCCTGAAATTTCGCCTCCTTGCTCAGAAACATTTAACCACGATCATGGGCCGACATGCTACCAAACTCTAATGGCTCGCTTCCGTTCAATACCACCGCTTACTTGGATTAGAGTACGACTCCGACCCACCTCCCGAGCAATTGTTTTTGCGCCATGTTGTACTGATCGAAGAGGGGGGGGTTTGATACGGAGCCAGGCCCGAATTGCCCTTTTCGGAGCAAAACAGAACTCCTCAATCTACCTACGCGATTACCACACTTTCTTTTGCCTTGTGTCACTCGATTTCCCAATCTGGGGCATCGTGAGCGGCTCTCCGTCCTCAAAAGAGAATGGCGTCCCCTGCTCTCATGACAATCTCGCAGGCCCATCTCTCTCTCTATTCCTGTTGTGTCGTCTTTTGATCATTCTCAGCTGAGCCCCCCAGCTACCTTCCGCTCTCTTCGTTTTCGCTTTGCCCAAGTTGGCCATGTTCTCACGAGATTTTCCACCAAGCGCCGTCGTGCGCGCAGTGGCAGTTGGTCTAGCCTTGTAAGTTTTGTCTTCCGATCGCATCGCATGCATGTTGTTCAGATGTGCCGTGTCCGAAAAGGGAAATGTGCTCAAATGAAGCGAGTGCTCTTGAGTATTAACTACGTTGTCTTCCTCGACTCTGCGAGGCATTGTTCGTGACTGCTTCTCCATTGAGTGCTCTCGTCCATACCAATCCTCGAGATGAAGTCCAACATTGGTTTCGTCGTGCTTTTTGCGCTGCTCCATGAGGCTTCGGCCCAGCAGACGCCATACGGTCAATGTGGCGGTATCGGCTGGACGGGGCCGACGACGTGCGTGGCGAGATGGACTTGTCAGAAGCAGAACGACTGTAAGTCTTTTTTTTCTTTGTAGGCATAGTCATCGCCCGCACTTTGCTCAAACAATATCTAGGGTACTCGCAGTGTCTCGAGGGAGCAGCCCCTCCGACGACGCTTCGGACAACAACATCATCTCGCCCACCAGTAGCTCCTACAACTACTTCGAGAATATTAACAACTACTGCCAGGTCTTCTTCCGCCAGCGCCGCCCCGACGGCTTGCTCCGGCACCTTCACCGACATCTCGGCCGTCGACTATGTCAAGGCTATGAACCCGGGATGGAACCTGGGCAACACGCTCGACGCGATTCCCAATGAGGGATCGTGGAACAACCCGCCTGTTGTCGAGAAGACATTTGACGATGTCAAAGCAGCGGGATTCAAGAGCGTTCGCATTCCTGGTACGTCCACAACTCTGATTGATGAACAATGTGAGACTAATAAGACAACAGTCACATACAGCGATCATTTTACTAGCGGTGCACCGAACTATACCGTTGACCCTGCCTGGCTGCAGCGTGTCTCTGATGTAGTCGACATGGCCACTGCACGAGGTCTCTACGTTCTCACCAACGTCCATCACGGTATTATCATCCCGTTCCCTTCATCATCCGCACATCCTAACTATTACTATTTCAGACTCCTGGAACTGGGCCGACGTCACCAAGGCCACCACAGACGAAGCCAAAAAGGCCCTCAATGACAAGTTTTACGCTGTTTGGCTGCAAATCGGGCAAAAGCTGGCTTGCAAATCTTCCCTCGTTTCCCTCGAGCCCATCAACGAGCCGCCCGCCACCACCGCGGAACACGGCGCCCACCTCAACACCCTCAATGACATATTCCTAAAGGCCCTTGCAGACAGTGGCGGCTTCAACACCCGCCGCGTGGTGAACCTCGTCGGCGGCAGTATGGACGGGTACAAAACTACCCAATGGTTCAAGGCCCCGGCCTCCATCAAGAACCCGTGGGCTCTGCAGTACCACTACTACAGCCCCTACGATCTCATCTTTTCCGCTTGGGGAAAGACGATCTGGGGAAGCGATGCGGATAAGGCGTCTCAAAAGACCGATTTGGGCGTCGTCAGGGGTAACTTTACTGACGTCCCCTTGATTATCGGAGAGTTTGACGCCAGCCCGTTGAATGTCGAACCTGCTGCGAGGTGGAAGTGGACGGATCATCTTGTTCGGACCGCTACGGAGCTCAACACCGCCATTATCATCTGGGATAACGGCCTGGATCATCTTGATCGCAATGCTCGCACCTGGCGGGACCCGACTTCCATCGGTATCCTCAACAGCGGGGTCAAGGGAATCAAGAGCTCACTCCCGGAGAGCACCGTCGACGCCGGCGCAACCACCCAGTCTTCCTCCGCTTTCGTCTGGAACAAAGTCGGCGAGTCCGCCAAGGACACGACGCTGCCATGGCAGTTTAACGGGAACACCCTGAAGGGCGTCAAGACCACCACAGGAACGGCGCTTTCTCCCGACAAGGACTACAGCGTGTCTTCGTCTGCCATCACTCTCAAGGCGAGCTTCCTGAGCCAGTGGCTTTCCGCCACCGCGGCGCCCGGAAGCAAGGCCAATCTGACACTCGAATTCTCCGCGGGCGCGACCTCGCAAATCGAGATTATCCAGTGGGACGTGCCTCGTCTTTCCGCCAGCAGCTCAAAGGCCGTCGCGGGAGCCGACCTGAACATTCCCATCGAATACAAGGGTCTGAGGATGCCTGCCGCAGTGAAGGCGCTGAAGAATGACGGAAGTTACTTATTTGATGACTGGACGACTGTTCTCGGGCCTCTTCAACAAGCGAGAATTGTAAGTGGGAAACTCGACTCATAGCTGTTCTCCCGACATATACGGCCACGTTTGCATGAATGTGAAGCTAACTGCTACAGACCTACGACGGACAATGGAGGTATGACGGTGCCAAGGTTGTTATTACCCAGGCCGCCGTCCAGGCTGTCATCAGCGGTGGAAAGCCGACTGTCTTCACTTTCGAGTTCTATCCTCGTGTGCCTGGAAACAGTGTCACTTATACTCTTGAGCCTTGAGCTGAGCGGTTGAAATGAGGCAGGCTTGCTTTCGGCGGAGGTGATGCCAACATATCGACGCATTCCTGCTTCCCATGTTTCTACGTACATATTATACTGCCGGTAGACCTCCTGGTTCACATTTACATACTTTGAGTTCCGCAACGAAATTGCCTACCCCGCCATGTATTCGTAGCGTGAAGAAATGTTCTCCGAATGCCCCGCCCCCGCCCCCGCCCCCGCGCGTGGGGGATTCTACGATGCCAACTGATGAGCCAAAGCCGTGTGATGATCCGCCTTCTGGTCTGGTATGACATTGTACACAAGCCGTTCGTTCAGCTAGTCGCGTTTATTTTATGTAAAAAAGAGCATTTTCCGGTTGATCAAACTTACTTTCTCTTGTAATGAAGAACAACTCAGCCCGTAACCCTCGGCAGCTCGGTGCAAAGCAAACCGAGAACCACTTAATCAAAATGACATGCTCCGAAGGCTAGATAAAACAAACAACGTCCCCCTCTTCTTGCGAGAGTCCCAAAATCCGTCTAAATCACAAACACAGCCAGCAAAAATGTCCTCAACAGAACTCTTCGGCGCCGATATCGCCTTCCCCCTCTGGGACTCCGAGCCCGTCGCGGGCGCCTTCGATCTCGAGCAGCCTTCGGGCCCCATCGACCAAGCAGTAGCGACAAAGGTCACGCGGCCATGGCTGTTTGGCTACAAGCCCACGACGACCCCTAACGGCCGGGCGGTGGTGATTCTCGGCGGCGGCGGCTACGTCCAGCTTATGGTCGGACGTGAGGGCGTACAGGTTGCGAGATGGCTGGCGGGCCTCGGCTTCGAAGCCTACGTCCTCGTCCACCGGTTCCCCACGGCCGAATCGAGCCCTTCCGCCCCGGTAGACGATGCCAGGCAAGCCCTTCGTCTGATCAAGGAGAAGTCCGCCGACGGAAAGACCCTCGGCGTGTGCGGCTTGTCTTCCGGAGGACACCTCGGCGCGGCGCTCCTGGCGGAGTACCCGTCCGCCTGGTCATCGACCGCCGGCGGGCCCGTGCCGGAGCTGGAGTTCGCCATCCTTGGGTACGGACCCATTTCGACCAACGCAAAGGGCCACACCATCATCCCCAACAAGGCCGCCCTCGAGCCTCCCGAGAAGCAGGAGTTGTACGACGTCGTCATCCCGGATCAGCAGCTCCGGAGCCCCGCGCCGCCGAGCTTCATCGTGTACTCCGGAAACGACCCCATCGTGCCCGTCGTTAATGCGTATCGCTTGGCGCAGGGTATCCAGGCTGCCGAGGGCCCTGTCGAGTTGCATGTTTTCGCGGACGCGCCCCACGGGTTTGCGTTGGACACGGTGGGATTGCCGGTTTCGGAGTGGCCCAAGTTGTGTGAGAGCTGGTTGAAGCAGAGAGGGATTTTGGCATAAGGGAAGTTTCGGGTTAATGCGAGATTGTTTGTTGGACATTCTCTTAATATATTATAATTGTTGACTTGGAGCTGAATGACGAAGCATACCTCTCATTCTTGGAGGTTGCTTCCACGTGGATGGTATGTCCTATTACGCTGCGTGTGGATGGATCACACGGAGAGTGGTGTTCAAATACAGCAAATAGAGGTAAAAGCAATTGGAGATAGGGCCTTGGTAACCACCTTGGCTACTAAAGACAGAATATGGCACGGCAAGTGGCTCAATGTGGTTTCTGAACCCATACCTACAACAGCTTGGTTGAATATCCGGGTATTACTTGACGCCCAGACACGAACATGATGGGCGAGGCAAAACTGGTTTATCAAAATTTCACAGAGACGAAGAGTTTGTACTACTATCTCGCAATTCAAACTTCGTGTCGCCATTTACATTCGTGATCAGAGATGCAACTCGTTATAATGCTCATTAAGAGTTTGGTCCTTCCGTAACATGTTCATGTGAATCGTTCCTACGTCTCATGATCCAAGTGTCCCAATATAAGACTCATTATGTCCTCGGCCGAAGTCTCCGGCCATAAAGACCCAAGCAAATGCTGGTCCGGCCTCACTAAAACTGCTCCTCCTTGAGCTAACCGCCCCTGCTTGTGGAACAGTTTACGATGTTTCTCGTTACAAAAGTCAAAATCGCTGCCCTCGGCCCATAAATACAGACGGTGGCCAACTCTGCCAACGGCTGCTTTTTCGCACTCGGCGAACCGTTGCTGCCATAGTGAGTGGGATCCAACGATTAGGCAGAAAGTTCCTGGAGTCACGAAATCGAGGATAGAGAACTGTCGAGTGGATAGCTGATCACTCGGTATCTCCTTGACGTACGACGTATCGATTGGTTTCCGGGGGAGACAGTTGTGCGCTCTAAGAGGTTTAACCCAGGCATGTGGCAGCCGAGCCCCGGTTCTGAACTTTGGTATGTAGCGAGAGGCGTTTGCTGGTGGTTCTTTGTCGCCGTAGACGTAGCCGATGTGTATTTCGAGCTATTTAGCTAAAGTCAGTTTCATTCCTTCTATTGAACCGCTGTTCATGCGTTACTCATTCATCAGAGTAAACTCACGTTGTCAAAGTGTTCTCTTTGAGCCTCCACATTTTTCGCGATAAGATCCTTCTTCGTAGGGTCGCGTATGGTTTTGAACATGTTTCGCCTAGCCTCCTCATTATCATCGATGTCGGCGGTGCCAACAGCTTTCAGAAACGAAAAGATTGTCTTTCCATTCTTGACGCTCTGAGATGATGCGACAAGTGCGATTTGACGCCGTTCCGCCTCGTATGTGTCAAGAATAGAGGGCTTGGCCCATCCTTGTAATACAGCCGCTATCTTGTAAACAAGATTGTGTGCGTCTGCCAGTCCGGAATTCAAGCCGAGCCCACCTGTTGGCGGGAACGAGTGCGCGGCATCACCCACTCTGTTAGATGTTAACGACTATGCAATCATCAGGACGATCTTGAGTGCCTCACAAGAAAACATTTCCCCGTCTATACTTTTTTGCAACTTTGCGACTCAGTAACCACGGCCTGTAGCTGAGAATCTTGAATGGAATGTCTTGGCCTATGGCGGCGGAGACCGTTGCACGGGCGAGGTCTTCGCTCCATTTGTCGGCCGGATGTTTGTTTGACTGGAATAATAAGTATTACATTCTTATATGCTAGCTCGAGGCTTGGAACTCACATTAAAGTTGCTAATCAACACCTGGTTACCCCCGAGGTCATATGCAATAATGAAACCAGAACAGGCCGGGTCAAGAATCCAATGCAACATGCCTTCTCGACCTTTCACTATGGGTCGCAGATCGGCATTGAAATGAATGGTCATCATCGTCTCATCTAAAACAATTCGTCAAAAATCAATAAGCAGAGAATATTTGCTATGAAATACTCACATCCGTCTTCGCCTTCTGTTTCGATGCCGAGGGACTTGCGAACCTCACTTTTTGCACCGTCGCAGCCAATCACGTAGTTGGATAAAATAGTCCATCTTTGTCTTGTAGCGCGTTCTTCTACCAATGTGACCACCTTATCCCCTCTCTAAGACTTGTTAATATTGGGAAAAAATTAAAAGCAACTAATCAAAGGGGCTGTAAAACATACCTGTGTAGAAGAAATAAATGCCACCCCTTTGCAAAGCTCAACGTTGTCATCGAACGCTAGTTGCTCAGCTACAAACCTCTCAAAGTCCGGTTGGGGAATGTTATGGATCATCTGTAAAAAAGTGAGTAGCGATCAGTCAAACTATGTGGCGATCCCTACCTCTGGTGTGCTCTCCAAGACCTCTACGTCCATCCTCTCATATGGCAGAAACCCAACCCTCTCACCGCTCAGATTCGTCAAGAAGTTCACCCAATAAGCGTCGTTGCGGGGGGTGCCGAACTTGCGCAACATGTTTGTATCGAGGCCATACTGCCTACAACATTCAAGGGTTCTCGGGCACAAGGCATGTGCTTTGGGTGCCGCCAGGCGTTGAGAATACTTCTCGATGAGTAGTGACTTGACTGGAATATTGTCAGCTCGTCGCAACTCATCAGCGAATATCAGGACATCAGGCCGACCTACCTCCGTGTTTGGACAGCATATAGGCCGTGAACAGACCCGTAGGCCCTCCACCTACTATGAGAACAGGTACATTTACTGAAACATTTTCCATTTTCACGTCTCGATGTCAAAACGACATGGGCAGATATTTCAAAAAGGGAATTAAGTCAACTGAAAGAATGATTTCTAATAACCGCTTTACTCCTCAATGCTGAGCTACAAATATTTGTGTGGATGACGGACAACTCCTCTTCTCCGCGGCATTTTGTTTTAATCATCTGGGCTGAATTCCGAGATCACTAAGACGAAGATGCCGTAAGTGGATGCCAGTTACCCGATGATCAACCTCTTATTGGTCAAAGGTCCTATATCCGAAGCTAGCGATCCGATTCGTCAGCGCAACAATCGCAGTGTCAAAGCGGCAACTTTGCCCGTTGCGCTTGGGGCCCAACCCAGACTAACTCTGACCAAGAATCGCGTCTCGAATCGCTTCTGAGACCATCTTAGGCCATTTGCATGCATGGGCCTCACTCCAAGGTCACAGCACCGAATAGTAATGGAACAACCGCCACCGTTGTGCTGCAGCCACGCGTCTCCAGAAAGGCAAACTGGATGCGTGAGTGGTTCGAACCCCCACCTCCCACTCTACCCATTTGTTCACACTTCACACATACGTTCGTCGACCCTTAATTGCAACGTACTTGCGAATCTAACGTCAAATCAGTTTAGAGTATGGAGGCCGAAATCCCCACCCTTCCCGCTCCCGTCGCCAATAACTCTGAGCCTGGCACTCTTAAGAGAAAGCGACAACCTCGTGCCCCGGTCGCGTGTGGGACATGCAGGGCCCGTAAAGTCAAGGCTAGTCCTCATTAATGATCTAAGGTGACATGACTGGAAGGAAAGGCTGACCTGTTTCTTGATAGTGTGATGGGAGCTCGCCGTGTTCGAATTGTGTCCGTAAGTAACTGGAATATCAACCACGAACAATCAAGACGTAAGCCTAACGTGTGTATAGGACATGAGTTTTCATGCTCGTATAAGGAGAAACCGGAAGAAGTGTATGTCGCGTGTGATGACAAGATAAATTCTGTACGCGTCATTTTCTGATTGTGGCCCCAGTAAGAGAATGGTTGACCCGACAGGCCGTATCCAACAACGCCGTCAAAGTCAACCGATACTGCCGGAACAACTTCACCCATCCCCGGTTAGTCTAGATGAGCCGCTGAAGGTGGAGAGCGCGAACCCGCAGATCATGCCGGAGCCTATGCCAGAGCGCGAGAGGGCATCGTCAATTTCATCAGAGCAGGAGGTAGATGGGCTGGGGCAAGTAAATGATCACACCGAAGGAGCCGAGTTCTACGGACCAACCGGAACATTCTATTTCCTTGCCAGACTGCGCTTGAGGGCGAATACGAGCACCCAAAAGCAACCGCATGTCGGTCCAACGGACACCAAAAACTCACCAGGAAAGAGTTTGAACCAGACCTCTGTCGTTAACCTTCTTCATAGCTCAGACTACTCAACATCGCCAGACAACCGTCACGGCCATACTCCAGGAAAGGGAACACCGTCAAACAGTACAAGACGTGACTCGATTCAGTACGGAAATGGGAAAACCCTTAGCGCGGCAGATGTGTCTTTCGCGTCAGAAGTCGAGCGAGAATGTGTTCGGCTTTACTTCCAGAATTTACACAATATCCACCCGATCCTAGAGCAGTCGACTTTTGTGAGGCGTTGTGAAGATGAGGTCTGGCAAAAAAAGACTGGATTTGAAGAGCCCTTTCAACAGCGGCGGGGAGCCAGGTTTCTCTCACTGTTCAACTCTGTTCTTGCTATTGGGGCTATCACTGCGGGAGAGACATCATTACTCATGGAGGATCACACCCTGCAGTTTCTGGATCGGACAGAGCAGCCAGGGGAGAACGAGACCACGTACCCACCAATCCGGCTGGCTAGACGGTACTTTGAGAAGGTAAAGCTCTATCTGGAGGACATTTGCGAGTCAAGTTCACTTGAAACGGCGCAGACACTCTTCCTCATGGTGAGTCAAACCGTGTTTTCAAATTCCTATGATCTCCGACTCATATGCTCTAGTCGGTGTTCTGCCAGAATGCCCTCAAGCCTCATAGTTGCTACATGTACAGCGGAATGGCTATTCGAACTGCATCCGCTATGGGTATCCCCACGAATATCCGGTCTGAGACAAGTCAAGAAAGTTTACTTTGGTGGTAAGGCACTCGCCCTCTTATTGGTAGAATAACTTTCTGACGTCATGCAGGTCGTTATATTCTCATGAGATGTGAGTCGTACAGTATATTGTATCCCGAATGATGTGCTGATGGTTTAGCGAAATGTGCTTCTCTGCCGGTCGACAGTCAGGTCTGAGAGGACCAGGCTCCTACTCAATCCCATTCCCAAAAACTGCTGTAAGTTAATTGCTTCAGTTGTCATTGAAATGTGTATTGATTATCCAACTAGGGGTTCGTCAGCTCATCATCGTGCCTTATCAACCCCATGGTCGATCTTGCCAAGATTCTCATGTGGATGACGGACAACCTCAGCCTCCATAATAGCCACACATCTTTGCAGCGACTCTCTCAGACAGCGCTGAATCTAGATCGAGAGCTCGACGATTGGAAATCAGGCCTCCCGAGAGAACTCCGATTTGATACATCGTCCTTGGAAGATAGCGAGTTCGCCATGAAACAAAAGACTGTGCTTAAACTTCGTATGGCCAACCCTCCACTACAACGGCGGTTGTAAGACTCTAATTAACGAGTACTCCAGGCTTCTTAAATGCTAGAATCCTACTCCACCGCCAATTCCTGATCCTCAAAACTCCAGAATCAGATCGCAAGACGTTATCTCGTCATGTGTCATCCTGTGTTAAGGCTGCGACTGAAACGATTAGATTCATGCATACTAGCTACCTTCACCGGCCTTACTTCAGAACATGGTATGAGCTACTTCTCTAATGTTTCAACCATCACTAACTAATATATATCAAGGTGGTATAATTGCATGTATCTACTTGATGCCTGCATGGTGTTGCTTCATGTCCTTATCTCAAACATATCCCCCTTCCCAGCCGAAGAAGTCATTGAGAACCTGGAGATGAGCATCGAGATATTCAAAGCGATGAAAATGCTTGCAGTGGCACGCAGATGTGCCGAAATAGTTACAGAGCTGCTTCACGTCGCAGCAAAACCCGAGAATCCCGGAATCCAAAAACAGACAGCTGTCAACTTGCCAGCCGAGGCTGAGTCGATGATCAAGCTTCAAGATGAAGCTCAGCCTATGCAAGCGGCACCCCTTTTTATCACCGAAGATATGAACGTCCACCGCGGACCGAACGAGCTCGGCGAAAATCTTATCCCTGGCGACTTCGATGCTAATCTGGTTGATCCGAACGTGGTGTGGAACTTTTTGAATTTTGAGCATTGGAATGCGTGGTCTGACGCGGCGTTCCGTTAAAAGAGGCTGTTGGTGAGAAAAAAGTCTCAGTTGTACGAAAGTGTGGTATTATATACTCTCATGAATAACACTCTGCAAGGTCCTTGAACCCCACATGATGATTCCTCGGACCACTAGTCAAGCTCTCATACTGCAGACTATGACTCAATCTGAGCGGCACATATTTGGTCCCAACAGCATGTCATTAAATGATGCTTCCATGCCTGACCTATCGGACTCCCTCTTGGGGGCCTTTCAGTCTGCAGCAAATATGCTTGAACAACGGCGTCGTGACTGGACAAATTCCATGTCTTTCAGTACTGCAGAGGGGTGTGTTAACTTTGATGCAGCAAAAGCGGATAAGAAAGCCACGGGGTGTCATTACTCCGAAATGATTTTCCAGCCTTGGAGACGCCAGTATACTTCCGTTGATGCTCCTTGGTGTCGCTTTAGGTTGTGGAAGACCTCCTAGGCCCCTTAAGAGAGTTCTACCACGGAGTCTGGAACAATTACATCGATTCAAGCAATTGTATCGGATAAGGACATCTATACATCATCAGACAGTCGAGAAATTGTCGTGGTACGAACACATAACATGCCCTGTGAGGGCCAGAATTTTGCTCAACCATACACAAAAATCTTCGTTTTCACGTTATGATTCGAGATCAATACATACGGCCAAAGTTGGGTTTGCCAATTTTTAGTTTTCGGTGTCTTTAATAAACATTACGTATGTGAAAACGATCCTTGGAGAACGTCGCAGTGGGTTGGTCAGACGTCCTAGCAAATGTCTTGCTCGCTTCAGCCCAAGTCTGCGGCTGACCTAGTCTAACACCAATGATTACGACTGCTTGACCAACCACGAATCAGTGTGCCCCTCTAAGTATTCGGTGTTGACCATCCTCTGTGCCGCCACAAAATCATATCTATCGTATCGCAGCCCTCGTATTAAGATTGAAGGCGTTTCTGCCTGCTAACATACACATGTGTGACGTTAGGACACCGCCCCTCAGTTTCCAATAATAGTAACTTGTTAACTATATCGCTGGTGATCTTGTCACTGTGTGGTGGCTATAACCTCCGCACCGATATAACTGCAAACATACTGTTGCACAGAGTTGAATACCAGAGACATATACCATTAAAGTTACAGCAATTTAAGTATAAAACCTGGCATCAACCTCCTGGTGCATGGGAATTTCTGATTCAGCCAAATCAAGCACTTCAGCCAGCAACCCACAGCATTGCAAAAGTTTCTAGCTCACTCATCAGCTCAAGTCATTTTCTTCCCTTTGACAATATCGTTACCAACATCAATTCCATCATCATGAACTCTTTCATGCTCACAGCTGCTTTTCTCCCTGCCTTGATCCTTGCCTTTCCTCAAATTGAAAACATCAAGCGGGCTCCCAACGGCACTGGCGACCCGTCTCCGCCACCCCCAGTCAACACCGGCGCGGTTTGTACTCCCGCCAAGTATCAGTGTCGCCAGAACACAGACAACACCTGGGGCTGGGATGTTTGCGATACCTCCTCGAAGTGGGTAAACGGCGGAAATTGCGCTGCTACCGAAATCTGTATCTTCAATTCCATTAACGGTTCACCATATTGCGTCCCAAAACCCCCCACCGTCCCACCCAGCAATACCGGACAACAGTGTTTCCCTGGGAAGTACCAGTGCAAATACGACGCCTCCAAAGGCTGGAGTATTGAAACGTGCAGTTCGGCTGGCAGTTGGGTTCACACTCTCGACTGTGCTGCTTCCGAAACTTGCACATATAGTCCTGTTGCTGGATATCCTTACTGTACGCCAAAGACTGACGGCCGCGTCTGTGCCCCCGGAACCTATCAGTGTAGCTTTCTACAATCTGATGGCGGTTGGGGCTGGGATGTGTGCTCTACCGAGGGTAAATGGGTGAGGGGCGGAGCTTGTAAGGCGGGCGAGACTTGCTCATTCAATCCTATCAATGGCTCTCCTTACTGCATTTAAGCCAGGGGAATTGTTATAAAGCCAGATCGAGTGCATACACAGTCCTTATCAGAAGTTTCCGTATCTTAGTCTTTATTTTTTCAATCAATCAATCTGTTTTTTAGAATTTGGCTTTCACAAATCGGTCTGACACATGATGGAGCATACGGCTAATTATTTTTGACATCTGCCTGGGAAGAGACCTTTCTTGTAGGAGTCGTAACAAAGTGGGCTCAATATCCTCGATTATCAGAACAAACGGTATGGTGCTGCATTGACCACAACAATGATTGAGTCGCATTGTATTTGACCGATACATCAATATCGTTTCCCACTTCAGAGAGCAAGTGATTTAGTTACAAGAACCTGCGCAAGGGAAGCCATTGGTCTGACAAGTTCCTCGAGTTTGCCCGGGAGCAACTACAAAAGCAATATATCATTCAGTATTCAACTAGGTATTTTGAATTGGAGAGATTCCAACTTACCCTTGCAAGTTAACTGCTGTCCTTGGTTTACATCGCAAGCACAACAGTCTCTTTGCTTAGAGCAGGGAGCTAGAAGTCATTTAGCGAGTTACAAATTATTCCAACTTGGCGGTTTGACTTACAGCCGGCGATGCCACTTCCTCCATCGGCCACAGCGCCTGTGACCAAGAAGCTGGCGAAGAGGAGAGAGATGAAGCGAACGGATAACATTGTCTATGATTGACTTGCGAACAGAGGTGATTTACGTTTTGAGAGTGTCGCAAGAACAGAAGAGAACCCAAGTTTTATGCCTCTGGGATGCGTGTTATTTATATTCTGTGATAACCTCGTGAGTCTTAGCCGCCGGATGAATACAATTTTAGACCATTGGAGTCTTGAAAGTGGCTCTTTACTCATGGGCCGAGAACTTTAAATTTCGAACCACTTCGCATATCTACAACAAGGGAGTATTGGAACTTAAATTCCTAGACATGATGGTTTTCGAATTGACTCGTGCTTGGTGTCTGAGGGTGATGCTTGCTTGTTACTTGCAGTTGTTCGGAAGCTTGAAAAAGCTCAGGGCTACGGGACTGAATCTACAATTTACAATCTTACTGGCTCGCAAAGTGTTCGTTACGAGCATGGCAACCCCAATTTTTAAGATCAGAGTGCCCGCCTTGCGTAATATCGTGTTCGTGTTGACTGTCTGGCTGATGGAAATGTGCTACTTGAGAGATGCTCACGTATAGGGGCACGTGACAGGCGGTGCTCACGGAGCTCATTTTAGTAAGACACGTTACAGACTTTGACTTTATTAGTGACAACTATGGCGCGGACACTTCTCAGAAAGATTGCGACGTTGAATTTCATCTTTCGGACCATTTAGCGTTCCCATATTAATTGAAAGTAAAACCTACACCTTCATACTTTTTTTGGCTAAACTTACATGACATTCCACAGGCCCCAGCGTTTTCCAAATGGTAATGGAGTCACTTATAAAATGAAATGTGTTCATCTCTTCTACAATTCTTCTTTTTCAAGTTACCTAAGATACCCCATACATCTTGACAAGAGTTACACTATATCGTGTGAAAGCGCGATATCGATAGAGTCTACCAATGGGCAAATTATTTATCTGTACGAGGAAACTATCACAGCCCTGTTTAGTCTAAGTTTCTTAGACTTATCAAAAAAGTTAAAATTCTCTACATAGTGATCTCTCCACCAGGGCCACCTCGTATTTATGTTTCATTTTAGGCCTTTCCAGGAAGGAGGCATAGCTCTTAAAGCCAAGTATATCCCAAGCCAATAGGACACAACTACTTGCATGCGTGTACTTGTCTCGTAATGTTCTGCCCGCCCATTTTTGCTTCGCCAGTTTGAGGCGGCGGGTGATCTTGTCGCACCTGACTCTAAGTGAGCCATAGTTAAGGTCACTAATCGCTCCCACATTTCCTCAACAGCCCTTTCCCTTTCCCCCGGTAGTTGGTCTGTTAGCATTTCGGCAGTGTCTAAAATCTGAAAATGCGCCTTGATACTAGAGCTGCCCCTCGCTGCCCCCAACCCGCGGCTTGCTGGGGCAAAAGAAGGTTTGACTATGGTAGGAGAGGAGTGCCTGGTATTTACCTCACCTCTCCCTGCAACTTCATTTGAAAGCAATGGATATCGGCGACCTGGGACTTGACGACCGGACACTTTTTCTGGTTGGTGGAAAATACGCCTGCTCTACCGATCTCGCTGCATGATCAGTCAACCTTAATTAAAAGGGGGGTGACTGCATGTGTCCGGAATCAGCGGCTGATGATGGAAGTGAAGAGTCACTTGTTACTTGATAGCAAGCTTTTGCTTCAGCTAAGATCATTAGAAAGAGGCTGCCGGCAGGGCTCTGGTGAAATGGTTAAGTTTCAAGTTCAATCGACTTCGTACTCATTAGCTAGCCAGTTATAACGAGCACTTGACCCTGCCACCTTTGTTCTACGCACAGGACGGAGCGGCGTCCACTATCCTGATGTCTTAATAAGGGCAAGAGAACAAATACTATCTGTCTACATCAACCGCTCTTTCTTCGCAAAATATCTTATTATCTCAATGCACGGGCAACTGATGCAGCTGGTCCTCTGTTTTTGTTCGATCCCTCATCTTTCGCTGTTCGGCACACGATACCCGGCTAGCTTCGTTGACTTCCACGACATCGTCCGGATCAACGTCTAGAATAATAAAAATACTTCTAATCATGGGTTTTGGTCTGGCCGACAATATTTAAAACATGTATTCTCAGTCTATCAGAACTGATGTTTTTGTTCAGGCGCACTGCTCCTTCCTATGAAACAACGTAAACAATGACGCGATTGTAGACGAGTTATAACAGAATAGTGGGCATCTCTTGGAATACGTGAAAAACCCCAAGACCCAAGTTTAACAGTACCTTGAATATATTTGTATGTGTATGACTAACGAAATTGACAAACAGATTGAATGATGGCCCTTTTGATAGTAATTAAGTCTGGGACTAGAATCCAATGAGATGGCCTCGCTTACTACAAGAACGAAAGGGACGGTTCGATTCCGATGACCTATATGGAAGAATGGCCTACATCAACAGCCTTCATTCTGCTTCTGACCACTACCTGCTTACCCAAGCGGACTTCCAGGCTGATGCCAACGAATCTCAGCGTGGCATGCAAAATGTGCAATAAGGTGACTGTATTACATACCATCTTGGGCAAGGCATCTCGACAACCCTTGCGGGCAGTGGTACGGCTACAAGGGATACTGAGGTACCACAGCAAGTGGTAGAACCAACCCGAATACCCGCATCCACGGTGCCAACCAGTCACTCCCAGAGACTGGATGAGGCGGGGGCGGGGCCGCCGGACATGGTGGGGCCGTCTGGTACAATGGGGCCGCTGGGAACTCCTCCTTCTCAATTGCCGAGTGGCCGTCCGGGAGTAGTTGGAGGCACGTTGAGATATGCGACCGGGACACAGCATAATTGGTTTTAACCCCGCACTCCGTTCGAGTATTGGCGTACGTTCATGGGCTCCCAGCCCGGGGTATCCGACCATGACTCCACGCTTGGTTAGTGAGCGGCGGCTAACCGAGGTGTCAAATAGCAGGTCTCTGGAACAGATCAAAATTCAGTCTCTTTACACAAAAGACTGTGAGACTTTATCCTCAAGACTATAGCATTTCAGTACTTTCCTGCCGTGTTGCAAAAAATCTGAAAATGAACAAAGTAGTTGGTCAGGTTGGCCTAGCTTGGGTCCCTTGGTCGGTGGCTTTCCAGATTGCAACGGCAATTTTCCTTCTTTCATGGATCGTCTATCAGCGCTACCTTTCGCCTTTTGCCCGGATACCTGGACCATATTGGGCAAGTATCACACGCTTATGGCTTACATGGCACTCTTACAAAGGCGACCTTCATTTGATTATGATAAATCTTCATGAGGTTCATGGAAAGGTAGTGCGCATCGCACCAAGCGAAGTGTATGACAAGGATGACGGCGATCCGGATAGAAAATACTCTCTAACAATAAGACAGGAGCATCTCAGACCTCGAAGCTATCAAGGCAATCTATGGCAAGCTCAATACCATGAATAAGAATAGGCGGTCAAGCTAATGACAGATGTAGGTGCGGGGTCCAAGTTCCGAAAATCCGACTGGTACAGCGTTTGGCAAGGAAGAAGAAAATTTGATCTCTTCGCAGAACGCAATGAGGCAATTCATGCAGCACAACGCCGTCTAGTTAGCAGGCCGTATGCGATGTCCACACTGAAAGAGTTGGAGCCTTATGTCGACAATGCTATTGTAGTGCTATTCGACAAGCTCAAGTATATGGTGGGACAAACGGTAGATATGGGCACCTGGGCTCAACTATACGCTTTCGGTATGATTGTACATGACTATATCGTCTTTTTAAAAAATCGTGGCTTGAAGACTCTAACAGTCGCTAGATGTTATTGGGGAAATTACATTCTCAAAGCGTTTCGGGTTTATGGACGTCGGTTCCGATGACGGCTCTTTCAAACAGATTGAAGATGCTCTTATATCGGCTGCCTGGATTGGTCAGGTTCCCTGGTTATACTGGCTTCATGACTATCTATCTCCTGTCATAGGTAACTGGCTCGGTATTACGTCTCGTCATGGCAGTTTGCGGCAGTTTGCAGCCCGCGAGGTGACTGCCCGGCAAGATAGGGGCTCAGATCACCAGGACATCCTAGGAAAGCTTCTGTCAGTCCACCACGAGAAACCCGACCAATTTGACAATGCTAGTATTGTATCTATGGCTACATCGAATATTTTTGCTGGGAGCGACACAACCGCCATCTCAATTCGGGCAATCATTTACCACATATTGAAAAACCCCGAGAGCAAGCGTTTACTCCTGGAAGAGATCAACGAGTTCTGGCAGCAAGGGAAACTCAGTGACCCTGTTACGGTTGCTGAAACTGAAAAGATGCCATACTTACAAGCTGTCATGTACGAAGCTTTGAGGCTACACCCAGCTGTTGGCATGACTCTGCCGCGTGTCGTCCCTAAGGGGGGATATCAAGTCGATGGGCATTTTATGCCAGCTGGAGTAAGTCCTTCCAGAGTGCCTCCCAATGAGTGCTTCAACGACCAGGGCCGGACATATTAGCTTGCAAGAAGAAATACTAATTCGATATGGTCGTGTAGTCCGTAGTAGGAGTTAACCCTTGGGTGGTGCATCGTAATACTGATGTCTATGGGCACGATGTTCACTCTTTTCGCCCAGAGAGATGGCTCAAGGAGAACAACGGAGACATGCGTAAGTGTAGAGGAACTCATTTCTCGTTTTGACTACTGACAAAATCGTAGATCGGTTTTTCTTTGCTTTCGGATCCGGAGCACGAATGTGCATTGGACGAAGTTTGTCCTACCAATTCTTTCAAGTTTCAAGCGGGATACTTACTGACATGCCACAGATATTAGCTGGATGGAAATGTCTAAGGTATGTGATAAAATGCTAGCAAATGTATCTAAAGGTTGAAAAATTAACTCTGTGATAGTTGATTCCGACTTTATTCATGAAGTTTGAGCTTGAATTAGCCGATTATACGGCTCCTTTGGAGGAAAAGTGCTAGTAAGTGGGATTTACCTTTGATTACATATCCTTAGTTTAACCTCATCCTCTTGCAGCTGGTTCGTGATCCAGAAAGGATTATATATCAAATTGCGACAAAGGCAGCCACCTGCCGTCAGCTCCGTATGAACGGACATCAAACATATACGCTGAGGCAAGTCTGTATGAAACCTTGGTCTGACTAGCAGTATCACGGTTATTTCTACCTTACATATTACGATGAATGGTGCGTTACCTGGGTACAGAATACCCACGGTACAACACTAACATGATGAGTTGGGTTACTGTTTTGGAGTAAGATTCTTGGTATCAGGGCCACTACATATCATCGCATCATCAAATTTTGGCTTTCATGAACAAAAGGGAATGAATTCATAGGCAGAAAGTTTCCAAACAAAGGCTGAGGGCATGATGTGTGAGAAAAGGATTATGATCACGAAACGTCACAATACACCACTGATCATACCAGATGGAGAAATCTCAACTAGATCATGATGGTCCCTTTTGGACCTGAGATAGTGCCACTATGTAATTAATGCTCGTAATTGCGGTTCATGACACTGACATTGTTGACGTAAACTTCAGAACGATGGTCAGAATATCTGCTGTTATGTGAGGCAGATTCCATGCTTCAGACCTTTGAAGTGGCGTTTTCGCTTTCCTCGACATCCATGGGGCCATCCTCCTTTCCGTTATCGATCCGCACATTAGCCTGTTCACCATCGAATATAACAGCAATCTCCTCCAACGCTTTGCCCTTCGTTTCCAAAAACCAACCATATGCAACACAACTCTCGACCGCCAGAATGGCAACGTACACGATGTAAAACCGCCACCCTATGTTTTGGATACCGATGGGGTTGACGTATTGGTTAACAAAAACGGCGGCCTTTGTTGCAAAGACATAAGTAGCCATACCCTTGGCTCGAATGGAGAAGGGTAGCACCTCGACGGAGTATGCAACTGGCAGAGGGGAGAAGGCGATGCAGTAGAAGATTTGGTAGACGAAGATGAGTGCCATGACGGCTATACCAGCAGAGCTGGCGTTGGTCTCTGCGAAGCGAGCGGATGCAATTGTCCAACCAATGAAGACGATAAGCATACCAACGGTAGAGATTCGGAAGAGGGGGCGTCGGCCAACTCGTTCTACGAAAAAGGCGGTTGTGAGCGCAAGGCCGAAGTTCCAGATGTTCACAAGACCGTTGACGAGAGCCTGCGTTTTCTTGTCCCTGATGCCCACAGTATCCATAATTCTCGAGAGATCTAGCCTTGGTTAGCTTGGCTGTTACGTGCTCCGATGCAAGAGCTTGACCACTTACAGTATGAAATCAAACCATTGCCAGACCATTGAGAAAAGAAGCCCATGCCTGTAGAAACGCGTCAATAGTGTCCAAGTCGTTTAGTTACGGGCGAGGTCTTACAGATTACTAGGAACATGCGATAACGATTACCCTTGGTTTGTACCATGGACTTCCAAGTGGTAGCTCCAAGTCCTAAACCATCAGTCAGCAATTTAATTGGTTGTTCAAAATGGTTATTCGTCGCTTACTCTTCTCATTATCAATGGCAGCCCGGATCTCTTCGTATTCGAGTCTCACCAACTCAGTCTCTTCGCCTTCACCATGATATTGCTTAAGAGCCTTGAGAGCCTCGTGGTCGCGATCTTTGGAAATGAGCCATCGGGGAGATTCGGGTAGAAACCAGATTGCTGCAAGCTGAACGACACTGGGCGCCATTTGAAGTAGAGAAGGAATTCTCCAGGACCAAGTGCTTGGGATGGTTCGAGTGCCGTAAGTAATCCAGGCAGCCGCTATACTACCTATGTACCAACTGTGTCATTGCTTCGTGTCAGCTGATATTACCTATCAACACTCGCCTTCGGGCTACTTACCAAGTGTTACAGATGGCCGTGATAGTTACGCGATCCTTTGGATGCGACAACTCGCTCACCAAACTGGGAGCCGAGGTAGTGGCGAAAGAAAGACCGAAGCCGAGCACGAATCTGCTGACAACAAACATGGCGAACTCTGTACTTTCGCACTGGAGGATAGCGCCAACAATCATGATCAAGCTGCCAGTCGTGATACCCCATCTTCTTCCGAACCTATCTGCAACCCATGGAGCAATGGGAGTTGAGCAGATACTACCCAACGCCATGATGGCGCTCATCAGGCCGAGAACCGCGCCACGTGGGTTGTCGAAGAAATCGTCAAAGTAGGATACCGTCTGGAGGGAGTTCATCATCGAGCCATCGTAGCCACTTGTTGCGTAGGAGACAACGGCGGCAGGAAAGAGTAGGAAATACAGCTTCCGGCGGGCAGCAGAGGTATACCAGGCCGGCGATTCTTGGGCAAGCTGCGCGATGCGTGAAGGCTGGTAAGATTCGTTTGCTGCGGCGGGACCGCCTTGCTTACGAGCCCGGCGGGCCTCCTGGTCCTGCCTTGGAGCAGGAAGACGTTGACGAAGGAAGTCCATGATAGCCAGAAGCACCGGCGTACCCAAAACAAGTTGACAGGTAGGACTCGGAGAGAGGAACAGAAAGATTGACTCAGGAGTGGGGAGGACGATCTGAGCTGATACCCGTAACCAGATAATCGGGATCACGCGAGTCCTTATATGTGTCCTGCCGCTGCAAGTACGGAGGTGGAACGATCAAATCAAGACACCCTGACTACATGTGCCAATCCCGGCTTTTGCTCGTTGGGTTGGGGTCTGAGTTAAGTGACGGAGTTGCAGAGTTGTCAAGTAGGACCAAAGGGAGATGGGATCGATTGGGTGGTATTGCCATTGGCGCAGAAACTAGCCTGCCTGTCAACTCGTCAGGGCCAGTGACCCGAAGCTATGGGAGCCTGCCGAGGAGATGTAGTGAGGCAGGGATCACAAGTCGGATGATGGGATGCGGAGAAGCAGTAATGGTGATCCGGGGGCTGGGGTAAATGGAAATTCAATCCCCACACTCAAACGCATGATGAGATGATGGTTGCTCATGTGAGACCAGACTCCATGGGGAAAACGAACGACTAGTGGTTGCGGGTGAAGTCACCCACTTTTGACTCGGCGAGCTTCCGTTGATGAGGACAAGAGTTGATCTAGAGGACAATAAAACGTGCCTAGACTTTGTTCAAGTTGTGTAGCGTCGGCGATGTGGGGGATCGAGTTGCATTCGTTTGTCTAGAACCCCTTTCAGGTTGAGACTGACGAATCATATTTAGTCGGGGTAGCTAAATGCTTCCCCCGAATCTAAGTGGGTCTGTCGGGGCAACCGAAACCTTCCCCCTAGCGTCCTTTTCCTTCGGTTGAAGTCGTCCGCAACTAACATGGGGCATCCAAGGGAACTCCCCCGAGCCGGAACTTGTGATCGGGGATGTGTCTGAGCCTGCCCCGATGCTCGGCGCGGGGTATTTTGCATACTGTTTGTCACTAAAAGTGTCCGTATATACGACTGCTGTTCCGAATGTTGCCATGGGAAGATCCCAGAGTGGCACCAGACGTCATGGGGATAGTGGGACATATGCAGAGACTCCGCAGCTTGAATGATAGCTCAGCGCATAGATCGTAGCTCGGTATATCTGTGGCATGTGAGGACATCTATTTAGAAGCTTGAACAATTCCACTGTTCTGAGTCGGACAGAATCCCTCGACTCCTACCTTAACTTCTTCATTTGGTGTTATTTCTGTTTCTGTTGAAGTCGAACATCGCACAAAATGTCCACCGGGTTTTTGAGAACATCGGGTTCTCGCATTGTCGATGCAGAGGACAAAGACGTCCGCCTTCGCGGGGTAGGTGGCCCATTCCAAGCTTGCGAACAGCACAAATTGTTGACTTTCTTCCTCGTCAGACGGCCCTCGGTGGCTGGATGCTTATGGAGAATTTCATGAACGGATTTCCTGGACGAGAGCATCAAATACGAGCTGCCCTGTTGAAAGTTCTCGGCCAAGAAAAGTACGACTTCTTCTTTGACAAGTTTCTTGAGTATTTCTTCACCGAGAAGGACGCTCAATTCCTTTCGTCGATTGGCTTCAATTGCGTCCGACTCTCCTTCAACTACCATCACTTTGAGGATGACATGAACCCGTTCGTGATCAAGGAGGAGGGCTTCAAGCACCTTGATCGTGCGATTGACATTGTAAATCTCCAAATTCCTATTTCCATCCTTTCCCTATACAATTACGAATCTAACTCTTGTATTTCCAGTGTGCCAAGTACGGAATTTACACCATTCTCGACCTTCATTCTGCCCCCGGCGGCCAGAACCAGGACTGGCACTCCGACAACCCGACCGGTTATGCCGCATTCTGGGACCACAAGCACTTCCAAGATCGTGTCGTGAACCTGTGGCAGGTTATTGCAAAGCGCTACAAGAACAACCAATGGGTTGCCGGATACAACCCACTCAACGAGCCGGCCGACGTTGAGTGGACACGTCTGCTGTCCTTCTACGACCGTATCGTCCCTGCCATCCGCGAGATCGACCCTGATCACATCCTCTTCCTCGAGGGCAACACGTTCAGCATGGACTTTTCAGGTTTCACAAAGGTTTTCCCCAACTCGGTGTATGCCGTCCACGATTACTGCGGATTTGGCTTCCCGAACCGTATTGGTCGGTACCAGGGCTTGAAAGAACAAGATGCGTACATTCGTCAGATGTATGATCGAAAGGTTACCTTCATGAAGGAGCACAACGTACCGATCTGGAATGGTATGTAGAACAGCTGCGGCGTCTCAAAAGAAGACTTCTAACCTTAGTCTACAACAGGCGAATTCGGCCCCATCTACGAGCGAGAGGAGTACAACCCCGACTGGAAGGTCCATAACAACGAGCGGTACGACATGCTCGACAAGCAAATGGCCATCTATACATCCGAGGGCATCGGTAAGTCAGATCAATATTTTCCTTCTCAAAGTCAGCCACTGAATATTCTTCTGCAGCTTGGAGCATTTGGGCCTACAAGGACGTCAACGTCATGGGCATGACTTATCTGTCCCCAGACTCTGCCTGGCTCAAACTTCTTGGCCCCATCATCCGCAAGAAGCGGGACCTCGCCGTCGATAGCTGGGCTTATGATGACGCGCATCTGCAACCCGGTCTTTTCGGACCCCTGCACAAGTGGTTCGAAGACAACGTCCCGGCACAGTACAACAAGAAGTACCCGTGGCAGTGGCGCATGCACATGCACGTTTTCCGCGGTATTCGGGGTATCACCATGGCCGAGTACATGATCCCCGAGTGGGCCGACTACTTCAAGGACAAGACGTTCGAAGAACTAGATGAGCTGGCGGCCAGCTGGAAGTACGAGAACTGCTGCCAGCGTGAGAGGCTAAACGAGTTGCTTCAGCTTTACGCCCCCATGGCACCTGAAGATAAGAGACTAGAAGGAAAGGTTATCCAGCCCGAGGTTGAGACAAATGGGGATAAGCCCAAGGAAACAGTGTCGGGGGTTGGAGTGTTTGAGCTGTCGCCGGAGGAGAAGGCGAAGAAGCTCGCGCAGACCAACGGAACTCCAATTGCCGTTGCTTCATGATAGTAAATATGGTAAATGGTCGGAGAGGGTAATGCATAATTGGCGTTCACAGGATTTAATAGACTCGTTTTGAACAATTTGTGTCTAAATGCATTTCACGTCATCGTAGAATCAGTATCAGGGTATCATTTTTCTAGTGCCCAAAATTAACTGCCATGTCGTCTTAGATAACGCAGTCGATGCCATTGATGTCCGCGGCTTCCTCATTACTATTCCACCTCCTCACATTGCCATTCTTTTCTTACACGATGCTTCCATCTGCTCCAATACCTTGAGGTGCCACTCAAACTCTTTAACGCTGATGTTAAACCGTCGCAGATTCCTCCTTCCAACAAATATTGCATGTTCGATGTCCCCTGGAAGAACATCCTGAAATACTTGGCACATTGTGGCGACACGGAGAATCATAACCATAGTAAATGTACTGGAGAGTGTTAGAATAGTGAAAATAACTATCGAAACATGATATGAACTTACACCATGCCGCTAGCAAACAAACATGTTATACTATTGGCCGGGTCAATGTCGAAGACATTGATAAAGCCACGACATCCCTCCAGACACAGCCTGCACCTGTCGAGGATTGCCTCCTTGCAGGGATGGGTCTCGAAGTGGGCCATGTTGAGAAGGACGTACTCAATAAACGGGCGGTGAATGATGTATTGTCCAGCATAGTAACGTCCTTTCAGTCGCAGGACATTCCATGGATTGTTGCCGAGCTCCTCGACTCTGATAATACCAGGCGTCATAGGGGAACTCGCATTCTCCTGATCTGGTCTTTTGCGCGGCTGGCTGGTAAGCAAAAAGTCCGGCAGGTTCCGATACAGAGCCCCGTGGTACGACCACAAATCTTCTGTTATGCGCAGCAACCAGCCGGCGTAGTTTGCCCGAGTCATTCGGAATTGATCCTTGCTATCGTAGACGACGCTGTTTACACGGTTCAAAAACCGTCTGATGGCGGCATTGGTGCTGATCTGAAATGCCACTAGTTCTTCGGTCCGGTAAAACCCAGCGGCTTCGGGGCTTGTGGGGTTCGTATCCGCTGCTGCAAAGGCTGCTGCGTGTTCTTCGCGATGTTTTGGTGTTTCCGGTGCTGGATATGGGACAATATCTTCATATCTGGTGATTCCAGATGGGAGAGTGATGGAGATCTCGGAAACAAAGTCTCCTTCATATATCAGCGAGACCCAGAACAGCCGGCGGAAGGCATCCGAGAAATGGCCAGTCCCATCAGTGTTTATCACAGCTCTGCATTTGTTCGTCAGCAGGCTAACTCTGTACATATGAACAACGACTTACCCCCGTGCCAGCACTTCGCACTTAACAGCCGTGGCATGGGCCCAGTGAAACGAGTCGGAAACGCGGCCATTGGCGCCCATGTACAAACTTGCCAGCATCGTACACTGAGCCGCTTCTAGGGTCGCTTCCGATGAGATGAACCCGAGCAGTAGGCGTGCCTTTTGCCAGAGTTTCTCGTCAAACCCTATAGTCTCTGTAAAGAATCCGGAACCTAGGGACTGATGCTTTTGACTGCCATTTCTTCCTGCCGCCTCATCGAGGGATATGCGGTACTCTCCAGTAGAAACAAAGGACCCGATGCAGAGAACCAGTAAAAGAAGACAGTATCTCGACGGCGCAATAGTATTGGGTTCCGACCCCGCGGTTTTCTCGCTCGCTACGACTTCGTCAAATGTGGCCAGTGTATCCTCCAGCGAGAGTATCGGAAAGAAGATGTTGACTTCAGCGAAATACTCATGTATCACCTCACGATACCTATCGGCAGCATCGATCGAGACTGGAAGACTTCTATCTTGAAACAGTCTCCAGGATTCCGGGGGAGGAGTTGCTTGGCTCGCATTTTGAGTATTGTGAAAGAAGATGTCAGTTGCCTCTGTTGAGCGAAACCCTTTAGGTATCGTGGGCCGTGGTAGTACTGGCTCAGTCTCTGATAACAACTGCTGGACAATTGGCCACTCAAAAACGTGATTTGCATTCGCCGTATGCGATAATGGAATGGGTATCTGAGAATCGCCTTCATGGCCTGGTGCTATGCCAGCTTCCCTCTGCTCATATAGCACCCCTGCGTCTTGACTTGGATCTGGATGACTGCGCGGCCCCGATCCCGGCGTCGTTGGTTGTCTCAACTCATTGGGTGATGGTGTGTTGAGAGGTTGTTGAGGCGGTTGTGTTGAGAAAACTGGCGAAGCAAACAACCTATCTTCAAGCATCTGGATGCGTTCTAGCAAGATGCGTGTATTTTGCTCGATGCGAGGTTGATTCGAATCACGATATACGCATTCAACGTTCTGTGTCATGCACAAGCTGCACTTAGGCTTGGCAGCGTCACACCGCGTCTTACGGGCCCGACAATTTGTGCATGCCTGCCACACCCGGCGTCGTGCCGGAAAGTAATGCGCCGCTGAGAAGGAAGATGACGGGCCGGAGGACGCATCCATGCTCAAAGAGTAGGCGGATTTGAGGTGTTGAGATGAAGCGGAGTAAGAAGAGGGAAAATCTGATCCGCTCAGTGATTTAACTGGCTTAACATCAGGGTTAAAGAGGCATGGTCGCATGCGCTAAGCGGCAAACTTCCCCCGCTCAGCCCCGCCGTCCTAGCGCTGTATCCCCTGGACTGTATTCGGGCAGGTCCTGGTACTTAGTGCTGATGCGGCGAGACACTGATGAACTTCTACACATCAAACACGCAGCAGTATTTGTCTTTGGAGATGGCATTTGTGAGCTGCGGAAGCTTGTTATCACCAGAAGATCCTTGGAATGTGAAATCCAGGCTGAGATAAGTCGATAGACCACGTAATTTATTGCACGTCAATTCAGACTTTTCCAATGATGCCACGCAAACAACTTGCATCTTCCCAAGATGTCAAAAGTGTACATGAAGAAAAGGTTATGAGCAATATGTTTGATCCTTTGCCATGGCAGTCAACAAAGAACTTTCAGATCACTCACTTATTATCTCCTCTTTTTCGGGGGGATTGAGGTTGGCAAATAGAACCTCGACAACAATTCGAAACATAACGATAGGATTCTCAAATTCTCGGCAATGTGTTGTTGCTTGAATCCCGCTTTGGTTTCATGTTGAGAGATCTCATATTCACACAAAAGAATGACCGTTAAATAGCACTTCCATCAATGTGGCTAACTGTATCTGTACTATTGGTCATGGGACCTCCTCTCTATGCCGACGGATGGTTTCTTTCCGGCCATGTTATATGTGATGGTGATATCGAGCTGATGAAGGCAATGTTGCCGGGGAACATGTACTCGTTTGATCAACAGAAAAACAACAGGAGAGCCAAAAATGAGAATTGAACAGTTAAAATGGTGAACCGAAAAGCCGCCAAGGCAGCGTTGCTTCATCACCTGCTACCATTTCTATAATCGTAAACTACACATTACCCAATGAGAGTCTGAGGACCATGGTAGGGCTGTACAAGAAGTGTTGCATTGTTTTGTTTTTACCTGTCGATCACGCTGGAGATCAATCCGGACTTCTAAGCAACGCAGCTACCGGTAGCTGACTCGTCGGAAGACGGGTGCGGTTTCATCCGATATATCAGTGTCAAAGTTCAAAGCATGTAAACCTATAGCGTTGCAGACTGGTCCTTCGCCAGAAGTATAGGCCTCTAATTGCAGTTTCAAAGGGGCAGAGCGGCTTCAATGTAAGGTTAAATCGGCTAAACATCTGGGGGCATAAAAGGCTTCGATGGTCTCCGGTACGCTCAGGTTTGATGGTTTCCTCCACTACCAACACTTCGCTCTTTTGTCTTGGACAAGCCCGCTTTCCTTTTATCATCCTTCATTCACAGACATTCGCTCCTCAAATGGGTCTTATTGATATTCGACCTGCCCATCAAACAGTCTACTTCACGTGAGCATCTCGAACATGCTCTTTACCACTATCTCTTAACTTTTGACTCTGTCGGCATATTCACTGTAAGTAACTTTCTCTCACTCTAACCGCCATATTATCTTTTTAGAACGGATAGTAGTCTAATATGCCACCTTCACTGCAGTTGCCAGCGAGTTTTATTACAAACTACAAAAACTACAAGCACACAACGAGCAAAAGGTTCACTGCATTCATGATGCCGACAATCGTTAGGGATTTAATATTCAACTGAATAGCGCCCTTTGGCATTTCCAGCTTCGATCAGAACAACTTGTCAGCTGTTACTACGAACATCAATACCAACTTTCCTTTAGTCATAATAAACAATATCTTATCTTGATAAAGGATCTCAATTTCGTGAACTGTGAAAAAGGATGAGCGAGACGATTGAGCAAGGATTAACTCAGAAGAACATCAGCTCACAATAGTCGTCACTTGCCGGTTGTTATTGTAATGGTTTGTTGGTAGCTTCTGATGAGCGGAAATAGCTGCGACGGAAAGGTTTGTCAAATCACGTGGTTTCTACGACCTGGCTACTCTCGCAGCATAAGAACCAATGTAAATCATTAGTCCAGAACCTCCTTAGATCTAACAACTGGCAGATGTAAGCGAAAACCATCTCGGGGAAAGTTGCCTTCTTGGAGTAGACTTATGTCCGCGGCGCAGATCAACCGTATTCCTGGTCCCATATAGCCTGATATAAGCTACATTTTACTACCAAGAAGCTGGATTACGTCTATGGTGGAACCTTCCCCAATGCTACAAGGTTCTCGGGGAATACCTACATATGACTTGCACTTGAAAATCACGAAGAACGAGGTAAACGGTGCCGATAGCCGTATTTGGAAATAGCCGTTTTTGGTATTATGAAAAGTAAATTTAGTGCCATCATAACGGTACCCGGCGGCAGTTCAATGCCTTGATTTCCGTTTAGATCACATACCAATTGATTGATGCCTTGCAGTCCCGCGCTTATCTTACTGAGTTTCAGTAGCATATTTACTACCTTAGCACGTAAGCGGCCGGCCTGAGAAATCATGCTGTGCTTTTGGCTTCGCAGAAATTCAATTTAACTTCGGACATTATGGCGGATAGTAATGTACGTCATTCGTGGTAACTCATAGGGTAGTCCTTGCTGCAACTGATGGCACAAAGCTGTCAAGTTGCAGATAGATAATCCTTTAGAAACTGCTCTACAGTCATTTGGGCTTGACAAGAAAAACAGAGAGAATGCTGCAAGACGTTCTCATAAAATAAAGAGACTATCGAACTTGTTGTCATCGAAATTACCCAGGAAGCCTGATCATTTTCCATAAACAACAGGGGTAAAGGTATAGATAAATCAGTGTTGCGCCATCCATAGATCTGTGGAACGCACGGAAGAGATTTGCCGGCTGGGCCACGGCAGACTAGCCGCGGCTTGACTCCGCCGGATGATCGGTTCCAGGCCGTAATCAAAATTGAAAATAAATCATTGCTTCGGTGTCTCGAATGTATGAGCTCTTGGTAGAGGCCTTGCCTATTTAGCCTATACCGAGATATCTTAATGGATTAAGACCTAGGAAATCCAACTGAGGAAAAGCACACAATGCAGTTTTTCTTTTGGCCATGTGGGTGCCGTCAAGAAATCTCGCTTTCAGTTCTTGTGCTCACTCCTTGGTCTCCCTATGAGGTGCTGCACTTGTACCGATCTCAATCGATGTTGATCTGCTCTTCAAGCAACAACGATCGTAGGAAATCTAGTGCATTTAAGTGGAAGGAAGTGATCGAATCAATAAACGGTGCAAGATTTGGATCATGGGCAAGCCTCCAAAAAAGTGACAGATGCCGTTATCACCAGTAAATTGACCCATGCACTGGTGAGTAGCCGAAACTCTTGCACTGAATAGCTTTCACCATTCTCTTCGCCACCGCGACCCGAGCTCAACAGTTTGTGTCTCTTTCCATTGACATCAACTGACAGCGGGCCTGCCCGCCGCTGCTATCAGACAACGACTACTATACGCGTATGCAGCCGGCTTCCCTGTTAAGGGTGTTTCAATCTAAATTACAGTCCGAGGCTTGCGACACCTAATACCGTGCCGCGGTCCCTTCTCATTCGCTAAGGCGATGGAACCCTGGATTAGCATCACGTTTCAGCTAATCGGCCTCCACAAGACGGTGCCTTTACCCCTGCGGGCCCTACCAGGATCAACAGGCTCTACGCGCTTTAGGGCCTAAGAAAATTATAGGGTGAAGGACCTCAAGGTGTAAATGAGTATGGGACGAACAGTTGCTGGGTACTAGTATGTCAACAATTTAAAGAAGGCCGGCAGCCTCTTCTGTAAAAGCGTCTAAACTGTCTGCTGGTTGAGGCTACCATCCCTTCTCTTTCGTTTCCCTTCTTGTAACTCCTTTGAGTTGTTCATTCGTTTCTACTTTTCTCCGTGTACAGTTGATCAAAATGCATTCCGCTATTTCACTTTTGCTTGCCGGTGCTGGCATCGCCAACGCGTACACCATTGCTGTGGCACAGCCATTCATGCGCAAGAACATTGATCCTGTGGTCATTCCCGGTCAATACAAGAGCCACATGCATACTTTCTTCGGTTCCGATGCCGTCACTCTCAACACCAATACATCCAAGGAGCTTCAGGCTGGATGCTCCACAGCTGATAACCCAAACGATTTCTCTTCGTATTGTAAGTCTCTGCTTCCCTTACAGACCTTCACAACTTGACTTGCTTTTCATCGCGGTGACTGACTAAAAGCTAGGGGTTCCTACTCTCTACGTCAAGGATGACAAGGGCATGACGCCGGTTCCGTTCTCCCGTTTTTCCGCCTACTACGTGGCTATCGAGAGTGCCGAGGTCGCTATCCCTCAAAACTACAAGACCGTCGCCGGTAACGCCCAAGCCACATCCCAAGCCGACGTCGAAGAACTGGCTGGCATCCAGTGGTTTTGTGAGGGTGACGAGGGTGAAACGAAGGATGCCGCCGCCTGGCCGACCAAGACGTGCTCAACTCACCTCCAGACCCTCCTACTCTTCCACGACTGTGTGAACGAGCAGACGCTTGAGTCTGCCTACTCGGGCACCCAGAACTGGAAGGACGGCTTCAAGCCTGCCAACCGGTGCCCCGAGGGCATGAAGCGCATGCCGCAGCTGCGCTTCTCCATCCGCTACGACCTTCGCAAGGTTCTTCCCGAAGGCTGGAACGGAACCCCGCCGTTCGAGCTCGCGTGTGGCAACTCTTACTGCACCCACGGCGACTTTATCAACGGCTGGCTGCCCGAGGCCGCGACCAACATGCTCAATGCCAACGACAAGCGAAAATTCGCCGGTGTGGACGGACCCAATGGAAAATACAATGCCGGATCAAACTGCGAGGCCAAGGATGCCGACCCCAACAACGGTACGAGTGATTATGATGAAAGTGTGAAGATGATGAGCGGCAAGCGCAGCATCGGGCAGCGCTTTCAGTCTCGTCGCAGCACTTCCTCATAGGTGTCTTGAAGAGTCACGGCCCGTGGAAGAAGGCTCAATTCATGCACACTACAAGAGATGCAATCAAGACTCACCGTTACATTACATTTTCTAGTTTCTTCTGTTGTATCTTTTCAGACACTCGTACATAGAAAATTTAGCATCACTGAACCAATATACAGTTATTGCTACAGGAAGTATTAGGTTGTCAAGGTGGCTCAAGTATTGGAATCGCAAGTTTTCCTGAAGTGAGTCCAGATTTCACCCTTCGGCGGGACTCGTCGATGAAACATAAGAGTTAAATGTGGTCCATCATTCCTCCATGGCTTCATCCTTGCGAGGAGTCGCTGGCGGTGACTCGGGCCAACTTTCAGCTCCTTCAGGAACCGGTATTACCGCGTTATTTGTCCAAATGTGCTTCCCTTTCTTAAAATTAAGCCCTTTGATTGATCCACCCTTGATGCTAACTGTCGACCTACGAGTCCCATCGCTCTCCCGGACGTGGTGAAAGATGCGAGACCCGCATACCCGGCAGAAGTAGCAGTCCATCTGGCCACCACTCTTGGTCGGACGTGTCCAGACTTGAAGCTTGGATTCGAGATCTGCCGAAAGAGGGACAAGACCATCTGCTGGGAAGATGGCGGATATGCCAAAGGCCGACGCCGACTGTCTGCGGCATTCAGAGCAGTGACAGCAGTATATGTCGATGGGTTCCGGCGCCGGTGTTGGGAACTTTACGGCGCCACAATGGCATTCGACGTTCATACTGACAAGGTGAAATGTATTGGCGGTAGGGAGAAGAATTGCAATGGGTTCGGCGATGAAGTTTGATGGTGTTGGCAAGATTTCTGGCTACGGACTACAATCTAGACTGACCTTTCTATTTTTTTTACTTTGTGTTTTTTTTGAGGCTCAGTTTGACAACCTAAGGGCGCCGATCAGGTCCAATCACGCCGAGGAACAATGCTAATGCGTGGGATTCTGGTTGGCTAAGCCCTTGAGGTCTAGAACGAATCAAGAAGCTCATTAGCAAGCAAACTGCAGACTGTTAACGACCAAGACATTAAATCGGAAATAGACTTGGGGAAAGATCTGTTAGCAATTCCACTGTCGCTTTAAGAAAACAAACATCAAATGTTGAGGCGCCATCACAGTACGGTTATGAAGTATCAATGAGCCTACAACAAATACATTTCAAAGTCGATGAGCCGAGGGGTAGATTTCCGTACCCCGCAGTGCACTATTACTTTAGCACATCACGTTGCTTCAAGCTTTGAATTTAGCCTGAAGAAAATAATGTGGCAACGCGGCTTTTTGAACCTGACTTGGCCGACCCCAGGTTCCGGAAGATCTCCCCTGACTACCCACTGCCGATATGCCGGTTGAGCTACTTGGGATGACATCGACACATCATTGACAAACAAGCAGCGAACTACTATGTGTGTGCGGAGAAAGCAGGCTTTGTAGGACTAAGCCGGCAGCGCCGTCATATCGCATCATACAGCCGTCTCCCCAGACCCCTATCTGGCCCCCTGTTCGTTGCAGGCAATCCCATGCAAACCCTGCTCTGCCCCGCCAAAACCTCCCTTTGACCGTATCCCCTCCGTTCCAGATTGAGCACTGGTGGCCTGGAAAAGAGCCTAAATGAGACTTGTTCAATCAATGCTTCCATGGCCTTCCTTTCTCGGCTCACTTAGATTGCTCTGCTATGGCACTTGATCCGATGAGAGTCCATCCGACCATGTCAGTGTCCCCCCCTTGAACCCCCTCACTGCCGGCCTGCCACCTTAGAATTCAGCCCCTGCAACAACCACATTTTCCCCTTTCTGTGAGGCGAATGCCTGAATGAGGGAGGTTGACCGGTCGAGACCTCATGCTCGAGCCGCCAAATCTCCACTAAGGAGTTTATCCTGCCTTTCCCCAGTCCTTTTGGATCGACGAGATTGAAGTGGTCCAAGTGGGCTCACAGTCGCCTGTTTAAGGCTCAAGTCAAACAGACATATATATATATAGACGAGGTCGAAGCCAGGTCATGCCGGTTTTCGACCAATCCACAAGGACCTGGTGTCTCGATATTTCACTTCTAAAATCTTCCTGCAGCGCTATTTCGCAGTCAAGTCGCCCAACATGCATTTCTTGGACACCATCGTCACCGCCCTTCTGCTGGCTACTAGCGCAGTGGCAGTTCCCATCGAATCTCCCATCGAGCTGATCAAGCGCGCACCTAGCCCCGGCGTCGTGATCCAAAAGTGCGCCAAGCCCGGCGTCTTCGCCCTCGCTTACGACGATGGTCCCTATCAGTACACTTCGCAGCTGGTCGACATCCTCAACAACGGCGGTGCCAAGGCTACCTTCTTCTTCACGGGCACCCTCTACGGCTGTATCTACAACCAGAGGGCCGGTGTGAAGAAGGCCTTTGACTCGGGCCATCAAATTGCCTCTCACACATGGACGCATCCGCAGAACTTTGGCAGCTTGGGGCAGTCGCAGCTCACAACGGAGATGCAGAAGCTTGAGCAGGCGCTGGTCAACATCATTGGCAAAAAGCCCGCCTACATGCGCCCTCCTTACCTTGCCACCGGCGGCTCTGTGCTGCCCACAATGAAGACGCTGGGATACAAGGTCATCACCAACGACGTCGACTCGGGTGACTGGAACGGCCAGAGTGCTCAACAGAGCCAGCAAAAGTTCCAGCAGGCCGGTGCTGGCGGCAACGGACACATTCCCCTCATGCACGAGACGTACGCTAGCACCGTGCAGACCTTGACGCCGTGGTTGATCAACTGGGCCAAGCAGAACAACCTCAAGCTCGTCACTGTTGGTAAGTAATAGTAGCGTGCGTTTTTTCATGAGCCATAATCGCTAACTGCGCCTTAGCTGAGTGCCTCGATGATGCCAACGGAGCGTACCAGTCCGGTAGCTTCACCGGCAACGGCCAATCTTCGTGCTAGTTTCACCCAGTGGATGATCTGAGGGGGAAGGGATTAAGTTGGGAGCGTTACGATTCTTGGACATACAAATGATTCCCTGTACATACAAGCATCTACCAAATTTGTGTGTTCGTTTTAGCTGTTGCCTGCTCCCATAAAGCGTAATCTCAAGCATGGGTGTTTGCGTGATCGTCATAATACGTTACAATGAGTGCATCTAGTTTTCAGGACATTTGGAAAGAGACAAATGTGCGCTGAATGGCACGTGTCTAACTCACGTTGAACCTGAATATTACGTGTTGATCCGTTACATATCTTGTCATTATGGTGAAAAGATACGGACGCTCGTCATATCAAAATTCCATGAAAACACGAAGGCGGCGGGCATGTTCATTCCTTGGCAGTTGAACGTTCCAAACTAGTTTCCAGGTATGAAAGATAGTCAACGACGAAGGTTTAAATGAGTTGCGAGAAAGAAATGACATAACACAGGTCGTATAGTACAGAAATTATAGGACCTCTTAGAGGGTAGCCTTACGTAGAACCGGATGCTCTTTCAATTCTGGTTGGTAAGGTGCTATTTCACCACAGTTTCTCTGAAGCCGAACCACCTTGTCAACTTATACCCCAGCCTGATACATCGTGCGGGGAACTATTTGAGTACTTTCAAGATCCAAATATTTTTATTTTTTAAAAGTGTGTGATAATATTATAAGCAGCCACTTGGATTGTAGACTATCACTTGCGATATCATTCTAGTGTCTCATGTAGTGAGCCGTCCGGCGCGCTAGTTTGTCAGACCGAGATCGTTTTCCTTCCATTGGTAAAAAGCGGTAGATACTAGCGATATAGGAGAAAAAGAAAAGGAAATAGACGAGTGTTTAAGGGAAATTGCCGTTGTCAAGGGTCTTCCTGTGTAGCCCTGTAGTTACCAAGCCACTTCTAAGCTGCACCAGCATGACTAATATTGAATTCGAAGATGATGGTGCAAACGAAGACTAGCAGTCTTCGGCGTTTATCGCGCCTGAGTCCGTTGGCACCGATCCAAGGATTACTCGGGAGAAGATGAGTTGCATAATCACGAATGCCAAGCATGTCTCCCTTCCCAACACAGAGCGCGTACCGAGGGCCAATAGCCGTACAGGATATTTATTTTAAGATGTTTGTAATGTCCGGGCAGTTGATGCACCAAAAGTACCGCGTCACACCGGCAGCCCTATTAAAAGTCGAAGGATCATATCCCTTGTGGCTGTCAGCCACCAGTCGCCCAATCAGGCGACTGCAAGATTGGTAGATTGATAAGCACTGATGACCGACCACCATCTGGGGCGCGGCCGAGTCGTTTTCGGCTTTAGAGGACGCGCGACACCTCCGCTGCTGTTCGAAAGGGTTCCAGAAAGGCATTGATCATAATCCTGGACACTGTTGCTTTTGATCTGGAATGATACCATCGCATGTCGGTAAGACTGCGAGTAGTAGAGCATGCTTGGAAATGGCCCTTCTACCCCAGTCGTTCTCGCGAACAGCGAAGAGCCGAGAGAAATAGTAGTTGTCTTCTACTTAAAGCTTCATTTCGCAGTCGTTCTTCATCATCTCTCAAAATCATACTCAATCTAACACACCAGTACCTGAACAACAACATCTAAACATCATCATCTGAAATCAAAACAACTTCATTACTCATTGAGCAAGCCCATACGCACATAATAACTAATCACTCACCGACTACACAACATGTCCGCCGACACTCAAATGCAAAAGGCGATTCTTGTCACCGGCGCGACTGGCAAGCAGGGTGGTGCTGTAATCACATCTCTCCTTGAAGCAGGTGCCGCAAAGACGCATAACATCCTGGCAGTCGCTCGCAACCCCGGTTCGGCTTCAGCCAAGGCGCTTGAATCTCGCGGAGTCAAAATCGTGCAAGGGGATCTCAATGATGTGCCAGCTATTTTCGCAGCAGCGAAAACACTATTGGGCGGCCCTGAAGCCGAAATTTGGGGGGTTTACAGCGTACAGGTGAGTGCATATGGCGTTCAAAACGAGTATATCTGAGTCCTAGCAAATACTAATCCATGCTCTTCAGACTGCGATAGGCCAAGGGGCTTCTGCAGCATCGGAGGAAAGGCAAGGGAAAGCCTTGGTTGACGAAGCACTCGCCAATAATGTCAAGCATTTCGTCTACTCATCCATTGACCGCGGCGGTGATTCATCCTACGACAACTATATTCCTAGAGTCCAGCACTTCATCGGCAAATATCGCATTGAGCACCACCTTGTTGACAAAGCAAAGGACAAAATGTCTTGGACAATCCTTCGTCCTGTTGCATTCATGGACAACTTGACGCCGGGAATGGGTACCAAGGTCACGGCGACCTCCTGGAGGGTAGCTGTGCAAGACAAGCCCCTGCAACTCGTCGCGGTGAGGGACGTGGGTTGGTTTGCAGCCCAGGCGTTCCTTCGCCCTCAAGACTTTTCTGGCAGACAAGTCCCGATAGCTGGCGACGAACTTACCCTCCAGGAGGCGAATGCAATCTTCAAAACCAAAGTGGGCAGTGAAATACCAGAAACATTCCAATTCTTTGTGAAGTTTCTTCACTGGATGATTGCCGATTTTGGAGCGATGTATAGGTGGTTTTACACGGATGGATTCCGTGTCGACATCCCCCTCGTGAGAAGAGAGCACTCCGGTTTGCTTACCTTTGAGGATTGGTTAGAGAAGGAAAGTCAATTCAAGACAAAATCAGCATGATCAACGTCTTGAAAAGTTCTGGATTTACCGTTATAGAGGGGGATTTACAGCTTAATAGATAATAAATTAGAAGATTCGATATTGCATAATAACTTTTATATCTCTCATCAATGGTCACATTAAATAGACAGTGATGAAAGCCCATGCAAATCCGGAATTTCGGGGTACCTAGGTAAGCAGAGTCTTTGAAACCAAGAAGGCTTTCAAGGTCATCCTTTCCGGTTGCTTGAGAAGGAAACATGCCGAATGGTCAGACGTAAAGCGCATAAAGGTTGAGCCTCATATTCCCCAAGACTGGGTCGCAGTGACTGAGAATTAAGCAGGCACCCGTTCTATCGGTGTGACGAACTCCAGGTTTAAACTAGTTCCTATTATGAAGTCGAGGGCCCTTATGAAAACCAGAGTGATTCTCATCCAAGATTTGCACAGTGCCACAGCCATTTTTCTTTTTTTTTTTTTTAAAAAAAAAAAGAGATGTCTGTATTTCTTTAAAACGGCTAAACAAATTGCAAAGCCATCAATTTTGATGATTGGGTATCAGCAAAAGACTCGCTAACATATAACCAAGAACTTCTGCAGCACGAACCAATCCTGCAAACTACCAATATCCGTCTTCTCAAAATAAAACCCAAAACCACGACGGCTTAGATTCTATTCGCAGTTGTCCATCGGGCGGCAGGAGCCGTCAGATAGCTCTCAACCTCGACGACCGGCATGGCTCCAAGGGTAGAAGAGCTCGCTTGGGAGTCGAACGAGCGACGATTGTCATTGCGCTCAGCCATCACACGCTTTGAAGCTTTGGCAGCAGGAGAGAATGAGAATGAGAAGCGTCTGTTGGAACTTTATTGGCGCATGTTAGCGACGTACTCTTTGACAGAGGCTCGGGGTTGTATGGATGTTAACATGGACCTACCTTGGTGCCATTTTGTTGGAGTTTCTGATTTGACTATTGTGTCTCTGATGGTTGGGATTTTTAGGATTTCTGGAATGCTTTGAGCTTTGTTTGATATTTGCTTTTCGTTGCGATGAAGTACTGTTATCTTTTCAACCTCAAACGGATCTAGCAGAGCTTTAAATATTTTTTTTGCCTGTTATGCTATTTCCCTCCAAAACCATCCACGTCATTTGCATCCATCACAACAACACATTCAAGAAAATCTTTTCCTATATTCGAAACTCGTTATTTGGTTCCAATAGCCAGCTGACTGATGATCCAAACACCGCCATCATCGCTGAGGTTGATCACCACTATACGCACCGCCTCAAACAAAGACAAGCCTGACCTCGGGCCTGGCGTAATATGCGCCACCTGAATGACGCTGACTGAAGGGAATCCACCTGTTGTAGGTCGTGACTTAATTTATTCAACCCTCCTTTCCGTGCGGCGTAGTCCAATCATAACCGGAACAATCATCCGGATCGACAAGCCCGACGCTGCTTAGGACCCTTCTTGCATCACTGTGCAGGCCAAGTAGTCCTTTGCCTTTTCAAAAAATTCAAAACAGTAATGATTTCTCACATATGTGCTTCCCATCTTAGCTTTGCACGGGTAATCATAGAAACTGTAATATTGGTACAGTGTACGCGCCACCTCTGGGGGACAACCTTCAAATTGAGGCAAGCACGCGGTACCGTCAGGCAGAAAAGTGAAGATCCAGCCCAACAATACACTGATAGAGACGGAAGCCAACGCAATATGAACAGTTCTGGATGGGCTTAATTCGCCCAGAGTAACTGTCGCCTTCGTCGGATCTGCCGGAAATACCAAGGAGGAAGGGCTAAAGATGATCATAGCCATTCGTTCAGAAATTTTTCGGTACACCTTGGACAAGACCAGTTTGGCTGTCATGCTTTTGACCTGGTAATCGTGAAATTAAGTAGCAAGCTAGGACGGACGTAACCGGGCTTCCCCGCCTGCCTATGAGTACCTTTCAAAGCCTACCATATGTCAAAGAAAGATGACGGAGGTCCTGCAAAACCAATGTCATCCCCTCTTACCTTACAACGACGTCAATAATGTAACATTGGGCTGGAACTGTCATTAACAGTTGCAGGGCGTTCAATTTTTGGCATCGCTTTTCGAGAGGTATTGTAAATCGTTACTCTGGAGATCAGCGTCGGAGTGTTTCTCTACATGAAAAGAACCCAACAAGCTCAAGTTTCTGATTCTGTCTCCTTGAAGAGCGATATTGGCTCTGGAATTAGCTATCCGAAGCTATGTTCCAACTCGATCGCTAAAAATAAAGTCCGCCATACATCAAAACCTACCTTAGCGAGGTTGGTCGGTTGGCCATTTCATCGATCATCCTATCTGAATCTTGTTAACCATTCATGAAACTGGTTTCTACCAGTAAGACAAGGCCTTCAAAACCAGATTGGTCTTTTATGGCTTGTTTAGTTTGTCAAGGGCAACAAGTGGTCTTCTTATTTGAGTTATGGCTAGTCTGAAAGATTTATGGTTCCCTGAGTTGCGGAACATTATTAAGGTATTCTCCGGGTCCCACCTTTTCCGAGCACCTGCCGACACACTTCATCTTCGGCCGCCTAGCTTCTCGCCCAAGATGGTAAGCGCGTTCGTTAGACTAGGGAGGATATTGTTTGGCAAGCCATGGCAAAAAGCCCTCCGATGCGACGCACTGAACCACCAAGCCGAATCAGCAAGCCATCGATGTATACAGCGGAATCCCTGTAGTATTCAAGAAATACAGAATATCCCGATTGTGTAAAATCGATCCAGAAAGAAGTGAGTTCAGTTAGATGGGGTTGAAATCCGGCTCCATACCGTCGGCAACCTCGGGGACCCAAACAATTAACAAACTGCCCCTCAGAAATACACAATGAGGGTGACAATCATTTCTGTCCTAACTTATGCCTTTTGGTCTTTTTTCATTTTTTCCCCCTCTTACACAAACAGGTTGCTTCAGTCCACCTGACGCAATGATGCTTTCGTGCTTTCACAATGCTCGCTTATACAATTTCAAGAGGCAATGGCTGCGACTCACTACACATTAGTACGCTTTGCTGTACCGTCCCCTACGCATGCCCATCTCTGTTGGACCGCGACTTTATAATCGTGTCTCCAACAAACTAGCGGGCTTGTCAAGCTCCCAAGCCATCCGAAGAAAACTGCGCTAATTCAGTCCCCCTGCGCTTGGTTCAGTAGAAGGCCTCTCGGGGAACCCCGCCTTCTTCACTGCCCTCCACGGGGAGAGCCATCTTAGGAATTCGGGGTAAAGAGGAGAGCAGACCTTTCGATAGATTTTTGACGGTCTTCTTTCCGGTAGCTAGGAGTTGTGCCCGGCATGGCAACGGTCTTAGAACTCTTGGCCAGAGCTAGTCGGTCTTGCGAACGACCGACGAGACTTGATTGAAAGTCGGAGGCAATTGCTGCTGGAGCCACTAAGGACCCCCAGACATGCGGCGACAAGCAGGCCTAACCTAGACAGTGATGTTCTAGAAGGAAGGAATCAGATTTCTAATCTGATGGCCAGGTATAACAAGCCAAGCCCGCCAAGCTGATAAAAATCTTGCAGTGGTGTGGAAATCGGAAATTGCTGGGAACAGAGTATCCTTTTTTTCTGTCCCAACATTCTGGGCCACCATGTTCAGTGTTGCATAAACTTGACAAACACCTGTTTAACTGCAAGTACCAAATTGCCTCGATGCGGTGGGATTGATTCCATAGTTTGGGCCGTATCCTAGGCTTAGCCACGTTGTGTGGTGTCACGGAAAATGGTACACAAACGTCATAGCTACCATGAAGAAATGGCCACGTGAGGCGGGCTGCTTATGGGAACTGCAAGAGTTTTGGGTTCAAAATCGGCACGGAAAAGGTAGGGAACTTCGAAACAACAAGCTCACGTCACGACAGCTTAAACTCCGCAAGACTCCGCGTCGTGGTGTTGGGTTGGAGCAACTCTTGTCGGATTCTAATCCCTCATCGGGTGCTCAGCACCGGCAATCTTATCCCCAAAAGGATAAGCCTGCTTGAGCGGTGAGCACCTTATTGGACGACTTTCTCCATGCCGTCTCCCCGTCGAGTCCCACCAATTTGCGGAGAATGTGTGGTAGGGATGGATGCTTGGATGGCTGACATTTTTCCTATACACGGGTCCAGATTCACGCAGTAACGCTGCAGACTAAACGCGGACTTACGGATCTCGTCCGGCACTTGAGGCGAATTGGCGTCTAGTTAGTGGGCCGCGTCCGTGTAAATTCGGTCCTATCCTGCAATGAACATGTTCCCCAGTCATGCTAGTTTTTAGTTTTTTTTCTTCTCACACTACTGCCCTTTATTCAACTAGAATGAATTGCGGGATCCCCTCGGGGAGTCTTGGAAACTGGGGATTGACTACACTACTCCAGGTGACCGCTCAGGTCCGGATGTTGGGGAATGGAGCAACGGGGCAATGGAGCAATAGAGTAGATGGAACCGCTCATCCCCCCTCGCTCATTCCCCCGGGATGCAAGGTGACGTTCCCCGGAGGTACGAAAGCGAAGCGGCGAGCAGTATCCGTGGTCTCTCAACCACTCCCATCTCTCCTCGTCCAACCCGTATGTACTTCCCCGTGGGTAGGTTTATCCCCACGTCATCTTGATGCGGCCGAAGAAGCCCCATTGTAGCTGCATCTCCAGAAAACGTTAGTAAACCATGGTCAAATCAGGGGCACAGTGGTTTGAACAGATCCCGGCTGGCCGTCAAATTCTGACTTCCCACGCGCCACGAACTTGCACGATGGGACGCATGTTCGGAACTCGTTCCACCCCACATTAAAAAATGTTATTGAGGGGTGGCTATTTGTTCCCCCGCGGCACTTGACCGAAGGCTGGCATACCTTTATAAACATTAAGCATCCCATCTTGAGAAAACTCGGAAACTGTCTCAACTCAGTCCAGACGTCCTCCCTCTCCCGACTCTACCATCGTCTCAACCTACAAGACCCCCTTGCGACACCCTGTTGTGAAGAGTCAAGTTCTGAGATCCGACAACACATCACAAAGATGGACGACAAGATTGACAAGGCGGAGGTCGCCAGAGGCGTTCACGCCGACAACCTCGAGGACCAGATGACTCACGACCCCAATGCACCTCGTGTCATGGATCCGGCTCGCCGTGCTGCCGTTGAGAAGAGCATGAAGCGCAAGCTTGATCTCCGATGCTCTCTGTTCGTGCTGATTTACATCATGAGTATGTCTTCACCAACTGGCTTTTACGTGTGATCCAGTAACTCACATCATGAACCCTAGACTACCTCGACAGAAACAACATCGCTGCTGCCCGTCTTCGTGGTCTGCAAGATGACCTGAAGCTCAACAACACCGAATACGCTACCTGCTTGAGTATTCTCTACGTCGGCTACATTCTCATGCAGGTCCCCTCCAACATGATCATCAACAAGATCTCGCGCCCATCCTGGTACATCGCTGCCGCTATGCTCGTCTGGGGTCTTATCTCGACTCTTTCTGGCGTTGTGCACAACTTCGGCGGCATGGTCGCCACCCGTTTCTTCCTGGGTTTCATCGAGGCTGCTTTCCTCCCCGGAGCCCTGCTTATCTTGTCCAAGTGGTACACCCGCCGCGAGCTGACTACCCGCAACGCCATCCTGTTTTGCGGTAACCTCATCTCCAACGCCTTCTCGGCTCTCATCGGCGCCGGTGTCCTTTCCAACATGCAAGGCGTCCTCGGTCACGCTGCCTGGCGCTGGCTCTTCTGGATTGAAGGCGCCATCACCATGGGTGTTGCCATTTCTGCTGCCTTCATCCTCCCTGATCTTCCCACCAACTCGAGGGGTTTCACTGAGGAGGAGCTGTACGTTGCTCAGCTGCGCATGACTGAGGATGTCGGTGAGGCCGACGCAGACACTGACGACATGGGACCCATGGACGGTTTGATCATGGCTGTCAAGGACGTCAAGATTTACATCATGATGTTGACCTTCACCGCTTACGTCGTTGGCCTTTCCTTCAACGCCTTCTTCCCCACCCTCACCGGCACTCTCGGCTTTGAATACGTCCCTACTCTGCTGATGAGCTCCCCTCCTTGGGCTTTCTCCTGCATTGTTTCCCTCATCAACGCTTGGCACGCCGATCGTACCCAGGAGAGATTCTGGCACATTGTCGGACCCATTTGCGTCGGTCTCGTTGGTTTCGTCATCTCCATGTCGACCCTGAACGTTGCTGCTCGCTACGTCGCCCTCTTCCTCCAGGCTAGCTCCTATGCTGGGTAAGTTCTTGCTGTAATATGTTTAAGAAAGGCACATTTTTGCTAACCAGCCCCTTAACAGATTCATCGTCTTCTACTCTTGGATTTCTTCCTCCTTCCCCCGTCCTCCCGCGAAGCGTGCTGTCGCCATCGCCATGATCAACGCCTTCTCTCAGCTCGGTAACGTTGCCGGCTCCTACGTTTGGAACTTGAAGGAGAACGGTTTCCGCAAGAGTTACGGTATCGTTACTGCCATGTTCGGTATCACCATTGTTGGTTGCTACATCTTCAAGGTTGTCCTTGACAGACTCAACAAGCAGCTTGAGGAGGGCGAGCGTGCCTGGGAGGCTCAGGGTGATGGGCCCGACGCCGTCCAGTCTGAAGAAATCGAGGCGTCGCGCAAGTTGGGCAAGGGCTTCAGATACCTTGTCTAAGCCGCAGTTGCTGAGAGATAAGATTAAAGAAGATAATGGTCATTTGATACCCATGATAAAAAGCGTATTATACCTGTAAAATAGAAGCCCTATTGCACATACAAGAGTCCAGAATATCATCAGACTCAAAAGCAAGAATCACGGCAATAAAGACACTGAATCATCAGATTCATAATTCACATAATATCCCCATTTGCTCAGAACGAATCAAAGTGCTTTTACTCATTGTGGGCGGAGGTGGATTTACCCATTCACCATTTGAAGCCATCTAGGGATAATGATTTTTCAAAATTGGGGTAACGTCAACGAGTCTAGGGGAGTCAGGAATTGGGGAAATTTCTCCAACGTAAAAGAAAATTAGCTGTGGAGTTGAGTTAGTTAAGAAAAATAGAAAACAAACAGGACTAAAGTCACGTAGGTACTGCGAAGGATACATCAAATTTCGCGCCGCCCACAGCAAGTCCAAGCAATCTCCTTCGGCAAGGAAACACGAAAAAGTCTCGGAATCCAAGTCATCAGGCATCAAGCTCCCCGCGTTTTCATATCCCGCAATTCCACAAACAAATGTTGGGGGCAAGCTTAAGGGGGGTTCTGGAGTAGGCGTAGCTAGTTCCCTCCTCCACCTTTGTGTCCCGCGTCTCCCCTCACAACTATACTAGCGTCGACGATATCGGACTCTGACCGAGCACGAGAACAGACGTTCGAAATCTCGACCCGCGAACCCACTTCTCCTCATCCTCCAAGTTTTCTGCCATACTCCACTTAGGTTGTGACGGTTTGAGCGGGACCCTTGGTCGGCCATGTGAACCTTGTTTGAGCGTAGCGTTCCGCCCGCTTGTGTCTCCCCGTTCATGGTCCCGAAAGCGTGCCCGAGACCTTGTCCGGACTCTTGGAGTGTCGACATGGACCGATAACACACCGATGCCTGAATGCCGCCGGAGCGTGGAGACACCAAGGCGTGTAAGAAGCTTTATATGAAGTTGGATGGCCGGCATCCTTCCGTCTTCTACTGTGGCAAAGAACAGCTTACCTTTCGAGCACCCTGTAATGTGCCACAAACGAAGAAATGAGATATTCTTGAACATGAGTCGTCATTGATAAGTATTTACGGGTCCATAAGTCCAAACACCTGACCAATAGCGTTTGAAGCTTGCAGTTGATATGCGGAATTGCGGCCCGCCTGACGACCGTCTGCTGGGACCGATGCCGAATAGGGCAATACACGACACATGAAGGCTTTGCAGACCAGAGACTCCTTGAGCAGAGCGACCCAATAAGGAAACGGTCTAGCCCTGAATCTCACAATGTTTATTATGGACTTCGGTCTTATTTGCCGGCCCTCAAATAGTTAGGATATGGGCATGATCGACTTCCCTGCCGCCAAATGACGGCCACCTTCGACAGCCTTACCTTCCCTTGCATACTCATCCTAGTCAAGCCCTTGTTTACGTGTGATCAACAACCTGGCTGGAGATCCCGTACTTGCATTGCAGCGTGCGTCCGAGATGCTGCATCCGGGGGTTTTTATGTTGGTGGTTCCTTCACAGCTTCGAACGAGGGTGTGGTCAAGGCGACCATTGGGGGGGGGGGATAACCTGACCAATTACCCACTTATTTAAATGAATTATGGGTCTATCTGACCAATTTTATGATTGGCTGTATTGAGGTGAAGTGGGTCCACCTGACCATGGAATTTTTAATCGGTCAGGTGCACGGACCAGTTACTGATTGCGTCCCACTACTGATTGGGGTGCATACCCCATATTAATATTTAAATCCCTATTCCATTCTGATTCTCTTCCTTTTCCCTCCGTAACCCTTTCAAATCGTATGCGCCCCCCCCCCCCCCCTGGCGCACCGATTCCTAATTACTTCCGAATCAGTTCAGAAATCCGACATCATGCCTTCATACAAGGATTCTGTAAGTACAATGGAATCGGTTTAGGATCGATTCAGAACTGATTCAGAATCAGGACGATTACAAGACCTACAAAGAAGGTCTTCTCCAGGGCGGCAAGAACCACCGCATGGAGGATCTTCCTCCCTTCGAGTTCAACGAGGTAAGTGATTCAGAAGCGATTCCACAACGATTCAGAAACAGTTCTGAATCGATTCAGGCTGGCGAAGTCAAGCTCGCCCCTGGCGAACTCTACTGCCGCTGGGGTGGTAGATCCAGCAGCATCACGTGCACCAAGGTAATTCAGAATCAGTTCCGGATCAGTTCAGAACTAATGTCGAATCGATTAGACGGAGCGGTTCTCGAGCGAGTCGAACCTCAAGAACCACATCAAGAAGCACAAGCTCGACGGGGTCCCGGCCAAGGTTAAGAGCCGCAAGTCCGGCGCGAACTCCGTCGAGGAGAACGATGATGCAGCTGGTAAGTGATTCTGAACTGATTCTGTACCGATTCTGAACTAGTTCTAAACTGATTATGAATAGAATTCTACGACCGCATCCACGGCATCGCCATCGGCGCTCGCGATGACAGCGAGCTGCAGACTCCTTCCAAGAAACGGAAGGCGCAGACCCCTCCCCCCTTCTTGCCGTGCCCACGCGCAAGCGGGGCAACCAAACTGTGGTAAGTGATTCTCAATCGATCCGGAATCCTTTTGGAACCCATTCCGAATCGATTCTGCAACAGATCAACTTCGCCGAAATGCGTCGCGCCGCCGGCTTCCCTGCCAAGGGCAAGTGCACCCACTGCACCACTGCCCGCAATGCCAGTAAGTTTAGAATCAGTCTTGAAGCAGTTCAGAACTAATTACGAATCGATTCAGAATGTCCTCCCGCCCTTCGCGATCAGGAATGTGAGGTCTGGGCCCGCTTTGAGGATGATGAAGAAGATGAGGCCTGAATCAATTCAGGATCGGTTTGGAACCAGTTTGGGACTTCTTTCGGGACCGATTTGGAACCGCTTTAGAATCAATTCTTTATAGATACCCGGGGCGTTCGGTTTTTAAGCTTTTTTTAAAAAAGCATTTCTAAATCAATATAGAAATGATTTAGAATCGATTCTCTACCTATCCTATATGCTATCAAAGTCCTAACCTTCTCCGCCGCTCTGCTAACTCTAGTTCCTTTTCTTGTAGTTCAAGCTTCTGTTTTTCAACTAGAAGTTTTCTTGCTTCTAATTCTAATCGCTTTTCTTCTAATTCTAGACTTTGCTTCTGTAAGTCAAAGTCATCTTGTTGTCCCTGTCTGATTTCGTTTCTTAAGTTAGAAATAGATGTTCTTTGGAGAGTATTTGACCTAATAACCCCAGAAGATGAAGCATGGGAAAGACGAGGGGATCGATTCCGAATCGCTTCTGAAAGACTTCGGGATCGATTCGGAATTGAGGATGGACTTCTTGAATTAGTACCCCTTGAGGGACTAGACGTAAAGAGTCGGGTTGATAAAAGCCTTTCAACACGTTCATTATCTAGTTGCTCACGGGATTCCCTCTGGCGTTGGCGTTTAAGTTCTAAAATAATTTAGAAATAATTATTAATAAATATTAAAGTATTTTTAACTTACGTAAACGGCTTGCAGCTGTATTATAACGGCTAATAATAGAAACATCTTTCCAGGAAAGCCGGATTCCTAGTGTTGTAAACACTGTATCCTGCTCTAAAAGATGGCGATCGTATTCTGCACATCTAAGTACTTTTGAATTAGTTCTCAACGCATTCCAAACCAATTCCGAATCAATTCAGAAGGGATTCCAAACTTACTTCTGGATACATGTAAGTAATGGTAAATACCGATTACTCCAAGTATATGAGGCTTCATGTAAAACCTCAACAGTATTTGTATTAGGTATGAATTGACTCCAATCTGATAAGGGGATTTTAGAGCAGTTCTGATTAAGTCCAGCTGCAATTGTTTTTCGGGCTTTATGTTGAGCCCATGCTTTTATTTGAGGTTCAGCTAAGTAAATTAGTTCCCAAGTGATTCTGAAGCGATTCGGAAGCGATATAGAATTGTGGGAATTGCCGGGCATGGTTGTACTGAATCTGTGATGTAATTAGTTCTGAAGTAGTTCGGGATCGATCCCGGATCGATTCAAAAGTAGTTCGTTTACCATTCTCCAAGGCGATTTAATATCCTCCTCATTTAAAGTCCTTATATCAATAACATAAAGGACTCCATTCTCACTTGTTTCTGGATATTCTATAAATGTAGGTAGAAAGATTACTTTTTGAGCAAGTACATGAACATCCCTGAGGCTATTATGCCCAGAACGGGTTGCCTCTGATGAAACAAGTGTTGGAGGTATTTCTGAATCGGTTTCGAGTTGATCCTGAATCGATTTAGAACTAATTCCAAAGTCGTTCTCATATATCCCTACCTCCTCATTTACTGGTAAGCCAGACTGGGCCTGGGCTGGTAGTTGATAGTAAAGATTTAAGTCTTCTTCAGCTTCTGCATCAAGACTAGTAGGTTCTAATAGAGGACTTATTCCCTCTAGGCGAGGGAAGAGATTTTCAATCGATTGAAGAGCCATTGTAAATCGATTCGGAACGGATTTGGAAGCGTTTAAATGTCGTATGTTCTTACAAAAAGTATGTCAAGGGTGAGGTTTCAAACCGCGCTAAGGAATTTCAACCTGACCATAGCTAACTAGCTGACCATGGTCAGCTGATCTCAGGGTAGCCCCACAAATCACAAAATAAGTGGGTAATTGGTCAGGTTATCCCCCCCCCCCAATGGTCGCCTTGACCACACCCTCCTTCGAACCTAGTCAGCCACATGGGCGCCAACCCTCCATCGTGGGGAGCCTAAGTTGCCACGTGTAGAGGAAATGACACCTCAGTTGGATGTAGAGAAATAGGAAGTTTGAAAGACCTAGCTTTGGGTAATAACGGCGCGCTCTACTAGATCTGAGCCTCCCTTTGGCAGGGCATATGTGCGCACATGATCAATTCATGTCATACCTGTGACGAAGTCAACCATGACTGAACTCGGCTATATACGAACCCTTCGTACATTTCTCGACACCTGAGTTGCCGATTTACAACCTTGTCCCGCTCCCGACGCCTGGTGCCCCGGCCATTGCTGTACCGATTCACCGGGACTTTTGCTAGACCAAGGGTCCGGACGCATGCATCAACATCCCTCCTCCTGCTGCCCCGGCTCATGCAAATCACTAGCAAAAGCCCCACATCCCGACGGGAGTTTTGCTTAAGATAACTTGGCTCTTTTGTCGAAACAGTTCTAGCGGGATGCGGCTCACATGATGTCAAAAGGGGTCCGGCACTCGGGACGATGCGGAGTTCCACATAGCCGACCTCTGCCGAATGAGGCCGAAAAGGGAAATTTTGATACATTTGCGGATAGATGCTCTTGATCAAGGCTTTTACCAAGACCACAAAATAACACTTCTCATATGAACAATATTTGAGTCAGCTAAGGAAGACCCTTTGTATTAAAACAACACTACAATGAGCTAAGCATGGAGAACGTAAAGTGAATGGAGTATTCCTTTGTAATACAGTTGAGGAACTGGGAAACCTCTTTTGACTGACGTCGGTCTTCGCAGTTTATCCGTTTGACTATGAACAATTGATCAAATGTCGCTCTTGGAAACACTTTGCTCGGCGGAACGTTCGTTTGCGCTTGAGGTGGTGGTTCTTCCATCTGGGTCTGGGGTGGTTGGCTTCCCAGCAAGGAAAAGAGGTGGTACGGCAAAGAGCAGCTGGATGGCTGCCAACACAGTAACGGCACTCCACTGAAGTCGGTACACATCATTGTAAGTCCGACGTACCACGTTGGCGGTTTCACGGTCCATTTGTCCCAAGGCGCTTGTTGGTGAACTAAGGAGCGAGCCTACCACGTTCTCCGGCAAGTCGTGGAGTCGCTTCGGCACCTCGTTGTGGAGGATTGCAGAGCAGACTGAAAGAGCAATGCAACCTCCCATTGTTCGAACAGTGTTCAGCGCACCCATGATAACGGCTGTTTGAAATTGTTAGTGACATGTCCCTCGATGACGCCGGCTTGCTCAGCAAACTTACCATTGTCTCTATCCTCAACCTCGGCTCTCCCAAGAATCATGAATGCTGGCATCATAATACCAAGGCCGGCACCAAGAATGACTTGGTAACCATAACTTCTAGCCAGCAAGCCCTCGCTAAAGGGTAACTCAATGAACAGCCCCATACCAAGAGATGCGATGATAGCACCCAATAAAATTGTTTGCCAACCGAAACGAATGGTCTTGGACAGCAGAATTCCCGACAACATAGAACCAAGCGAGGATAGCAATAGTAATGGTAAAATACGAACACCGGATATTGCGGCTGAGTTGAGATGGACGATCTGATTGAGCTGTGGGAGGTTGACAATGGCAGGGAAGAACACGCAACCCTGAAAGAACGCGGTGCTGAGGACTGTGTCAGTACGGCTTTGCAAAATGATCTGGGGAAAAGACGACTCACAGAAGCAAGCAAGCTATCCGAGGGTTTTTAAGTAAGCGCAGTGGCAGAACCGGCTCAATGATCGCTTGCGGGCTGCGTTGGAGAACCCATTCGTAAAGGAAGAAGAGAACCACTGTGAAGGCGCCTGCTACGATGGTGCCAATTATGCGGGCGTCGTTCCATGGATGTTCAGTACCTCCGGTCTGAAGGCCATAGAGCAGCATGACAGCAGAGCCTATGGAGAGAAGAGAACCAAGAACGTCAATTCTTCTCCAGATCGACTTATCCCACACAATGGTTTCGTCCGCCGGGAAGGATGCTATAATGATTGCACCAGCAACAGCGGAGCCGGGAACGCTGCCGTGATTGTCAGCAAGTCAACATCAATGATAGTCTTACGACAGAGAAGCCTACTTTAGGAGAAAGACCCATTTCCAGTCCCCGGTATCGCTAATGACGCCCCCAAGGATAGGTCCAAGAATGCTGGCTAGAGCAAACACCGAGCTGACCACGGCCGAGTACGGCCCAAGGAACCGTGCGGGACAGATGTCAATCAAGCACACGAAGACAATGGAGAAAATTCCAGAGCCGCCTACTCCTTGAAGTGCTCTGAATATGATTCTGAGAGATTGTCAGTCATGCGCTGATTCGGGTGTCTCTTACGGTGCTTCAGTTCTTACAGATGAGTCAAGCTCATGGACTGAGCTGCGGCACAGAGCCCTGAAAAGACGGTAAACCAGAGGAGTGCGAAAACGAGAACGTTTCGCTGGCCAACTATGTCCGTCAACTTGGCATAAGTCAAGATGAACCCTGCTCGACGGTTTTCGTCAGTGTTTATACGGGAGCAATATTATCCATGGGTGCAGAGTGTTCGTATTTACCGCTGTTGGTAACAAGATACGCCGTAACTACCCATCCAACATTGCTGTATTCATTGAAGTCCGCACCTATGGTAGTCAACGTTGTGGCGATTATTGTTGTCTCCATAGCGGACAGCAAAAGGGCTAGAGACAGGCTATAGATATAAGGTGTTAGTGGCTTTCTGGACCAGCCTGGGCGGCTGACTTTACCCAAGCATGCAAAAGTGAAGCCTCCATCCATAAATTGCGCGAGGCGGATCTTGGAGCTTGAAGCCTACTGCAGTGGTGTTTTTGGCAGTTGCAGGCGATGTCTTTGAATCCCCTGTAGAACCCATTTCGAGAACTGCATGAAGAGGTTTCGTTTGTACGATTGATGAAGATTAAGATGCTGGTAGTTGACTTGCGACGAAATAAGACGACCATAAATGCACAAGTTTTGAAAGTACAAAACCTGTTTGAGCTCAGGGATCTTTTGTAAACAGTATTCAATGTATCATTGGACAACGCTTTTATGTCAGCATGGCGGCGTGTTTCCTCAAAACTCGCCGAGCTGGTCTACACGTGCCCAAGGAACCGACATATCCGGTAAATCAGATCATCCAGAATGAAAACCGACATTCTATACCAGGCTGCTGTTTTGGACATTCTGAATGGTTCATATCAGGTTTAGATTGAAATGACATTTGCTCCTGCCCCCAAAATCCACAGAAGTCACACTGCTAGCCATGCGCGCATAATATCACTACATCTAACCTGATAAATCCCTTGGCTTGGAGTCGATTTTAGAGGCTTAATCTTCCTAATGCCATCATGTGCGCAAACTGCATCATTACTTGACTTATTCTCACTTGCTGATTAGTGAACATAGAAAGACACTGATTTCACTGCGACAGGTATTCCGAATGGTAATATTGAGAATTGGCCAAGTTCATACCTCACTAAAACAACAAACACCGCCAAAATCAGCAATCGCTTCTCTAGGCACCCTTGTTCGAATACCAGCTTCATGACATCGCCTATTTAATTCCATAACCTCTTTGTTCTCCTGGATATTTGGCTGATGCACAAGTCAACATTCTGAGCAGTCGATTAGAAAAAACTTTGAGATACTAGTATCCTTCGTACTGTTACCCGGCCACCCAATCCTCCACTGCCTCGCGCCCACGTCCGTAGGCGAGGACAGTTTGGGTGAACTCGTCGACATCCAAAGCCCTTGCTTCATCCAGCAGCGTGTCCAGACGTCGGCAAAAGACGGGAATTTTGACGGTGTTGCTCTTCGTCAAGCCTGCGAGCCACGCGTGGTGTGACGGCGCATCCCACAGTCCACTTCTCGCCGTGAAGCTGATACTCCCTGGACAGGTCGCAAAGCCCTGCTGGTGGATGAGAAACGCAGCCTCCGTCAGCGTGGCAACAATCCAGAGTCGACGAATTGACTCGGACAAAATCCACGCCTTCCAGGTCGAGGCGGGCGTGCCGCAGGAGCGCAGCCGATCGATCTGAGGACTGTTCAATAGCTCATCGGGGTTCTCGAGATGGTCAGAGGAGACTTGGGCCCCTGCGATCCCCAAGAGCTCGTTAGCCCACCGGGAGACTATGGAAAGCAAGCCTTCTGCCTTGGCGCGGGCTCTCACATCGCCGTCAAAGAGCCCAATCACCTGAAAAATTAGTAGCGCCTGCGTGCGGCCGAGCTGTTCCAAAAGGTCGGGCAGCTCGCCAGCGTTGTGAAGATTGTCCGATAAGGCTTTTTCCTGGACGATATTCTGTGACCAGCTCTCTGCCATGCGCAGCGCTATCCTCTCACTCGTCGGGGTTGTCGCCGCCCGATACACCTGCCAGGCTGCAAGCCCGTGCTGCAGCGAGCTTGGGATGTTGGAGCCGTACAGCCTTGAGTGAATGAATGGGCATCGATTTTCGCTCGTCCACTGGTCGAGCCACGACCTCATTTGGGCGATAAAATTGTCAAGCCCCGAGTCAGGGTAGCAGATGCGATCATCCTCCCCGACTGCCTTGAAGTCGATCTCCCAAGATGATGGTTCCAGGAACCACGGATCGGCGATGCTTCCCTTGGTTTGATGTAGACCAGCAGCCGCGTCAGCATTGGCGGGTAGCGGTAGACGACCGCCAGGAACGTTCCGCAGATGTGCCCTTGGTGATGAGTACACAGGTGACTCTGCCGCGCTTGCGGACTGCGTGGAAGACCTGGGTGACTCGGGCAGCATGACCCTGGCAACGGTAACTGGGTATGCGCACTGAATGTTCTGGACGCGACATCGCCGGCAGACGGGAACCTGCCTGCTACACTTGCGCTTCGATCTGCTGCAAGCGACACAAGCAGGGTGCCTCGGCAAAGCCCCCCGATGAGTTATGCCATCGGATAGTATGACGCCCTCCGCACTCATTCTGCTTTGATTGGCGTGTGGCCCCGACAAAATGATATAGTATGGAGGGAGATGGTGGGAAAATCCCGCACTGTTACTTTCTCCCGCATTTGCAATGCTGATGTTTTTGGATGGATGACGATAGCATGTAAGATGTTAAAGGAGGAATGGGCGGGGCGGGGGCGCGGGGTGCGGGTGCGGGTGCGGAAAGGGCGGGTGTTATCCGCACATAGCGTGCGGGCCTCCACCGAAACATCAGCCCTATTGTGCGGGAGACACCCGCAATAGTCTCCGTGAGATTTCGTGAAGTTCCCGCTTAGCTTGGTAATAAAGGAAATCATAAAGATCCGGCAACATCGAAAGCTCTATATATAAGTAGTGAGGATGTCGATGAGATTTCAATTATCCTCTCGTTTCACACAGCATCTTCTCTACACTACAACAAACACTACAACACTACACTACTCCATATTTGACCCTTTCTCATCCAAACTTCAACATGAGCCTTCCCGCACTTGAAAAATACCACAAGGAGCCTTACCCTGGTATTTCTCCTACTCGTCCCGAGCTCAGCCAGGCCAACAAGAATGTGGTAGTGTCCGGCGGAAGCTCGGGCATTGGCCTCGCCATTGCCCGCGCCTTCATACTCGCAGGTGCCAACCGTGTCATCATCCTTGGTCGCCGCCGCGATGTTGCTGAGGCTGCAGCAGCCACTCTCAACAATGAATCAGGACGCGAGGCGGCCAAGGCCATGGTTCTCGATGCGCATAGCACGTCGGATGTCGAGTCCCTCTGGTCTAGTCTTGCGGCCGAAGGAATTTACATTGACGTGTTAGTCCTGAGCGCGGCCACCTGGGGGAGGAAGTCTCCCATTCTCCAGAGCACGCTAGAAGAGACCTGGAGCGACTTCGAGGCCAATGTGCGATCGCCTCTGGCCATGACTCTTGGCTTTTCTAAACAGAGCACTGGGAAAGGCAAAAAGGTAAATCTTGGAGACACAGGCCTCTTGAACTGTATGAGATGAAAGCTGACAAAAGTGGTCTTCCAAGTATCTGGTCAATGTCTCCACCATCGCGACGTACATGTGGACAACGATGGGACCAGACCGTCCTACATATGGCCTGACGAAGAACGCCGGGACCGCCCTGTTTCAGCAAATCGCCAAAGACACCAGCCCGGACGACATGCAAGTCGTGAGCTACCATCCTGGTGGCGTCTTGACTGAGTCGGCACGGAAGGAGGGTTACGCCGATAGGGGATTCAACTTTGACGATGGTATGTGAGCGCAACAGCTTAACAAGTCAATCCTGCCCTTTTTCTTGGTCAAGCTGACACATTTGCCTTTTTAGAAAAATTGCCGGGCCATTTTGCCGTATGGGCAGCAAGCCCCGAAGCCGCTTTCTTACACGGCCGCTTTGTGTGGGCTAACTGGGACGTGCAAGAGTTGGGAACTGGTGTGGTTGGCAAGCGACTTCGGGAAGATGAGCATTTTCTCAAGGTCGGCATCGAAGGACTCTCGGAAAAAGACGGAGGCGTGAGATTCTGATCACTTCTGGCACAAGGGACAGTTAGTTGTTCCTCACTCACACAAACTGGAAGTTGCAAATTGCAAAGTAACGGACGACTTCGATAAACTAATACACGTGCTTGAAATAAGCTAGACTGTGCGGCGATAGGACAATTGATCATTTCTCTACATGAGCTCGGAACTCTCTCAGTGTGATAATCCATTGTAACTAGTGAGAGAGGTTAACTGAAGAAACATTGCTTTGATGTTGGCCAGGTAAATTTGATATCGATGTACCCCCAATGGAATCAAGATCGACAAGTTTAAAAACAGAGAAGCCCTACACGAAAGAGGTAAGACCCAAAGTCTCCCAACATTCCTTTTCGACACTTCTTCCCACCTCTTTCTTCCTCATAATAGCGTATTTTGGATTGTCACATCTGCGTTACTCGCTAGCCTAGGGTAGGGCCCCAAGCCAAGCGTCGACTGCCGTCTTCAGACGCCGCCAGCACCCGTTCCCTTACACTGATTAACAACCAGACCAGTGTTTATCAAGGCTCCTGCTAGCCGGAACAGTATTATTCCCCCCATGTGCAGCAACTCCCTTACAAACACCTTGGCAGTTGATGGTTTCTACCTACGCGACAAAACTACCACATACAATCATACTGGCCTCTGCGGTTTTAGCCCTGTACTCATATTCAACCCCTACTGTGCCCGGTATAGCCTCGTCTTGATCGTGATGGGTATTCGCCTTGCCTTATTGTTCACCATGCCGGCCTACTATATATGCCGTTGACTTTTTGACCGCCTAATGTACTAGAGGATGCATAGTTTTCTAATGGGACGAAACTTCAATCCTCCCATCTTGCGTCTCGCATACCATCTTGTTGGATATTTTTGAGTAAGGAAGCTTAATGTGTTGGTAGAAGGGATGAGTGTCACACGGACCACTGCATATATCGGGGCATGCATTCAACCCATGCACCCGGCTATTGTTTCCCATATAAAACTAACGGGGATGTCATTTTGTGCATGAAAACCTTCAAATCGGTAATTACCGAATAGACGGTTATATAATCAACCCAATAACCCCTAGACAGTCTCTAATGAATGGAAGCATCTTTTTTTACCCCATAAGTGGTGGGCAAATTGACTGCGTGACAATGAGCTTAGGAACAGTGACCCACTGCCAAGCAACTTTGGTAGGTTCGTTGGTTATGATCCTGTGTTACGACCCAACCAGTGGGGTGCTAGCTGGCGCAACGATAGAGTGCAGAATAGGGGTCAATGATGCAGCGCAACATTACCGAAGCGTTTGCTTCATGCCACAGTTGGTTGCCCTGACCTGCGCGTGATATTCTAGCATCGCATGCACCTTCCATCAAATGAAGCAAACATACAGGCGGCGTCCCTGCCGTTTTGATTTGAGGGCCAATGTTAGTGCTTCATGAGCGCCTAAATGACTGCTGTGTGAGTTTATTCCCAAGGTCTGTTACCAATTTATTCGTCTAGGAAGACGTTCATGGCGCGGGAAGCGATGTGGCGTGTCTTTACCGATCAATCTCAATGCATACGTTTAAGCACGAAATTGTGGAAATGCTTGGGCATCATCTCGAAGTAGCTGGAAGCAAGGACCTCCTTCGTCACACTTGAAATATCAAAAGTCTGCTCTGAATACCATATCAATCAACATGTCACTAACATGCGCATGGCAAACGAGAAGTATGTCCTTTACGGTGGCGAGACAGAAGACGTCCAAGATCTTGTAGCAGAACTGCAGGCTGTGCTCAGAAATTGTGCGAATGATGCAATCCGGTCGCTTGAGTAAGTCAACCACTATTTGCGGTGTCTAGTTTCTCAATCACCAAAAGCCACCAACTTAATCCCCAACTGGTCTAGGGGAACTTGCGTGCCACAACCACTTCTAGGGCCTGCAGGATACTACCCTCTGGAAACAAGAAAATCTAGAGTCTATTCGGCTGGTTACGGGGAACGAATAACGTGGGTACCGTTAGCATTGCCAGCATTTCCGCGTCTCACCACTCTTTTGAAGGGAATCTTGTCAAATGGCGATGTCAAGTCCTAATTGGCTTCGCTTCAGCCACAGACTGTCTTCTTCTAATTTTCTATCTAGTAATAGTCATCTGCAAAAGCGACGCAAATCTAGGGAAGCATCCTTAGGTTGCGATGTAGCGTTACGTTTCGATAGAGATTGCTGCTACCTATGGCACACCCTGAATCTATAGTAAATAGATATACACAAAGTCTCAGCATATGATCTGTTGAGAAAATAGGCACATGCGCACAGATTGGCTCTACTTCACCCTTGACATTTTTGAGGTCATGCCGCACCTAATAGGGTAGACTTACGCATCTGGGGTTGATACATATTAGAACTCTAATATAAGGAGACTTTTTTCACAGGTGGCTTAGGCTCCTACTAGTAATTTTAAATATAACTTAAATATATTCATTTTATTTTTACCATACTTGGAGTATTTGAAGAGATATATCATGACCAGGTCAGGACAACCATTTGCGACATAAAGCAAAAAGCTTCGGTAATAAGATCCCCCGTTCGGCACTATATAGCTACCTCGGCCAGTACCCCAACTGGCCGAGTCGTAGTATTTACACTACATACTTGAAAAATAAATGATTAGGTTAAAGAGAGACTACTAGATCTTATAAAATCTATAAAGGTTACTCGAATATTCTGCAAGTCAGAAATCATTCTATCATATTGACTGGTAGATCACCCCGCTTTCGCCAAGGGCAGGGTAAATCTAATCAGGCTTCACACAGCCACCACATTTATTAATTCATCTAATGAAAACTTTAATATAAACTTCCTCCAGCAAAATCCAGTGTACTAGAGACACTCGAGAGACTAGATACTTAGTAGATGATAGTATATTTCATAAATACTAGTGTAATGCGGAGTAAAAAGGCTCTCAAGTGGGAATTTGAGGCCTTGGTAAAAATCTGCCAGTCGATGGAATAGCCTGCAAGATAGCTATGTGGCTAGAAAGAGTTAGAGTTTATAGAGGTAACCTAGACCTAGAAAGCTGGGATGCTCTACTCTTGGCCTAATAGAGACAGGATAATCTAATCTTGGCGTCAGCGAATAAATTAAATTAACAACGTCACTTAATTCGTAAGTAACTATTACCTATATACAACTTCTAAATAGTAGTAATAGAAGTATATTATACCTCTTCTTTTAAAACTGCTTTATGACTCTAGTTAAGAGTTTGGGGGGAACCTCTATTGCTTCTTTACTCTATAAAGATACATGTTCCTCAGCTCTTCTATTTCTTCTCTGTGCATACATCCCCTCTTCAATCAGTTACTTGATCCCTATTTTTACAACATACTCGTCCTCACAATGAAAGCTACTACCACGGCTATTATCCTCTTCGCTATCGTCTCTAGTAGTCAAGCACAAAATGACCAATGCTGGAAAGCTGGCAACGACCCTGACTGCACTGAAGAACCAGGGAATCGTTTCCAGTGGAACTGTCTGAGCGGCTCTACTATATTTAATTTGCCCTCGGAGCGCCGCGGGAGGTGCCATTATGGACCCTTAGTAGGCAACGTGCGTGTTTGGTGCTGTGACCAAGGGTATGCTTTATAAGTCCGACTGTTCATTAACTATTATCTATGCTAATCATCTTTATAGAGGGCCTTAAATCAGGCTGCATATATCCTTGTTACGACCCATTAGGTATAACCAGCAGGATAACCGCCCTACCCAGTTACGGCGGTTACGACCAGATTTGCAGGCGATAAGAGAACAGCAGGACACCTCTTGGAAGCGGAAGAACTATGGAGTAAGACATAAGTTACGTTATGGATCATCTGTGATTAAAATAGCTTTCTTAAACTCTGGCAGTTGCGTGCAAGATGTACTTAAGTAGTATTAACTAGTCTGATTTACGGTAGACTATAGAATACCTTCAAAGAAAAGCCTGTATACATATATATTAAAGAAAACAGACCCTAAGTAGGAAATCAATACAGTAGTGCAGGGACGCGCTAATGAGTATGACAGATGGATAGGGAAACTATGGAGGTGTGATGCGAGCTTACGCAGCATAGCTCAAACCAAAAAGAGAAAAATATATGGGCGGTTTGGGTATGGATTTCCTACCACCCATGATGATTCCGGTAGCGAGTCACAATCGAGATAGGTGGCAAGAATATTTTCGTACCTTCTGCTGACTCTTCACTTCCTCAGTGAAACGTCGAAGCTGATATGCTAGTGGGATCATGCGTTCTCGCATTCATCGATCAACGTCATCTGATGGCGGCGAGCATGATATTGAATATAATTCAAGTGTCGAAGAAGAAAAAATCCAAGTTCGAAACTGCACAAATCAATCTGACCAGACAATGCGGCAGGGGAATTTGGCACAGTCGTCTGACGAAGGAGACGGAGCTACCACCTGAGGGGTTGCCCAACGAGGGCTTAGTCCCGAGGCTGAGCAGTCGCATACGCCTCTAAAGACCTGTCAGCCGACCTCGGGCCTTGAACTACCAAAAATTTCGTAGCCATCTGACGATTTTTCTGTCTTGCTAACGTTGAAACGGGCGGACTTTCTCTCCAAATTGTTCTGTGCGTCAAGGAGGCGAAATCAATATGCGGCAGATTGCGAAAGAAAAAGAAAACAAGAAACAAGTTGTTAGCTACACTGTCTCTGTGGCTATGAAAGAAATCTTGGCCGTTAGACGCCTTTAAGATCTAAATATTTGTTCCTGCCAAAAATGCTACCGCAACTTTGAAAATAGATTCCGGCTGTATCTAATAACTTCTGACTAGTTTACATGTAAGCTCCCTGCATTTATTTTATGCTCCGTGCTCACTCCCCCGACTCAATTGCCTAGTTTCTAGCATCGCATACTTCATTATATACCCGGCAGATAAGATATATCCTCTCTAGATCTTACTATGGAGACATAGAGTAGATACAACCGAGTGCTCTAAAGTTTCATAACTTTTGAGGGATTCTAGTTGACTTCGATTCGCCGTTGTAACACACAACTAACAGGGCTGATCACACACGGGCCAGGTATAGCCGTTAACAAATGGCAACCCCGAGCGAGCGCATCGAACAACTCCGTTTGCAAGCCTCGTTTCTTGAACTTGATCATAAGGTTCGGTCTGACAAAAGGTAACTGTTGGTATGCCGGCAACAGGGTTGCCTGCTTCTCGTCTGCACCCCTGTCTGCGTAGTGCCAAGTTGCCAGGCGCAATTTTGAGTTCGTTGCGCCTGTTGTTGATTGCCCACTCTACATCTCCCTGAGGCAAGTAATCGATTGCACCTATAGTGCCGTAACAGACAACGCTTGTGGCTCGTACGGCGGCAACGGAGAGAACAAGGAGGATCAACTTCATGATGAGCGTCGTGATTTGGAATCGTTGATCAACTAGTGGGATTGATAATGAATGCGTTGAATATGTGGATGTAAAGAGATCTCGTGGAAAGTAGTAGTGAATGAGAATAGTGAGAGAGAGAGCAGCGAAGTTATTTGGTGGCTTATTTATGTAATGGAAGGTCTTACGACGCCCATAAGTCCGACGAGATAAGCCAGAAGCACATTGTAACAATTTTTGAAGTTTGATATATACTTAATATTTAGCGGATCTTATTAAACCTTACTAAATCCGTGCAAGGATTTAGTGACTTACTATGAATTTTTAGCCAAGTACATCATACACACCTCTATTTTACCCATAAAACTAAATTAATCAAGACTAGAGATCTACATAGAAAAAGGAGGCTGACTTTTAATCATGCCTAAGGTAAGCATCCCTATACCTAATAGAGAGTTGCTTAAAAATTGACAAGATAAACAATCCTTATATAAACTACTGTGACAAGCCTAATAGTTAAGACCTGTGAGTCAGCATAGAATCATCTTGCTATGTTGGGATGCTTTGAAGCACGAATTCACGAAAAGCTAGTTTTTGCTTATATTCTAGTATAAGGTAGCATTAGTACTACCCCAGATGCCGGTTTAGGACCCGCCTCATGAACTACAACATCCCACAGAAATACGTCTAATTGTCGAATTGACATGAAGGGTTTTATGCCTAGATAATTTACAATAGCCTGATCCTTTTCGTATCCTAAGAGATCGGCCGCTATGCATTGTGGTACTTTGGCAACTCCTGCGCCACTGTCCACTGCTAACTGCCTTCTTTTGACTGACAGCCTCTGATAGTCACTCAGCCTATATGCTGCCAGCCGTGTCGGTTGGATCCGCCGCCAGAAGTAATAATTTTCCCCACATCTTTAATTCATCCAGACTAACTTACGATGATCCTGCCTCCCAAGAGTCTTGTTGTGCTTGACACTAAAACTTATCACCTTGGATCTGTTTGATCTCGCCTCACCGCTGGGGCAGTGGTAAGCTTGCTATATGTGGAACTTCACAATCTATTGCTCCCTTTACTATCATCACAAGACACTGACATGCTATAAAGGCAAATATTCCCGCCTCGCTCAAGTATCAATCGGGAATATCTTCCGATCAGTTCCAACGAACGATGAAGCCCTTAATTGAATTGGTGTCAACCCAGATAACCTATACTCGTATTAGTGGGATGAAAGAGGATCGGACAGAGAAACTTACTACTGTAACCCGATCACAAGGGCTACTTTCCCCCAACAGTACTACATAAGAACGAGACAATCGCCTGGAGTTCCCGCGCAGCAAAATGCGTTTGACGCAAAATGCTGGCAACTAGAGCACTGGCCAATTTTCAGAGGTTCTTGGGTTTTTCCATCATCGCAAAGCATCGTAGCAACATCTCCGAATGCAGGGGTGTTTTCGCAGGAGTATTTCACAGGATTTCCGGGCAGCGGTTGACAGCTACATGTATTTTTATATAGCTTGGAGCCAGTGGGGCATAAGAGACTGTCTTTTGTGGTCTCAGAAGCAAGGCAGTAGGTAGTAAGATAGGTTAAGAGAGTTAGAAAATGCATCTTGTTGATATAATGGGTGTAAAATAGGATGAGTGCGTGAAGTATTATTTTGGGCGTATTCGGGGTAGGAGACGAACCATCTTATACTGAAGCCTAGTGTAACTGATTACACGATTATGATCAAGTGCCAAAGAAATTTGTGTATAGCAGAAAAAGAAATAAACTTTTTAGATGAATACAACTTGATTGATTTTAGTTGATCAAAATCTAGTGTCGAGTTGTCTAGCTCACGAGCAATTCAGTATACTTTGAAGGGAAATGACTAGTAAAAGTATGATTTAGCTTAATCGTTGTATTGAAATGTGCAGCGAGTTGATGACGAATGAGCTGTAGTAGAAAATATCCTAGGGATGAACCCTGTCTTCGTCTTGCAAACCAATCATAAATCTCTAAAGCGCTTACCCCTTCATCCTATCTTCTTAAGGCGGATAAGCTAGTTATTCCCTTAAGAGAGAGGTCCGTATCATGCCATGGCTATACATGTTCCGTTATAGCTGCTAGGCCTAGGGGGTTCCTATATTGATTATACCTGACAGACCGTGACATCATATCGTCAGCAACCTTTGTGGCTTATTCTAGCTCATAAATGTCTTACACCATGTGTTTCCCCCTCTGTTATCAGAGGTAAGCACCGTTATTCCCAATTTGCTGTGTTACAGCATTTAATTCCATAACCACCAGTGGGGGCTGCGCCGCAGAACTTCAAACCGCCTTTGCAGCTTGTGAAGCTGGCTACAGATTGGAGTGCCGGGGCTCTCGGTGCTGCAGGCAGCATGAACGCTAGCGGCAGCGAACAGTAGGGAAGTAAAGGTGCCAAGGGTTTGCCTGGAGACTTATATAGTTGCAGATACTAAATAGCACTCGAAGGCACTTAGGAATAAAGTGGTATAGTCAGAGTAGTTACAAGATGTGTAGCGATTAAACTTTTAAGTAGCTCTCAAAATCCTAGTCCTTGTATAACTATCATAGTTCTATTCACCAGCAACCACGTGTGATAGATTAGTAATGACTCGTAAAGCCTAACAATAAGGCTTCCTTAGGTTTCGTATAATGGCGGTCAGCGGTCAGCAGTAGACATATGACAGGCACACCCTTGTGTGGCCTCATTTGATCTATTGGATCTTGGCCGGTTTGAGAGAGAAGGTTTAGAATTATGTATGAAGATCAAACAACGTAAGTACACCCTACCACGTAGCGCACACTCTATCTAAACCATATCATAGTGGCTCGCTACCATGTTACCAGCGTTTAAGCGTTCTACAGAGAGATCAAAACCCATCTATGTCCTTGCCAATCCTCAGTCAGGCACGCACTAGGAGACTCAGAGCAAACTTTGGTCGGATACTTCGCTGCTGCTCATTTATGCTGACCTTGGTTCGTATGAAGTTGGCGCCGACCCCTTTCTTTTCTTTTCTCTCTTCTCAACTCTTCTTCTTCGCTACGTGGTATAAGACAATCATCGACTGTCGGCGTTACTGGTATCAAGAACCTTGACCATCAAATATTTATTGATTTGAATAGTCCGGAAGAAAAGAGCATCGCATGGAAGGCTTCACCATGCTTTAGAATGTTTCTATACATCAAACTATGGGTTAATTTGCTGATCTCGTGATTGAAACCTGCCATATGTTGAGTTTTTGGTGAGGGATCTTTTATGTGTGTCTAAGTCCGGAAATATTACCTGAAGTCTATGAGATTCGTTTGCCGTACAGAGTGATAGTGTTGATGAAACTGCACGTAGGGTTCCAGTATATTTTCACCTGAGTCAACCCTTTCCCATCCCTCTGCTAGTTTCTCCTCCAAGCCCTGATTAAACTATGATAGGTACTGCTCCGGGGTATGCCTAAACTTCATGTCTTACTCATTGCAGCAAAACAACAAGCAGGCGGCTTTTTGTTACGTACATTTTGCGGTTAAAATTGGACAGATGGCCGAATGAGCAGTTACGATTGTTGCCGTATTTGCTCCCTGGGGCCCAAGCCATTACAGTTCCTGCCGTTAAGCTGCTGGTGGTGCCTAGACCACCTGGCCCGTACCCGGCCGTCATACTACTCGGCCGCCTTTTCCGCCTTTGTCAAAGCCCCTAAAGTTGTCCTCGATACTGTGAGTATCCGGGAGCCGGGACGCGCAAGCCTTAAGAGATATTATGTATGTGCTCTTTATATTCTTCATGCTTCTGCGGTAAACGAGAATTTGAGCAGAAGGTTTGAGATCTTGTCAACATGTGCCCCTTAACATGTTGTACGGAGAGCTATATATGACTAAGGATTCTTGATGGGTGTCAACAATAGTAAGCCTTGCAAGATGGTGTCGTAAGAGAAATTCACAGTAAATCAATACGGATTTCCGATTCGTAATATAGCAGTCGTTTAGAGCAAACTAGTAATATTATCACATAGGTAAGTAAGAAAGCATCTAGACCTTAATATAAATATGAGACTGTATTACAACTATTTCAAACTGATTATTAAACTGATTTTTTTCAACACTCATCTATAAGCTAACATATAAGAGATCACCAAGGTAAACTTCATAATGGGGATTCTAAACTGGAAAAAAGTTGAATTCCCAATCAGTCGCCGTCGACAAAGCAAAAGACGTTATGTAACTGATATCAACACTCCAATGCGCGTGTATACCTATCGCATCCCTCATAGATATCCTTATTCTGTAACAAAGGCAACTGCCCCTGTCTACGATCATTGAAAGTTGCCTTGCTAATGATGAACCGTAACTAAATATCGGCGTGTCCGGCCCGGGTGGGGTCCAATCGGCCCCGAAGGTGATCCGGAGCCAACTTCCTTTCCCTGCCGTGATGGCCGGAAGCGCGTCAGCTGGCAAGAGCGTTTACCTGGAAAGGGAAAGCATGGCGAAAATACTCATTGCCCCGAACACAACCTGCGCAGATCAGCCATCAATTGAGATACCACCGAATCCCCCAGAAATACGTATTACTTCCGCATTTGTTGAATCATTAAACAAGAACTTAGAAATTAAAAAAAAAAAATGATACTGTCACATTAGATCATTACCCGCTTATTATGGGAAGAAGCCAAGCCTGCACCCATTGTCAGCTCTTGGCGAACAGTGGTAGTGCGGCACGGCATTCCAATCACCCTTCACGCATCTGGCTGCTGACATTCATGCCGGCACTACTACGCCTCACTAAGGCAGGCAAGGGTGCAATGCAAACATACAGGGCGCATTGGCGCAGCAAAATAGAAAGAAAAAAAAAGCTTGTTATTTCAATAGTCATCTCACTTTCCATTTCCGGTAAAAATACAATTCATTTACATGGTATCGTCTCTTATGGTATGATCGGTATGCTACTCGATCTACTCGACCTGCTATCTCGTTTCCAACACTCTGGCACGTCCAGTTGTGGGGACGGCTCCGAATCCCGCCTCATTTCGGGCGAAGGGATTGTCTGCATGTAATAATCAGGCTGCTGTGCGTAACTCGAGCCGGTCGTTCGGGAGTTGTGGCCTCGTTGGTAATCTTTCAAAAGGGCGTAGAAGAACGCCGTGTTTGCAACAATACAAGCGCAAAGTATCTCAATAGATGCCCACTAGAACAGATCAAATTAGCCAACTGTACTAATACGTGTTTTACCAAAAAAAAAAAAAAAAAAAAAAAAAAAGGACGTACCATAGAGCGAGACCTCTGCGACACTGACTGGTTCAGTATCATGGGCAGTCGCATGATGGTAATAACAACAACAAGGCCTGCAATGCTGAAAAGAAGTATGAGTTGGACCTTTCTGTTGCAGTGTTAGTGTCTACGATCGCCAGCGGGAACGATGGAAAACTTACATTTTGCCATCAAGTTTGACATGACGGAGAATAGGGAAAGGGAATATAATAAGCGCGATGTCGGTAATAATGTTGAACACGGCCATAGTAACAAGGTTCCCGACAGCTCGGTGGCAGGTATTCTGGCCGGTTGGATCTGGTAACCACATTCTGAAGGCGAATTAGTTCAAGCAACCTATAAAAAATACCTGTCCAACTTACAAAGATAATGGCCGACATTCCGCTACAGTGGGTATCAAAACAATAAAAAAGGTAACAACAATGAACCACCAAAGTGCTGTGGTAGCGACTTTGCCCCAGTGGAAAACGTCGACGAAGCGGGAGTAAAAGTTCAGTAAGCACAACTTCAGGGACCATAAGCTGCATAAAAAGAAGATGAGTCAGACATGTTCCGTGGTGTAGTTTTGCTTCTCACGGCTATAATGCCATGCAAGGAAACCAAGGCTCGTCAGTGAGGCATTTAATCAACTTACAATAAAGCGTAGAATATCCGTGACGGGATGAGCAGTTTGTGTGAGATGATATAGTTCTCCCCAAGCTGCGCGACGGTAAGGTTGTTTGCAGCCGCATCCTCAGGTGTTGGGTTTTTGTAGGTATGCGTTGGGTTGAGAATGAAGGAAAGGGCGATACAGGTGGTGCGGCCGACCAGAGGTACAATGGCGAAGGCCATGTAAGCATCGTCGGCGTGCCATGTCCGATGGCACGATTCATGGATCCTACATCGCGAAAAGAGGCGATAGCTACACCGGACGAGAATGAGAGCAACGCAGATGCTGGCTGTGACAATGTCGAAGGTCACGTTCACCCCCATTTTCGTAGTCACTTCGTGATCGTTGTTGCCGGTGAAGGAGATAATGTTCGCTGCTGTTGCTGAGCGGCGGCGAAGGCGACCATGGCGTATTATGCCGCGTTAAACATTGTGCTCTTGAAATCAACCCTTCTTCTTTTTTTCCGGCTCAGGCGTGCGCCGGACCTTTTAAGGGACCTAGAGAAGAATAAATCTCGAAGGTCTTTGAAATACGGCGCTGCCTTGGACGGAAACGGCGATCTATAGGAATCGCCGCTTGAAATGAGTCGTCTCTGTGTTGCGACGTTGGGTCGTGTTGACGTCGGGGGGTGGGGAAGGGAAAATCAAGGGAGATACAAAATGAGACCAAAGGGACAGGCAACAACTGGATTTTAAAAAAAGAAGGACACTACCAGTTGGACGAAAGGGCGGAAGAAAGCGAAGGAGGGAGCACTAATGGGTGGTTTGCACTACCAACACCCCCCCAGCCATTCGCCAAGCCGCTTTCAATCTAGTCCCATGCCGTGTTCAAGGCCATCGCGCGCGGGGTGAGCGAGAGGGGCGGGAGAACGCAGGGCGCGCGAAATAAGACGAGGATGAAAGGGCAGGCTTTACTAGCAGTAGTCTTGCTATTCAGTTCAGCTTTATTAGAACCAAGATCGAGGAAGATGATGAGAGCGTGTATGTATTCACATCAGCACTTCACCTGAGCTGAACTTGAGACCATTGATTCAGTGATGGTTGCCAAGTACATGTAGCCAAAGTTTGATAAGGCCCGTTGATGGTTGAGCCAGGACTGTGGTCACCGTGTGGCACTTCTGATTTACGATTTGCACAATGAATGGCCCGGGGGGACGGTAAAGCCTAATCGCCTTGGCTGCGAGCTCCTCTCGGGTTGTCGGGGCCGTAAGCAGGTCTAATACGTAGTATAGTCCAATTTCCCCGCATGGGGACGAACGGGGAGACCCATGGCGCCAAGCACCATTCATAGTGATCTCTCGTAACAGAAGGACGAATGTTGTGATGAAGATTTTTTTTCGGGGTCGTATGTTGTGCCTTGCTTGTGTCGTGTGCCAAAGGGTTCCTCACCTTAGCAGCATTAGGTTTGCGTTGATGGTTTTGGATGGCGGTGATCAAGTTGATGACTTCTGTTGTCTTTGCGACTTCGCTCCCACCTCTTAAACTCGCATGTCTCACTTCTCGGGATGGTTTGGATGGATGTTCGAGACCCAGCAGTCTGGTAACTATTGTGGATTTGGATGCAAAAAATACTCTGTTCAACGGTGCAAAACGGCTTCCCGACAATAAATCTCAAGCGAGCTTCCTGTCACTTCCGCGCCACTCACACCTCTGATCCTTCGCTAGTCATAAACTTCAGACTAAAGTCAATAACCCCGGGAGGTTGGCTTGCGCGCTTGTCAGTTGCGTCTCAGACCTTAATCCCCCTAGACTCTGATATATCCTAGCGTCCCTCGCCATTCCCGTCGCCCCATCAGATGGCAGGTCTGAGCCGGGTCCAGGCACTTTGTTCCCAGCCTAGGCCTTTTGGTCGCGGCAGGGTTGATGACAGATTGATTCTTGTCTCATCGACGACGGCCTTTGCTCTGTCTCCGCCCGTCTCCGCACGCCGCCAGTTCCCCGAAAGAGCGTACGACCTTGTCTAAACCCCGTTGGGTGACTCGATCCTTGAGGCACTCTACAATCAGGGCTGAGGTAGCATCGCCTGTCAAGGGTAAGAGTAGGGCGCGCGCACTGAACAACGGCCCCTGGCGCCTAATTGGCGGATGGCACTTCGTACAACGATGATCTGCACTGAAAATTAGGTGCCTTGTCCTGCCCATTACAGCAGTGCTGTCCTTGAAGCTTGTCAAAGCCCCCTTGCATTACTTCGCTCCTCATCTATTTGTTGTGTGAATGAGATGGAAGTCCGCGGCCCGCCTGCCCATTGCGGGTGGTTCATAATCTTTAGCCGTCCGGTAGACTGTGGGACGGGCAATCGTACTGTCACCTGTGGTCGTAGCGGCATATTTGAGATTATTTGAAATACACTGCCATCTCAAAACGCATCCGTACAGCTTCGCCGCACTACTTAAATATTGTTTGGTGGGCCCTCAATAGGTATCCCATACTGAATGCGGAGGAGGCGAAGACAAGAAGTGTTCCCGGACGCCATATCTAAGCCACCCCATTCTAGGCTGAAAGAGTGTTTGGTAATTGTCCTTCAGCCACTCTTTTGCCTCATCAGTTCCGATCATCGCAACACGTCATAAAGACCCGCTTCATAGTAAATTCCATCTCTCCTTTCCAATCCCGTCTTCCAATGGGAACATATTCATCCAATGTGCGATCGGCCAATCAGTTTGAAGGCTCTGGCTATAAAGAATTGCGATTGGGGGTTGGCCTCACGAATAAGCCCCTTCATCTTCGTAGGAGTATTTCATGCTTAAGCGAAGGAGTTATGAGGCGACAACTGTCGACCTTGTGTCCTGGTAAAGATGTTAGCGCCTACATGGTATGAGACAAGGCTACCCATCAACGGACTTTGAGTGGCCGTGGGTTCCCGGGCCTCGGATTCGCGTTTTAATGGATACTGCAGTTATCCACAAGTTGGTTCACCAAACCCCATGCCCATGGGTTGTGACCATGGGTGTGATGCTTACCCATGGCAACCCGTCACATCCCAGAGAGGTAGTCTAGGAAAGCAATTCACTCAGCGCCTGCTCAAGACACAGGATGGATAGCGATGAAGTCAGTTCGTGATGTTGTGGTTCTGAAGGCGCAAGGAAGAGTGACTTAATAGCTAAGAAGTTATGCAACGTCAAATGATCTATTTTTATTGAGTAGGGCGGGACAAGGTCTCTCATCTCAGGAACCCACCCACATTCGAGATTTGCTGATTCTTCCTTGCAGCAATTTTTGCACAGCCCTACCGATTGACGTACTGGTATCTCCCGGAGCCCTACTGTTGAGCCGTCGACCGAATGAATTAATCAGCCAATCTTGGACTGAATCATAATTGTAAGCCCAAGCTTGAGTAAGGTGTTGGGAAATGGAGTGTCCCTGACTTCATGTTTCGGACTTACTTTGGGTATCACTTTTTGCTGAATTGCCAACGTTCGCCATAGATGACTGTAGTGGCACAGAGATAGGCCGCCGATCCACGACCTAGTGCCTACGTGGGAGGTTGTCCTTTTGGCTTCATAACACCGATGGACAACCTGCTCGAACTATTGATACAATGGCCATGTCTTCGCCAAAGAATTTGGCACAGAAGCTCAACATCTGTAAGAATGACCGGCTCGCAGCGTCCTTGCAAAGTTTGAGGGCCGCAGTATTACCAATCAGGCGTGATTGCCGCTGGTGAGGATCGATGTAGTGATAATGCAAAGTGACCCTAGGCAGAGTGCAAGCCACCAGCACCTCATTCGCACCGTCTCCGTTAAAAGTCGGGCTGTTTGCTTCCGATGGTTACTAAGCTCACTTCTACCCCTATCTTCCCGGCCACATATCCAAGGCGGAACGGACAGGACATCATGTCCGATACCCCCTCCGAAATCCGCTCAGGAGCCTTCCATTTCCAAATTCATTCTTAGCAGCTAACTTACTGTCGGTGGAGAATCTCGAGGCCACGAAGTTGCAATGCTAGACTTTGGATGTTTGTGCAGGTATAATACGAGGCGCATGCCGATAACTTTCTCTTCGTGTGCCCAGCTTCGACCGTGGCATGCAGAAGATCTCCTGGAAAGCCGTCTCGGTGCAAGGCCAGGCATCCTTTCGAATGAAGGGCACAGGTGGGTTAAGATGCTATTGTTGAATTTTACAAGCCGTATGCCATGGTGATGAGCGGGATTGGTCATAGGATTCCATGGCAGCCAGGAGCAGCTGCTCGATGGAGCCTGGATACGGAAGAAGATCGAGTATGTAGAAATCACAGGTATTGAAGCAGTGCAGTTTCTAGTAGATCAACCTCAGCATCGAGGCGACAGGCCACGGCCGGAAGCAGTCCGGCTCGGTCCGGGTGGAGACCGAACCGCCAGGAGAAGAAGAGGAGGAAAAAGAAGAAGGGATCAAGCTCCAAAAAACTTCAGCAAATGTAGGGAAGCATATGCCCCTTAAATGGGCAGCACTACGAATCGTTTCGTTTCTGCAAATGCCGGCCGTAGGATTACTCACTACGCAGAACATGCATAGTTGACGCGCAGCGCTATAGCGCCCAGTGCACCCAAACCAAGTCGGCGCGAAAGTCTGTCGATCCCCCAAACTTCACGCACTCTCCCACCCACGTGGGGTGTTTTTCGCACATGTCATTGGTGTGCCAGCTCCAGGCCGACGCACCGCCGAAGTAAACGTTCCATTGAAGATGGTACCGGTGTTTTTTATCTCTACCTAATTAACCAATAGCAAGCAACATATATGACTCGTTTTTTGAGGGCAGCGGGGCCTCTAAATATTTGCCCTTTATCCCTCAACTGTAGCCATTCAGGTAACATCCCTTCTATGGTTTATCTACAGACCTGCAGCCAACGTGACGCCACTTCTAACGAACGAGATGGCCTCAAAAGAGAAGCCCACGCTCAAGTACAATAGTGGGGTACCTATGCACCAACATTTGTGCGAGACGAGACCTTGGCTGAATGTCAATACCCTACCGTCACCCCCCGCAGAGAGAACGGTTGCTTGGACCTTTCGTCTGAATCTCCCTTCGTCATCATCGATCGCTTGATTCGCGGCTTCTCAACCTTTCAAGATCATCGCAATGTATGGGACAGTGGAAACGGCAACAATGAAGGACCCCGTGGCTCAGAAAAATGCCGTCGACTACGACGCCCCAGCAGCGGCATACGACCCCGAAGACAGCTCCATCAGCTCAGCGAAGGACATATTGGAAAATGAGGGCGAAGACCCTGTGCTGGCTAGGAAAATGCACCTTGTCAATGACGTATGATACAAAACTTTGCAAACTCGTGATTTTTCCCAACTCGTACCCAGATTATCGCTATTACGCCTGGAGACTCGCACGGGTTGCCAACTGAGAACAGCATGATACTGACCTCTTCAGGCCAATGATCAAATCGGGTGGACGCCATTTCACTGGAAGCTCTTCGTCCTCAATGGCTTCGGCTATGCCGTCGATTCACTCATCGCCCTCGTTCAATCAGTCACCAATACCGGCGCATTTCTTGAGCTGGCGTCGCCCTCATCGTACCGTAATACCGGTACCATTTCGCTCTATGTAGGGTTGCTGATTGGGGCTATTTTCTGGGGTTTCGGTGCCGATATAATCGGCAGGAGAATCGCATTCAACGTCACCCTGCTGATCACATCCATTGCGACAATCGTATCCGGCGCAAGCCCCAATCTGCCAGCATGGGGCTTCTTCATTGCTCTCTCGGCTTTTGGGGCGGGTGGAAACCTCGTTCTTGATCCGACCGTCTTTCTCGAGTTTCTGCCCAGCAACAAGCAGTGGACGGTCACTGCGCTTGCTCTCTGGTGGGGACTAGGACAAGCCATCACTGGCTTCATCGCATGGGGGTTTTTGAGTAGGAATAGTTTCAACCCCTTGGATTCGACACTTGTGCTAACATGACAACAGCTCAGGAGCGATGGAACTGTACCGAGGGCCAGACTTGCAATTGGTCCAACAATGCTGGCTGGAGATACGTCTCCTTCACCGCTGGGGCCTTCGTTTTCCTCACCTCCGTCTTGCGAGTAACTATCATGCGCCTACAAGAGACTCCGAAGTACCTTCTCAGTGTGGGCCGCGATGCGGATCTTGTTCGGAACTATCAGAAGCTTGCGCAAAAGTACGGTAGGGAATGTTCGCTTACTCTTGAAAAGCTCGAGGCATGTGGCCAGATCAAAAATGCCGGGCAGAAGCGGAATAGCTTCAAATTTGTCCTTCGAGAGCTGGTCAACCACGTCAAGGGTCTCTTCGTCACCAAGAGAATGTCCCTTAGTACCTCCATGGTTTGGATGTCCTGGACTTTGATTGGATTGGCATATCCGCTGTTCTACGTTTTTCTGCCGTGAGAACCTTTCTTTTCCCCCAGTCCAGGAGAGCTCAGTGTGCTGACGGATATTAGATCATATCTTTCAACCAGAGTGCCGGACGCCGAAGAAACCCCTTACGAGACCTGGAGAAACTTTACTCTAACAAACATATCTGGTGTACCAGGCCCGATTATCGCGGGCTATTTGGCTAACCTCCCTCGGGTTGGTCGGAAATATACCATGGTCATCGGAGCGATCATCTCGATGGCTCTTTTCTTCGGATACACTGCGGTTAGCACAGCTGATCAAAACGTTGGCATAAGTTGCGCAATCGGTAAGTCATGACAGCTTGATGACATTCAGGGAATACAAAAACTGACCCAACTTGAAGCGTGCGGCATCAACATTTACTACGGGACTCTTTACGCGTACACTGTTGAAGTTTTTCCCTCTGCCCATCGGGCAACAGGTAACGGGATCGCAGTCGCGTGCAATCGACTCATGGGAATTGTTTCTGCATTTGTTGCCACTGCGGGTGATACCACAACCGTGGTACCGCTTTATGTATGCGCAGCACTTTTTGGAGTCATGGCAGGCGTCTCCGCCCTATTTCCATTTGAGCCGTATGGTCGCCGAAGCTCTTAGAGACTTGAAGCCTGTGTATTTGGACCTATGTAACAAGATACATATGACTTCATGGCCAATAAAATGGCTAGCATAAAACTTTCTGCCATTAACTGAATCACCCTGTCACCATCTAGACTACTATCACTGTATCCGTTTAAGTTGTAAACTAACTTGAGTAGCAATGTTGCTTAATAAATGGAAGATGTGAAGGATGTATCGAGTCTTCCCGCTGCTCAGGGAACAGCCCTCGATCACTATGAGAACGAACTCTAGTCTCACAGTCTTAAGATTAAAAAGAGAATTACTCAGCCAGTTCACTAATTAGATTAATAATCCCGAAAGCAAATCGAGTTTTTAGTTGTAAGGTCGTGCAGGAACAGGACAGTATACTACCTCATGAACTGTTGCACTTATCTTCGCCAAGAGAAAACAACTAGCTGCAAGCTTCTTTCAATAGAACCCAGAATGGAGGCAATAGTGCCAGGTTGCTTGCTACAACAATTGCCAAGCAACTTGGGCGAAGGGTCCCCGCTGTCAAGCCTTTCATACACAGTTAAACGACCTTCTTTTTAGCCTAAGAAGAAAATGATATCGGAAGGGTCGCTTAACCATAAACTAGTCTTCGCAGTGGACGCCCTTGACGAATGCGACACAGGTGCACGACGAGATCAACGGCAACTGGGATGGAAACCGAATCATTTTCAAGCTTCTTGCACGTCGAAATTGCGAACATCAACGGGCGCATTTTCCGGACAAGCAGGCATAAAGTCTCTATACGCATTTGTTTTCGATTCGATTTTCCGAGTGGGTCTCACCAAGCTGTCGGCTTGCATGACTGAACCTATTATCGAGTATGATACCAGGGTTCACATTGAGGGCCACCTTGAATCAATCGCTTCTCACACCAAATTCGTCTAGAATGACGAGGTGGGAGTACCATCACACAACTTATTAGCAAATTTATGTCTCTATTTTACATGCTGCAGCTATTTTCAAGTTTTTGAAGGACCTTCGGCAGCGGTCAAACCCTCGAAAAAAGCTAGAGCTTATCACAGGCAGTAAACCTACAAACACCAACATCAAAACAGCATGTAACACCAAGGCCCTAGGGCTCATCCGACTGGCCACACGGCAACTGATCAGGGAAATTCTACAAGTAGACTCGGGAGAAATAATATGAATTGGTGCTTGCACATTATGATTCTCTCAAACAGCTACTGGGACAAAAAACCCGAAGAGGTCGGCATACGAAGCACTAATTGCACAACTTTCAATCATTTAGGTTCTACCTTACACACCGGAACGGCGATGTTTTGTTTTGAGCACTAACTCAGATGAAATTGCAATGAATTCTGCGATTCCTACCTGATCAACTAGGGAAATATTCGCCAAGCCTGACATTAATGAAAGGCGGTTAAACCGGCTACCTACATCGAGGTTGGACTCCAAAAACGTCCAATCACTTGAGATTTCTCATACCATACATGGCCAATAGCGCTGAACTCATCTGAGATTGTGGAGTTCGAGGCTGTTTATTGGGAATTCCATCCAGACTACACATGTTCGGTCGTGCTTGCGCTCATGCTCGAGATGACCGCTGACTGCCCAATACCCCGCCCTATTCTTCAATGAGCCACCTCGGCAGATCATACTGGTAGTTGCAACATTCTGCGCTCGAAAGTTGTCCCTGAAGAAGGTTTAAGCGAATGTGTTTTGTACAATGGGAACATTTCGCGGTCTCGTATGCTGTCTTGCTAAACTTTCTCCTCTATCTCAGCCCTGCAATGATTCCGCGGCTTACTTTGACTTCCACGTTAGGCTCAAGTGTGATCTTCCGTCAACATGCTTGGGCTAAACCCCACCCAATTTCCTTTCTTGATGGCAAGTTTCATCTCAACCCTGAGACTTCAAATCGCCTTGTCTTTCCCAATAAATGAAAAATTTCCGTCTTGAGCCTCATTTTTGAGTCCTAACGAAACGAGATATACTCGGCAGAGTTTTTCTAAAATGAGATAGCCGATAGATAGCCTTTACAGTTCGCTTCATCCAATATACCAGCAAATTCATAGCCTCTCATATTGAAGTTTGAGACGAAGATCATTGGGTTTTTTGGGACATCCTTGCAGTGCCAATGGTGTTATTTGCGCGCAGAAAACTTCAGATTGGGTGGACTGGTTCATGTTCAGCACACTTTAGATTAGCCCATGTTCAAACCAAAATCCCCTCTTCTTTCTCATCCTTGGCTGTTGTTGATTTGTATCAAAATCTTTAGGTTGAAAGGCTAAGAAATTCTAGACTTAGAAAGTTAGATCTCCAGCCATTTTGGCGAAGGCTTTTGCGTCAAGACACATCAACAAGATCGGCAGAAGAGCAGCATGTATTGCAGTGAGTTTGGAGAACACATAAACCTGCTCGCAGATAAATACTGTGAGAGTCTCCCACCTCCCTCTACTAAGCATATCACCCTTTAGTGACTATCGCACATTACTCCAAGGCTTTACCTACTTTACAGTCATCAAAATGCTTGTCTCTTCCTTTGAGTCCGTGATTACTGTTGGTCTAATCTTCTGCTCGACAATCATCACGGCTATGCCCAATGTCCAGCCTGGTGCCGCAGTAAGACACATAGATAGCGTAAGTTCCTACCTTCCTTACTTACCAACTACAAGGGCAGTCAGCTGATGTTCGCTTTTACATTGCAGAGAGCGGAAAGAGTTGTGAGTACAACAATGATCGACAGGTTCCTACGTTGATATTTCAATGGTTCCAGTGTTCGAGAAAGTGAGAGATTTTCCTAACAGACACATTTTAGGACATCGGTAACCTTGAATCCATTACGGTAAGCATGTCTAATTATTTGGCACATCATGTCTAATCCTTCTCTACTCTACAGGCCCTAGGGGAAAGTCTAGAGGCTCGCGGAAAACCTCCGCGGCGTCCACCCGCGAGGCGGCCACCTGCGAGGAATGCGGCTAGACCACCAGCTAGGCAACCAGTTCGACAACCAGCTGCTCTTCCTGCAGCACTTCCTCTCGCCGTTCCTGTTGCTCGGCCCCCTGCTCGTCGCCCTCCTAGGCGAAGGCCCCCTAAATAAATATCAAGTCACCTTTGAAGTCCAACCGATTGAAAGCGTTGACCTAAGGTACTGAGCAGATAACATAGTCTGCAACTGAAGTGTTGTTTTTCTGGTTATAAAAGCTCTACTCGACTGGGAACAACACCTAGTAGTGCGTTCAGATGCGGTTAGCGATTAAAACAACGCGGGTGACAGGGAAGCTGACGTTTTGAGTGGACAATATGGTACGACGAGAACGTTCAAAGTCTTTCTGACATTGCTCGAAAAGGCCAAGAGGGTTAGCTTGTTTAGATAGCGAATCCAAATAACTTCTGGCTGTTTGCTTCAGTTGATCCACTTTGGAAACCGAGAAAAGACAAATGCCCTTTTTTTAAGTAATTATTTATACGCAGGAATGTGACACGGCTGGTTGTTGCCTGTGTATGGTACTTGTTGACGCCGATTGCTCATTCCTACCAGGGCGTTCTGGGGATGGGGCAGCAGCGGGGCTGGGTCCAGGTATGGTTTTGTCAACAACGACAACAGTAGGTGGTGAGCGGGCCGGACATTGAGATGTGAATCGGATCAATGCCGAGTAAATCAAAGGAGGCGAGGGAGTGGAGCATTTAGACCACCAACTTTGGTAAAAGCTCCGTGTGAGTTGAGCCAATCTCTTTTAGGTTGGACGAGGAGGGCACGTACAGCGATATATCTCTCTCTTGTGCCAAGCTTGCTCCATCAAGGCATGGAAATAGGTACTACTAATTCTTCATCCCCTACAAACGGCAACTTCTCATGAACATATTTTCTTATGTAACGCTTCATAGCAACGCTCTTCGGCTTGTGCAATGTTGTGTGTTGTAAGCCTACGGCCATATGTAATCTTTATTTCCAGCATGGTGGTAGTGTCTAGAATTTTTCAGCTCATCAGCTTTATCGTCAACGAATATCCTGATCCACCTAGGTGCTTATCACCCAACTAAGGTTTGACTTTTTTATTCAATGTAAATGTTCTTTCCGGTTTGTTTCTTCTTTCTCCTGGACAAGCAGCAGATCAGCTCAATATAGATAACTCACCGCAGGTTATAACGCCGTTGATTTACCGGCTTACTGATTCGTTACTGCACGAAGTGGAGGAATGTTAATATTCTGGCTGGAGTGTTGCGCAAGGATTGATTTGGCGAGCACTTAACATCTTTTACTTTGGCTCCATTGGCTCTCCGCAATTTCATGTGATCTCAGCCAAGAAAGTAACTGACAAAAAATGAGAGTTATAACTTTCTAGTATCACGTGTCGCTAGGGAAACATAATGTTGTCAACTCGCTCGCGCTTGCTAGATAGACCTGAAAAGAGGGAAAAGGTGCTAATATGAATAGGTGGGCCTGTGAAAGCCACAAAAACAAAGGTCGCCAGCTTTGATATGGTATACCTGATGGTTTGTGCACCTTGGCCTATGCTTCCGACCTGGTGCCGCATAAAAAGAAGGCATGAGCCACGGTACCCTTGAATCGCGCCCCAGAACGATATTTCGTAACGCAAGGTACAGTATGTGAGCCCTTAGCTCTAATCTCTAAGCTCTAGGCTAGAAGTTTCCCTCGGACAATTCCAAGACTCCACGCCCGCAGTTGCATCTCCCGCAGCCACAGGGTCTTGGCGGCTCGCGGCCGACATTCCCGATCTCCGAAGACGTTGGGCGCCGAACCACGGGCAGGCACTAAATCGCTCCATCAACCACGTCAAATCAAAGTCCATCTGCCGTGCGTTACGGACGCGATCGACGGTCGGGTCGTACCTCTGAGGGGCATCGTGCAGCCTCTAAAGACCTTGGACTAAATTTGAGGACATGCTACTGGCTATTTTGCGGGCTCCAAGACCGTTGCATGAGCGGCATCGGGGTTTGCCAAGATGCTTCGCGAGTCAAAGGTAGGTCATTGAGCGTTCAGAGAAATAAGACAATGTGCACAAAGTAACGATACCGAAGTTTAGGCATATATAAATACTAAGAAGTTCAGAATGGAGAATAAAGATGAAGAACAGAAACGCCTGTTTGGTTACTGTTGCGAGACATCAATCCTGCTTACAACTGCTATTCTTTACTCAGCGAGGCATATCCTACTCAGACATTTCAACTCTTCCGACCATGACAAAATCTTTCAAAGTCATCATCTGCGGCGCCAGTGTGTCCGGCCTGAGCCTGGCTCTAATGCTTGAGAGGCTCGGGATCGATTACTTGGTGCTCGAAGCGTACCCTGAAGTCACTGCCAATGTTGGTGCAGCCGTCGGCCTTTTGCCAAACGGGCTCAGGATCCTCGATCAGCTGGGAGTATATGACTCTTTCAAGAAGCAGTACGACTTAAAACCCATGACTGATGCCAAGTTCTTTTCACCGGAAGGACAAGTGTTGGCGAGCATCAATATGCATGACATGGTCCGTTGGTATGAACAGATACAATCATATCTTTAACTACATCAGTCGTTGATAAATATGTTTAGGATTGGGTATCCGATGATTTTCCTCTCTCGGCGTTCCTGCCTCGAAATCTTATACAAAAGCATTAAACACAAAGACAGAATTCTGGTAAACAAGCGTATCACTAAGGTTATCAAGGCTACTTCTGGAGTAGAACTCATTACCGAAGACGGAACCGTATACACAGGAGACATCCTTGCCGGCGGCGATGGCATTCACAGCACCGTCAGGAAGGAGATGTGGCGACTGGGTGCAGAACTAGCTCCCGGATACTTTCCCAAAGACGAGTGGTCAAGTAAGTTCAGAAGAGTGAACATAGTACTTGGCCCTAAATAGGTGTTGACAATTCGCTAGCCGTACCATGCTATCAGAAGGCCATCTTCGGTATTAGCCGCCCGCACCCGAATTTCAAGACCTATGAGTCAGTCATGACTTATAACAACGGTTTCTTGCACTCCGTCCTTCCCGGAGCAGACAATCGGCTGTATTGGTTCTTTTTCCTCAACCTGGATGAACCCGCGTATGGGGATGATGCTCCCAAGTTCACCAAAGATGACGAAGCTCGCGTCGTTAAGGAGCATATTGAAGACCCTGTGATGCCGGGGCTGAGATTAGGTGATCTATACTCCACCGCCGAGGTTACCGTCATGACATGTCTGCAAGAGCACGTTTTCAAGAGATGGCACTTTCAGAGGATTATAACACTAGGGGACGCGGCACATAAGGTAGCGTGGATCTGACCTAGTCTTCAAAGGGCGAACTGTAACCAGGCTAACTGAGAGGCTCTTTAGTTCAACCCTGAGACGGGGCAGGGTGCTAACTCGGCAATCGAAACAGCCGCAGCGATTGCGAATGAGATATCCCGATTGCTGGCAAGGACAGACAAACCGACTGACGATGACATCTCTGCTAGCTTTGCTCGAGTGCAGGAACAGCGGTTCGACCACGTCAAGGCCCTCGTAAAAAGGGCGACGGAGGCTGCCAGAGCAGAAACCTTCACAACGGCCATGGGAGAGTTTACCGTTCGCCACATCATGCCGAATCTTGACGCACAGACGAGCCTCAACGGATTCATGAGCGACTTTGTGGATGGCGTTACACTTGAGAATCTCCCTATTCCATTCAGGCCAAGACTAGTCCCATTTTCCAATGAGTTGCCTTCCAAACCGCTCAAAACTACAGTGTCGAGAACAGTTGCGGTTCTGACGGCTACATTCCTACTCGCCATGCCGGTTTATCTAGCTCAAGCGAGGGACTGGCGCATATGGTCCGGTCTGACACATATTCCTTCATCTCCATGGATCTCCACGGAAGTGATATCAGATCAGGCACAGACACTAGTCTACCATGTCTTGGTTTATGTGCCCATTTTCTTCATGTGGACATTGGATGGCCAACGCGCCGGCAATGGAAGCAGTGTATCTCAATGGTAGGTGTTTGCCATGCTTATCACTCGACTTAATTATTCAGAACCCTATGCTAACCTGCTCCCAAAGGCCTTTCCTGTTCTTACTCGCTTCTCAATTGTGCGGCCCCGAAATTGCCGTCCCCACGTATTTCGCCTTGTCCATTCTGATGCCGACGTATTGGACCACGACCGGCCGCGAGCTACCATCGAACACCTGGCGAGATGTGCCAGAGGCCTTGGGGATAGGGTTCGTGTTGCCGACAGCTCTTACGCTTATATCCCCCATCGCCTGGCCCCTGTGGTTTCTCGCCCCTATACTTGTACCTATCGCCCTTTTTGGAATTCGCTTCTGGAATACGAGATCCGCTGGGCTCCGGCGAGGCAGTTCAGCGCACTCTAAAGTTGTGAACAGCCACAAGGAGAAGCCAATAACGATTGCCAATGAGCCAGATGCTATTTATGGGCTGATGGTGTCCCTTCTCGCGGCCGCACACCTCTTGATCCTTCCGGTAGTACGCCTCCCAGGCTTGTCTGGCATTCTGGATGCTTCTGCCTCCCATGCGCACTTGGCCATTATTGCTATGTCAGCTGTTGTCTACTCGCTTTATAGCATGTTCCAGCTGCGCCGTCGGGGATATATATCAACCGCACAACTGATTGCATGTTTTACCGCCGTTCTCGCCAGCAGCATTGCCCTTGGCCCGGCAGCCACTTATGTTGGGACATCTTGGTTTGCAGACAGGACAATCTCTGGAGTTGTCAAGGCAGTTAATACTCCCAAGCCACCCTTAGCCAATTGATTGTGCTAAGGCCCACTACCGTAACGGTCCTAAGATTCACGCCACAGTATTTTCTTACTCGATGCTGTTGTATGGTTACATAACATAATCAAAACAAAGGATGGAGAATACGAACTTCTAAATTAAAAAATCCTTCTCAATTGTGCCTAACATTTGTTTACCTCCTTATTTGGATCCTACAATTTGAAACGCCACACAAAGAAAGCCCTGTGTCTTGGGACTTTTGTAAGGGTGGACCGCCAGAGCTAGGATCTCAAGGCATCGTTAAGCCAACCATCGCAGACTTTCTCCGTGAATGTGGGTTTCCGTCTGCCTAATATTAGTACCTTCCCGAAAGGTAGATTTGCCTGCCATCTCTTCCGTAGCGCTTGCATCACGCGACATAACCCCGATTAATATTGCGTGGCTTTTCGAGACCAAGACTATCTTTAAAATTAACCCTTTCAAACCTCACTCAACTTCACAAATCCAAAACCATCAAAAGCTTCAACTCCACATTCAAATCACTCAATATGCTCGACTTCGATTGGCACATCGGCACCCCACGCCTCTACATTTCCCATCTCAACCCTTCCAACGATGTGCACTGCGATTTCTTGATCGAGTACATGAAAAACCGGGAATTGGACTCTAAACTGGAAGACATGTCACGAAGCATGTCAAAGCGAGAGGCGATTGCCAAGTTGCAGATTGAGCCACGCATGGCGCGGATGGAAGCATCGGGTTGGGGAAGATATCTTGTGTCCCTTAAACCTCCTTCAACCGACGAAAATGATGTAGACAAGCCATTTTCGGAGCGCCGTTTCGAACCAGTCGGCTGCGTCACTATGCAACTTGCTCGTTTTCCAGGCGGGCCGACAGTTCCGGATATTGGCTTCTCTTTCCTTGACCGTTACCAAGGAAAAGGATACGCGACTGAAGCTGCCCAGAGGTTGATGAAATACTTTGAAGAAGAAAGAGGTCAGAAGGGCTTTCTAGGTGTCACCGATCTGGACAATGAGAATGCGAAAAAGATGTTCCGTAGACTGGGATTCAAGGACAGGGGAGTTAGGGATGTAAATGGGCTTATTGAAGGGAAACCTCTCACTTCGTCGATTTGGAGTCTGGGCTTGGAAGGAGATTTAGAGCAGTATGGCTTCGATCCCCAGTAAGTGGAGGTTTTTTGGTATTAGTTTAGCTATATTGTCTTGCTTTTCTATAGCCAAATTATACTGTCTTTGTAGGTTTCACAGGGGGTGAAACAGGGGGTGAAACGGAATTCCGTTCGTCAATAACAAATAACAGTAAATTGGTTCTAATCGATGGTTCATGATGATAGTTGAAAGTGGTGTTGTTGACTAGAAGGTGGGGATATTCCCCCTTGGCCTGTCACGTGGGTCTGGGAGGCTTGGGCCTCTCAGCCTGGCGGGCGTGTGGCTGGAAGTGCCACACGACTCCGTATTCCAACTATCGCAACACTGGAAACTCTCTTTTTATGGTGTTGAAGCGGTTGGAATACGTTGTCCCTATACAGTTCCGTCTCCTCGTCAATTCGGCCTCCTATCCCTACTTTCTCCCGTAGTTACGGTCTTGTTACCCATCCTTCTATACGTATCGTTATCGTGTTGCTATCAACGAATCTCTCGAGGGCTCGATTTGGTTTGCTCTTCGTGAGGGCATCAGCAGGGTTGTCTTCGCCGTTAATCCAACGAATTTCTTGTAGTTCTCGTCTTTCGTACGATTGTCTCAACGCCATGATATCGATCATGAGTCGCTTTTCTTTGGTAGTGCCCAGCTTCACGAGACACTCGTACAGCGAATAAGAATCGGTACAGACAACTGTCTGAATCGTTGGTAGGTTGAGGTGGTCAGTGATTGTCGCCAGGGTTGTGGCGAGGGCGTAGGCCATATCGACGCCAGCGACCATCCCGTAGATCTCTGACGCTAATACGCTGCGGGTGACTCGTTTACTCTTCGTAGAGCTGTAATGAACGAGGTTACCGTGAATCGTGAATTCTCCGTTGTTGCTGTCAGAGGAAGTGTCGTTGGCTAGGATGATCAGAAACCCTAATTGGGAGGAGAGGTCGTGGTTATTAGCGAACGACCCGTCAACGAAAACGAATAGCTTGGCTGTTGTAAGGTCGAGTGGGATAAACGTTATTCCTCGGTTAGGCGATTCTATTTGCCATCGAATCCGTTGATTCAGTGCTTTTATCGCTTCTGGCGAGGGGTCTTGGTGTTGGGCAGCAGTGGATAAATCGAAACAGGCCTCGGGTTGGCAAATTGACGCGATGTACGCCCCTCTGGCGCGTTGTTCGACATATTGCTGTTTTGGGTTGGGTTTAGTAGTCTCAATACATCGTAACTTCTTGGCTTGTCCCTTTTGCCTCAAATTGATCGAATTGTCGGTTGACAGCGCGATTATCCCTCCGTTGAATTGGAGGGGTTCGTCAATTGTGAGGATATTCTTCGCTTTTGCCGTAAAAGCCGCTTTTTCTAACTGTTCGTCTTCTAATTGTGAGAACGCCTTGTCTGACAAACCGAGGGTATCGTCGGTTTGCATGCCGATACAGCCAAAGTGTGGATTTTCGGTAGATGAGATCAATAGGCATGGATCGTACGAAGAAGTAACCATCTGGAGATTCTCTCTGTGATGCTTGTGATACGTTGCCCACCAGTGGGTTCCAGCTTCTGCGATTCCGTACAGAGGCTTCACAACCTCCATAATGGTCCCTTTTGGGTACTGGTCTTGAATTTGCTTCGGTGGGTAGGCGAGAATAGTACGATTGAGCCTTGTGGAGGATTGAACGTAGGCTTGTGTGATATCTCGAAGCCATAGTTGTTTCCCTTCTCGTAGGAGTGACGGGGTAATTGACAGAATTAGCCGTTGACTCGCCCGCTGAATCGTTGGCGATTGGGTCAATATAGCCTTCTTGCCATCGTCGGCGTAACCCTGTATTACAAGTCTCGATTTCTCGTAGGGTTCGGTTGTTTTACCCTTGACTTCGTTGACGATACGAGATCGGAAGATTCGTACGTTCTGGTGCCTTCTCTTATTGAACTGGGTGAATTTGAACACTCCTCTAGCGATGAGGCTGTTGATCTCTTGTTTAGTTGACTGTTCGAACGGTTCGCCTGGTGTAGTAATAACACCTTCTCGTCGTAGTTTGATTGCTAATTCTTCGTCTGCTTGCTCCTTAATCGATAGGAATATTTGTTGATAATCCGGGTCATCGTTGAATTCCTCTGTGAAGTGGGCGATTGGCAGTGGTCTCTTCCGGGGTCTGCCCGGGCGTCTTCTCGGTGGCTCCGGTGCCTCTTGCGGTTCGTCCGGTTCACTGCCTCCGCCGGCGACGATAATTTCGTCGCGTACTACTTCCTGCTGCGGTATCTTAGCTTCGGGTTCTTCTTCTTCTGGCGCGGCGATGGAATTAGGTGGTTGATCGGGATCTTCGTAGTATGGTTTGACTACGGTAGACCGGAAGGTCTTCGGACCACGTGGCGTATCGACAGTACAGGTTTCGCCGTTTATGGCTGCTAAAGTAAACGGTCCGGTCCAGCCCTTCTTTTCGCGTACATCGTACATATCGCCGCTGTATTTCATATCGTCGGGGTATAGTTTCGCGAATTCTGTTAATTGCTTTCCGATACGGTCTGTTGACTCGTATGGTTGGAAGTCTGTTAACGGAGAGACCGTGGGATGTGGCGGTCGGTACGGTAGTTGCCACTGTTGTTGTTCTTGTGGAGGAGGTGGCTGTAGGGTTGGTTCGACTCTTCCTCCTGTGCTGTTGGCTACTGTTGCCGGTCTCGTGATCTCTTCGTGGAATTCGGGGTCTTTTATCAGAGCCTTCAGGTTGCGATATCTCTTGACGCCTTGTTCGAGTTCTTGGGGTGACCAGTAGTGGAATTCTTCCTTTTTGAGGGCTAATGCCACGTTTTTCGAGATTTTCTTGCCATCCATTTCGACGTAGACGCCGTTACCGATTAAATAGTCTCTGAAGAATCGTAGGATTGGGGGAGGTACGTTCTGGAAGTCTTCTTCTGACCAGTCGGCGAAATCGGGAGAAACTTCGTTCCATAGCTCGAGGCCCGTGAGATTCCTCTTCTCATAGGTCTCAAGTAGGAAACCCATATAGGAACCCAGTTGCTGTGGGCTAGCGTTTGTAAGGTCGATTGCCCAGTTGCCCCATACTGCTGGATCGATCATACTTTCGATTCTCTGTGGGATGGGGACTGTTGATTGGCTTTTGGCAGTGACGCCGCTCGCGGGCGATCCTTCTCGTGAATTTCGCTCCATTCTGACAGTATAAAAGGATTACTTCTGTTTAGAATCTTGAATTCTAATCCTCAACAGCGTCAGCTGCGATTGGTGCAAGATGCAGGCCTGGAAGTGGGAGTCAAAAGACGATTCGGGATATTACGATTCTAAGGGGAAAGAATCGTGAAATCGGGGATTTTCGTCGGTTCGTCGTTTGTTTCCGTCGGCGCCGTTCTCGCTGATGTTCTCGAGGGGTGTGAGGGTATACACAGGTCTCGAATTGGTAGGGAGAGAGTTCTACCGTAGATTCTCTCGTGAATCTCTCTTTCTCGCTTCGGGCTTCGCTCCTCACTGTTGGGAAGTTTAGAATCTAGCGGACAGTTGGCCTTATGACGCCCACAACCACGTGCGTTTCTCCTAAGCCGCAGCCTCGGAGGCGTATACGTATAGCTGTATAGGCGGATTACCGCCGGTAGTCTCCGCTCGCCTTTCGGCGTGTTCTTCTTCTAGTGGGGAGGTCTCTTGTGGCAGGCGCCTCGCGGTTGGCACCTCGTCTGGGGATTTATTGAGAAACTAGCGGGCGCCTCGTGATTGGCACCGCGCGTGGGGGATAGTTGTAGTTGGGGAAGTTGTTATCCCTTGTGGGATTCGTGAATCTTCGCCCTTGTGGCGTGAAGAGGTTGGAGGACCGTCGATTCGGTAGGTCTCTTCTTCTGGTGATTGAAAACGCGTGATGGAACGCTCTTGCCAGCGATAATTGGCTGCGATTAACCTTATCCCGCCTAGGGTGAGCGTAGCAGTCCCTAGGTTACTCGAATAATCGGATTGCTGGTAGATTCGAGGAAAAGAAGCTTTCTTCTGCTGGTTTCCGTAGATCCCAGTTACTCTCGCTTCTTCTCTCGTTAGCACGAAATCCCTACTTTTACCTGGGCTTGGGTATCCAGTTCAAGAAGTCGTCTCTTCTGGTGTTGACCTTGCTGATCTGCGGTTTGTCCGTAGCAGAGTGGTAATTGTGAAGTTAACCAAATTAATGGCAACTGTGAGGTTTACCACTGATCAGTGTAGGTTTCACAGGGGGTGAAACAGGGGGTGAAACGGAATTCCGTTCGTCAATAACAAATAACAGTAAATTGGTTCTAATCGATGGTTCATGATGATAGTTGAAAGTGGTGTTGTTGACTAGAAGGTGGGGATATTCCCCCTTGGCCTGTCACGTGGGTCTGGGAGGCTTGGGCCTCTCAGCCTGGCGGGCGTGTGGCTGGAAGTGCCACACGACTCCGTATTCCAACTATCGCAACAGTCTTCCATTATCGTCTCATGGGCTGGCAGATAGGTCCTCTGCTGTCTTCGTTAAAGCAGCATTGGTTAGAGCCCGGACCGATCTGGCAAACGGTTTTGTGGCCCTGGCAGCCGTAGCAACCAAGACCTCTATTACACTCCCCCCTTCCAGATGTGCAAGGCTCTCCAGTTACTCTACCTCGCTTCTGGAGTGGCAGCTATGTGACAATTAGTTAGATCGGCCATTACAACCCTTTTGCAATAGTCCAACTGAAAACACTGAGACACTCACATTAACGTCACCGGTCCAGACGATACCACCTTCAACCGTAGAAGTTCGGAGTGATGTACTATCTTCGACGTCAGACACTGATGCCGCAAGAGCGTTGCCGCTGACTCCCACGAGGAAGAAAAAGGCATGAAAGGCTCTCATGCTTATACAAGTAAAGTTTAATCGACTGATAGGTGCCAAGGCTTAACCCTTCTCTGGTCCCAAGCTCTTGAAAGTAATGATGATTTAAGTTGTAGGGTTGTCGAGTTGACAGAGGGTGTTAATCATCCGAGCACATTGGCGGGAATAATCAAACCCCTTTAAATGGCTTCTGCGCACAAACCCTCAAACCTCGTCATTCTACATGCCTCAGCTCCTCCCGTCTGATGTCGTGATGCTGTCCAGAGACGTGTGCACGGACAATACGACAGCAAAACGTCTTGCTCATGTCAGATCTGAGTCTTCTGGCTGAGGCATTTGCTATGACCGTGTAGCAAAAGCCCTGTTCAACAAGTTATTGTGGCACCAATTACGTCCTTCCGATTTGATGTATCGAGTTGCTTACAATGGGTCCAAATTTAGAACAACACATCCATTCTAGGTTTGCTGTAGACGCAGGTTGGACATTAATATGAGTCCGCTTTATTGTGTTATTAGCCCAAAATTGGCTTATAGGAAGACAAGTTTGAATACTGGAAGAAATAAAGTTGCTCAGTAGTCTAAAGAGATTTAGGAAAAGGCTACCTGTAAACCAGGATCCACTATATAAGTGAAAGAATAAAGCATAGCTCAAGCATCCATTGGAATAACTAAATGTAACATGCTCCTTTGCATACATATTCCTTCCGTCTAAGAACTGCCGTCTATGTAGGATGAGAGATGTAGGCACCTGTGAAGGGCAGCATAGACAGTAATCATTCCTTGAATGAAGATGGACAAAATGCTCTATTAAAGCTTCTCCAAAATCTCAAATATTGAAGTAGGATGTTTGCTACCGGCAGGGCCTGGTGCCATGGTGTTCATATGTGAACAGCCATCGCCTCGGAAACTCAACCTTCTCTGTTTCTCAGCTTCATCATGATGCTCTTAGAAGGATCAGGAACCAACTTTGGGAAGGTTAGTCAAGACTTGGGAAAACCAGTTCTCGTACATACCTGGGACCCGACTGTCAAATTATCATATCTTGCAGTGCAACCGTCCGGCATCTTCAAGTCATAGTTTAAGATCGTAGTTGCCAAGATCATCTTGATCTCATTTGCGGCAAAAAACCGCCCTGGACACGCGTTCCTTCCGTAGCCAAAAGCTAAGCTCGTCTCACTAACGCTCGTGAACTGATTGTTCGCTGCTGCTTCGGTGGTGGCATCGTTCGCCGACATTGTCATACTCAGTGCGGCCTCCTTCTGTTTTCGAATGTTGTAGAACCGTAAAGCGTCGAATTTCTCCGGTTCAGCGTAAATGGTTTCATCGTAATTGATGGCGTGAGAGGGAACTTCGATGATGGTTCCCGCGGGGACAAGTTGACCGTTGGGTAGAGTAAACGTTTTCATCACCTTGCGCTGAAATGCGGCTAACAAAACGATTAAACATGGAAAGAATATGAATGGACAGCTTGCTTACTTGCGGTCTGCGGGTAAAATCTCATTATCTCCTTGATGAAGCTGTCCAACTTAAGCATCCTCTGTATCGCGGTGGCGGTGATTTCTCCTTTTGTGTCAGCCACAGCCTCCACTATTTCATCACGTAGAATCTGAACCAGTTCCGGCATTGCCACAAGATTATAGAAGCTTCCAGTGTTAGTACAATGCTGAAGGGAAAAGGCTTTCTAACTCACGAATGAGTCAAAGCGACTGTCGTGGTGTGGATGGCAGCAAATGTCAAGCTCAGCTGGTATTTCGAGATTTCTCTGTCACTTTGCTGACCGAATTTATCCTGCGAGTCCAAAAGCCACTGAAGCATATCATCTGGCTTAGCCTCGCCGGCGAGCCGGCTTTTGGCTGCTTCTCTGCGCGCCGTCACGATGGGCCGCAAAAAGGCATCAGCTTGCTGAAATCGCGTATGTAGCTTCTTTACCTGCGGAAGCCGTGACGCCATGATGGGCCGTAGCCATGGAGATATAAACCCCACAGCCTGAATTGCTGCGGTCATGTCGAATGTGTAACCTACAGCAGCTTCGAGGTAAACCTCATCTCTGCAAAGTCCGGGGCCGACAAAAATGCGCCCAGACGTTTTCGCAACTACGCGCATAAGCTTCTTGTTGATAGAAACTGTGGTCCATTCGGAAGATTGCGGAAATTCGTCTCGAATGCCCGTCGTGACCTCGTCCAAGATTACAGGATTCAAACGAACTAGAATCGTTAGGCCGCTATACATTTTACAACACAACAAGTTCCCCTCCAATACTCACACAATGCAGGGTTCAGTGAAGTCTTCAAAGTGTGAGGTATCGTGGGGATGTTGCTCGAGATCTTTGTATATCGCGTCTGTAAGGCCTGCATCGAAAGACTTAGCGGATGTTGTGTCTGCTTGTAATTGTTCCTACCTCTTCAACAGCCTCATTGAAACTCAAAACAGTATCCGGCAGTTTCTTCAACTGCCTCAGGAAATTTGGCGAGACAACGATACACTCAGACTCTGGCACCAAAGTTAGCCTTGAACACAACTGATTGAATGCATCACAATTACCTCTTGCTGTCATTATTCGAAAGGCTCCATCTTTGAACTTTGCAACTCAGATAGTCAGTATGGCTTCATATTCCAAGTCATTTTCACCATATCACGTACCTTCCTATAACCCTCAATGTAGAGATTCCTTGCTTTTCCAGAAAGAAACTCTTTTCGTCTATCCTCTCGTGTCTTAGCAATTCCTACTGCAGGTATACTTGAAAGTTGGCTCTTTTGTCGAATCATCCGCAGCAACAGAAAGCTAGCACAAACTGCAAATATGGCAAAGCCCAACTGCGTCGAGAAGCCGGAGCAAACCCGAAACAAAATGCTTTCTGCCATTTTTACCGCTTGAAATTCAACTGAGGAGATGAGGGTCAGCCACCTGGGAATGTTCTCCTCGACAAAGGCCCCAGATACGTTAAGTTAATATATGATTTGAGCCTGGTTCGGACCATGTGCTTCTATTTGATTGCATTTTGCCCGGCATCCACACCGGGCACCGTGGGAACCGTGGGAACCGACCCAAATTTCATGGTTTAGCCCGGGTGCCCGGGGATATGAATTGTCCAAGGTTGAAACTGGTCTCAAAAAGGAGCTGAATTTCCTAAATCGCACGTAGAGGGAAAAGTCAAACATTGATACATTTGAGGGAGTCCCCGCATTAGTGAAACGAGTCAAGGCAACTGCCGGCGTGTCGCTGTGAAGAAAGCTTAACTCTTCGCTTAGCGGCACGTTCCTGGTTTAACATTTGAGCTATATCTCCTCTGGCGCTAAGAAATTTGGCTCTCAAAAAAAATAAGCGATATGTTGTCAGAGGCACGTGCCTATATATTGAAAGGGGGCGTGTCATGATTTGTTAGCACGGGTAATGTTGGGCCGTTACTACTTAGCACGCGTTTGTTCAACAACCTAAATAAATTGCGGTTGGCGTGGTGGTAGAATGTTCTCTAGCCACTTTTACACATGAGAGCTTCGACATAAATACAACAGGTTCCTTTTCAAGTCTCTCACTTCTCCATTTTCATTTTGAAAATGAGGCTAGGATACCTGATCACACTGAAATCTGGGTGTCGAAGTATGTATCAAATGTAGCGAGAAAATAATAACAAACCGCTTTGCGAATCCAAAAGAACAGCTACAGCGCCGTTAAAAACATTTCCACCCCCGCCTGAATGCATACACTAAACTTCTTATCTCACGACCGACCGAGATATCTCTTCTTCTTCTTTTGTCGGCGAGCAGGCATTGAGCGCGGCTCGTCCAAATACAACGCAATCAACCGACGCCAGTGGGATTGCAGAGGATTATCCAGGAGCGGCGGTACCCGATCATACTCAAAGGGGGCTTCTTCTAGAAAATCCAGGGGGCCAGTTTCTGGCTGTAAAGGCTGTGAAGGATCCATGAACCATCTCAATGAGATCTCATACTTTGGAACATGCTTAAACTGATGAAGTGGTTTGAACCATTCTTCATGGGGCATAGGGTATCGTGCATATTGGGGATACATCCATACACGCAGCTCTCTCAAACGAGGAGTCTTGAGCGAGAGGCTCATCCATAACTCATTCCATTTTATTCTGGCTGCCTCGGCCTCCGGGTCAGCAGGATCCATGTAAGACTCTATTGATGCAGGCCAGATCATGTGGAGGGCCTTGATCCGGGCAAGCGACTCGGCCGTCGTTGTTTCCAAGAAGCGCGTTAGGGCGTCGGTGCCGATGAATGAGAAGGTGGTGTTGTCGTAGATGGAATTGACAGCCTCCTGGTGCATGCGCTTGCAAGAAAGGAGGACGGCCAAAAAGGGGCTAAACTCCTTTACTAGCACCGGCTGTTTCTTCGACTTGGAGTCGTCCTTGTGGTCACTGGTTCGTTCGTCCAAGGGACGTAGGATCGGAGGGGCTTCTTCGCATTCCCAATGGTTACACCATTGCGAGGCATTGCGCAGGCGCCAATCATTGATTTCATCACGTTGTATCGCCGCCTCCTCGGTCATGGGGCCGTCCGGCGCCAGGTCCGCGGGCGGGGCATCGAGAATGCGGGCAAGCTCGATCTCCCGGACATCCTCGGCGTTGGGGTCCGTGATACAAGCACAATGAGACAGAGGGGCCAGGACGGAAGGACTAGACTTGTAAACGTGCTGGGTCAATCCGGCGGCCGCCCACAGATGTCGGTATATGTCCTGACGTATTTCCAACGGCAGAGCGGAGAAGAAGCCGGATTGCTGTTGTGGATGCGCTTGGCTGGGCACGGAAGAGGAGCCGGGCTCGGCATTGCAATCCGTGGGTCCGGCCACGTCTGATGGATGTTCTTCTGGGTGAGCTTCTTCGGTCGCCATAGCTTTCAGATAAGAAAAAATATAAAATGATTTGGCATTTAGTCAGATGAGATGGCAGTAAATCAAGCCTCGATGATTCAGAGGAAGCCTAAATGAGATGAAATGCTGTGTTATCTGGCTGTTGTTATCTGGACAGCGATGACTCTCCTTGATGACGGCCTCCCCGAAAGGGTTTAACGCCGCTTATGGCATCCTTTTTCTTGGTCCAATTGCGATGAAGAACCATGTAATGGCGAACCAACGTCATCCTCCTACTCCCGTTGGTGCATATGTTTTGTGTTTTTTTTTTTAATCGACAACACTGACTCGGATGCCACCCGTAGGTTCTCGGCTTTAACAACCACAAAATATATGCCATGAGACGATCAAGGTTTTTTTACTGCCATTTAAAAAGGACAGACTATTACGTACCATAGCTCCATATCAAGAACTCCCCTCACTGGGGTTGTCAATTCCGCCCCAATGATTGGTCAGATTTAGGATTTCTGGGGCTTATGTTTGTCTTACCCCAGATACAGGGAGAGCTTTGGGGTCTTATCTCTCGGCCTACCCCAGACCGCTTCCCGTCAGAATAAAGTCTTTCTTCTCATCCCTCCATTTAAACCTTCTTTCGTTCATGACATAAGTCTTTTCAATTGATAAATATTTCCTCAATCGCCGTGGACTTTTGGGAGTGCGATGAGCTGCTCGGCGATCCGGCAGCTGGCCCTGCAACGTGGGGCATCGGCTCAACGCGCTTTAACGCGGGTCGGAGTGAGTACCTTGATCACTGGAAGTCGTTTGCCTCGTACTCTCGACACCGCGACATCACGATATGCTCTGGGTCTAGTAAAGTCTTCAGCTCTGCCGGGCATCCAGTCCCGGCGGCTGCTGAGCACCACATCGCGGAGGCGTAATGCTGCCGAAGATGAAGAGGAGACGGGCAGCTACAGCGAAGCCGCCAATGAGCATGCCGTCATCTCAACCTTTGACCTCTTCTCCATCGGCATTGGCCCGTCATCTTCTCACACTGTCGGCCCAATGCGTGCCGGAAATATCTTTGTCGCTGATCTGGCAGAGGCAAATCTTTTGCACAAGGTCCACAAAATCAGAGTCTCCATCTACGGGAGTCTAGCCCTCACAGGCGAGGGCCACATGACACCTTCCGCCCTCTTACTCGGCCTGGAGAGCGCAGACGTTGAGACAGTCGATACTGCGTACGTTCCGGAGAGGTTTACCGAAATCAAAAACACAAAGAAGCTTTACCTGGGCCATGGGCTGCCTGAGGGGAAGGGCAAGGAGGTTGCCTTCGACTACGAGCGTGATTTCGTCTGGGAATGGGGACGGAAACTACCAATGCACAGCAATGGCATGCGCTTCACCGTTTTTGACGAAGAAGGCTACGTACTCGCTACCAACGACATGTTTAGCGTCGGTGGTGGCTTCGTCGTGAACGGCGCCTTATCTATCAACCCTGATGTCTCGTCGTCATCGTCGTCCGTCACCCAAGTGGAAGCCCCCGACTCACAATCAGATGAAAATACAGGGAGACATCCGGTCGACTTGGCAGAGAACATGTTCTACAAAGAAATTCGACGATCTGACGCTGCTGGAGACCGCCGGACTGGCGCTGAAGTCAAGCCCCTCCAGGACTCCTCAGACGACACTAAACTTCTGGAAAACTCACAAGCGGGCCTTTCCCCTGTCGCATCCCAAACTAACGGCGTTGATGTCTCGGAGAATGCTCAAAAGGAGAATGAGGGTGGTGACAAGGGCCCTCGGTACCCGTTCCGAGACGCGGCAAGCTTGCTGTCGCTGTGCCGAAAGCACAATCTCACCATAGCTCAGCTTGTCTACGAAAACGAAAAGAGCCATGGCTACACGGACGACGAGATTTACCACAAGCTTTTCAAGATTTGGCAGGTCATGGACACCAGCATCCTGGAAAGTGTGCAAGCGCCATTGGACACCAAGCTCCCGGGATCCCTCAAGCTCCACCGGAGAGCACCCGCACTATATCGGAGGCTGACCCGAGGGTTGTATTCAACGGCTGGGCATGCATCAAACGGCGCCGCCTCAAAGAGCACCACTGAGAACGCCCAGCTCATCGGATCAGCAGGGTTGGCAGCGACGTTGTCCCCTGCAACAGTCAATAAGAACAAGACAAGTCTCGGTCTCGGCCCGGGCCGACGAACTCCGCCAAGGGTACTCGGCTCCCTCGACCACCCCATCACCCCGTCTCCGTCTCGCCGCACCACGTTCCCCACGATGGACTATCTCACAGTTTACGCCATCGCGGTCAACGAGACCAATGCCGCAGGCGGGCGCATCGTAACGGCACCCACTAACGGCGCCGCCGGTATCATCCCCGCTGTGCTCAAGTACACCATCGAATTCATCAGCGATGATCCAGAGCGTGACATCCCGACCTTCCTTCTCACAGCCGCCGCCATCGGCATGCTCTACAAGCGTGGCGCAACCATCTCTGCAGCAGAGGGCGGCTGCATGGCTGAGGTCGGTGTGGCCTGCTCTATGGCGGCTGGTGCTTTTGCGGCGTGCATGGGGGCCAGCCCTGAGGCGATTGAGCAGGCCGCGGAGATCGGCATCGAGCACAACCTCGGCCTTACGTGCGACCCGATTGGCGGCCTCGTGCAGGCGCCGTGTATCGAGCGCAACGCTCTGGGTGCCATCAAGGCCATCTCCAGCGCTAACTTGGCCCTGAGCAGCGAGACGGGCACGCAGAAGGTGCGGTTGGACGACGCAATCCGGGCGATGCGTCTGACGGCCAAGGGAATGAGGAATGAGTTCAAGGAGACGAGTCTGAGTGGCCTGGCAACAAGTGTGCCTTTTAACATCCCAGTCAGTGTTCCTGACTGCTGAGTAATTCTTCCGGGTTATGTCTTTATTTTATTTTTTATTTTTTTGCGATATGGGAAAGGGTACTTTATAGAACTGGAAAACTTGCAGAAGACAATAAGGAGGTCATTCCCTTAGGTAGATTTGTAAACCAAGCAATTGCTGGTGATATTCGGCGCCGACATTCAAAAAAAACTCTCCGAAGCTTCGACTCTTGACTCATGTGAAGTAATTGAGTGCTTGTTGAAGGAATCAACACCATAATGGCCCTCGTTAGGGCAATGAAAAGGCGAAATCACGTTCCCAAAAAGCGCTTGTCCTAGAATTTAAAATAATACGCAATTGAACCATGTTGGTTAAAGTCCATTTTACTGCCTACCTAGGGCGCTGCTAGGACCTCTTGCACGACGTATTTGAGTATCCATCAGGTAAGAAAACGCTTCAAGAGCTAATAAAAAACACTTGTGTGGATGGACAAGTTTATCTCGATCCAACCAGCAAAAATGCATTGACAACTGTGAGATTCGAACTCACGCCTCTTTCGAGACCAGAATACGCCCCGTTCTGGGGAAGATGCGAAGGTGGGAACCTCTTATCTTGAGTCTGGCGCCTTAGACCGCTCGGCCAAGTTGCCCACATGCCTAATTAGGCAACTGAACTTGTTCAGTCTCGAGGTTAGTTCCACCAAGACCTGTTTCTGGATGGCAGAAGATTTCTTGCATTTGATAACGACACCACATTAGTTGCACGTTGAAAAGTTCAGTTGGTCGTATTTTATCTACATAGGCAATTAGGTAACAATGTAAGTAATGTAAAACCTATCCCAATTATACTCAGCGCTGTGTATTCCTCCAAAACATAGATTGGAGGCCAATCATTTCCCGTCTTTGGTACATTTGTGGAAGGAAGCCTTTCTACGGGTCCTCTTCAAAACCTACAAGCTTCAGTGAGTCCTTCCAAAGCTTTCCCTCGCTCTCGGGATTAAACACATGGCGAGCATGATATCTCGTATCGTTTAAATCGCTTCCCTCCATCTCAGGGCTCGTTTCGGCGCAATCGGAAAGGTAGATTCCTCCACGAGTAGCCCACTCTTTGCCAACAGCAGCCCAAACCGTTGTCGCGGCCCCCTGTTCCGGGCTTTTCAACATTTTCTGGATTTTCTCCATGCCTAGTATAGCGTCCACCTGAGCCTTTGGTAAATTTTTCGATATGGACGTGTCAACGACCCCAGGATGCAAACTCGTCGCGTGGATTCCGCTGGGTCCATAGCGGCGCTCAATCTCGTTCGTCATGTAGATGTTCGCTGTCTTGGACTGCGCGTATGCAGCCGTGGGGTCGTAATTCTCTACCGAAAAGTTGTAGTTGCCACTCCCATTGAGTCCCCGTATTCTGTGTACTGAAGAGGAAACATTGACGACGCGAGACGGGAACTCCGGGGTAGCAGCAGCCAGGAGAGCTGGCTTCAACAGTTGAAAAAGCAAGAAGTGCGACAGATGGTTTACTCCAAAGTGCATCTCGTTCCCATCCTGAGTAAGCTGACGTGTCTGAATACCCATAATCCCGGCGTTGTTGATGAGTACATTGACTCGATCAGTCTTTGCTAGAATTTCCTTCGCAGCGTCCCGAACAGACTGAAGAGACTCTTGGTTCATCTCAACAATCTCTACTCGATTCGTATTGAGGACGTCGACGAGGTTTGACCTGGCTTTGGAAACGTTTCTCGCCGTCAGATAGAGAGTAGCTCCCGTGACTGAGAGGGCCCGCGCCGTCTCTATTCCGATGCCCGATGAAGTACCTGTGATAACGAAAACTTTCCCTTTCAGTTTGCCTTCCAGCTCTTGGTCTTTGACAATTTGCAGTGCGGTTGGGCGAGAATCACCGGGTCCGGCGGGGTTGGCATGGGCTTCCTCGTAGAGAGACATTGCAGTTTCCATTATAAAAGTTCTTTGGATTGTTGATTATGGTGCAAATCTTTGGTTTTTGATGGTTAATTGGAGCACTGTGTAGTATGAGCGAGGTTTCAATGTTCTTATATACGCATACGCTCTTGGCCGTGATGGGCATGAATGGATGGCCCTTGCTGGCAGAGAAGCCCACCTAAAGTATCGCTGTCGTCATGACACGATCTCCGATGCAACAAATTCGGGACCACATCAATCTTTCGAGTATGGTTTCTTCCTCAAAGCTGGGAGGTTCGCCAAGGAAGAAAGTCAGATGCAGTTGTGAGCTGAAATATCCCCTGCTCCATCCCATGTGACACCCGATCGGCGAACAAGCTTGATGCCCATAATTAACATTTCAGGACTACACGAAGGGTTCGTTTCAATTGCAATTACCTTCGTCAATTGGCACTGGAATAGATTCCGTTTCACTTGAAGGATTGCTATCAGACCATATCATTTTCTCACTGCCTTTACCATTTGATCATCTCCTTAGCCTCACAACCCGTCCCAAACTAATCGTACTAGCAAACGCTCAAATACCTCATCTCCCTTGGGCTTTGGTACAGTGTATGGTTCATACCTCCTAGGATACAATACTTTGACATAGTGTATCCATGAAATGCCAGATGGCTGCTGGTAGGTTCTGGTAAGGGCACCTAGCCAGCCAAGAGCTAGCCAAGCCCTTTCTGGCCAACCAAATAGTTTACTTCAAAGGTCAAAGGTGGGTAAAACTAGGTATGTGTATATGTCGCTATTTCAGATTTGATAGCGATATAGCATATGTTCGCGTGCCTAGCTTCGTCGCATAGCTTGTCTACTACAAGCGACGTTGTAACTACAAAGTCCACTACAACTTCTCCACCCACGCCGATCCTCATATTCTACTCGCCTGGATTCCGTACGCTAGTACAAGCTATGCCAAATTTTACCAGGCTCATACCCTGTCTGCTTGCATCCAAACTTAAATTAAAAAGCTGGCTGACACTTGCTGTAAATCCGGCCTACCGTCGGCCGAATCACCGGACTAAACTCCGTCCGTTTTCAAGAGTTGCTTACAAACTAAGTGACGCGTTTATTTTTCTTTCAGCTGGTGTTGCTCGCAAGACTGCATGGGTCCACGCCTTCTTCTCCACCATTCAGCTCCCACGGCTCGCTGACAGTCGAGCTGCCATCTCCAGGCTTTTTCGTATATTGCAGTGTCATGCACATTTGCTGTGTTCCTGTTGTCTCCAGTTTCAATGAGCAACAATTATGGAATGAGAAAATGCTGCTGTTTTTATTTTATTGATTGGAAACATGTCCGCATTATCATGTTGTAGTTCACATGTCAACGACTTGTGGTATGAACAAAATTTCGCGGATAAAGGAAGGTTGCTGTCTAAGCATACCCACGGTTTCCCCAGAAATACTCGTTCGTAACAGTGAACTAGGCTTCAACGATCTTGCCTAGCTCATCTTATAAAGATATGGGTACACAAGGTAGGCAAGAATCAACTTTGATTTGTGCCGACTTCCCACGACTTGGTGAAGTGCTTCTGCCTCACAACCAGAAACGTTTGCCATTGCCTTGAGCTTAAAACGTCCGCACCTCATTTTGGGCGATTATCTGATGAAACTCTTTTAAAAATGGTTGGAACATATGTAATCGATAATCACTTCTCAAAGTGTTCTGTCAACTGTAGAAGGATGCGAGGCATATTCAAGGCAAGCGGTAGATTTCTACATATCGACAGCGCTAGATCCATTATGGCCATTCTATACACCGTAGCTTACTGGCTAAAGTGAGCGTGAAATCCACATCATTGAAAGTGACGCAAGTTTGATCTGATAAAGACACGATGTCGCGATCATTACAATCAAACTAGGCCAAAATTGCATCGCAAATCTCTCTCAATGCTAATAAGTGAAAAGTCGAGAAACCGTAGGCTTTTTCAAAACTTTCCTTTTAGAGCGACACACTACTGCACAGAAAGTCTAGTTTTGAGGATACAAAGAGGGGCTCGCTCGCATTCGTGTTCGGCTTTCAGAAAGTCACGCCATTTGCGTGGGCTGATGGGTACATGAACATACACAACTAATGGCATATACGCACGTAAATTCGCTGTTCGGTCTTCGGTCTAACGTCTTAGCCGCGAAGTCAGACGACCAGCTCCCCGGTTCATTCCGGCAAAGGAAGGGGCAACTGCCGTATCAATCCCCAAGTTGACCTGCCAGATCACACCCTAGCTACTGGGGTTTCGTCGAAGTTACCATTCTAGGCAGCTCGCATTTCTCGTGAGATTCCGGAATAGCTCACGTTGTAGAGGTTAGAGATATAGCGCAGTTATCTCTGGTGGCATGACAGTGCTGGCTTAGTCTTGCTCTATAATAAGTGAATAAACTTAGATCATTAGGCATGATAGTCACAACAAGCACCAAAAAGACAACATTTGTTTACAATTTCTAATGTCGCACACTACTCAACCATTCGAAATACGCAGAGTCGGCGATAATTCGATTCTAGTTTGCAGGAATATGGAGACTGTCAAGATAGGAGTCTTCGTCACCAGCCACATTCAGCTTCTGGATCTTGCATGCATAGATGTTTTCGAAATGATGGGGAAACCTTACCTCGGAGCTATAGATCTTTCTGAACCTATCATTGACATGGCACCTAACGTCGAAATCTTTCATATTTCCCCCTCGCCAGCTGGCACGGCGATTCCTGCTTCGGCAAATGCTCGTCTCATAACAACACATTGCATCAGCGACCATGAAGTTCAACCAGGAAGACTAGACATTCTTGTGGTGCTTGGGTCCAGAACTGAAGGTACCTATGACAAGGAGGTCATGGAGTTCCTACGTGGGCATGCCGAAGATGATTCAACAGATATTCTCATAATCTCAGGCGGTATTGCCCTTTGCAGAGATGCTGGATTATTAAAAGGGAGAACGATAGCTGAACCACAAGGTTTTCGAAACACTCTTAACTGTGGATTCAAAGATGTCCGTTTAGTAGGTGACAAATCTCGATGGACTCAGGACGGTAATCTTTGGTCAAGTGGTATGTTTTTCACCCATCTCACCATGAGTCGATGAAATCGATATCAGCGTAAAACTAATGATTTATGTGCAGGGGGAATGGCGAACGGAAACGACTTAATCGCTGCTTACGTACTTCAAAGTCAGCATTTTGCGAAGCCGGTGGCCGAAATTGCACTCTCAATAGCTCAGATTGGACACAGATCACAGGAATTCTAACACGGGGTGTTTGGGTAATTCAACTTGAATAGAATGTACACCATTAACGCAAAAGCGCGGTCTACTCATGGGTCACTGATACTGTCGTCATAAACTGAGCAGTATGAACTGGGCTAATCCTTGGCTTGGGGCGCACAGCACGGAAACGTGTTATACTAATTGAATGATAAAATATGTATAAGAAAAGGCTAAAGAAATTAAAAGATGGCTCAGCTCTCAAATTGCTTTCAATTCACAAGTCTTCCTGGTGCATTTTCTAGTTTACTTGATGCTGAGCCTTCTACCTGCCAAACTAGAGTCTCCGCCGCGTCAATTAGTCGTTAAGATTCTACCGTTATCAATGCAAATAACTCAATCTAGCCAATGTATAACAGTGATATATTATTGCAGTATAAAACTGACAGTATCTCTGACTCACTAATCTACGCATGTTATAAGCTTAGCATAGATCCATGAACATCTGAAGTTATCCTGCGGTTCATCTGATCATGTTGGAAGTATGTCAAGTCGACATGTCTACTGGCCTTTTTCTATGCATATTATCAGACGAAAATGTATCCAAATACTCTGTTTGAAAACAGTGAACTCGTGAGTGAACGCCTCAGCCGGCAACATCGGCCGCACGCCCTTCCTGGAACCCCTTGTGAGGCTCGGCCCAGGAGAGAAATTCTCACACATTCTTTCAGGCTTCAGGCAAAACCGTCTGCTAAGGAGTAGATCGCTATACATTGGGCTTGAGCAGTAGAGACGGATCGTATAACTGTAAATATCTCATTTTGATCAACTAAGTAGGCTTCCTGACTGCCTTTCGAAGACTTAAACCCCCCCTTAATATTAAAATATAAAGACTACGATACGCAAATCTGTGATTAGAGATTGAAGTCACCCAATTAGCGGGAAACAGAAGAGAACTGTTGTGTCCCATTAGGATTCTGCCTTGGCGAAGTAGAGACAATATACGCAGAACATTTCTACTATCAGCGGCATGAAAGAAGTATGCATGCCAAGGCTTTCAAGACCAGAAACGATGCAGATAATTTTATGAGTGGTAACGGCCCCCTGATGGTAGGGTGTCAGAAGTGAGACTTATGTCTTGGCTGTTCGACGCAATCTTCGTGGATAACAATGAAGTGCGACGCCACAATCATGCACAACGCGGCATTGAGAATCAATTCATCGCTGCACCATTCCAGAAGCATTGGTCATCTCGAAATGGGACCAAGGATGAACACGTGGTGACCAGCCAATCGGGACAAAGTCGAATGAGGAGTTAATCATAGATCGGCTCATTGGAAAAAGTATATCACGACAACTTACCACTAACCTTATCAACAGCTCCTCTCACCTCGCAGTAGCCTTCATTCGATATTATTCTTATAAGTACTATGATTAAACTTAGGAATTTGTCTAAGTACTTTGATGTCATCTCTCTATCTGAATCCATCTATCTAACGATCTACCTGCGCTTCAGCGCTTCACATGCGGCATTACTGGCATTGCTCCCCAGCGTTTGACATCAGCTTTGACTAGTGATTGATTGATTGATTGATTGATTGATTCCTACACGGTTATGAAGCCGCTCTTATGCTAGCAGCTATGCCCGGAAAGCGGGGTTTGGCAGACAGCCGAAGCATCGACGATAAACCGCGACGCCCCACTTCGCCCTGTTGTTGGATCAGGACCAGCTGTCCCCAAGCTCCCACTATGCTATCTATTCTTGTGTGTTTATGCCCTCTGTTGAAGATTGTTGTCCTCCTGCCTGCTCTCTCGCTTGGTGTTGCCTTCTAGAATCCTTCTTTCGCGTCCTCCTACTTCGGTTCTGTTGGTGCTAGGCACCATGTCTGGTTCTGTATACCTATAGTCTCCCCCCAGCCCTCAGCTTCGTCTCTTTATCTTGTCCGCATCCTCTCAGACTCGCATGTGCTATATCTCAGTTGAATCTGTAAATCTTTTTGTTGCCTCATGCTGGGTTCCTATGTGGCTCTATGTTTCCATCTTTCGACCACCACCTCCATCCACCGCCTGGAGTCGGACTCAATCCGCAAAACACAATGCTCCAACCGCTTCGATTCGTCCGATTACTAAGTATGAGAGCTCGTACACAGATTCCGCAGACATTGTCATACGTTGAAGGGGCGACAATCCTTCTTCGCGGAGGGGGCGACAGGGGACCAATCTGTCTGCAAACTGTAGTATTTTGTGGCATCGATCGTAGCATGCCTGGTGTCTGGTGCTTTCTCTATGCAGGAGGTGATACCGTTCTGTCGGGCTTGTCGTCGTTGTTGTCGCGGGACGTTGCAAACTTTGTCGGGGGTGATAGGCGACCCATAACCTATCGGTGGCTGTGGTGTTGATGTTTGTTTGGGCTTGGTCGTTGTGCTCACGTGATAGCCCGTGACTCAACCGCGGTGGTGTCGATGGTGTTGTCTATTGACGTGTCATACTTTGTGGCTTGCTCTCGAATTTTTCGTGGTCAGAGCCCGCCCGCGGCCACGAGCAGGCTCTTTGGGAGCAGAATCAATGCCGAGGATGACATTATGCCCAAAGTGACCTCTGAGAGCGCGAGCGGGCGTGGTTTGATCAATTTGATGCTGTTTTCAAAAATTTCGTTCTCGCTGTTGTTCAGCTTTGACTAGTGAAAGCCCGTGCAAGTCAGAAAGCCAACAACAATCGATTCTTCTAACAAGATAGTTCATTTCGTTTGCTACTTGGTGCCTTATGGCCAGATCATATTTAGTGAAAAAAAAAAAGCCTTTTCCCTCCCTATTATAATGAATGAGGTGTCGCCATTTCTATATGATGCTATTGTTTATTTGTTGAATTAAGTCTAAATTATAGCCCCGCTTCAACCCTTGAAGCTCAATCATATCACTGTTTTCCGACACGGTTGCTTATCCGGTATATCATTCGTCCTATGGAGTCTGTCGGTCTTTTCCGCGCGAGGGTGTTATGCAAGGTCTCGGGGAATTGTGCCAAGGGTATCGCCTCCACCTCGGCAGATATCGTTGCTTGAACCAAACAAATCGAGACAAATCGAGTGCCCGTAAATCAGCGTCAACAGTAGAAGATTCTGACTGAAAATATCGGTATCATATATGTGCATATGTTGAAACTTGCATAGGAGTGGTACAGATTAGAGTGATCATCTAGAATCATGGTATTAGGACCAGCCCCGCTTAACCTGCACTCCGCCCTCACTCCGCCGGTGCCCACCTGAGATAGGTACGACTCAGGTTTTTGCAGCCAGCCGAGCTTGGCAAATCAACAAAATTTTATCTTATGCAGGCCTTCTATCGATATATATCTTTGACATGCTCAGCTGTGTGAGGCTTTCTCAAGAGTTGTGATCATCCTACAAATACAAGCATCGTCAATTAGGTTATCCATGAAATTAAGCTACCTGGTTGATCATCACGGCCTCAACCTTCGTTCTGTTTTACCCCGCACCCCGCAATGTTTTTCCATCCACTAAGGGTCATGTGATTTTGAGTAACCCCTGCTCTGGAAGATTGAGCAGCGGATATGCACCAAAATGCCTACGTAATAACTCCGATGCGAGCGAGGGAGCAACTGCCGCAGGGCTGTTCGGGCAAGCTCTGTGCTCGGCATTGTGTTACGAACACTATGCATTTCATTTTGCCCCCATCCATATCCGGTGGCCTGGGCAAGGATTTGTGTTGTAAACAAAATGCGGCCCTGGCACCCCCTCATCCTAGCTTGCGATGGCTGGGAAACGGGGACCTAGGAGCTTGGCACTAGGATATAAGGGTTGAGTCGGATCGATCGGATTTTGACTTGGTTTCTGAGAAGCTAGGCTCCGAGACTGGGAACCCCGTGGACAGAATGGTTTTCACTAGATTTGCTTCTAGGCTTGCTCTGCTGGAAGGCCTCGGCCTTCTTGCCGGTGTTCAGGCACTGGGTCCTGCAGAGCGACCTCTGCCGGAGAAGGCCCAGATCATCGATCAGAAGAGCTTCAACAATCTTGAGGTGGTCTTGCCTCCAGCTGAAGCTAATGCCACCACGGTATGGATTTTAACTCAGAGACCAATGGTCTTAGGTCGGGGTGTAACAACGACTAACGAACCTTAGGAGTTCCTCTGGCCCGGTGTGACTCACGAGTCTCTCACGGAGAAGCCCTTCCATGTCTATGACCCGGAGTTTTACGATATCATTGGCAGCGACCCTTCGCTTACTCTGATTGCCTCTAATGAGTCCGATGTTCTCTTTCACGAGGCCGTCACATGGTATATAAAAGTCTAAAAAAAAATGATATAGTTCATGACTGCAGAAGCTAACAGAATTAGGTACCCCCCAACGGATGAAATGTTCTTCGTTCAGAATGCCGGAGCACCTGCGGCTGGAACGGGCTTGAACAAGTCTTCAATCGTCCAAAAGATATCCCTCGCGGATGCGGAGGCACTGCGAACTGGGTCGCATACAGCCGAGCAAGTGACGGTGACAGCCGTGCCGTCAAACCCGCAGGTCATCAACCCCAACGGTAAACTTGCCCTCTCTAATCGCTACGTTCTCACGGTTGCTCATTAGTGTGAAATTACAGGAGGTACAAATTACAAAGGCAACATCATTTTCGCCGGCGAGGGACAGGGTGATCGGATTGCTTCCGCACTCTATCTCATGAACCCTGTTGAACCTTACAACACTACTGGTCAGTAACTCCTCCCGCGCAGGGTACTGCATGCCATGGGAAATTGGACCACAACTAACGAACATTTCAAGTGCTTGTCAACAATTTCTTCGGAAGGCAGTTCAACTCACTCAATGATGTTGCTGTTAACCCCCGCAATGGCGACATCTACTTCACCGATACATTGTATGGATTCTACCAGTACTTCCGCCCGGAGCCTGGTCTGCGGAACCAGGTTTATCGGTTGAACCCCACTACCGGTGCTCTCACTGTCGTCGCAGACGACTTCACGCTGCCCAATGGTAAGAATGCCGCCATTAACTGCTCAGCCTTTTGGAATCGCCGAAATGTGGCCGAGATCTGACGAGTCCCGTTATTTAGGTCTCACTTTCTCTCCCGATGGTAGCTATGCCTATGTAACGGACACCGGAATTAGCCGTGCGCTGTTTGGCATGAACTTCACCCGACCTGCATCGATGTAAGCCGCCCGAATGTCTCATTGTTTTGTGACCTTCTTTGTCAACATGTCTAACTTCTCGGCTTCAGCTACCGATTCGATGTTAAGCCCGACGGCACCTGGGAGAACCGCAAGACGTTCGCTTATGTCAATTCCCGTGCCCCTGACGGTAAGCACTTAGGCCGTCGACAGTTTTATCCGCTGAAGTTCGTCGCTAACTGGTATATCACAGGAATTCACTGTGATTCGAAGGGTAACGTGTATGCGGGCTGTGGAGAAGGTGTGCATGTCTGGAACCCTTCAGGCAAGCTTATCGGAAAGATCTACACCGGCATTGTCGCAGCCAACTTTCAATTTGCGGGCGAGGGACGCATGATCATTATGGGCCGTACGAAGCTGTTCTATGCTACTCTTGCAGCGTCGGCTGCCCCGTTGAGCTGATGGCCGAAGGTATCTCTTCGCACAGCTGAAGACGGCTGACACAGAACACTATTCCTGCAAACTTATGCTCTTATATAAATGTAATGCCTGCGTACGTGCTGCAAGCTTTATCTCATGTGTGTGTAAACGCATGTATACATGGATGTGTCGTTATTCCGGCCGTTTTACTCATTGAAACAACATAAACGGCACCACGTTGAGGCTCAGGACAAGCATGGTCTGAAGGGTCGCGTGGCAGCTTTGCGACATAAATTCAGTGATGAAATTTAAACTAAATACAGTGAAGGATTGTACCAGGAAGCGCGCCTCCATAAAATAAGCTTTGTACTAGAATGGACCATTTCTGTGCGGGGAAATAATTAACAGCAAATGCAGCCCCGGTTTATCCGAGGCCGTATAAGCGCCCCTTTCACAGCGTCCAGAACCAGGTGGACTGGATCAGTAAATGACGGGCCAGGCCGACGAGTCCCAGCGGATGAGGTTGATGCCGAGACGGTGGTCGTTGCTGGCGGTGTAGTAGTGGTACACGAACACATCAGCATCAGCGTCCGTGAAGACAGATGGGTGGCCAGGTCCGTAAATGGATCCGTGGCTGGCCATGACCTCGGTGCCACCGCCAGACAGCATCTGCTGTCCGGCACGGTCGACGTACGGGCCGGTGATGCTGGTGGAGCGGCCAACCATGGTGCGGTAGGTGCTGGAAGCACCGGCGCAGCATCTGTCGAAAGACACCCACAGGTAATAGTAGTTTCCGCGACGAGTGATGAAGGGGGCTTCGATGGAATTGTCGCCTCCGCGCTTGGCGAGCGAGGTCATGCTGGTGCCGGAGCGCTTGCCGGTGCTTGGGTTGATGGAGATGATCTTGATGCCCGACCAGAAAGAACCGAACGAGAGCCACCACTTGCCGTCAGTATCGACGAAGAGGTTGGGGTCGATGGCGTTATAGTCATTGGCACCCGATGACTCGATGACCAAGCCCTGGTTGGTCCAGGATCCAGAAGCACCAGTGGAACTCGTAGCCAGGAAGATGGCCGACTTCTGAGATCCGAATGTCGAAGCGGAGTAGTACATGTAGAACTTTCCGTTGCGGAAGGAAATGTCTGGTGCCCAGAGGTTGAGATTGCCATTGGTGTAGGGCGTTGTCCATGGCGCTCCGTTGGGGAATGCGGCGCCGGCATCGCGCCACACGGTGCGGTCGGAAGACGTCTTCAAGGCGATGTTGTCTCCCGTGGATGCCAAGATGTACTGGCCACTCGAGGTCTTGACGATGGTCGGATCGTGGGTAACGGTGCTGCCCGAGACCGGGCCCGGGTTAGGGTATGCAGCGTTGACGCCGGAAACCAAGGACATGGCGGCAACGGCGCCGCCGAGAAGCGTTTTCCACATGGGAGCCATCTTCAGCAGAGATGGGAATTCGGTCGTATGCAGGAAAAAGCGATATGCGGCTGCTGTTTCTAAGTCGGACCCTGCCGTATAAATGGGTGTATCCAAAGGTCGAAGAGGAAGTGAAGTAATGCCTTAGATATACTAATCAGAAGTTAGCAGAATCGTCTGAACTTTCTACTACTCTTATATCTCCCTTTTTCCGGGGTTTCTTATTTCTTCCCCGTGATCACCATACGCGATAGGCGCGGCCATGTTGTCTCCAAGCGCCCCACGGAATAATTGCCAAAGTCGGGGACCCTCGTTCCGCTTGGTGGCTGCCGAAACGCGTCATTGACACATGGTTACATTGACCCCTGAAGGAGATTGCTCGGCAGACAGCCAAGGTGGTTCCGGTTCAGAATGACCCGAATAGTACATGGCCTCATCCCGTAGCGTAGGATGGTATGGGGGAGACGTCCAGTATAGATTAAGGGGAAACTGGAAGCGAGAACATCTCAAGAGTTGGACTAATAATTCCGGTCGCCTTGACCATACTTAATCACTATTCGCTCTGTTAAACGTCAGCCCTATTGACTAGTCTTACAGGGCCGCATATTTTGCCTCTTTTCGTATCCTAGGCCCACCTCCAACTACGGTTACGACGGCAGCCAATTACCCCGTACTAGCCGCATATGCCGGGCATTGAACCACTAACGTCCCACACCCACTTCTGGGCACCCCCCACATTTGGGCACCCCATTTACACCAAAAACGCCGTTTTTCGAAATTCTATATTAAACTAACTACTATACTTACTAAGAAAAGAAAATATATATAAACTATGTTAAGTATAATTATAGCCATCTAATTTTTTATAAAGGTTTAAATATAATAATAGTTATAATATAGAAGTTTAAAACTAAAAGCTTTAAAATGTTAGTAGATACTAGTAACTTACTAGTATTCCTTAACATTAGAAAAATATATTTTCGCTTATATATACTTATTTAAAAAATCTAGGAAATTAATATTTATACTTATTAAAAGTATATAATTATATCTAAAAGAGATTTAAAAGTATTACTTTAGTAAATATAGTATAATTAAGGGTTAAAATTCTATAATAGAAACTTTTCTTAAGGGAAATTTTAAAATATTATTCTAAGCTTAAAGAATTTTTTACTAAGTATAAGAATATATAAATCTACTATATCTTACTTAAAAATTCTAATCATATTAGTTAAATATCTCTACCTATTTTATATATTAAGATATAGGCTAGGTAAATTAGTATTATAAATGTTAAACCTTGAATTTATAATACTTATTATCAATAATACTAGTATATAGCTACTTAAGTATTATAATTAAGTCTTAATCTATTTAACATATATTTATTCTCTTTAATAAGTAAAGTATTTAGTTTAATATAGAATTTCGAAAAACGGCGTTTTTGGTGTAAATGGGGTGCCCAAATGTGGGGGGTGCCCAGAAGTGGGTGTGGGACGTTACCACGGATGCTGCAACCACTCCGGCATTTGTGAGCTAAGCTAAGTGTTACGGTCAGCTATCCGACAGTAGGGTCTGCTAACAGAAGTTGGGGATTGACGCTAGTAAACAGTATTGTCGTGTCGTAAGTCTGGTTCGTAGGTCGTAGGCTGTGTCGTAGATCGGTAGTCAGAGGCTAAGGTGATCAATCTTAGGCTCAACAAGTATTCGCAGTAAAGGTAAGCTGAAAGTATCCTGAGGATGAATACAAAGTTGATTGCTGAAGAGCTATGGAAGTCTGACTATGAGTCGAGCTCAGGTCATACTATATACAAGTCCGAACAGTACCCTTTGTTTGTTTTACCGTTCCTGATCCTGACGGGGTCCGTTCCTCGTTCATACGGATCCCGTATGTGCCAAGGACGGACTCCGTATTCTTGGCGTACGGATCTAATCTCTTATCTTATCGTCACGTGACTTGCACCATAGTTCTTCCGTTCCCGAGTGAGTCCCTGTTGTTCCCGTGATCCTGCAGTACAAATGTCCTGTTCTAGCCGCCCGGAGCAAAAAACATCAACAACAGCGAGAACGAAATTTTTGAAAACAGCATCAAATTGATCAAACCACGCCCGCTCGCGCTCTCAGAGGTCACTTTGGGCATAATGTCATCCTCGGCATTGATTCTGCTCCCAAAGAGCCTGCTCGTGGCCGCGGGCGGGCTCTGACCACGAAAAATTCGAGAGCAAGCCACAAAGTATGACACGTCAATAGACAACACCATCGACACCACCGCGGTTGAGTCACGGGCTATCACGTGAGCACAACGACCAAGCCCAAACAAACATCAACACCACAGCCACCGATAGGTTATGGGTCGCCTATCACCCCCGACAAAGTTTGCAACGTCCCGCGACAATAACGACGACAAGCCCGACAGAACGGTATCACCTCCTGCATAGAGAAAGCACTAGACACCAGGCATGCTACGATCGATGCCACAAAATACTACAGTTTGCAGACAGATTGGTCCCCTGTCGCCCCCTCCGCGAAGAAGGATTGTCGCCCCTTCAACGTATGACAATGTCTGCGGAATCTGTGTACGAGCTCTCATACTTAGTAATCGGACGAATCGAAGCGGTTGGAGCATTGTGTTTTGCGGATTAAGTCCGACTCCAGGCGGTGGATGGAGGTGGTGGTCGAAAGATGGAAACATAGAGCCACATAGGAACCCAGCATGAGGCAACAAAAAGATTTACAGATTCAACTGAGATATAGCACATGCGAGTCTGAGAGGATGCGGACAAGATAAAGAGACGAAGCTGAGGGCTGGGGGGAGACTATAGGTATACAGAACCAGACATGGTGCCTAGCACTAACAGAACCGAAGTAGGAGGACGCGAAAGAAGGATTCTAGAAGGCAACACCAAGCGAGAGAGCAGGCAGGAGGACAACAATCTTCAACAGAGGGCATAAATACACAAGAATAGATAGCATAGTGGGAGCTTGGGGACAGCTGGTCCTGATCCAACAACAGGGCGAAGTGGGGCGTCGCGGTTTATCGTCGATGCTTCGGCTGTCTGCCAAACCCCGCTTTCCGGGCATAGCTGCTAGCATAAGAGCGGCTTCATAACCGTGTAGGAATCAATCAATCAATCAATGTTCTAGCCGCCCGACGCCCAAGTGGGTCGTTCAGCTGTTATCCTTGTTTACGGGTCGTAACATCAGGTCCTCTCTCCAAAGGTCTTGTCCTTAAGACCCAACATAAGTAGGTCGTTGGTCCCAGGTTGGGGATCCGTCAATCGTGCTTCCCGATTTACCTATGATGCTGACACCATGTCAGGTCGCGTTTCTGAAAATCCTGCGATTTCCACTCTTCGTCGTTATCGTCGTTCCCTTAACATTGCGGAGAACGGGTTTGAGGTCATGCCTTGTCGTCGCTGTCGGTCTAAGGGATTGCGCTGTAAAATGCTGCCCGGTTCCTTGGTTTGTGGAGAGTGTGTCGCGGTGGGCGGCACTCGTCGTTCGTGTAACGCTTCCGATGATGCGATCTGTCAACGTTCGTGTGGTTTTGGGTCTGTTTGTTTTTTGCTCGTGCTAATTCGTATATAGTGGAACGTCTGATGGTTGAATCTCGGCGTTTGGACGATGAGGAGGAAGAAACCGAGGAATTGTTTCGAAAAAGGATGGAGGCGCTGCAAAAGGCGCAGGCCGAAGTGAATGAGACACTTGCGAAGTTGGATCGTGTTCGCAAGGCTAAGCGAATAGTGTTCAAAAAAGGTCGCAAGGAGACCTCGGTGGTGGCTGAAGAGGGGGTAGCGGAGCCTTCTCTTGCCGAGTCTTCCTTGGTTCTTGAGGCATAGTCGGTGGGTGCTTTTGGTGCGGTAGACCTGGATGCCGTCTTCGGTGATTGGAATCCGGGTACTCCAAACTTCTTATCGGGGGAGTCTTAGTTGGGTTCGGGTGTTCCTAGGCGAATAAATGGTTTTCCTTGTCGCGGTCTGTCTGCCTCTGCTGGTGGTCTGACATGTCTGTGTGGGTGTTTGATGCGTTGGTAACCAGTGTTGTCTGTCGGGGTTGGTGTCGCTGGCGCTGCTGGCGTCGTTTCTCGTTCTTGGTGTTGTTGCCAGTAGGTCGCGAGTTCGTCCTTCGCATTGGTGATGTTCTTGGCTGGTTCCCATGTGTTGTCTTCGTGACCATATCCTTTCCACTTGATGAGGTATTGGTATCCTTCTGGTTCTTCAAGGTGGTCGATGATTCGTTCGACTTCGTACTCTGGTTCGTTGTCTTCCATAATGATGAGGTCGTTTGTCTGTGATCCTTGTGGTGCTGGTTCGAGTAGCGAAATGTAGAATGTTGGAAAACACTTCATCGTGTCGGGTAGGTCGAGTTCGTAATTGACTGGTGAAACTTTTCGGAGGATCTTGAAAGGTCCGAGTTTCTTGAAATCTAACTTGTCGTTTGGTCGTTTCGTTTTGATGTTTCGCCGTATGAGATAGGCGCTATCTCCCTCCTTCAAGGTTAGTCCCTCAATCCTTCGTTTGTTGCTGAATCGTGTCATTCGTTGTTGTACAAATTCGAGTTCTTTTCGTGCGTTGTCTTGGATTTCCTTGATTTGGTTGGCTGTGGCGACGGCCTTGATTGCTGCAGACGTGCCTGATCGTGGTTCTCCGTATGCGGTTGGCTCGAATCCGTAGTTGAGGTAGAAAGGGGATTCCTTGGTGCTTTCTCCTACTGCGCTGTTGTAGGCGAATTGGGCCATTGGTAGTAGTACTACCTAATTGTCTTGGTTGTAGTTGACGTAGGCGCGGAGGTAGGTTTCGAGGATCTGATTGATTCGTTCTGTTTGTCCGTCGGTCTGCGGGTGAAATGCAGTGGACATTGCTTGCTTGATGCCGAGTTGCGATGTAATTGATTTCCAAAATTTGGAAGTGAAGATCTTGTCTCTGTCTGACACAATTTCCTTAGGTGTTCCGTGATTGGCGATGATATACTTGAGGAATGTGTAGGCGAATTCTTCGGCGTTGCTTGCTTCCTTGTACGGGATAAAGTAGGCGTACTTCGTGAGTCTGTTGACGATGACGAGAACGCTGTCAAAGTAGACTCCCGTAAGGGGTTCTCGAGACTTCGGTAGTTTGACAATAAAGTCGAGTGATATAGAGTGCTAGGCGGTTTGCGGCACAGGCAAAGGTTGTAACAATCCATAAGGTTGGTGTCGGGCTGGTTTGCTTTTGAGGCAAACCTTGCAATCCTTAATTGCTATTGCGACACGTTCTCTAGTGACCTTTTCTCTATATTGTTGTCGTAGTCGTTTCTAGGTTTTTGTGATTCCTTGGTGACCGTGTGCTGGCCGAGCGTGGAACTCCATGATTGCTTCATCGTCCAGTCCGCTAGTCGAGCTAGCACTAGATCGTCTGGCCATCATCAAGAGTTTTGTGGCGGGCACGAGGTCTCCATTCTCGTTGTGTTTGAGAATCACCTGGGTCTCGTTTGGTACCGGGACATTGTAGTCCGGTCGTCGGCTGAGGGCGTCGGCCCTGCCGTTCTCTGATCCTTTCCGATAGATGATTCGGAAATTGAATTCTGAGAGGAATTCTGACCATCTGATTTGTCGTTTGTTGAGTTCCTTCGAAGTGGTGAAGTGGGCTAGGTTCTTGTGGTCTGTATACACAAGTACTTGGTGGATGGTTCCTGAGAGTTGGGGTCGCCATTCCTTGAATGCTTCGATGATTGCCATGAGTTCTTTGTCGTGGATCTGGTAGTTGAGTTCTGATCCGCGGAGCTTGCGTGAGAAGAAGCTACAGGGGTGTAGGCGTCCTTCTGAATCTCGTTGAGATAATTGTGCTCCTAGCGCGAAATCTGAGGCGTCTGTTTCTACTTCGAATTGTTCTAGTGGGTTGGGAATCATCAGGACTGGTTCGCTGGTGATGCGGTCCTTGATTGTTTGAAAGGCGGTTTCCTGTTTTTCTTTCTACTCGAATGGTTGGTCTTTCTTGCTGAGGTCTGTGAGGGGTGCGTTGATTTTTCCGTAGAGTCCGATGAACTTTCGGTAAAAATTGACGAATCCGAGGAATCCTTGGACTTCTTTGAGGTTCGTCGGTGTCGGCCATTCTTTAACGGCTTGAACTTTCTTTTTAGACATGCTGATGTGTCCGGGAGTAATGGTGAATCCGAGGTATTCTACTTCTTGGGTGTGAAATGTGCTTTTCTCGGGTTTAACCAGGAGTTTGGCGTCTTGGAGGGCTTGAAGTACGAGGTGTACGTGCTCCTTGTGTTGTTCCATCGTTGGTGAGAAGATGAGGATGTCGTCAAGGTAGACGACTACGAAGATGTCCACGTATTTCCTGAGAACTTGGTTGATCATGTTCTAGAAAGTGGCTGGGGCATTGGTGAGACCGAAAGGCATGACGAGGTACTCGAAATGTCCTCTGCGTGTTCTGAAGGCGGTCTTCTATTCTTCTCCTTGCTTTATTCTGATGAGGTTGTAGGCACCCTTGAGGTCTAGTGCCGTGAAGTAGTTGGCTCCGTGGAGGAGTCGTTGTAGTTCTTCGATTAATGGTAGCGGGTACCGATTTTTAATCGTCATTTCGTTAAGCATTCGGTAGTCGACACAAAGTCGTAGTTTTCCGTTCTTTTTTAGTACGAACAGGATTAGGCTTCCTGCTAGTGATGTTGATTCTCTGATATAGCCTTTCTCGAGGTTTTCGTCGAGGTATTTGTCGAGGGCTTCTATTTCTGTTAGGTTAAGTCTGTAAATTTTGTTGAACTTGGGTTCCTTCCCCTCCTTAATGGGGATTTCGTGATCGAAATTCGTGTGTTCGGGCAGTCCGGTTTCCAGTTCGGCTGCGAAGAGTTTTTCGTAGACTCTGTATTCTTCTAGGATAGACAGAAGTGGATCGTCTTTTTGTTCGAGATCCGTTTGCTTTAATAGTCGTGATGCGGCTTCTTTCGCCTTGAGGTAGCAGATGTATCGTTTTGCTGTTCTTTGGTGGGTGGATCTGTTTGAGGCCTAGGTTCTGCAGGGCTGCTCAGGGACTAGATCGTCGTTGTCCCAATGGAGTTGGCCTGTTCTCTAATCTATCCGTGGGTTGTTCTTTTCCAGCCATGGTATTCCTAACACAATGTCGTATGCACCGAGTTCGGCAATGTCGAATTGGAGTTGTTCGTTTCGATCTAGGTAACTTATCTCGAGGGGCGTAGTCTCGTTTTTGATAGTTCCTCCTTCGTACTGGACTTGTTCTCCTTCTATGTTGCTGAGCTGGTACGTGTGTTCCTTCTTCTGCTATGGTAGTCGTAGTCGGTTCACCGCTTGGGGTGACACAAAATTCATTTCGGCTCTGCTGTCGATGAGCGCGATGGTTGTCGTGTCGTTGATGGTAACTGCGAGTTGCAGGTGTACTTTCTGGTCTAGGAATGCTAGACAGATGGACCTTGTCGTTGTTGCCTGTCTCGGTCCTTCATCGGTAGGCGAGTCTAGTTTTTTGACTGCTTTAGTTGTCTTGGGTAGGTGATATGCTTCCCTTCTCGTCGTGCCTTCGTGAGGCGATTTTCCTGGAATCGGAGCCTCGGGGGGCTCGATCCTTCTTGTAGGAGTCTGTAGGCTTTTGCCTTTTGGGTTGCGTGGATGAGGCATTCGTCTGTTCGACATTCTTCCCACTTCATGTTTTTGTCGTGGGTGCACCTCATGGGGTATTGTCGGCTGGGGGTGAACGTGGCGATGTTGCCGTCGAACTTCCTGAGTTCCCACCCTGTGAGAGTGTGGGCGGTGTAGACGTTTCGTAGGGGGGTGTTGTCGTATTTCCTGGGTTGGAAGTGGTGTTCGTATTTTTCTCCCATGTGCGTCTCGCAGTGGTCGAAGAAGCACTGGGCCCAAAAGAGGTAGCGATGGCTTGGGTCCGTGATTCTGAGGTAGGGGTGATCTTCGATCCTGAGTTGCGGGGTGTAGTACGTCCTGGGTCCCATGTTTAGCACGCCATAAAGTTCGATGAATTGCTTATCATTGTGCTGATTTACTTGCTTGTGTGCAATGCGTTCGGGGGTGTTGTCCTTCTCGGGTTCCTCTTTAGAGCTGGTGTCGTCTACACTGGGGGTGAGCCCATAGGCGATCTCCGTCTGAGCACGTTGGCGGGCAACGTCACGAGGTTCGTCCGAGTCGTAGGGTGAATCTTCTCCTTCTCCAAACGTCCAGTTGCTGGTGAGACTGAGGATTTGTTGTTTAGTCAGGGGGTCGTGCTGATATTCAGGTTCCTTATCCAAATCTTCTTCGTTCTCGAATTCCCTGATTCGATTCATTTCGCGTTGAACTTGTGCTTCGGAGTCTCTAATCCTTTGTCGGGTTTCTTTATCGTAACCTATGGGATTGTCGTAGGTGGCTTGCCTTGAGGTGATGCGTGGGGCTGACGAGCCTGCGGGTTCAAGTTGTTGTACTTGTAGCCTCCCGTTAAGTTGTTCGGTGGTTTTTCTGATCATCTTGCTGTTGGCCCGGGAGGCCATTGCAAGGGTTTTGCTGGTGGGCTAGTGTCCTGTCATTTCTTTGTCGCTGAGGTGTACAGGGCATTTGTCGTCGTAGCATCCTGTCCACGATAGGGATGCGTGGGGTGTCTTAGTTGCCATACTAGCTTGCTTGGTTCGCTCGGGTACTGGCTTCCAGTTGGGCTTCTTGGGTTGTCCGCAGTCTCTGGCGATGTGTCCTATTTTTTCGCAATTGTAGCACTTGGGGTTCCAAGGTTTCTTGTCGTTGCTCTTGGTAGCGGCACTGAGGTCCATGGGTCTGCTGTGTTGTCTATAGGAAGTGCTTTGTCGGGTGTTGTTCTAGTTGTTGCGGGGTCTGTTGTCGTTCCGCTGGTTGTTGAACTTGTGCTGAGGCTGCTATTGGTACTTGCGTCCTGAGTTCGGGTTTTGTCTTTTCTCTCCTCGTTCCTTTCGTCGTTCGTAGAGGCGGTTGTCGATCTTGATAGCATGTTCGACGTAGGCAAGGAAACTGGGGGGTGTCTCTAACTTGGCCATTTCGTCCTTAACGTCATCTTTGAGTCCTTGGTAGAAGGCGAAGACCTTGCTTTCGTCGGTCATATGGAGTCTTGCAGCTAATCGTCTGAACTCGGCGGCGTAGAGCGTGGCTGACTTGGTTTGTCGCAGGTGTAATAGGTCTCGCTCGGCCTGCCTTCGCTCATCGGGGTCGAGGAAGAGGGATTCCAGGGCTTTAACATAGCCTGCGAAGCTGAAGAAGATGCTCTTCACCTCTTCGCTGTATTTTTCGACCGGGTTGTCGAGCCATTCTTGTTGCAGGGGCTCGAACCAGGCGAGGGCTCTTCCTCGTAGGAAAGTGGCTGCGTGCACCACGCGTTCGGTGTCGTTCTGGAAAGTATTGATGTGGAAGGCTTGGTAGGTCCGTACCTGAACCAAGTGTCCTTTAAGTTGTCCTGGGGTCCCGTCGAAGGTAGAGGGGGTGTTGAGCTTGAGGCGTTCGCGTCCTTCGACTGGGGCGGAAATCACGTTAGCAGCAGCTCGAAGGGTGTTGACTTCCTTCTCAAGTTCCTAAGTCTTGCACGCTTGCTCCTGAAGTTCCTTGAGAGCAGTAGCGTTTTGGTTGAACATGTCGCGCATCTCCTTGAAGTCCTTAGTGGTTTTGTCGAGCTGTCGTTTGAGTTCTTCGGTGTCGTCCTCGCTGTCTGAGTCGTCCTTCATTTTCTGGTCCTCGACTTCCTGGGCTAGGCTCTGAGGAGCTTTTCCTCCAGAGGTGGATGAGGATCCGGGGGTAGGAGACTTGACAGAGGCGCGGGAAGACATTCTGTACTGTTTAGTAGGTATCAATAGTCAACTTACTGAACAGGAGTAATCAAAGTGTTACGGTCAGCTATCCGACAGTAGGGTCTGCTAACAGAAGTTGGGGATTGACGCTAGTAAACAGTATTGTCGTGTCGTAAGTCTGGTTCGTAGGTCGTAGGCTGTGTCGTAGATCGGTAGTCAGAGGCTAAGGTGATCAATCTTAGGCTTAATAAGTATTCGCAGTGAAGGTAAGCTGAAAGTATCCTGAGGATGAATACAAAGTTGATTGCTGAAGAGCTATGGAAGTCTGACTATGAGTCGAGCTCAGGTCATACTATATACAAGTCCGAACAGTACCCTTTGTTTGTTTTACCGTTCCTGATCCTGACGGGGTCCGTTCCTCGTTCATACGGATCCCGTATGTGCCAAGGACGGACTCCGTATTCTTGGCGTACGGATCTAATCTCTTATCTTATCGTCACGTGACTTGCACCATAGTTCTTCCGTTCCCGAGTGAGTCCCTGTTGTTCCCGTGATCCTGCAGTACAAATGTCCTGTTCTAGCCGCCCGACGCCCAAGTGGGTCGTTCAGCTGTTATCCTTGTTTACGGGTCGTAACACTAAGGTCGTTCGATAACAACTACATAGTATCTGTACTTTACTACGAAATTTATGAACTCACAGTATACCGTGTAGCAAGTGCTAAGGTAGGCCTAATATTTAGATTTTTATTGCCTCAGATAACGCATTCTGCAGAATTCCTCGTGTTTCATCGATAGGCGTAAACGTCAGTGATTGAAGGGAACATACGAAGCATTACACTGCCGGTGAGCATTAATGTTAGAGGCCTATACGAGTATTTATGCTTACTTACGTTAGCGTCAACGCCAAGGGTAAACAAGCATAATAACAGTCCAAATTAAGATAAGACAGAACTGGCTATAGGAGGAGTAAGAAAGACAAAGCGCATGGATGCATGAATATAATGGAGTATGAAATGACATCGCGATAGGTGGATAGATGATGGTACATATTGCAGCTTGGCCATAGTAGTAGAGAATAGTCACAAATGAAAAAGGTTGACCGGATAGTGGCAAAGTCGCGAGTATCGAATTTCCACCTGTAAGGAGCTCGCCCCTAATGCATGTTTCTAGATGATTTTCTCCCGCTTCTACTGGGGCGGCTCTAATGAGCCAGGTTTCACGGCAGATCTACAAACCTAATGCAATTGCATTTGGTTTAAACACCCTCTTTCTTGTAGCCATATATTCCGCAGTCAACCCGCACTGCTATGGAAACTGAGAATAACGGTAGGGGGGTTTCTTCCAGCCATAACGACAAACTGGCATTTGCACCGGCAGTCGGTAGGAGAAAGACACATGAAATCAGCATTTTCCAAGAATGGAGTAGCTTGGTCCCGCGGTGGATAGTTCCCTAGAGGTGGTCCGGTTCGATAAGTACTAGTAAGGTAAGGTAGGTTGCGAAATCGATGATTTCTCCGTCAGCTTCCTTGCTGTCGGATTCAAAATCCCTACACTCCACATTTTCCGGGGGAGCAGGACTTGACCATCCAATAATTGAGAGGTTCGAATTCCTTTCCATCGGGAAAACCAGTGCGTTTCAAATGCTTGTGACCTTTTACATTTTGGTCCTCCGTTGGACCTTGTCTCTGGCTTCTCGGAAATGAGTCAGTGGACTTGCTTCTGGGCGGGGCCCACCTTTGGCGCGTTGCCCGACTTGATACTGCCGCGTGGCAGTATGGGGAATGGGTTTAGGAGCTTGTCTTTGGAGCTGATTTTAGTACTTGCTTGTTGGTGTTAAATTTGCAAGTAAAGCAAGTCGCAACTTGCCGGCCTAAGAGAGTCATGGGTCAGTTCCGCGTATAGAGGGAGCTGATGTTCCGCGCGTGGGTATCGACAGACGGCTCCTTGATTTTAGTGTCTAGAGTGCCCACCAATCAATGGGTGGCTTTCCTCACAGATTGATTTCGGTTAATGATCGTTAAGGTGCGACTTGCGAGACGCAACCGAGGTAAACGGAAATGTGGGAGCGGGAATCAGCTTCATGGGAAAGCCGGCTGAAGGTGAACAGCAATCTCTGAGTATCCGGGTGGCTGGTTACTGGAAAAGGCCGCGCACTTGATCACATCCGCAGAGACGAAGAAGTGAGAACTTACACTGCTATATAGAAATTGATAGTTATCCGGTAGCGGTACTATTAAACTAGTTTTTGTTTTGGGTTGTCTGACGCAATCAAGTGGTAAGACTGAGCTTACGAAGGAGTTTGACGGTACTATATGTCGACTTTTCGAACTGTTAACGCAAGTAGTACAGCATTTGTCTAAAATTAAAGAAAGGCGTGCCTAAAACTGGTCTTCAGGGAGTCCTTAACAGATCTCCCGATTCCAGTTACGCTTGGAAATTCACACACAAATCACCATACTAGTTTTCCCATCAGATTTCGCCAGGTCTGAACGAGAAGACGGAATACATCCTTCAAGGATCATCCGACCACTCAACTTACTTGTTAGTCACTTGGAGAAGTCGTCCAATTACCTTCAATATCGGGACTGTCGATCTGTTTTGAACCCTGCGACGATCAGCGTGATAAAGTTTGTTCGGCTTCATTCATTATCTTGGTGTCGATCCTTGTATGGGGGATTAATCTTTGCAGAGGATGATCATTACTTGCGTTCCCGGATCGTTTTCTCAACTAAAGGTTCAGCAGGACCTCCAGTAGAGCTGACCAATCACTTGAGGACAGGGTAGAGACTGTAACGGGGGTTTCAACAGCAATACATCCTCTGATGTGCTGGTTTGGCACTGTTCAGAGGGCGGTCGGGGCCGTGGGGCGCTTACCTTACTGAACTATACTAGCAAAGAAGCGTTGTTCCCTGAGGAGTTGAGTGGGCGCCGCGCACCACATGTGGAAGCCCCTGCAATTTAGTTGGCTAGCGGTGCCCTCCGCCAATCAGAATTCGCCGCGTTTGATGACGTAGGCAGATGTTTTCCTGCGGTGGCTCTTGACCACATTGTGCCCACGGCGAGAATGACGATCGCAAACACTAAACCGACGACGCCTTCGTCTGGCATGAACTCTTTCTCTTCATCGTCAACGGTCGCATCAACATGTCCGAATCACAGCCCTCAGCGCGGTCATCCCGCGTTGACCTCCTCCTACGCCCTGTCGAGCGACCCGTCAGCTACCTGACGCGCGCCGGCATCGCAGCATCTTACCCCCTCCGTGGCATCTGGTACTTCTTGCGCAACAAGGAGTTTTACCCGCTCTTCCTGAGCAGGCTACTGCCTCTATCCATCATCTCTTTCCTTGTATACTTTATCCTTTTTACCTTCGCCTTTTTGCCCCAGTTTGCGTTCTTGGCGATCTTCCATGGATGGGGCGCGTGGCTCAACGCAGTGGTGCTGGTGCTTGGAGAGGGGTTGGTAGTGATCCAAGGCCTCTTCGAGGGGTTTTTCGTGGACGAATGTAGGGTGGATGTTTTCGATGTAGGAATTCCCGGTATCGTCTTACCAAAAGTCAATTGCACAGCTGACAAGTACCATAGGCCACCCTCATCAAGCAATCGCAAACCGAGCTCGTTGCCCCTCATCGAATCCTCTTCCACGATGCCCCGACCGCCGTCAAGATGCTCGGCAAGCCGACGACTTCCGCAGTCTATACCCCCTGGAGTATGGTTCAGATCATTGAGCTCATTATTTTCCTGCCCCTCAACTTCATCCCGGTGGTCGGCACACCAGCGTTTATCATCATCACTGGTACAAGACTGGGCAAGCTCGCCCATTACAGGTGGTTTCAGTTGCGGGGTCTGAATAAGCAGGAGTCCAAGAAGGAGATCAAGGCAAGGACATGGGAATATGTCTGGTTCGGCACGGTGGCGATGACCCTCGAGCTGATACCTGTGCTATCCTTTTTCTTCTTGCTAACTACATCGGCTGGAGCAGCCCTCTGGGCCGCAAGGATTGAGGAGGACAAGCGAAGGCAAGCAGTGCAAGACTTGGTGGGAGATCCTTTGCCGCCTCCGCCCCCTTACGAGGATGATCCTGTTTAGATCTTCTCGTGTCAGTTTATAACTTTTGTCTACCTCGTCAAGCAAGCAAGCAATTCAATGTCTTATTGAACCTCCATTTCACCCATCATCCTGCCTGAACATTACCGCTTTGAGGGACACAGGTACGTGCCTAATCGCTATCGGCATAAAGATTGCACGATATGACCGGCTATTTCCTTATCTTACCATATTAAAGCCCAGGCACTTACTCTTCACTTTCCTTCCTTCTGCAACTCTGTTAGTAAGGCAGGTGAAGGACGACAGCCTCAAGGAAGGCGGGTAGCTGCCGTATGTCCGTGTTCCGACATGCTCTCACTTTCCCTTTTCTTGCAGTTATCACGCAATGGCAAGCACTCAGTAAAGTGTACTTGGAAGGTACCTCAAGCAGATGTTGTTCTTGTACTTTCTCACTCGCGCTTTCCGGTCTTGACGTAACGCAAGGCAATCAGTGGCTGTGGAGAGTTTCAACTCATGCTACATTGATCCTTCAGTCTTGGACTGGCAGTTTGAACATCTTTAGCAGCTCAGTCGCGACCATTCATGATTCTGCGGGAATCGTGCAATAGTTACTGCTTTCATCCACTCATCTTGATGGAACCAATCGTTTTTGTGTAATTTCGCACCTGGTCAGCCTCCACCTCTCGTAGAGTTGAACCAAGATATGGTAATGTTCGTCTGATATCTACTAGCATCGCCCACCTGTACCACCTTCCGGTCCGTCGAAGATATGTGTGCCTACCATTTCAGTAATCCTCTCGCCAAGATAGCTGTTGCCATCCCCGCTTGCAACGGCGTGGTGCCTTCCCCCATGAACTGAGGCGGAAGCTGCATAGCTGCCTTTCTTGACATCGTTGTTGCTCCAATGCAACACCAAGGAAGGGGGTCAAGCTCCTTCTTGCCGTGCCATAAACCTCCTCTCTCTCCCTCGCCCTATTTAATCCTCCAATCCCCCCCTCTTCTCCCAATGCCTTTTCTACCTCACAACATTCCTCAACTCCTCAACTCTTCGTCTCCTCTCATCTCTCTTTGACTTCGTTGTTTCGATCATCAAAACCCACCGACGTCTCCTACGTATCGTACGTTTTCACGCTCTCTACTTCCACTCGTTTGCACAACATGCAAGTCCAATCCCTCGCCGCTCTGACGGCCTTAGGTCTCGCAGGCCTCGCCAAAGCTGGTCCGAATCCTCTTCCATTGTGAGTCTTCCTCTGCACTCTCGATGTTTATGGGAGCCTCGGTGAACTAATCAGTCCAGCCCTGAGCCTGGCAATGGTGCTCCCTTTACCTGTCCTGCAGTTGCCACCCAGACAGTCTTTGTCACAGTTGGCTCTGGTATCAACCCATTTCCCCCTGTTGCTGTTCAGACCATCACTGCAACTGTTTGGCCCTCATTCGAGCAGTCCCAAGCATCGCTTCCCCGTCCCACTCCTGTCCTAACGGTTACAATCGATTCCTATGGTCCCCCTCTCGGTGGTTCTCAATACACTGGCCCCAAACCCTGGGAAACTCCTGTTGTCACTTCTACCGTCATTGTTACAGCTTCTGCTGCCTCCGTTGTCAGTGATCCTGGAAACGCCGGCGGCAACCCTTCTGTTTCTACCATTCAAGGCGGCCAAGCCCCTCCAGCTTCTCCTGGGGATAATGACCAAAGCACACCGACTGTCGTCACTGTCACTGCTGGACAAACAACACCTGCTCTTCCCTGGAACCCCTCGGGACCTGGCGTGAACACCAATGGTATTGTCATTTTCACCACCACGCTCTATCGTGCTCGGCCTGGGTCTGGCACGCCAACTGTCGACACGCTGGTGACGTGCTTCACTGTCACTTTTCCTTCTGCCACCGGCACCAACCCTGCCGGTCTCCCCAATGGAGCTGGTCCCGCCTCCGTCAGCACTGTCATCGTTCCCACAATGGTCCCTGGCCCTGATGGAATCTTGTCCTACTCTCTCCAGACTCTGGTTTCGTCTATCACGCCTGGTACTGTTATCCCTTCGGCCCCAGTCGTGACGACCACCTACACGCTCCCTGGCCCTGGCTCAGCGGTTCAAAACCCCACATCCGTTGTACCTGTCGTCGCCACCCTCACCCTCACTTTCCCTCAACCACTGACCTCAACCATTGCCTCACAATTGTCAACACCCCTTCTCCCGGCTGCCCCTTTCACGGTCGTTACCGTTACCCAAGCTCCTCCGCCATCCCCACCAGCGTCAGTGGTTACTGTCATCTTCACTTCCGGTGTTCCCCCTGTCGGAAGTATACCAGGAGTGCCTGTCAGCGTGGTCACACAAACTGTCATCCAGAACGACCCTATTCCTGGTGGGTATGGCGACTCAGCTCCACTTCCTGGCTTCCCTTCATCTGTTGTTGCAGCAACCCCAGCGCCTGCTCCCGGTGCCCCCGGCGCTCCTCCCTCAGGACCTGCCGTTTCTGCCCCTCTTGTCTCTGCTAGCGGGATTCCCGGCGGGTACGGCGACCTGGCTGTCTCTTCTGCTTCTATTGCCATGCCTGGATCTGTTGCTTCGTTTTCCGTCATTACTCTCTGGCCCACCGCTCCCAGTACCCTTCAAAACACCCTTCCAGGTGCTGGTGCCAGTGAGACCAATGCAGCTCTTCCTTTGACAGGAACTGGATCTTCTTCTTGCACATCGACTCTCCTAAAGGTGTCCACAACAGTCAGTTCCACATCTGTGCTGACCAGCACACTTGTGAACGTCGTCGCCGAGGCAACAACCACTTACACATTCCCCTTTGAGTCTTTGGTTACCTCTGTCGGAACAGCCACAGTCACTGGAGGCGTAATTGGTGGTGAGACTCTCATTAACGGAGGTACCGTCAGTGCATCCACAGTCAGCGATGCCACCATCGTTACCGCCTTGAGCTCTTTGGTTTTGAGCACCTGGGTTCAAAGCACATTGATCCAAAGCACTCTCATCACCACCGGTCCTGTTCCTACACTCATTGAGCGACGCAATATCGAGAAACGCCAGGGCAACTTCACTCTTACTTCTACGGCTCCCATCCCCGTCGCAACACCCATGTGTACTGGAACAACAGAGGTTGGAACCCTCACTTTGGACGTAAGTCACGCATCTGACTCCTTCTTATTCACTCTTTTTGATCACAAATTGCTGACTCCAGTCTCACAGTTTGATGACCTGCCTTATGGGTCTGTGTACAACCCTTATCATCGCTTCTGGTTCTCCAAGGGCTTCATCGTCGGCCCTCCTCCTTCGATGCCGTATCTACCCTCTTCTGGTGGCCGTGTATTGGAATACGTTCCTCCAATGCTGTCCAACAACACCGGGATGTTCTCCAAAGACACTGCTCAGATCGGCATGGGTAAGCTTGCGTCTTTGCCTTGCTTCCGATTCAACTTTTACGGCATGGATCTTGGCTGTGATGCTCGTAAGCCAGACCAACTGTGTGATTTCACCTTCACAGGATACCGCTGGGATGCGGTCCAAGGCAAAGAATTGGAGTTTGTGAGCCAAAATGTCTGGGTGCCGTCTTGCCCTCGAATGAACGATTGCCCTCTCACTCCTTTCACGGCCACTGGTTTCGTTGGCCTCAGCTCTATTCTGGTCACTCTTCGTGTTGACGGTCGCCCTCAGGTGTGGTGGAGTGATGATCTCCAGGTCGGCTGGAGTGACAATGACTGCAACTCAGCTACGTGTCGTCAGCAGCCTGGCCAAAGTATCGTCACCACCGACAATGACCCTGTTTGGTATTGGACACCTCTGGGTATCAGGGTTCTCAAGCCCTCCCGAATCCACAAGCACTTTTGAGTCTTATTCAGCTGATGTGAATTGCATGGCAAAGGGTACTTCGTTAGCAGGAGCTAATGGCAATGCATTTTAGCCGGCTCGCCATCTGGACCGACGATTTCTTGGGAGACTCACAGCAAGGTGGAAAGTTGTAATGAGTAGATGAGAATGGGGGAAATGGGCCAATTGCACCTATGTATTCTAGCACGAGTATTTCAAATGAATTGTTTTGGAGGTCCCACTTGATGGTTTTCTCTCCCTTCGGTGTGTAATGTGTTCGCAGCAATGTCGGCAATAACCAATTCCCATTACCTCAAGAAGAATGAACATGACTAGCTTTGAAGTCGGGTACATTATCTAGGTATTTGACCGTCATTTTCATGAAAACTGTCGCTTTGTTTTTCAACAGATCTCAACAACTTTTTCTTGGGATGGATCTAGGGGGTTCTTTGGTTTCCAAAGAGAAATCTTGAAATACTCCAGGAAGCATTGCTTTTCATCCCTCCCTAACTCGGTCTTCCTGTCAATGTTCTCCTGGATCTGTCAACCTCCTGTGTGGCCTGCTCCATGGCCCTAGCTAGTTGCGTAACGTTTGGCCAGCTTGGCGATGAGGGGCAACCATATCTGAGCTGATTTCTGCTCGCAGTATCCTTGAACGCATCCCCCCTGATGCTTGAACAAAAAAGCTGGGAGACGCGATTGGCGTGACAAGGTTTGTGCTCGCGTATGGGCCGTCTCCAACTGGCTCTGAGTCCACATTTCTGCATCTGCGCCCTTGCCTTGCACCAACAACAGGCCGTTTAGTCGTCTGCGTTACCGTTTTCAGCGGGAGCAAACATTGAAAAAATGACACGGCTGGGCATGTTGCTGTATATAACTTCCCTCATCTGGCTTCCTCGTTCCATTTTTGAAGTAATAATGTTCCAACACATAGCATCGCGGGAAACATTTTACTCCTCTCCCCGCCACCAAATCTTAACCTGAATGGCTTCTATTGCTTCTAGGAACGGCAGAACATCAAAAATGTCGCTCCCACAATCCGCCGTAACCCTAGACAGCACTGCCCAGTTGCCGATAGTAGCAGATACAGCCGCCCCGGATGCCCAGGATTTGATCGAAGCTTCAGACCATTCTGAGGTTAGCGTTCCATTACATGCCTGTTCTTGTCAGAAAGCCCTTGGCTGATTATCAAAACAGTACAATAGCTCTGTAACGGATGACAGAATGTGAGATGGCAATGGAGTTGAAGAGGCTTGTACTGAACCAAACTGTAGTTCGACGTACACCGAATCCATAGCATCTAGCATTGTTGACTACCCGATTGAGAATGGCCGACGTTACCACGCATTCCGAGAGGGCGGTAAGTCACAGAGTTACATCAACCCTTTCCGTCTATATGAGAAAACCTTGAAACTTTTGGCTAATGTAGCTTAATGAAGCGTACCCTTACCCAAATGACGAGGTATGGTGGTAATTACCTAGAGATAAGAGTCAGGCAAATTCTTACATTATGCGCTTATTATGTGTAGGCCGAGATGGACCGTCTGGACTTGTCCCATGCATTGATGAAAAAGATTCTCGGTGGCAAGCTCTTTCAGGCGCCGCTTGAGGCAGAAAAGACCCGTAGGATCCTAGACATTGGAACAGGAACCGGCATATGTAAGCTTCTACGCGAATGGCCGTTGGTCTGTTTCGACACGCTAACAGTGAAATCCCAGGGTCAATCGACATGGGTGATAAATTTCCTCATGCTGAGGTTGAATTTGCCTGATCTTGCAAGGAAGACCAAAGTTAACTAAAAGTCAGATTATCGGGAACGATCTCAGCGCAATACAGCCATCCTGGTAAGCGTGTCTTGCCTTTTTTTTCTGGGCCTGTCAATTGATGCTGACCAGAAGCAGGGTGCCGCCCAACGTCAAGTTCATAGTCGATGATGTCGAGAGCCCTTGGGTTGACGGCGATAACTACGACTACATAATGTGCCGTTGCATGGTGTCTTCAATCAAAGATTGGCCAAGGCTTTTCCAGAACGTATACGAGTGAGTGGTTACCACTAGAGTAATTCGAAATGACATAAGTTAAAAGACCGCAGCCACATAAACCCTGGTTGCTGGGCCGAATTCCAAGATATCTGCATTGACTATTACTCGGAAGACGGCACTTTGACTGGAGACCACATTGTGACAAGATGGGTTGCGGACTTACATAAAGCAGCTGGGATCCTTGGTCGCGATTGCTGTTCTGGCAGGGGACTCAAGGGTTGGGCAGAGGACACTGGCTTCGAAAACATTTTCCACAGGAAGTACAAGATTCCGGTTGGGCCGTGGGCAAAGGATCCCTTGCACCGTGATATTGGCATGCACAATCTAGTCCAGTTGCTAGATGGGCTTGAGGGTTTCACAATGAGGATATTCTGTGGGGTTCTCGGTTGGTCGCGAGATGACGTTCTGGTGTTTCTCGCAGAGCTTCGCAAGGAACTCAAGTCCGGCGTCTATCACTCAATGTTTGATTTGTAAGTGTCCTTGAAAGGCTCAAAGACAAGAAGCTAACCGGTTTACCAGCCATGTTGTCTATGGACAAAAACCAGGATCTGCGCCAGAGCCTTGAACGATTATTCAAGTTCCGAATATTGGACATTCCAAGAGGCTTCATGTGCCTGGGTTATCTTTTGTTACGAAGAGAGTATCTCTTTATCACTTGTCTTCCATACTGTAGACCAGTCATTGCAGAGCTTCTGTGATCATATATGACATCTCCGGCTTTTGCACATACTACAGCTCCTTCTGCTTGTGAGTTTTGGGCTGAACAGCGAAGGGTCCGCTCTTAATTTCCAACTCCGTCTACTTTCATACTTGAGGGTTGGGGAAGCTCTTTCTTTCCATTCATTCTGTTCACTCGTTCGATCTCCTGGTATCTTTCGTTCATTTTGTTTCCAGAATGTTCTTGCTGATGTGCACTACCTTAGTTTATAGATACTCTTCGCCTCCACGTCAGTCAATGACTGTTTGAAACTTTGTCACATGGTTGGAAAGTCACAGAACAATGCGTGTATTTCAGTTTACGTCTCAATCATCTGTGTCTTTTCAGCATAGAAGCTATCACCTATTGGCTACCTCGATGGTGATTGGCTTGGCTTGGCCTGTGTGCCGTGCGGGCCGCCCTCCGGGATGTGGAACCGGACCCGGCCGATCGACACCCACTAAGACATGTCATCCAATTGCAGAAGCCAAAAATGATGCACGTCACCACCGGCTATTGAAAACTGCGGGACAGCCAGCTCGCCAACCCCGGGCCAAGGCACCTTCACGCTTTGACTGTAGCGTAATCGGCGAAAAATCAAAATTACAGAGACGCAAAATTACACGGAGCGTCGCTATTGCGTTGCATCGGCGTTCTAATCCACTCAAACCCCGGGTCATTCACCTCAGAGCGGAGCTGACCAACCCGGCCAAAACCAAGTTCGCCGATGGTTAGTGCAGTAAACATGGAAAAGTCATGACTCAGATAGCCTTAAGTAACTACCTAGTAGCCGCATTTTCTCGGCCTTTGCTGCGCACCTGCGGCCAGAAATGTATCGCAATATTCAGTGAGCACTAGGAGCAGCAACGAGAATTGTTCTGGTAACAGCGTAATGATCCAGTGACTCGAGCCTATTTGAATTGTTTAATATCAGTGGAACATGAATCCTCGAAGCTTTTTGCATTGAGATTTGTTTGGTCACATCACAACGTCCATTACACACTCTTTTCCACCAAAAAGGCCATGACCACACCCTCACCGCCATCCTCTGAACCAAGCGACGATGCTGAGAAGCAGATGTCGCAAAGGGCGAATGGCGTCGCCGACCAAGATAAAGTCAGTTTTGAAAAGAATGAAAACGACGAGGAAAAGTATCCGGGAAAATATGCAGAGAGCCCTGCCACCGTCTCGCCATCGGCGGGCAACGGCGGCGACCCCGACACATCACCTGACGGCACAGATTCGAGAGCCGACCAGGAACCCGAAAACCTCGTGGACCGGGTCCTAAGTCGAGTAACAACGCGATCCAGCATTGGACCAGGCCCACCTCCCGATGGAGGCGTCAAAGCATGGCTAGCAAGTTAGTTCCCCTTGGTGTCTTTCAGAGCAACTTGACCTGGCTCACGCAATAACCCTAGTCTTTGGGACACATCTAGTTATCATGAACACCTGGTAAGCCTGAATCAGACTCAGTCACAAGCTGTCTTATCCTCATAGCTCACAGGGGTATTGTCAACTCGTACGGCGTGTTCCAACCTTACTACACAACTACCCTCTCACGCCCGCCATCCGACATCGCCTGGATTGGCTCTTTCGAGGTCTTTCTGCTCTTCTTTGTCGGCACCTTCACTGGTCGGCTCACTGATGCGGGCTATTTTCGGTCTCTGTTCTTCGCTGGCTTCCTTCTGGTTGTGCTAGGCATGGTAGCCACCTCGTTCTGTACACAGTACTGGCAGTTCTTCCTCGCTCAAGGCATCTGCATGGGCCTTGGCAATGGCTTCCTTTTCTGCCCAAGTCTCTCCACCGCTTCGACCTACTTTGACAGGAAAAAAGCGCTGGCACTGGGCTTCGTATCAATCGGAAGCTCAACAGGAGGGATGATTTATCCTAGCATGGTGAGGCAGCTGCTTCCCAAAATCGGCTTCGGATGGACTATTCGGGCCATTGCTCTTGTGCAGTTGGTGACACTGCTCGTTACGGCGCTCGTCCTGAAGCCCAGGATCAAGCCGAGAAAGGCAGGAAGTCTGGTTGAATGGGCGGCTTTCAAAGAGCTGGAATACACTTTCTACGCCGTCGGTTCGTTTCTGGTATGGGCTTTCGGTTGACCCTCGTTACTTTGACAATTTAACTCTCACTAACGGGTTGCTATAGAATTACTTGGGTGTGTTCTTTGCATCATATTACATAGCTTCCTACTCCCGCGACATCATCGGGCTAAGCTACACTTCATCGCTCAACCTTCTCCTACTGCTAAACGGCACCGGCGTTCCAGGAAGACTCATACCAGCCTACTTCGCCTCCTACTACGTAGGCACTGTCAACATGTATATCCCCATGTCTTTCATTTCTGGTCTCATGATGCTATGCTGGCCTGCCGTATCTTCCATAACTGGTCTGTACGTGTGGACCACGTTCTACGGATTCTTCACAGGTGCAATCCAGAGCCTTATGCCGTCAGGCATTGGCACGCTGACGGCGGACCCGAGAAAACAGGGTACCAGAATGGGCATGACTTTCACCATCATCAGCTTCGCGGTGCTGATTGGCCAACCTATCGCTGGTGCGATTATCTCAGCTCAGAGTGGCAGTTACGTCGGCGCGCAGGTATTCGCAGGAGTTTGCATGCTTGCCGGCATGTGCTTCCTTATCGCTGCCAGGATGGCCAGAGCAAAGAAATCTGGGAACTTATTATGGACAAAGGTCTAGAGGAAACAAGCACGTTTTATGTCACAACCCTTGTTGTTTCATATTTTTGTTGTCACCTGAGGTGGAAGTTTGACTGCTGATTCAGTCACCGTAGCGGTACATTATCACAACAATACTTGCTCCTTACAAGCTATATATCACAAATAATAACAGACGTAATACTACTACATGAGTCTAACAGTCGTTATCGGGAGCATTTTGGTTCAGACTCATAAGCTGTTGAATAAATATCTCATAATGCGCAATGTAGACAAAGCTTCAAGACAGACGCCTTTTTGCAAAGTGGACCTCTTTCCTTCCTTGTGAGACAAGTCAAAAGATAACCACAAATCCTGGAAGAAGATATGTAGGGTGGATATGAATCCTAAGATTGTGTTCGCAGAAGATACGATAGTTGGATGGTTATTGTAAGCATTACCGCTGGAGTGAACTTGCTGCTTTCAGCTGCGGTCGGGGCTTTGCAAACTGCCTTGGGTGAGGTGGGTAGTGATATTCAAGCTGATAACCTCTGATCAACTACGGACTTTGTCTCATCGTGTCAACTGATATGCATGGAAAGGCAATCACTCTATGAAAATCACATTCAATACACCATCCCGACTCATTCAAGCGCTCATTTCGCACCATGTGCTTAAGACTAAAAGCCACAATGCTCTTGTCATGATTCAAGTTCACGAAACGCAATAGGTATAGGTAAACAGCCAGCGAGCTCCTCATAGAATCTGAGGTAGTAGATCATGAAGATAAGCAAAGCTCCAGAAGAGAAAACACCGACCATTCATCCCTCTCGAACCCCTCCGTTGCGACTGCAGCATCCAAATGCCGGGATACAGCACTGCTGGCAAAGTAAGTTCAGGGCTAATAATAGCCGTTGGCTGAGGCACAGAAGTCCTGTGTGCAGCCGCAGTAATCCAACATAGAGATATGTGACGAAAACCACAAAAAACGGACTTTCCCCGCACTTCAACCGTGGCAAAATCGCCATATCTTCTCCCAACTTGTAATATCAAGCAATTCGTCTGTCGGTATCATCAACCATGCGGGAGGACCCAATAATGCCCCGGCTGGCCAACTCCCTACTTGAGGTTCCTGAGGACTGCCCTACTTGACCGATGAAAACATCAGTCCCTTCCACAAGAATTGGGGTTTCAACATCTACCGCACTGCGTATGGCGGCCCCGAGTCCGAAAGAGCCGGGCAGGCCCTCGTTGACAATATCCGGTCCCAAATGTGCACCCAGATCGAAAATCGATACGATGACAAAGTTGAAGTCGATTCAGCAAAGAAGCTAATATCACTTTCCCGTCTTAATCTACGTTCCGACCCCGATGATCCTGAACTTGAGGACGCAAGTTTTGACCACTTGCGCCGGATCCATGCGGATAATATCAGCACGGGAAAGGCTCTCCGGGATGTGAACTGGGAGCTATGCAGCATCTTCTTCGTCATCGACAAGGAGATGCTTGCTGATGCAGCTACTTGTGATTTTTGGATTAAACGTGTCGAGGTCAACTGCACGCCTCCAAAGATTGACGGGAGAGGGGGTCATACACTAGCATACCCACCTAGGTGGTCATATGTGGCTAACAGCAAAATGCAACCGCAGCGAATTCCCGATGCGGGGTCATGCTTTGTAACTGTCTGTGAACCTGAACAGACAATAGTTGATTATTACACTCTTTCAAGGTACTTTCGACCACTGAAGCAGTCATGGGTTACGAAAACAGAAAACAACGCTCGTGACGTCCTCACAGACGAAGGCCTGCCATTGATGAATCTTTTAGCACTAAAAGTTGATCTTCCATTTACACAAAGCAGTTAACTCCTGGCAACATTCTCATGTTTGTATAACCCTTCCGTAACTGCCATCATCCTACCAGTCGTCTTCGCTAACGGCCACTTTATACGAGCATACTCACCAAGCTATTTCCTTGATAATAACAATGGTCCATCAGCTGTATCGTATTCCGTACACAGCATCTTGCATTCTTAACTCATCGTTTTGTCAGCCATCGAAACTGTCGCTGAAACTGTGTTATTTTCTGCCTCGAGATTTGTCGGCTTTTCTCGGGGTCTTCTCATAAGGATCTGTTTTTATCCTAGTCGTCTGAATCGTAGGTGCACAAACAATGGAGTCTTGGTCTTTGTGGTCAGAACCGCCCTGTTGTATGGGGAGTTGGTTGAGACGTTCTCTCAGGGCGTTAATCTCTTGGCGAAGATTTCGAATCATGCTATCTTGCGACTTGATTCTGTCCTCCTGAGCCTGGTGTTTCTGTTTCGTGATCATGTTTAGAGACTCTTGCTTTTTTTCGAAAGACTCGTGTTGCTGCTTCACAAAGGCAGCCATGTCTCTCAGCTCCTGAGTTAGCTCTTGTGCATTCCGCATCAAGGTTTCACAACTTTCAACCTTATGATTAATCAGCTCCAGATTCCCTTCAAGCTCACGTCTGAGCTTGTCAGAGAATTCTTCGTAGAGCTGTACGCCTTGTGTCTCTTTTTTCTTCGCCTGCACGTCATTGTCGGACGCGTTGCGAAGGTTCTTCAAGAGGGCGATCATATTGTCGAGATCCGTAGGCGCAATGCCTTGAGGTGGCGATGGCTTGGTAATCGACGGCATGAGAGAAGCTGGTGAAGTGAGAACTTGCTGCAGCTGTTGAGGCTGTTCTATCTTCTGAGCCTGCAGGGGTTGGGGAAGTTCTTGGACCTGTGCCTGGCGTTGAGCGGGCCCTTCGGATACTTTCCGTGAAGCTGATACCTGATGTTCCTCTGTCTGATTGACTTTCTCACTTGATAGGTTGGAAGCCTGGAGATGCTTGATTGCTAGTACAGACTTTGGGTGAGTGGGTTGGGTAGACCTCCGCATCTTGTACAGCTTGACATCTTTGGTTTCCGAGTTCGGAGTGTTGTCAGTGTCGCGTCGTGACTTGATAGTGCTTTTGGAGGAGCCATTGTCGTGGCCGCTATGAAGGGCCCTGGGCCTGCTTTGAATTTCACCCGTGGTAATGACATGGCATCTCCAATGCATTCTCTGCCACCTAGTAAACTCCTCCTCATTGATTTCCTTTGACCATCGTCGCAGTTCATCGTGTATATGCAAGAAGCATGCCTTGATTGCTTCATTTTTGTGCATGCGATTCACGATGGTAGCGGCAAGAAATTTCTTTTCTCTGTCATTGTCCTGTTGTTTAGCAATGCACCAGGCAGCCCAGATTTGTGTCGTCCTAGCGGTGTTCTCTTGTCGCTTAACGCTGTGTTCAGGGCTCGCTTGCTCGGCTAATACCATGATGGCGACGGCACTGCGAACGATGGGATGGCCTGGACCCGAGACAAAGACGGAACGAGCGACAATGTCTTTGGCATCCTTACCATACTGATCAGACAACTGAAGTGAAAGTTCGCGGCCACGACCAACCTTGGGAGAGGTGACATGGCTGGCCAGTTTGGCGATTTGAATTGCATATACACGCTGGTTCTCTTCCCAATAGCTATTGCGAAACTCTCTCTCGAGATTATGTTGATGAACAAGATCGAACCATTCCCGCAAAGGATTCTTGGTCCAGTTGTCCATTCGAATGAAAGCCTCGGCCTGAAGATATCGTTTCAGACTGACAAGAGACTCTTGTACATTCTTCAGAGCGCCCTTGGTAGTTTGATGGAACCTGTTGTTGCACAGGCTGCGTCTTTCTTCCTGTTTGCACTTGGCAATTTCCTCGACAAGTTCATCAAGGAGATATTTAAGAGATGGTGTGGACATTAGTTCTCCACGCATGGCTCTTCTGGCTTCATCCTCGGGGTAGTTGAGTTTCAACTTCGACGAAGTAATCTTCTGCCTTTTCACGATGTTTTCGTTGGTGATATCATCTGCATCGTCGTCACTATCACTGAAAATGCTGCGAACTCTCTTTGAGGAAACCTGCGATGTTGGCCCCCGGCTCGAACCAAAAGTAACTTGGGCCATGATATCTCTTCTAGTCTGTCCAAGTTCGAAGTCAATCAGGCTGACACTATTGAGGTATTGTAGAAGACAAGGCATGCAAGCAAGCGCTGTGAGGAGAAGATGAAAGAACATGGGATGCAGGAAGGTAAGGGAAAAGAGCGCAGCAAAAAGAGTCCAGAGGAAGATACAAAAGATACTCACTCCTTGCGGGGTTTTATGACGACTTTGGTTGGTTGAGGCAAGGGTACAATCAGAAAAAGAGATGTCGTTGTGACGGGGTAGACGCGTATGAGAAAAAGAAAGATGACGAGAATAGCGAGGTTGAAAAAGAGAAGATCAAAACAGAGACACGACAGTTCAGTAAACGCGTATTTTAGTTTGTGGTGATTGCCTGTTTTGATTAGTAAAGTGTTTTGTTGAACAACGGAAGGAGTGATCTGAAGGTGAGGAAAGTGCTTCTGCAGGTCTAGCCACGGCCCTCCTTCTCGGTTTGAATGCAACTGACCTCAATGGCAAGGAAACACACTATTGTCTGACACCTGCCCCTTTCATCGAGTCAATTCGGCTAGAAAGATGCTATTATATGCAGTACACGAAAGCCACTCAAGAGGAATTAAAAAGTAGCATAGACGCCAACAAATTTATACCCGAAAAATAAATCGACATGATGATCTCTACGTCTCGCCAACACCACAAAGTAGCAAACGATTTATAAGACTTCAGCCATGAATCAAGACGGTTAGTTGCAGAATTACAATCAACGATTATCTAGTTATAGATGCTTTCCCTTTATGACAGCTTATCGACTCTGCACAAGTTGTTTGCTTTAAATTGAAGGGCCAATAGGAGAGAGAAGTGTCTGCGATCTCCCACCACCCCATGCTTTTACTAACCAAGGGAGATCTTTCTGTTCTCATTGCAATGATTTTCAATAAGACGAAGTAGGCAGATGTTTTTTCAAGCGAGGTCATTGTTATCTACATCGGCCACCTCATGACGTCGTGCCCTATTCTAACATCCGGGCCATGTAGCATGTAGGTGACTCGACATCATCTTTAGCTCCTTGAACTATGAATATCAAATCATTTCTCAGAAAGATATCTCCCCTAGCCATGCAATCGAAGACGGTAAGAATGGCAGCAAAACATGATGATGGCGCGGTTTCACGGGTAGCTGCATCACCTCAACCCCAGTCTCCTCGTCCCCACATCCCACGAAGCCATCAAATGGGCAAGAGAGTAAACCCAGTCAAGAGATTTTACGTAGAAGAAGGCTTATGCGCGCAGTGCTGTTCCACGGTAATGTACCGGATATCGACTCCAAGATATTGCCGCCTGCCGTCATTAGCACATACATTGAATACACCGCCATCCACCAATACCATCATCCGGCCGCATTAAGCCATCCCACTACCGTTCCACTTCTTCAAATGACATCCAAACCATTCTAAGCATGTTCATCCCACCATGTCACAGCGTGTAATCCCACCGGCTTCGCAGCCCTTCGGTCGCAGCTCACATAATCCAACCGCCGGCGCCGGTGGGATGCCCTCCCCTTCCCACGTCCAACCAACTGCCTCTTCACCCAAGTCAAACTTTCAAAAGGCAACTTCTTGGCTTAATTCGGCGGACAATCAACGTACAACAAAGTCCGACGTCGAGAATATAACTCCAGAACTTCCCCGCCATGAAGACCAGAATTGCTCTCATACGACACAACAACAGCACATCCAGAGCAAAATGTCTTCCGCACCGCTGAACATTGAAAACCCCGTCCTTCCAAAGGGCAGCACGATCGTCGTTTCGGGCGCGAACGGCTTCATAGCAAGCCACATCGCCGACCAGCTTCTCGCCCAAGGATACCTCGTACGTGGCACGGTTCGCAATCCGTCAAACACGCGTTGGCTGCTCGACTATTTCGACAAGACTTACGGGAAAGACCGCTTCACCCTCCACGCCGTGCCCGAGGTAACCAAGGATGGAGTCTTTGACGAGGCTTTGAAGGGTAAGCCAGCCAGCCAACCACCCATCCATCCGCCTTGACCTGTCCAGGCTTCCCGTCACCCTCACTCCGTTGACGATTTACCATTTTAACGGGCTAACAAAACGCATGCAGGCGCCGACGGCGTGATCCACACAATAGCGATAACAAACATGGACCCGGACCCTGAAAACGTGGTGCCTCCAAACATCGCGGCAACCCTATCCATAGCCCGGAGCGCCGCCTCTTCTCCCTCGATCAAGCGTTTCGTCTACACTTCTTCCTCGGGCGCTGCCGCGATGCCGAAGCCCGGCGTGCCGTACGAGGTCAACCCAGACACTTACAACGAGGAGGCAGTCGCCATCGCCTATTCCGGAAAAGGCCCCAAGGGCATGGCGGGAGGCTACATTGCCTACTCGGCCGCCAAGACCAAGGCCGAGCAAGCGCTGTGGAAGTGGTACTCTGAAGAAAAGCCCGCGTTTGTTTTGAATTCGGGTGAGTTGTGATCCAGTGCCGCCGTGAAAAGGAGGGAAAAGTAGTTGGGTCTTGTTAACCTTTGTTGAGCTTTAGTCGTACCCAACGCCGCCCTCGGTAAAGTGCTCATTCCAGAACACCAAGGCTTCCCAACAGCTGTCGGAGTGCTCAAGAGCCTCTGGCAAGGCCACCTCTCCCCGGAGTTCGTTGCCATGTTTCCAGCTCGTAAGTCCGACCCGCACCACTTTCAAATTGTTCCACCCTCAACATGCAGCGTCTTTCATTCCCTCAACCTTGGACGTGCGCTGATATGTTTCTTTACAGAGTGGTACTGCGACGTAGTCGATATCGCCCGCATCCACATTGCCGCTCTGCTTTTTCCGGACGTCAAATCCGAACGTCTCATCGCTTACGCGGGCCGCTTCAACATTAATGATATCCTTGCCGTCTTCCGAGAGGCTCAGCCCGGCCGCAACGTCCCTGCTGATCTGCCTGATCTTGCCTCCGACAAGGGCAAGATCGACAATAGAAGGGCAACCGAGTTGATGGAGCGCATGCTCGGAGGGAGGACTTGGACCACCTTGAAAGACTGTATCACACCGTTGGCCGAGCAGTACGCCTTCGCTGAGGCTGTGCCAGAGAAGTAGCGACAGGTCTATATGCACGGCACTCTTGGAGATATATCTTAGTACTGCACGCTTTCTAGCTATTCGATGTTTCTTAACTCCGTCACACTCCAGGAAACAATGAGACGATTAGGGATAAGGGTGAGAGCAAGGATTCATACGACGATGAAAGAGACAACATGGAAGACGAGGGACATGGTCGAAATTCTTTCGATTGTCTATCGGGTGTTGTTGTTGTACTCCCGCTGGCTATCCGTGGTCATACAGGAACCCTATCTACATGGAACGCTACAGCTAGCCCAGTATCGAAGTGGAAAGCATCATGTCATCAAAGTGGCTATGGTATCTGAGAGAATTTTTACATCACAATCTATTTGTTTGGTTAGTAAACAGTCGTTACGGTAGTAAGAATGACAACACTTACGCAGTCCGATTCATCCTTGCCCTTGGGAATGCCCATCGCCTCAAAGGTCGCAGGTCCCTGGCCTGTCGTCTGTTTCTTTGGAGGAGGCATGGTTGCGGCGCTAGGTGCCGGGCTAGGCTTCTGCTGGGGTCGCGGTTGTGACGAGGGCGGCGCACTGCCTACGCGGCCGGGCTGGCCTTGTTCAGCAAGGTCTGGCCGGTTGGCGTAGGGTCTGGGAGCTCCACCCGGTCCAGGCTGGGGACGGGGGTTGCCAGAGGGACTGAGCGGCAATGAGTCAACACGCGGAGCAGGGCCTGGTGGTCCGCCGGGCTGTCTGCCATAGCCGTATTGCTCCGCAGGGGGGATTGACGATGTTCTTGGGCCGTAGTCTCGGCCAGGTTGTGATGGTTGTGCGGGCTGACCGTAATCGCTTGGTCCATAACTTCCTTGCTGGAATGGGGGCGATGGGTGTGGCTTGGCGTATTGAGGGTTCTGCTTGGTAAGCTTGTTCGCAGCCGGGTTGGCAGGAAGTCCGGGAGAAACGGGGTATGGCTGTGTGGTGGCGGGCCGAGCTCCGGGACCCGGGCTTGGTTGCCTGTATGCAGATTGGTCCCATCCACCAGTCATGGGACGACCCCGAGGATCAGATCCAGCAGGAGGAATCATGTTCCCCATCGGCTGCGAAGGACGCACGTTGCCAGCGATTCCCTGAGGCGGGCCACCTGGTCCAGTACGGATACCGAAAGCGCTGCCTGGGCGGTCAGAGTGCGGGCCGGCAGGAGGACGGCCGCCAGTGTTGTAATGAGGAGAGAGCTGTGGTCCAGCTCCGGGTCCGCGGCCTGGCCGATCGTCTTCGGGGTATGGGGCTGTTGACTTTGGCCGGCTAAGATTGAGCGGTGCTGGCCGGTCATCTTCGGGGTAGGGTGCCGCCGACTTGGGTCGAATTGCCAAGTTGGCATCGAGGTTGACGTTGAATGCATTCGGTCTGTTGCCCATGCTGCTTGGCCTTGAGGGATCAGGGAAATCAACGTTGTCTTGAGCAATAGTTGGCTGAACTCTCGGAGAGGGGTGGGGTGACGTCTTAGCAGAAGTGTTCGTCGGATATCCGGGGTGGGCGTCAGTAGGGGTAGCAGGAGCACTCTCCGAGACCGTTGGCATTGCCTGCGGCTGCTTGAAGCGGTCGGGTCGTTTACCGCGTTGGGACCCATGCTGCGATTTGATTCTTGTAAGTGTTGTCGTTTCGTGATCGCTCTTGGTCAAACTCTTGGAATGATCTAGAGCATCGAGTCTACCAACGGCGTCCTTGTTGCCGTGGTCCGCTGCGGCTTCGTACCAGAATCTTGCCTGACGGAGATCTTTAGGCACATGAACACCGATTTCGTAGTAGTATCCCATGGCGAACTCGCCTGTGGGCAGCTTGGCGTTGGCAGCGTCCTGAGCATACTTAAATGCGAGCTGCTCGTTCTTGTTGAAGATACCCTCATAGCCGAACAAGAACCAACGACTAACACCAAGCGCAGCCTCTGGCTGACCTTGCTGAGCCGCAAGGCCATAGTAGTGAAGAGAATATGCGGGGTTGAAGTCGCAACTCAACTGGCAGAGCTCGTAAGCCTGGCCCATCTTCAGCTGGGCCTTGGCAAACCCGAGGTATGCCGCCTTCTCGATGTACATCTTGGCGAGCGGCAGATCGGCGGGGAGCAATGCGTCGGGGACTTCGATATCGGGCAAGTCCTTCGCGAGGAGCATGCCGTAGACATAGGAGCCTTGTGGCGCATCCTCGTCCGATAGGTCTGCGGCTTCCCTAATAAGGTCCAAGCCGCGCTGATAGTCCTTCGGATGGTTATGCTGGCCGAGCAAACTCATCATACCCAAACGGTACATAGCCGCCGAGTCCTTGAGCCGCAGCCCAAGGTAGTAGTGCTCTACTGCCTTGCTGTAGTCGTTTGAGTTCTCGAACAACATGCCCAGGCGGTATTCGGCACGGGCATAGCCGAGCTCTGCGGCGCGCGTGTACTTTGCGTATGCATCTCTCTTGTCGGGACGGCAGCCAAACTTGCCAAACTCGAGCCACTTTGCTCTCATAAAGAGCGCCTCGGGGTGTTCTTGGCCCACCAGGTACTCCACGATGTTGATTGCATCGGTTCGCAGCTCGTGCTCAACTTTTGGTGTCTGGCGACCGCTCTCAGGGTCTCTAGACCTCGCTTCTGAGACTATCTCGGTCCAGGCTAAGGTGTCGCGAGCCCAGGAAAGCTGCATAGACACGTTGTTGGAGTGCAGGACATGCTCACGGGCGTTCCACAGAATCTCCTCCTTCTCCTCATCGGTGGGGGGTATGTTGTCGCCCTTCACCTTGGGGAAAGGAGAAAAGGAAGGTGCTGCGCTGGGCCGCATGGTATGGGGGTTGCCGCTTGCACTGTCCTCGTGGAAGGGCTTGTAGCTGTCGGACGAGGGTGCTGCACCGGACTGGTTGGTGTACCCTTTCGGTGGTAGAGCAGGCGCACCAGGGTCGGTGGGCTTGAGGACGGAGGACAGGGACGGCTCGCGGCCGTGTCGGTTGACAATATTGGGGTCTCTGCGGTTCGGATCGACTTCGCGGGCTTCAAGTTCCATGCGTTGGAGGTCGTTTTGCATGTTCTGGGGGACCTGAGGCGTTACACTGGAGAAAGAGCGCAGTCAGCAACAGGCTGAGAAAAAGGGAACAAAGACTGGGCGGCACAGGACGGTGGGAGCCCCATCGCCAGTTCCAACAAGCGGACAGAAGGACCCATGGTTGATCCGCCCTAGATTAAAATGAAAGAATACGCGTACCGCTGAGGCGAAGGTGCAACGACCTCCGGCATATAGTAGTCGTCGAACCCTCCAGGAACGAATGTTGCGCCGAAGTTTGACATCTCGTCAGTTGTGCTTTTGGGCTGAGATGCAGCTGCATAAATAGGAGGTTAACAGTCAGCGGGGGGTTTGACTCGAATGACGTTTAGGTTGGAGCCACCGTCAGCTTTATTTTTTTTTTTTCGGTCACTTTGCCTGTTAGGCTGCTTTTGCTTTGCTGACACTGCTGTGGCCGTCCGCCTTCTGGAGCCTCCGAGCTGCTTTTTTTGTGCTGGGTTGTCTTCTGAGAGTCTCTTATTCTCTGAACCACACCTAGCAAGGGTCAGGCAGGGGCGAGAATTGGCCGGGGGGGAAGGGAGGGGATAGGCGAAAATAAATAAAAAGGAATAAGTAGTCAGGCTGACCAAATTGTGGCTGTCTGCAGTAGTTGTGTTGATGGCGATAGGGTGTGGGAAAAACAAGTGATGGGAATCCAAAGTGCAGTCTATGTGTGCTCTTGCGTTCTCGTTCTCGTTTTCTTCTTCTCCTTCTTCCTCTTGTTCTCAGCTGAATCTCTAGCTTCGCTCTCGCTCTGCGCTCACTTTCTGAATGGTCAGGGACTTGGTCTTGAGGCAGTGACACTGAGGGCGTCCGGAAGCGGGGTGGAGAGGGACGAAAGCTCAGAGCACCAGAATTCGCGACGGCGGGCCTTGTCTTTTTAGCGTGCAGAGTTGTTGTCCACGTCCCCTTTTTCTCTTTTGTGCCCAGTCTGGCTAGTGAAACATTGGAGCTCTGTCGAACGGGTGTGCGAGGTGCTGGAGTCGCATCCCTCTTCTTTAGGTCAGAGGAGGGGCGGAAATGTATCTGTCCCCCCAATCTGGCCAGGAGCGGGACTGACCAGGGAAGTTATAGAGATGGAGGGGTTCATCAAGATGGCTTCTCCACCGCCCAGACCGCAGCAGCACAGCACCCAAATGGCAGCCGCTAGGACGCTGTAGTGTGCTGACAAGCCGCCCATTGGCTTTTGGGTGTGCGCTGCGACAGGGTGCAGCAACCTGAAAGTTGGAATGGTACTTCGTCTGTACTTTCAAAGTGGGCGCAGCAGGGGGGTGGCCAGTCTTGGTGATCAGGTACCGAAAGGTAATCGAGAGTTTTCCAAGGATGAGGCATGTAAGATGGGCGATTGCATTGGAGACCTCTTTCATCATTTGACGGTTATTCATCCGGCCCATGGTTAGGATGGCGTATCTGGCAAGCATGAACAGCTGGCAAGACAGTTTGTGGACGCCCAGTGAGCCGGCCAAAGAACGAGAGGGGAGCGATGGATTGGTAAATTATTGTAGCGGAGAGCAGCCATGATCCCTTTCGCGTTTGGCATGTGCACACAGATGACATATAGCATGCCTCAAGAGACCACCCCCTGTGCATAAAGGTGCTTGGTCGTTTGTAAGTATTTTGCTTGCCACATGGCACGATGCCTTTTAGATTGTTGAAATTGATTGGTGGGAGGTGTCGAGGTGCCAGGGAGCCCAGAGAGGACGGAGAAAGACAAAGAGAAGAGAGAGACCCCAGTAGAGCAGTATCACCAGCAGATTGAAAAAAGCAGCCTCAGAAGCTCCATCAACTAGACAAATTGAGGTACCTCAATAGATTGCAGCCGGAAGCTTGAAGCATGGGGGTGGAAATGGGACATTACAGCTCTTCACTTACCGAGTTGCTCCTCATTAATTCGATGGCCGGAGATGGAATACTGTTCAGGCGCAGCGGTATCTCCACCGTAACTGTTTCTGCCGGCGCTCTGTGGAACCCGACCGGCTGCCGGCTCGTGTCCCTGAACGAGCCGCGCGTATGGCGCCGTAAAATAGTTCGTCATGTTTTATATTATCGTGGCGAAGAAGGACAAGGGTCATCTACTGAAATAAGTTATGGAGGTAGACGAGATGGGAGGAGCTCAGTGCGGTGGGTGGCCTGTACTCGTAAGCGTCAAAAGACTATGCACGTGGCTTGCATAGAAGAATTCCTCGAGAGAAAGACGGGGAAAGAAAATAAAAATAAAAATTGAAGAAGCACTTGAAATGTTGGGACGTAGACAAACTTAAGCTTTGGAGCTGTGAAAGAAAATGATTCTGTGACTTTGAATGGTGTCTTCCTTCACTACAGTAGTAAACTCCCAAATAAGGAAAGAAACAAACAGCCCAACCAGCAACTCTCAGCTACACAAAGCCCTTACCTAACCCATGGAGAGCAACTTCCTTCCTCCCATGGTGCAGAGAGTACAGTGTGAGATATTCTCCAAAAGGGATCCGAACCAGCCATACGCGTACCAGTGTAAAATCACCCGCCCCCCCCTAAAGATAGTTAAAAGTAAGCCGCGGGGTGCGCTGCAGTTCAGGCAGCTGCATTGGGCCCAACAACGACGCTTCTAGGCGCCCTCTTTCCCCCTCCAGAAGCCCCTCAGTTGGTCAATGAGCCCATGTTCATCCAATTTACTATCCTCATAGAGCAAAGTGTACATTAGTATAGTGACAGATCCTCCGCCATGCGGCCCAAGTCCCGCCTCTACATATTCTTACCCTTTGCAGATAAAACCAAGGCATCTTTCTTTTTCCTTCTTTTCTTGATATTTCGTCGCCCTCCTCAAACGACATTGACAACCAATGCCAGGGGTCGTGATATTACTTTTGATCGGCGCTTTGAGGCCTTCTACCCCCCATCGCAATAGGTACAAGTCAGATACTTCCGACAAGTCGAAATGCAAAATGCACTCTCAGTCCCTCCACTTCGGGTCCTCCTGTTTCCCTTCCGGCGCCCGCTGCTCAGCCACAACATTAGTAGTACCAGATCCTGTTGCTATGTTTGGAAACACTGTCGCTGTTCAGCAAACCAAAAAGGGTAAGCAATTGGATCCCGCCGCTATTTGTTCTACCCTTGGACCTTGGTCTGCTTGGGGGCCAACCCTTCGCAATCGGAACCGTGCATTTCGTAAACTTCTCTCTTCTATACCAATATGCCGAGGGCTTTCTTTATAACCCAAAACTCCCGCTAACGCAGGGGACCTGGTTTGAACCTGGTTGGAGAGAGAGGGGCAGATGCGGGAACCTATCACGGCACTCAATAAGAAGGGCTGCATATTTGGGGCTATTTCGAGCCCTTCAGCAGTGGGTGTCGAGGCCAGATTTGACTGCTTTGTCTGGTCCTTTAGGCGGACGTGCCAGCATCACACAAATGGTAAAGACAGAGAGAGCGAGCGAGCCTGAGGGCTAGACTCGATGTCCCCTCTCGTCTCCAGCATGGACTCAGAAAAACCCCAAGCCTTGAGCTGAGCCGAAACTCCGACGAATTCGCATAGCATGGGTCATTTTCCATGAGTTTCTGTCCAACATCCCGGGCCCCCTGAACTCCACGTCTTTGACAGAAGGCCCCACGACCATCATCCGATCCTAGCCCATCTCATCTCCCCAACTGTAATAGTCTGTCTCCTGGGCTGTGCCTTACTGCTCTGTTAGCTGCTGTGCTACTATACTAGGAAAGCCTGGCACTCCCCAAGGCGTATTGCGGACACTACCGTGGCACACTACTATGTAGCTTAAAGAAGCAAACGGCTGAAACATTGTGTGAAATCATCAACGCTCTCAGCTCTCCCATAGCCGCAACCATGTCGTGCGCGACTTTGCTGCATTTCAGGACTGATAGACCCTGACCAGAGCTTGTTTTGCTCTGAAATTTTTGCTCAGAGTATGGCTTGTTTACTACGTGCACCATCACTCAAATAATTCTTGCTGTGCACTTCAGTTCCCTTTATGTCCGGATCGCCATGACTGCAATCGATTTGTATGAATTGAGCCATTGATGGAGGAAGGCTAGCAAATGGTGCAACTCGTAAGGCTGAATAGCTGCCACGCCGGCGCCGTCCAGCTGTGCTATTAACACATCGAATTGCACCTGAAGTTCATCACGAGAAATCGGCGCAAAGTGTGGCTTTTGATGGCTGCGGTAGACTGCATCAAAGTGCCAAGTCTACCAGGGAGTGCCACTCACAACTACTGAGTAGCAGTATGCAGCTGATGAAAATTACTGCGTGGTAAGCCACTACACGAATGCAAGCAGGATACCCTAGGAAGGTTCCGGCTGCAAGTCGCAGTTGAGCGTCTGCATTTCAGACCACCGCCTACAGAAGGAAAGCCTTTCGACCGCCACCGAATGGGAACGGCAAGGAAGCTACCTACTACGTACATAGTAGTAAGGTAAAAGACGCTGCCCCACCATGGCGGATATCGGAGAGCCAAACTTCCGTGGCACGTGAACTCACCTCAGCAAAGCACCTGGAGCTTCAACCCGCCTTTCTAGTCCCAATCAGGCTTAGCGCTACTACAGGCAGACCCCAGGACGGCTCTTTCCAGCTTGACGGCACCTTTCGTCAGCCTCTCTCAGCCTGCTGGGCCAAACACCATAGCGGTCCGATCACACAGCATCTGGACAGAACATCATCATCACAACCACAGCTACAGCTACCCTTTCAACCAACCCCACCACTACACTCTACCCGTCTAAGCATTCAATCCGAATTCACAAAAGCCAACAAACTACAAACTCGGTTCTGTACCGTACACGCACATATATACAAGAGCAAACACCCCGCCGCAGCCAAAATGGCCGACCGCAACCTCCAACAGATCATCTCCCAGCTCCGCTCTCGCGGCTCCTCGCTCCCCTTTGCCGAGTCCTCTTCTCTTCTCTCCAAGGCAAAGCTTCACCTTCTCCAGCTCAACGCCCTGACCCCGAATCCCCAAACCTCGTCAGACCTCCTCGCCCTCGCTCGCGAAACCTACGAGCTGGGCGCCCTCGCCTCTATCCGCGCCAAGAACCCGGATGCCTTCACTCGCTACGTCCAGCAGTTGCAGCCTTTCTACGAACTCCCGTCAAATGTCTTGCCTCCCAACGTCGCCGAACGCAACAAGGTCACCGGCCTCTACCTGCTGCTGCTCCTCACCCAGGGCCGCTATGCCGAGTTCCATTCCGAGCTTGAGAGTCTGGCCAACCGTGAGGGTGGTGGCGACAGCGGTGCCGTTGAGAGTGACAAATACCTCGGATACCCCATTCGCCTGGAAAGATGGTTGATGGAGGGAAGCTATGACCGTGTGTGGAACGCTATGAAGAGCCGCGAGGTGCCGTGCGAGGAATACGGAGTCTTCTCAGAGGTAAGCTTTTGTTCAGTCATAGTTGATACTGTAGCGGGACTACAAGCTAACACTCATACACACAGATTCTCACTTTCCAGGTCCGTTCTGAAATCGCCTCGAGCAGCGAGCGCGCCTACCCCAGCTTGCCCATCAGCTCCGCCAAGTCCCTTCTCTTCCTTGACTCCGAGGGCGATGTCATCTCCTTCGCCCAGCAGCGCGGCTGGATTCTCAAGGACGGACAAATCTTCTTCCCTGACTCCGCCGAGGCCGCCGAGGACGGTACTCAAGAGAAAGAGATGAGCCAGATGGTGATAGAGAACACACTGGGCTACGCCAGAGAGCTGGAGACCATCGTGTAAAAGGACACACAGGGGAGGAAAGTGAGGCGGTTGCTTTTACTGTACTACTAATATCACGCGATAGACCATGAAATGGGGGAGTGCATGGCCACTGGAATCCAGGCTTTCGGCGTTTGACGATCTCAGCAGCGATTGGCACGTCCGATGAACAGTGACCATGTCTGGGGCGCAAAGCGCACCTTTCTGCAATCGCCTGTTGCGTAGCTGTCCACGTCATGAATATGATGAAATAGACGAAACATTTACACAACATTATCACTGCTGCCCAATAATGAGAAAAACATAACCCGCGTCGTGTAATGATCAAATGATGACATATATTCGTCTCCCGCAAACTATTGCTAACAATCAAAAGTCTGGGACTTCATTCAGACCTTCGGCCCTGTCTACAGTAACTTTTTCCCAAGACCACCAACTTCAGGCCGAGAACGCTGCACCCTCCGGCAGCTTTTTGTTTGAAACCCCATTATACTGCCTTCTTACGCAAAGAGCTTCAGGCCACTGCCATGCTTACCAACCTCGCACACCTCACAGACCTTGCAAACGGTTCCCTTGTACTTGGTGTGGTATTTGGAGCCGTCAAAGGCGCACTCCTCAAACGCAGTGCCGCTGTAAATAGGAGTATGGCTTGCTGCGCAAATCTCAAACTCGGCGAACTGATCGAATTCAATCTCGATCGCGTCTGAAGGGTTGCGCTCACACTGGGCCTTTGCCTTCTTGGCCTGTACAATTGTCAGTTGGGCAAATTTTGGTGGCAGAGGTGAAGTGTTACTCACGTTTTCAGTCAGCTTGCTGGAGCCGCCGTTAGCGATAATGCGGTTGGCAAAGCTCAGAGCCGAGTTATAGTTCTTGTTCCTCATCGCAAGCTGCATTGCGTTGTGCAGAGCAAGTTGACGATGAGGAACCTCAATCTTCGGGATAGTGAAGTAAGCGGACAGCTCCAGGCTGCGCTTGAGCTGATCGGGGCTTGTGCCAAGCTGGCGGCGGCTAATCTCAATGTCCATGGCCACAGCATACTCGCTAGCCGAAGTAATGAGTTTCTTCGCCTCGGCGACCTCGCTCTCGCTGGATACAGCGTTGATAAGGATAGCATGAAGAATACCCTTGAAAACCAGCAGGCCTTCGTCGAGCTTATTCGTCTTCATAGAGTTGTAGCCCTGTTGGAGGTCGTTGGTGGCAAGGAACTCGAGGTCACGAGGCACAATAGGCAACACCTTTCTCGGGTCTGTCTCCTCAACCGTGCGTCGGACATAGTTGATCAGTGGAGGAAGACCAGCAGAAGCCGGCAGATATGTCCTTGATGCCTGGTAAACCTCCAGGAATCGAGGCTTGAGCGGCGCGAAGTTGACAGCTCCAACTTGTCTGTTGAGAAGCTGCATAGCTGACTCGAACGAGCCACCTGCGACGTGATCTACTGCCAGGGGAGAGTTGCGAGCCCAGAGGTCGGCTTCGCTGCTACCAGCACCACCAGCCTCTGCGCTATCCACATTCACAAAGTCGCTGTCAACCTCGGGAACAATGTCTTCACCCAAGTCCCAGCCTGCGGCATCCTCATCGTCATCGGCATCAATAAGGTTGCCATTCTTGGCAGCACCCTCGTCGTCAGCGGCTTCATCGAAACCGTTGGCAGCTGCAGGCTGGTCCTCCAGCGACAGACCCTCGACCTGGCCGAGGAGAGCCTTCTCAAATACAGACACCGACGTCGCCTTGGTGGGCCAGTTGGCCTTGAAGGTAGGAACGACCGGCTTGGGGGGAGTCAAAGCCTCTCCAATAGTGGGAGTCTCCAGCTGATCTTCGGTGAGACCGGTCGCCTCAAGAATAGCTTGGCACTCTTCCTCCAGGCCGTGAGACTTAGCTGTCATGTATGCAAGAGGGTCTAGGACATGTTAGTATATATATTGTGTTTTGCCGTCAACTCTGACTTACAAAGATCAATTTCCTTGAACATCTGAATTCTGTCTTCAATATCGCCAAGGTACAAGGCGTTCTGGAATCGAGCAGTGAAGTCGCCACGGTGTTCGGCAATCTTGGCCATACGGGCAAGCTTAGAGTGGTCACCAGTGGATAGGTACAAGAACGACAGCTTGTCGAACTGCTTGAGCTTCTGGTAGGCCATCTCGACAATCTGGTGGTTGCCGTGGGCCAGGGCCTCGGAGCTCAATCTCTGCCAAAGCTTAGGGCGGTCCAGCTCCTTAGCCATCTCAACAGCGACATCGAGGTTTCCACACTCAATGGCCAACTCGAACCGGGTAGTAGGATCCTGGACGAACTGCAGGGCAATTTCAGGGTAGCCCTTCTTCTGGAGGTAGGAAATGATGGACTGGCCAACGAGACTAGAGTTTTGGATGATGTGAAGCATCTCCTCATAGTTTCTCTTGACGAGAGCAAGCTTGAAGCGGTACTCAGTAGGGTCAACTTGAAGAACCTTGGGCTTCGCCGCTCTATCAAGGCAGTAGACGTTGCGACCCTTGACACGAACCAAGTAGACAGTCTGGTCAAGAGTACGCACAATACCATTGTCACCGTTGAGGAGCGTGTATTTGATGTGGTTAAGAGTCGAGTACAGCAAGACACCAGCGTCATCCCAGGTTGCGCTCTTGATCCGAATGGTCTCATGCAGAGTGCTGACCTGCTCGAGAGTCTTCGTAACAATAGTGACGTTGTGCTTGCTCAAAAGGGCGGCATAGAGGCCGTCGTTGGACCAGACAACATACTTGACACCGTTGACAGCCAACTCAGCGACACTCTTCTTCTGCTGGATATCGTAGAGATGGACGGCGGTTGGCGTGATGATCAGGAGGTTGCCGGTGCCACCAAAGTAGATGTCGCTGGTTCCGACGGGGGGCTTGAAGGAGCGAGTGGTGTTGTTGGACAGGTCCTTGATATCGATTGTCTGGCTAGAAGAGTTCAAGACGGCGAAGCGGTTGCGAGCGACAAAGATAGCAGAGTTACCCTGACCACGCTTCGACTCGGTCGGCTCGATCGCACCAGATCCATCGCGGGGAAGGTTGATCAACTCGTAGGATCCGCCATCAGAGGGAGAAGTAACAAGAACTGAGCGCTCAGCGGGGTTGTAAGAGAGGGTTCTGGGAGGGGTCCACGGGCTGCCAAGTTTCTTCAGCGACAGCAGAGTCGGGCTCTCGATATTCTTTGGGAAATCATAAGACCTGACGTGCTTCTCCTTGGTGATGTAGAAAAGGTTGTTCTGGTATACTGCAGAGGCTGGTCTTTCCCTCTCGAGCTTGAAGACCATGACACCGTTGTCGTGGCCAGCAGCGAACAGGTTGATCTCAGGATGAGCGGCAATAACCCAGAAACGGTCGTTCTCGCGCTTGAAGGATTGCACTGCGGTACGCTTGTTCAGATCCCAGACACGAATCGTCTTGTCTTCGCCAACGGAAAGAATGAGGTCCTGATGCGGGTGGAAAAGACAGCCAGAGGCATTCTGGAAGTGTCCTCTGCAAGTATCAACCTCCCACGCCTTAGTTTCGCTCATGCGCCACAACTTAACAAGACGATCGTCGCCAGCAGACACAATTAGCGGCATGGTAGGGTGGAAAGCAACCCAGTTGACACCACGATCGTGGCCTTCCAAGACGAACTTAACGACAGCATCGGTGTTGCCGAACATGTCGGTCTGGTTCTGGTTCGCGCGCGCGACCTGGTCTTCGAAAGTCATCGACGTCGGGGCCGAGTGCTTCTTGCGGAGGCCGGAAATGTCCCAGACTCGGACAGACTGGTCGAGGGATGCAGAAACGACGAGATCTTCCTTCGGATGAAATTGAGCGCACATGGCATAGTGGTTGTGTCCTGTCATTGTGCAGACTGCATGTCATGGTAGGTTAGCCTTATCCTTCCGCAGTCAAGGGATCCTAGGGGTTGAGCGCACTCAGAGAGCGATTTTGCCAGTTCCATATCCTAATGGTCTGGTCGTCGGAAGCCGACAGAATCCATGGCAGTTCGTGATGGAAAAAGACGGTTCTGACGTAGTCGAGATGGCCGTTCAAAGTGAACAGGCACCGCCGGGTCTGGTAGGACCAAACCTTGATCTTGTAATCGTCACCTCCCGACACGAAGAGGGGCTGCGTCTTGTGGAAGTCAATTCCTCGAACGGGACCATCGTGTTCTTCGAATCGGTCGATCAATGTTCCCATACGGTAGTCCCAAAGTTGGATGGTGGAGGAGTGAAGGGCGACGAGAATCCATGGTCTGGAAGCTATACATCAGCAAGGGGGGGCATCTCGATGCGGAAAGCTAGGAGGCTCACCTCTTAGGGTGGAAGGCGATGCCCTTCGCGCGCGAGGACTTGGACTCGAACTACAATCTAAGTGAGCAATCGAGTCCATCCCTAGAGATTCTCGACTCAATGCGCCAGGGGCGGGCCATACCTTGGTCAACATGCCCGAGGAGGCCTGCATTTTGGCGGGGAGGTGAAGCCGGAGCTTCTAGCAACCAGCAGGAGAAACAGGCGGCACCTCAAAGAGAGATAATCAGGTGCAGGCCAGCTTACCGACCAGAATCAGGTGCAGCTGGAGACGGGGGAGGATAGTGACATTCACGGGTCACGGAGAGTTGAGGCGCGGTGAGAAGTGGTTGGATACGCAGAGGTAGGCAAGATACGTAAAGGCCACTTCCTCGTCTCAGGCCCCTAGTAACAATTCCGCTTCGTGGCCATCTGTAAAGTGTGGGTTGCTGTGGGTCCAATGGCGCCGATTGACAGGAGCTGCCGCATCAGAGTTCCGCCGGGTTCCGGTGGCTCACCGCCCGCACACTGTGGCTCTGCTGTGCACTCCAAAAAGTGCCTAATGGTGCCAAAACTGCTGCCCCGCCAGTAGGTCCGTTTTCTGCCACATGTTCCGTGGACCTAAGACCCCTGGAGGACCTTGCGCTAGTCCGTTTTTGGGGAGCTCTTTTGTCAATGTGTTCAGAAGCCGCAATCACTTACACCTTGGACACTGTACACTATCTCACAATACATATCTTACCTTTAGTACAATACACCTAAGCGGGCATATTTCTGGAGCCCCTCCAAGCATTCTTGCAACAGACAGCCATGCGACAGAGGTGATAAACACATTAATCATCAGGCACCCTTGCCTTTTCTACTCGTCTGTGAAGAAAAAGAAAAAGAATTCCAGATACGATCCCAAATTGTTTCCTGCAAGACCGGATAGAACTTCTAGCAACCGGCGACTGCAAACAACAGTTACCACGGAGGACAGCCTTGCGCCGGTCGTCGCCTTTCCTCCTACACTATGGTGCGCCCGTATCAGCTGCCAATGGGCATGGCCCTGACGCTGCTAGCAGCCGTCAATGTCGCAGCAGTTCCTTCGGTCACTGTGGACATGAAGGCGGCCTTTCCATCTGGCCCTTATCTCATCGAGCTGCTGTAAGCCGTCTCTGTGTCTGTCTCGGCACCACTGCAGAATTAACCTTATACCATAGCGAAACTGCCGCGGGTGAAAACGCAACGTCATATTTCCCTCTTCTCGACCGCGTTGCCGGTGGGCATTTCAGCGAATCCAAGACCGACAAGGAAGTCTACGACAAGTTCCTCCAAGTCCTCAGTGAAGATGGACACATCACAACTCCTGAAGCTCTCTCGACCTTCAAGCTGGCCCTGTCCTTGAGGACAGCAGCCCCGCGAATTGAAGCTCATTATCAATACTATCGAACGTCTGTCGAACCGAAACTCGAATCCGAGGTTCAGGATGGCTGTGAGGTATGGGCCGAGTTGGGAGGGAAGCAATACTGCAATCCGTCTTTGGACAGTCCCAAAGACACAAAGTTGAATGAGGCGAAAGCCCTGCCGTTTGACAGGACATTGGGATCAGGCAAAGAAGCTGTTCTCTATGCAGACCCCACCTCTTCAGCCTTTGGCGCATTCCACAGCGCGTTGGCGCATAAAGCTCGTAACGGCGAGGTCGAATACCGACTGCGCTACACTAAGCCCGCAAATAGCTACGATGAGGCATTGCCCGTTAGCGGCTACGGAGTTGAGCTGGCATTGAAGAGAACTGATTACATTGTCATTGACGATCGAGAGGCCAACACCGACGATTCCCAGAAGAAAATCACATCTGAAGAAGTGTTGGATACTGAGGAGGAAGTGACAGACCTTAAGCCGTTGGCAAAATCAGAGCTGGAGCAACTCGGCTTAAAGGCTGCTTCCTTCATCATGCAAAATCAGAATCCCTTTGAGGCATTGCTCAAGCTTACTCAGGATTTTCCCAAATTCTCTGCCTCAATTGCTTCCCACAATGTCTCAAAGGACTTTCTCGCCGAACACCAACAGAACCGTCAACAACTAGTACCAAGCGGGATGAACGTTCTTTGGATGAATGGTGTTCAGCTCATCGAACGACAGATTGAGGCCTTCACATTGATTGACCTACTCCGACGTGAACGCAAGTTGATTAACGGTGTTCGTGAATTGGGCTTTTCAGGGGGACAGGCCGTATCGCTGCTTGGCCATCCCAAGGTAGCCGAATCTAAAGCTGATGATGAACCCCCTCGTTTTGACTGGACGGATGACATCGAAGAGGGTAAGGTCATCATCTTCCTCAACGACCTTGAGAAGGATGAGCAATACGCCGAGTTTCCCACAGCTCTTATGTCTGTACGTGCAACACAAGCTCCCCGTCAAGCCCTTGTTTGAATCTAACTCGTCCGCAGCTCCTCCAGCGCGTTTATCCCGGTCAGCTTCCGCCTATCCGCCGAGACATCTTTAACCTCATCGTTCCTCTCGATTTCTCAAACATTGAAGATCTCAACGTTCTCGCCCAGCTCAACTCCTTTGTCAAGCGAAAGATTCCTATTCGTTTTGGTCTGGTCCCTCTGACACCCACCGATGACGCAGTCGGCATTGCCAAGATTCTTTACTATCTTGTTGATACCTACGGCCTCGAAGCATTTATTGATTACTTGGATGCTGCCATGCAAGCTTCCAAGTCGGATAAGGCGGATGCCAGCAGCTTTGAAAAGGCGATCAAGGATAAGGAGTTGCTCCCAGATGCCAAGGCTGTGGCTTTTGAGGGTGTACTGCAGTCTGAGGGCGCTGAGAAAGTGGTCAGACTTGCTCAGCAGTGGGCCAAGCGACTGAACGTGAACACACCTGTTCCTCCTGTCTTCATCAACGGTATTCCCGTTCCACGGGAAAACAACTGGCTTCAGGCCATGAGCATGAAAGCGACCAGCGATCTGCAATCAGTTCAAAAAGCCGTCTATCTGGGTATGATTGATGAGGAGATGTGGGTTCCAGACTTCTTCCTCGAGAAGGCTGTCAAGCGACGTAATACTTATATCTACCCCGAAGACAACAAGTCTTTGAGGATCTTGGATGTGAACAAGATCTACACCGATCATGACAGTCTATTCAGTAAGATTCCGGTTATTGAAGCTTACGCCGAATCTACGAAGGAGAACTGGGCTGTGCTCACCGTCGTTGCCGATGTCACCTCTGACGTGGGAGCGGCCCTTCTCCATGCGGCCGTGGCGTTCCGTCGTAACAACCCTGGCGTTCGTCTTGATGTTGTACACAACCCCGAACTCCCTGCCACAGCTTCTTCCGTGAACGCAGCTCTGAAAAACAGCGGTGAAAAGCTCGCCGAGGCCGAAACTTTGGCCGACATTAAGGCGATTACTGACGCAGCTACCGGCGATTCAGACGGCATCCATGCTGCAGCTCTTAGCGAGTTCCTTTCTTTCGCAGCGATCAAGCCCGGTTCCAACGTGCTCGTTTTGAATGGACGCGTCGTTGGGCCCTTTACTGTAGAGGAACCTTTCGAGAGCGACGACTTCCAGTACCTTCTCGAGTTTGAACAAAATGCTCGCATCCTTCCTGTCTATGCCGCCGTCGAGGAGCTTGGCTTGACCGACAAAATCTCAGGACCTCTGGCAGCGGCCAAGATTACATCAGTCACAGCTCTCTCGACCATATCCGATTTGCCTGAGGGCATCTTTGAGTCCGCACCCTCGATGCGCATCAGCGCCTATGACACCTGGAACTCAACTTATACTGCCATTGAGATTGGCAACCCAGAAACTTCAAGTATCCATCTCGTCGGCGTTCTAAACCCTGCAAGTGAGCAAGCTCAACGATGGGCGCCCATCTTGAAGGTTGTGTCCGAGTTGGATGGAGTGTACTTGAAGCTTTTCCTCAACCCGAGGGACAAGCTTGATGAGCTACCTGTAAAGAGGTTCTTCCGTTATGTCCTTGAGTCTGAGCCCAGCTTCGATGAAGTTGGCAAGGTGCGCGCACTCGGCGCCTCGTTCAAAAGCTTGCCTTCAGAAGCTCTCCTCAACGCCGGCATGGATGTCCCTCCTTCTTGGCTCGTTGCGCCTAAGGTTTCCGTTCACGACCCCGACAACATCAAGTTGAGTTCCATTAAGACAAATGTCTATGCTTCGTATGAGCTAGAAAGTATTCTCATCGAAGGGCACTCTCGTGAGGGCAAGACCACACAACCCCCGCGTGGCGCACAGCTCGTCCTGGGCACTGAGAAAGAACCTCATTTCGCTGATACAATCATCATGGCCAACCTTGGCTATTTCCAATTCAAGGCCAACCCAGGCTTCTATAACATCCAGCTCAAGAAAGGAAAGACCTCCGATATCTACACCATTGACAGTATCGGCGCGAAGGGATGGACGCCTGTGCCCGGTGATGAGGGCACTGAGGTGGTGCTGATGGACTTCCAGGGCACAACCTTGTATCCGCGCCTCTCCCGCAAGCCTGGCCAGGAAGAAGCTGACGTCCTCGCGGAATCGACTGACGACAACAGCATTGTCGGCCGCGGCCTCAAGTTCGCTGAAGGCATCCTTGGAAAGAGGAAATCGGCCTCGGATGAGGAGCATGCCGAAATCAACATCTTTTCCGTCGCTAGCGGCCACCTCTACGAGCGTATGCTCAACATCATGATGGTCAGCGTAATGAAGAACACCAAGCATACGGTTAAGTTTTGGTTCATCGAACAATTCCTCTCGCCCTCATTCAAGGATTTCATCCAGCACATGGCGAAAGAGTACGGCTTCAAGTACGAGATGGTAACGTTCAAGTGGCCTCACTGGCTGCGCCAACAAAAGGAGAAGCAGCGCGAGATCTGGGGCTACAAGATTCTTTTCCTCGATGTGCTCTTCCCTCTCTCCCTCGACAAGGTCATCTTCGTCGACGCCGATCAGATTGTTCGCACCGACATGATCAACCTCGTCAACCACGACCTTGAGGGCAAGCCGTACGGCTTCACCCCCATGTGCGACTCCCGCACCGAAATGGAGGGCTTCCGCTTCTGGAAGCAGGGTTACTGGGCAAATTACCTCCGAGGTCAGCCCTACCACATCTCGGCCCTGTACGTCGTCGATCTCCGTCGGTTCCGCGAACTCGCCGCCGGAGACCGCCTGCGTCAAACCTACCACTCTCTCAGCGCCGACCCCAACTCGTTGGCAAACCTGGACCAGGATCTGCCAAACCACATGCAGTTCCAGATCCCCATCCACAGCCTACCCCAAGAGTGGCTGTGGTGTGAGACTTGGTGCTCCGACGAGAGTCAGCGCGAGGCCAAGACGATTGATTTGTGCAACAACCCGCAAACCAAGGAGCCCAAGCTCGACCGCGCTCGCAGACAGGTTCCCGAGTGGACCGTCTACGACGACGAGATTGCTGCCCTGGACCGTAAGCGCAAGGGCCTGCCTGCCGAGGCACCCAAGAAGGAGACGGTGCCTGACGTCGTAGAGGAGAAGAACACCAAGAGCAGGAACTGGGAGGAGCCGCCTGCGGAGAAGACGCATGTGATAGACGAGCTGTAGACTGTGGAAGAAGCTTCAGCTTAAGCATTATATACGCAGCAATAGAAAGCAGAGCCAAAGTTGCATTGCAAAATATTCATCGCTTTATCTGATTGAGCAAGTGACGCCTAGTGACCAGGAAAACATGTACGACATGAACAGCAAATGGTCTATTTAAACCCCGTTTGGAATGATCGCCAGTGCCCAACAAGCAAAGTACGGCATACGCCTCCAAAAACGCCGTCGCCAACCTTCATCGAAAACACAAACTCCAAAGTCACATCCCCCATCCTTATCGCCTCATTATGAAATCATGCATCAATCCGTCTAGTGGGAGATGTACTGGAAAACAGCCGACACCTCAGGCTCGCCACATTCCTGCCTCAACAACAAATCTTGAATGGGCTTCAGGCCCTCATTAATAAAGTGATTCCAAGTACTCGTGTCACCGTATAGCATGGCAGGCGATTTGATATATTGCCTGCCATCAGGCTTACACCGCTTACACTTGAAAGTGTCGTGAGTATCGGAGTTTGTACCTGGCCGATACTGGAACAGTTCGCGTAAACTGTCTAGCGAAAAGTGGCGCTCAACGTCTTCGGCGGAGTCAACAACGCAAGAGGAGAGCGACTGCTTGTGTGACTGTCGCTGGAAAATCTTCTCCTCGATAGTACCTGTGGCGATGAAGCGGTATACGAAACAATCCTTCTTTTGCCCATCACGCCATACACGAGCAAGAGCCTGCTGGTCTGCAGCAGGGTTCCAGTCAGGATCGAAGAGGACAAGGCGGTTGGCGCCAATTAGGTTGAGACCACAGCCACCAGCCTTAGAACTGAGGAGAAAGACGAACTCATCACCGTCAGGGTTGTTAAACTTGTCAACAAGCTTCTGGCGCTTATTAACGTTCATAGTACCATCCAGACGAAGACATCCGTACGCTCGCGAACGGCACAGCTTCTCGAACAGGTCAAGTGTTTGAGTGTAGTTGCTGATGAGAACAATTTTGTCGTTGGTGTCCTGGCGAATGCGGGCCAGCATGCGATCAAGGACTTGCATCTTGCCCGAGTACCAAGGCTTGATGTCTCTGTCGCGGCCACGCGCTTCTTTGGGAACATAGTCTTCAGGGTAGCAATTTTCTGATCCGGGCAGGTCCTCTGCAAGATTAAGCAGATCCGGATGATTACAGAGCTTCTTGAGGATATTGATGGCCTTCAGCGGCTGGCTTCCCTTGCCACGAAGAAGGGCCTGGATATCCGGACTGGTAATAAAGTAGTTGTAGAGGTCGAGTTGGAAAGGTGCCAGATTGCAGAACACCACATGTTCGTACTTGACGGGGAGATACTTGGACAAAATGTCGTTCGTGCGGCGAATGATGAATTTGTTGACGATACCAAGAAGCTCGGATAAACACTCGTCTCCCTTCAACCTCTCGGCCTCGCTGGCATCGGCATCTCGTCCGCGTAAAATAGGAAGCTCGAATCTCTTGCGGAACTCCAATCGGGTACCAAGCAGATCAGGGTTGGCAAAGCTGATCAGAGAAAAGTACTCGGACAAATCATTTTGAATGGGCGTGCCAGACAGAATGACACGTCTGGTGACGTTGAGATTGTTGAGAGCGCTGAAAGTCTGACTGTCGCCGTTCTTGAGTCGGTGACCCTCATCGCAAAGCATCAAACCGATCTTGGTATGCTTCAATTCCTCGACATTCAGACGAAGCGTTTCGTAAGACACGATGATAACTGGCCGCGTGACGGATCTGCCACTAGCGATGGCCCACTGACGAAGTTGTCGTGTCAACTCCTCCTTCGATGCCTTTCCGTCAATCGCAAAAGGGGTAATGGCATCAGCGCCCAGCCACTTCACCAGCTCGTTGGCCCAGTTTCGAACCAAACTGGACGGACAAGCGACAATTGCTTTCTGAATTGTGGTCTTTCCTGCATCAGGCGACTGTTTCAAGAGAGTCCACAGAAGCGTGATGCATTGCAGTGTTTTGCCGAGACCCATCTCGTCGGCCATGATGCAGCCATTCGCCTTCTCCTCGATCATGCCAGTAACACACTTGTACATGAATTTGACACCCTCAACTTGATGCGGTCGGAGGACTTTGGCTAGTCTTGGGTCGATGACAACGGGAACTCGTGGGTGCTCTCCCTCGACCTTTTTCTTTATGCCAAGGATTTCTGCCAGGCTCTTGTGAACAAGAGGCGCGTCAATCTTTTCTGGTTCGGCATCCTTCTTTTCATCCTTTTTTTCCAGCTCTTTTGGTTTATCGTCCACCGTTGGGTCATGGAGCACAATCGCAAATTCGCCACTTGGGTCATGTAAAGGCTTCGCTACAAAGACAGCTCCGGTGCGCAGACCAAGAGTAGGCGGGGGTCGATTGGGGTTGTATGCGGCAGAGTTCTTGTTGATGAGAGGAATTGAAAATGCCTTCCGGAACACGGTTGACTTGTCCTTCGCCTGGAAGACTGGGAACTTGTTCGCGTCTCGATTGGCTAGGGCAAGTCTGTCGGCATTGGTCCAAGGCTTGTCCGCGTCCGCCTCGCCATCGGCACCTTTATAATCGACCTTTCTCCTCTTCCGCGCAGGTCGGTCAGTCGATACGGTTCGTGTCGCCGATCCAGGGCATTTGAATGGTTTGTGTAGCTTGTCAATGGACTGGGGAGTTGGCCACCTCTTAGATGGAACATTCTCCTTGTTGGCGCCTGGGGTGGCGGTGACGTCGACAGTCCTTTTAAAATGGTTAGCAATTAATCCTAGAAAACAAGAGAAAATGATAGGAAAACCGATCGACGAACATTTTGAGACGCGATTGGCAAGACTGCACGTCTGCAAATACAGAAATGTACGACTGCAAAACGAATAGTAGCACAGAGCAGGGGTGGCGGATGAAGATGGAGGGGGAGAAAGAGTCCCAGTCCTGGTTGTTGATCTAAAGAAAGCGCGACTTGACCCGCGTCGCCACTCAAACACGCTGTCACATGGATAGTCACATGATCGCATTAGGCAGCCGCTCCCCACTTAGCTTGTGATTATCTAATCATAAACATCGTGTCGAAGCTATTCGCTTTATCACTTTCACTGACACTTTAGACTTCATACTATCTAACCACACACGTAGAATTTCTATTAGCGCTAATCTCATCATCTTTTCAAAGGTCCCATGGGCAGCACACAGTCATTCGAGTCAAATCTCAACCCTCAATACCCCTAATTGGCCAAGTAATGGAAGGATGCGCAGTGTTGAGAGCCAGGGTACTGGCGTTGCTTTAGTCTCCTCCCTAAACATGCAACTAACGCTTCTCGAAGGTCATACGTGGCTGACCAACTCGTGATGTATCGCTTTTCTTTAATTGAGGATTCAATCGCGGGACTTAAACCAGACTTTCTCCTTGAGTTGTGGAGTTTGAATGTGTATCTGTAGCACAAGTCCTGTTCTCCGGTGCAGAAATATGTGTTCTCGAGCCAAGTTTCAGTACGATCATCCTATCGGCAACGACAGGCTTCGCCTTATCCGCATTGTGGGCTGCGGTCTTTCTGGGTCTGAAAAGCTTGACCTTGTTATTGAAGAACATCCTCTCACAAGTCTTCCGCAATACCATGCCCTGTCTTACACCTGGGGTTCGCCATTTGCAGACGAAGAGCCCTCGTCAGAAGACAATTTGGTGACGATCCTTGTCAATGGCTGTGAATTCGACATTTTTCCCAACTTGCACAATGCGCTACTCTGGATCAGAGCTCACAACTCTTGCGACCTATACTGGGTCGACGCCATCTGCATCAACCAGAAAGACACCATGGAGCGAGGCATCCAAGTGGGCATCATGGATTGCATATACAAGTCAGCGCACCGAGTTGATATCTGGCTGGGGCCCGTGACAGAGGGGCACTTTCCTGCAGAAGTCTCCAAATTGATTCACACAATGGCCGACAATAAGCGGGCTAGTTCTGCATACATCAGAGAGAGAGCATTCCTCGACAACGACGCCTTGAAGAGATACGGACTGATAGCCGTGTCGGAGTGCGTCTGGTACGCTTTCATTGCGTTCTTCGATCGTAAATGGTTCAACCGAGTCTGGGTCGTGCAAGAAGTGGCATTGAGTAAAGACGCCTGTGTGATTTGGGACGATGGATTCATTCCCTGGGAGACGGTTGCGAACTGCTGCGACTTTCTCTACGATAGCCACCTCTATGAACAGCTGTCCGAGATGCTTTTTGATAATAACCCAACTGTGAAACGCGTCCACATCGGCAGTAACGCATCAGGCATCGTCGCAATCCAACGATGCAGGCACGATATCCTGACCGGTTGGGAAAGCATGACACTTGATCACATCATCGGCTTTCCATGTGTTATCAGTGGTGACCGCAGCAATAGAAGTAAAAGCGGCGGCGCTCTCCTACTTCTCATGCTTGGCCTGACTATCGGTGTTGAGGCGAGCGATCCTAGAGACCAGGTCTTTGGCCTCATTGGCATCCTCAATCTTCTTCTAGATGTCAGTGGCCGTGAAAGAGCAGAATTGGAGCCAGATTACCGCGAATGCTCAACGGCAGTCAACGTTTTTACCGACGCGGCCATCTTCATCATGGAAGAATGCAAAAATCTCACCTTGCTCACCGCCGTCCCCGATGATGCGGTGAAAAAAGTCCCCGATCTTCCATCATGGGTTCCTGACTTCGCAGCAAACGGTCCCTCGGCATTCCTAGGTATGAGATGGCCAGACCACGAAAGGTACTTTGACGCTTGCCGCTCATCGCCAGCCCTCTGGCGCATTGAGAATGACAGCATGTTGCATATCAAGGCCTTTTGCATCGGAAGCGTGACGTTGTCCGGAGAGATATACTCAGAACTGGCCGTGAATGGAAGCTTTGCCCAGTGGGCCGACTTCTTGATGCAATGCGACCCCGTTTACAAACCAACAGGGCAATGCCGCGTCGAAGCATTCTGGCGGACGTTGATAGTCGACCGAGATCCCTTCAACCATCCTGCTCCGTCTAGGCTTCAAAAGGCCTTTCACCACTGGATCGCAGATCACATAGTATGGGAAGTCTATTGTGCTTTGAAGAAGGGGGCTGATTTGATGGAGTACTTGGCAAACTTGGACAGCATGCAAAAGCTCGCAGACTCAGATGTTAGCAAAACGGTACCGGACTGTGGGGTTATCGAAAAATACTTGAAAAAGCTGCAAGATTGTGACAAGAAAGAGGAGGTGAGCGTTCTGTTTGAGGGTTTCAGGCACCGATGCCAGGCGTACGTCAATTTGGCCTTTGAGACTCTTTGGGAACGACGTCCTTTTCTCACTGACACCGGATATCTTGGTCTTGGAAGCCAGTCTCTACAGGTCGGCGACTCGGTTTGGATAGTGGCAGGATGCCCTTCGCCTCTGGCTCTCCGTCAGATACCAGTGGCGTCTCCTTCGAGTCTCGTTTACCACAGAATAGTAGGTGAGACCTATGTTCATGGTATCATGCACGGGGAGGCCGTTGTCGAAGGAGTGCTATGGGAGGACATTTGTATCAGGTGAACACGTTGGTTTCTTCATTGTATGAAGATGCGTTGTTTGGTTTACAGCTACATCATTGAGCGAGATGCTAGCATAAGCACAATATGTTTTTTGATTGATTTTTTGTTAGCTTCATCCGAGGACTTAGATTGGGACTCGGAGCATCAGTCAGAAATGGATGGATCTCGAACTGTTTGCGTTTGTAAATGGTAACACAATTACAACTACCCATGAATCTACAAGTCCGCTAGTCTAATGCTCTTCGTCGCAGCCGCAATTACCAGCTTCCTTTTCAACCCGCCAGGCCGTCCAGTGACTTTCTCGGGTACATGACTGACTTCATTATTGACGATGTACACAAATTTGCCATCGTCACATCCGGCATCCGCAAACCATTTCCGGAAAATCGCTTCACCAAACACATGATGATTGGTGGTCTTTAGCACATCATGCTGATGACCAGCGTGCGTGTCGTGGTGAGCTCCATGTGCATGGGAATGCTCCGCTCCCTGGACGTCCCATGCCGCTGGCTGTTCATTGACATCCACGCCTTCGACAGCGATGAGAACGCCACCGGGCTTGAGACGCTCCGTGAGGCGAACCAGCATGTCGGGCGGGTCATCGAGATGGTGGAGTGCCAGGGAGATGATTGCGGCATCGAATGACTCGGGAGCCGCGAGGGATGCGTCGGTGGTGAGATCGCCTACGATGGCGTGAGCCTGGGAGGGCTCGTAGCCCAGGCGGGATGCGCATTCGTTGAAGCGGACTACAATTGCTGGGGCGACGTCTATGCCTAAAATCTCGTCGACGAAGGGTGCCAGAGCCTAGGATACTTATTTTAGTCGAATAACAGGGAGAAGTCGAGTAGATGAGTAGGTACCCAGGAAGCGCCTCCGGATGCGCAAGCATAGTCCAGCAGTCTGACTGGGTTTGAGGCATCACGAGGACGGAGGCCCAAGTTCGGGGCTTGGGTGCGAAGGAACTGGGCTAGTTGTTCGGTCAAGACCTTGAGCCAGTCTTGCTCAAAGAATGTGCTGGCGTTTGTGCTGAAGCTCGTCAGTTTTTTTATGCAACCCAAGCTCATGTAGGATGACATACTCCCAGAAGACACGGTTGGATTCCACAAGGGACGTAGTCTTGAGATCACCTGCAGAAGCCATAATCGCGTGTGGTGGCTGGAATGAACCCTTTCAAAGTTTTGTTTATTGTGCTGGAATACATACCATTGAGCCTGGACTATTCATCTATTTTATATCTCTCATTTGTAAATCCATATGATAAGAACGCTCCGCACCTAAAATCAAAGTCTCCGCGTGGGCGGAGAGTATTCGGCAACTTTTTTCCCAGTATCGCAGCATGGCAAACATGCGGGGGACATGTAAACGACCATCAGGGTAGGCGTAAGGCGACTTCCCTAATTAGCGCGGCACCTAGCGCATGTCTTACAATCCGCCGGACCGGACCATTGCACCTATAATGGCTGTCCAGACTCAGACTCTATCATGGCAGCAGGCCTTCTGCGGCCTTGGCCCATTTCATACATGACCCATTCGTACACGGCCCACTGAACCGCGTTAACGACGAAGGCTCTGACGCTGCAAATAGTCAAGCCCCTGAAGAAAACCTTCATACCACCTTCTCGGTACGCCTCTCGAGCGACCTGTATTGCGCCGGCCCGTCTCGGGGCCTCTGACCCCTGTGTAGCAAGGAGCGGCGTCGTTTCCGGCGACCTTTGGAACGCCTGGGTCTGCACGCGTGTTTTGATGACATCTAGGGGAAAGATGCTCACCCACGTCACGATACCGGCGAGCCCACCGCAGAAGAGAACCTTGGCCGCCTCCTCACGAAGGTTTGTCTCCGGCCCAGAGTCGGCTGTAGCAACGCCCATCCAGCGGGTGCTGAGCTCGTACGACCAGAAGTAGAAGCCATAGCCGACGCTGTCCCGCAGCGCTGTTACCACGCCACCAAAGTACAATCCCCTTAGGCCCTCAGCGCGCCAGACATCCTTGGTTATAGCCCAGCTCGATGCTGGCGGGGAAGAAAGTTGAGCTCGACATTTAATCAGCTCCGTAGGCGTACTGACTACCCAAGTGGCCAGGCCACCGACTGCACCGGCGATCCACGTGGTCCACAAACTGGACTTCACGTTGAGGGCTGAATTAAGGGCCGCCTCGGTGCGGTTGTAGGAGACGAAGAGTAGAGCATTGAGAGCGCCGTAGCCGAGGATCGGGGCAGCTGAGCCGGATACTAGAGAGGCAGGGGTTTCGAAGTGACGGACGTAGGAGGATGCGGCGGCTGCGGGGATCTGGCCGGGAGGAGGAGCGGTAGGAGGGGCTTGAAGACGGACTTTGAGGAGATCAAGAGGATTGCCGATGATGATGCCTACGGCACCGCTGACGTAGCCAGCCCAGAAATCGGCGGACATTTTGTTCAATTCGTATATTGGTATCTGGACAACGTCCTTGTGCAATTGTCGAGTTTGCTTGGTTTCAAATCACGAATGCCGGTACAGGCCGCGGGTATCAGGGTCGCGGTAGTGGTTGACGCGGGCCTGGGCGACGGCGATGAAGGTAATGATGCCGAGGTAAGAGACCATCCATCCACCACCAGCTAGGGCCCAAAAGCGGGCATTATTCAGGGGGTTCGAGTTCGGCTTGCGGACGCGGGTGAGGTACTGGTAGTGGAGGAGATGTGCAAAGACAGTGCCTCCGAGGATAGAGGTCCAGTTATCGGCGACCCAGATAGAGCGGGCAGAAGGAGGGCGGAGCGGGGTCGATGAAGTCCCGGGGGAGGGGCGAGGCGGATGCTCTGACATTTTTGGTGGTTGTTCGCTACCTTTGAGACCGACTTGAGGAAAGTTGCCGGGGCCGAGATCTGGATCCACTGTTAGGGAAAGATGCGGATTCGAGCACGTGAAAATGCTACGGGGGGAGCGCTTGGTTGATCTGCGGCTGGAGAACTCAATTGGGCTCAAAGGCAAGTCGAACTCGAAGTTGAAAGGTGTGAAAAAAGAAACGCTAACTGGTAACGTGACGCGAATGGAATGTGGATTCTTTGGAGAGACGTCTTCGTCGCCTGATTCTGGCTAAAATTGTTTTGTTACTGACTGGAAAATACCCGAGAGGCCCCCAATTTCGCGTCTATCTCGTCTGACGTAAGAGGGGGGGCGGATCCCTGAGAGCCCTGTGATTTGGGGTAACCTTGCAGAAGCCGAATATCAACGGTCCAAGCTCACCCCCATCTTTGGATGACGGCTGTGTTATGATCACTCCAACCGTAATAGCGTTACACTATTAGTCTTCATCCCTCCTCTCATCTATTACACACCTCGACTTTGACTAAACATTATTTCTCGCTCGGTCTTTCAGGAAATTTTAAGACTTGCTTCTTTCGGGCTACCGGTAAATTTTGCCGGAGAGTGAAAAGCACCATTCTCAAATCACACAATGTTTTGTAAAACAACGATACTAACATTGAAATCGGAAATATTGCGTCTACTTTCAGTCCCAAGGCTGAGAGGAAAAAAAAAAATTTAGAACCAGGTGATGGTTGAAATCCGCCTTCACGCTCTTGTCTCGGAAGCTATGTTGGATAACTTGCCCCAGTCTTCAACCAGTTAAACAACAGCACAAACTTATCAGTAAAAGTTGCCGAACTTGTCCATATACTGAATAACCTCTATCTATTCCTCGACTGTAGCGTCGATTTCCGTTCTCAACCTTTTTGCGGCCTCGTGATACTCTGCAACAGTTGTTGGCTCGTTGATGTTCTCGTAATTTTCAAGCATAACCTGGAGCAGCTTAAGACCGCTGAAAGCGACCAAATACTTCAACTGTTTCTCGAAGTCATCCTCGCAAAGTATCATATTCTGGATCTGACGCAGCTGGTCTCCATAGCATGTTTTGAGCTTAGTTATGGTTTTTCGGCCGTCGTCTTGACCAAGTCGCAGAGTGTCGTCGCGAAGGTTGATAAAGAACCCTGAACTATCCAGTCTCGTGTTCTCGATGCGAACAAAGGACTTTAGACAGCATGCTCGAGATTCTTGGTTGACCCACAGCGCGGCAGGACTAGTACATTTATCGAGTGGTTTGCTGTCTTCGTCTCGGCTGTTGTAGTCGCATTCTAGCCATGCAGACTTTCCACCTACTGGGTACAGCAAAGGAAACGTTCTATATCTGCCATTTGACTTTGCTGTAGTTTCGCGGGAAGCAATTTCGAAAACTCTTGGTCCAGGGAAGGTCTCTTTCCATATCATTAGGCGTATCTCAAGTGGTAAGTGGGGAAACTGAGTAAATGAAGTAGCCATAGCTGTTGTGGTTCTGCCCAACCCAGTAGTTTCGATGCAGGCGTGGAAAGCGTCAATAACTGTAAACCTTGCGGTAGTGATGAAATGTAATGATGCTTCCTTTGATGTCTCTACAACGTTTCCCATGCTTGATTCTTATACTTTAGGATTTTCCAAGTCTGGCCAAATACACTACTTCAAGATGTGAACTAAAGCCAATAGTGGCTCCATGCAGGGATCCAGCTTTGTGAGCCAACAACTGCTCTAACTGATCACGAATACAGCAACAAGGTTCTCTGCAAGGATACTGCGTTTGGAACCAACAGTGGCTCTTAGATCACGACGAGTAAAGCGACAAATGTAGGGATCCAGTGTCGTGAGCCAACAATGGCTTTGAGGTGATTACGAGTAATGGAACAGTACAGTAATAACACCCCTTGCAGCCTGATAATGAATCTCTCCCAATCCTCTTTGTCTCGTGAAGAGAGAGGGTTGGGGTTATTGGCTTGTGTGTATGTACACAGCCAAAACTGGCGCTTGCTAGGATGCTTAATCGTGTTGAATGCCAAGAATGGTTGACTGGTAGATTACCCAGACTTGAGCAACAATTGGCTCTACAGAAGCATTTGGACAAGGCTCTGCCCCAAAAAAAAAAAAAAAAAAGCCAAATCGATCCGCAGGGAATCGGTGTGCACTTCCAATATCAGCTTTGTCTTTCGTCAAACAGGTTTGATAGAAAAACCCAGGGTTATCGATCCATGCACTGCGCTCGCGCAACTGGATCAAAAATGCAAAACATACAACACGAGGTATTCGCTGGTCGTCACCGACCCAACTACTAATCCGGCCCTCATTGGCTTATCTATGGGAGAGCGGACGGGATCCCGAGTTTTCCAATGGGTATGGTCGTATGTGACAGTATTTGGAGTTAGAGTTGCTGATAAGCAACTACACTTCATGCTGGAGACGAACATGAGAACAACGAATATTAGCTATGACGCCACGAAAATTTCGATAAATACGCCCTTTGAGATAAAAAATTCGGTAGCGATGATTCCTTTTGGTTTTGCTCGTCCCAGGGCAACATGCATTTGGCGAGGCCGCCAGCGCATAGTGCAGCTAGTACTTGTGCTTGAAATAGGAAGAGAGCTCGATCCCACGGAGGCTGATCAGCAACTACAAGACCAAATGTAAGCCTATGTGAAAAATGTTTGAATCTCCTCAACGAGTTCAGCAGGGGGTCATACTTCCTGTTCGGTTGGAAAAGCTCTCCGCTGATTTTTAATCAATCTGCGAGTTGTTGTTGGGTCTCCTTGTCCAGCTCTCTCAACCTGTCGCAAGTTCGTTCAATCCATGCTGCGACTCCCCATATCTGCACCGAGCTGCGTTCTTTTCGCCTCAAGTTCGATTCTCCGTTCGTTTGGCTGCGACTCTTATCCTTATCATACACTCTTCCTCTCGGGAGGCTGCCGGTTAAGCTGCTTGGTTGTCACGGAGCTTGCGTTTCTCTCGGCCCTCTGGAGCTCTTCAATTATCATGAGAACTCAAAATAATGGGATGGTTCAAAAAAAGAGTGGAAGGACCAACCCGTGGACCTCCCTATGAGGCAAGTGGGACGTACCCTTGGGCTATTTCCGAACAACCAGGCAACCTCCCTACCTTTCTGCCTTTCTGTTTACACAACCTTCTTGCATCTAAAACTGTTTTAATTTAGAAAACTCCCCCCACCACCGCCATTTACATGAACCAAAGGATATCTATATCAGCGTTACTATCGCCCGTCTTTCGGTGCCCGGGGTGGGAATCACACCCAGATGACGTTGATCCGAATCCAAGTATAAGGGACCCGATGCATGAGGTAGGTAAACAGCACCTCGTTCCAGTCTTTTCTTCTTTCCTTCAGTTTCTGTTTTGGCGCGTTGTTTCATATTGCTTCACTATTGCGGGAGGGAACAGTGCTGCGATGAGTGTCATGAGTGTCACTCCGGGCTACGCTTCTCGTGCAATCACTTCACCTTTTTCCTCGCTTCTTCTGTTTTCTACTTTCCAATCTTGGTTCCTGCTACATTCGCCAACTAGCATGGCCGAAATCAAGACCCGCTCCAGCTGCGCGTCGAGACCTGGTACAACAGCACTGGCAGAGTCGGATAGGTAAATCACTCGACGGGCAATGATGATTTTCCAGCACACTGTTGGCGGAAGTTCCGCTGATATCACGTCAATAGCTGCTCATGGTTATGTCTGAGCCCGTCATCCATCACTATCGCTTGGACTTGGGATGTGAGTATGCATCCTTCATCCATGGGTGGGAGGCATCGGATCTCAACGGCACCATACTGCCAGTCATCTGTGCATCTCGTCAGGGTCCGCAGAGGTTAGTTATGGTCTGGGACGCAAGACGCAATAGCGAACGAGTGGAATTACTCTGCCCCGTGTGGTACGAGACAGCCATGGGGAGGGTCACTCGTAGACAACGGGGGCTCTTGGGCTTGAGACAGGGATGAAGAACGACTTCTGCAAGTCGATGATCTGAGTCTTGGGGGCAAGTGGATAAGGATTTTGGGTTACATGAGCGCTGGGGACAAATGGATGCTGATAGTATGGTGATACATGACCTCTCCACTGGGGAAACAGGCTGCAGGATGAATCACGATATCGTGGAGCAAAGAAGGCAGTCGAAAGAAAGGAAATTCACTTAACGGCTATTTATGCTTATTACAGATCGATTCAAATTTAACTTCTACAAGCTTATTCTAATTAGATGTTTAGGTGGTTTTCGTTCGCGTCTGTTGCGCGCCCTGGATTTGGCATGAATCGCCAACGGCCAAATCGCAGGTATCGGTGACGGGAAGAAAGTCGACTTCGATGATCTCGACTCCTCAATGAAGTCGCCGAGCATGAGTTTCTCGGGCTACAAAGGCCAAAAGATCAGCCTCCAATGGCTTGGTACATTTTTCACTTGACCACCTTACCTATCATCACCAACCTATGGGCACGACTTGCTGGAGACTTGAAACCACCCACAACCCTTTCTTGGTGGTCATATCCGAAGGGCAGGACGCTGTTATTTTCATCACGCCGCGAGGTTCAGATTTCCAACGACTTCACCCATAAGCGAGTGTGACCATGGACTTAACAGTACCCATCCACATATCTTGCCCGTTCTACCACGCTTTTCGGATTATTAACATAGGGAAATCTGGCAATGCATATGTTGTCAAACTTTTCGACCACTAATCCAACTTTCACGACACATGAGACGTGGCGAAATGAGGAACTGGCACAGCTTGTCATTCTAAACGCGCAGGCGAAACTTGGCGGGCTGCGGAAACCAAACAGTCAGTGTCAATATCAGTGGTTTACCGGCAGATCAGCCCGCTACCTTGAGCTTCTTTGTTTCCGAGAACATCACTTCCAATGCCAGTAGAGTCTTCTGGGCGACCCAAAAGTGGAAGTTGTTGAGAGGATTATCCAAAAGGAAAGCTTCAATCTCCCCGCCTCAACCCCTAGCGCTAGCACGTTTGAAATTGCAACGTCCTTTATAGCGAGCATCTTCGCTTTAGTGGTACCCCACAGAGGTCAATCGCACTTCGCCAAAGCCTTATGCGCTGGCTGAGCTAGGTACTCGCCACATTGACGAGTCTCGGGTATGGTGGAGGATGAAGATGAATAGGCAGATGAGACTCGATAAAGTTCATTGTCATGAGAGGGAGTGTGTTTCTCATGAGCAAGTGAAAGAAGTATTGCGCTACGCTCACGTCGGCAAAATCAAAAGAAAAACATACAACACCAGGTATTCGCTGGTCGTCACCGACCCAACTACTAATCCGGCCCTCACTGGCTTATCTATGGGAGAGCGGACGGGATCCCGAGTTTTCCAGTGGGTATGGTCGTATGTGCTAGGAGTTGCTTTTCGAATAGATTATGAATTACCCAGCCAGATTTGGCGAGACCTTCGATGGGCTAGGATTACATCACCCAGTCTACCCCTTGTGTAAAATAAGACTTAGACACTAGCTCCATCTGCATTGTAGTCATTTTGGATTTCTCTCAAATTAAGAGACCCTCTATTGTAATGTTGGGTGCGTAAGCAAACATGAAATGGATTGGTTGTAGGCGAATGTCACTCAATATGATAACGTATACCAGGCCTCATGACGGATTTGCGCATTCAATCAGGTAGCACACGATTACAAATCTTTCGACTCATTTTTGCTCAGTTGGGAACTATCAAGGTTCGCCAAGACTTTAATGTTTGCCGCTGACTTCTCGGGGCTATTCTTCTCGGAGACATTTTGAGGGCCGGGCGGGCGCCCCACATCCGCCCGGCCTCGGCGACTTTCTGCCGTGAGCCCCCGCCGATATCTCGGAGACATATGCCACCGCATCGCCCGCCGGTAGTCAAGTATGTCTGGCAAAACGGGCTTCTATATAAGTTGAAGAGCCGATCTCTGCTGAAACATGATCTTTCTCTTGCTCAATATCACAAGTCACACAAGGCGAACAGATTCATTCCAAATACACCTACATGACCTCCCTCTTAAAGACTGTCTACGAAACATTTGCGTCGACGGCACTCGTGCACCAAGTAACATCAAACGCCACATCCAAAATGCTTCACGACGCTCTTATCATCGGCGCCGGTCCCTCCGGCCTGGCCACGGCGACTGCACTCTCCCGCCAGCTTTACACTACTGTCGTGTTCGACTCGGGCGTCTATCGCAACGCCCGCGCAACAAATATGCACAACGTCCTCGGCTTCGATCACGTTCCTCCGCCTGTATTCCGCGCCAAGGCCCGAGCCGATATTGAAGCGCGGTACTCTGCCACCGTGACCTTTGCCGACGTCGCGGTGACCAAGACGACAAAGGTCAAAGACGGACTTTTCAAGGCGCAGGACGCGACCGGAAAGGTTTGGTTCGGAAGGAAGCTCGTGCTCGCTACGGGTGTCACCGACATCATGCCTCAAGAAATCCAAGGCTACGATGACTGCTGGGGACGGGGTATCTATCACTGCCTCTTCTGCCACGGCTTCGAGGAACGCGGGGCCGAGAGCGTGGGCGTGCTCGGCTACGGGATGCTTGGGAATATGAAGATGGCGAGACATGTTTCATACATGGCTCGACCGCTCGCCAAGCAGGTCACCATCTACACCAACGGAAATGAAGAATTCGCCTCGGAGTTATCAGCATCTTCCGACGCACCTTGGAAGGTCGATTCACGCAAGATTATCAAGATGCGCATGGGCGAGGGAACAAAAGTTATCGTCACTTTTGAGGGCGGAGAAGAAGTCACAGAAGGATTCTTCGCCCACGCACCTTACACGAAAGCTAATGGTCCCTTTGCTGAGCAGCTTGGGCTAGAGATGGCGGAAAATGGCGACATCAAGACGTCGCAGCCGTTTGGGGAGACAAGCTTACCAGGCGTCTATGCGGTTGGCGATTGTGGTAACATGATTAAGGCCGTAGCACCAGCGGCTAGCAGTGGCTCGTTGTGTGCGGGCGGCATGGTAGTACCGTTACAGAGTGAACCAAAGGTTGATTTAGACGTGGAAGCCATGGAGAAGGCACTCGGTTGATGATGTGTTTCAGCTTGCAATTAAGAGAATTTGGGTTTTGATTGAATATTACACATTAAATATGTTGAATCAAGAGTCTTTACAAATTGACAGTTGGAAATGATGCTGCACAAGTGATCAAGGTAAACAAAGGAAAGGTTAGGGATTGGAGAAGTGACCTGATGGGAAGCTGCAACCTCCCAAAGCCTGAATTACGACAGAATCAATAGCTATGAGTACATACATGAATCTCCCGCTTTCCACCAGCAAATAATTGCTTTGGCAAGCACTAATCTATTAAGGTTGAGAGCTATACAAAATATACACCCACGTAGCCAGTTTGTATCGGCATCCTTGACATGAGAATGATCAGAAGGACAGGATTTGCGGGATTAAGCCGGTACACATCTCACTCTAACCGATGTGATAAACTGAAAAAGAAAGGTAAGATGATACCTAGCGTATATAGATAGCACCGGCAGCCAATTTGGTAACCTTGATGCAACTAACAAGGTCAATCATTTGGTCACATGCGGGCTTTTCCCAGACCACGGTAGGGTTCAAAAGACACCCAACAGCTTCAGGCAGCAGCATAAAGCCTTGCAGATAGTGTGTCTAGAATGGCCTGCATAGAATGCTGTATTGGTATCACGTTGCATGATGATCATTTCTCGGATGAGATTGACAGGAAGCGCGTGACCTAGTATGCTCCCTTACCCTCACCTTCACCTTCCATAAGACCGGCAGCCAGAAGATGACACATCACTGCTTTCAGAAGCTCTACAATCACCAGTATCTAGAGAAACCGATGTTCCTCGTTGTGCTAGTCTGTGGGTTTCTCTCTGCTCGTGCCCCAGCCCTGTAGGCCACACTGCTATCTATCTCACTTGAGCAGCAAAGGCTGGCTAGCTAAGGTTAAGACATCATCAACATTAACAAAGACCCAGGCAGTCGGTCTTTACATGAGATAATAAATGAACAAAATCTTGTGGCTTGGAGTTTAGTAGCTGCCTAATCCCCGCCTGCGCCCAGCAGCTCAAACATGGACGGAAAGAGGGGCAGCGACATCAACCCGTGAGCTAACGAGACTTGACGACAGCCTTATTCTCTGCTACATGAGTGCCAAGAGTCCAATTCTATCAATACCACGGAACCCTCCTTCTGCAAAAGGCCGAATTGCACCGAACATCACCTTCGGACCAAGCAGACTTAATAAGAAGGTGAAGCGGAGGCGGGCGGGCCACGTCGTTCGTTGTGGGAAACTCGCAGGCCTCGAACATGCAACCATTGGCCAATGGTGTGAGATTCCTTGGTGAAATAATTCAAGGGGTAGAGGACCATCAGAATCGCGGAGAGTCTGGCGGTAACTCGGCAGATATAATCCTTCGATGACATGCCCATGGGGGCCTTACAGGCTAGGGAGAGGAGGGGTACTGCTGAGCATGTCGCCACAACTTGTCCAGGGCATAATTAACCTATTGTCCCATCCAAGGCAGCAAAATTAGGTCCACGGGAGTTCCAACCAGAATCGTCGATAGACCACAATTGGCACCTGGGTATCATCTCGGTATCGGGGTCGCGGACAGGAACATGGGAGCACGCCCCTCAGCGGCTTCGTTTCCGCGTGCCAACTGGGCTGTTGAGATTTTCCGCCCATCTCCATCTCGGCGCCAACTGTTATATTTCGAGACGTTTAACTGCTATTTAGTGCAGACGTGGTCAGCTTCCCTCATCTAAGTGCGCTGCAGGAGGCTTATCCACCCTTCCAGGATGGTCGTGAAGGGGGGGGGGGGTGTCAGGAACCGGAAGACTCGTCAACTGCAGGATTTGTACATGCGACCTGCCTTCTGATTTAGAAACATGGTATGGCACTTGATATCACTCATGTCAATCTGGATGTTGTGCCCCGTTTCCATCTCCAGGTGCTCTGGAGCATGGCTTCCTTGCTGTCGTTTCTGGAAGTACACATTAATCGATCCCCAGAGTGAATATACAAAACGACTAAATGGACAGAAGCTCCAAATTAAACAAGTACTTAGGGTGATATGAAGTAAGAGTTTTGCCCAAACGGCACACAATTCGACCTCTACCACGGAATGCAAAGGTAGAGAATCCTTCCTATGGGTGTCTGTCCAGCAATCTTGCGAAAAGATGCCTAAGATCGCTGAAAGGGACGAAAAGACGGACGATGTTCTCCCCCTTATTCAAAGCAAGCGAACGCTAAAATCAATGCTTCATAACACATCAGATCTGCGGCCCGACTCCTTTCGGCATGCATCAGTGTCCACCTGTTCGTTGTGGCATCTCAGAGTGACTAGGCAGCAGAATTTCTATCCATGCAGCAGCCCACACGACTACTACTGGCCACGCTTGAGCGGACCAGCTGGACCGCTAGCGAATCACGATACTTTGTCTGTATCGCTTGGAACGCCACAGTTCCGGGGGTGCTGCACCAGGCTCTTCACAACTCTTCGCCTGTTGGCCAATGTGGGCTTCATCCGGACAGGAGGATGGCGCGAAATCTCCGTCGTTTACCTAAACATGGCAGCAACCTCGGCTTGACAATGACTTTCGTGTCGGATACGCCAAGTTCTCCTCGCAGTCTGGAGTTACGTCGGTGTAAACGAATTGAACTGGACGGGATGGGGAAGTGGATCTCTTATCCGACTAGAGTCCTCCCAAAGACGGAAAAAATATTGCGTTTGCAGGGCCTTTCGACCATGTCCGAGGGCATTCGTATGTGGTCCAACCACGCAAAGGTCTGTACACGTCGTTTGGAGCCAAAACCAGGCCAAGCCAATATGTCATGTCGCCTCTTGGTCTTCTCCGCCCCCTCCATAATTTTTCAGCCCACCAGTGCCGGTGTGGAATGTTGCCAAAAATAGGGAACGGAGCTCCTCCAGCAACTCTTATACCTTCTATCAAGTTTGCGCGCACAAGAAATGCCGAGATGCTTCGGTAGTTCACCATATTTGATATTGACAACTGCTTCCTCAACGGTGTCTGAGTAATAGCCCCCTGACACCCGCACCAACAGCGGGGTTCGACCCCATCCAGACGCGGCGGACTTCCATCGTCGAGCACCAACTAGCCACTTGTCTGACCTTTCGCATTCCGCAAGGCGGAGCCCAGTGCAGGATGCCAGTGATCGAGATCTTGGTTGCGGAAATCCAAGAGGAGCATTAAGCTTCTCTATTCCTTTTCCAGTATAGAATATTCTGGACTCCGTTTCCCAGCACTTGAAAGCTGGTCGAACATCCATCTGACTGTCCTCGTTTGTGGAGAAGGTACCGCATAAGTTGGCATCACTAGCTACTGTTTTATCGTCACCGTCCATGTCTAGTTAGGATATAGGCTTGTTCTTGCATCCATGGCAATAAACGTACCGAGTCTCTGACAACAACAACAACAACCCGTAGCGCTCATGCTTGGAAAAAGCAAGGTTTTGTCGGTACATGCCAGCCACCATGTTGGAGAAGTTAATAAGCAACCGATAGATGAGATATTGAAACGAAGCCTTTATTAGTGTCCATCTCGGTCACGCAGTGTGTGACGCGCGCTGTGGTGTACGACTCATCAACTGTCTTGCATCCTTGCCTGCCATTGACTTCGTCAGCAAAATATCAGCAAACCCGCAAGCTTAGAGGCACTGAAGTCAGTCAAGCCCGCAGCGTTTAGACGACGAGGTAACGTTGCGCAAACAAGGGTCAACCCTCATCGCGATAATTCCGGAAACCACTGTCAGTCATGCACCGGCCTCTCGTTACCCGAGACGCTACTCCACCACGAAAGATAGGACTCGTGGAATAGGGAGTTCCCCGTCAAAAAGTAGCAATAGACTCGGCATGTTGGGCCTAGATGGCCTTGTGCAGATCAAGGGCCTAGAATAGAAACTAGGGTGGTAAGTTTGACGGCTGTCATCCCGTTCTTCCTCTGCATATTTCATGGGACGAAACAATGACGGGTCATCCAAGCTGCCGTGCTCCCAGCGTGGGGGTTTTAGCGTCTCGTAAAAAGTCAACCTGCTCCAAATAGTTCAAAAACTATTACCCTCTTGTGGAAGATTTCGCAACAAAGAACCAGGGAGAAAGTCAGAAACGCTGGCCCAGCATTGCGACCAGGGTTCAGGCTGGTTGAACTCCGAAGGGGGTGGGCGGGGGGTTGCATTCGACGGGCGGATCATGCACATGCAACATACCCAAACTAAGAAGTCCGGCCAAGGCCGCCCGCCCGGGGCTCCGCAGGGGCAGGTCGTTCATGGGGCCGTAACGGACGAGGCATGGCGATATGAGCTGTGATGGGGCCTCTCGTCGCACTTTTCAAATACCAATTCGCAATGCTCGCGGCTCCAACATAGTCGGTTGCCTTGGATCAATAGAAACGAAATTGAAGGGACATCATAACCGCCAAGCGGCCACCCATCACCAAACTTGATCACAATTGGCGCCGGCTGGGCTCGGAGGCTTTGGCGGCGACGGAATCCTTCTTCGGCGCATGCTCCATATTGTGACCGGGGCTCAAACTTAGACAGTACTAGCCGGACTTTGCCCATGATGATGTTGCTAGAAGAACGGTCAATAGCGGCGGCAATAAAGTTCATCGCACCGAACGATGACGAGGTTGGTGGCGGTAAGCCCTTGTGGAAACCATTACTATGTAATAGTCATCGTCTCCATCCAACGGTGAAAACGTCGGAAAAAGTGGGATGGCTTTGCCGTAAACCGAGCATGGGTCACTAAGAGAGCGGCCGAATACCCCATGAATCTGTGACAGTGGTGAAGACAAACGGCGTCGCTGACGAACAGAAGATGGGTAAACGTGTCAAGCTGGAGCGGAAAACCGCAGTTTAACACAGGTTCGGCTTCTCATGATGTCCTGGTGGCGTGCTAATTTCCGGGATGTTGACCCCCTTCTCCCTCAGCTGAGGATCCAAGGGCACGACACCACTAGCTGCTGAGGAGCGCGTCATACTGCACTATAGCGGTCAGCAAACAAAGTCGATCAGATTACGCACTAAGTGATATGGCGAGCTGACTAGTCGTGTGTCCAGTTCTAGAGCCATCATGAGTCAACACGGAGAGTCTGAAAACCCCCTTCAGGCCCGTCATCAGTCGTTGCTGTTTGGAATTTGTTTCCTGTTGACCGTCTGCACAGTCGATCGCGGGTCCATTTCATGCCAATCTTCGGCCAATTTTTCATTGGACGGGCAGGGGCTGTCCAGGTCTTCTTCCTGGATTTGGCTATTCCGCCGAAGTAATAATTGCCATTCTTGGACATAAGGTGTTCCCGGTGTCTTCGGTGAAGTCGGTCTGCCTCTGTTTGTTAGCAGTATCCAATCGTCCATCCATATTGATGATTCCAACAAGCGTTGTGAAGCGTTAGTGTGGAATTCAGCTCCAGGAAGGAACCACGCCAAATACATCATGTCTTGTTTTTGAACCTTTCATACAGTAATTATTTGACTCTGGCATTTCTGCTTGTTTCACCACCACTAAGAGCGCGGTTGCAAACGCCTCCGCTTTATGGGATATATCCTCCTCGATCAAAGTATTCAATATCCAAACGATAGTTCCAACGGCCAGATTCCATCAATCTGAACCATGACCAAAATATTCCGCTTCGGGAGTCCCACGATCCCGACCTATTGAATGATACCTGTACGCCATGCTTTTGTTTTTTCCGCACCATCTTTACCTCAACCTTCAATTGAATAGAAAAAGCTCTTCAGACCTCGTAGTCAATGACCGGTGAAGCCGAGGGCTTGCGTACTCCGACATGGGTGATACCAATAGGCTCGGATTGTATGCCGTGGCGCCCGCCAGACTCATGTGAGAATCATCTTGGGCAACAGCCCACCCTAACGACTCTCTGCCGTCACTACGTTGTGTTGGTGTTTGTGGTACTGCTTCCGCTGTTGCAGTCGCAGTTGCATACGCCGATGAAGTGAACAGATCTCCTGCTGGGTTTGCAGTCTGCTGTCTCTCTCCCTGGTACCACCATTGGTCCTCGAAGCCATTGTCGATCGTCATCATGGCTGCAGAAAGTGCCTCCAGCTCCTGTCTCCTCCCAGGGTCCTCTCTTTCTCGGGAGGTTGGATTAGGGTCAGGCGTAGCAATATCACGGAATTTCATCGACACCTCAGAAGAATAGTCTTCGGCGGCTTCCGCATCATCGGGCATGCCAAACTCCCCAGGCCATGACGAAGCTGACCATGGCAGCTCATCCTCTCCTAGTCGGAACCGTGATGGCACCTCTGGTAGGGCTTTCCAGTAATCCGGGGCGTTCGTCGTGGGTGCCCGCGGGCGTTGACGCGGCAATGCCGAACTGCCCAAAGCATCTGGTTCGGCATCCCAGGGACTGTCGTTCCAAGGCGGAGGAGCCGAGCTTCCTCGTTCGTGTGATGAGCCCGAGGATCGACTCTCCTGTCGAGATTGCCTTCTAGGCTCGAGATGGGACAGCATCGGGGGATACTGTGGAATGCTTTGCTGAGGGGCAGGTGGTGATGGTCGTGTAGGCTGGTAAGCCTGGTATGTGGGTGTATCCAGGTAATTTGTAGTTGGAGGCGGGACTTGTCGAGGGAAGTTTTGGGCGCGATCGCGCATCCCCCTCGAAACATAGGTAACTGAGTGTGGATTGGGGGCATGCCTGGGTGAGAATGAGACTCCAAACTCGAAATGGACAAAGATCTGGGGCCGGCGGCTCGTATTTTGCGCCATTTCGTGATCCATCAGTAGATGAGGTGGAATAGGCTCTGTCCTCCAACGGGTGCCCATGGTGGTGGGAAAGGGGACGTGAGCGGTTGATATGAAGATGAGGGAGGCGGCCAAGGAGTGGATACCCTAGACTCGACGGTGGTCTGGGCTAGCTTCGATATGGGGACAAAGCGGAGATGCAGTCGGATGAGTAGTACCGCAAGGCCAGGAATGCTTGGTATGGCGAGACACGGTGCGGTGCGGTACGGGGGATACTCGCTGTCTACGGTCTGTACCACGTCGGGGCCGAGCTTCTTTTGGGCTTGGGCGCTAGTGTGGTACAAGGCGTGTGTGTGTCGAAGCATCAGGCAACGGGTAACGCAGGTTGAAAGGAAACGTAAAGGTCAGATGGTGCAGATCGGCCCTTGTGACAGAAGCGGGAGAGTGCGATAGAAAAGAGTCAAAGGTGGAAGAGCCCAGAATTTCATTCGCATGAGTTATCTCTAGGCGAACTAAGAGAGAGGGAGAGTGAGCCAAAGATGGCTCGAAGTGGAATTTAGCGGAAGGAGGGGAAGTTTGTGGCGGGACGAGCAAGACACCGCCCCGGCAGAGGTCCAGTCAGTAGGGGTAATAACAAGCAAAGCCGGCGAAGGATGTCCGATGGAATGGGGCAAGGACAGCCAAACAGGGCCCCTCCAGGGGGACGGATTGGCGGTGCAGGTGCTTGGTGCAATGCTGGTGTGGTGGGTGAGGCGCGGAGGCGTGCGGCGTGAGACTAGGAGAGGTGTGAAGAGAGGCGAGCAGGCCAAGAACAAGGTACGTTCCCTGAGTTGTGGAGGGCAGCTGAGGCAGCAGAATAAAACCCCGTCCCGCGCGAGTGGCCCGTATCTGTGGGTAAATGACAAGTCGCAAGCGGTAAGGTTGAGGTCGGGTAGTGGCTTGTATGGTAGTTTGACGCACAGCACGTCCCTGGATGCCGGGACTTATACTGTAGATGAGCCAAGTCGCCCATCTGCGAGTTTGGCAGAGAGAATGTAGGGGCGCAAACAAGAAGCAAGTACAGCCCCTCGGCGCCTCCTTGGACTGGTTAAAGGTTTTAGACGAACCGTTGTGAGCGAAGCAGACGAACGAACGAGCGAAGCAAACAAAACAACAACAAGCATCCATCAGCATGGGCTCCAGGGGGAAATGACGATGGCTCGAGTCGTGTTGTGTACGAAATGGAATCCGGGATAGGGCCGGACCAATCTCGAATACGGCCGAAGACGCCTTCAAGAAAACGGCGGCTAGGGGGACGACACGGAGGCCGGGATGGTCGTGGGCTGTCGCGTTCTAGAAACGGAGTTTGTCTCTATCGAACTCGTTGTTCTTTCTTTCACCTAATATGGGCGCGCAGATGACTTGTGAGGAACAAGGCAAACGTCCTCAGCGGGTTGACGGAAGGGGACAGGCGGATTTCCCTCACAGGTCGATGGGGGATGGCCTCCCCTCCAATGGGTGAAATTTGCGGGAGGGCCATTTGCGTGACAGCAGTGCGTTGGGAAAGAAAAGGAGCGGAATGGTGAGGGAGGCTTGGCCCAGGATAGGTTTGGTGGAAGGATGAGAAACCTGGGCGGCGAAGTCTGTAAGTCGGTGGAGGTACGTACCTTTTGCGTCTGTCAGTGGTTGTTTCTCATACCAGATCAGTGAGAGTGGGGGGCGCCTGCCGAAATCCCACAGCAAACCATTGGGCAATCTTCCAGTGCGACCCAGGATTACCTGAAGTTGTATCTCTTGCAGCAAGAATAGGCTTCATGGTACTTTGATTTTTGCTGCTTTTAGAATACAAATGTGGGTTTTGCGGATTGCGGCGGCGATGGGTGAAGGAAATGGGCAAAATCACGTACTAGTACTAGTAGGGAGTCAAAACAGGGTACAGGCCCCCTGAAGCACCCCTGGAAGAGGAAGTTAACGGATACTACGTAGCAAACGCATCCCCCAGACCCGTTTTGGTGGCCCAATCACTACCTCATTTCTTGAGGTCGGCGACCATGGTCCTTACACACTCTGCATATATTGCTTCATATTCCGACAATAAAGAGAAACCTGTTAAGCAATGCACTTTGTTTTGCTCTGGGTTGCCGTGTTTCGTACATGGCTGTCTGACCGTGTATAATATGTCGCGTTGACATTCGTATAGTGTATTTGATCTCATCTCGCCACTTTATTTATATCATTAGACGAGCATCACCCATCGATGTGTACGTAGTGGTGGAATAGTTCGGAGGCGAGACCAGCAATGGCAGTCCCTCAATCTACCGCAAACGACTTGACCGGAGAACCAGGCCGGCCATTCGGGATAGCTCCTGTTAGTGAAGACAATATAAGGTGCGTTAATAGGGTTGCCGCTGCTCAGCCTCCGCTCAGCTGTCAATTCTCGGGTACCAGCTGATGATGTGCGGTTGATCTCGCCTCTTGTCGACCCTATCGAGCGACACCAGATCGGGGGATCTGCATGGCAATGTGATGGGTTCAAAGCAGCGTACCATTCCGGCAAAACACACATACTCACATACATACGCTAGAAGCAATTGAAAGTCGTTTCGGCCGTGTGGCCCCACTTGTCGGTGGTCGCCGATGGTGACATTTTGCCCCCCCCCCTTTACCCCCGCCTGCCCGCCCGTCTGTCTGCCCGTTTGAATCGCTTCATGGATGTCGAAAGAGCCCGTGGATCAACCACCAATCAAGGCATTGTGGAAATGTTCCTTGCCCCCGCCGTGACCATACAAACGGTTCCAATTGGACCAGGGGAATTGATCTCTAGCCAAGTTTGTGCAGCTAGTGAAACCTCCAATCCAACACATCTGCGGTGTTGTTGCCCTGCGTGGAACCGCATCTCGTCCATCAATCAGGCAGCCATATAAAATAAAATAAAAATCTTCCGAGAAACGCAGTTAGATCTGCTGTAGTGATCCTTCAGGCCTCCCGTGTCCGAGCCCCATAGGACCGTGACAGAAGGACGGACAAACTAGTGTGCTAATGGTAATTGCAAGTGCTTTTCTCAGCTGCAGCCAAGCTGCTCATCGTCTGCCGAGGTTGTTGGATTATCGTAGGCATCACCATTCCTCTTCATGACACCATGGTTCGTTTTCAGGATCCAGGCTCGTCGCAGTAATTAGCGCATAAGATTGCGCAGTTGTGTGGCCATCGCACGCAGGATAGGATGATGGGAGTGCACCGTTGCGTAATCGACTTGGATGCGTCGCTACGTTTCTCTTCCGCACAAGAAGGAATATTCCAACATGGCTTCCATCGAGTGGACAGGTCAGCACCCTAAAAAACCCGTGCCATCGTGTTACTGCACCTGCACAGCATCCGTAGCTCCAGATAGAAGGTTTAGATAGGCAATGGGAAAAATGACTAGGTGAGAATCGGCGAGGCACCCTGCCAACCTGGCTGCGGCTAATGCGCGGAGAGGATTCAACATGCTTGCTTCATTACAAGGCCAAGGACACAAGCGAAAACAGAAAGGGAGCTCATTAGATGACCTCCAGCACCGAATCGGTGACGCTGTTTGATCCCCATCACATCCCAGGTCGCCGTATTCGCTTTCCTCCTTCAAAGCCGTAAAGGCTTGCTCTTGACTTATGTAAGGATTCGTCGAGGAAGTCAAGCCACACTGCTCTAGACCAATTGTAGTGTAGAGTGGCTTGGTCTGTGCTATTTTCGTCCCTTCCTGATTCGGATGAACTCATTCCCATCACAAACTCCACATCCTCCGCCTCACCCGCGAAATTCCCTGGCATCGATCCTGAACAACATCAAATCATTCCATGCCCCTCGGCACTAATACCCATCGTCCTTCAGTTCCGTGGGGCCCGAAATCCTTCACACTAAAAACAATGCTTTCCCAAATTACGGACTGCGGCTAACATTGGCGCTTAGTGGCTCCCCTAATAGACGCTATAAGCGCGGTCTAGGGTCCCAGAGGATGAGCCAGCACCGCCTCTTCGCTTCCCTATTTCGAGGCCCGTATCCCACCGCAGTTTACAACAATCTTGTCCGGGAACTTAACGCAAATTTCCGCACCTAGTCGCATGTTGCCTTGTCGATAATACCGTTCTCAGCCCCGACCGGAATTAGCATCGTGGTTGCCTTCAACCAGGTGCTCCTACCTGAGTCTTTTGAGCCGGGCACATCAGAATGGCTCTTCGTCCAAAGACTTCTGGCGCTATTATTGTACTTTTGCCGGCATGGTCCGTTATTCCAAATTTGGTCAGATTGAGAATGAGAGAACATTGAAGCATGATCTTGCCGGCAACTTACGACGTGTTGCTCAGCCCCTTTCACGTAGCTTGGATTCCGGCACGACTGCTGCAGCGGCTTCGATAGCTATGGAACTGTCACCATATTCGACCGCACTTTGGTTATGTTGCCCTCGGCCAGCATTGCATTCTTTTGCGCAATGAAGGCATTGCCGTCAATGCAGTGTCTGCACATATCACAACAAGCCGAACCTTGGGGGCATGCAATATCTTTATCTCAGTACTGATATAGCCAAATTCGGCTTCCATAATGTGCTAAAACTACACTCAATCTAGGCATACAAGAACAAACTCTAAGCGCAACGAAACCACTACGCCCGCCCATCTATGGTCATTCCAGTCTAACAAAAAAAAAGTCAAAGAAAAGTGCAAGCCCTCGACATACTGCAGCTGGTTACACAGCATTGGCGCCGTCGCTCTTCTTCCTCCCATTGCTTCCGTCCCCAGAGCTAAAATCGTTCTCCCAGAACCGGTCCTGGCTTCGGTCACCTCTCCCACACGATCCGAAAAGATTGAACGGATCCACCACCGTGAGCCAAAACGGCCGCGGGTCTTTCCAACCCGGTCCGTCCACCTCTGTCACGCCGTCCTGGGCAAGATACACCGTATACTTCTCCGGGAGATACCTCCTCGGATGCCGGACGTTGAACATGACGACGTTCACCAACATCAGAGTCGCCTCGAAGAGGTAGAAGAACCACTCGTACCGGATCGCGGGGGAAATATCAGCAACTTTCATGTCCGACCCCCAACGCATGCTCGCGACGCCAAAATACTCGACGATCCGAAACACAGTTCTAGTTACGATGAGTATGACGCTGATGTACAACGTAATCAGTGGGCCTATGATGCCGCGATGGCAAGCAATGTTGAGCCTCATGCATCGAAGCTGGAAGGTCACCGTCAGGACGACGAAGCACGCGATGACGAAGATCTGGAGCAGGAGACTGGTCTTAATGAGTGCATGACCCGTCTTCATCTGCTGCTCCGTGAGGGACTGGTTTGCAGAGTAGCTGGCGCCCCATCCGTTTAGTGACTCGACGATGGCTGAGAAGAAGGCAAAGGTGCTCAGCACGCGACCGGGATGGAGTGGTGAGCAGTAGGGGACGTAGTAGAGAACGCGGCCGAGGATATGGTAGTTTGCCAGCTCTAGAAGTGGTCTGTCGAGGTAAAGTCAGCAGTCTGCCAACCCACAGACGCCCGTTTTCCCTTGGATTCAAGCAAACGAAGTTAGGGATACTCACGGTGCCGCATAGATGAGACACACGCTCGCGATGAACGGGTTCAGGTCATCATAATGATATGACCCGTATATCCTTAGTGCGAAACCTGCTGTGAAGAGCAGGCAGCAGAACGAAAAGAGGCCGGTGACCTTGAAGAATTTGTAGTGACTGGTTCCGCAAGAACTCATCAGTTACCACACTCCCCTATGTTGCAGAAACGCGCAACTCGTGCGCCGAGCTCTGCCAGAAATGAAAAGCACCCGACGCAAAGAAAGCAATGGCGAAGAAAATCGGCGCCCCTTTGTTCGGAGCATAGAAGTAGAAGCTTCCGTCGACTATGATAGCTGTTAGACATGGTTTATCCTGCGACAGTCCGCCAAGGCTACTCTGAGCATACCGTAGTTTCCGTCTGTCATGTTTGTCTTCAGGGACGCGAAGCTGATTAGAATGTAAAACAGGTCTCTATTGGTTCTTCGCTGTAGTGGTAAAGGATGTCAAAGCGATGGAGTTTTTACAGAATCACGAATGGCAAGCAAATATATATATATATACTTCTATTTAAACAAACATAATCTCATCGCGAAGCAAATAAATCCCTTTCGAGTCGGTCCCGCAGGAAGAAAAAAAAAAAAAAGCCTTGTCTCCTGCGATTTCGTCACTTGCTTCACCTCGAATGCGCAACAAAACAGACCCGAAGAATGCGATACGCCAAAAATCGTCTCTCAAAACCCAGCCGACCAATCGCATAACTCGCTCAAATACGACGACAGAAACCGGCGACAGTGATGACCCGATTCACAGACAAGCAAAAACAAGCGCTAGAGTTCTTTTTTTTTTTTTTTTTTTGCGCTCATCTGATTCGCTAGGGCAGAGAGATGGCGCCGTCTTGTCCCGTTGCAGACTGCGAAATGCCAATAATTCCTGCCCGCACAGCTTGATTGTCACCACTCGGGGAAGCAGACCAAGGTGATTTGCCGTCGTCGTATCTCGCGTTGGTGTTCCTGGGCGCAAGGCATACATACGTACGGGACATTTAGGGTGTGCTGAACCTTGGGTATTAACTCTATTCGCAACGCTTCCATTGTTAATTAAGGATGTGACACGGATGAGTCAATAAATACACATGGCTATCACGTCGGCGTATCCGCCCGGTTCAATACGTTGCCTGTCCGCGCTGTATCTGTCAGATTCTTGTAAACGTGAATTGTAATCTCGAATGGTACTGGTTGGGGATCAACGTCCCGACTAAATGCCTCGTAATGTCAAAGTAGAAGAAACAAGACCAGAAAGAAAAAAAGCCATCCCACCATGTCCCTGTGCGAAGTACTTGTACATTAAAAGTGGAAAAAAACCAGCCAAACAGACCCAAACATGCCGGCCGCCACCGAGCATACATTGTCGACTCCCAGATATGAAGTTCTGAGGTCCCCCCCCAAACATCCAAGGCCCGCCCACGCAGTGTCTTGCTGCTCAAACGCCCAAAAAAAAAGTTTCCATCCTAGATGCATTTCCTGGTGGTAAAACATACAATGGTCATACATGAATTCATTATAGACCGTCGCCTCCACGGCTTCAGTCAACTTCCCAGCCGCGGCCCGTCCCGTCCGCGTTGTCGTCTGCCAATGTCTTGTCACAGTCTTCATTACCGATTACGCTGTTTGCGCGCGACGACTCGACCTGGCTGAGGTAGTAGTCATCATCATCTCCCCAGCTGCTGTACTCATCATCTGAGTAGTCCCATTGGACAGGTATAGTCTCTCCGCTTTCACCATAACCAAACATCATGCCGCGCCACTCTCCAGCAGCAATCTTGGCAGCCACCTGAAGCATCAACGTGATGAGATGGCTGGGCGGGCCCAGGAGAACCTCGCAGGTTTTGGAAACAATGGCCATGGGAATCCTGCGAACAATCTCCAGTCGGCTGCGGAGGAACGGCTGCCGTCTGGTTGTGGTCGCTGTAGGAGCAAAGAGGTTGGCTGGCGGCGGCAAAGGCGACAGGGCCCTGCGACCAACCGATATGCTGTTCGTCGTTGCCCGATGACGCAGGTAGGGGCGACGCGCGACTGCGGTCGTGGCCGCTTCATCTTCAGATAAGGCAGACTTGTCTGGCTGCTCCACCACTTCGGACACCATATCTGGTGCGGTTGCAGCGCTCTCCAGCGAGCTATCATCTGTAAGAGACGAAGTCGCATCCCAGGTACGTCGCGTCTCGGGAGTAACAGTCAAATCAGATATGTCACGATAGTGCCACGGCTTCTTGGGAATCAAGATGTTGTCATGAGGGTACGGGAACCTTGTTGGCGATGCTTCTGAAGCAGGAGATCGCGGAACAGGGGTGACGGGCGAGTGCCACGATTGCACACTATGAAACGAGTCGGCTGAGCCCGTCGGCGATACCGACTCTTTGGTGTTTTCCGTGTCATCCAGAATCGCAGTCTGTCTTGCTGCTGACTTTGGCGGTGTTGAGGTGACAAGTGTCAGCTGTGGAGGGACGAGAGCGCGGCCTTTCCTGAAACCTCGCAGCTTTTTACGCCTACCGCCCACCACGCCGCTGCCCTCAAGCACCTCTCCGTCAGTTCCAGAGTGAGACTCCTGGCTTGATCCACAGTCACTAGTATCACTTGCCTCTGCTTGAGGCTCACTGTCAGTGGGGTTGACCTCGTCAGCAGGCGTCGACGTCGGAGCAGCATCGGCCAACTTCTGCTCATAGTTACGAATCACATCGTAAATATTTGTAGGTGTAGGTGTATCAGCTTCAAAGGATGAAGGGGTCCTGGGGGCTGCCTCGATAGTAACCAGTTGCTCCTTGATCTGTAGGGGTGAGCTTATCGACGGCTTCGGCTGTTCTAAGATTGTCACCTTGCTTGAGCAAGTTTCCATTTTGCCCTGGTTGGACGCGGACGACAGCTGCCCCTCCTTGGCTTCTAGCGGCACTTGCTTGGTTTCATTCGATGGCTTTACGATATCAATTTCCTCTGAGGGCCGAGCTGACTTGGCGGATGGAACAGCAACGGCGGCCGTGGGGCGAATTGTCTCTCCAGGCTCGGTGACATCTCTCAGTGCAGCTGAATCTTCAACGTGTCTGCTCGCAAGTACTTCATCATCAGAATTTTTGCTCAAAAAAGGGTCGTCATGCACGTCATGAACTTTGAAAGGCTTGGAGGAATGTTCCTCGGCAGCGGTTGCCGGAGCAGCCTCCTCAGGCCCTTTAGCATCCGGCTCCTTCGTGATACCGAAGTTTGTTTCCATGAAATCTTCCTCAGGCTTCGCGGTTTCAGTGTTGGCAGCACCATCTGACTCGGTCTTTTCAACTAGCACTTGGGGAATCGTCTCGGTACTAAGCGGCTCCGATTCAGTTTTCTCCTCTGCGATAGAGCGTGTCTCGCTTGACGGTTCCTGGTCCCGCAACAGGTCGGTTGATTGTGACGTCTCAGTGCTGGTCCCTCGCGATTCAGAGCTTGACTGGAACTCGGTTCCGGTGACGGAGAATCGCCGTTGCTCGGTTCGGCCTCTGATGGCGAGGGACGTCGACGCCCTCCTGTTGGAGTTGGGGTTGAGGACCTTTGGAGTCGGTGACACTTCATGGGCCGGGGTGGAAAGAACAGGCAGCGCACGCTTGACGGGAGGGGTCCATGGACGCTTCTTCATGGGGGTTGTCGGTTTTTCGGGGAGGATAACAGTGAATGATCTCTGGAAGGGGCATTCCGTTTTCTCAAACTGAAGTATCTGGTCCAGAACGCCCTTGAAAGCGGCCGCAAGCTCCTGCTCGGTGGGATTGGTGACTGGGATTTCTATCCTCCAGTAATTAGGCCGACGTATCTGCAAGACAAACTTGCTCGAATCTTCCTCTAGAGCCCAGCATTGGCTTTTGGGAAGCATGGGTTGTAGGGCGGAACCGCAGTTCAGAAAGGCTACAGACCCGGTGCGATATATCCGAAAGGGTCCTGATGGCGAATGTGTAAGTCAAGTTTGAGGAGATGAGAACGAAGAAAACACACCTATTGCGATTGTTCTCTCCAACTGCGAGTAGGCGGACAAGGTGCCGGGCTCGTCGGCGGGGCCACGTCCGGGACTCCGGGCTCGGCCTCTAGACGCGGCAGTGAATGCTACAATCTTGACATTGGGATGGTTATAAAGCGTCTCGACGAGACCACCTGCTGAAGTAGATCGGGGTGCCGGTACGGGTGTTCCTACCGGGGCTGTCGCGACACGGCGAGGGGCCGGGTAGTTGGTACGAAGGGACTCCATAGTGGCCGTCCCTAAAGAGGGAAAGAGGAAAAAGGAGAGACGTCAGTTGTAGTTATTGCTTTCCGTCTCGTGAAGGTAGAATAGGTTCAATGATGTTTTGTGGCGAGAAGTTGGACTTGGGTCATGTCGAGCTCGAATTTGGGGACATGGCAGGCTCTGAATATTGTCGAGAGAGGCTTAGCCTTTTCCCCTTGCGCTGGGGTCGTATCTGACAATTTCCGTTACGTTCGTCGGCGCGCCCGCCAGAATCCGCGGAGGAGGGGGATAGCAAGGGATAGTTGGGAAGCGGAGGAATTCTCAGGATCCGATCGGCAGACGGGGGCTCCCAAGGTAGCGGGCGCGGAGTATGGGCGTGGTTTAGGTGGAGGATGAATGTGGGAGGGCGTGGGTGGCAGACGAGGAACAAGACCCCCCTTTTGAGCTGAGCAAAACGATAGTTATGCCGTGTCTTGAAGGGGTCTCAGTAAAAAAAACCTTCAGACGAAGAAGAAACCACCGCTGCGGCAAAATGTAATCGGGAAGAAACCCCAATAAGGAGATGGTATGAAAAGTCGAACGGAAGAGAGAGTTACGAAAAAAAAGGTTTTTGGGATGATGGACAAGATTGAGATTGAAAGAGGGCACATTGGGGAAAGAAGCAAGGTCAGGCCAGGGTACGAAAGGGAGCTTGGACGGATTTGCTCATGGTTCGACCAGGGGGTAACGATGTCACGGCTTCTTGGGGACTCGTTCGACGCACCACGCGCCGACGGGGGGGTTCTGACGCTCTCGGTTTCCTCTAATGCCCTACCAAGCGCGTCTGTTTGATAGCGATGGAGCCCCAGTAGTGTACCCCTTGCCTAGTCACTTCACTCGGTAGCAGATTGGCATCATTGACAACTGACACAGAGCAGATGAGTGCAGCAATATGAACCGTCATTGGACAATTATACAAGAAACACTCGATTCCAACCGAACGGGAGGGGGTCCAAAGACGTACGATGCAGGAATGAGTGACCATTCATATGTTGCACTTTGTTTCTTGTCTCCTCGCTACGAGTGAATATAAATGCAGTTGTTCTTTTTTTTTTCTTTTCTTATGGTCCCCTGGATTTGGCCAACGCCCCTCTCCACCACCATCAATTTGTGCCTCCCCCTTCCCCTATTATCAGTCGACATACATATATACATACCTAATCCACTGGACAAGCCATATTAGCACAACTACTAACTAGAGACTAACAAACGCGCCCTCGTGATCGTGCCCGGGCCCTTCTCCCCTCCACCGCCCCCCTCTCATTTGGCGTCTGGATTAAAGATTGCACGCGATTAGGAAAAAACCCGTTGGGGTTGTAGCGGGGACAACCGAGCATCCCAGCCAGTTGCACCCCTACTATGAAGGGGGGGGAGGTATGGGGAAACCAGGGCTCTGTAGTGTCCGCTTAGGGAGTGACAGCATGGGGTGTCCTCAACGTGCACTTCGTAATCAGTCGGTGTTCGGCTTCAGTTATGGCAACGTATGCATTATCAGCATGTCTTTCTTGATTTTTTTTTTTTTTTTTTTTTTTTGATTTTTTCCCAACCTGTTGTACCCATTGCATTCTTAAACTCGGTGGGGTGCCCACTTCAGCAGCTCCGCGAGTCGAACGAAACCTTCGAGAGTCCCGGGTCTCCCATGACAACTCCCGCCTTAACTGGACTGCATTAAAACTACGTGCTCTCAGATCCCACCATTGCAGCAGGGGTTGCAGCTGCAGCCAGCGAACTCGTTCTAGGATGCAAGTTCGACGCGTGCGCATTGCAGCCGCAGCTCTCGACAGGAACCGGTGCCACCGCTCAAGTTAATTAATTGGCTATCCACCCAAGGCCCCCATCCACCTCTCCTGTAACCTATGTCCTTGCATTTGTCAAGTGCTGATTCGGTTACCTCCAGATGGTCACAAAAATTGTATCTGAGCTACATAGTTCAAATATGTCAATGAACCATCGTTGGACCCATGATACATGTCGTTGGGAGCCACCTCAAGTTGTCGATTGGTGTGCTCATCGGACATTGGTTGGTACTGGGCAGAATCTATCTAGAAAGCCATCAAGGGCTTTAAGACTTGTATTGGTCTCCTTTGAAAATCGCTTGAATAGAGGGGGGTATGCACATACTGCAAAACTAGTGCCTGTCAGCCAGTGAAGAGGTCACAAAAATCCGATTGCAGCTGGCGCTGCCGCATGCGATAAGATAAGAGAGCTAAACTCTCCCTACCACCTGTCATCATTAACAGGCAGAACACGAAGAAGCTCAGGCCACCCGAGTGGACGCGTAAAAGAGACGTACTCTGTCCCCTCCAAGGACTATCCGTTATTCCCGGCCAGTGTCGTCATCACCTCTACCCCCCCAAATTCAGCTCTTGCTCAGCTCAACTGTGAGCTCGCGTACCCCCCTCCAACTTTTCGTTGATCTGCACTACCAACACAGCAAACTTGGAAGCCATGGCTACCGCCGAGAAGCACGAAAAGAGCGAGAAGCTCCCCTTTGACAAGGAGAAGCTCAAGCAGGAGTTCGACCTGTCCCACTTCGATATCAACTCAGTCATTCGAGGTGCCCAGCTGACGCTGGTTGGAGGTGAGCCACAATGACAACTATCACCAGACTTGCATGGTTCGAAATGCGTCTTCTAACCCAAACAAGCTCATCGAGCTCTCCAGAATCCCGCTATATTCACCTCGGATCATTACCGACAAGCTGGCGTCGCCGTCTTGACCGGCCTAGCTATCCGCCTTATTATATCCATTCCCGTAAGCACATCTGCCATCGCTCATGCCAACGATGCTATGCTATTATCGTTCGAGACAAAATATTTACTTGTTTGTAGATTATTGGAGTCAAGGTTCTGCTCTGGTTCCTATCCTTGATTTTCAGCCTAGACCATGTCACCTGGGACGACAACATCGTGGGAGGCCTCAACTTCGTTGAGGAATATGTCCTTCAAGTTCCTTTCTTCCTGATGGCTCTGATGCGCTACGTCACTCCCACTCTTGACAACATGCAAGTTGAACTTTTGGTCTGGAGCTCCATATATCACTCGCTGACACTCGCCCAGGTTCATGGACTCACTCAATTGGGTTGACAAGACATACGTTCAGAAGCACAAGTACGACGACCCGGACAAGCTGCGAGACATGTATTATCCCAATCTCAGACTGTACAAGGTCAGCGACGGCAGCACCCACTCAACGAGTACTGCGGAGGCCATCAGCATGTTCTTGTACCGTTTTGCTCGCAAGGGCGCCATCTCCCTCGCTGTTTTCGCTCTTTCTTACCTACCCGTTGTCGGCCGATTTGTGCTGCCTGCTGCCAGTTTTTACACTTTTAACAAAGCCGTCGGCTTAGGCCCAGCTTCAGTCATTTTTGGGACCGGCATTTTCCTGCCCAAGCGTTACTTGGTTATCTTCCTGCAGAGCTATTTTGCCTCGAGGAGTTTGATGAGAGAACTGCTAGAGCCGTACTTTTCTCGAGTGCACTTCACTAAAGAGCAGAAGCGGAACTGGTTCCGCAGCCGTGAAGGCCTCCTGTTCGGCTTCGCCATTGGGTTTTACACTATGATCAAGATCCCCTTGGTCGGTGTCCTGATATACGGTATTGCAGAAGCATCAACTGCATATTTGATTACCAAGATCACCGACCCTCCCCCGCCCCCCAGCGAGAAGGCCGCTTTTGCCGAGAGCCAGCAGGAATGGACAAACAAGCACGAATTTCTCAATCTGTCCCTCAGCAATCTGGATTCCATCCACCAGAAGCCACACCAGGCGCAGCCGACAAGGGACACACAGAAACAGCTGTAAGAGCTCATGTAAATGTAATGCCAAATGGCCATGTCACTCGTCACCAATCATGGCAGAGTCCCCGCACGTAAATAGCAGCAACATCATATGTAGTCTCACCAGGTTTGTGGACTGTACAAATCCCAAATGCTGCTGCAACCATGAGGCACAGGCAGTACGATCCGCAACTCAGATGCCGAGATAAACAACCCCAGGTCTCCGAATTCATTACGTTTCATGATAAAGTCTACATGTGGCATGAGATCACTATTCCGTCTTATCGATTGGTGTGCCACTTACGCTTGGAGTCGGCCGGCGGCGGAACCCACTCGGTTAATGCGGGGATTGTCAGATAGAAGCCTGATACGGCGTTAGAAGAAGCTCTTATCAGACCAAGCTGCATCAAGCTCCGCACTCTCGGCACTGGTACCATCTTGCCTACAGGTCATCTGCGGCATCGTCTCATCCTCCAATTGACAGTCAGCTATGGCAGGTGAAGCATGGCTGCGTGCATGAAATGACCAGTTCCGAGGACCTGAAGGCGGGGTAACTTGGAAGCACTGGTCCAGCTCGGATGACATGTATATCTAGGGGTAACTTAGCCCGCCATACTCATGGTTAAAAGTGTAGCAATATTTCCGTCCTAAATACTGCAATCGATATAAACTTTTTTAATACTGCTCAACTTTCACGTTTTCAAATCAAAGTATGGGCAAGACTGGCATTCGAACGGCTAACAAGGTCAGCCTTGATAAGCCGGCCTCTGAGCAGCCAGGTCTACACGTGAGTATATCTGCGTACAATGGTGGTGAAAAATATTGACGCTCAACAGAACAGATGGCATCCAGACAGTGAGTGATATAAACCGTTTGCCACTTTGATGTTCCTCCATCTTTGCCTTCCATCTTATCCATGAGCACCTCGCCCACACATACGTACACGGAAGACGAGTTTATACCACAATCCATTTACTAACCTGCTTAGTTCCGTTCGCTGGAACCATCAAGAATGGCGAAACGGTCAAGATTGAGTGTGTTGACTGGTAATTCACTCTCCGCCCTTCATCATGTCCATCTACTTATTCGACACCAGGACTGGGGGCCAGATTGGCAACAACGACTCGGCAGACGACATGCTCAACGTCGATTTGACCAAGATTCACTATCTCAGCGGACCATTCGAAGTCGAGGACGCCCAGCCAGGCGATCTGCTGCTAGTCGAAATCATGGACGTGCAGCCCTTTGAGGACCAGCCCTGGGGGTTCACTGGCGTTTTCGATAAGAACAACGGAGGAGGTTTCCTGGACGAGATTTATCCCACAGCGTGAGTTTTCTTTTTTTTTCTTTCTTCTCTTCTTCTTCCCACCATATCCGTGAAACACCAGAAAACTGACGTACTGATTTGGATACAGCGCCAAGGCCATCTGGGATTTTGAGGGAATCTACTGCACGTCGCGCCACATCCCACACGTCAAGTTCGCGGGACTCATTCACCCGGGTATTCTGGGCTGTGCGCCATCCTCAGAGGTGCTGGACACGTGGAACAAGCGCGAAGCGGAGCTCATCGCGGCCAACAAACTGGACCGCGACGTTGCGAAGCCCCCCGAACCGATCAACGTCCATGCCGGCGCTGCTGATGAGGCGCTCAAGAAGACTGTTGGGATGGAAGGGGCGAGAACTATTCCGGGACGTCCCGAGCATGGCGGGAACTGCGAGTGAGTCGGTTCGTTCCTGGGGTTAAACCCGTCTTTCCCTCTGCACAATGTGATACCGAGTGTGGGGGGTGAGCATCGCCCAGTGCTGACGCGGAATAGCATCAAAAATCTGAGCAGAGGCAGCAAGGTCTACCTACCAGTTCACGTCCCCGGCGCCAAGTTCAGCGTAGGAGACTTGCACTTTTCTCGTAAGTAAATGCCGTGTCCACAGCGACAAACCCCTTCCCCGGGCGCCTCTATAAAAGATGTATCCTGACGCGAACGAAAAGAGGGCGACGGAGAAATCTCCTTTTGTGGCGCCATTGAGATGGCCGGCGTCATCACAATCAACTTCAAGGTTATTAAGAACGGTGTAGCGGACCTGGACCTCAAGTCGCCCATCTACATCCCAGGTCCTGTCGAGCCGCAATTCGGCCCCGGAAGGCACATCTACTTCGAGGGGTTCTCCGTCGATGAGCATGGGAAGCAGCATTACATGGACGTCACTGTTGCGTATCGTCAGACATGTCTCCGTATGTATTTTTTTTTTCTTTTTTTTTTTCTTCCTTCTTTCCCCCCTTCTTCCTCGACCCGTGATCATACTTACTACCGAGGCATACGGAGAAGAGCGACAACGTAAAGGAGTTGTAGCTTAACTGACCACTGACAGGCGTCATTGAGTACCTCCGCCGTTTCGGTTACAGCGACTACCAGATCTACCTCCTCATGTCGTGTGCGCCCATACAAGGCCATGTGGCAGGCATCGTCGACATCCCCAATGCTTGCACTACCATCGGGTTGCCGATGGATATTTTCGACTTTGACATCTCGCCGGCTGCCGGCAAGGTCGAGAAGCGGGACATGGGCGGCTGCGCGTTCGCGACGGGGGTGACGGAGGGGAAGATCGAAAAGGGCGGACAGAACAGTGAGCATAGCTTCGGCGGTGGCTTGACGTACAAATGAAGCTCGCTGCGGCATATGAGGTAAGGCCATGTTTGGAAGGGCATGCGAGGCATGCGTGTTGATCATCACAAGGCGTGGGTGGTATTCTTTAGTCATATTCATCATGTTCTTATACGGAGATAATGCCGTGGAAAAGAAAGACCCAAAATCCTTGCTTGTTCCCGGCCCTCACCGAGCCTGTTGCGGCTGTCTGACTCCCCTAAGATGCCCTATGAAAGACGCCCGCCCCCCCCCTCAAAGATTTCAACAGCCACCACCACTAATTCCGTCCTCTAACGCAACCTCCGCAGGCACTCGTTCTAAAAGTCGGGAATTTCGGTCAAGGACGTATGGCCCGTCTCGCTTGTGTGCATACGGGACTCGATCGTGCCGGTGCCAAGCCACTCACAACCAGGTGCATTGCACTTCCGCAGAGTGGTGTCGCCAACGGCAGCAGCAGTGCCGGCGCCGCCATGGGGTTCGTCCTTGATTTCATCAAAACCCATATGGCCGGTCTGGGCGGCGTGCTTATTGGCCTCTTTCTCACCGTTGCCGATCCAGTCGCAGCCGGGAATAGTGCAGCGAAGCAGAAAATCGACCGTGTCAGTGAAGTAATGCATCTCGTGCAGCTTCCGGATGAGTTCCCTGGTTTTTGCCAGGATCTCGTCATCCGAGGTGCTCCAGTTGGTGCGGTCAAGCTCGGGAGGGAGGTCTGAGTGAGTGAAGGGCGGCTCCGAGGGGCTGCAGGCGACGCGGTCGTAGTGAATGCCCGAGTAGACGAGGATGCAGCGCGAGTCCTTGTTCTCACCGAACTTGAGTGGATTCTGGCTCTTGACATCGAAAGCGAGGATCTCGAGGTCAAAGAGGTCTGAGAAAATGCCGAGTTCGATTGCACCGCCCCAGCGGTCAGGGTCCTGGATTGTACGGCAGTACTTATCCGGGGGCATGTTGAGGACGGCCTCGGAGTACTCGTCGGGATGTTGGCGAATGTAATCCGCGATCATCTTGCGGAGCTCCTTGGCTTCCATCTGCTTGCCCGGGATGGCGCCGCCGAAGGCGGTGAATAGACAGCTGTTGTCATCGGGCATGACCCGCAGCACTGACATGTGTGAGAGGAAGCAGGTATGAGTGAGGGGTTCGGATACTTACAGAGGGTTGACTCGCGTTCAGGCCACGGGATACTGATATCGGACGGGCTAGGGTCGCTCGCTGAGTCGAGTCGAGGCTTCTTGGATATCGGAACGCTCGCATCGGAGGGCCTGGTTTGAGACGCGGCTGAAGTTGCAGGCGTTTGCCTCTGTGATGGGGCGGGCTCGATGGTAAATGATTGACCATTAAGACCGAGCTCCTTGGCGTTGGCATCCTTCTGTTCGAGGCTCAAGGTTTGAAGAGGCCAGCCAAATTTGAGCGTAAAGTCGTTGATGCCGGTCTGAGTCTTGATCTCGTCGAAAAGTTGGCCAACGGTGGCATCATCCCCAAGGGAAACTACTCCCGTACCTCCAGGGCCCTTGTACCTGGCTCTCATGATGATGTGGTATGCGGTGGTGAAGCCTGTGTCTTAACGGAGTAAAATGAAGGGAAGGAGCTGTGCCACGGCCGGAGGCGGATCCCGGAAGCAGTCGGCGAGCAGCCGAGAGGCTGTGGCTGGGACGGCGGGGTCGCGGAGGGGTCAATCTTATCAGAGTGAACACCAGGGTCCCTCAGTAGGGTGGGAATGAATGGGGTTGATAACCGCTCGTTTGATCAAGCAAAGAGCGCTAATGGCTCAACAACGTTGTATCGAAGGTGATGCTTTGTAGAGACTTTGTCCGGAACGACTGATTTCGGTCGGTAGCAAGGACTTGGTCAAATCAACAAGCTAGTGTACGAGCATGTGAGATGGGCAGGATGGAGACTCGGTAGTGGAGTGAGTGGCATGGAGATGGAGATGCGATCCTAGGACGAACTAGAAGGTTCTCCGCTTATTAAGTACTTCTGGAAGGCGGCGTCGGCGTCACTAGCGTTGGCAAAGCTAGGATGAGAAGAGAAACAAACGAGGGCCTGAGCGTCGAGAGAGGACGATGATGGAGGCTTTGGGCTTGTGTCTGAGGTCAGGTCGAATCGCCCAACATGAGGTACAGCTGAAAGAAACCAAGCCGTGTTGGCGTTGTGGTTGGGCTGTGCTACTCCTCATTGAACTCCCATTGTCGTTGGTGCAGGTGGAGAATTGCTCCAGCCAAGGCCCGACACTACCTCATACCAGGGCCAGTCCCGAAGCTCCAGTGACAGTAAAGTTTCATTGAAGTCGATTCTGCTCTGCTCATCACCACCATTCCACGTCTACTTGGCTCTTGTTGATTGGTCGCGGTTGCACTGCATTTATGATTTCTTTGGTTTGCTTTTCTTGCTCTGCTTTCCTTCCAATGCAAAGCCAAAGAAACGATTGATTTCGTGCCTACAATATGGATAGAATTGATGACGAAACCCCAGTCGGAGCGTATCATTGACTCAAAAGTGCCAATGTGAAGCAACTGAGGATCATTAGTAAATACTTGACGTTGCAGCCGTTGGCACGGGGGGGATGCATTTCCGGCAGTCATCTTTCCAGAAACCATGGGTAATATATAAAGGACGATGCTAGAACAGATATCATTGCTGACAGCCTTCCTGTATTGGTTGATGTTCAGGGAACCCTCGTTCTCCAAAGTGCTTTGTCTGTCTCAAAATAATGTAGGAAGAACCGCTTCCCAGGAACCAGTTGCCATCTCTTCTATATGAACCCTGTCGTGTCAAAGGCCCAGAAGCTTCAGGGCATCTATCTATAAGGCTTACGGAAGGGTTGGTCTAGATTCCTAGTCGTCCAATCGGCCGAACACAGCAGACCAGTTAGCCGAAGTGGACCCGGCACAGAGCAACACTGAGTCCAGGGCGGCTTGCTTGCTAACACCCTCGTCGCACCACTTGTACCCGTTGTACCCCAGCCAGCTCCCGCCTCGCCGCTTTCGCGAACCTTCAATTCCTTCCTCTAAACGGTTTCCTCTTCCAAATTTTGACCTTTGCGACACAGGCTCTCAACCTCGTTTACCACTCCGGATCGTCAATGCAGAGGGTCCAATTACTTGACTGACCCCTTGCGCCGCTAATTAGCCCCCCGGAAGCGACCTTCAGCCCTGGTGTTTGCGACCCGAAGTGGTGGTGGAAACCATGTCTTCGACGCGCAGCGACGCGCCTGAAGTGCGAGAGTCTATCGAGGCCAAGGTCACTGGCGATGTCGACATGATCGACGCCCCCGCGCCCACCTCGGTAGAGGCCGCCCCAAAGACTGACGAAACAACCACCGTTGTCGCCAATCCAGGTGCTCCCGAGAAAATGGATGTGGACGCCGACGCAGATGCTGATGCCGATGGCGAAGCAGACGAAGAAGCAGATGCGCCAGGGGAAGCCGATGTCGATGCCGACGCCGATGCCGATGCGGACGCGGACGCGGACATTGATGCTGACGGAGACCTCGACGACGGCGCTGCGTCCCCGGCCGACTCCGAGCCTGGCGATCTCTTGGACGTTATACAGACCCTCAACACATACCTCAGCAACTATAAGGACGATGAGTACGTGCCGCACCGACGTACGCCCCACGCATTGTTTTGCTAATTCTGGTGTGTCGTAGTGGGGAGTGGTGGGCTGCAAGCTTCCAGCGCATTCCGAACAAACGCCAGTTGCCTGATTATTTCGAGATCATTGAGAACCCCATCGCCTTCAGTACTATTCGCGTAGGTTTCACTGTTCAAGAAACTACATGGCCATGGGACCTAAAGAGCTAACCCCCCGCAGGGCAAGATCAGCAAAAAGCAGTACAGCGATTTCCCCGAATTTGTTCGTGACGTTGCTCAGATCTGCCACAATGCCCAAGTGTACAACCGTCCCTCGTCTGCCATTTTTAAAGGTGCCACTATAATCAGGGACCTGCTCAAGGCAGAGCTGCAAAAGCTTGTCTCAAAAGGCACCATCAAGCCTGAGGAGGCTGAGCTGCCGGATCTGGGCGAGCTCCCACCTGCTGATGAATCCTCTCCCGAGCCCGAGTCTGAAGAAGAAGATGAAGAAGAGGAGGAAGAAGAGGAGGAGGAGGAAGAGGAAGACAATGACGACTCTGATGACGATGGAAAACGCCGACGCAGCAGGAGACGGGGCCGAGCTTCTTTCGGCAGGCGTTATGTCGATGAAGCCAGAGAGGAGGACGAGCATAAGAAGCGCGGCCGCCCTCCTAAAGTCCTAACACCCCTTGAGGCCCGCATTGACAACGTGATCAAGGGTCTTCGCAAGTTCAAATCAGACGATGGCGAGTTGCTCATCAGTCCTTTCGAGAGGCTGCCTGACAAGATGATGAACCCGGACTACTATCAGGTCATTGCTGAACCGATTGCATTGGATAACATTAAGAAAAAGGCCAAGAGGAAGAAGTACTCGACCGTCGAAAGCGTCCTCAAGGATATGGACACCATGTTCAACAATGCCATGCACTACAACGAAGAAGGCAGTGATATTTACCAAGCTGCCGTGGAACTGAAGAGACATGCATATGAGTTGGTGGCCCAAGAAAAGGCCAGGCCCGACGACGAATTCCGAGACGAGGATGGCAAACTTCCGTTGGCCGATATTCAGTACAACGGCCAGTCGTGGAAAGTTGGTAAGTTGCGAATGTGCCTACTGGTAAAATAATGGACTGGAACTTGGGTTAACAACTACTCATAGGTGACTGGGTGCATATTCGCAACGTGAACGACATGGCCAAGCCCATCGTCGCTCAGATATTCCGCACCTGGCAAGACCGCGCCGGCCAACGGTGGATCAACGCCTGTTGGTACTACCGCCCTGAGCAAACGGTACACCGGTACGAGAAGCACTTTTTTGAGAATGAGGTGGCCAAGACGGGCCAGTACCGTGACCACCAGATCGAAGAGGTCCTTGACCGATGCTTCGTCATGTTTGTGACGCGCTTCAACAAGGGAAGGCCGCGGGGGCTTCCAAGGGACAAAGAAGTTTACATTTGCGAGTCTCGCTATAATGAAGCGACGTGCCGCTTCAACAAGATCAAGACGTGGGCCAGCTGTGTGCCGGATGAAGTGCGAGAGAGGGACTACGAGATGGATCTGTTTGAGCAGCCGCGGCGGCTGAGGAAAGTACCCAGCCCGATCAAACACCTGCTGCAAGCGGATGCAAAGGAGACGGATGAGCTCCCAAAGCCGACCTGGGGTGCCTCAAACGCACCACCCATCATCGGTGCTGTACATCGGCGACCTCGAGAAGCAAACGTAAGTTGTCACGGATTTTTCTTGCTGTTTTTATCTCCTCCACGGGGATCCAGGCCTCTTGATACTGCCCCAAGGAGGCTTGTCTAATCTCTTACCGCTGTTTTTGATGTTACTCCCACGCGCAGCATGACCCTGGCACCTCTTGATTGATGAGTCTTAATGCGCCCTCAAACACCTCACATGCGTCCTTTTCTCTTTTGCCTTATCCAGTACAGGTAGATAAAGGGAGCAGCGCGTAGGGGATAACAACACAGACACCCTGCATCTCATCTCCAACCCCCAGCAAAAAAATTGCGCCTCCCCCTCGCTCTCTCTCACCTTCACCCTCACACCTTTGATTTATTCTCATTTGGGCTTCAAGCCCAGCCATCTTCCCACCTGATCTGTATGAAGATCGCCTGCTGACGCAAGATATTCTGATGCAGGAGTCTCCTCCGCCTGAGCCAACACCGTCGCCTCCACCACCGGCTGCGCTTGACATGAGTCAAGAACCGGCGCGACGGCCTTCGGTGCTGCAAGCCATGCGGCAAACCCCCAGCGACATGTCAATCAATAACGCGCCCACACCGTACGGACACGGCGGCATGGGAGCGGCGCCGTCGCCGTCACCGGCCATGTACGCTCAGCAGTATACGCCTCAACACGCGTCTGCGTCTCCTGTCGCCGTACCTCACCAGACGCCGGTGCCGTTGCCCCAAATTCCTCACCAGGCGTCTCACTCTCCGCAACAGCCCATCCGTCCCATGTACCAGCAGCAGGGATTCGTGCCAAGTCCCTACCAGCAACACCAACAGCACCCTCAGCACCCACACCCACAGCACCCCCAGCATCTTCCCCACCAGTTTCAGCAGCAGCAACAGCACCACCAGCAGCACCACCACCTCCCGCAGCACCAGCCTCCAGCGCCCCAGTACCAGCAGGCCCAAGCGCCCGTCCCACAGCACCAGCACCAGCACCACCAGCACCACCAGATGCATCCACAAATGATGCCAGCAAATCCTTTGGGTCAGACGTTCAATCACCATCAAATGCAGCCTCACCCAGCCGCAGCCCGTACCCCCATGGCGCCCGCCTCCAATGCGATGCCGCCAAACAACGCATACAACCCGCCTCGACCCCCCGAGGTTTTTGTGCTGCCCGACCACGTCAACGACCAGATCCCGGAGGAAGTGCGCAGTCAGTACAACAGGGACGAGAACGGCAGAATCATTTTCTTCACCACACCGCCCATCTCCCGACCCGAGCATGGCCTCGCCCCGGACAACGCCAACACGGGCCACAGCCTCGCCTACCTTGCTAAGAGCAACCCCGAATGGCTGTCGGAGCGCACCAGCCGCGCAAAGGCCTTTTCTGTTGCCAAGCAGAAGGAGTTGAGGACCAAGATGGCCATTGATGAAATCACCAAGGGCAAGACGCAGGAAGAATTGCGCGATTGGGCAAGCGATGCCTGGGCTCTGTACTGGAAGGCTCACGCTCAAGAGACGGCACTCATGTTAGGCGACGACGATTTGGATGACAGTCAACGACTCCTCAAGGAGCAGCGTGCATCCCGAGTTAAGTCTAGGAGGGAGCGTGAAGAAGAGGCTGAGAAGGCCGAAGAGGCCAAGAAGGCCAGCTACCTCGAAGACATTTATCACGCACACACCAGCCTGCGCTCATCTAAGCCTCGCGGTGTCTGAAAGGATTGAGTGACCAGAGCCATCATCATCAGCGCTCAAGGTAGAGGAGTTTCGGCAGGTTCGGATTGTTGTGATACCTTTTGGTTTGGAGTTCATGGGAACCAATGGCTCGGCCCACTGTATCAGTATTATCATCAAAGGAAGGGATTGATCCATGGTTCATTGTACATCATAATACTCAAAATTGAAGACGGAAAAGGCATAACTTCTGACGACGTATATGTGACAGTTGGAAATGTGTGGCTGACGCCAGACTAGCTCTACCGGGTGAACGATTGGAGGCGCATAAACGTGAGCCTTTTTGTCTCTGTTCAAAGAAGAGAGGAAGCTCCCCTAAAGGGATTGAGCATGCTCATTCCTCCGCGATTTGAACAATGGCTCTTGTTACCTCCTGGCCGGAATAGTACTACGGCCTCTTTACAAAAAAAGGAATAAGAGCGAGTAGGGGTGAGGGACGGGTGTAAAACAACGAGCGGGAAGTGAAGGGACGTTTTTGCCTCCTAAAGGACCTTGCTCCACATATTGCTGCTTGTCTCTTTGAGCTGCTTGAGCTGAAAGAGGCCGGGGGACGCCCAACGGGCCAACCCAAAGAGGGGCTAGCGTCTCTTTGATTCGCCCCCTTCGCGAAGGCCGAGCCACTGGGAACCTTCCCCTTCCCCATTGACTCACTGCTGTTGCTGGGCCTTTCTGGGGGCCCAAAGTGGGAATTTAGGCCAAACTTCCCGCACTCATAGACGCTAACTGAGCCTCAAGCGCGGACTATCCACGAACTGCTGACGTTGTCGACTTTCCGAACCTCACACCTCCCACCTTTTCTTCTTCTCCTCTTCCTCTAGTACCTCACTTTCGCCTCCCACTGCTCTCAAAAACCACCGCGTTCCCCTCAAAAACCCTTCTTTCCGATCCCGATTAAACCGACTCTCTTCTCGGAATCTTGATTCCATCTTTGCGCTTGATTTTCCGTCTTTCGTCTTGACCTCCACAACTGCCGTTCTTTTGGTATCTTCGAGCTACTGGTTCAGCAACCATTCGGTCATTTTTTTTTTCTTTCCTACTCTTCGATTGATTGCCCTTTCCTTCATTCTTTCTTCGGATTTCGGCACCCGTCAAAAAAAGCATCACCTCGGGCTACCTACGGTACATTTCGCCGCTCCCCTACCTGGCGCTTCAGCTTTGCACTTGGCGGTTTCTTCACCACATCCTTGGGTAAGCCAACCGGACAACCCAAGGTTAGCGAAGACGAAGGCCATCCAGATTCGTCATTAAGCCATTTTCCGAACTTTAATGTCTTTAGTCATATACCAGCAAGATGACGCCCTCAAACAGCCGGAGAAAGTCTCGTCAGAGACAACGGTCACCTAGCGCAGGTATAGCGAACCCTTCATCTCAGGGTCTTTTCAAGATATCTACTTCAGCAGCATCTCCCAACCTTGGAGACTTCTCCAGAGTCTTTGCAATGGTTGATTCTCATCGCGATTCTTTGCAGCTGACCGAAGAACTTCCCAACGACTCACAGCCCATTACTCAGAGCACCCATCAGGGCCCTCGCCTCCTTGACATCCCGGATTCTTTGTTCAGAGACATTATGACTGGAAAGAAAAGTCAGCCAAAGGCCAACTTCACCACCAAGCCCCTGCCTCAGCCAACATCAATTGTTGCACCCAAGGTCGCCGTTCAACCCATTGTATTTCCGCCTTCGCCTTCAGTATCTGCAACCACCAGTGATTCCGAAGACCAGCTGGATTCGGTTTCATCTCGCGGAGACTTTGATCCTGTGGATGTCGATCTGGAACTGAACGGAGGTGCTGGCCTGTCGGACGTCACTACGCCGCCGACCACTCCTTTGGCCCAGACAATCACTTTGTCCGCTGGCGAACGCATCTTTCAGCGTGAAACCGCTAAAAGAGCTCCTCTCTCCTCCGAGCAGCCATTTTCCACTCGTCTGATGAATGATTTTAGAGTACATGATCAGCGGCTTCGGGACAACTTCCCGAAACACTGCGATGAGGGTGTATCTGTTTTCGTTGATGCTTCCAATATTAGCATCGGCTTCTACGATCACTTGAAGAGAAAGCTCCATATGGACAAGCTCGATAAGCTGCCCCCTTGCATTATGTTTAGCAGGCTTCAACAGATCTTGGAGCGAGACAGGAAGACTTCTGAGCGCTACATCGCCGGCTCTAAGAGCTCCACTAAAGAAGCACCAAAGTATTTTGAGGATGCCATTAACTGCCAATACACCCCGATAATTACGACTCGGGTTCCGAAAGATGAAAAGAAGGAGAGCCCCCGGAGCGATGGCAATAAGTGGCAGAAGAAGATTTATGATACCACTTCCTCCGATTCGGACGATGCTTTGCGATTCAAGAATCGCGTGCCTGAACAGGAGCAGTGCGTCGATGAGATGCTTCAGTTCAGAATGTCTGACTGTGTTCTCGATAACGAGCCAGGCATCATGGTCGTTGTCACTGGAGACGGCAATCCAAACGAATCTGGCTTCTCTGACGGTTTCCCAAAACATGTCGAAAGGGCTCTGAAGAAGGGCTGGGTTGTCGAGGTCTATTCGTTCAAGGAGACTTGCGCTGAAATTTGGACCAACCCGCACTTCCTCAATGATGACAGATGGGCAGGTCGCCTCAGCCACCACCATCTGGACAGATATGCACAGGACATGTGCAACCCCGCTTACGACCAGCAGCTCGCTGATATTTCCTTCAGGAATTGCAAGAGCTCCTCTAAGCGCAAGGCACACCTCCCAGCATCATTTGTAGCAGAGTCTTTGCACCGCACTCCTGTGGTCAAAGTTCAGAGACAAACTTTCGTCTCCCAAACCCAGCTGATTAAGAATAGTCGGAGAATCCCCTCGCCGAAGAAGGCAGAACTCTCCGAGTCAATCTCTGGGTACCTTCCAGCATCATCGCACGATGCGTTCGCCGCCTCAAGTTACCAGCAGCATTTGCTAACCGCAAGCACTTTTGGTACCTTGCCAGGTGGTTCATTTGCGAACTTCAAATCGCAGTCGGCATTGACTGCCGCCATACACATTTGAACTTTTTTTTTTTTGTCAACCACGTACTCGCCGAAAGGTAGTAGCGGTTGTCATGCCTTTCAGGTAGCCTGTTGACCCTGTGTGTCAATAGGATTGGGATATGAAGTCAAGTGTCAGGCCTGCAAGAAGGCTTGATACGGGAACCTGGCCAGCTTTTGCCTCATCGCATTTGGACTTTCCATCTACTCACTTACGTCTTGGGCATGAAATACGGCCCTGAGAGTCTGTGATGCATTCCACAACCACTAGGTGACGTTCGATTTGCATAGGCAACATACAGTACAAAGACAAACAGTACATTATCTGATTTTTGAGTTTTCTCCTGGTCACGGCATATATTGGTGTATCAGTGGTGGATTTTCGTTGGCGTGTTTTTTTCTTCCTTCGTCTCGGTTTTTCTTTTTATTGCTTTTTCACTTTTCATACGACGAGTTGATTTGTTTACGATGGCTTTTGAGGTTCCCTCGCATCTCCTACTTTTCTTTGTTGGTTCTGTTGGGCACGCACAGCACGCTGGTTTTCTCGTTTGGGGAAATGAATGTTCATGAGAGCAAGTCTTGATGACGACTTTGGAACGGTTTAGAGATACCCCCTCCTGGTTTTCCTCTCGCCTGGCATGTCATGGAGCATGCGTGCATACTCGTATGCACTCGGGCAGCCACACTGCCCACGATAGTAGGGCTAAGGTTCAGTTGAATATAGTACATACCTTTGATACACCCTTTTATCTCTAATGACGCTTTCCCGTTCTGGATAAGACAGCCAGTGCCTCTCCTAGGGCCCAAAATTGCCCCCATTGACGTGTAGTGTTGCGATTGTGAGAAGACGCTCCGTCACACACAACGGCATGACGGCACGAGAACTCGCCAAAGAACGAGTTGCGGATTCAAACGCTCAACAGCCTGGATTTGAAGACGCATGCATTTGTCTCGGGGCACGAGGCACAAAATCGCACTCTCTGTGGCGCTTTCGTGAAGCACACGATTCCGGCGTCCATGCCCACACACACACACACACACACCCTCTTCGTAACCACCCTAGGCAACCCTTTCCTATGCGACGATATCCACACCCATGACAAACTGAAGCGAACGCCAGATGGCATTATTTACTACTTGGGTAATTTTCCAAAGCCACCTACACCTAGGTTTCAAGTACACCCCGAGAGGTAAACGTCAACTCCGCCCCCCCCCCCCCCCCCCTCGAAAAGGTCGTTCTGTTGGAACCTATGCCATTCGATCATGTGTCCGAGTGTCTCACTACCACAAGACAAGTTGCAGTGCACAAACGCCGATGGACCTGCAAACAATACAAGAGTAGGAGGAAAGAGTGGGAGGATAAAAAGAAGTACATATCATTCAGCTACTCTCGTTGGTGGCATGGTCGTGCCTATCTCGTCCATCCAACCAACCATCAGATATAGAAATCTTGCGTCAACGACTTCATACTTTTGTCAAAAACGCAGAGCGGAAGAGAGAGGTGAGAACAGGGAAATACACCGCTTCGGTACCAGCGTTTCATAATACTCCCTAACTTCTTTTTCTAAGCCCCATTTCCCACCTCGTTAGGAAGGGGGAAACAACGAAAACCATAACCAAGTTCTCCATAGAAAGCGTCTCCTTCACCAAAAAGTATCAGTACTTTGACCCCATCTTCCTTATTCGAATGAGAGAGGGGTATGAAGAAGAATGTCGTTCCACCCAAATTGATGTCGATTTTGGTATCGTAGATGGCAAATTCCAGTCGTCAAAGGTTGGATATGAGTAAAACGTGAAAAAGCAGAAGGGGCTAAACAAAATTTCAAAACATAAGGACAAATTCCGTCTCCCACAGCCCGTCTTATGGAACGCCTCGTGTATGTGGTATGTTGCGAATTCAAATAACCTTGAAGGCACTCCAAAACATCCGACCAGCACCAAAAACTTCCAACCTTCCTACCGGCGCCGGTTCCAAGCATCATTGATTTGGGCTGTTCCACGCCATCAACTAAGAAATTTTCATCGAAACGAAAGAGCGAGTAGTGGTATCTAGAGGGAATATGCGATCTAAATTAACTTCATTTGGTAGGAACAGGCGGCTGTTTGTCTCCGGAAACATTTTTTGAGAGGAAGATTCAACAGCAACCCGGAAAGGAGCCACGCTACTCCCGTATCAGTGTCATTCCGCCTCCGCTAGCGCCTGTTAAAAGCGGCTGACTTGGAGGAGGCATCGTGCTGTGGGATTTGGATACAGTCGTCGCAGGCGTGATGTTGCCGGAGGAACCATCGTTATGTCGAGCAGGCGTACTGCTACTAGCCTTTACCTCGTTCTGCAATTGAGATGAATGTATTGGAGAGTTCGACTTCTTGCTCAGTGCGTCGACATTGGTGTTTGCGCCTCCTCGGGAGGAATTGCGTGGAGAAACACGACCAACCTAGTCTTCATTAACATCGTAATCCTCCGATCGATGATCGGCCACAGTGGGCTCGGCACTTCTTACCTGCTTTGCCCAGCGTAGACCGCAACTGTTACACAGATCTCGTTGGCCGCTTGGTCCCCGCCGCCATTCGGGCGTGTTGCGGGTGTGGCAGTTCGCACAGTCACGTACGACATTACCGACACCCTTTCTTCGTTTTCTTTTCTTCTTGTTCGATAATAGGCCCCCGAGTTCTTCTGCAAGAATCCTGTTGACCTTCTCCATCTGTCGCAACTCAAATTGCCAACTAGAGCACTTGGTTGTCCTCAGCTCGTTGAAAATGTTGTCATCTGCTGCCAGCGCCGCATCCTGGTTGCCCGGGACAGTGTTGCTGCCCGAGGTGGATATTGGACCAGTCTTTTGCAAGTCCGTAGATATGGTCGGCTGCGTGGCTTGCGCGTGGGAGGCCGATTTGACACTTCCCGGGGGCGTGGCTGCCGGTGCGATCGCCCTCGAGGAAGCTTTCAAGAGTTTTGTTTGCGCCAACAAAAACGTTGGTTTTTGGCCTTCCGATGCGTCTCCGGGATACAGTGTTGTCTGCGCCTGCAAGACCTGTCCCCTTCTATTGTGAACTTCGTGCTTGCAAGTAACAATCTTACCCCTTCTGGCCTTTTCAATGGCGCGACCAAACTCAGCACGGCTCTCCCGGCGCATGAGCTCCTGCATGCTTGTGCCTACCAAGCTGTCTGGCTGAAGGTCAAGTAGGGACCGAATGTTGGATGACACAAACAAAAACATGCCAGACACGGAAATCTTGGTCCATAACTCGCTGTCACCAATGCCGCCATGGGCCTCCAGGTCTCGTCGGCTCAATGCGAAGACGGGTCGTTTCCTTCCTACCAAGATGATGCATTTCCTTCCCTTGCCATGTTCGAAGAAGAGCGAACCGTGGCTCTCAAACCAAGTGTAACCACTCTGCTTCCGCCTAATGCGAAAAACAATGTTGACGGAATTGCCAGCGGTGGCATCCTTGAGCTCTCGTGTAACGGGGACAATGTCGGAGGGATGGCAGACAGTAGATAAGGAATTACCAACCAGCTCTGTAGCGTCATACTCCAAAACTCGTTTGCTGGACGGAGATAGATATAGAAAGAGTCCTTTCAAAGAGAGAACGTGAACCACATCGTCCGTGTTCTCTAGGAGCATCTTGTCCCACGACTGCTTGTGCCAATCGGACACAGCGCCCTTGGGGCTGAATTGTTGTAACAGAGTCGATACGTCGTCGACCCCGAGCGTCTGCCCATTCTCGGGCTCGACAGCGTTCGCCGTAGGCGGTGTCCAGATGTATTGACCGATATCGCTGTGTTTGTAGTTAACCTTGACACCGCCGGTATCCTGACCTTGAGCGATGGCATCCGGGCATTCTACGAGGTCGATCTGGAAACCGACGAAGAATCGTATTTCGTTGGGATCGTCCCATGGAATCGGTATCATGGTTAAAAGGTTAAGGAACGGCTTCCCGCCTTTGCGGTAGTTGATCAAGCTTTGCTGTACCTCGCGTCCCTCCGCAATCTTTTTCTTCAAGTTATAGACAGAGGCGTCATCGACAAACTCACGTTTGGAGCCAGCCTCGACCTTGCCGTCAGGAGCCTGTAAAAAGCGGCAATTTTGACCGACAATTTCATGGCGGCTATACCCCGTCAGGTTTTGGAAATTGTCGGATACATAGATAATAGGGCAGTCATTTAGTGAAACATCGCAGACAACAAAAGCACAAGACATGTCCACGGCGCCGAGGTGAATCTCGGGGCTTTTCCGTGTCGCAACATACCAAAGCGCTCGCAGCATGTCGAAACCGCTCTTGGAGTAGACGTTCTTCTCCTTGGCCTCTGCCCGAGGTGTAAGAGGCCCCATGGCAGGTGTGGTTGTTGTGGTTTGTTGGGAAGTAGCAGCTTGGCCCGTCGACATGGATGAGGATCTATTGTTAGGGGACTGAGAAGAGTTGTTGGTCGAATGGGTTGACATTTCCCGTGAAATGGAAGATGGTGTTGTCTGTGCGGCACCCGTAGGACTAGGTCCAAAGTTCACAGCTTGTGGGTTCGCGCGGGCGTTGCTGTCCGCCTGTGACTGAAATTGCTGGCCCATAGCCATGGCGTCGTTGTCGCCAGTCCCAATATCTAGCGGTGTACCAAGGGTGCTTTGTGGTGCCGTGATTGGCGTGTCAGATCCCGCCATTTCCATCGGGATATCGGAAGTCTCTGTAGTAAGAGGGTTTGAAAAGGCATTAGCCATCGACGTCTGTGAGTACATGCCCATACTCGTGGTTGTAGGCATCGCAGGAACCTGCATGTTAAAGGAGTTGGGCGGTATTATTGAATCCATCATATCCGGCGAGAATGAGGTGAAGGCATTTGTAGGGGACATCTGGAGTCCATCCTGGCCGGAGAATCCATCCATCGGACCGGGTATTGAGATGCTGCCAGGTACACTGTTGCCCAGAGCTCCAACATTGCTTGCCATGCCATTATCCATACCATGATCCATGCCATTTGCCATTCGGCCAGCCATATTGGCAAATTCGCCAGCCATGGTCGGATTTTGGAAAGGGTAATTGGCGAGCTGGTTATCACCTGCACCAAACTCCATCATAGACATTCTTCTGCCTGCGCCACCGTCGTTTTGCCCGGATTGGTTTTGGGGAATAAAAGGTTGGTGCGACTGGTGTATGCTCCGACGACGTTGAAGTTCGTGGTGGTTAGATTGAATGATATCGTCCAAAGAGTCTCCGCCGTTCATCATGTTCATGCCATGACCCTGGCTCATCTGCCGGAAGCCATGACCGCCGGGCTGGCCTGGTTGTTGCATCTGACGCTGCTGAGACTGTTGCGACATCTGCCGCTGCAGCTCCTGTGGGGTGAGCTGGGGATAGAAGGCCTCCATGGCGAGCGCATCTGTCTCCACAAACCTGGAATGCAATATCGGTATGGGGTAGATGTATGCTGAACGGTCGCGATGTGGTGTCCAAAAGTAGCCAAGTCGTCTCCGGTGTTTTCAGCCGTTCAACTTGTATTCTTCTCTCCCGAGGCGCCGGCTCCAATGATGCCACCCGTGCATACGGCCGCAAAATCGGTATCGCGTCAAAACAGCAGGGTCGTCGAAGTTGATACCTGGGCGAACCGGGTGGGCAAAGGGCAGCGTCGTTCGGTCCGAGGGAGGGAAAAAATCGCCGGCGAAGGGGGGAAAAATGAAGGCGGCGGCGGTCGGCAAAAGTTCACATAGGTTATAGGCAAAGTGTCGCGAGATGTTAACAGCGACGGTCGACCGATAATAAGTGTGAAAAGCAGGTATAGCGGTGACGAGTGTAAAAGTTTGGTGGCAGCGGCGGTGGCCTGATACGCGATGAATGGACCGACTCTCAAACTTCGGAAGCAAAGGTGGTTGTAAGGTCGTGGAGAATTCAGAATTGGGAAGTTGCGGGGAGAGGACATAGAGTTGCTGGTGGTGGTTGTAGTCGTAGAAAGAGGGGGGAGATTTTGGGGGCGGCACGAAAGTTAATGGGCTGTCGTATTACCGCTGTAGTGGCGAGGTGTCCCTGGTGGGCTGGCAAGTATAGGGTACCTCCGGTTGGCATTGGGGTGTTCGAGAGCTTGAGGCCTTGGGCAGTAAGGCGCGGTGCCGTGCCGTGCAGGCAAGTAAAGACTTTTGAGGCCTTAAAAACAAGGCATGCGTGTTGCCAGTCTTTGATCTTGTCACTGAACAGTCACTGGCCTTTACTTCTTGAACTGTTGTTGAGGAAACATACGTTGGATCAGATACCGCGACGCAGGGAAACTATTCATCAGGCGCAGACACAACTTGCCAGTACTGAAGGTCAAGGGCCCCGCCTGTGTCTTTTCTCTACATTTGTTTGGCTAAACCCAACTGGGGGGCCCTTATGCTAAGGCATGACAGGACAAGGAAGGTCAAGAAGCAAGCAATGTGCTGTATTGCCGATGTGTGTGTGTGTGTGAGAGAGAGAGTCCCTTGCTTCCATCCCCCCTGTCTGTGTGTCTTTCCACACGGGTGATCAACAATCATTCAGGGACAGATACATGGCGGGAGTATCTCTCCCAGTTCTTTGGCACGATAGACAGGTGTAAGGAATAACAAGGGCTTACTATGTAGTCTCTACTCTCTTTCTTGGCGGTGTCGCGTTTGCTTAGCTAGCCTTGTCTTTTTTGGTACAAGGTTGCGGCATCGCGGATACTGGGACCAAGGCACACCATGTTGGGGCCCAAAAAGTTGGAACATGTACAAAATACTCGGTGTCTAGCCTCCATTCGACCTCTCCATCCGGCCATGGTCCACACGAGGCTGCGGGTACCATTCTATCGCCATAGTGGGCTCGAGGCGACTAAGGCACGGTAATGTATACTGTCAATGGCCCTGTGTGTATGCGTCGCGAACGGGAAGAGTGGGAGTGACTGCCAGGGCTGGCTGGTTGACTGGGGTGGGGTGGGGGTTGGGTTGAATTGTCGTGCCGTTCCAGTGATTTGGATGGCCTCGGGTGAAATTGTCTGGGCCATGGTCCGGTCAAGGCGCCGTGAGGCATGACACACCGAGCAATGCGGTATCGGGTCTCTTCTTGAGGTGAAGACATTCGACCAGCTTTATTTTCTCTTGGGGGAGGGGGAAGGTTTGGAATGTTGAAGGTTCCTTACTTTCAAGGCTCTTTGGTCGTCAGCTTAGCATGCACTGGGATGTGTGCGTTGACCGGTACAGCAATGTATCGAATGCCCTAGAATATGGGGAGGGAGATACACCAGAACAACTCCGGTTTTGTGCAGCAGGATGTGGCATGAGGCACAGGCTCCACGCTGCAAGGTGCGGACATACAAGTGTGTTTCTGAAGAATGTGAACAACAAATCAGACCTAGCAGCAGTGGAATGGCGGTGCGATGAAGCATATGGGCTGGAGTGTATCCGTAGTTGAGGCAGGACTGGGGCAGTACATAGTGTATGGCAGTGTGCAAGAAACGGGTAGGCATGTACTAGAGTTCGAGTCTTGTCTCGTGCGGCCGTCGTCCAGTTGCATTACCTAAGGTTCGAAGTCGATGACGTCAGACACGTGTGAATCACAAATCAAAAGTGGATGTGGGTGCGACCAAATCCATCTGACAGTATTTGGGTGGAGACCCTTTGGCCGCTCTTTTTGGGCCAGCCAGCAGCCCACCCCCGTCCACCTATCCAAACCCAGTAGCAACCATTTCCTACACGTACTAGTACACACCAGCAATGCGTGAGGAATGCAGGAGTAAGAAGAAGAAACCCCCCCAGGCTCCCAAGTCATGGCCAGAGTTTGTCGATAGCACCGTGCCTGAGGCTTGTCTTTGCCGGGCCAAAGCTACTACAGTAGTGATCAACCCACAGTATGTGCTACTTAGGCCGCTAACTGAAGTAGCACAAAAGTATTCCAAACACATCCAGTTCGTCTCCACGACGGCGGACCTGGTCCGGGATTTGACGAGTCTAGCAAGTCCGCGCGCACTATATAGCATCACATCACAAATGTCTGGTATTCAGAACGGTCAAGCCGAGCAGCCAGGTCGGCGTCCAGAAAACTCACCCAACTAAAGCTCTGCCCTGGTGGCTGGCTCTGTGCAGTGCCACTAAAGATTTAATAAAATGTATTTACATGGTATTATGAGATACATAGCCTTGGAAATAATTGGCTTTTATCATGGAAGCGACTTGTCAACTAGCCGAAACCGCTGTTTGTAGGGATTACCCATGAGAGCTATTGTTGCTCCTTCTTGCTTGCTCCTCGCCCATCATTTCTCTCACTCTTTTCTATCTCTCAGCCTCAACTAATTTGCCTGGGTTGGCTGTGCTTAGCTAAACCTCAAGAACAGGCGCACCACAAGATAAAAATCAATGTCGTCATCTCTCCCTATCTTCAGACACCCGACACCCGACACCAGACCAGACCAAACAAGCACGCACGCACGCACCATAACAGCCTAGAAATAGACCTCTGAGTCTGAACAACGAAAGAACGGTTGGCCCCCATCCTCCCCTCGCACACCACCCACTTCCAGCGTCAACGCTAAGAAATAACGGCATTTGAGCTGGCTGCGCTGCACACGGAACATGCAAAATTCCCCTAAACTTCCCTAGGTTTCCTGTTGGTTGGGCCGCTAGTCTTCCTAACATCCTGCTTCGCTCATTCGCCGTTCCAATATGGCCAATTCCATTGCCCCTCTACCACTCGAGATTGTCCCTTCTCCCTTTGTCTCTTAGCTTTAGTCCATCCATTTGTGCACCCCTACAAGTGAGAGTTCTGGATAAGAATACCCTCACTCCCTCATTTCGATCCTCACCAATGAGTCGCATTCTGTCGCCATGCCACCCCCCCCCTTTCACCTGCAAGCTGCAGCCTTTCCGCCGCCCTCGATGGGCAATAGCACGGATATCCAAGCGGTCCGGACCTCTGCTTTATATCTAGCCATGACGCCGTCCTCAGTTGCCTTTATTTACAACCCGTTTGATACTTCTCATTTCGCAGCCACTTTGCTACTGAGACCCATATTTGTGTCATTATCTCAGATTTCCCCGTTTTCATTATGAAAATGCCACGATCTGCCCGTCCTCCAACTGTTGGACTGATCAGTCACCACTTGACTCACTCGGCCTCAACGCCTTTCGTCTTAGTCGCTTGCCGCATGCCATTGCTTCCTTGCTCCCCACCCCATCCCCATACAAAAGCTTTAGGTTTCTGGTTCCTACCCATCTTACTGCAACCAATAGCAGCCACAGGCAGGTAAATTCTGAGTGACAGGGACGCAACACAAGTCCAACACCACGTAAAGAACACAAATAAATACACCATCCGGCAAAGAGACGAAAGATAAACTGCCCTGCGGTGTATGGCCCTGCGCCTTTCCATGCGCTGGCCAAGCCAGAAGGCGTCTCTCCAAGATAAGCAAGGATCAACAAGCCATAAACCGCCGAGGGTGTGTGTGTGTGTGTGTGTGTGTGTGTGTATGTTTTGTCTACCATAGATACCCTGCAACGTCTCTCTTCATCGAGATTTTGTCTCTACGACATACACAGAGATACAGCTTTCATGTCCAACGATCCCACCCCTTTCCTGATCCCTTTCTTGCCAGACTATCATCATAGGCGAATGGCAGTTGTCTACCTTTTTCTTCAGGCAGTTCACTTAGCTCCTTGCATTGATCTCAGTCGCCATCTCTCATTATCACTAGTGACATGTGTGCGGTTAGGAAAAAGGCTTTGCCAGTTCTGGATTGCGCCACGCGGCACATAAACAGACCTGCATCAGTAGTCCTTGACCTGTCTGCACCTTGCTTCAAGAACCCAGCTAGCGGGTTGCCCACGGGCATCCGGCAGCAACTAGAGCCACAAGAGGTGAGAAGGATGGATTGAAGAGAAAAAAAAAAAAAAAAAAGGTGCCCTGATGGCACGGTTAGGTTAGATACCGTCTTCCTGGTATGCGCCTGCCAAGCTTGAGAGCTATCTACCCATCACTCCCTGCCGCGGTGACATGGTCCGAGAGCGTCGCGATGGTGCCTACATGCTTGACCATTTAATCGATGGTGGACCACCGTCACACCAGATCTCCATTCTTGAATTCGCATTCCTCTGATCGATGCAAGATTCGCGTTGCACAAACGAAATTTCTCCTTTCTTCATATATAGATCGGTCATGCGAAGCAAAAGAGCCCAAGACGAAAGTGGGCTACAGAGTCAGGCAGCCCCCCAACTAGGCCCAGGGCGCGGTGGCGATTAGACCTATTATCAACATGTCAGAACGGGCAACTGGGCCGGGGAGGTCGAGAGCGAAAGGCAGACAGGAGAAGAAATGCAAGAACCATTATTTAAAGGAACAAGCAAGAAAGAAAATACTGGTGTGTGACATTGCTCATCTGGCGGGCGCTACTGGATGCGACATCGACTGGTACGACAAACTGACGGCTGGGAAGTGAACCCCTCCACCACCACCAAACACCCCCCTTTCCCCCCATGTTCCCCTCCCTCTGGAACCGCATCCGCAACATGGCAATTTCCATTTGCCCATCTTTTATTGACCTGGTTTTTCCGTCCTCCTCGTCGGCGCGATTGTTTCCCACAACTCTCGACCACCCAATGACAACCGATCGATCAACAAACCACTAGCCTAGCCTCTCAGCCAACCCAGCAAGCGTCTCACTCTGAACCTCCCCCTCAATTTCCCAACGTCGTATTCGCGTGCTTGAGCCCGTTCTATTCCTACTTCTCCCTCTTCCTTCCCCATAAGTCATCTACCGAGCAACAGCGTAGCTCGTAAGCGAGTGTTTGCGGTTGGCTGGGGGCGAACACCTCGGCTGAGCAGCTGACCAGTATCACAATCATTCCTCCTTCTGTCGCGAGGACAAACTTCACGTTCGTTAGGGAGGGGGGTGGAGGGGCGTTATTTGCCTGCCTACCTGTTTGTCCAAAACTAGATATTATGACTTCCGCCACAGAGCTACATTCCACGTTTACTCGAGGCAGGGCCGGATCCGAAGCTACGGCTCCGTCTTTTGGAGGGCCCTTGCCCCTTCCTTCGTGGAGTTCTCCGTCAAAGCTTTCCCATCATCTATACTCGCGTGTTCATAGTCATATCTGCTTGAATTTCTATCTGCAAATAACCTCTCCTTTATATCATCGTATCGGCATCATATTGCGTCACCAGAGGGTGGCGGCAAGAAGAACATAGGAGGAGCCAAACCAGCCCTCTTGCGTAGACGTTCGCTTGCCAGAATTTTCCACCTCTCGTCGCCCATCTTATCCATGCTAACTTTTGTTTGGCTCGGAGAATATTCAAAGTCCAAAGCATGTTGCTTTGTCCATGACGCTCGGCGGGGCGTTAGGGGGACCGTTTCCTCATTTCGTGCCTGTGGTATCATCTCAACTGGTTCCATTTAACACGACACCTCACTACTCCTTCCCCCCCTTCAACTGAGCCTCGTTTGTGGCACTTCAGATCTGATTCGGTCCTCTAAACGACCTAGGAGAAGTACGCCATAATTGTTCGCTGAGCATCAGGCGAGAACTGCTGCAGCAAGGGCGTAGGGTCAACGTTCGCAGAGGAAAGGAGAGCCTTGATGGCGGCCACTACGCGGCTTGCTGTCTGTCCTTGAAGCGTATCCGCCTCCAGAGCTTGAGCGGTGAAAACAAAAACCTTGCCAGCTTGACCCAAGACTGCTGGGTGTTGCCTACAACAAGTTGTTAGTCCTACATCTTAAACCAAAGCGCAAAGCCCTTTGTTCTGTTCATCACTTACTGGTCAATCAGTTCAGCCAAGTAAGCATAAGCATATGGTGCCGCTTCTTCGTCGTTCGTTACCGGCAGTGTCTCAACCCATTGTGCGACGATGCCGTTGGGATCCTGAACCGACGTGGCGTTGTAGTGAAGGATCTTGGCAATGGCAGCACATGCGTTCTCTGTGGCGTATACATTATCTTCGCTTCGGGCCTCGGGAACTTGCGTTACCTGGAAAAGGTATGGCATGGCATTGCCCAGGAACTGAGCCCAGGGAGCCCCGCCACGGTGCGCAGCCACACCAATTCCATACGCAGCAGCTTGTCGGATGGCCGGTGAAGAATCCTGGCAACCGTCAATGAGGGGCTGGGTGATGTAGTTGGCATATCGCTGGCTCTCTGGTCCGCAGTACTCCAACACATCATCCATAATGCAGAGACCCCACTGGCGTTGTGTCGGGTCGTCTGACTTGAGGAAACCCTCGTAGGTGCTCATCAAGCGTTCCCAGGCAGGAAGGAAAGCAGCACCGTGGTTCTTGAAGATGGCGTGGAGGGCCTTGTTCATATCCGACAACAGGGTCTGGTCGTCCTCGATGGCTAGCAGGACATCCTCGGCTTCGTCTTCCGCGTCCTCAGCAGTCGTACCTTCCCTGTCTTCAGCACGCTGAGCAACGCGGTCCTTGTAGTCCTCGATGGCCGAGTGAACGGAGTCGATGAAGCGGGCGAGGTGGTCTCCGGTGAGACAGCCCTTGCCAACTACCTCGACAGACTCGTAAAAGCATTGGTACATTTCAGCCAGGGTGTCAATAGCAGGCTCCGCTGTAAGGACCTCAAGAAGCTTGTCAACGGTGGCAGCCCACAGTCCGCTGAGCTCATTAGACGGGCTTCCATATGTTTTCTTGTAAGAGCTGAGGAGCTGTGGCACCAACTTGGCCGATATGAATCTGACAGGGTCGTGGAAGAAAAAGGCCAGACCTGGCAGGGCGATCTTCTCCATGATCTCTGCGACATAAGGGGCAAAGCTACCTTCGAGGACCTGAGCGTATACAACGAGGAGCTCGATTGCCATGTTCTTGTCCTCCATAGTGCTGGTGCGAATACCAATCATCTTGCCCTTAAGGGGGACGAGCTCCCATCCTTCCTCTTGCTGGATCTGCTCGACCTGTTCATCATCGTCAAGAAGCTGAATGTCGGCCTTGGCGCTGGCCAACTCAAGAAGAGGGGGCATGACATTGGGTAGGAAAGGTAAGAATTCCTGGCCAAGGACCCTGCACATACGACCCCAGCAGTGCATGAGGTATTGGGCTTGCGGGTCATCGGGATCCGTAATATTCTGTTGAATATTCGCGAGCAATTGGACCAATGTCATAGCATCCTGTCCAAGTCTCTCCTTTCCGACGGCCAGAGCAATCAAGGTAGCACATTCCATCGCCTTGGCGCGGAGGAGACGGAACTCCTTTTCATTCTCTCTCTGAAGGACGTTAACCAATAGGGGCATGAGAGTGTCATAGTACTTGGAGAAAGCCGCTTCGGCGGCATCCGCAATGGTTGCAATGGTTGACAGAGCTTGCTCCTGAACATAGCGCTTTTCGTTTTGGAGCAGCTGGAACAGATGAGATAGTAAATCGTCAAGGTAAGGCTCAAGGATGGATTTCTCAGCCTCTTCACAGAAGTTGACCAGAGCGGCAGCAGCATGCGACTTGACTCGGGCCTCGGGGGAGTCGAGGACCGGGATGATGGCCTTGAGGACACGATCATAATAGTCGGTTTGCATCTTAGGGGCGAAATCCGTGCTCATTTGGCCCAGAGCGTTGCAGCCAGCCCAGCGCACACGAGGGTGGGGGTCCTTAAGAGCAGGAACAACGAGGTCGAGGACCTGGCTGAGCTCGCCAATCATCAACTCCCGGCAACCCTCAGAGATAGCCGAAATAGCCATGAGGGCCGCATGCCTGTCCCTCCAAGCCATCGAGGTCATCATGCGGGGAAGCCAGTTGAAGGTAGGGGCCAAGATGGTCTGCCCACCAAGCTTGTTGGCAAGTCGGTCCATGCATTGCTCTCCCGCAACGTGGTTTTGGTCGCTCTCTTCTTGATCAAGCTTACGTTGCATTAGCTTTCATAGATGGGCTTCGCAAGGTGGAAACTACTCACATCATCGGAGGCTAGCCATTCAGCAGCGTCATCGTCATCTTCTCCAAGATCCGTCATGAGACTGAGACACTGCGTAATCATATCATTGGTATAGGTAGCGTCCTTGCGGCATAACGACGGGGCGTAGTCGGCAAATGTAGCCATCAACTCAAGTGCGTTCTGGCGGCAGAGGTTGTCGAGTTCCTTATCTTGAATGACAGACACACTAAACTGCACGAGGTTGTGGAAAAGGGGCTTGAACATCTTGGGCGCTGTTTCGGCCATGTCGATGAGGGCGACGAGAGCAGAGCTAAGGTCTTCGGAATCGTGGCTGTCTCTGATGGGGGGCAAGATGTTCAGTACTTCGGGGATAAGAGGGTAAAATTTGGGCTGTGCCTTCTTTCCCAGACTTCTGAAGAAGGCGGCGAATGCCTCCATAGCGGCCAGGCGCACCTTGTCACGCATTAGTTGAAGCCATCGTAGGAAGAGTCCGGCCGGCTTACCTGAACGGAATCATCCTTGAAACCCTTCTGGAAGGCTTGGATAACGTTCTCCTCGTGTTGCTTTTCAATAACACCGGGAGTGGTAGCGAAAACACGGAAAGCAGTCTCGCGCTTCTCGGCGTCAGGCGCTATGCTAAGCTGGAAGAGACCTCCAAGGAGTTCAGGCCAGGATTCATCTACCGGAGTGTTAGGCGCAAGCTCAGGGAGCTCAGCTAGGCTTCTCAGAAGCCCCTGGAGCAGGAGAGACATATTGACGACGTACTGTTTTCGGTGTATTGCCTCGCAACTTCGGCAACGGCGTCGCTGATTTTGTTCCGCACGGCACGTTGAAAGTCGCCTCCAAGACTTTCAAGAAGCTTCTGACGAATGACAGCAGCTTGGTCCTTGGACAAGGACAGAAACATGTCGACAAGCTCGCCGCGCTCATTCTTGCGGCTCTTGGAAGCAATTCTTCGGAAAATGACAGCGGCAAAAGAACGTGTCTAAAAAAAAGTGGTGCGGTCAGTCAAAGATCGTGTCGCGAGGGGCAGAAGAGGGGCAGCAGCGAGAAACAAACATACCGAAGCATCAGTACCGATTTGAATTTGCTCAGCCAAACCCATCAACAGGACCTCCGGTCGGTTGGCAGTCCAGTTGTTCTGGAGATGCTCCTCAGCCTGTGTTCGAACGGCGTTCTCGGGGGACTGCAGAGCTTGCAGGAGCTGAGACAGCTCTGCGTGGACGTCTGGCGGTAGCATGGACATGGTTGCGACCGAGAAAATGGTGTCCGTAATCGAAACGAAAAGGTTTAATTTTTTTTAATGAGGTTGCGAGTACCAGCCCCAAGACCAAGACAGTCGGGGCGGTGGGATGGTGTCGGACCGCGAGAAGGGTGACGTGGGGAGAGGCGGATAAGAGTTGGCGTGTTTTGTTCTGAGGGGTACTTTTCTACTCTTTTCGGTTGCCAGGCCTGTCTCTGTCTTCCGCTCTTCTCGAATCTCGGTGCTCCAAGGTAAGCGAGCAGGCGGGTGGGGGATTAAAGAAGAGTGACAAAAGCAAAGTGCGGGTTAGATACAGTCTACTAATGGGTATGAAGACTGGAGAGAATGAGCATGATATTCTTCGAGTAGCAGTGGGAGAGAGTAAGGGAGTAAAAAAACAAAGGAACTTGTCAGGAAGTGAGGCAGCAAGCCCACGATGGTGAAGGAACTGGGGTTCTGTCGTGGAGGGGGAAGCAAAAAATGTCAATAATTTTGGTAGGTTTTTTGGCGGGGCTCTTGCTGGGCTCCGCTCACACACACACCACGCAGCACCACAAGTGACCACCACCCGACACTTTTCAGGCTGTTGGCCTTTTGCCCCTCTTGCTGCTGCGCTTCTGCACAGACTGGGCGGGCAGGTGGGTTTGGTTGTCCTGCGAAAGTGTCTGAAATTGTTAGTGATGTTGATCTTTTACTGGCTGGTGTTGCATGTGAACATTACTCTCCACCGAAAGTCCAATGTTGGTTAATTAGGCAGGACAGTAGCAGCAGAGCAGCAGCAGAGCCAGCCAAGGTGTCTTCAATTAACTTTGCCGTACCCACGGTTTGTTTTCGTTCACTACCCAGAATCTCCAATGTCAGCCTTACCCACCCCACCATCATATTGTTGTTGTTATTGTTATTTTCCCTTTTCCTTCAGGCACTGCTGGCAGCCCATCTTCTCGCTCTTTTGATTACGTGTATACGTGATGTCTTTGGTCTATACCGGCTTGGCCCTGGCCTGGCGCTTTTCGCTTCCACCCTCGTCTAGGGTCAACCAGCAGTTGGTATGCCACGACATGCCAAACAAACACAATGATGGGCGTGGCAGCCCCTCTGCCAGTAGGAGCCCTTTGCTCTCTCTCTCCCTCTCTCTCTCCAACCAAAATGAATGACGAAAAAATAAAAATCAAAAAAAAGGTGAAAGAGACTAAAAAAAAAAAAAAATGAAATGAAAAAATTGGCAGTGTCTTTCATGCAAAGGTCCTAACGAGAAGCAGCAGGAACAATACCATGCCAGGGCATCCTTCTCTGGTCTCATCCAATGCGCTTGCCGCCCAAGCTCCTGCCCTGGACACTGATGGTATAGGCTCAAGTTGGCGTAAGGTCCTCACTCATATTTTTATCCACCTTTTTTTCCTTGCCATCCTCTCCTTCCTCCACTTGGTCCCCTTCTTTGTCTAGGCTCTAAGCTCGGACGCACTCCCTTGGTCTCAATGTTCCGGCTGATGAAGGGAGAGGCCAGGCTGTAAAGGAGGGTGAATGGCAGCAACCTACGCGAAGCATGCAAGGTATAAAATATGTGACAAACTTCTTTTGTTTATGCCGGTTCATTTTACTTACTGCTAAAAGCAAGATACTGCTGCCCTATAGAATACTTGATCAACTTTGCAGTTCAGGCTTCTGAGAAGTTCTCTGTTGGGTGCCGGGCGTCCCATCCATGGTACATGCTGAGAAAATTAAACCATGCTGGTGGCTGCTGTCATTTGACGGCGTGGCGTCGATCAGCGTTCATTCTTTATCAGTGCCATGTTTTGCCTAGGCGATTCGCTCAGGGATGTATCTACTCAAGCTGCATACGATATATGCAACAAAAGGAACGAATGCAGCGAGTGGGGGAAGAGGGGCACCGGGCCGTCTGCAGGTATCGTTCTTGATCTAGAGAGTGGGAACAGTTGATGGGGCTGCCACTGTAGCCAGTCACGTCTCGGTGTGTCAAAAGGAGGGGTAGGTAGCCTTTCCTCCCCCGGGCATCTCCCTTCCAGCAACCCCAGCTGCCCGTCATTCTGAGTACCCTCCACTCTCTCAAGACGTCAGCACCTGTACTGGCCCGGCACAATTCTCCCTTGTGAAGAAATAATGCCAATTTACTGGTCGCAGCACCCGTGAGGATGCTGTCCTCCTATACAGGGTGCTCATACAGCATACCTAGTTTTAGCGAGCTTCCAACCCCTCACCTTCGAATGTCGGTGTAGTGGTTGGCAGTCGTCGTTGGTATCGTAGATTGTTCTCTCGCTCGACACCATTAAACGTCAAGCCCTTAACGACTTCGATTGCAGTCACGAGTAGTTGCGGCCAATGGTGACGGTGTTTCGGAGCCTCATGTTACATCCCCAGTCTCTGTCAGGCCCATCATCTCTTTCGCCATAGGTTGCTTTTGTCATAACCGTGGCCCCTCAATTGCGATCCATAGCTCTACGTAAGGACGTGCACCAGCAGCTCCCTCTGAGGTAACCAACCGAATCTCGGCAGCAAGTGGTTCTTGTTCGCAATCAGCCGACCATCGACCTCTTCGCCTCTCGGTGCTTGGCCAGTAATCCACTCAATTACTACCACTCATACTACCCGTTCTGTCTCTCTCTCTATCTCTTTCTGTCCAGTCACAGCTGAGGTCACAATTGGAAAAGCACCAGCCAGTATCCGCTTACTCCGAGCTTCGTCAATTCTTTAGCCCAGACTCGATAGCATACTATCAGATATAGCGCAACTTGCATTGCAAGCTCGTGGAAGCTCACCTTTCTCTGCAGCACGCACCTAGAATACAACGGAACCGAGTAGTGTCCGAAAGACACCCGCCGAGCAAAGCAATGGACGGAGCAGCGCCGCCTGGCCCGCACACTGATGAGAGCTTGGCCTCTGTCGCAACTTCACCTCCTGCCATCCCGCAGCGAACCCCCTCTCAGACGAGTCTGCACAAGGCCACCCACGTTTCCACGCATCGCCAGAGCTTCGCCGAGAATCTGAGAAATGCCCCAGGCTCACCTCGTGCCCAACGTCATCCTTCTTTTACCCAGGCCGCCGTCCAAGAGCTGCTGAACCATCCCCCGGCTGCCGTCAAACACTCGAACCCACGATTCGCTGGTCGCGACTGGCGCGATATCTCAGTCAACGAACTAGTCAACCAAGATGATGTGAAATGGGTCAACTTGGACTCCAGCATCGAGGAAGCCTCTATGGTCTGTTCCCTTACTCCAGTCTCCACTTGCCAGGGAACTTGTACTAATGACATTGCAGATCCTCGTCAAGCACAGCCCTTCCAATGTTGTCCTTATTCGAGAAGATGCCTCGTCCAAGACCGCCGTTTCGACCTTTGACTATAATGATCTCAACACATATCTTTTGATAGTCGTGGGATTAGCGAAGCCCGACGAGGAACAGATCGCCATTTACGACGACATTGCAACGAAGGCTCGCGAAGGAACTAGCATAGCCTTGCGCGATATCCAGCCTCTCTTCAGAAAAGAGTCCCTTGTCACCCTTCCCTTTGACGAAACGCTTGACAAAGCCATCGAAGTCTTCGGCAGTGGCATTCACCGTGTATTGGTGACCAGCCCTGGGGGCGATGTGATCGGTATTCTCAGTCAGCTCAAGCTGGTTGAGTTCTTCTGGAATGAAGGCATCAACTTCCCTGCCATAGACAAGCTCTACCCCGTGATCTTGCGAGATCTTGGCATCGGTACCCAGCAAATCATCGCCGTCAAGTAAGGATTCTCTCTCGCCCTCTTGCAAACAACACTGACCAGCTCGTAGCTCAGATAGCCCATTGGGGGACGCGCTTGCTTTGATGAACACCGAAGGACTCACAAGCGTTGCCGTCATTGATAACGGACACAACGTCGTGGGCAACATTTCCACCGTGGATGTAAAGCACCTTACAAACGCCGCCGATGCGCCTCTCCTCCAGTCGTCGTGTATGCACTTCATCTCCGTTATTTTGAGTGAGCGTGGCGTCGAGCACGGTCGTGATTCCTTTCCGGTTTTCTACGTCAACCCTTATTCGACCTTGGCACACACCGTTGCGAAGCTGGTTGCCACGCAATCTCATCGCATGTGGGTTGTAGAGTCGGCGTCCCCGTCCCCGTCCGCGCCTGCGACCCCCTTGCTAGCTCCGACCACGGTCATGGTACCGGGCTCGGGCTCCGCACCACAGTCCCCGCTCCCGCCACAAGTACACAACGCAGTGCCCGCTGCAGCGATGCCTGGTGCTCATCTCTCGGGGCGCCTCACAGGCGTTATCTCTTTGACCGATATCCTGAACATGTTTGCAAAGTCGTCCGGTCTGCGGCCATCAGACCCCGGTGAGCAGAGGGCTCGACGCCGTAGGAGCTCAAGCAGCTCCGTCCGGCCAAGCCTCGATTCATCACGGGCAAGCCTCGACCTGCGTCGGTGACGGAGTGACTTGAGAATAAATTAGCTAGATGGTGATTAGTAACGGCTGCTATTGACGGGAGTTTATGACTGGCGTTTAAGGGCCACTTGACAGGAGCATGATTTAGCTGAAGTTTATGCTTTTGGTTAGACGATCGGAGTTTACAGTTGATCCCAAACTACGAAGAATATCAAGGTCTATTCGCTGACACATGTGATATGCGATTGGCTCACCATGCCGTTCAGATACTACGCACGATTGATACATGAGATGAACCCCTTTGTCACTTGGTGTAAGTACTTGGTATTAAGTACTCTATCTTAAGTACAAGAAGATTGGTTCAGCGATTTGGTCGCATATCTTTCGCCAATACAGAGTCTAAGTTCTTATGCCTGGTCTGGGTTCGTGATATTTCAAAAGACTGTATATTTTATGCCAAGAACCCTGTTTGGAGTGCAGGGGAATTCTTTTGACGTGTGTGCATGCTGTCGCTTTCCATCCCCTAGATGTGACGAGAAGCAATGCGAGAAGGCCGTATCCTGTGAGCCTCACGCGAGAACCACATACGTAGGATGCCGCCGTCAATCCTTCTCTGTATGTCGCAAAGTGCCAGGATTATGGGAGACATCGTGGCCATGCTGGTCCGTAAAAAGAACCTGCGTCAATCCATTCTTGTCAACCTACACTAGCCAGGGTGGACGTCTCTGTTTGAGATAATGTGTACCTTTGGTGGATGCTTGACGCCTTCACTTTCGGCTTCTTCCTCTGATATTACAATTTTTTCGACGGTCCCCTCGTGCCGACCGCCCCGGATGGGCGTGAAGACCTCATCACCCTCTTTGACGGGCTTCCCCTCCTTGTCACTAATATCAGCCGGCATCGTTGTGGGGTGTCGGTTTCGACGTTCTTTGGGGTGTACCGTAGCTAGAACGGAAGAGATGGGAAAAAGCAAAAGCATCAAAGCAAAGAAAAAGGAGCCGTTAAAGACGTTATTGCATTCTTTCTTGCCTTTTTGCTGGCTACACTTGGAGGGATGCCATATCTCAACGTACAAGTGACGGCATTTGACGTCACAATTAGAATTGCGGGAGGGCTGGGGGTCGACTCATTGGCTCTTTTATGTCATATTCCGATATTGGCAAACTAGAGAAGAGGAGGAAACTATACTCGGACATGGGAAACATCAAACGTAAATATTTTGGGAAATCGTGATTCAGAAACTATCCAGGGAAAAAAGGGCAAAGGGGGTACCACAAGTCGCTATTTGGACAGAGCTGTCGCGTTTTTGGATGGGTTTTCTGCAATTTCACATATGACTCGATAAAGGTTTGCGTCGTGGAATAACACAACAAGCAAGTTTTTTGTAATTGCAGCAGCATTCTGTGAATGTGCTACTCTCTGTTGTCGCCTGTTTCTTATTCTCTAACCCCCTTGGCGTCGGCCGCAAGCCGTACTCCGCCCAATCCGGTTCGATGCGTAGTTGCAGAACAAGGCAGCTTCAAACATCTTTGACTACCTATAATACGCCTTCCCCCGCGATGTCTCTGCCCCGCGTAGTTCTGACGCAAAGGGCCCCTGCAGTTATTTTGATACAACCAAGAAGCAGGTTCTGTGTGGCGGAAGCCTCATCTCCATGAGCCGACTGTTGCCGGACATGTTCCCAGGTCTTATCAACGCAACATGTTGGGCTTAAGATCCACCAATCTGACTTATGTTGGCGCCCACTCCATCACGCGCTTGCGAGACGACATGAGGAAACTCTTCACCGCGCCTCAGGTCACCATCTCCAGCATCTCAGGCTGGAAACACAAAGTAGGCTCAAAGCTCAAGTCGAGGACTTCTTCCGCTTGCTCTTCTCCTTCTTGCGACTGATGGTTTCTTTTTCCGGTTGCGGCTCCTCCATGTCTACATCCCCGTCCTCATCTTCAGCGGCTGTTGTTGCGGTAGCAGCAGGACGTACGACACGCGCCTGGTCCGCGCTGGAGTAGAGAGCGGTGCCTTGCTTCAGAGCATGGATGAGGAACGGCAACGATTCGGCTTTGAAGTCGTCCGCCTCACGGACCTTGTCGAGGTCCTCAGCAAACTCTTGGGTGGTCCGCTGCAGGTAGAAGGTGGTGAATTCCTGAGAGGCGGCCATAGTGCTTGTAGGATTTTGGGCTGATAAAAAAGTTTTCGTTTTCCTTCCTTCCTTGCTTGTCTTTTTTATCTTTTTGGGGAAAAGTCTATGCCTTTACCTTCGAAAGTGAATTGAAAAAGACGCGACGTCAGCTGAACTGTGAAAGTCAGACGTTTGTTGTTGTTTTTTTTTTTTTTTTTTTGAATGAGATGAACTTTGAAATCCTCCAGGCATTACCGTCGGTGAAAGATTTGAGGACAGTGAAAGCTGCACAGTGTTAAAAAGAAATCCACACCTGGATCTCATGGTGGTCCAGACCCCGGATGTACTAAGAATCTAAGTGGTTTTCTCTCTAGACTGGATTGATTAATTATCAAATTGTCTGGTTTTCTTTTCAAACAACCAGCAATTGATTGGAAACGAATCACCATAACTGTCTCGACATGGAGCTACTCGGTGTGTATGAATCACCTTTTATCTGCTCATCACACCCTGCGATCTATCTTTCCCAAGTCATGCGGGCCTGTGGTCCAAAATGACCATAAGGAAGAGGAGACAACACAATGTTAGACTATAATACAAATTTCATTAGATACACCTACTGACTTGACCACTCGATAGGCAAGGCCAATGCGCTTTTTTTTTACGCTGGGATTGCCCACCAAGCGCGGCCCCCAGTTCCAAAGACGGCATTTAACTGCCGGCGCGGGGAACCTGAGCCCAATTTCCCAACCCTTGACTGCTTATCCGAGAGGGGAGACATATTTAATATCATTCTGACCACAGAAGGGCTCACATTTCTCTAGCGAAACCGGCCGCCTGGCGGTTGCGTGGCCATGAATAACGGAAGCGATATAGATGTGCGGGCTGCTACTTCATCATCAGATGCTTTCTCCATGGCAGTCACCTCGGCAGGCGACAACTTGTGAACCACATAAGACCAGCAGCCTCCCGTATGTTGTCCGCTCCGGTGCTCTCCCCCGATGCAGGAACTCGTTCTTGGCCATTACCGTCCGAGTGCAACCCCGACTAACGTCGTCGCGTTACATTCTGCCCCCGCAATCCCCGGATTTCGTGCCCTAAGCGGCGGGGTTTTGACCACCTCCCTGTTCAGGTTCAACTCAGCAGGGCAGATCCCATTCATTGTCATTGTGCCTGAATGATGTATAACCTTCTTTTTCGTGGTAACTTTTTGGTCTGTCCTTGGAGATGCGGGTTCTGCGAGGGGGCAATGGCCTGGTGATGAGGCTACCTCGAATGGACCACTCCCCTGTAACCTTGAGATATTCCCTCGCAACTTTCCATAAGATCATGTCGGAAAAGCAGCCTGGCACTATATATGGCCTAATGATCGGACAAGATCTAGCCTAGCAGGGACAAGCAGGGACACTGTTGTAAAGCTAATTATCCTGGCATTGCCTGGTTATCGAGGGCTCTCATGTCCCAGCAGTGGGTTGTTCAAATTCCTCTCCCGTACAATCAACCCGTTGAGACTGTCTTGGATACAGTTGGGTCTGGTTTCACTGTTGAGATGCCCGCGGATTTGTATCGTTCCAAGCTGGTTCCTTACAACATGACAGTTATATCTGCGCTTCGTCATGCCACGACTGCCTCCATGCCTTCGAAATTGCTGCCACACAGGTTCCCTTCGCCACAAGCTACCGATTCTCCATGCGGAAATGTGACCGACGTACGCCTTGTCCCTGAAACGTCACATCCGCTTGGGGTCGCTTCAGTCCCTGGTGACCAGCTTGGCAACCTCCTCATCCTCTCGACCCCGCCTCATCTTCTTCCACTGTCGGCTTCATGTGAAAACTTGTTGGCGTTACTCATGGGGAAGCTCGTGGTCAGAAAGGGTAGGGCAACGAGCTGCGGGGTCGGATATCCCAGATCATTCGTTGACCAGATGTGCCATAATGTATTTGAAAGATCGACAATGCGAGGAGGAAGAAGATGGAGAGGGCGACGGTTGTGGAGGGAGGCCTATATAAAGCCCCAGCAACCTGGCCTGGGAATGTCGTGATCCGTCCTCACGATTGCACAACATCCTACATCTCAGATCAGCCCTGATTCAACAGCCAGAATAAGAACCTCTAAAGACGCCAACATGCAGTTCAAGACCGTCGCCGTTGCCTTCTTCGCAACCCTTGCTGCTTCCCAGGACTTGTCCCTCCTCCCTGACTGCGCTGTACGACACTCTCCTGCCAGCCGTCCCTATTACCGAAGAAAACTAATACAGTCATGACTTACAGCGTCCTTGCTTTGTGGACAACTTCCCCGTGTCCGGATGCGCCTCGCAGACTGACTTTGCCTGCGCCTGCGCGTGAGTAGTCTCACTTAAAACAAAGGCTGATTGATGTCAGCATAGATTCTATTACTGATACTTTGTAGCTCGTCTGCCTACAACCAGGCCGTCACCGGCTGCGTCCTTGGCGCCTGCCAGAGTGCCGACGTGTAAGTGCTTTGGACTTCGCCCTGCGCGACCACCATGCCAGAGAGCCTTGTGAAGCTAACACCATTTGTGCAAACAGTCTTGCTGCCCTCAACTGGGCCACCCAGACCTGCAACTCCGTCGGGGTCCCCATCGAGTTCTAAACTCATCCAAATACCGAAGAGCCTCAGTTGGATGCTATTTTGAAGGTGGTGGCTTGAGCATGTTTCTTTTATGCATGTAATATTCGCCAAACCAAAGGGAAAATAGTGTACAAATCCCGCCCGAGTAGAGCTGCCTCTGGAAATTCGATTGACTGTTTAGGCCACTTTTGTCCCGAATTGGCCTAAATCGTGAGCATTTAACCTGGTTTTATTGTAGCTCAGGAGATATGGCTGGAAGTAGGAATGTCTAGTTCAAGTTGCGCGTGGAATTTAACCGTTATGTACGACGCCAGGAGCCACCCCCATATGCCAATGCCTACTTGCTCGTGACTGTCGCAGTACTTGGACAGACACAGCTCGGGTTGCCACGAAGCGTTTTCTAGAACAAAATTTATGATTAAAACGTCCTTCCGCCTTAGCTAATTAGTCATAAGGGTATCTTTGGGTATTAGGAACCAATAACACAGCGGCGCCCCAGAATGTAGCACTCAAGTGATCTATCGCCACCATGTCTGATGGTTTTGCCGTCGCAATGCTTTACCGCCATCAACATCATTATCATACGAGAGCCCCGGGCTCAATCCCATCGTATCGCTCAAGCAAGTCTATATGGTTGCCGTCCAGCCTCTTTACGCACTGCCCAGCCCTTGATGGCTAGAACTATGACTTCCCAAGCCATCAAAACTCCCACAAGGCCCATGGTCACGGTGTACATGAACATAGCATCCAGCTTGTAGTGGATCATGCCATCGACGGTATCGCTAGCCTGTTTGACTATTAGCTCATTTGACTCTGAACGGAGAGCTTGCCAATCAACTTACACTCGCCATGAATATGATACCACCGGAAATCAGACCAAACGCAGAAAGGAGCTCGGTGGGAGGCCGAGAAGGTAGAACCGATTTGGGAGGCTTCAGGTACATGATCACGTACGTGAAGCCACGCGCGAAGGAGGCACCGGTCAAAAGGTTGCCCCATTGCTTATGGACCATGCTAGAAATCATCGAATGCTGGGTATGCGAGCTCATCATGATTCCCAGGAGGAGAATGACAAGGGCCGGAATCGGGTTGATGGAAAATTCATATTGTTTAGGAGGCTGGAGTATCTCACGCCCTTCTTCGTCGTATGTTCGCTCTGAGTTGAGTGCAGCGGAGTCGATGACAGACGTGTTCAGGAGATCGCGGATGCGGCTAGACTCGATGAGCATGCCAAACTTACACGCCGTGTTAGTGAGACTGTATTTACGCAGGAGACGAAAACTCGGCCAAGAACTTACCAGCCCACCACCAATGAAAAGAACGGTGATGGAGATATGCTCTAAGTCCTGGGCGCTGTATGCCCCTCCCCAGTTACCGAGATGCTCGAGGAAAATATTGGTGGAGCCGTATACAAAGATGAGGGCGCTTTCAACGAACTCCGCCGAGGGCCGCCATTTGCCGTCAGCTCGCTTCGGGCGGACATTCCACGCCTACCGGAACAACAGTCAGCAAAGCGGGCCGGAAACTGCCAGCGACGGGGCCGCAACTTACCCATCCGAGTTCACCGAAACTGCCGGTCCATCGACCGAGGGTCAACAAACCTAGCCAGAAAAAAATTCCACCCTTGATCCAATGCGCTAGTCCGCTGAAGATTCCATTGCCCTCCTGTGCAAAATTAGCATTCTCGCCAGACACCACATGTGCATTGTTTTCTCGCAGTCACTTACAAAGAACCGCCCGTACGCCACAATCCCCAAACATAGCGCAACGGAACCCAAAGGCAAAATAGTCCTGTCAACTAGATTGTAGACAAACAACAATCCCTTCCAAACACGCGACGAAATCTTGCCGGCAATCTTGGCGAGAATCTTGTTGGCCCTGTCGCTGCTGCCAGCCCTAGACATGGGCATGGGCATGGGCAGACCATCTTCTAAATCATCATCGTCCTCAACATACTCTTTGTGATGGGCGTCAGAAACTCGTGGGGAGATCTCGTTCGAGGAGGATGAGCGAGAATGGCTTCGGAGAGACTCGGTGCAGGGTTCGGTACCCTGTCCACTGTCGTTGGAGAGGCGGTACGGATGGGGGGCGAATGGGGATTCGTTGATGCGGTGGTGCTCGGCCATGGCAGCGGTGGAAACAGGGATGAAAGACTGGTACTCGTTCCTGCTGTAATTCTCTCCACTCCCGCTTTTTAGAGCTCCCGCAACTCTTCCAACCAGGCCGATCAGGACCTGTGCTGACACAACCCAGGTCACAAACCAACCAAGCTTGTGGTGCGCGTTGTTGGGATACAAATCGGGGGTACTAGCATTGTAGATTCCCCCCAGAAGCACGCCGAGCGCATTCACAGCAAGGAAGGTGAATTGTAGTGCAAGCGTGTACCTGGAGCGGGCAATCGAGAGCATGACAGCTACACGGCGCACGTTAGTAGTTGGCGCAGCATTCTCGGCGTTACCTTGGCAGACTCACCGACTGGCAGTACGAAAACCCAGGCCAGAACCATGGCTCCAATATGCGCATACATGACACCCGCATGGTCGGCGAGCGCGAAGTATGTGGGGGGATAGCTGCTGTCGGGCTTCGGCTCTTCTGGGCCGCTGCTGTGAGACGACTGGTCCATATCCATATTCATGGCGTCCGTGCCGTCCTCATGGGTGCCGTGAGCGAGAATTAAAGGGACGAGGCCCAGTCCCACGATGGTGGTGAGCTGTCTCAATATCGATCTCATTAAGGGCCCTTGGCGAATGACAAGACTTTTAGTGAGATATCAACGCCGTGGAGGAGAGAGAAGCTGCCGATGGTCTCAGCAGCGCGCAAACAGAGTTTCAGGCTTCTATATCGTCTATGCAAAAAGCAGAAATTTGGAAGGAAGCCAAAAAGAACACTTCACAGGCTGTTGCTCTCCGTGTATGGAAAAAGAGAAACAAGGAGGGGGGGGGGGGCTTTTCATGATGTTCTGGAAGAGCGAAGACGGATTACAAGTACTTCGCAGCGAGTGGAGGCATCCAGCAGATGGAAGAGTAAGAGCAACATCGGAGCGGAGGCCGAGAGAAATCTATTCCTCTGCGACAAGATTCTTGGTAAGGTACGTGAATGGTACTCGCGACGGGTATGGTACGTCAAGGGGCATGACGAGTCCTCTGGGCGGTCATGCCGTCCATGGGCTTCCCTCCGGTGCTTCGGACGGATCGAAAAGGCCCATGGCGTGTTCAATGGGCCTGGCGAACAACGAACGAGGCAAGGCGAATAATCATCGCGATCAAGACGAGGCCAGACCGGGCAGGGTAGGGTCGCGTGTAAGTCAAGGGCTAAAACTGCAAAGGCCGACTCCGAGAGTTCCGGAGGCATCCACGCGTGAGCCCAGCGACCAGCAAAGAGTCGGGCAAAACGACGCCGTGGCGGTACCACAAACGACAAGTACCGGCCCAGTAACTTTAAGCTACGCTTACTGGCAAGCCGTGGATGTGGTGGAGGCAGGAGGTACAGCTGTGACTCTGTCGGGGAACAAGAACTCCATTCTATGAGATTCTCTCTCTCTCTCTCTCTTTTTTTTTTTTTTGTGTGGCTCTTGTTTACATCCTTCTTAGCCTTGTTTAAGTGGGCTGAAAGAGCCGGTGGGGGTGATCAGGGAAGAGCTCTGGTACTGGAGCACCTAGTACGGCTAGCTAATATTGCAGCTTTGGTGCTGGAGTTGCTGAATGGTGGTAGCTCAATAGGTGTGAGTACTACTAATTAGTATGTGTCGGTGTGTGTGTGTAGTGGTAGCAGGGCGCTAGAACGAGTTAGTCGGAGAAACCATGGCAGGGTGCCCTGCATCTTTGCGAGCCGCTTGCCGGTTGGGCTGTGTGCCGCCCTGTGCTATCCGTAATGGCTTCGGGATTCGCATTGGTGACGACATTAGACCCTGGAAGAAAGCTCCAAATGCCCAATGAGAAGGGACGAAGAGCCACTGCAGATTGTAATTTCCGTCGGATTCGAGCAGTAAAAGAGGGCATTCGCAATGGCCGTTTAAGACCTGATGAGTCGGCACTGCCAAATCGGCCGCTTGTACCTACGCATCCAGTCGCCTTACACACTTACTAATTCATACCACCGTTTGCCATACTACTACCGCATCAAGGTATCGTCACCCACCATCACCGGCCTGTTTACTAAAGTATTACCACCACATTGCATGGTACTTTGGTGTTTGCACAAAATGACGCAAGACATGGAGTAACTTGGACCAGTTGTATTTTCCTGAAGCAGCACTTGATGCTTCCATATATGTTTCTCTCATCCACCGCAAGTCCTTCGCTTTTGGCTTTTGTCATTGGGGTCTGGGGAGATGGGAGGGGAAAAGGACAAAATCGACGCAACGGCGGTCCATCATGAACCGTGCCCAGGAAGGAAAAGGAAAAAGCAAAAAAGAATGAGAAATGGGAACACGCGTCTTGGGCCTGGACCACATGCATGGGCATGCATGGGCATGCAGACCGTTTGTGACTCTGTCGGGACCAGCGGGGAGTTTACATTGACTGATTGCGTGAGCATTAAAGGTAGCCTTGGGTCCGCCAAGTTTTGAGAGCCGCCTACCGCTTCCCAAGGTCTGTTGACTTGCTCCTTCTTGACTTCGATAATGTTCGGTTGTCAAATCCCGGCGGTGATAAAATCAATGTCCGACAACAGCCGGCCCCCGCCCCCATTCCACGTAAGATTCTAGCTTTGTCACCGTGGCGCCTCTTCTGTCGGTTGGGCTATACTACTCGCATCAGATATGCATTTGAGTCACACGGGAGACGCGCGCTAATGCAGTGTCATGGATGTCATCCATACCTTACATGTGGAAAGGAAGTTGTACTTGCGAGGTATCCCGTACTGCGTCGTGTACATGGCGCCAGGAAGGTGGAGACGACAAGGCAATGCCAACAACGCTTGCAAACCAGGCTCAAAGGGCGGTCGGTCTTTATTCATCAGAAGTGCCGGCCGACGCGGGAAACGCGAAAGTAACGACACTGGACGGCGACGCTAGTTGTTGGTCGGTTGTCCGAAGCTCCGCCGTGGGCCGCGAAGAATTCGAACGACCAATGCATGCATTCGTTGCATTCTCGACCTACTCATACGTATGTAATCAGTTCCACATCAGATCCAGAATGAGCCAAATAAAAAGAAGCATCGTGACCACGAGGCGCTCTACAAGATTGGAGCCGGTCAGCCCATTTGTAGGGATGCGTGTGTATCTGCAAACATCAACCTCAGACGTTGGATATGCTCATCAGACACATATCGTCTGAACGGCACCTGCAGTGCCTCGGACTTTGCTCGTTGAATGCAGCATGTGATGACACCGTATGTAGATAATTATGTATAGAAATCTCAAGGCTGTCCACGCAGCCAAGAACCATCAATAGCCAGATCATGGTGTTCAAAAGCGATGCAGAAACAGCGATTACGGGCGAGAGCTGGTGTTGGCAAAACCAATGCAGACGTCGCTGCTTGTAATACCAACCAAGTACCAGCTGACGGCAGTTTGTGGTGTCCGTCTTACACCACCACCACCACAACCACCTCCACATGGTACTTACTGGCAGTTGTACAAACAACTGCCACACCAACAACCGCTTACACGGCACCAGCAAATAAGCGAGCCTGCCTCACGCAATACTCATTGAAGAGCCACATTACTAATGCAAGGAGCAAATCGTCTCTTGGTATGACTGAGACATGTGATGGATAAACGGAGGGGGACGAGAAAAAAAAAAAAAGAAGTGTAGAGTAGACAAAGAGGAAAGCAATAATGGCTACTTAGTGATTAACCTCACTGTTCCCACCACCCGCTAAACCACTTTAATATCCACCAGCCCGAATCCTTGCCTCCGATCCGTCCATCAAAATCGTGATCCCGCCATCCCATGGCTGCTCCACACCACGTTGTGGGCTCCTTTCTTTTTTCCTTCTTCGCTCCCGTGGACACCGGAGTCACCACGGAGTCCGACCCGCATCGGTCACGGGATCGCAATCTGCAGCCACCTCAATATCGAACCCATGTCTCAACAGTCTTGTCGGGCCCAGGTTGAAGGACGCCTACACGGAACCCAGATAATAGATCCCACCTTACACTACCTAATAGAGAGCGCATGGGTTCAAAAACTGAAAAAAAAAAAAAAAAAAAAAAAAACTTCCATGAAAGTAAAGCGGCCAGCGCCGATGTTTCGATATTGTTAAAGACCCTTGGGATGTCCCCCCAACACGAGAAACCTATGCTTCATATCCTACTCGCCTCATTTGAGAGCCTCATGTTGACATTACCACATCGGCTCCATCTCAACAAAGTAGGTATCTACCTTACGCACGAATCTGTTCCCCCCGGTGCTCATTGTTCTTTATAGCGCACTCACAGCAGGACTGATGGATGGTTAAAGTATCCATGCAGTTACCTCCTGTTTAGTTGCCATCTAGTGAGAAGTAATAATAAGGCAAAGTCCTGACTGCTCCGTACAAAATCCGATAAAAGCTCCATTGCATTAAAGTCCTGACCCACTGTTACCCTGTTCTGTCACACGTTCAACGTCATCCCGCACTTCCGCTCCATTACAGCGTGGCTTGTCCGAACCTTCCGGGTGCCCTGCTCGCTGGTCTTGCCTCATCAACCCTTGGCCAAGTGCCAGCCGTGCCAGCCTTGCCAAAACAACAGAAAGCCGCGACCCACGCCTGCACGAATTTTTCAAAGGTATTAAAAATAAAATAAAAATAAAACCGCACGACTTTAACATCGTCTTCCGTTCCTCGTCGTGGAGCCTGCCTGGTGCTATCATGATACGATTGACAGCCTGAGAGCGTACGATTACCCCGCCTGATGCTTCAGCTTCGTACGTGTGACCCCTTCAAGACATACCATATCGCGATCGCGGGCTCCCGTCCCCGTCCAAGGCTCGCACATAACCCACTACCCGTCCCAGCATTTCTCAACCCAAACTACAGAGATGATCTATCCTTCCATATCCATCTTTCATCGCTTTGTGAGACTCTTTCTTCCTTCTCAAGCTTGTTGAGAATTTGTATAACTCCGCTACATGCTGGAACATGCAATTCCTCTGGGACGTCGTGATATATAATCTTAACCAGCTCCATGGGTGTCCATGCGTCTGGCCGGCCCTCTGCGGCATCAACATCTCTTTGAGTCCGTAGCGTACGGATAACCTGCTCCTCTCTTGTTTTTCTGTGGTTGATATACTCGGAAATCTTAGCTGGGCCACTATCAATTACCGGCCCGTGACCTGGGTACGCTCTGCCCTTGAACAGATGCCGCATTTTCTCCAGGCTGTTGAGGTATGTCGCTAGGTCTTCGAACACCGCTGTTCCTTGGCCCAGCACATTGTCTGCTGTAAACATGGCGTCCTCCTCCTCCAATACAAAGACCATATGGTCCACCGTGTGTCCCGGAGTGAAGACAGCCGTGAGGCTGACTCCGTCGACGACGAACTTTTGACCATCCTCGATGTCCAATTGGCTCTCGTCGGGCTGGTTCTTGAATATTTTAGAATCCGGGTAAAGGTCCAGCAGATGTCGAATGCCACCCTGATGGTCTCGGTGCCAATGTGTGATCAGAACAGTCTCAATGGTGGCCTGCTCCTTTTCCAGGGTGGATTTGAGAGCTGTTATCCAGGACGGCATGCCCTCGCCGGTATCAATCAATATGCGACGATTGCCCCGGCCAAGCAGATATGTGTTTGTACCTTGTAGTGTGAATTTACCCGGGTTGCCGCCCAAGATACGAATGCAGACCGGACTGAGGCGCTCGACCTCGGGCAGTGAAGCGAGCTGAGTGGCCATTTTGACGTTGCTTGTGTGGGTGATAGAGTTGATATATATGTGACCGTTTGTTGGGTAGCAGTATGGTCGTCTTAGTCACAGACCAGCTGTTTTTAAGTAACAAGTTGAAAATACGCTTCGAAACGTACCCCAGCTCATCTCATACACACGTTTTTGTTAATGTCACAATGAAGAAGAAGGAGTGGGGATACGGAATTGGAGTATCAGGATACGAGTAAACCAAGCTGTGGTACACTATAACGCAATCGAGGGGTCGCAGCCAAGATGCCGAGGTTGATTATGAGTAGCTGGGAATGGGGAAATGGGATGGCTTACTTAAGCAAACAGTGCTGTTGATTAATGGGAAGATAGGCGAGCGAACGGAACCATCCGGTGTAACTCGAGCAGTGAATCCATTGGTTGCGATACCAGTGACCTCACCTTTCCTGGCCCGCCTTGATCCCGGCCATCTCCACTAAAAAGTTCCCTCTTGAGCCCTGAAAGCCAGTGTTGTGAGTAGGAATTCAGGGGCATTGCGGCACGCGGATAAGGCATGTCCTTATCGATAAGAGTATCCCCCGATCAGGTGCCGATAAGCTGGAATTATTGCTGTTGGCCGCTCTTGCTCTGGTACGACCAAAGGCTATTCTTGTCTGTGCACACGGCGTCAGCTCCAACATTTCCATCTTCCAGGGATTGTCCAACCCGCGAATCGCTCTTGCCCGTTGATCTCCAAGTGTCATTCGATTGCTGCACTCCGAGTCGGATTTTCTCCTCATCTCGTCGCCTTGAGACCCTTGGATTGTTATCTCGTGAGCAGCGGCACCTTTCAACTCCTGACTTGCGCCATTGAGCGGCTTGAACACCATCAATCAGCGCGACAAAACAAACCCTGGCCCATAACGCAACGAACCTTAGCTTCACTATATTGGCTTTTAGTAGAGGTGAATACTCCGCTGAATTTTCCGAGTTTCAGTTGAACAAGAATCATTAAAGCTGATAGTTCTTGCCATTGCCCCAGGTTCTACTGTGTAGTTCCACCTGCAGCCGTTGCAGTTCTGCGACCACCCTCCTGCCCATCGTCAACGGCCTCAGTATCCTTTGCATCGCGATCAACTGTTTTCCAGCCGTCTCAACCCTACAGCCCAAAGGAAATACCACCGATACTGCCCCTAAACAACGAAAGAGGCCTCGCTAGAATAGAAGCATAAATCGATCGACGACGGGCCAGTCGGATATCCACACGTCAAGATGTCGGCGCGACCAACAACACCAATGTCTCCAAAGACGGCCAGGGTCAAGTCACCAGTCCCTGGTACACCAGTATTTGGTTGTGGTTCGTAGGCCCTTCAACTTGCGGCCTTTTATGCGACTGTATGGACAACGCTAACTGATCGTAGAGCATGTCCAAAGGATGTTTTCGCAGTCCCAGGATGCCATGAACTTGTCTGTATATCATTATAAGATGATTCTGAAAAACATCTTTGAGCAGACCCCCATTGTACCACAGACATCCAAGAACGCGGACGGCCTGGTTATGACTTCCCTCACCTCCAACTATCTTTGCCTCCAGTGCTCGACGATAGTGACTGAAGAGGACCGTCTGAAGCACGGCACAAAAAAACAACATCGCTTTTGTATGCACACACCGCTCAAAAAACTCTCAACCCCCAGCTATGGCAATCGCTAACTTTTCTAGATGTTGATTCTCGCAGTGGCGCCCTCTATTGCCAGATATGTGATGACTTAGTCTGGGATCCTACACTCGAGGAACTACGTGTGCGGAAGATGGGCACTGGAACTTTTTCAAGTAAGTTAGATATGATATACGAATCCTCTGACTTAGTTGTCATCATCTCATCTGGTCCTTGTTTGCCAGACTTACATTAACGATTGTCACAGGCCGTAAGAGAAAGCATGATGAAATGTTCTCTGACAGCATCAAGGACAACCCCCTCTACATCTCTACAAACACAACAACAGCCTCTTGCAAGGCTAACGGTTTGCGGGGCATTTATAACGCTGGCGCCACTTGCTACCAGAACGTGGTGCTGCAGAGCTTTCTTCATAATCCGCTGCTGCGTAATTTTTACCTCAGTGATGGACACCAAAGCAACGACTGCGGCGTACCTAACTGCTTGAGCTGCGCAATGGATGACATGTTCCAAGACTTCTATGCCGTTGAAAATACTAACGGTTTCACGGCGGCAAGTATTCTCTCTGGATTCTGGATCTCGGAGAAGAAGGCGTTTGAAAACCTCGTAACCACAAAGGAGCAAGACGCCCACGAGTTCTTTCAGTTCCTCGCCGAGGAGCTACATGAACGTAACGGAGATGGCAAAAAACCAGAGACCGGTAGTGAGCACAGTTGCAACTGCATCATTCACCAGACATTTTATGGCAAGCTGCAAAGCTCCACGACATGCCAAAACTGCAGCGGGGTAACAAATACTGTGCAGTCGTTCCTTGATCTGAGCTTGGGGCTTGAGAATATGGCCCACAAGAGAAAAAAGGGCGGCCAGAAGATTCCAAGCTTGACGCTACAAGAATGCCTAGATGAAGAATACGTTAAGTATGATAAGTGCGAGTATCGTTGCCACAACTGCAACGGGATGCAGCAAGCACGAAGAAACACCAGCATTAAGCGTCTGCCTAACGTGCTTGCTATTCAGCTGAAGGTTTGTGATAGACCCTGGGCCTCAGAAAATGGATGGTACTTACAATTTTGAAAAGCGCTTCGAGTACAAGCAGGGTCGCCACGACAGAGCGCCATCAAAGATCGATACGGTGGTTAATTTCCCTTTGCAGCTCAACATGTTGCCATATACGAGTAGAGGCAGGGGTGCCGAAGCAAAGGATGCGGTCGAGCTAGGTAGATCTTGCACGTACGACCTGCTCAGTGTTGTTGTTCATGTTGGTGAGATTGATACCGGTAAGTCAACTACGGAAAAAAAAGAGTATAGGTGATGAAAACTGAGTCCGACAAACAGGCCATTACGTATCTTACTGCCGAGTAGGCGACCAGGCAAGTACCAAGCTGCGAATGTCTTGAACACGTCGGCTGACTCTACCATAGTGGTTTAAATTCAACGATCACAAAGTCGAGATGGCATCCAAGTCAGATGTCCTCAGTACGCAGCCTTACCTACTCTTTTATATTATTCGTTCTCTTTCGTAAGAAGATGAACGAACGGCGCGCCTTATGCTGAGCATTTTATGAATGATACCGACAAGGAGAGGCAATGGCCCAGACTGATAGTGGCGGTCGAAAGGGAGAGTATGTGGACTAGCATTATGTCGGCGTTGGAAAGAATCGTGGTCTCACATCAATTTGGGGCTTGGGTCCGGCAGACAGAACCGCATTGGATGGTAGGCATTAGCATCATATACCTGGCGATCAGGAAACCGTCTTTGTGTAGAAAAGCGAGAAATCAGCGAATGTACTATTAGTTCATCTAGGTGTTGCCCTCGATGCTTCAGTACTTGGATATCTGAGAAGGGATATTGCGTCTTCATCAACTCGCTTCCATCCGCCATTTCCAGTCTTTGCACTCGAAATTGGCATAGCAGTAAAACTCATTGCTCAGACCCCTGGCATGCTTCGGTTCAAAGGTCGTGGTCTTGACACCGAAGGCCTTGTATACTTTGGTAACTAGGTTCTCCATCCTTTCACCGGTGCACACAATTACCCGTCCCTTCGAGGCTACGTCGGGCTTCATCATCCACCGCACTGTCATGGCGGCTGCAGAGTTGTTAGCAGGCATGATTTCCGGCAAGGGCTTATACAACTGGTGGCTCTCTTACCCTTGGTCTGGCAGTCCTCGCTGAGGAAGGGCGGGTCGCATACAATACGGTCGACGGCGCTCTTGAGCTCGGCTGAGCAGTCGTTGCAGTCAGCGGACTGTTTAATTCAAGGTACGGGTTTATGTGTCTGGGGAACAGTCTTACCTGGGAGCTTGAAAGGTTGTTGGAAATCGTAGAAGACAAATTCGGGGAAAACATTGAAGCGCATGTCGTGCTCCAGGAGAACTACCTTCGGCCGTCCTTGTGCCTGGCCGCGCGCGTTCTGTCCCAGATTAGTCCACGCCTGCCAAGGGGATGATGTTATGGAATATAATAGGCAGCCACGGCATTTATAAACGTACCAACAAGTTTCGCAGAGCAACAAACACACTCGGCGCAGAGACAACGCCAATGGTGGTTCCCTCATCAGCTCCCTCAAGAAGCTGACCAGCAATTGATTTTGCTGTTTCATCGGAATACTAAAGGATCTCTCAATGAGTATTGGCTCTTGGTCATTCTCGTGGTAAGGTCAGTCATACCCAGAACTGCGACTCGTTCCAGTCTTCAGTGAAAGCCTCCATTGATAGAGGGGCTCCGCCCGCGGCATTGGCCTCGGCTTGGGCCTTGAGTTTCTCAAACTTCTCTTGGTGAGCATCTTTTTCGGCATTGAACTCGGCTAGTGCCGCAAGGGCGTGCGAGGAGAGTGTGCTGTGTCATGTGTTAGTTCCTTTCTGCGACGGCTCGCGCTGGCTTGTTGCTTGGTGGGGTTGGTGCTCCTGCTGCGAAAATTTCGGATGCTGTGGAGGAACAACTCACAGGGGCTCATCGTCGCTGTCAGAGTTCGTCATGTTGAATTTTTCCCTAGGCTGTATGTAAAGTGATACAAAAATGGGCGGTTATCAGTTGTAGCAGTACGACTGCTGGCGAACACGGTGGAACAATTGCAGGATGAGATAGGGCGTTGATGAGTGTGTGTGGAGGACCCAGTTTGAGGCTTATGAGTCTAGGTGACCCTCAACGAATCAGCTAGCACGAATTAACTTTCCTCCTTTGTAGGCTATAGCAAACAACTACAGTAGCAACCCATTCGTCACATTTAAGACAAAATTTTCGTACAAGATACATTCAAAACTGTACATGGATTCCTCGACTTTTGCAACTGTCTAGCTGACTACTATTTACACTCTAAACGATTGGCTGGCCCAGAATCAACCCCCTTAAACAAATAGAATCCAGGCTTACTGGTCGTCGAGAACGTGCAAGTACTTGCGCTCCTCTCTCTTCTCCTTCTCAGTCGCTGGGGGAAGGTCGTAGAAGTTACCGCTGCGGAATCCTTGCTACAACATAGTTAGCATTTGATATCCCCGGAAAAAACTCCTAATTAATCTTACCAGGTAGTGGTATGTGAACTTGGCAATGTCACCAGGCTCCATGCCAAGGTCCTTGAAGGTCTTGGCCGTCTCATCGATCTCCTGATCAATAAACTCACGCTCGATTTCGTCGGCGGACATGGTGGGCCACCAAAGGTATTTGTTCAGGAGTGCGGCAGCAGGCTGGAGAATCTTCTTGGGGACATTGATGTGGCGGCGCTTCTTGAAGATTTCACGGTCAACATACTCGGCAATCTCGGCCATCGAGTAATTCTTAGGACCGTAGAGCTCAAAAGTCTGGCCTGCCGTGCTGTCATCGTAGAGCATCAGCTCTAGAGCCTGACCGATGTCGATGGACTGCGGTTGTTAGATTTCAAGTGAAAATGAAAGTCATTCATGAGGACGCACGTGGACGGGCCAGAATCTCTCTTGCATGTTGTTGGCGGTGAAGAGGTTCATGACACTAGCAAGCTTAAGGAGGAGGTTGTCCTCAAAGCCGAAGACCGGCGCCGGTCTGACGATGGTGGTCTCGGGGTAAATGCTGCGGGCAACCTGCTCTCCGCGGGCCTATACAGGTGATTAGCTCAGTATCAATGGTGCATCGCTGCGAGTTGCTCGACCTTGGTACGATAGAACTCAGAGGGTGAGTCCAAGCTGGCGTTATAGCTGGAGACATGAATGAACCGATCCACGTCATACTTGGCCACAGCCTCGGCTATGCGCTCAGTTCCCTCAACGTGGACATCCTCCAAAGAAAAGTTCCTATGCGCAATCTTAGCCACTACTACCAACTCTGGATTGTCAGGATAACCTACTTAGTAGGGTAGTTTCGGCCAACCAAGTTGTAAACCACATCCGAGTGTCTAACACTTTCTTCAATAGACTGGGTGTTTCGAAGGTCGTATTCCTGCCGTCAACTTTAGTTGTTGCTCCCCATCAAAGCTTGATATTACAGAAAGATCGTACAATGAAGACAACTCGGCCAAGGTCACCAGCGACCTTAAGATGGCGCTTGGCCATTTCCTCACGGAAGGGAATTACAACGGTGCATCCTTGACGGGCTGTCACATACGGTTAGATGAGTCGCCGCATGCGGAGATACTTAGCTCCTACCAAGTCTGTTCACGATATATCGTCCAACCTGGCCCGTTGCGCCAAATACCGTCGCAGTGTGTCCTGTAAATCGTTCTTAGATGAGCCTTTCCGTGATCGAATAGGATTACGCATACCACCGAGGGAGTGTCTGAGAAGGATAGTTGGTCAGCATCGTTCTTGTACGTCACAATTGATCGGTTTGCTCACCTTCCGCCCTGGGTTCGCAGGATAGGCTTGCCAGTCCTGGTGATGGCGACATCAGAGATAGGCTGCCTTCTCAGGACATTGTGCGCAACCTTCTGGGTTGACCGCACGGCGGTCGGAAAGGAGGCCATTGTCAGATATCGAGACAGCAACGAAATAGTGCGGTGGCCTCCCAATTGACTGGCAATTGAATGCTTCAACACAAGCCAAAAGCTCCAAAGCAGCGAGCTTGATCCAGAATCCCGGAGAGAAGGGAAGAGGGTCACGTGGAAAGCACGGACCTTCCATGGTCATAGGATCGGAAAAACAATCATTGGCTGCAACATCCCGAGGACCCCATTATCCAGCTTAGGTAAGGGAACACCCCCAGACGTCAATGCGTGCTAAGGTAGGTACGTAGTGGCTGACTGACCAGGCTGCTAGCTAGCCGCGTTGTGTGCATCGTCCCTCCGCTCCGGAGCTTGCATTCATCAACACATCCACATATCTACAAAGACGAACCTTCCGGCTTCATAACACCGACGAGAAGCAAACGCTCTTTAAACGTTTGTAAATCAGCTTGTGGAACTCAAAATTTACGAGATAGCTGCGATTTATATCGTCTGCCCACGATTGTGTCGTCATTCCGGGTACCTTGAAGCTCCTGCCTCCCCCCACCAATCGAGCCTCAACCTCAACCTCTACCAAAATGAACGTCGACACAATTCCTGATTTCCTTGCGGAGCAGCGCGATGAGGCACCCGAAGAGCTTCAGCACCTTGTTCTGGAGTTTGAGAATTACTGGGAGCGAAAACTTTGGCACCAGCTTACCGATGCCCTTGGCCAGTTCTTTAGCCACCCAGGCAGCAAGCCGCAGCGGCTCTCCTTCTACAAGGTCTTCATTCTTAAGTTCGCGGACAAAATCAACCAGCTGAAGCTTGTCGACCTGGCCTTGAAGGCTGCTACAGAATGCAAAGGTAAGTGGCTTTGAGACGTGAACAGGCAGCACAGTTTGACTGACTTGGACCTGGCAGATGACGAAGAACGCCTTACGTTCCTCCAAGGTGTTGCGAAGAAGGTCGATAACGAGAACTCACAAGATGCCTTGGTATATGCATCTGTTGCTGTTGCTAGAGTAAAGCTGAACCTCGAGGATATGGATGGCGCCAGGAAGGATCTCGACTCGGCCGAGAGAATACTGGACAATTTCGACTCGGTCGAGACTATTGTCCATGCTGCCTTCTATGACGCGAATGCCAACTATTACCAGGTGAGACTTACCACGGGACTTGAGAGCTCAGAGAAGTTGCTAATCGGTCTGTAAATGTAGCGCAAAATGGATTTTGCAGCTTACTATCGCAACGCTCTTCTCTATCTTGCCTGCATCGATATCAACTCTCTCACAGCCCAGGAGCGCCACAGACGGGCACTTCACCTCAGCATCGCCGCATTGGTGTCTGATACCATTTACAATTTTGGCGAGCTGCTTCTGCACCCCATTCTCGATGCCCTTAAGGACACCCAAGACTCATGGTTCCGCGACCTGCTTTTCGCCTTCAACCGAGGCGATCTCCAGGGTTTTGAGGCACTCTCCAGCCGTATGCGTTCCAAGGAGCTCCTAAACGAGAATGCTGGTCACCTGCGACAGAAAATCTATCTCGCTGCCCTGACGGAGGCTGTCTTTCGTCGCCCCCCTCACGATCGCGCCATGTCCTTCAGTACCATCGCTCAGGAGACCAAGGTTCGACCAGACGAGATTGAACACCTGATCATGAAGGCGTTGAGCTTAGGCCTTCTGCGTGGAAACATTGACCAGGTGGATGAGGTGGCGCATATCACCTGGGTCCAGCCCAAGGTACTGGACATGAAGCAGATTGCCAACATGCGCCAGCGCCTGCTCGATTGGGACTCGAGCGTTAACCAGCTTGGGAACTGGATTGAGACTGCAGGAGGCGACGTTTGGGCTGCTTAAGGAATAAGGGAGGTTATGGACAGATACCATGGCGTCCATCATATTGCTCGGTAATGATGAGCAGTGTACACCACTAGACTTAGAGAGGAAGAAGAACTGGCCTTTGCGCTGGGCCGAAATGATCTTGATGACAAATGCTATGGCTCCCGTTCCACGATATGCTAGTTCCAAGTTTAACTGTTAATCATTCCATTTTCCCCAAAACTCCTCTGAAGTAATGCTTAGTAGCACACCGAACTACCCATCTACAACCGTCTGACCTGCGAAGAGGGCTGCCCGAGTACAATGACGGATCCCATGAGCCACGCTGGCCACCATACACCCCAGATAATGACTGGAGTGTACATGCCCCAAACATCCCAACCGAACGCTGCCTCCTTCAGAACCTCACCAATGCTGATGCTGAAGTATGTAGAAACTGAATACAAGGCTGCCGTTGGGGATGCAAGTTGGAGAAAAGCGGCGCAAGCCCAACGGACGGCGGAACGACGCGGCCAAGGCTGCATGAAGGATAGCGGGCTCGCCATGACGCCAACGAGAAAGGCCAGAGAGAAGTTGAGGGTCGCTAGAGCAGATAGAAACATTCCCAACAACAGAAGAGAGAAGGATTTGATCAGCTGATATTGCTGGACAGTGGGGTTATAGACAGACGTCAACAGCGATGAAATCATAAAGGGCAAGGCGCAATTGGTGAGTGCAAAGGTTGTATATGCGCCTGACAGCATCTGCGATACCTATTAGTAGAGCATATAGAGGATCGGAGATGCTCGAGACTTACGTTTGCAGGCATGTGGTTGAAGATGTACAACGGCACAACGCCCAGAAACTGACAGATGGCCACGACGCCAAGGGGCAGAAACAGATCGCGCTCCACTGCCGGAACAGATGGCGTTTGTGTATCCTCGCCTGCGGTGTCTTTCGGCGATTTTGTGGATAAGCCGATGTTGGCGAGAGCCTTAGCAGCCGGTGCCTGTTCCTGGTGGCCGCTTTTCACCCACAACGAAATTGCGGTGATTGTAAAGCTGGCAGCAAGGATCATAGCGCTTGGAAGATATGTACCAATGCTGACGAATCTCTCCTTATGCATGAGAAGATAGAAGAAGAAGCTCTGGTGAAGGTGCTCGAGAAGGTTGTTCAGACTACGAAACGTACCCTCAACAGTACGGCCCATGCCCATTTCATCATGCCAACCATCGCCAAAAGGTTGTAGAGTGACGGCGTCCACATGATAGGGAATGAAGCTACTGTGCGGACCAGAGGCATGACCAAGGCCTTGGTTCAACATGCCGCGAAGCATGGTGCGCAGTCGATCCTGATACTTGTCCGAATGTGACCACATCTCCTGAATGGCGGTTCCCATTCCCATTTGTCCTCCGGCAATGTTGACGACGGAGTTGATGAGATCAAGGTTTGGAAGCTGTCCGTTGATACCGTCATAAATGATGTGAATGGATTCGAAGCGGTGCTCCTGCGGATAGTCGATGGCAATAGCACCCTGCAAAGCACCGGACTTGAGAGGCAAAGAGTTCACGCGAGATGAGTCGTGAGAGTCGTGATAAGCGTCTACCCAAGCCTGGGTACCCGTCCTACTGTCGGGAGGGATAACTAGTATGATATCCTTGGACCATAGCGACCACCTCTTGAAATACCGTGCCAAGGTCAAAGCTAGCGGGATGCCATTTTGGTTGAAGTGGCCATCGACTGTCTTCCAGGCTGCCACCAACACGATTGCTTCTGTCGCATCGCCACGTGGGGCTTGGAGAATGGCGTATATATTCTCCCCTGAGTAGATGTCGCCGGCCGACTCGTATGTGTAGTTCTGGCGGCCAACCTTCAGGCCAACATTCTTTAATATTTCTTCTAGTTTGTCGTTGATCCTAGTGTGACTATGTATCAGCTTGCGTCCAGGTAGTGCGGGAGCTGCTGGTGGACCTACTCATAGTTAGACTTGTCCTTGACCGAATTCACCTCATGCTTGTAGGCCCGCAAGACGTTCTGATCGCTTCCACCGAAGTAAGTGTGTACTTGGCCAGGAAGCAACGCATTTTCAGAGATGTAGGTCCGTCTGGAGTAGTCATTCAGTGGCAGCAGGAAAAGCCATGCAATACCGCCGAGGATACAGGCCAGGGAAAGGTAGGGCGGGAGCTTGAGGATGCGTGGATCGCGTCGCAAAGAGAGAGCCGAAGCTGCAAGGTTCCAGTCAGAAATGCGTAGTGAATGGAATCAATGGATTTTTGCACTAACCTATCAAACGCGACATGGCGAAAGCTTTTCTGCGGCAGCTTCAGCAAGCTGCGCAATCGCACAATCAGGTCGGCGTACAGGCGCGTTGGTTTCGTTGAAGGACAACCGTCATCTTCCAGGGCTGTTGGTAGCTGAACAAGGTACCTGAGGTAGGGAGGGGCGGAAGAGGTACCTGTACCCCAGCAGTGAGGGTCCAGATATTCAGTTAACCGGGCGCCTACCTGCCGAAGCTTATTCACCAATGTAAGGGCCTCAAGGCCATAGGAACATCCACGCAATCTGCCCTACAGTGTCGTCTCCTCTAAGACGTTCAACTCACCACTTCCAATCAAATAGCCTAGGTCCAAAAAAGGATGTTAAGGAGCTATCCCACCAGGAAGTAAGAATTATACATAAAACCGCATATAACTGGCCAGCTTGGAATTTGAGGCTTCAGCTCTATAGCTTGTACTATCAATCCATCACTTGAATCTTTTGGCGTGGCCAGTGACCTTACTGGCCTGTCTATGCATTGCTACAAGTGCCACCAGTCTTCGCACATGCTGCCTGCAACAAATGCAAGATTGTGTCCGACAACAGACACCCGAGAATAGAGAATAATACACGGCAATGTCCAGTCTTTACCAACCCGACTATGTTCATTTGCTTTGACCACGATGAACTCCAGACTCCAGCCGAGATGCAACCTACCTGTGATGGTTAATAGCCTAGTCATATAATACATCCGTACATCCTAGGCCATTAGGGGCCAAGTCTCTGTGTACTGCCCACAAGAGCGATGGGCGCACTGCCGCCGGGAGCGTGGTTATTGGAAGGCAATACGCCGAAGCGGCCGTATGTCTTCTGGTCCACGCTCACATAATGCGGGAGACGTCCTAACAGATTCAACTTCGACTCGACCCAGCGGAGAGCTTTCTCGGGCGGACTCAGAAATTTTAAATATCCGAGGCCGACTGAAAACATGTATTAGTCCTGGGGCACCAAACTCATATTATGACCGCCTTACATAAATACCCAACCAGAACGCCGCACAGATGGCCCAGCAAACTTGTACCAGGAACAAGAGCCGTGACAACTAGGATAAGAATCAAAGGAGTCGTCCATGTAGGAATCGAATGCGTAGCGATCGTCAAATGGGGGTTCGTCTTATAGGTGCGAATCGCCTCCATGCCGAGAAGTAGGAACACCCATATGCTGTATTACGTCCAGCGTCAGTTTTGTCAAGTACTTTTACCACAGTGTCTGATTCATCTTTACCTGGCACCTAAAACAGCAACATTGCCTTTGAAGAGAAATCGCTCAATCAGAACATAGGTAACGGCTGGGATTGTCGATAGTGCTGCCAGTATTTAGTTTTGAGCGATATTCCATGTGGTATATAGGGGTCTCGTACGGCCGATGAAAAGCGCTATTGAAGTCAGTGTCCCGAATTCCGCCTCGAATCGTTCCATTAACGGCGTAAGGGCCACCAAATTAAGGACCACATGGATGAAGTTCGTATGGACGAAGGGATAAGTATTCATTCGATAAGCTAGAGCCGTTACGCTCGCGTCAGAAGTTGAGCTTAAAATGAAACCAAAAAGAGGATTTTAGGACAGACTGACAGGATGTAAAGGACAGTTGGTCGGGTATTAACGCGCCCCATTGCTTAACGTCCCAGACAGACTGTATACTGGCAAGCCAGGCGGCCACAATGATGAGGAGAACGATGCGTGTGAAGAGTGGCAGCCGAAGGATATAAGACCGCGCCCGCAGCGTGCTGAAGGACGTCACGTTTGAGGCCATGGTGCCGACTGCTCCGGGTCTGACTTTGTAAAGAGTTGTGCGCAGTACTTGGGCTTGGTTCTGCAAAAGTCAATTGCTACGCTCTGGTATCGTACGGTCCTTCGATCGGCAGTTTCGTCGTGCAGGATCGGCCAACAGAGGAGGCCTGAATACCAAGCACGCTCGTATTTGGCGACGACTGGGAAATTGAAGACAGACTGTCGCATGCCCTCTGACCACTCGGACCTGTTCGGGCAATACGCCAAAAATAACAGATAAGGATTATATCTTTCGCAGCCAGATGCTTATCGTCACGTGACTAGGAATATTCACTGCATACACGATTATCAAGCCTTGGCATACAGCAACGAAAAGTCTTCTGGAGGTTTAGTAGGGTCATCACGATGGGCTAGAATTGAGGTTGTTTTGAACTTTTGTAATTTGTACAGACTAGAAAATCATTGGCCTACATAACGTAAAAGAAACAAAGTCCCAGAGGTATGATTGCCCAACCAGAAAAACAGGGCATGACGCGGCCATTGACTTTAGTTATACCGACCGACACCCCAGAACATGCAATAAAGATTAAGTACGCCTACACCATCCAATTCACATAACCCATTCATCGCACGAGCAACAATTTCCATTTATGACTTGGCGGCGGCCTTGGCCATGGTGTTCAGAGCACTGCCGTTCTTGAACCACTCAATCTGGGGAGCGTTGAAGGTGTGAGAAAGCTTAACCTCGAAGGGCTTGCCATCCTTGGGGTGGACAACCATGGTCAAGGGCTTGCCGACCTCGAGCTCAGTAGCAAGGATGTCGACCTTGTCTTCAGGCCTGATCTTGTCGTAGTCGGCAGGGTCAGAGAAGGTGAGAGGAAGCATACCCTGCTTCTTCAAGTTGGTCTCGTGGATACGAGCGAAGGAACGTGTGATGATGGCAAGACCACCCAGGTGACGGGGTTCAAGAGCAGCGTGCTCACGGGAAGAGCCCTCTCCGTAGTTCCAGTCTCCAATAACGACCCACTTGATGCCCTTGGCCTTGTAGTCACGGGCAACAGCAGGAACGGCGTCCCACTCACCAGTGGTGAAGTTCAGGACCTTGTTGGCCTCACCGTTAGCCTCGTTGATGGCACCGATAAGCATGTTGTTGGAAATGTTGTCCAAGTGGCCACGGTACTTCAACCAAGGACCAGCCATGGAAATGTGGTCAGTGGTAGTCTTGCCCTTGGCCTTGATGAGGATAGGAATGTCCTTGACATCCTTGCCATCCCAGGGCTCGAAGGGGGAGAGAAGCTGGAGACGGTCAGAGGTGGGAGAAACCTGAACGTTGACGGAGCCACGGTCGGCGGGAGGGGCCTGGTAGGTGTTCTGGCCAGGGTCATATCCGTGAACGGGGAGACCGTCACCAGAGGGAGGCTTCAGCATGAACTCGTTTCCGTCCTTGTCCTTAAGCTTGTCGGTGAGGGGGTTGAAGTGGAGACTGCCGGCAACAGTCATGGCGACGACCAGATCGGGGGAGGTGACGAAAGAGTGGGTTGCAGGGTTACCGTCATTACGGCCCGTGAAGTTACGGTTGTAGGAAGAGATGATGGAGTTGGGGGTGCCCTTCTTAACGTCCTGGCGATCCCACTGACCAATGCAGGGACCGCAGGCGTTAGCAAGGACAATGCCACCGTACTCCTCAAAGGTCTGGAGTTGACCGTCACGGGCAATGGTGGCGCGAATCTGCTCAGAGCCGGGGGTGATGGTGAAAATGGCCTTAGACTTGAGGCCGTGGTCGAGGGCGTCGCGAGCGATGGAGGCGGCGCGAGACATGTCCTCGTAAGAAGAGTTCGTGCAGGAACCGATCAGACCGACCTTGAGCTCCTCAGGCCAGTTGTTAGCCTTGACAGCCTCGCTGAACTTGGAGATAGGGGTGGCCAGATCGGGGGTGAAGGGACCGTTGATGTGGGGCTCGAGTTCGGAAAGGTTGATCTCGATAAGCTGGTCATATTCGGCGCCCTCGTCCTCACGGAGCTCCTTGGCGTAGGTCTTAGCAAAGTCGCCGATGTCCTTACGCTTGGTAGCAGCAAGGTAGTCGTGCATGCGGCCGTTGAAGGGAAACAGGGAGGTGGTGGCACCAATCTCAGCACCCATGTTGCAGATGGTACCCATACCAGTGGCGGAGATTTGGTCAACACCAGGACCGTGGTACTCAACAATGGCACCGGTACCACCCTTGACAGTCAAGATACCAGCCACCTTGAGAATGATATCTAGAGCTTGTTAGCACATCAAACATCGACCCACAATGAGCGAAATGAACTTACCCTTGGGAGTAGTCCAGCCAGACATCTCGCCAGTGAGCTTAACACCAATGACCTTGGGGGCCTTCAGCTCCCAAGGGAGGTTGGCCATGACATCGACAGCATCAGCACCACCGACACCAATGGCGCACATGCCGAGACCACCAGCATTGGGAGTGTGAGAGTCAGTTCCAATTAGCAGACCACCGGGGAAAGCATAGTTCTCAAGAACAATCTGGTGGATGATACCAGAACCGGGCTTCCAGAAACCGATGTTGTACTTGGCGCAGGCAGAGGACAGGAAGTCGTAAACCTCCTTGTTGATACCGACAGCACGAGCAAGATCCTTCTCACCACCGACTTGGGCCTCGATCAAGTGATCACAGTGGACAGTGGTGGGGTTAGCAACAGAGGGCATGCCAGCAGACATGAACTGCAAGATAGCCATCTGGGCGGTGGCATCCTGGCAAGCAACGCGGTCAGGGCGAAGCTTTAGGTAAGACACACCACGCTCAATTTCTTGCTCATGGGGGTTGTCGAGATGGGAGTAGAGAATCTTCTCGGCGTAAGTGAGGGGGCGGTTAAGACGCTGGCGCACAACGGCAAGGTTCTCAGACATCTTCTTGTAGTTGATGAAGTTGCCCTCCTCGTGGATGTTCTGCTTGACCTGTTTTTGACGAGTCAGCAACAGGCTCTGCCGCGGAAGAACACGTTTGAGCGTGCAGGAGCCGATGGTGCTCTCTCCTGCGGACGCGACGATGTGGCCAAGCAGCCAAAGAGGCGGAATAGTCTTACCTTGCGATCAAGGGGAGAGTCAGAAACGGTAGCCATCCGACGCAGTCCTAGGCAGGCACTGGCGGCGGTGCGGCCCCGGGCAACAGAGCCCAGGAGCTGTCGTGAGGCCAACATGGTTGGTGTTGAAACAGCGAGCAATTGCCACACTGTTCAATTGAGATGAGTGGAGAGTGTCAGAGCTGTGATAAAGCTCGAGGACGGGTATCTCAAGTGCCCTGGCCTTGAAGAAGGGGGACTTTGTTGGTGAGAGGATGGGATGAGGAAAGAAAAAGAATATTAAGAGGAAGAAAATAAGAAGGTGGAGAGGATGTCCGGCGAAGATGGGAAGTAGTAGAAGAAGGCGGCAAAGCAACGTCTTCGGCTGGGGGTGGCAGTAAAAAAAAAGTCGCACCTCCCACCCTCGCTCTCACACGCTTCATCTGCTTCACGGTGCGTGTTCGGCTCAAATTGGGCTGGACGTGGGTGGTTGCCGCGCTGCTGTGTGGACTGTGGAGAGTAACAGGGCAGTCCAGAGTGGGTTTGCTCGGCTATGACGAAGGCGACCGCGGGCCAACGGACGAATCAGAAAGATTGGATTATTTTCACTCAGCAGCAAAAAGCAGCAGGAAGACTGGGGTGGGGCTTCTGTAGAACCTGTGGCATGGTGGAGAACTGCTTTCAATGGAACCGCAGCAGCTCCTTCCTGGTCGCAACCCCTGTCCCTTGCGACAACCAGAAGTGTGTTCCATGGGCCTGCGGTACTTTCTGCCCTGAGGTTCACCGTATAGACCATGTCACTGACTCTCTGCCCCTTCCCACTGCGTAATATTGTTGTTGTGTCCCTTCCACTCTGCCATTGTTCGCTGATATGGTCCCCTCTTGTCCGCCCGCTTGCCCGCTTGCCCGCCATGCCACCTCCCCATGCATAACCTAACCTCTCTAATACTTTTGACACGGAGAAAATTTTGCGGGTCGCCGAGGGCGGAGAGACACCAAGTCGTGATTCGGATACGTCGCTTCAAGTTCCGTCGAGGTCGGAGGCCCACCAGATTGTTCGTTCCCCCAAGCAACAACGTTCTGTGTCGAGTTGTGGTGGCTGGCCATCTTGATGAAGTTGTCTACATTTACATGCGGATAATAGGAGTGTACAAATATGTCTGTATTCCGTATGCAGCGAATCGCAGGAGGGTAAACGGGAGACAGGGTGCTAGAGGATGTCAAAGATAGACGTGCTCATGACATATTTCTGCGCTGAATGCCGTCACCCTATGCTCCTTGCGGCGCTTGCCCCAATCTGGACCTCGCTGGAATGAAGCAGTATCCCGCTCATCCGTAAGCTCTTAATTAGGTCTCATAGTGTCCTGCACTACTCAATTGACATGATAATTAGCGTAGATGATAGGCATTTGCACGTCTGGCCACCGCGCCATGCCTTATGAACACGGCCAATTCAGAAGGTTGAAAGAAGAAGAAAATGCATAGAGAACAGACTGGACACTCCGCCTTCGTCGGGTCTCCACTTGGAAACTAGGCTTATCCCCATAAAGGGCGAGGGGCGTTTCTGTCCAAAGACCCCGGAACCACCGCTGTGCTGCCACTTGATATGTGGGTTGCTGCACTGTAGTGCGGTATCATGTGAAGACAAGTACCTGGTCCCTTGGTAAGAAAGGTACCTTCCATGCAGTACTGATTAGTACTGGGTCCCTCCGGCCTTTTCTTACTGCGACAGCCTGGTATTCCCCACGTTGCCGAACGGTATCATCCAATGTACACAGCAACCAACGAAGCTGGACATTATGCAAAACTCGACGGCATTGTCCTTTGAAATCACTGCCACTTCAGTTGAGCCTCAGAGATCGTGTCTTAAAGGCTGCGAAAATACGTCTCTGCTCACAAAGACTAGAGTTACAGTGTTAAAGCTGTAGCCACTAAAGGTATCTCCCCATCGTCCACGCCAGTATGCTTGAGCAGATGTATCTGGAAGCTCCCATCTGACCGACTCGGTTTCTGTCGGTTACCTTAGTAGGATGCCTTGGGTAACTAGCTACTGTACATCACATCTGTTTGGAACCACACGCTTTCAAACTAGACTATCGACCCCACGATCCCACCTCCCACCACATCCAATACCTCACGACGCAGAAGAAGCATTCCTTAGAAGTGAAGAATTGACTTGCTGCACAGCGTTGTAGACGTCAGGCTCGACGATGCCTGCAGTCTCTCCTGTTAGTCTCCTGGCTTCGGATATGCCAACAAGTAATAGCATAAATGGGGTACATTGCGCTACAAGTATCTCCTTGCACTAACGTACTCTACCTGAACATGCATGCGCTCAAGGTCGCACCCAATCATCAGGGACAATTACACTATCAGCCTTTTTTTTTTTTTCTGGTCTGGAGACTCGTTTTTTTTTCGCCCTCGCGCGTCTGCAGGCCCCGGGCGGGGCCACTTCCTGGAGCCTGGAGACGAGCCTCCTCTGCGGACCTTAGATCCTTGTCTGTTGTGCTTCCGTCCGTCGCAGTGGAGCTTCAACTGCCTCGGGAAGCCTTCGGTCGCAAGCTCAAAGCTCGTAGATCCGGATTTTCCCTCGGCCAGAAGGGGGAGTTATGATAGGAGATACTCACCTTCGCCCGAGGCGACGTCCGAGCTCGTCGCTTATTATCATAACGATGCTGATTGCTCTGTTACAAAAAGAGGCCCCCCCGGCTGCCAACTAAACCGGAAGGCCGTTTTTGCTGCTACGGGCATCGTCCGGCATGGCGATTTTCCTTTCCCATGTGCCTCGGCCATCCCATCCCAGAGCAAGTATGCGAATACCAGTTGATTGAGTGCGGCCGAAAACGCCGCCACGCTACCTTTCCGAACATTACTCATCAACGGGCCTGGCATTATACTCATAATTACATTGAATTGGCCGAGGCCATGAACGTCTATTGCATCATGATTTCACCGAGCCAGTTCTCGGTCAGACCTGCGGCTCTTTTCAAGTTCCTGTACTCCTCAGTGATGCTTGCCTGCAATGCCTGTCTGTAACACAGCGCGATTTACTAGCCAGCACTGTGTTCTTAACTGTCTGTTCATGTGCCGCAAGTTGCAGGCTTTTTATATGGGGCTGCAACTAACCCCCGATTCGCCCTTGAGCGGTGAAGGAACTTTTTTGCGGTCACCACCATAATTCTGCCCCGCCATCACCATCTAGAAGCACACTTTCTGGAATTCTGACACCCACTCTCCCCGGAACCGATACCGTAATCTTCGCTTCCCAATCGAAACTTTTGCTTTTGTAAAATCAAGTTATTCAGAAAATATGGGTGTCGGAAACAAGCGGACTTTGACCAAGACGCGGAGAAAGACAAGGTACGCCAGGGATAGCCATTGATTCACAGCGTCGATAATCTAACATGTTACCTAGGGATGTTGACCAGATCAAGGCCGATATGCTCTCCCCTCGCCACCTCCGTCAATTCAAGGAGACCAAAGCGTCGGAGGACCTTCCGGGCATGGGTCAACACTACTGTGTTGAATGCGCCAAATGGTTTGAAACCGAGGTCAGCCTTGGTGGTCATAAGAGAGGAAAACCCCATAAGCGCAGGTGTGTATTATACTTTCATTCGCTATATGCCGTGGTTTTATTTTCATCTAGAGTGTTGGGATACTGCTAACCCTTGGTTCCTTCCTTCTAGAGTCAAGCAGCTGAAAGAGGAGCCCTACACCCAGAAAGACGCGGAGGCTGCTGTCGGTCTTAGGACTGACAACAAAGGTCTCAATAAGAACGGTCCAGAGAGGACTTTCGACCACGAAATCGAGATGGAGACATGAATCTTGTTTCCGCCCAGGTGTTCACCTGCGACTGGAAAGTAGATACTTGATGATACCCTTCTGCGACGGCGCTAAAAGCGGCTCTTGTATAATCCTCTAGCCGTATTCTGTTATTGGAGTGTCCTAATAGCGACTGCGCTGGGCGTCAGGACGTGAAAAAGCGGCGGCTTTCCTGAGGATGTTACGGTATCAGACCACTGTTTGGGGATATTCAACGGATACCACGGCCTCGGGCCCGGGCCAGTCCACTAGGCCGGCCTCTTTGTGACTCGGCGCCACCACGGCGCGCTCCTCTGCCCCGGGTCGAAGTACCACGAGTGCTCGGGCCTGGGACTCGTGATGTTCTTGCCTCGGGGGTCTTCAACCTCGGCGTTGGTTTGGCAGACGCAGGGGGGTTTTCGACAAACGATATATCCGTAGTCCTGTTGTTTACTTAGCTATAGCTGTCCAAGGCTCTGGGAGGAATGAACTGGAAATACATAAAGGTCGTTTCGCCGTCATTCTCCGGCCCAGCTTTCTCCGCTCGGGCTGGTACTGCACAAAACCTCTGTTAGCTCGTCCTGACATCGATTGAGCATTGCGCCTGTTTGATAACCATACCTAAACTTGTAGCCGACTCCTCTTGTTGCTTTGCACGTCGAAAGGATTCCGCAATAGGACCCTACCATTGGAGTCAGCATCGTTTGGCAGCCGGGTACCGAACAACTAGAGTACCGAACAACTAGACATACTTCGGGGAAGTCAACGCAGAAGGCATTCATATTGAGACCGTAGAGGAAGCTGGCAAAGGATTCGCTGAAGCGAGCCAGGCTCTCATGCATCAATTGAAAGTGCATCATGTTAGCTTCAAGGTCGGCCATGGCATCGGATAGCTCTGCAAAGGCTGGCTCGAAGGTGTTGAGAGGGAAGGGCTCGCCGCCATGAACGCTGTCCCTGGCTGATTCTCTAAAAGACGACCGCGATGACGGGCGCAGGGGCGTCGTGGGACGCGACGTTCGTGAACGAGATGTCGATCGCTTTCCGCTAGACTCCAGGGCGTCTGCCATTATGGCACCGTAAGCTAGGGGTTGCAACGTCGTCTATGAGCAGTGAATAGTTGATGATATGAGTTCTTTTTTTGGTTACTTCAATCTGCACAGAGTCGCGGAGGAGGGGGGTTGTTGATCAATTGCGGATGGCCGTGATGGACAATGCTGTAATGCTGGTCTGTTGAATTTCGCTTCGACTGAAGTGAAAGTCAACATCAACAAACCGCCTTACTGGACGTGGCAGCGCATGGCTGCTCTTCCCATCTTTTGGCGGGGTTCAGCGTGTGGTCCCGCACTCTGCAAGTCGGGAGGTAAAGGCCCAAAGCCGCCCTGCCTAAGGCCACCTTCGCTGTCAAAGCAGCTGCCTCAGGGATGCTTCAGCTCGGATGCTCGTTCAAATCCGGTAGGTTGCCTCAACAGGGCCCCAAAACTGCAGTGCAGCACGTGTTGCCATGGGTCAGGACGTCCCAATGGCCCCTCAAGCTCACTGTCAATGTAAGCAACTGTCACTAAAACCCTTGATAAACAGCAGGTCAGCAGGTAATCAGGCGGAATGACGCAAAGTCGTGCCCCCCAGGCCGCTTAGGTCGTGCACTAGGTGCCCTTGACGCTTAGATCTCCGAATATAGTGCTAACCAGGTTCGCTTTTTGAGGTCGCGTAGGCTGCACATTCGATACAGCACCTACTTACCTGCGCCAAAGAAGGCAGAGAGCGAAGATACCATCCATGCCAGTGCAGTCCGAATACGTCGTATCTGTTCATGTTTCCGGATTACTATGTCATCCAGAAGGGGAAAATCTCAGGAAAAAACACGATTAAACAATATCACTTGCTTGTCATGCCCTATGCATTCGTTACGTTCCAAATATCGCATAGGCCTGGACATACACCCTGTCTACCTTGGCATCTCTCCGCGTTTCCCACCTTCAGGGCCCTCCTCAATACCCCTCGCCCCTCCCACCAACTCAACTCGCACACTCTCCCTCTTTAACCCATTTACCCTCATCGAGTCTACGTTGTCCTTGCACCCACGACACCTCCCGCTGGTTTTTTGCAACTACTGTTCTCCTCCCTAGTCCATAATCGGCGCCCAGTGCCATTAGAAGACGTTTTACCGACGTCTTAGCAGTCTCAACATCCGGAACGCCCGGAAATTGTACAATAGACGCAGCAGCACCTCTGGTACCAACTAAAGCGCGCGATCCTTGCGACGGTGTCATTGTGCTGGTCGCTGTCTAAGCCTCCCTCCCCTCCACTCCCTTCAGTTTCCCCCTCTTGTTGCTTCCGCTCTCTGTTCCGCCCACACATCTCAGCTCCCCGTCCGTGGCGGTACCCCAACGATTCGAGGCTTAAGCTCTTTAGGCCCTCGACGCTCGCTTGGTCTCCATTTCCCACATATCTGGCTGCTGTTGTCATCCATCCACCATCTCCCGGTACCTACATTGTCAAGGCTTTTCTCTCTCTGTCCGTCAGACGGTGCCTCACAATTCTTGCTAAATCTGCCTTTTTGCTCTCGTCCGAACCCACTTTAGGTTCAACATTGCTCTTGTGTCTGAGGTGTCATTCCTTGGTCAGCGCCAGCCATCTCACGGACTCCAACCCTAATAATTCGGTTTCTTCCTCTGTCCGCGTAAGTGCATCTCCGACTCTCATTGCCCCGTATATAGCTCCTCACCACCGCAGTCCCTGCCTTCCTTATTCGCTGGGGTAAGCCATCTCTTTTCTGCCATACACGATCCGTTTATCTTGGTAACCTCAGCTACTGTCGCCTCTGCACCCATCATTATTTTCATCGCAATTTCAGTGGCTTTTTGCAGCGTCTTTACAAATTGGGACTCCCCTGCTGACCTTTCAAGAACCCGCATCAGCTGCGCCAAAATAAGCTGGGGCAATACCTGACGTCGTCGACTGATGCCGGTCAGTTTGAAACCACAAAACTCGGCTCTGCCTCGAATTCTCGCGTTCCCACCAAGGTTCCTTTTTGCAACCTCGAGGGACCGTTTAACGCCCTTATCTGCAAAGTTTAAACAGATCGCCCTTGTCAACTCAAGTGTTGGGAGACTAGATTACCCCTCCATATTATCAGCTTACAGAGGAGTTCACACCTACGGAGTAGGACGACATTCAGACCCCTCCAAGCCCAAGTCTCCTCGCGCCCCGCTTCAATCTCGTGTTGACCTTGTCGCACTCTCTGTTGCTATAATCTTCGTTTGCCTCGGGTTCAGCCTACAATATCGGCGATCAGAGTCTAATCCGCCTCCAGAAACCGGAGCTTTAGGTGTAAAGCCCCAATTATCAGAACTAATGGCGTCGGAAATCCCTCCCGGAAGACCGGGAAACCTGACCCCCGATCAGGAAGAAAAGTTGCGCAAGCTTTGGAATCTTATCCTGTCTCTTGGAGAGGATGTGACCAGCACAGCGGCCGACAGTACGGCTGCAAGTACAGCCCCAAGCGAGGCGTCGGCAGCCGGGAAGGGTGAGAAACCCAAGAAGAAACGTGTTTCTCTTTTCAACCGCAAAGACAAGAAAGTTTCGGACGCTGAAGCCTCCGGTTCTTCTACCAATGTTGGCGGCGCTCACATTAAAGACGACGGAGAAGACAAGTATGGACAAACCAAGCAATTCCTAGAAGCTCTAGCTAGCCAGAGTCCTGAGGCTCTGCGTGCCACTATCTGGTCCATGGTTAAACACGACCATCCGGATGCTCTGGCTCTTCGTTTCTTGAGGGCGCGGAAGTGGGACGTCGACAAGGCTTTTGTCATGATGATCTCTACTATGAACTGGAGATTAACCGAGATGAAAGTTGATGAAGAAATTATGAGGACTGGTGAAGAGGGTGCGTTGGAAGCTTCAAAGAGCGCAGACGCCAACATAAAGAAACTTGGGCAGGATTTCATGGCCCAAGCGCGGTCGGGAAAGACCTTTATACACGGCGTTGACAAGGTAGGACGGCCGATTTGTATGGTGAGAGTCCGGATGCACAGGCAAGGGGAGCAGTGCGAAGAAAGTCTCGAGAAGTACACCGTCTTCTTGATTGAGACTGCACGAATGGTCCTGGCTCCTCCTGTGGACACTGCTGTAAGTAATGCTCCATTGTGGTGGCTGTATCTCGCGATCCTAACTGATTGGACCCTAGACGATTGTGTTTGACATGACCAGTTTCTCAATGGCCAATATGGTGAGCAATCGTATCACTATGTAGTTTGAGCATCCGTTTCTGACTGTTGTTGCAGGACTATACCCCAGTCAAATTCATGATCAAATGTTTTGAGGCCAACTATCCGGAGTCCCTTGGTGCTGTTCTGGTGCACCGGGCTCCCTGGGTGTTTCAAGGTTCGCCTTTTCTGATTATGGTATGAATTGGGCATAACTGACAGATGACAGGTATCTGGAAGATCATCAAGGGCTGGCTGGACCCAGTAGTAGCCAGCAAGGTGCACTTCACCAACAACGTAAAAGAAATGGAGGAGTTCATTCCTCCGAGCCATATACTGAAAGAGCTTGATGGCCAGGAAGATTGGGATTACAAATATGTTGAACCGGTCGCTGGTGAGAACGACAAGATGAAGGATACAGCCGCACGGGATGCTCTTCTGGCCGGGAGAGAAGACCTCATTCAACAGTATGAAGAGGCCACCCTGCAATGGATTAAGGAAGCTGGAACAGACAACGAGGCGTCCATTAAGAAGCAGAGAGAAGAACTTGCACAAAAGCTAAGGGACGACTACTGGAAGCTGGACCCTTACCTGCGTGCCAAGTGCGTGTTGGACCGGACAGGTGTCATCAACGAAGGCGGCAAGATCGACTTCTACCCAAAGACAGTTGCTGCGGGGCAGACAAACGGTGCGCCCAAAGTTGAGACCTCGGCCGACGATGTAGACTAGAATTCGATGCGGCTGAGATGAGAATCATGAGGGGAATATACAACACCGAAAGAAATCAAGTTGAAATTACCTTTGAGGCCATTGATGTTACTGAACCTAGAAATGCTTCCTACTAGGTAAACAGCAGTAAGGCTATAATATACCACTTTCAGACTTTATTTACATTTTGGACTTGATCTCCTCAAAAAGGGCCTTAAGCTTATCCATGTCGGTCGCCTGTTGGGGCCAGCCAACACCAAGACCCTCGGTCTCGTTGGGCTTGGGGATCTATGATGGACTGTGTCAGTAAAACAATGCGAAACGTTGGAAAAAACCATTACCATGTGAAAGTGAACCTGTCTAGCGTCAGTAAGGGAATAACATATTAGTCGACCGGGGCAGCGCTTTCTTACGTGGTCAACCACCTGGTGGGCGATGCGGCCGTTGTTCTGAAGGACATTGTAATCTTCAGCTCCGCTTGCGGCGACGAGCTTTTTGACGACTGGCTAATGTCATGGTGTAAGAGATTGAGTAGCTACGAAAATACGCTAATCGGAACGTACAAGAATCTCTCCAAGATGCTCATCGGGAATGTCAGCCAACTTGGCACCGTGGAACTTGGGGATGACGAGCTAACAAACATATGTAAGTCAGAGTGCACCCTAGATATCACTACGATACTCAAATGGACGACTTACTGCGTGGCCACGGCTCAGAGGATTAATGTCAAGAAATGCCAGAGTCTTGTCGCTCTCGAAGAGCTTGAAGCAAGGAATTTCTCCTGTAAGCCGGGTCAACATCACGATGAGAACCTGGAACTGCGGGGGTTCGGAGATGTCTAGGGATTAGGTATGATGCAGATGGACTGACCCTTGATGATCTTGCAAAAGATGCATGAGGCCAAGCTGGAAGACATGATGAACCCTGGGCTTTTTTCAATGCGAAGAAGGGGTCGAAGAGCTGCAAGAAAGGTGGTCGAACACTTGGAATAAAGGAAGGATGTAGACAGCAAAAGTTGATTTGCTTAACAAGAGAGGGAGGAATTGAGATACCCAGGTATAGGCACCACCGTGAGCGGGGATCAACAGCCCGAGGGAAAGGTGTGGGGCTGCTGAGCATTGTGAGGGTACTTAAAGAGTAAAACAGACAGGGAATGCTGGAGTGGGACCTCCTATCGAACTCACCTCTTGCCTTTTACCAGATGTGACCGTTGGATGGCCCAACAGACTCCATTCCACCAATCTTTGGATCCTACTCATCTGGAGCTTCCAGGTTCGAATATATTTTTGATCCCCTTTTTCATCCTTTTTGGGATTGCCTCCATCTGCACGATTACAGCCCTATTATTTTCAAGGTTGTTACGGCACATTTGGCGATGTATTAGCCTTCTAAATGCTGACCATAATTCGTGGATGCAGCGCTGCGACTCCAAGCGCTGTGCAGCACATGTGCGCTGTTCCCTAAGTAGCGCCATGATCCCTGACAGCATCGTCGTCATACCCCTCCATCCCCTCCATTTTTCAGCCCCCCCACATCGGATGACCTTGGGTAAACTTGGATGGAGCTCATCCATTACTTGCAACCACCTAGTGTACGTGTACTGGTAAGGCAGCCATTTAGCCCAGAATATGCCGCTCTCTTGGCATCCTTTTTCCTAAAGCGCCTTCTTCTTGATCGCTTTTGCGATACTTAACTTCTGTCAGCCTATTGTTTGCACAGGGCCGGTCGCCTCGTCTAAGTCCTTACGGCTATCAAAACTTCGACTCTTCTGCCTAGAGAATTATTTTTGTTTCCTGCCCCCTCTTGTTTCCCGAAATACTCGAACGGAGCTATTCGCAACAGACAAGACCAACCAAACTTGTCATTCTATTGAGAGATACCATGACCCGATACAAGAGCACCCCTCTCTACGGCGGCGCCTTGGTCTGTGACCTTCCCGAGAAATTTGCCGACGTCAGGTTCGCTTCTTTCCCCGTCGCACCCTCCGCGCCATAATTGAAGCTGATTAGATGGCCTTGACGGTCAACAGCAAACTGCGGGAGGTGCCCGACACCCAGGAGGTCTGGATCGACCAGGATGGCTTCACAAGCATCATCTTCGACATTACGGAGCGCGTCGGGCCCGCTGGAAGCAGCCCTGAGATTGACGGCCGCGCCATGACTACGCACTTGGAGGAACTCGTCGGAGAAGATATCGATACCGTCAAGGTCTGGAACACAACGGAAACGTCCTTTTCGCGTCTGGGGTGCGTAGCGACCTAGTTGTTTCTCATTCCCCACGATGGCCTCTTTAGTGTCTGTTAAGAAACAAAGAAACCCCCAACTAACATTTGGGATTGTATCTGCAGGACCGACATCCCCGCCTACACTCTCATCGCTACGCAGACGCCACGCTCCAAGTCAGGCTCAGCAGCGCCTGACTTCACCGCCATCATTCTCACATTGCTGCGTCTTGAAAAAGAGTCGACTGACATATTAATCACCATCAACGTGCCTCATATCAAGGGCGAGTACAACGAAGACGATGTCGACCTGGAGCTGGGAAAGCAGGGTAAATTGATCGGCGATGCGGTCGAGTACGCCGCGCGCATTTGGGAGACATTTAAGGTCAAGGATTGGACATTGTTCGTGGAGGTTTAAAGGCAGGCTTGCGTTTCTGGGATATGTGTGAGAACTAAGGCTTAACGGCCTGGGTTGCGGGTGTTTATGAGGAAACTGCACGGGATATCTGAACGAATGCACGAATGGGCTGGGTACTCCTTCCCTGGTAATTGTCAACGGGCGTTATTTGGGAGGCTGACAATTCGCATGCAAAAGACGACGGGGTTCAGGCATGGGAGTATGGGAGATTAGCACTTCCTTTCTCTTAACGACTTTGATAAGGGTCAACAGTGATGCATGTCTAGTTTGTCGTACACACAGTGACATTAGGGATGGTCTTTTAGCCTTGAGGGGCTCTCTTTCATTTACGAGATTACAACGTTATGTTACCTAGTCGAGCACCAATCTTGTCAACGCCCGTCTCCGGAATAGGGGCGCTCTGATCTAACTCAGGAGTAGCGCGGTTGCTAACACTTCGCTTTGCCCACCTGTCGGCAATGATTCTCATTACCTCCTTCTGAGGACTCTTGGGATATTGCCCCTTGACAAGTTTCATCTGCTCCTTGAAAAACATCTGGTACTCGGATGGCTTGGCAGCTGCGCGTGGCACAGGCTTCGTCTGCTTGAGCTGAGCCTTACAGGAGCCACAACGATGGCGCTCAGGATTGATGCTCTTTGAATGCCGCTTATACTCAAGACCGCATTCAGTGCACTCCCAGACGTACTTGAAGTCGATCTCGTACGAGTGCTTCGTGGTGACCTCGATACCTCGGTCGCCAAAAGTTTGCGAACACTTGGCGGCCCATACCTTGAACTCTTTCCCATGGGGATTACCAGTAATACCATTGATCATGAAGTTAGCTAGGTGGCAAAACTCATGTGCAACAACATTAAGAAGGCGGTTCTCATCGTCGATCACTTTCTCCGCGAGCTCGATGGAGGCGTGATGGCGGTGCGTAACGGAATTGTCCGTGCCATCACTCAATTTGCTCCGGACTGTCTCTCGCCTCCAGTTGGCCCTGCCAGCGGTTGTGTTGAGCTTGCTCGACCAGTTTATCTTGATCCCTCCGGTAGACTCTGCCAACAATTGTAGCCTACCCTGGGTGATGTTGTCGTCAAGTTCCCGGAGAAATGCAAGTGCTACATCGTGTTTCCTCTTTTCAAACGACTTTTTCGTCTCTCTCCGTTTAGTACTTTCCGCCCTGCTGGTTCTGGCTTTCACCGGACTTTTCGCTGAGCTTTTCTGCGCGGAAGGTAGAGCCAACTTCTTGGGGGAATGCTCCTCGTTCCACTCATCTACAAACTCTTGGTTCCAGAACAGGTCCATGCTAGGTCTATGCGGAGTTTTTGGAATGCCACAAAGCTTCTTTGGAGACGTCAGGACTTTGTTGGAAAGCCTTGGTGGTGTTGATGGCGGCGTCACGCTGTCGCTGCCTTGATTCTGCTTTTCTTGCTCTCTTTGGTTGTTGATTGTCCTGTTGCATATTAGTAAAGCCAAGGCGTATATACCACGGTACAGCTTACAGATCCATTAGGCGAAGAGTGTCAGTCACCTGGTCCGTCAAATCAACAACCGTTGACTTTGAATGCATGATGTTTTGATCAAGGGTCTTCTCCCCCCGGTGGTTCTTATTTGTACTGCCCTGTAGGGGCTCTTGTCTTCTAGTTAACTTTGAGTTGCTCAATGCAGGATCCAGCGTGTGCCTCAAAGTTGACGGCCGATGTTTTGCGTTGACGATGCCCTCCTGGTGACTCCGAGGGGGATGGCGGCGACCTTTCAAAACAGGCTTTTCGGGGCCAAACGGCATTGAGGTGTCGTCATCCTCGGATTCAGAGGCTGAGTCCCCAAAGAACTCTGAGATGTCGGCTTCGGTAATTTCTGTCGTCTCGTTTGTGCTGTCTTCTGAGTCCTCGCCTACGCTTCGAGACCGAGGGTTAACAGGTTGCTCAACTCGATCTGAATTGCGTAGCACACGAACACTAGCGCTCGGCGAAGTCCTGGTCTCGACAGTAACTTTCAGCAGGTTCTGTTCATCGTTATTCTCGAGTCCTCCCAGAGGTCTCAACAATGGGTTGTCTAATTGCCGTCCAAGTTTTCGACGTCGTACAGTTGGTGGTGCTGTAGAAGGTTCCTGCTTCCTCACGTCCAAATCGCCATCCCTTCTTTTTCCCAAGCCATTTGCCTTCTCATCAATGCCATCTGTCGACTCGCATTTGTTGGTTGTAGTGCGCTGTGCGGAAGACTTCTCGCGACGTCCGATTGTTTTGCTTCTCTGAAAGATGACGTCCAAGTCAGGGAACTCGTCTTCACTGGTTGAAGCAAAATCAACTTTTCCGTTCATTTTATAGAGTGCTTTCGCAGGGTATTTTGCAAGACTTTACATGCCACTTGAAGTCGTTGTTGGTTGGCGTAGCCGTGTGCGAAACCGTTGCACTAGAGCCGCATTAGAGTTGATCGCTGCATGTGGTCGTTGCGAGGGGCAACCGGTCCTGTAATACTCCACTCCCAACAACAGTCATCCAATTGAGTTCGTTACTGGAACTGTGCAGAATACGCATTTCGAAAAAGGGCAATTAACACGTGATGTCGGACATGAGGATTGATTATCAGGGCCAGGACTTGAGTACACTTTTGAGTATGATGATTGGGTTGTCGTAGAAGTACTTGAGGAGCTAAGCTTACGGCTATGGACAACGACCAGGCTGGGCTCATTCCTGGGCCCATCATCTTACACTTCCACCATGGCCAAGAAGCATTGATCTGGTCAGAGTAACACACCAACGGCAATTGAAATGTAATGTACGATAACGGTGTAGATCAGGAGTGGCCATATTCATCCAAGATGTTAGAGAGTCCTCGATTGACGGCGGCTGCAGTGCCGATAATAACATTTTTGCAAAGCTCGATGTGTAACTGCACAGCCCGGTTCTGAAGCAATTTGATGTACCAGGTCCAAACGCCTCCAAGGGAATTGCTCAAATTACAGTGCCGTGGGCCAATTGTCCGACTGAAAGGGTTAGGAAGGCATACACCTCTACAGGCACTATGACAATCGGCACGCACGGAAATTTGCAGTTCGTTCGAGGAGCTACATCATCTTGTGCGGTTTTGGGTAGGTGAAAATTTACATCAGGGTGTACTAAAATGCGCATTGAAAGATACACAGGCTTTAGGAGAAATTGAAATGAGGACTCCACCACGCCACTAACTCTATCGGTTGCAACGGAGCAGACTGGGTCATTCGCAGGCCGCCTGACTGAAAAAGGCACAGTTGCGTAGAAAAGGCACAGAAAGGGAACCAAAAGCAATCAGTCATTCCGCAGACTCTATCATCTGCGATATGGCAGTAGGGGTAAACAACCTCGACCACACTTGCAACTAGATCGAAATTAACATGGCGCGGCTTCATTGGAACAAAGGACGGACAAGCAATGAACAGGCAATGGAAGTTGCACGACCAGTTGTCTTGCATCGAGAAAGACAAAGAGATCTAGCCCTCCCTGGGCGTCTCTTTGTAAACTGAAGTGAAGTAGAGGGTCGTTGCCAACCGTTGTCCAAGAAGCCACTAACCGATGGCCTAGACCATCTTTTCTTTTCGGCGGTTTTGTGATGCCAGCTAGAATGAGACCACGGCTTCGGGGCGTCGATCTGCGGGTTCATCGCTTTTTTAGCCCGACGCTGTTATGGTTGTTACTGGGACTGTGAAATGTTGGATTAACAAGAGGGAAAAGAGGGATGAAACAGGTGAATGTGGCGGTGGCCCACCGCTTTTGAATTGACTTGTAGTTGATGATGTCAGCTCGTCTGACCGCAAAAGGCAATGCTATGGAAACATTGACTTGATTTGAGTTGGTTGTTGATAGTGAATCCACAGCCCCGCCCACAGTGAATTCAGTCTTTCGAGAGAATGACGGCTACGTATGAATACGACCACTGGGAAAGTCAAGGCATCTAAAAAGTAGCCATTCCGGAGTGGCAGGGGGACAACGCTACCTCACTGACGGCCATTGGACAAAAGAGCAATGCATACACGTACTCCGTAACGGCCGGCAAGAGAGCCAGAATGACCCGCGGAAGATCGAGATCAGGGCGAATTCTTTAGGTACAACAAAGTGGATGAGCAAGCAACTGCCACCGGTATGGCACGCTGCTGTACATAGTACGGTTAACACTTTAGAGAGAGAGAAAGACCGAGGCGCCGGCATTTTGGGTTGGACCTAGCCAGCGTGGTACTTTTCTGCTGACAAAGTGGATTGGTGGACGTGTATATGACGGCATTGTCATGGACCGACCTCTCCCGTCGCCTGCGAGAGCCCCCACCGTCTCACGGTTGGAAGCACTACTAGCCAAAACGAAATGACAGACACTACTAGGGGCTAACGCTAAGGCAGCTCTGCACTCTGCGCTGTGGGTGGTTGACTCGTTCCAGGCCGGTACCTGCATCTAACAACGCATCCACACCAAGGGTTTTTAGTGGGCTCATCTTTTATTAGCTCCGGTTCCCAGTTCTGCCCTGCTGCTGTTGTCAATGGGAGGAGACTGGAGCTCCTATACCCCACCCACCCTTCCTCAGTTTGCCCCAAGCCTGTGCAGCAACACCCCAGCTGAGGCTTCGCCTCGGTGGCAGCTCCCTCACACTGTATACTGTGTCCATGATCCACCTCCAGCGTGAGAACTCTGTTGATTCTAGGACAACAATGGACCGACATAGAAGGCCGACGACGAGAACTTGAACCAGTTTCTAGCAAATTGCAGATTCGAGAAAGAAACAAATTGAGAAGTGTTAAATCGCCTTGAGAACCACACGCTCTTGTTTTACATAGAAATCATGGCTAATTGAATACGAAGGCGAATCACCTCTATCTAACACAGCAAGTTGGGGTTCAAGCACCTGAAATGTTACAACCCGTAGTGATACATGTGTGCGTGTGTCAACATTTGCAATTCTTCTCATCATCTTGATTACTGTTGGTAAATCAAGGGTTTTTTTTTTATTTATTTTTTTAATAAAAAAAAAAGTAGTGTATGAACCCGGTCCGTCGTCTTCTGATATTCTAATGTTAACATTTCGTGCTTCGCCTGTGTCGCCAGCGCATGTGGACGTTATTTTTCACAGGCAGACCAGGTGAGTGGGTTGTCATTGTTGGACTGTCTCGATCACTGCGCTGCAATCTGTACTGCCTAGTATGATTAGGCGCCAGGTATCCGTAATTAGTAAAGCTCTGCCTGGTGGCAAGCCAAATGCATCCATCCATTGCAATAGCTGCAGCCCGCAGTAGTAGTATGGATTGCGATACGAAGGACATTAACGAAGCTCGTGTCTATTCTTGGTTGAAAGAAGTCTTGAGCCTGCGCCACATCAGACACGTATTAGTAGTCGCTGCCCAGCTTTCGCCAGCTCGTTCCGTGAATTGTTTTGCCGGATGATGATGATGATAGATTAATTGATAATCAATGTCGCCAATTGATAAAACCTGCTTTTTCCGCTCACGAAGCATCCGGCTCTTAGTCGACCGACCTCGTTTGACCATTTAATCTGGCCTTGTTTGCATTTACGGAACTGAGCTAGGCTGAATGCAACAAATAATCTGCTTGCAAGTCGCAGCTGACAGCTTGCTCAGACTGATGATCCAAACGTAAAGATGCAACTCAATTGGATGCACAAGACCAAAAGCCGGATTTTTTTCTTCCAAATCTTGGACTGGATGTGCTATGTAACAGGGCGAAATCTCCCGAGATGCAGCTAGTGCTATAGTGCATTCACTCCTTGGCACGATGAGACAATAGACGCTGGCGACCCACGTTCATAAGCAAATGTCTGTGTTGCACATTGCTTTGCGCGTCCTTCGAATAAGATAATGAATGAGTCGAACGAACTTTGCTGAAGCTGAGTTAACGATCCTGCAGAGAAGGGGGAAGGGCTGGAAATGCCGAGACGTGGATGCATCCCGAGGCGATGCTGTGACAAGGCATAGTGGAAGGATGGCCCAAGAGCCCGTTGAAAAGAGTGGGTATTGTCAGAGAAGACCCAAATAAGCGCAAGTTTGGACCGCGTCGTCAACAGCAAGGCAAGGCCGACGTCTCTCCCCGTCGGTCAAATGCACGTGAGGTTTGAAATGAGGGTCGAGGTGAGGAGATGAAGCAAGGCGAAGCAGCTGTCGAGACGAAGGGGAGTCTCAACCTTTGATTGCTTCTTCATGTATGATGCAGTTACCACACCCTTTTTCCCTTTCTTTTTGGCCTGTAGCTCAGGAGTAACCCTTGGTTCATACGTAGTAGCCTGAAGTAATAATCGTAATGGCGGTGGATGAGTGGGCCTGAGTGCTGTGCTACCAGTACAAATGGGAAAGGGCATTCAGCGAAAGATGGGAAGGCAGACACGCTGAAGAGAAGTTGGACAGTACAGTATGTGCCTATGCCTGTCATTATTTGCTCTCTGTTTCTCGCTCTCGCCAAAGATATCAGGGGAGCAGAGGAGACAGAAGTACGTACCGTGAGAAGACTAGTGATAATGGGACAAGGCTCAAACACCAGACGCATTCGCAACGAGACGAACACTCAACTTCCATAGCTAAACCAATAAGCGGCCGATCTGGTCTGACTTGGAGATGACCTTGAAATAATCCTGGTCAAGCAAGTCCCGGAACGCCCGGCCTCTGTTCAACAATCCTAGGCGTCCATCCCCCTGAAGCCCATTCTAACTACATGTAGGATATTTATGCCACCCGAGCGACAATAAAAAAGAAAAGAAAAAAGACACTTTCTCCTTGGCCAGCATGAGGAACTGTGACTGTTTTCCGCCCGCTGCAGCCCTCTTGTGAAGTGATATTTCGGGTCGCCATACCATTTACTGTGAAAGGAGCAGAATCTGATATTACGCACGGTACACCTACATTTGGGAGTACCAACGCTGCGCTCATTTAATGAAGGTCTTGGTCATATCGAGGACTGGAAGTGCCAGGCCGCAATGAAGTTCATTCTGTTCATGATTGCTTATAGGACGCCCATAGCCGACCCATCATTGTGCCATAAGTCTGATCTCCCACTTCGCACTAAAGTCAACAAGGTATCCAAGATTCAATCGTGCCATGGTCAAAGCCATGACGAGGGTAACTCGTCTGAGGAAGCAGAACAAAGAGAGGACTACCAAGTTGGAAGTTGTGAGTCAATTGCCATACAAAACAACGGAGGATGGGACTAGGGAGTAAATGGAGTGAAGACCACTATCTCACATGGTTGGTACCCAGACACCAAAGACGGAATCAAGAAAAATGAAGAAAGAATATAAAGAAAGCAAATGGGGGCTTAGATCAACAGCACAGTTTCGAGTTGCTAAACAGCTTCGGGAAGCAGAACTCGTGCTCTGCTTGCGGAGGAGATGCTTGAATTGCTAGTACTGGTTGTTGGAGAGTGCCCAGTCGAGACCGTTGCTCCCTGTGGCAATGGTGAAAGGCCTTGCTTGCCAGGCAAAGCAAAGTGCGTATGATTTGAGACTGGACTAACTCTGGAATGGTGTTCCCGCCCGGTGGGGTCGGAAAACACCCCTCCCCCAAACGTCGCCGATGAACTTTCCATCCGTCCTTCCATGCCCTGTCAATCCCCCTGTCCAGGTCCGAGGCATCCCGTTTCTTGATTTAGCACGGCCACTGCTAGTTCAAACCCAATGGCTCTTCCAAGATTGCCCCTAACAGAATATGTGGGTGTGGAACTTGTTGCACACTACGGATTTTATTAAGCTCTTATGCAAAAGACTGTACTCAAATGGTCTTCATCCACGTCTAGCGCATGCGAACAGGTTTCGATGCAATGTACCTTCGCCTACTTTCATTGATGCTGTCCTTCTGATACTGGATCTCAACCACAAGCAATGAAACCAATCGAGTCCTATTCGCTGAGAGGCCGGAAAGAGGTGACCATTACATCGTAGCTGGGCGCATGGTGGATACCTTGTATACAGTGCCTGGCCTTGCGACCACACACCATCGATGACCTGAGGTCTCTCAAAGTCCTCGCCCGCAGACACGACACGCTGTCAGCCCGGTTCCTTGCCCAGACGGCCCCAATCTGCAAGTGCTGGCCAGTTAGCGCTCGAGATTGTGCCGCACAGCCACCTTTCCATCAGCAAAACGTCCAAAGGCTCCATTTTTTCGGGCGCGCCCCGCTTGTATCTTGTACCCTTTCTCCTGGACGCTTCCCTGTACGGGATCGTCCATCTACAATTCGTCCCCAAACTTGGATCGGGACAGCAGGTGCCTGGTGTTTCTGCGTTCCTGTTCTCTTCTCCTCTTCCATCCCCTGCCTCTGTCTCTCCTTTTTTTTTTTTTTTTTTTTTTTCCCTCGCTCCTCCCGTTCCCCTTGCCCATTCCCCTTCGGTTGCCTTAGACCTTCAGGGCACTGCACGTAGCAAGGAGGGGAAAAGGAGACGTGAACCTCCTGCTCTCCTAGTTCAATTTGTCCTATCCCTCCGTAGCACACATATTCTGGACCGGTTTCTCTTGCATCGTCATTGGTGAAAAGTGGTAACCCTCTGCTTGCCCTTTTCTGTTTCCCTCCTGTACATTTCGCACCCATCTTTCAAACCCCCTGGGGCCCTCCCTAACTATACACTAGTAGCCACCCGCACCTACTTTCCTTACTACTACGCGGTTCCCCTTTTTATGGCATTGTGGCGTGGGTGTGCTTGTGTAAGGTACCTCGCCTCATCTTCCAACACCCACACCTCCACCAGTGTTTGCACTTCCACCACAACCCGCGTTCCGTCACCCCTTTCTTTCCTCCCGACACTTACCTTAATTCACCACGCTCGTTTCTGAGACGGCCTGTAGAGGCAGTCACGAACACAGAAATATTCTTTCACCCATCCGGTCAAACCCTTGCGCTTCTTCTCTTCTCTCGGGGCAGAGTTGGTCAAGCTTTTTTGCTTCATTGACGTGCTGCTCGTTTTCGACTGGGTAGATGCACCGCTCCCGGCTCCCAACCCCCTTTGGCACTTGACTTGACCGAAACCCATCACCAAGCCAACTACGCCAATCGCTCCGTTTTCCTGCTTACCCATCCTCACTTTTCTGAAAGAGTCGGCCATTCCACGCGCTGAGCCACTGGACGCGCCCGGCTTCACAACAGAACGACTGTCGCTATCTCTCGTTGTGCCGGCCACATCAGTCTAGGCTCACAATCACCAGTATCTTGCTGGTTCGTTATCTCGAACTCAATTAAACCTCATGAGAGATCTGAACGGTCAGTTGAAAATCCCTCCCTGTTCCCTTCACACCTTCTGTACACGATCGCAGATCACTTCACACTCGACGCCCTGCCTGCAACTTGACTATTGTCCATCAAATCATGAAGACTAACAGACTGATTTAGATAACTAATTCCACAAATATGTCTGGATACCCAGCCGCCGGTGGTGGTGGTGGTAGTGGTGGTGGTGGCGGCCACCATGACTACGACGACGGCTACGGCCAACAGGGCCGCGGCCATGGAAATAACGGAAATCAGCAGACGGATTCGTACTATCAGGATGACCAGTACTATGATCAGCATGGTTACGATGACCGTGGTCATCATCAAGGCAATGATGGTTACTACGACGAGTCGTAAGTTCATCCATCTCCATTTCCTTACGATGCCTTATCTAACTCCAAAATGCACAGGGGCTACTACAACGCCGACCCGAACAACCCTTATCACCAAGAAGGTGGCTATTACGACGGCCAAGACCAGTACCAAGACGACTATTACAATAACAACAATAACAACGGAGGCGGCGGAGGGTATTATGATCAAGACTATAATCAGGGATACGGTTCCGGCGCTCGTCGGCACGGTTCTGAAGAGGACTCGGAGACATTCAGCGACTTTACAATGAGGTCAGACATGGCTAGGGCCGCTGACATGGACTACTATGGAAGAGGTGACGAGCGTTACAACAGCTACGACCAAGGCGGTGCTCGAGGCTTTCGACCTCCCTCTTCCCAGATCTCATACGGTGGCAATCGCTCATCTGGTGCTTCGACCCCCAACTACGGCATGGACTATGCCAACATGATGTCGGCCGCTTCTCGGGAGCCGTACCCTGCCTGGACCTCGGATGCCCAAATCCCCTTGTCCAAAGAAGAGGTTGAGGACATTTTCCTTGACCTCACATCCAAGTTTGGTTTCCAGCGCGACAGCATGCGCAACATGTACGATCATCTGATGACTCTGCTTGATTCAAGAGCTTCGCGCATGACACCCAACCAAGCTCTCCTGTCGCTGCATGCGGATTATATCGGTGGTGACAACGCCAACTACCGCAAGTGGTACTTCGCAGCCCACCTGGACCTGGATGACGCTGTTGGTTTCGCCAACATGAAGAAGGGCAAAGGCCTGAAGAGGAAGGCGAAGAAGAACAAGAAGAAGGGCGACCCCGAAAACGAAGCTGAAGCTTTGGAAGACCTCGAAGGTGACAACAGCCTCGAGGCCGCTGAGTACCGTTGGAAGACCCGCATGAACCGAATGTCCCAACATGACCGCGTGCGCCAGCTTGCACTCTATCTGCTGTGCTGGGGCGAGGCCAACCAAGTTCGCTTCATGCCCGAATGTCTTTGCTTTATCTTCAAGTGCGCTGACGATTACCTCAACTCCCCCGCGTGTCAAAACTTGGTTGAGCCCGTTGAAGAGTTTACATTTCTCAACAATGTCATTACTCCTCTCTACCAGTACTGTAGAGACCAGGGTTATGAGATCTCTGACGGCGTCTACGTTCGTCGCGAGCGCGACCACGACCAAATCATTGGATATGACGACTGCAATCAGCTTTTCTGGTACCCGGAGGGTATTGAAAAGATCGTGCTTGGCGATAAGACTCGTCTTGTTGACATTCCTCCGGCTGAGCGATACCTCAAATTCCAAGACATCAACTGGAAAAAATGTTTCTTCAAGACGTACAAGGAGACTCGTTCTTGGTTCCACTTGCTTGTTAATTTCAACCGCATCTGGATCATCCACTTGACTATGTTCTGGTTCTACACCTCTGCCAACGCTCCCAGTTTGATTGTGGGATCCGCATACGAGCAGCAGGTTAATCAGCAGCCATCAACTGCTCAGCTATTCTCTGTCATGGGTCTTGGCGGCTCCATTGCAGCACTTATCCAGGTTTTGGCAACTTTGGCTGAATGGGCCTACGTCCCTCGTCGTTGGGCTGGCGCACAGCACTTGACTAAACGTCTTCTATTCTTGATTCTCATCTTGGTCATCAACGTTGCCCCTTTCTTGTTTGTCTTCAAGATCATCCCCGGCGTCAACGACCAGATTGCCAAAATTTTGGCAATAGTGCAGTTCGTCATCGCGCTTCTCACATTCCTTTTCTACTCAGTCATGCCTCTTGGCGGGCTGTTTGGAAGTTATTTGACCAAGAACTCCCGCAAATATGTTGCAAGTCAGACGTTTACTGCCAGCTACCCGCGCTTGACTGGTAATGACATGGCAATGTCGTATGGCCTCTGGGTCTGCGTTTTTGGTGCGAAATTCGGCGCATCCTACGCCTACCTGACTCTTTCATTCAGGGATCCCATCAGATTTCTGTCCATCATGAAGATTGAGTGTCTCGGAGACAAAATCTTTGGGGACGTTCTTTGCAAGAAGCAGCCCTATATCCTATTGGCACTAATGGCCTTCACGGACTTGATCTTCTTCTTCCTTGATACGTACCTGTGGTACGTGTTGGTCAACTCTTTCTTCTCCATTGCCAGATCTTTCTACATCGGATCCTCGATCTTGACGCCTTGGAGAAACATCTTCTCCCGGCTGCCGAAGCGTATCTATTCCAAGATCCTCGCAACAACAGACATGGAGATTAAGTACAAGCCGAAGGTTCTCATCTCTCAGGTTTGGAACGCCATTGTCATCTCCATGTACCGAGAGCACTTGTTGGCCATCGATCATGTTCAGAAGCTTCTGTACCACCAGGTTCCTTCCGAGCAAGAGGGCAAGAGGACCTTGAGAGCACCTACATTCTTCGTTTCTCAGGAGGATCACTCCTTCAAGACAGAATTCTTCCCCGCTAACAGTGAGGCCGAACGGCGCTTTTCCTTCTTCGCCCAGTCGCTGTCAACGCCAATTCCTGAACCTCTCCCTGTCGATAACATGCCAACTTTCACTGTCATGATTCCTCACTATAGCGAAAAGATCTTACTTTCCCTTCGCGAGATCATTCGTGAGGATGAGCCTTATTCGCGCGTCACATTGCTAGAGTATCTGAAGCAGTTGCACCCTCATGAGTGGGATTGCTTTGTAAAAGACACCAAGATCCTGGCTGACGAGACGTCTCAATACAACGGCGACAACGAGAAGAACGAAAAGGATACGGCAAAGAGCAAGATTGATGATCTGCCATTCTACTGCATTGGTTTCAAGTCTTCTGCGCCCGAGTACACCCTACGAACCCGTATCTGGGCCTCCCTTCGCTTCCAGACCTTGTACCGCACTATTTCCGGCTTCATGAACTATAGCAGAGCCATCAAGCTTTTATATCGTGTGGAGAATCCCGAGGTTGTTCAGATGTTTGGAGGCAATTCAGACAAGCTGGAACGAGAACTTGAGCGTATGGCTCGCCGCAAGTTCAAGATTTGTGTGTCGATGCAGCGTTTTGCCAAGTTCAAGAAGGAGGAGATGGAAAATGCTGAATTTCTGCTTCGTGCCTATCCCGACCTTCAGATTGCTTATCTCGACGAGGAGCCTCCTGCTGCGGAGGGAGAGGAGCCACGTCTGTACTCTGCCCTGATTGATGGACACTCCGAAATCATGGAGAACGGAATGCGCAAGCCCAAATTCCGCATCCAGCTCTCTGGCAATCCTATTTTGGGAGATGGTAAATCCGACAACCAAAACCACGCGCTCATCTTTTACCGGGGCGAATACATTCAGCTCATCGATGCCAACCAGGACAATTACTTGGAGGAGTGCCTCAAGATTCGGAGTGTTCTGGCCGAGTTCGAGGAGATGAAGACTGATGATATCAGCCCTTATACCCCTGGTGTGAAGAACAAGGTGACTGCTCCCGTAGCCATTCTTGGTGCCCGCGAGTACATCTTCTCTGAGAACATTGGTATCCTTGGTGACGTCGCAGCTGGAAAGGAACAGACGTTTGGTACTCTCTTTGCCCGTACTTTGGCTCAGATCGGCGGTAAGCTGCACTACGGCCATCCTGATTTCCTCAACGGTATCTTCATGACAACTCGCGGCGGCGTCTCGAAAGCTCAGAAAGGCCTTCATCTCAACGAGGATATTTACGCTGGTATGAACGCCATTTTGCGTGGTGGCAGAATCAAGCACTGCGAATACTACCAGTGTGGCAAGGGTCGTGATTTGGGCTTCGGCTCAATTCTGAATTTCACCACGAAGATTGGTACTGGTATGGGTGAGCAGATGCTCTCTCGCGAATACTACTATCTAGGAACCCAGCTGCCCTTGGATCGGTTCCTCTCTTTTTACTACGCCCATCCCGGTTTCCATCTGAACAACATGTTTATCATGCTCTCTGTTCAGCTGTTCATGATTTGTCTCCTCAGCTTGGGAGCTCTCCGACACGAGACTATCAAGTGCGACTACAACCGCGATGTTCCCATCACCGACCCTCTCATGCCGACTGGCTGTCAAAACACTGACGCTCTTATGGACTGGGTTTACCGTTGCATCTTGTCGATTATCTTCGTCTTGCTTTTGGCTTTCGTCCCTTTGATCTTCCAGGAGTTGTCCGAGAGGGGTTTCTTGCGAGCCAGCAAGCGTCTCGCCAAGCAGTTCCTTTCGCTTTCACCTTTCTTCGAAGTCTTCGTTTGCCAAATTTATGCCAATTCAGTACAACAGGATCTCTCTTTTGGCGGCGCACGATACATTGGTACCGGCCGTGGTTTCGCGACTGCCCGCATCCCCTTCGGCGTTCTATACTCGCGTTTCGCGGGCCCGTCCATCTACTTCGGAGCCCGTCTCTTGATGATGTTGCTTTTTGCCACTGTTACCATCTGGCAATCAGCGCTTGTCTACTTCTGGATCTCCCTGCTCGCCTTGGTCATCTCACCATTCCTCTACAACCCTCACCAGTTTGCTTGGAGCGATTTCTTCATTGACTACCGCGATTTCCTTCGATGGCTCTCGCGTGGTAACTCTCGCTCTCATGCCTCCTCATGGATCGCCTTCTGCCGTCTGTCTCGTACCCGTATTACAGGTTACAAGCGCAAGGCTCTTGGTGACCCTTCTGCGAAGATGTCATCCGACGTTCCCCGTGCCGCCATCACGAACTTGTTCTGGGGTGAGATCTTGACCCCTCTCCTGTTGGTGGTTGTTACCGTCATTCCATACCTGTATATCAATGCGCAGACTGGTGTAACCGAGGAAAACAACCGAGACACTAACGAGTTGATCATGGCTACCAACTCGCTGATCAGGGTTGGTCTCGTGGCACTCGCCCCCATCGCTATTAACGCTGGTGCCCTGATGGTATTCTTCTTCATGGCGTGCTTTATGGGTCCCCTCCTAAGCATGTGCTGCAAGAAGTTTGGCAGCGTGCTTGCGGCAATTGCTCATGGCATAGCCGTAGTTGTTCTCCTGGTTTTCTTCGAGGTTATGTTCCTCCTGGAAGGGTTTGTCTTTGCGAGAACCTTGCTTGGCATGATTGCTGTTGTTGCCATTCAGCGCTTCATTTTCAAGCTGATCATTTCACTCACTTTGACGCGTGAAATTAAGACGGACCAGTCCAACATTGCCTTCTGGACGGGTAAATGGTACTCTATGGGATGGCACTCAGTTTCACAGCCTGCTCGTGAGTTCCTTTGCAAGATAACAGAGTTGGGCATGTTTGCGGCCGACTTCGTGTTGGGTCATTTCCTCCTTTTCATCATGCTGCCGGTTATTCTTGTTCCCAAGATTGACATGCTGCACTCAATGATGCTCTTCTGGCTTCGCCCTGGGTAAGTTCTTGGTTTACATCCTCTTCCAGCTCTATGAGATGGTGACTAACTCTGTTTTGTAGTCGTCAAATTCGCCCACCAATCTACTCAATGAAGCAGTCTAAGCTGAGGCGCAAGCGTGTCTTCAGATATGCCATCCTCTACTTCACCCTGTTCGTTGTTTTCATGGCTCTCATGATTGGCCCTGCGGTTGCGGGTGACAAGATTCCTACCAACATCTTCAAGGAACTGAACTCGAAGGACTTAAGGCTGCTCCAACCTAATTTGAACCACGACAACACGCAGAATGATACCCAGACTGGCACAGGAAGGAAAGACTATTCTGGGCCGGGCAAATCATCGACGGGTACTGCTCGGGCAACGAGCACTGGCGGCTCCAACAGAGTCCGTCTGTTTTAATACCGATTGTAACATCAGACGAATAGTTGGCCGAAAAGAGGAGATGTCGCCATCACATAGAGGCACGGGGCTAGTGACGAGATATCCGCAGTCCTCGCCGCGGCGACGTGTTTTTAATGTCCATTGTCAGGCGTGTTTTACAGTCATTAGTAGCTAGCTTTTCATTTCTCCCTCTTTTTCTATTCTTTTTTTTCTTTGTTGTTCCGGGCAAGGAATATGGCTAGCATGGAATTCGCGGCTCTTAGACCTGCAGGTTACGTATATTGTCAATTGCCCACAGGAAGACTGAGCGGGCGTATAATCAGACTACGTTGAGTTCGGTAAATCTCTCTGACCGTACATGTCTTGCCGATGTAATAGCGTTGCGCTTGGTGCGGTGACTTATAGCTAGGTGCCGATCGTGATGATGAATGGGTAGGAGTGATGCAGAACACAACATCCCAGGAAAAGACGTGTAAGACGCAATAGGGCGTTAATTGGACCAATTCAGTCGTGGCGGTGTTTTGGCACAATGCTACTAGCGTGGATAACCTTGATTCAATTGTTGGCCAGGAGTTGGCAAGGTGCTCTGAATAGGGGCCCCGACCGTGGTAATGTTTTTTCAGTTTTACGATTCTCTGCCCCTGAGATGAAAATGCGGGGCGATCCAATGAAAAAAGTAGGAATGTTTTGCTAGGGGCGGTTGGTAGAAAAACGCGTCAAAGGGTTGCCCATTTCAGCCTCCAAGCAGTGCTCACGGTCCTCGATGTACGGAGTACGTAATTGCTGGTCCTCAACTGGTACGCCTACCAGATGCTTTACTGTCCACCATTTGTAACACCTTGGTTGCAATTGCCTTGAGACCAGTTTAAACAGGCATGGGGTGTCAAGTACAAGCAAGTTGGGGCATCTTCAGGCGTATGTTTCGCTAGGGGCCGAACCATACAGTTTACTTTGAAGACTAAGCCGCCGGGCATCGGCACCTAGGTTTCGAACACGGGCTTGCATCCCCAGCTACTTTTACTACCCGACATTTAATGGGTCCTTCAGCGCTCACCGACCCTCGTCGCCAACTTCATTTCCTCTCGAACCCGGACTCCCCGGCTCCTGTCTACCCAATTTGCCTTGCCACGTCTGCGCTTCTACTCGATTTCGGGCGCGTTTACGTTGGCTGCGCAAATACTTGCGCATACTCTAGATCCGACTCCCGCTAATCGCACCCCGCCACTTCGAATCTCAGTCAGTTACCAAAAGCCAAACCCGCCATGGACGCAAGCGAAGCCCAGACTATGGTGGCCGCCTGGCTGCGCGATGCTGTCGCTGCCTTCCAGAAGGTCCCTGGATCCGCCGTACTCATCCGATATGTTCAGTCGAGTTACCAAAATGACCCTATTCGCTCTGGTATCGAGCTGGTTCTTTTCATCTTCTTCGTCCGCTACCTACTCTCGCCATCCTACTCGACTCAGAAGCAGAACTTTATTAAACTACGTGACGATGTCTGTTCCTCGTCTTCTTTTGTTCGCTTTTCGGAACCGGAACTGACCTGATTACAGGAAATCGACGAGCTTGTCGAAGATTGGACTCCCGAGCCGCTTGTGCCTCCTCAGAACTCGCTCGAGGAAATGGAGAGCGAGCGACTGCCTGTAATCGTTGGGTAAGAAACTTGTCTCCCTTCCCCCTTTCGCTTCGCTTGATTCCTGAAGAAAGCCGACGTGTCTAATCTGCCTCAGACCTACTGGACCCAAAACCAAACTTGCAAGCGGCCGCACCGTGACGAACCTCGCGTCCTACAACTTTTATAACTTCAACGCGAACGAGCAAATCAAGGACAAGGCCATTCAGACGCTGCGCACCTATGGTGTAGGCCCCTGCGGTCCTCCCCAGTTCTACGGCACTCAGGATGTGCACATGAAGACTGAGGCAGACATTGCGGCTTACCTTGGCACAGAGGCATGCATTGTCTACGCTCAAGCATTCTCTACCATTTCCAGCGTCATTCCGGCTTTCTGCAAACGCGGAGACATCATCGTGGCGGATCGCGCCGTTAACTACTCCATTCGCAAGGGACTGGAGGCTTCCCGGAGCACCATTAAGTGGTATGCTCATGGAGACATGGATGACCTGGAACGTGTTATGCAAAAGGTGGTTAAGGACCAAAGAGGCAAAAAGTTGACACGCAGGTTCATTGTTACAGAGGGTCTATTCGAAACCACCGGTGACCATGCTGATCTCCCCAGACTCGTAAGTTCCTCCGTGAGGACGTAGGTATACCATCTTGCCCAGATGAGTGGACTAACGAAGTGGTTACAGGTTACACTGAAGGAGAAGTACAAGTTCCGCATCATTCTTGACGAGACTTGGTCTTTTGGTGTTCTCGGCCGTACCGGCCGTGGCCTCACTGAGGCACAGAACGTCGACCCGTCGCAGGTAGACATGATTGCAGGCTCTCTTGCCGGTCCTCTTTGTGCTGGCGGTGGGTTCTGCGCCGGAGCCAAAGATGTTGTTGAGCATCAGCGACTTACTGCAGCGTCATACACCTTTTCGGCCGCCCTTCCTGCTATGCTGGCTGTTACGGCTAGTGAAACCCTTAGCGTCTTGCAGTCCAATCCAGATATCTTGACGCAGTGTCGTGAAAACATCAAGGCTATGAAGACACAGCTGGACCCCCGCAGTGACTGGGTTGTATGCACCAGCTCACCCGAGAACCCAATCATGCTCCTTGTGCTGAAGCCCGAGGTTGTTGCGGCACGAAAACTTACGAGAGAAGACCAAGAGCGTCTGCTGCAAGAATGCGTTGACGAGGTAAGCTGTATTCGCCTGCAACCCATTCGGTTACTAGACGTTTTGCTAATCTTGGCCTGTGCGACTGAAGGCACTCGCAAATGGGGTTTTGATTACCCGTCTGAAGAGTATGGCTATTGCCAATGACCTTGATCCCAAGGATGACAGCTGGAAGATCCAGCCGGCACTCAAGGTCTGCATTACATCTGGTTTGCCAAAGAAAGACATTGAAAAGGCAGGTGTCACCATCCGACATGCCATCACAAAAGTGATGACGCGAAAGTCAAGCACAAAGTCATCGTGAGAGACGGACAACTCCTCCGGCGGAAGTATCGAAAGTCGCCAGGAAATGGATCATGCTGTGATGAGTGAGGGAAGGTATTGTTCTGTGGGGCGTTTGTTATCACGTGTGTATGTGCTTGGCTTGGATCGGCTAGAAACACCGCTCGAGCAGCGTTTATGTGTTTCTCTCATGTTCCCGTCAAGGCCGAAAGTCTTTTGGAGGCAGTCGAGATTCTGTGAACCATGCGGCGGGTTATTCTTTAAATGTAAAACTAAGGATACATCTATTAATATAAGATAAAGAATAGCGAGGCTAGTAATATATAAGAGGTTGGTGCTATTTTTCGCACTACTTTGGAAGTACGGAGTGATAAACCATAGCGCTCGACATACCAGTCAGGGGCTAAGCTGAGTACAAAAGCGCATTACAATGTCGTAAAAAGCAAAACGTCTCCGTTGTGGTATGTACGTCGGCGTTACATCAAGTTGCAGATGCTGGTTTGGTTATGGCTTGAGTGAGTTGCTTTTGTTTGCCCACTGCTCATCAGCTCCTATCGCAGCCACGGCCTCCCCTGCGACACCTTTTTGGACTAGGACCCGGTACATGGCTTATTCTCTTTTCTACTTCTTCTTTTTCTTCTTCTTCTTTGGTTATAAGCGAGGCAAGGGCAGATTATCTCGGCTTTCTTGAGGCTTGAAACATGTGAGGTGCCTCAGCGAGTACTGCCTCAAGGTTCTTCCCACCTGGTCTGCTACATCCTGTTTTACCCATTTAGTCGGAGATTCTGAAGGGGGATATACTCTTTTCCTCGCCGTCATCGTCACACGATGTGCTCAAAGTTATTAAAGCCGTCAATTCTTCTTCTTGTGCGACCTCGCCATACCTATAATACACAGACAAAGTGGACCTGTGGATGCTAGTAGACGTTACCAAGTATTGTAAGCGTCTGATCGTCTTTTTTGATCATTTCATAGTTTTGCTCTTATGAGTGACGTCTCAAGCTTACTGTTTTGATGATTACCATTTGCTGGCCAGATGGCGGCACGGAAACCACCAAGACTCTCATTCCTGAGGGGGCATTCGCTTGAAGCATCTCAATCTTGCACGGAGGAGGAAGAACGACATTGAATAAAATGAGCCCCATTAATCCAGAGACATTCTTGCTCCAATTGGCTAGGACTATATAGATACGGAGTGCTTATATTCTCTAACCAACTGCAGATATACCGAAAGCCTACACTCAAAAACCCTCACTTCTTCTTCTTGCCCTCCCAAATCACAATTTGTAGGAAGGTCCACATTCCTCACTCCGAGCTGATCGGTTCTCCCTCCATTCCTCTCGATACATGTAGGCCTCATGTATGGCCGTTCCTGCTCATCCTGGCATTTGCCAAGATAACAGGGCAACATCCACCGATAATACGAGCTGCAAGTGACTTAACAGGCGCCGTGTAACTCAGCAATATCGGCGGATACTTGACTACACCATGCCTCCACTTTCTCGCCGGGCTTGGAGGTTGTTCTTCATCCTCTTACCTATGCTTCATTTTTTCTTGTCATTTTTACCGCTGTTCACCACATTTGGCCTCTTGTAACACCAAGCTGTCACGACAGCGGTCCGTTCATTTCGATCCATGTTGTTACTTTGAGTTGCAGACGCTCGTTCTTCAATACAATATCATTCTTTACCTTCATTCAAGTCGACTCGACTTCATTAAAACTAGGTCAATTTGATCAATTTCGTTCCGTTCGAACTCTGAATACGTCTTGTTCTTTGCCACGATATACCGGATATAAGCAAAGCCCCCCGTACAACTTGACCAGAAACACTGCCGAAGCAAAACGAGAGATGAAGACCAACGTGCTTTCATCGGTGGCACTCCTGGCCATGCTGGGGCTGTCGGCCGCACTTCCTCAAGGTATAGAATATCTTAAGCAGCCCTGTACTTGTGCATTGCTGAATTCAATTGGTTAGGCACTAGAGATCTCAAGAGAGTCATCCGGCCTGACGACGTTGTTGCCACTGACGACTCAAGGAAAGAAGCCAACGAGGTGCCGCAAGTTGTGGTTTACGTTAACGAAGAAGGGACACTATTGACGACGACTACCGAGGCGGTCAGGTTAGAACTTATGTCAAGGGCGATCAGCCGCGCGCCGATTGCTCCGGACCTCGAGTCAAGGTCCGAGGCTGCTTCTTCCCGAGCATTGAACTCTAACCCGGATCTCGGTTCTCCGTCCGCCTTGCCTGTTTCGACGACATCAGCTTCTGCTTCACTGTCGTCTCAATCATCATCCTCATCATCCTCTTCCTCGTCACCGTCGGCGTCAGCGTCATCGAGTCTACACGGCGTTGCTTATGCGCCCTATACCGCGACAGGTGATTGCAAGTCAGCCGCACAGGTTGAGGTCGACTTTGCTGAACTTAAAGGGAAGTACTCCATTGTTCGCACATACGGTACCGATTGCGACCAGGTTGCGAAAGTGTTGTCTGCGGCCAGAAATACCGACCTAAAGCTTTTTCTGGGCTTGTTTGACATTGGCTCCATCGAGCAACAAGTCCAGACTATCATGTCGGCTGTCAAAGGTGACTGGTCTTCCATTGATACTATCAGCGTTGGCAACGAGCTGGTAAACAATGGGAAGGCCACGGCACAGGAAGTAATCACTGCTATGGGCCAGGCACGGCAGCTGTTGCGGGCTGCTGGCTATAAGGGACCCGTTGTCACTGTCGACACTTTTGTGGCAGTACTGGCCAACCCTTCGCTGTGCGATCTATCAGATTACTGCGCCGTGAATATCCACCCTTTCTTCGACGCTAGCACAGCGGCGAAAGATGCTGGGTCGTTTGTGGCTAGTGTGGTGAATAAGGTACAGGCAAAACTTTTGGACCGCGGCAAACGAGTTGTATGTACAGAGACGGGCTGGCCATGGCAGGGGGACAGCAACGGTGCGGCGGTGCCTGGTATTGACGAACAACGGCTTGCGGTTGACTCGATCAAGAAGGCGTATGCGAGCCATCCGGGTGATGTGATTCTCTTTTCAGCGTTCAATGACCTTTGGAAGCACTCAGAGGCGAGCACTTTCCATGCAGAGCAGTATTGGGGTATTGGGGGGCTCTACTCGGACTCTGGCAAGTAAGCCTTGGGGCTGATCGGAATATCTTGCTAGCTTGTTTTTGTCAGGCTGCGGGTAAGCCATGGAAAACAAGACGACATTAGATTTACTAGTTGTTTGCAACCTAATTTCATACCAACCTTGGTCGTTAACTTGTTAAGAAAGCTCTCTTGTTACCTATATAACTGCCTTTGAGATGTCGAATGTGAGCCCGAAAACAATGCACTCAGGTCGGTGAGTAATTGTTGAGGGTTTGATCTGTGAGATATGTCTTTGCCGTCTTTCCCTTCCTTATGGCTGTCTTACGAACCTTTACTTTGTGTCTATTGTACCAATTCCCCTCTGCTCAGCATAGTGTGCGGCACACCTTGAATAGTTCTGTGATGCGAGGTCATTTGTACTGATCTATTGTTAAGCTGGCAGACAGGTTGACGCGAAACTGGCACGCGCGAGATTTGATAGTTGATCAACAGTACACAAACCTCGAGCAAAATCCCACTGTCCTTAGTCACAATAATGGATGGAAGGGAACGAAAGGAAGATAAACACAGTATAATACAGAGGTACAACTGTGTTCCTCGACACCGTGCGGCAAGATTACGGGAAAAAGACGGATGGGACGAGAGAAACACGCTATTGTGGACCCCTTCAGCATTGTTTCTCGCATGATTTGTGCTATTGGATCGTGGCAGTGACAGCAACCCTGGAACGACATGGACTCCAGCCGGCCCCAATCACCCAACAAGCTACCGAGATCCCCGTTGGAGCTTCTATCACTCCATTGTCAATCTACTTGTCGACTACACTTGTCCCACCTGGCTGTGTGGATGCGAATGTGAGGCCGAGGGACACTGTCTGGAGTACAGGTACTCCTGTTACTGAACCTGACAAGTACTTCATCTTTATCTAGATCAACAACATGCGGTGAGCCACGGCGCCAAAGCAAAGCCCGGATACCCGCCTATCCCTTTCCTGTCCCGTCTTATTATTTTTTTGCCTTTAAAGGTAACCCTTCTTCTCTTTTTACTTTCGCTCATTCGGAGCTACCCCCGTAACGGCATCCTTTCAATTGGATACGATAATTCGCTTGAGCGACCTTCTGTCGACCATCCCCCGCCCAGTTCACCAATTCCGGCGACTCAATTGCTCCACGGGCGGCCGTAATGGCTGCCGCCATTACTGCCAACGCCGCTGCTATCGGCTCGGGAACCCGCGGAAAGGTCAAGAATGAAAGGGAATACCCGCTCATGTCACGACGCCAGATCGAGGGACTAATCGCCCAAGGGCGCGTCATCACGATCGTTGACCAATTTGTTCTCAAGCTTGATGGATGGCTAGCCTACCACCCAGGCGGTGACAAGGCCATACACCACATGGTCGGTCGCGATGCCACCGATGAGGTCTCTGTGTATGTTTCTAGCCTTAAGTTTTGGCCTACCCCTCAGGCCGGCCACGTTCGGGAGAAGCCATCCTCTAACATGCTGTGGTGATGTTGCAGACTGCATTCCGCCGAAACAAAGGCACAGATGAGCCGGTACCGAATTGGGAGGATCGAGGGATATTGGAGGAATTTCGTGCCGCCTATTCAGGGAGGCAAGTTTAGAACGGCAGAGGAAGGAGGCCCCGAGATAAATGATGCAGAGGAGGATGATGCGTTGCGCTTCTTCGGGCCTCCTTCGCTCAGCGATGTCAGTTCTCGCGAAGCTTCCCCTGTCTTCGATAACAACGAGAGCAGTATCCGGCGTCGGCATGGTGCGGCCCAAAGCCCAAGCTTGGCCTCAATTTCTTCAGCGACAACGGACTGTGCAGACAACGAAGAGATGGATGGCACCACCTTTCTGGATTCGGAAACACGGAAAAAAATCCGTCTTGATCTCGATAAGTATCCTTCCCTCGACGATACTACTCAGGCCGAGATCGTGCGCAAATACAGGCTGCTTGACGAGCGTATCAAAGCCGAGGGCCTCTACGACTGCAACTACAGCGCATACGGCATTGAGTTGATACGATACACGATTCTGTTTCTCGGCATGCTCACTTTTCTACGCTGGGGCTGGTATGTCCCAAGCGCTGTCTGTTTGGGATGCCTTTGGCATCAGTTGGTCTTTACCGTCCATGACGCGGGGCATATGGGCATTACACACAAGTTTCATATCGATACGTGTATTGGAATCTTTATTGCTGATTTCATAGGCGGGCTCTCTGTCTGTTGGTGGAAAAGGAACCATAACGTCCACCATATTGTCACCAACTCGCCGGAACACGATCCAGATATTGAGCATCTGCCCTTCTTCGCTGTTTCTCATCGCTTTCTCGGCAGCCTCACCTCGTCTTACTACGAGCGCATCATGGCATATGACGCTGCAGCCAAATTCTTCCTGTCATTGCAATCCTATCTATACTATCCGATCCTGTGTTTTGGCCGCTTCAACTTGTATAGACTTTCTTGGGACCATATCATCTTCAGGCGCGGCCCTAAAAAGGGTATTGCCTGGTGGCATCACTGGCTTGAAGTCGTCGGACAGGTTTTCTTCTGGTTCTGGTTCGGCTACGGTATCTTGTACAGGTCTATCCCTAACAACTGGGATCGATTCGTCTTTGTCATCGTAAGCCATGTCCTGCAGTCACCCTTACATTGCCAGATCACCCTGTCCCATTTTGCTATGAGCACAGCCGATCTGGGCCCTCACGAGTCGTTCCCTCAGAAGATGCTGCGGACGACTATGGATATTGACTGTCCCACCTGGCTCGATTTCTTCCATGGTGGGCTGCAGTTCCAGGTCATCCATCACATGTACCCGCGTATTCCACGTCACAACCTCCGCAAGACGCAGAAGCTGGTCCAAGACTTTTGTAACGACGTGGGCATTCCTTATGCTCTGTACGGCTTCGTTGAGGGCAACAAGGATGTTATCAGCCGGTTAACTGAGGTGTCTCGACAAGCTACCATCCTGTCTCAATGTCAAAAAGCTGCGATCAAGAGTGGTGATATCCTTCACGGGCATCATTGATAGTGGCTGATGACTTCCCATCTCGCAGCTGTACATATATTGGAGGAGGCGAAGTAGCTGGTGTTGAGCGAAAAATATCAAAGGAGCAGCTCGAATCTAACAGTCGTATTACTGACCCAGATTAACTGTGACGTTCGGAACAGCATTGACATGGAGTGTATCGACATGTATATGTCTATGGCGTGACATTTCATGCAGTCTGTGGTCGATTTGTTGGTCAGACAGTTTCGGACTCTGCTGCGCCTACAGCTTGAAGCGACCATCATCTTCAGCCAGAGCACATGTGTGATCATCGCGCTCATCTTCAATGACAGAAAGAGAGGTAGGGCAAACATAGGGGCCCAACTGCAGTCGGCAATGCAGATGCGCCTTTTCAATTCTATGGGCCAATTGCAAACATTTGAGACGGGAAAGTCAGGACATAGCAGCGTTACTGATCCATGTTGCCTGGTCACTACATTCTTTCTTGCCTTTTTGGTAGACCTAGTGCCGTATGTAGCCCTATATACATCCTTCACCCCCCTTCCCACACTAGTGCGAGTTGTGGCCCATCACATCCGATGGTAAAGACAAGGGCGTCCACAGTGATCCCCAGCAAGAGGCCCTGCCCCCAGTTCGCCTTCTCCGGCATCCCACTGCGGTACCAGAGACTGCGAGAGACGACGATGGATGGAACCGAGTTAAATGTTTGGCCGTACCTACTGTCCAACAGCCCTCGCTTTATCGCCTCAGCAGTGGCTCGGCATATATCAATACTGGGCGTGACATATTGACGTATCTGGGCTGACAATTGCGCGGTAGATAGAACAGCCCAATATGACCGAGTAAAGTTTTCGAAGTAGAATCTGATACCCCAGAAAGTCTATTTGTATATCACAAAACTGAGACGCTATGTAGAGTCCGCCATTGAGTGTCCCTAGAGTCTTGGCTGGCAGGTCATGGCCGTCTTTCATAAGAAAAAGAGAGAAGGAAAAAGGAACGAAAAGTAACATTTGCCTGAGGGTACCACCGCCCAGGGACCCGCTCATTAAGGACCAACTCCACGAGTCGGTATCACCCTGCCTCGCTCTGGGGTTGTAGAAAACATCAAGTGCTTTGTCTGGTCCGACCGCCTCAACCTCGTCTACCGAAAGCCCACGCCGCTGGGGAGTACCATTTGTCGAGCCTCAGATAAAACAACCGCCCCCCGAGGGATGTTAAACCAGTAGAAGTTGTTAATTGCAATACCCGTAAATGAAAAGAGTCTGTCCTGTTTAGCGGGCAGCCTGGCCCATCTCAGGGAGCTGCACCTGTCTAGTGCCCAAAAGTATAAAGTCGTCAGGTATCCCAACGCATGCCGAACTTGAAGTTGATATCCCAGTAATCCAGACACACGAACAAGCATGCACGCATTCCCTTAACCATTCACCTTGCCTTGTTTCTTACGTAGACAGGCTCTGAAAAAGTCGGCGGCCTCGGAATATCACATCACAGTTTACAACCGAGACCAGCTCCTCCGTGTCAAGTCTGTTTGCTCTATAACTTTGTCTAGTCAACTTCGATCAACATCAGCGATAAAAGTTGGCCTCTGGAAATGGGAAAGAGCAGGATGAATGATGCAGCAGCAGTTCGCATTCTCAAAGCTCGTGGAGGCGAGGTAGGTGTTAGGATCATTGACCCGCTGGCAGTGAGCTTCCCCCACCCAAGGTAGTTGGCTAGAGGAGGCAGGATAAGTTTGCAAAACGAGCCACCATGGTAGCACAGACAAACTGGGACGTGGAGATATCCAGTAAGGACTGGCAGGGGACCCACCTATGTAGTGGAGGCAAGCAGGAAGGGGCAAAACTGAAGTAGTATGAGGTACTCCGTGCTTGTGAAGGAAGAACAGTGCATGGCGCATAATTACCGAAGAGTAAAGATTAAATGGCACTTGCCAGCTTCAGGTCCTTCGTGAATGTAAACTGCTGGCTCAACTAGGCAGGGCAAAATGAGGGAAGAGGCACAAGAGATCATGGCAAAAGAAAGATGAGAACTTGATTTACAAGTGTGTCCGCGAAAAATATATGCTAGCCGGCTCCTAGACTGGGAGAGGAAGCCAGAAGGACCAGGACCAACAACATACAGAAAGAAAAGCCATAAAAAGGCTGACATATCCTTAATGGTGATGGTCAGGAAGGGGATGGCACAAGGACAAGGTTAGAGCAGGGGTGTTTGAAAATGGCCAGGCCGACCCAAATAGTTGGAATTTCGGAGAACCGAATCAAAAGCGTGTGGCCAGGATCAGCGCTGTTTAAAGTAAAATACAATAAAAAAGCGCCGGGATGCCGGGCTCCATCAACTGGAAGAAGCTATTATTAGCCGAGTCACGAGGAATCCTGCGGGAGGGTGAACGAGCACTGGAGTAGAATATTGCAAGCCAGAATAAAGCATGGAGTGCTGAGGTTGTGATAGTTGTATCATCCCGGCCGATTGATGTCTTTTATTACCATGGAACTGGCCCGGTTTGCTCGGTAGAGGCGAGGGCGGCCAAGGAGAAAAGAGACAGATAGGTATTAGTTGTGTAAACTCTGTGACCTGGTCTTCTTGGGCTTGTGACATAGAGTGGAAGGAATGACTTGATCATCAAACTATCCCAGCTGGCCAAAAGGGCATTTTGGGGCGTGGGGAAACGGTGTCTAGCCCACTGGTTGAGTGCGTTACAGGATTCCTAGGATCGTTTCTAGGTAATGTGCCCGAGCAATAGATGCAGGAAGTATGGAAAGCGGTTTTTCGTCCATCGCGCACATACGAAGAACCAGGAGCACGAAGACAATGCAAATATAGGAAGAGGCGTGCTGGACAAGATGAAAAAGTATGGGGAGCATGTGTTTGCGTTTGCGTATATAGTTTCGTACAGGCGTCAGGTGAAAGAAGACGCGCGCTGCCTTGACCGGTTTGCTACATTGCAAGGCATGGCGGAAAGAAGAACAAATGTAAATTGATAGAAGGATCTCAACACGAAGGGCACCTGCAGAAGTTATCTCGCAAGTCGAGGAAACTGATCGTCCTTAATTCGCCAAAGGCATACACAGAGCCCGCTGGGGAGATTTGGAGGCCGGTGAGGGGTGTTGCTGTGAAGGTGAAGACTTTGGGGGGGGGCTGTATCGTTTTTGTGTTTGCTTTCGGAAGGTTGAACTAGGGCAGGTCAAGGTTACTCTGACAAGAGAGGAGAAGGGGATAGAATAATAGGAAATTTAATCGGCAGCTTGTAGCAAAGAGAAACGGTGCAGTTGCAGCGCGAAATAATGCACTTGAGAAAGAATGAGATGCCTACGGAAAGATAGGGAAGTAGCTGGCAGAAGTAGCCAGCGTATGGTTTGCCTGATTGGCGTTGAGCCATATGCGATCGAGAGGTGTCGTGCCCCTCGCGTGCATATACACGCAAAAGGTACCTTGTACCAACTTGAAGCGGTCTGTCTGGCCAGGTGCCCCCAATTGCAGCGCCACACGCCATCTGCCGCCCTCCCTGCAGCTGTACCTGCACACGCCTCTTTTGGACTTGCCAGAGCAAAGTGCCTTTATTGCCTTGGTCTTACCTCACCTCCTCTGCCCAGCTGCAGCCTCACAATAGCCTCACAATCTTGCGAGCATAGCTTCACTCCCCGGATGTGTCATTCCCGCCTTGATTGATCTCCCATATTTTCTGCTCGATATTTTCAATAGCTGGCATCGCATCTTGCATCCGGGGTAAAATTGTCTCATCTTCAACCAGCTCGGCCTAGCGATCACGCCCAACCAGTCCGGCCCAACGCAGGGCACCCGACTGAGTCCCGCTCGACGCCGCAGCATTAGGATATGATCCTACTGCTACCATCATCGTCTCTTGGTCTAACGCTATCACCGTTCCTATATCTGTCACAACAGCCATGGATGTCGGGATTCAACGAGCCCTGAACGACAAACTTTATGACAAGAGGAAGGTTGGAGCGCTTGAGTATGTCCATTCCTCATCAGTGGTTCACTTTCAAATTTAACCTCACCGCCGTCTCAGCGCAACAACACTGACTTTTCAATTCTGATAGACTCGAACGGGTGATTCGTGAGCTGGTAGTCACTCGTGATTACCCCAGAGTTCAAGCCATCCTCGAGCAGCTATGTAACGAATTTGCCTACGCTGTACACCAACCCCATGCTAGAAATGGTGGCCTCATCGGTCTGGCAGCAGCAGCTATTGCTCTTGGTCCCGTACGTCCACTTCCAAGTCCTCGTTTCTCCCGTGTCCCCATCCCATTATTTTCAACCCTGTCTTTGTGTTGCCTTTTGCTTAAAATGCATTCGACTGACACCACAGCAGGAATTACCTCGCTACTTAGAGAAGATAGTACCACCAGTGTTAGCCTGTTTCACTGACCAAGATGCCAGAGTTAGGTACTATGCCTGTGAGGCCATGTACAACATTGCCAAGGTCGCTAAGGGGGAGATATTGATATATTTCAACGACATATTCGACGCACTTTGCAAGGTAAAGTAAATCTACATCCTCAAACCTCTCTTAGCTCTCCCTCTTATCTTCCCCGTACACACTACTAACCTCATGGTCCTCTTTCTGTATTTTTCTTTGCTTATCCTAAGTCTGCTTTGTAATATACTTATTTGGTTCTTTTCTTCCAGCTTGGAGCAGATTCTGAGCTGTCCGTCAAGAACGGTGCCGAACTGCTCGACCGCCTCATTAAAGACATAGTCTCGGAATCGGCCGCTTCTTATGTATCGGTTCTGGAAGGTGAACTAAGCCAGGAGATTACCGACAAGGAGGAGCTCGATGACCGCCCTCCGCCTCCAACCGCCTTCTCCTTGCGCCGCTTCATACCCTTGCTCCAGGAGCGCATATGGGTTATCAATCCCTTTACTCGCCAATTCCTGGTCGGTTGGATCACCCTACTCGACTCCATTCCTGATCTGGAACTGGTGACATTTCTGCCGGACTTCCTTGGAGGTTTGCTCAAGTTTCTGAGCGACCCTAATCGAGATGTTCACGTCGCCACGCAGGCGTGCCTGGACAAATTTCTCAGCGAGATTAAGAGGATATCTAGAGTAAAGAAGGGCATCGCCGAAAGCAAGAAGTCCCGTGAAGGTGGCAAACGCAAACGTGAGGAGTCGGTTGACTCCGGTAGTGTCCATATTGAACCCGAAGAAGGCGACGAAATTGACTCACAAAGCGATGATGACGATGGGAGCGGCGAGGAGGACTGGATCCCTGGCCAGGATGTGCAAATCAACTACCGAAAAATTCTGGAAATACTCACGGCGACGCTTGATTCCCCGCTCGGTATGTCCTTTGGCTCCATTTCTTGCCCTGCTATTTTCAATGACTAACGTTTCTAACAGAAGAAGACTCCCTCTTGGAATCCCTCCGCTGGATCGTCGAGTTCCTGGACATTTGCCCTGAAGAAGTGTTGCCATTTACCCCCAAAATATTGGCTCACATGCTGCCTGCTATGGCCAGCGGTGTCGAGTCCATCCGTCAGGCCGCCGCTCGCGTCAACGCTGGCCTGATGGATTACGTTGTCTCACTGTCTGACGAGCCGGAAATCGGTGGCCCTTCTCAATCCATGTCGCGCATTCCAGTTTCTGGCGACCGACAGGACGGAGCTTCAAGTGCTCGTGCGTCTCTCTCCAGTTCTCGGGACCTTGAGGTAAGAAGTCCGACTCCAGCTCAAGGTCATAACCGGTCCCTCTCTACACCTAACGTACCATCGTCGAATGTTCACCCTCAAGTGGATCTAGATTATGCCGCAGCAGTTAATGCGTTGACATTGTTATTCCTCAACGATCATGAGGCAACCCGCGTAGCTGCGCTGACATGGTTGATAATGCTCCACAGGAAGGCCCCAAGGAAAGTGCTCGCCTTCAACGATGGAACTTTTCCTGCATTACTTAAAACACTGTCAGACCCAGCAGAGGCTGTCGTCACGAAAGATCTGCAGTTACTGTCCCAGATTTCTCGCAATAGTGAGGACGACTACTTTTCCAACTTCATGGTCAACCTGCTTCAACTCTTTGCTACTGACAGAAAGCTTCTTGAGACCCGTGGAAACCTGATTATACGCCAGCTCTGCGTTAGCCTTAGTGCTGAAAGAATCTACCGGACTCTTGCAGATTGCATAGAAAAAGAGGAGGATGTCGAGTTCGCCAGCATCATGGTCCAGAACCTAAACAACAACCTCATCACAGCTCCGGAGCTATCTGAATTGCGCAAGAGACTTCGCAACTTAGAGTCCAAGGTAGATCATGAACACATATTCTTTGGTTGCTTTACTGTCGCCAGACTACTTACACAAAACCAGGATGGTCAAACCTTTTTCGTCGCCCTCTTCCGCTCTTGGTGCCATAATGCTGTCGCTACGTTCTCTCTTTGCCTTCTGGCTCAAGCCTATGAGCAAGCTTACAATCTCCTACAGATTTTGTGAGCCCAACCCTCTTTTTTATCTCCACCTCTCTTACAATCACACTGACCATATCTAGCGCTGAACTGGAGATGACAGTGAACATTCTCATCCAGATTGATAAGCTAGTTCAGTTGATAGAATCTCCTGTTTTCACTTGTAGGTTCTCTGCCGCCAGCACCAATATCATCAGTGAACGCTAAATTGGTTACAGACCTTCGATTGCAATTGCTAGAGCCAGAAAAATACCCCCATTTGTACAAATGCCTCTATGGGCTCCTAATGCTTCTTCCGCAGTCCTCAGCCTTTGCCGCTCTTAAGAATCGTTTGAACAGCGTCAGCTCGATCGGCTACCTGCACATTGCGCCTAAAGTGTAAGTGTTCCCAGCAACCGCTTAAGCCTCGGCCTATGCGGAGCCTGGTACTGACATCACCCGCACGCAAACCCATAAACAGCAGCTGACCACAGTCCTACAGGAATCCCAGTCCCGCCGCTAGCTCAACCTACGACAGACCAAATAGGCTTAAAGGCCGGGAAGACGGCATCATCCGCTGGAATGAATTACTCGAAAAATTTCGGAGTGTGCAAGAAAGAGCTCGGCGATCCCAGAGACATTCTGGAGATGTCGATGATGGCCGAGGCAGCCTCGGTATGACAGAATTGCGCCTAGGAGAGGGGATAGACCCAAAAGGGTCCAAGGAGTCACGCAATGCAAGCGGGCCTCCTGTGCCGGTAAAGGATCCGACACCTCCAGCTGCGCCGCCCGTAGTCAAGCGAGCTGGTTTGGGCATGCGGCAGATTAGGAACTTGGGTGGTGCAGTCAGGGGAAAGAGACCCGGCTGATGGAGATAGATAGTCACTGGAAGGCGATTTTTTGAGTGCACATCTGTTGAAATACCCATTGGCACAAGCGGCAGCATGTGTCTGTATGCTAGAGTATTTACAGGCACTTACCCGCGGCCCTTTCGCGGACTTTCGCGTTCAACTAGCCCTTCAAAGACATTGTCCCGACGCTGAATGATGGTGCGGAGCTCGGCACGAATGTTATCAAGCTCAAGTCGAGCCCTCTTGACATCATCTGGAAGGCTAGAAAACTGACTAACCTGAGCGTCTAGGCTTTTCTTTTGAGCAAGGAGTTCGATGTAATCGCTCTCTTCTTGAACGATTTGTTCGATAGTATCGCGAGGCAAACCGGATAACTGACTTGAGTTTGACATGCGGTCTTTCAGCTCAGGCAGGCGAGCTGCCATGGCTTTGATTCTCCTTTGCATATCCAAGTTTTGTCGAGCCAGGTCATTGGTAGGTTTGTAGTCATCGCTGCGTAATTTTCGCAATAGCTCGTCTGCTGTAGCGAACTCTTGGTCAATATACTTCAAAAGTATATGCACGCGGACCCTCGTCTGCTCAAGCTCTGAGGCCTGGGCGTGAAGTTCTATCATGGAGCGTCCAAGACTCTTAGCCTCCGGATATGCAACAGATAGCTGGCATGATAGCGTAGCCATCGAATTGAGGGCGGTACTCCCCTCACGCGTGAGGTGATCTTGAATGGCGGCAAGGATCCTCTCGCGGGCCGTAACGGGAATCGGAAGTTCTGATGAAGTATCGAGCAGGTCACGATCCGCATTTAGATTTTCAAGGGCTCCAGCCTCTGCCCTGGATACGAGTTCACGCTCGTCATCTGCAGTCTCATTCAATGCGGCCAAGGCTAGGAGGACTCTCAGTGTCTCAGGGTTTCTTTCGAAAAGTGGTACTGCACGACCTTGGAATTTACAAGCAAGCCAACCGTCGACATAATTCCAGTCCTTGGCAGTAGAAGCGGCGATGCGGGCTATTGAAGGTGAAAATATGGCGGTTGACGACGGAAGGTGAGCCATGACGAGCCTCTAAGGAGTGCCTGGTTTAGTTAGTCAAGAGACAATTTATTTGACCCTTGACCAAAATCAACTGGTGCGTTGTGTTGGCTTCGTCGCGTGCAAACGTAGGATCTGTACCAGTTGTAAAGCAATCTGCTTGCCTGTATGTGAAGACTGTAAGGATACTTGTAGTGTGCAAGATGCACGGTGTTTGCTAGGGATATGAGCCGAAGGATATGATCAGGGGTACTTTGCTTGAAAGAGTCCAAAACACCAAGAACTATGGGCTTGGAGGTGACGTGGGTTGATTTCGGAAGGCTTCCTTGCAAAAAAAGCGAAGTGGGGCCGATCTCAGTGGCATGGACTTTCCGTGGCGCCGCGCCGCAAGTCCATTGAGTGAATGAAGAGTTAGGTTACCTTATTTAGTGGCACATGTACGGAGTACGTAGAAGGCGATCGTGTCCGGTTGCGGTACGTACCGGAGAACTAGCGAAAGCCATCTGGTCCAACAAGGCTGCATTTACACATGGCTGTCATATCTTTGGGACAAGGGATACGCGATGGGTACCCGTTAAAGAGTACTTGCTCCACACATCTATGTCTGGTGTGCCATCCGGTACCGCCTATCAGATCACGGCGCCTTCTAGTCCGTCTTTGAGGACAACTTTTCCACTTTACCCTCTACTACCATCCCCCCATCGCCCTCCGCAGCCGGTGACATTTTCTTTTATTTCTTATATCTGTCCTCTTCTTCTCCTTCTTCGTCTATCTGTCTCTTTTTCTGTAAGGCCCCTTCGTTTCTCTCGCTACGTCGGCCTGCTCTTACTCGGCGTCAGCCATGTACATCCGCCTCTGCACTCTGGCTTTCGCAGCCTCCCTGCTCTCTACGCCAGCTATTGCTATTACTGCCGATGAAATCCCCTCCGATACACCTGTTTCTTCTCTGCTGTCCTCCGCCCAAGCTCATCTGTCCAGAGGCCAAACGACCGATGCCCTTGTCTACTACGATGCTGCTATCGCTCGCGATCCTTCCAATTACTTGACACTATTCAAGCGTGCCACGACCTATCTCTCCCTCGGACGTACGAATCAGGCAGCCGAAGATTTCAACAAGGTCCTTTCCCTGAAGCCCGGTTTTGAGGGTGCCCATGTCCAACTCGCCAAGATCAAGTCCAAGACCGCCGATTGGGATGGCGCAAGAGAACAGTACACTTTGGCCAACAAGGACGCTACCTCCCCCGAACTTATCAGTCTTGAGGAGGCTCAGGGTGCTGCCCGCCTTGCCGAGATTGCCGAGAAGAATGGCGACTGGGAAGCATGTGTTACCCAGGCTGGCGAGGCAATTCTCACAGCAAACCGTGCCATTTCTCTACGAGAAATGAGGTCGCGCTGTCGATTTCAGCGCGGCGAGGTTGAAGAGGGAATGGGTGACCTGCACCATGTTCTCCAAATGAGACCAGGCGATGTTTCGCCGCACATTAAGATCTCGGCTATCACCTTCTATGGACTTGGCGACCTTCAGAACGCCATGGCCCAGACCAGGAAGTGTCTACACTCCGATCCTGACTCGAAGCCATGCAAAAAGCTGCTCAAGCAGCAGAAAGCCATTGATAAAACTCTTGCCAGGGTAACTAAGGCATTCGACAAATCACAGCCTATGACTGGGGTGAAGTTGTTGATTGATTCTGCCGATGACACGGGTCTAATTACCGACATCAAGAATCAACTGGAAGAGCTCCGCGCTGACGGTACTGTTCCTGCCACTGCTCAATCGGCTTTGTATACCAGAGTGATGGAGATGGCTTGCCAAGGCTACTATGATGTAAGTAAACCACACCGAATTTCCCTAAACAGGAAACTCACAGCCGTCCTAGATGAACAGCAAGAAGGCGAAGCAATACTGTGAGGATGTCATCGCACTCGACAGCAAATCATTCTACGGCCTCCTGTACCGCGCCAAGACGATGATGGAAAAGGAGGAATATGAGGCAGCCATCAGGTCATTAGAGGAGGCTGGCAATGTCAGACCTGACAAAAACGATGTGGTCCAACCCTTGATGCAGAAGGCTCAAATTGCTCTTAAGCGGAGTCAGACAAAAGACTACTACAAGGTCCTCGGAGTTCCTCATGATGCCGACGAACGTCATATCAAGAAGGCCTACCGCAAGCTCTCCAAAATCCACCACCCAGACAAGGCTGTCAAGCAGGGACTCACTAAGGAGGAAGCCGAGAAAAAGATGGCGGGCATTAACGAGGCATATGAGGTGTTGAGCAACCCTGAGCTTCGCGAACGCTTTGACCGTGGCGATGATCCCAACAACCAACAGCAAGGTAATCCTTTCCAAGGCAGCCCCTTTGGTCATGGTCATCCGTTCATGTTCCAGCAAGGTGGCGGGGGTGGAAGCCAGCAATTCCATTTCAAGTTTGGCGGCGGCGGCGGCGGCGGCGGCGGGTTTCCCGGTGGCTTCCCCTTCTGATTGAACGCGCGGGTTCCTGGAAGGCTTGGCATAAATTTAAGGAGTTACAGGTCAAACTTGGAGTTCTTGGGGCCTTTCAGAGGCAATTATCATCGTTTTTCTGTTCGTAACAGCTAGGAGCTGTAAAACCATTCGGACAAGGACCAGCAAGCCAATCGTATAACAGTTTACAGCCCCTTAGTTCCTTGCACTTGAGGACAAGAGATACAATTTTTGCACTAACTTGACCAAACCTCAAGTTAAACGAACGTCTTAGCCTTCCAAAGCGAGCGCTACACAATCAACTCATCAAATCTGTTTGGAGAGGGTCCTGTACGTGCAATTTCTCTGCTGCGCTTTATATAGGTCACGTCTGCCATGCTGCGAGATGGATGTCTTAGGGAGAAAGAGCCTGAGTAAGCCGCTGTTACATTTTGTTTTTCGACTAAGTCTGTTCTTCGGGTTGGTCCCCATACGCGTCGTTGAATATTCAATACAGTCAATTATCTCATGAACTCCCTTCCTAACTGCCGCTAGGTTCTGGTAAGGCAGCTGCCTAACGACCGGCGTAGTACTCATGGCCTGCTTCGATCTGCCAGACCTCAAGTTGCGGTGCAATACTCGCTGTGACACTGTCCATGTGGGCATCACGTAGGCATTTTCATCACCTGCGTCTACAGTTGCATTTAATCGCCCTAATCTGAAATCCGATGCATTGAGAATATGGTGGTAACAGTGTGGTAGTGTGAGGAGAGTGAGAGACGGTATTCCAGATTAATGTCTGCAACTCCAGCCCTGAGTATACCAACTCCTAACGGTTGTCGTTTTTCGACGTCAACAGATTCAATATCCTTTCCAACATTGCACTTTGCCAAACCACCAGTTCTCTGATACCAAATACAGCCCACTAGCGAGACCTCCAGCACAGCTCCCATATCGCAACACAGCCAGTATTCTTTTTTAAACTAAAAAAAAAAAAACCCTCGCTATGAGTGGTATCGTGCCTCTTCTGTTTCCCGTTGCTGAGTTCCCAGGCCAAGGTCAGCTATCGCTCGGGTGAAACCACTCCTGCCTGGTCCGCCGTCTAAAATTTACACTACCGCTCTAATCGGTGATCGAAATCGTCAAAGACGTCTTTTGCTTTGTGCACAGTGGCGAGCCGCTTCAAGGTGAGTCGTTCCGTGCGATGAAATACGCCCTGAAGGATACCAGCATTAGTATTTTGTCCCTTTTGAAGTCTCGAAACGGGGGCTCAACTCACTTGGAGGCCTCGTACGCAGACCAGCAAATAGCCGTGCTAGGCATAGTAGTGACCACACGAGGGCGTACACCCTTGAAGAATCCTCTGAAACCCTCCCGCTCATACAATAGACGACACCCAGCCATGAAGCCGTTAACGTTCCTAAGCTCGGGATCGGTAGCAGTTCCTCGAGTCTGGAGCATAGTCTTGATAACATCCATAGGTGTGGTCAGGGCAGCGGCGAAGCCACCAGCAACCGCGCCGGCCAAACAATGCGTCGTTGGATCGTAATTCTTACTGGGGTTCATGGCCGTTGAAATAGATTCATAGGCGAGGAATTGAAGAGCAGTGAAGGGCACCGTCATTGACAGCGTAGTTGGGTAGGAAACATAGAAGGCCGCTAGCCCTTCAGTTTTGTAGACGTATTTGGCGCAATCAGTCATAGATCGGTACATCTTGGCTGAGCCTTGGATCTGCATACGCTGCTTGATGACTGGTGACGTGGACAATTGTTAGCTATTCGCGGGGTAGTACTGCGACCGTCGATGAGACACATACCATCGAAGGGGTTCATCAGTGCATCGCTAGCGATGGTAGCGCAGGCACCACTAGTTGCTGGCAGAGAAAACATTGATTAGCCAGTGGTACATTACAAAAACGGGAGGGCGGAGAAAAGCTCACCAGCAGCAAGGGGATGGTGGACGCCGGCCTGGTTACCGCCCATGACATGCTTGACGGCCTCATAGGTTGCAAAGTAGACAGCGTGAGCAGGGCCTGATAAGGTTAATAACCCAACTCATGTGAAGCAAACGAGGCTCCTGCTCGCCACGGGTAACATACCAGCTCCGGCCACAACGCTCGACATGCCTCTCCACAGGCTTAGAACGCCCTCTCGGCTGGCTATGCGATAGGTGCCCTGAATGACTCCCTTGTAGACAGCTGAGGGGTTGGGATTGAGGACCTGCATTCGGGTCTAAAAACTCGGGGTTAGCGGAAGATGGTGAGGCGGACAACAACCGCCGAAGCCATGAAAGTGGGTTTGTGCCATACCTTGATAGCGTCAATGGGATACATGACAGTATGTTCCTGCAAAGACAGTCAGCTTCGGAGATCCCCTAAGAACTCGACCAAAGCCAGTACAAGGCAAAGCTCGGCCGAATAGGACAGGACAGCGTACAGCTATACCTGCGAAAGCCCCAGCTGCCATGTTCTGCAGCAGGGAGAAGTTGGGAGGTAGCGATTCATAGCTATGTAGCAATTTGACTCTCAGTTAGCAAGCCTGTCTTTTGTCTTTTGATTGGTGTTATTGGCAGGTGCCTTGGAGACGGGGATTTCGAGCATGGAGATGGGTGCGGGTGGGTGAATGGGGAAGGAAAGTACGCACTCATATTCCTCGACGGGCTCTGCATTGGGCTGGGCCATTGCGGCCGCAGCGTCAGATGCTTCACCGTAGGGCTTGGGCTGAAGAGCCGCCAGGTTGACAGCTTGCGAGGGGCAACGGGATAGTCGTAGACGCCTATGGATGTGGCGGGAGGAGCTCTTGTTGAGCTGAACCCAAAGATCGCGCTTTGATTCTGCTGATGTCCTTCTCTGGTTGGACTAGAGTTTGCGCAGAGGCGTTGCTGCTATGAGTACCGAGTCGGCCGGACGTGATCGAGGCGGGTTCGGCGCGGGTTCAATCGCACAGGGAGTCAAAACTGCCGATAGTTCGTTGGCGAGCGGCGCGGTGCTGGGGGGTTGCGATGCACGTTCACGTGTGGAAGTGGTAGAAAGTCGAAGTTGAGGTAGCAGAAGCGAGGCAAGGTACCTTTGACTGTCAGGCTGGCATGGGGAAGGGGAAAAAAAATTACAGTCTCAGTTAGTCGGTACCTAAGGGCAAGTGGATACAAGCTGAGGCCTCTCACCTGTCGGTTCGGGCTTCGGAGGTACCTACGTATCAATTGACTTTTTGCTCCGGCAGGTGGGCAAGCAGTATTAGACAAAGTGTCGTCAGTTGCTGTCAAGGCCCAGTGTTCGGCATTGGCTGCCTATAAAATGGCTTATCTTCAATGGGCAGGCTTGGCGGAAAACAGACAAAGTTGGGCTAATTATCAAGCAGAAAAGCTTGCCCACAGGTAAGGGAAGCTTTTGACAAAGAGGCTCAATATGTGGATAGATCAAACGGTAAAGGGCAACGATTTTTTATCCTATTTGGTTTCGTATCAAGTAATAAAATGCCTCGGCCTCAGAGGCAGCTACTCAGCTCAACTAAGAAAGTAGTAGTCACCACCGGTGTTAAGGTGCCTAGTAGCTGAGACGCTACACGGTGCAAAATTGTTGCTGCATGCATTATCATAGTTACGATTTCTCGACAAACGGCCCATCCATCTGCCATTCATACTTCGTATCAGTCATACTGCAGGAGCTTGGTTGCCAGCTATGGTGTTTATAAGCTGCCCTCTTTGCACAAAAACTACTGCTGTCACTTCATCATTGCGAGCCCGGTCTATCCATATCTGAAAAGGTAAAATCAGATGTAAAGCCTGGAAGGCACGTACTCAAGCCCGACTGCGGTGCAGCAAAGGGGGCCGAAGTGGACCACACAAAACTGAGGTGGGTGCATTCAGTTCAACTGGGATTAGCGGATGGATGAGCCCCATCTGGAATAACTTCAGAGGTCTAGTGGCTCCTCTCATTCATTAAGCGCGATGCAGCGAGTGGCCAAAGGCAATACTTCAGTGGCACCCTCGGAGCAACACATGAGGTGTTATGAGTGTTCCGGCTCTGTGTCTGTACTCACCAAGCACTAGAAGCCCACGGCGCCAAACAGCCGAGGGGGAACACCTGCATCATCCGACTCGCATCGTACACTAGATTGATCCTTCTCCACCGTTCCTCCGCATCCTCGGGGTTGGAAGGTTAGCTGCATTTTGTTGTCACCTCCCTCTCACGGCATTCCCTCGTTCTTCTAGAAGCTGACTCCTTGCTCCGACGTCGGGTTTACTCCCTTGTAAGACAATGTCCTATCCTGGACTCACTGAATAATATATTGGCTGGACATGACTAGTGTTGCCGCTATCTTCCCCTGAAGCACTTAGTATCATTCATTCTCGCACATCCTCGGCCACATGTCTGGTGCAGTTACCCGTAGAGAAATGAACCAACAATGCCCTCTGAAGCATATGAGTAATTATTGCCAGTCGTCTTAAAGTACAGCCACCAATTTTCTTGCCCTCCAGGCCGTGCCACGTGGACACTTCTTGATATCCATATTCTCCCCCAGTGCCATCTGACAGATACAGCCTAACTTGGCTCAATTCTGTGACAGAATGCTTCCTATGGCTGGGCTAGCCTACCAGGCATCTCGGTTTCTACTTCGCCGATCACTACCGCCGCCGGAGACGCGCAACTTCAATGTCGGGTCCTTCGGAGATACGACATTTCATTTTCGGTCCGGTGTGCCAACTCTTCTTTGGGGATTTTAGGGGGGCCAAAAGCCACCTATTGTTGGACAACCGTTATTTACAGGCTGTGTCATCGTCTTTTCTCGTAACTAGTGTGCTGTCCCAGTTTCAACTGTTGTCAGTATGTGTATTGGTGGTGTTGATGCAAATTCCGCCAAACACACTTCGGAAATGTCCTAGACGCGTTAGAAATTACTCCTTAGCTGATGTCTGATTTAGTTGCAGTTAGACTCCAACTCTCTTTCTTCATTAAACAGGTCCTAACATCCGAAACTCCATTCACGGACCATACCCAAGTTCATAATCGGGACTGTCAATCTATAGGAAACATCACGAAGCCAACCATCCTTATGTCATTGTTGCACATAGTGTTGCAAGTTCGCTCTACCATTTTCTCCCTCCGTTCCTCTTTTACAGTACTCCTCCGCCTTGTCGGTTATTGCGATGCGCTTGTTGGAACTGGTAGATCAACCCCAATACCCCTGCATCCTGTCCCCCTGTGTCTTCCGTAGCACTGCTCTCCCGACTGAGCCCTTTGGGAGGTGACGTCTCCCATACGGACTCTCCCAGAGGCCCTGATCCCTCAAATACTTCATCTTCAAACAGTCCTTGCGAACCTAAGCGCTCTGCCGTTCTCAGCCCGTCTTCCGTCGACTCCTCAATGATGCCCTCACCTTGGTGTCCGCTCCGGCCCCCTCGGCTCCGATGAGTGCTTCGGACGCCGAACCCTGTTGCCGGCGGTTGGTGATGTGGGTCAAGTAACATCGACGCCATCGGCGATGGAGCTGTCATAGAGGGCCCGAACCGTGGCGTTCGGGTCTGTTGCCCAAACCCGCCTCCGAAGGCACGACTTCTCGCGAGGTCATGCCGGCCAGCTCTGGAGCTCAGCATGTCGGCCGCCAGGGCTGGCGAGTTAAGCCCAGGGAATGCCGGCGGTGGATGAAATGTATGTCGACTTCCGGGGGGTAGATGACCTGGCATACCTGTTCTGGGGTTGACCACATAGTTGTCCAGGAATCCGTAATAAGATGCCGCCATTTTGCCATGCTTCGTCGTATAGTAGTCTTCGCGGACGTCTCCATTGGCTGCCTGTTGCTTGGCCTTGCCTGCGCCCTTTTTGAAGTCGAATACGGCGAAGGAGCAGACATAGCCAACTCCATCCACGTGAATCGTAAATTCTCTGAAGAAATCAATGATTTGGTCGCTGCATTTTGGAGCCGAGAAGATGAGCACGAGAGAGGCCGTGAGAATGCCGACTATCTCCTCCACGAGAATTAAGATCTTGAGCTTATACAATTCCGAGAATTCACGTTTTACTTCAGCTGTATGCAATCGGCCCTGCCAATGGTCTGGCATGTAACGTATGTAATCGATAACGCTACGCAGGGCGTACTCTGGGTTGAAAACGGTAGTTTCTTCGGAAATCATGCCTCTGGCTGCTGCCCAGGTCGCAGCAAAGATTCCTATATAAAACAGTGCTGACTTGCCGAACAGGAGATCAAATCCCAAGAAATGCTCGGGTTCAAGGAACGATGCGACAGCCAAAACAGATGTGACGGCTCCAGCAATAAATGTAACTGACCGAGCAAACTGCTCGGTCAGCTTCTTCGGAAACTGGTCAATATATAAGCTGGCAAATGGGTAAGACATGTTTAGTCGCTCTTGAAAAAGATGCGGAAGCTCGTTAAACTCTCTGAATTTCCATTCGGCCAGTGGCGTGTATCTCCTATGGCTGAAGGTTGAGGGGTCCTTTTGGTACTCCTAATCACGCGTCGATTAGTATGTTATTCATGATATCTCATCTCGTAAGCAGGGAGCTTACATTGTAATACGTCAAAGCATGCACAAGTATAAGGTAGGCAACAACAAAAGGCCCAATCAACAAATTGATTATGCCGGCAAACATAAGCCGTGTTTTTAGCATTGCGCTCAGCTGACCTCGACGGTCTGCTTTGAGAAATTCCTGGTTGACTTGATTGTTCTCATCAAAGACAAAGCTCAGAATGCTAAAGTGTAAGTTCCACTCGAGGCTTCGCGAGAAAAAAAGGTGCTTCCGCATGAATGGAATGGGCAGAGTCAGATCGACCACGTCCTTGTTCATCATGGCTATGAGGTAATTCTCCCTTCTCATGAGACGATTGGCGATATCGTGTGCATCAAGTCGCTCCTTTGACTGATTACGGAGCCATTTCCGTTGCGACGGTGTGATGTTGATGGCGGTCTTTGGATTTGCGTCTCTGAGCGACATAACCTGGCCAACGATGTCCTGCCAAGAGACTGTCTGCATGTCTTCTTCAGGTATCTCAAGCAGATGCGTGTAAAAGTTGCGCATACTATACAGTCGCCGTAGGTCAACGGTGAACTGAACTGCCTTCCAGATGAAGTAGAAGACGTATAACCACAGGCCCATATTCCAAATAAAGGACATTTTTCTAGTACACTGGGGAATCACAACTTCACCCAGAGACTTCTTGTTCTTGTCAGAGATCAGAGAGTAGTCAACACACTGTGTCATGAACGTCAGAAATACGGCAAAGAAGGCCGATTCCCTAATTGCTGGTGAGTATTTATCCAACATGCAAAGTAGAAATAGTGGGAAGGCTGCAACATACAACAGGTGCAGTGCTCGAGCACAAACTATGCACCAAAATCCACTACCTCTGTAGTAGTAATAAACGTCTTGGATGAAGAAGTCTAAGTTTGAGATGTTAACCCATCTCCAAAGTGCCTTTTCTTTCTCGTTGTTTGCAACAAGGCCTCGAGAGAGTCGTTTTGTATGCGGCCTAATCGGTTTGATGCTATCAGCCGGATGTAACCTTTGTTGTGCTTGCGTCGTCTCCCACTGAGCAAAAGTTCGTCGAGTGGAGGGGCCAGGAATGGCAGCTGGCCTCGCCGGGTAAAGAAGCTGCTTTTTACGGGTTGCCGCCTTTACATCGCCTTCCACATCGTGCGGTTCAACAAGAAGGGAAGCAGGAACATCGTTATCGGCATCATCTTCCTGGCGGTGCCACCTCGCCCCCGGATCCCGTCGGGCTCTCGTGCGTTGTGAACCTTGTCCGCTGGCCTCTCGGGGACTTTTGAAAAGGTTGGGATTGCTCTCGAGAGTAGCATGACTATCATCGGCGGCGATGCCTCGTACTTGATCCAGATCGTAGTCTTGAAAATGCTCTTTTAGATTTTCCTCGTCGACATCGAGTCCAGCCTGTTCTTCGATATCCGGGTCGCTGTCACGCCCGCCTCTTAATGCTTCGTACGAGGATCTGGAGCCTCTTGTTGGCTGACCCAGCCTAGAAAAGATATTGGAAGTCATGGCAAATCCAAAACGATCGACTTGTTTTGGTGGCTCCTTGTCGAAGTCTACACGTTATTCATCTCTTCTTCAGCATATTTCGAGAAGGGCGGAGAGCGGCCAGTGTAAAATTAGTGATCCGAATCCAGGACAAGAGGCTGTTCGGTACTTTAACTGCAGGGTGGCATGGGTCAGCTCAGGAAAATGATTACTGACAGGCTACAAGTAAACTAAACGAAGGTGAGATAATACCATCACTTGATGACACAGTGGTCATGTGGCCAACTTCAGAAAAGCACAGGTGACAGACATAGGCTTTGGGACATTTGTAGGAATACTTACCCATGGAGCAAGGCGAAGGTGGTACTGACAAGCTTGTGTGGGGCTACTTGCCTCAAGATAATAATGGGCTACAGGTTGTGTGTTTGCAGCGCCTGTTGGGTTGAGTGACATACACCGATGACGCTCTGGAGGCTAGTGAGATAACATTAAGGGGGTTGAAAACGGCAAACTTTCGATCACAAACGTTAGTTATTCAGTTGTTCAGGTGCGCTAAGGCTTCCGAAGTTCCTGGTGAAGCAGTGCGCGCGTGACGTGAAGCAAGGTGGGTAGGGAAGGTTGGAGACATGGACGGGTATCCGAGCTCATGTGCCTCCCAGATGCCCGATAGTTGGGTGCTTTGATATGACGTGGGCGTCTGCGGCGGTGAATATCAAATTGCCGGTATTATTTCACACCGCCTTCTTTTACTGTAATTCTGACTCCTATCTTATCAGTATACCATCGGAAGCCGCCCCCACGATTCAACTGACAATTGTCTTCGTACCTTCAGGTACGTAGTGTTAGGTCGCCACAGTGCGGTTATTTAGCCAAATCATTCATCTCCGTGCAACTGGTCAGTACCTCAACAGGATTGCAGGAATCCACGCCTACTTACAGTCCCTGTCATCAGCGCAACATGTCATCTCAACCACCAATCTGACTAAGTCTCTTTCTCATTCTTTAGTGCTGTACCACGGCCACCCGTGAGCTTGTCTGGCTGCTTTTTTGCTCGTACAAAATGGCATCGTCAAAAGCCCCTGCGCCTCTGAAATCACTGCCAATCAGAGATGTGTCCAGTTCAAGTAATGCTTCATTACAGTCGCCATCCACGCCCTCGGCACTGAGAAATCCGAACCCGCTGTCCTCCAAAGTGACGGCGGTTCTTTCAACTTCATATGCAGATGCCGAATTCCGAGATGCTTTACAGTTGCTTGACGGCAGAGGCCTCGGTAACACTTCCGAAACGCGCCGGCAGCTCCGACTAGATTTGCAAAAGGAGGTGATTGATAGCAATGGTGATATCGTCTCCCAATTTGGCCGAGTAGCGGACGTAAGTTTGAGACCCTGCCCATGTTATTATGTTGCTAGTTTAACAAACTTATCCAGCAACTCCGCCGCATAGGTTCAACTTTGGACAAGCTAAACAATAATTACCAAGATGTGAGGAATCGCATTGCAGCGGCCCATAAGGACACAGGCCCAATCTTGGAAGAAGCTTCGTCGTTGATTGAGCAGCGGGCTGAGATAGAGGCTAAACAGGACATACTCAGAGCGCTGCACAGTCATTTCATTTTGTCAGACGACGAAATCGCATCTCTGACCTCAACTGCTGAGCCCGTTGATGACAGCTTTTTCGCTGCGTTGGCTAAAGCCAAGCGTGTGAGCCATGACTGCGAGATCCTGCTCGGGTTCGAGAAGCAGACTCTAGGCCTTGAAGTCATGGAGCAAACATCCAAGAACATTAACCTGGCATTCCAGAAGCTATACAAATGGGTGCAGCGCGAATTCAAAACGCTGAATATGGAAAATCCCCAGATGAGCTCATCCATACGTCGCGCCATTAGGGTTTTGGCAGAACGCCCATCACTTTTCCAGAACTGCCTGGATTTCTTTGCTGAAGCCAGAGAACGCATCCTGTCGGATGCTTTCCAATTGGCCTTGACAGGCACTGCAAGTTCTGGCGCAGAAGACCACTCTATCAAACCAATCGAGATGGCTGCTCATGATCCACTTCGCTATGTAGGCGACATGCTTGCATGGATACATTCTGCAACTGTGAGTGAACGAGAAGCGCTTGAGATTCTTTTCGTATCCGAAGGCGATGAAATTGCCAAAGGTCTCCAATCCGGTCGAGCCAACGAGCTTTGGAAGCTTCTCGAAGATGGCGAGGATGAGGATACAGAAGATTTTGATGCATTGAAGGCACTCAATGACCTAGTGGACCGAGATGTCTCCGGAGCGACGAGAATCCTACGGCAAAGGGTTGAGCAGGTCATCCAATCCAACGAGGAAACCATACTAGCCTACAAGCTCTCCAACATCCTTGGATTCTACCGATTTACTTTCGCGAAGCTTTTAGGAAGTAAATCTGGAATGCTGGATCTTATGTCTGGTCTCGAAATAGGAGCTCTAAGGCAGTTTCGTTCACTTATGAGGGACCATCTCGCGACTTTGCAGGGCGAATTTCAACAGACTCCTTCTGATCTTGGGCCGCCCGATTTTTTACTCGATGCATTGAAACAGTTAACTGCTGTAATGAAAACCTACGAGATTTCCATAGCATCGTCTTCAGATCGCGAGAGCGACTTCCACCCAATCCTTGCAGAAGCCTTCGAGCCTTTTCTGTCCGGGTGTGAAAACATGGCTCGGGGTGTGGGTTCGCCAGCTGATGCGATTTTTCTGACCAACTGCCTACTTGCGGCGAAGCATACTTTGGAGCCCTTCGACTTCGCACAGAAGAGGACAGCACAACTACAAGAGAGGGTGGTAGAGGAGAGTGAGAAGCTCACTGAAGGACAGTACCAATTCTTTCGTCGAGGCTCAGGACTTGGGCAGCTACTCGATGCCTTGGGCAAGCTCACAACAGAACCAAATGATGTCGAGAAGGTGGTATCACTTGAGGCTGTGCAGCCTGAGTTGTTGAGCCGATCAAGTCAAATACTTGATGACTTCCTGCCATCGGCACTCATGGATGCCATGGACAACGTGAGGCATCTCCAGGATTCCAGTATTGCGCGGGAAATTACGGAGAAAGCTGCTACGAGGTTCTGTAATGACTTTGAACATGTTGAAACATTGTTGCGCTTGGCGGATGAGATGGTTGGTAAACAAAGAGATGCACACGATGGGATTGATGGATCTCAACCCCTTCGTGTCTTGTTCCCTAGGACAACAGGAGAGATTCGTGTTCTCCTATCCTAATTACCAACTTAGCAAAGCCCCGTTTGTAATAGGCACCAATGTTTTTTCTATTCCATTCCGAGTTTAGCAAGCTACTATAATTGTCTAATTCATTGGATACACATGGCATAATTGCTGATTCCGATCCTTCCCCGGTATACTGTTCCGCTAGCTGCCTGAGTGAGTAGAATAAGTAGGAAATAATTCATGATACGGCAAGTTATTGCTGCGCTTATACATTGATAACCTAGTGCCATTTATTGCGCCTCTTCATTCGGGCTAACGACTTTTCGGACTATCTAAATATTGTGGTTGCTGTTTGAATGTAGTGAACTCACCTGTTACTTAACCAGAAAGATGTATGGGTAGCAGGTTCCTCATGCGGGCGGCATAGGGCTGGTTGTTGTTGTTGTCCCCTCTCCCCCACCCTTGCTCAATCTAGGTACCTACCTTAACGAGCGACGTCACTTTGGCGCGCTATCACTTGCTCCCCACTCCTCCATGATTCAATCCAATTCTGTCAGTCACTCAATCATCCATCCGCATGCCCACAGCGAGAAAAACAAAGGCTGTGTTGGCCAGCTGAACGCCTTCATATTGGATTCTTTTAACCGCGGCTAACCAATATACTGCGCAATATCAAGTCTTTAACGGCGTTGAACCATAGTATACCTCTCCTGGTAGTAATTTACCAGACACTACCTGTTGCTCTGGGCCATTAGCCGCCTTGTCATGACTATGGTCTGGCCACACTCATCACCAGCACCATGTCGCGCTCCCGGGCGCTCGCCATCCTTCAAAAGACGTATGATGACAGCTATCTGAAGTGCTCAACTGCTGTCTACTACGAGAGCCAGGTATCTAACGCTACAGGACAAATGCAGCCCAGTCCATCCTTTAACATTAACGCTTGCTTGCTAACGAGGCGCATTCTGGGTTGTTAGGGCGATGAAGACGAGGCGATGCGATGCTGGAAAAATGCTCTTGAACAAATATGCGATCAGCACATTACCAAAGTGCTACCTAACTACGAAGCGAGATCCGAGACGGAGGACGCCCTGCTAGGTTCATTGCGCCAACTTGAACTCCAATGTAAGGAGCGCATTGACCTGCTGGAAGCGTTACGGATATCCCGACAAGACGCCATGACTTCTCAAAATTCGAATGTTCCTACTTCGCAAACGATATCTTCGTCTCCTGTCCCTCCCCGCGTTCTAACTCCAGAACGAGGTTGGATTGGCCAAGGCACTATACCGGCTATAAAATACCCTGAGCTTCCCCGGCCTTCTTTACCTAACCGCCCATCTTTGGTCTCCAGGACATCATCAGAGAAGGCAGTTATTGGACGTGATCAGAGCCCTGCCAATACAACGTCACTCGCTGGGTCGTTGAGCTCACCCAGCCTGTCTGCCAAGAAGGAGCAGACCATGAGGTCTCCCAGCCCCGAGAAGTATACCATGCGGACGACCCTTCGGTCTGGTAAATCAGGGGAGAAGCCATTCAGACCCAGTCGCAAAGTAGCAAGAAATGATGAACCTGGAGCTAGCAAAGCTGCAACACTGGCTTGGAGTGTTCTAGGTTCTAAGGAGCGTTTGAACAGGACACCCCCAACGATCGTCGACCCTTCATCTTCAACATCGCCTTCTGTTACAGGTCTTGAGCACTTCCGCAAGCCGCTTGTGTCTTCCAATGCTCAATGGGATGTTCATACTAGAAGACTTGTGACACCTCGAGAGGTTTCTTCGACAATTTCAGATGCGGCAGATAGCGAACGAAACTCCAACGATCTTTCCCATGCGCGGCCATCTGCGCTATCCGTAAGCGCGGCATCAAGTGCTTTGAATGCCATGTCTATACAGGATGCGACTTCTGCTGGACATCACACGCCGGAACAAGAGAGGACGTGGAGGTTGAAGAATCAGCAGTTTTCAGCTTCTCGTTCAAACACTCCTCTACATGATCGAACTACTCGATCTGACGCCAACGATTCAGCTGTAAGATGCAAAAGCTCGTCAGACACCGTGAAAGTCCGAAGGAAGCCTGTTGCGGCCAATTACCGCCGAGACGGCGGTAGCACGGCGAATGGCCCCGAGCAAGATGTATTAGGACAATCCCATCGAGATGCTTATCATCCACAAAGGACGTCTTCGTCTAGTTTCTCGGAAGCCCCAAGACCAATCAAAAAAGAAACAGAAAAGAGACGTCAAGTGAAACGAATGGAAGACGCTGTGATAGTGGATGCCGATGAAGCTTCATCGGACGAATCTCTCGAAGACGACAACCAGGGTTCTTCAGGCAAATCAGCTTGGGAAATAAAGGAAGCACGCATTTTGAAAAATTTGCCATCCGGAGTGGATGGGACAGCTGCGAAACAGATTATCAATGAGATTGTGGTCCACGGGGATGAAGTCCATTGGAGCGATATTGCAGGTCTCGAAATAGCCAAGAATGCCCTCAGAGAAACTGTAGTCTACCCCTTCCTACGACCAGATTTATTCATGGGCCTTCGTGAACCAGCACGGGGCATGTTACTTTTTGGGCCTCCTGGAACAGGGAAAACAATGCTTGCTCGGGCTGTGGCAACCGAATCTCGTTCAACCTTTTTTTCAATATCAGCAAGCAGTCTAACAAGCAAGTACCTCGGCGAATCGGAGAAGCTTGTACGCGCACTGTTTTCTCTTGCAAAAGCGCTTGCTCCAAGTATCATATTTGTCGACGAGATCGACTCGCTGTTGTCACAGCGATCTGGGTCAGGGGAGCATGAGGCGACAAGGCGGATCAAGACCGAGTTTCTTATCCAATGGAGTGATCTCCAGCGTGCAGCAGCTGGCAGGGTTGTCAATGAGAGAGAAAGGGGCCGGGGAGACCCTAATAGAGTTCTTGTTTTGGCAGCAACTAACTTGCCCTGGGCTATCGACGAAGCAGCCCGCCGCAGGTTTGTAAGACGTCAGTACATACCACTTCCTGAGCCAGGGACTCGATCAAAGCAGCTTCGGACACTTCTTGGCCAGCAAAAGCATAGCCTTACAGATTCAGACATCGAGAGACTCGTCACACTTACTGATGGTTAGTAATATCTAGGTGAATCGGGCATATGGGGACGTGACTAGTTGTTTCCCGGTCCCAGGCTGACAATCAAATTTGCAGGTTTCTCTGGTTCTGATATCACAGCATTGGCTAAAGATGCGGCCATGGGCCCACTTCGGTCTCTCGGCGAGGCTCTTCTAAGGATGACGATGGATGAGATTCGGCCGATTTCATTGTCAGATTTCGAAGCAAGTTTAACAACGATTCGACCCAGCGTCAACAAGGCAGGGTTAAAGGAGTATGAAGACTGGGCCAAAGAGTTTGGAGAACGAGGGGGATGAAAACACCCAGAAAGGGTCACCCAGAAAATGTCGAACCTGTCTTCTGCCTTCGAGGGTCCTATTTAAGAACTTTCGAAGCGATAATGGGACAAAGTGATACTTTATATAGAGATTGATTGCTGTGGTTGGAAAGACAAGACGAGTCGTCGGGTATTTGGCCATTTTGGGATCAATGGCCACGCAGCTGGGCCAAGCTTGATAATGTTACACTAGTATTGGTATGTACAACGAGCGATCAGCAATCCTTGCACCTTCATTATCCCTTTCCGCCAATAACTTGGAAGGGGTTTTAAGGTCATAAAGTTAAGAGACATCGCCATCAGGGTTTTGGTATAGTCTCATCGTGATGTTGTACAGTGCGGCGCTTCGTCAAGTAGAGGCGGAATCGGTTCCCCTGTGGCCAGGCATAATTTGAATTATTCATCCTCTGCCCCGGGCGCCTTCTTTGCTCTATCCAAGCCATCCTCTTGCCTCCTCGCCGCCCGCCTTGTATCTTTTGCATCTCTCTTTTGCATGCGGGCTGCAAGTCGTTCCTCCTCGGTTGGAATTGGCGGGCGTTCTTCGATAGGCGTGGCATGCGGCGCAATGATGCCTTTAACAACATGACGTTTGTGGCGGGAGGTTCTCCATCCAGGAACAATCGAGACTACATCACCTGTCCTCAGGGAAGAGTTTGGGTCATGAACGAGGTAGTTCTTAGGTTTCGTAAACATCTGGAAGGCGGTTGATTGTCAGCTTTGGCTGCAGAGGCACAACAACAAAGAGACAATATGGGGCACGATTACCTTCTGAACCTTCTGGTTCCATTGTTGACCACCCACGCGCACTTTTACTGTTTTCTGCATGAGCCCAGCACTCACGACCACGCCATGAAGTTCTCGGAAGACTTGGCGAACCGCTGTTGTAACTTGATTGGACATATTGAGGTCGGGAAAAAGCTCAGAAACCGAAGTGTGGCTGGCTCGAAGGCAGTAAATGCCTTTGATTCCTGGTTTACTTCTCTTGTGTAGAGCTTGAATTATATGTGGTGAAGTGGTTCCGGCCCTTAGTCAAGGATGTTTCTTAGAGCGTTACTGTCACGTCGCCCCAGCTCTGAAAATCGCGAACTGGAGCTCAACTGATGCTGATTGGTTTCCCGGAATATTGATAATTCCGGGAGTAGAAATGTGTCAGCCGCGATTGATCCATGTCTCGCCCCTAGTCAGAGGTCCCGATAACGCGGACGAAACGACGCTAAGATAACTTTAAAAAAAAAATTTTAAAAAAAAAGGAGCCTCCTGGCCCTCCTGATCGTGTGGTCTGACACAAAAGTCCGCCTTGGGTGGTGAGAAATACTAGTAGCAACTGAACATTCTTTCCCGCAGAGTGCTTATCTCGCCACTAATTTTCGGCCCCACGTTGCCTCGGACTGTCGGTAGCGGTGATTAGACCTAAGTAATACGAAGTCGGAATTCGTCTCTGTCAGGAGTGTAACAGAAGAGGCTTTAGGTTCCTTCCATGGTACCTTCTGAGAACGTAGACTTTTTAATAGACCGGAGTCGTTGTCCACATGCCAACAGCCAACCTCTTGTCCATTAGAAGATTGGAATGAGGTGGTGGGAGAATTGATTTGTTATCCTTACCAGTTGTCATCAAAGTTTATAGCCATCAAAATATTATGAGGCTGAACTTGTATTCCAGATCTTGGATATATATGGTAAAAGCCTGCAATGATATGGCCTAAGACAGCTTTACGTGTGTTTGTCTGTAGACGTTAATACGCTGTAGTCGCTACAAACAATAGATTCAAGTGGGGAGTTGCTGCCGTTATTAAGTGCAGAGGTGGCCAGTCCAACAAGGGGCTTTTGCTTTCTGGGCCACCAAAGAAGTGGCGGAACAAGTCACACAGGAGAAAAAGAGGGCGAAAATGACAGCAATGTTGAGTCTTGGGGACGAGGATATAATCGACGGATAGACGCTCTTGTAAATGATGATGAATGTGTGTTTCGGATAGAGGCAATCTTAACTGGTGTGTGATGATTAAGAAAGTCTACATTATCAATGGCAAGTGTCGGGCTAATTGACGGTTCATTACGTAGTAGTAGTCGCAATAGCAAAGAGAAAAATAAGGGAAAACACATAGACCCTCAACTACTGGTCATGAGGAAAGCACAAGCCACTTCAGAACATCAGCTTGTAGAAGGGAACCAGATAGGAATCACTTTGACCTCCAATATCTGCCACGCAGGAAATTGGGAAGTGCGCGCAGTGTTAACCGTTGGAAGGATACGTGTTATTGCCTGAGCACCTTAAGACGAAAAGGACACTGTAGAAGGAATGTGAGTTGCAGCATTGTTCGAGAGATTCCTATTGGATAGTTTTCCTAAGCGCACCGTCCAACTTGGTTTCTCTGTCACGGCGCACTGCTGGTGCTTTACCAGGTGTGCTTGAAATGGCTGTCTGGAGTACCAGATGGCCCCACCGGCCGAACCGATGATGGCAAGGTGTCATGTAAGGGAAGGCAGGTGAATCCTCACTGCCAGGTTGCCATACAAGTGAACGATTTTCTACGACACGTGCTAAGTCTGCAAAGCGCTACAAGGATATCATTTCTTTCAAGAAGAGACAGGCAGCAAATACTACCACACTACATGGCAAGGCATGAAATTGACTAGGAACAGATTAGCAAGCGCTCCGGATGGACCTTTTGCAGAGAGGAGCATGCAAAAAGGATTGAAACTCCACCTTGGATGAGCCATGATTGGTGAGGAAAGACGAAAACCACTGTTGTGCTATTGTGTTGCTCAATTTTCCAGTGCGGAAGAGGGAGGGGGAAAAAATGTTTCTGCCAGCAGAAAGGGACGGACGCACACAATCCTATTGGCTGAACAGTCCCTGCATCGGTGGTTGGTCCGGGCTTCCTCACCCCGCCCTCGTGCTTCCTTCCATCCTCCCTAACTGCATGGAAGGGGACTATACCTCTCAAACTCTTTTCTTCCAGATACTGCTACGAGTATTAAGCCTACATTCCTCCTCGACTTAATCCTGCCATAACCTACTTCTCATTCACCTCTCGCAGCATTACACCATCTGTGACAGTGCGCCTCGCTCCATCTACACACAACGCGACAACTGTACCACGCAAAAAAAAAAATTTTAAAAAAAATTAACATTCTTTTTTCAATTAATTCACCTTCTCTTCCCATCCTCCCAATTCTTCCTAGACTATCGTGTCTCTTGCCCGAAAATGTCTTCACCAGAGGCCCGTGCTGGAGTAAAGCGACCCCGTAAGTATAAAAGCCTTCGCAGTTCACTTTAACTAAACAAGTTTTGTCCGCTCGCGCCTTTCTCTTTCCTCTCCCCTTCTTTCCCGCCTTACATCCCAATACTTGCATGTTGCCGCAGTCGGCTTATGAAAGACGCCAAAAGCCTTCTTTCGTCGCTAGTATTAAAACCCGAGCAGCAAACCTGTTTTCCTACCCATCTTATGCTGAGTTTTCTATGCGGTCAAGGCTGCCCAGTATTTGAGGGCATGGCCACAGCTCTCTTGCCGTAGGACGCGTCTACTGACACCGCTATCACTACAGGCACCCAGTCTCTTCCACCCCCGGCTCTTCCTCAGCTAGTTGCTGAACAACACACCCCAATCCCCCCCACCGACAAGGACACCCAGCGACTTATCGTTGTTCTGTCTAATGCTAGTCTTGAGACGTACAAAGCCTCTCACGGCGGTACCGGCCGCAATGGGGTTCAGCGGGAAGAGAAATATTCGCTACTCAACAGCGACGAGCACATTGGGGTCATGCGCAAGATGAACCGCGACATTAGTGATGCTCGTCCCGACATCACTCACCAGGTTGGATACTACCAATACACTATTTTGCATTTCAAGCGCTTCAACACGCTTTCGCGTCGTGTCTGCATCCAACATGCTGACTATACTGACTAGTGCCTCCTTACTCTACTCGACTCGCCCATCAACAAGGCGGGCAAGCTCCAGATCTATATCCACACTGCTAAGGGTGTTTTGATTGAGGTGTCTCCCTCGGTTCGCATTCCGCGAACCTTTAAGCGTTTCGCAGGATTGATGGTTCAGTTGCTGCATCGCTTGTCTATCCGCTCAACCAACTCGCAGGAAAAACTCCTACGTGTCATTCAGAATCCTATCACCGATCACCTGCCCCCTAACTGCCGCAAGGTTACGCTTAGCTTCGAGGCTCCCCTTGTGAAGGTGAGAGACTACATTGACACTTTGGGACCCAAAGAGAGCGTCTGCGTCTTTGTTGGTGCCATGGCTAAGGGTGCCGATACCTTCGCCGACGGCTTTGTGGACGAAAAGATTTCCATAAGCAATTACAGTTTGTCTGCTAGTGTTGCTTGCAGCAAGTTTTGTCATGCTGCCGAAGACTCCTGGGATATTCAGTAGAAGTCAGCTTGGCATTGCAATGACAGATCTAACGTTGGTTCTTTTTTTTGCATTAAGCCATGGCAATGAGCGCACCGGGTGACCGACGCAAGTGGCGGTTCCCTGGCTATAAGATCTGCAGTCATGCCTGCAACAGTGCAACGGAAAGCTAGGGGTACAGCTGAAAGGTTGCGACACAACATCGTATTTGACGGCTGTGGCCTCGGAAACTTGGCTCGTCGGTTTCTCTTGTTATGTTTGCCTCCGACGCATTCTCAAGTGCGATACAATTCATCAGCCATGTTCGTTATACGACCCTTGCCGTCATCGTCGACATTAGAAGGCTCCGAAGCGGACGGCAAGTGTCGAGGCAAAGAAGCATCGCCAATGTTATCAAGGAAAGTTGGCAGCCTGGGGAGGTTAACTGAAGATTTGAAGGGATTATTGGAGAGAACGCTGTGGCAATCATGCACTGTGAAGGCAGACGGGGGCTTTGGTAGTGTAAGTATTGGCGGATTCTATAAGTCTATCGCAAGCCTTGATAGCCCTAGAATAATCAGACTGCATCATTGGGCTTTGATGACCTGCACCAAAACGATCGTGACTTAGGCAGTGATGTTGGCTGAACGACTTGGTCAACCAAGGGAAGAGAACGTGTTTGGTTGGAAAAGATTGGACTGTTGAATCCAGAGGTCGGGCACAAGGCAAGGGCATGTGCCTGACGATACTAAGCGATACTGTGGAGTGAGGTGGACCAAGTGAAGGAGCGTGCAAGCTGACCCGTTGAAGCAGTGACCATGTCGGGTGGAATGGATTTTTCAGCTGCATCGAAATGGCTATCGTCAGTCCATGGTGCCTAAGCGGAAGAAGGTGATTGTAACAGTCAGCGACGAGGTTGAGTGGTGTACTTGTGTTTCACGGCCAATTCTTACGTTACAGCGGAGTGCAGTAAAAGGATAGACGTGCTTATTTCGGTATGCGTGGTGCATGGTGCATGGTGCATGTAAAGAAAACTGTTAAGTACCACTAGGTCACCTCATTGTGCTCGTATCTCGCAGGTGCTGCTATATCGTGATGATCACGACCAAGATGGCGACAGCGATGCCTGTTGTTCATTTAGGGAATGAACCCGACTGGTTAAAAAATAAGCCATGTCATCCGTTATGGCATGCGGATTTCTCTTGTTCAGTGACGCGTTCATGGTGGCGGTGAGTGATTCCGAGATAAGATAGGACAAATAAACATACGGATGGATGGGAGGTTGGGCAGCGAACAACGAGAGCGTTCTTTTCGTCGTGGAAAAGCAATACGACCCAGTGGTGACAGAGACAAGTCCAGGGCTGGAATTTACAAGACTCGTCACTAGAGTCTACCTTCAGTCGGACGCATCAGGTTCCCTTGCCATGGTTGGATTCGAGTTCTGCAGCGTGACTTGGGGAAAAAGAGGTTACGGTGAGTTGCAGAAACAGTAACAAATACAGAGCCAACGAAGATCGAGTAACCTTAGGCACCGAGTTTGGCTGCTCTCTGTGTAATAATAGAAAGAGGTACTCAATACGGTACACCAAAGGAGCGTCGATATCCTAAAGTTTGACTGAGGGTCCCAGACATTCTGGGGCGGTAGGCTCGGAAGAGGACGGGCACAGCACTGAGGAGGGTGATAGTAGGTACAAGCTATGCATCTAGGTCTCTGGATCGGGGCCACGCAGATGCAGGTGTCAGCCAGGGCAGCCAGTCAACAGCCACAGGGCGCAACTAGCGGCGTCGCAATTTTTCACCCTTGGACTGGAATATCCGGGATGTCGCGTTGGGCTGCCATCAAAAAGCTGTGGTTTTTTCCTTATTGGACATGCGCCTTTCCAACTGGAATTGTGACGTGGATGGCAACGGGGCGGCGGGGCCGGGGAGCCAAAGGACAGCCAGCCACGAGGAGACACGATTCATCCTCCTGTTGTCTGGGAAAAGGCTCACCAACGTGATTCTCTACCCCTTTTGCACTCTCGGGGATGAGATGGTGGCCCCAGAGTCCTTGATGGCCTCTGGCCGCATGTAGCTGATGAAGTGGCCCGCATCTACAAGTTCTTTAGTAGCTGTGCTGTAACACACCATCCATTTCCACCTTACGCTGTAGCGGCATGGGACGCATGCTGCGCTGTATTGGGCAGAAACAGGCCAGGTTGTAGTCCTGAACTAGAATGACGGGCCAAACTTCAAAAACGGACGACCAATGCCCAATACATGCGGTTTGGGTTCCACGACAGGAACGGGCATCAGGGAATTCCAAGGTTGCTACGATCAAGTTAGCTTGGCAGAAACGGGCAGAAAGCCACCAAAGCATAGTATGTAGCTGAGTCTTGCCAGCTAATGGGTATGCTCCTATTGCCATTAGTAAGGTGTTTTGCCTCACACGAGAGACGATGTCTGGCCGGATTACAACACCTCACCTACCTCAAAACAACCGATACTCTGCCCAGCAACCACTTGTGCTGCTATCTTAACCCCTCTTTGCCTCTCCTGACAGTATATGTCCCCCATCTCGACATCTCCACTTTGGCTCAACAAGCCAGTACGAAGCTACATCTCGCCTTGTCGATAACAACCACTATAACCAAGCTCTTACCATCTTGAGCATTATTGCCTCGCCTCTGCAACCATCAACACTACTGTATTTCTGTGAACCGTGTTGAACAGTTACCCTTGCCCCAGCTTGAACAAGCTGCCAATTCTAATTCAATTCAGCCTGAGATCGTACTGTTTGAAGAGGCACAGCACCAAACAGTCTGTTGCCTACCTACGACCGCTTACGTCGCTTTATTCAGCTGGCCTGTTCCCTCTGGCTTCTTGCATTCAAACGCCCAAATGACTCCTTATTTCGACGTCTCCCACCTCCCTTCCTCGGCCTCTTTTTACTCGGCTATCCTCCAACCTCTCGGCATCCACTATATATCCACAAACACGCTGACCGCCAACGACGACAAAGACCCCAACACTGCCAACAACACCGCCAGAAGCCTTTCAACCGTCACATATGGTACATCGTCTCCGCCCACCCCCGTCTTCCAAATTCGCGAGGCCCGCAATTCCCTCGAACCCCTAAAGCTGTCTCGCGTTGTCTTCTCTGCCCCATCCCCCACTGCTGTCACCGACTTCCACTTCTTTGCCCTGCGCGCCAACCCTGCTCCTCTAGCCGTTCCCCGCCCCACCGCCATCACTCAATGTGGCGATATCCACCGAGCCGCTGTCACCGACATGGACGGTAACACGATGGAAGTTGTATATCAACCCCCTCCTAACTACCCTCCTTCCCACGCTGGTTCTACTGTTCGAAGGACACAATCAACCCACGAGGAAGTCAGTCGTATCCTCAACTGGAACCACGACGTTGCAACCTCTGAATCGTCCCCCTCTACCCTCGCCCTTGCCATGGCCTCCCGAACCGGCCAGCTCCCTGGCAATGAGCCTTATACGATACTGCGCCGCAGTGTTACTACCTCCATAATCGAATCGCATTCTACCAATAATGACCTCGACTCTGCTCCTATCCCCAGCCCGGCAGCTGCCCCAAATTCGAGCAGCGGGTTGCAAACCAGCACCGTTGTGGGAAGTCTGCTAGGCGCTGCTGTCGGTGCCGCCGCCGGTGCCGCCCTAACGTACGGTATGATGCGGAAGGAACGTGCGCCTGCGCCGCTCCACGAGTTTGATGGTACCAACCCCGCTCCGCCTTTCCAGCGCCGCGCCACCTTCCCCGATCAATATCAGAACCCGCAGGCCACACCTGGACGCTACGTCGAGGTTGAGAGGACTGTCGAAAAGATCCGATACCCTGAGGCATATCCGACTCTTCCTGACAATGGTCCTGCTCCTGAGTATATGGCCAAGTACAGCCAGGTTGGCTCCCAGACTCGTGAGGTCGACGTGTACGATGACACTAGGAGTCATCATTCATCTCGCTATCAACTCGAAAGGGGTAGCAGCGTTCACTCACGGAGCCAGGCGGCCGTTCCCAGAGCTGCACCGCTCATGATCACCGATTATGAACATCGGAGCAACGTTGGCTCAAGAATTAGCATAGCTGGCAAGTCGGCAGTGCCTCGCTCAGTTACCCAGGATTTCGATGAGACCAGAACCTATGTTTCGGCTCGAAGCGCTAAGTCACAGTCAACCATTCGTCCGCCTCCACCTACTACCCAGACAGAATTAGGCGCCAGGAGTAAGGCTCCCAGTGTGGTTCCGAGCAGGGCACCGACGAACGCGCCGAGCAGGGCCCCCACTGTCGCCCCGAGCCGGGCTCCCACCAAGGCGCCCAGTCATGCACCGACTTACGTTCCCAGTAAGGCGCCCAGCAAAACTCACACGGCCATCAGAGTGCCCAATTCCAACCCTGTTTTCGCTTATCCGCCGGCCACACGAGCACCGACTTATATATCAGCGCGCAACGTTGCTGCGCCTAAAAGCGGCATTGGGAGTAGTAGTCGTGCCGATTGGGAAGAAGATGCCATCAGTGTAGCGCCAAGTGATAGCATTAGCTGCATTGGCAGTAAGACGAGCAGGCGCCATTATCACTAAGCAGCCAGAAAGTTTGTCTTGTGTGTGTCTTTACCAGCTTGATTGGCACGATTTGGTCGGCTTCTATACACAACTAACAGGTGACTCGGCCAACAGTACGAGGATGGAAGCTGTGAGAGAACGCACTAAATACACATACTTTTGCGCAGTCACAGTCGTGGGCTGCGACGGGAATGACGAGGTTGCATAGTTGCGTTACTTAGTATTTTTACGCTGAGTAAGGCCAGGGCGAATACATGACGAACTTTCCTCTGTTGATTTATTCGTTCACTCGATGAAGAATGATAGCGGCACGTGTTCCTGTAAAGGAAACTTGGGAGGCTGGGTTGCAAATCTTATTTGAATGGATGGTATTTCTGTCGGAAATGCGGAGCCTGTCGTTGGGCTGGTGGTTTTCCCACCAAGCTCAGAAAACAATGGCATGAGTTGGTTCTCAATACTTGGTTGCAGTCAAATTTCAACTTCGACATACATGTATTTGAAAGCAAACCGTCAATTCACATTCTCGTGGCGATTACCCAATATGGATTGAACATATTTAGTGCATAAGTATTGTAGATGACTCAGTCGCCGTAGGCAGACGGGTAGAGCTAGAGCCCATATCGTGTTCCGCACACACAAAACGTTCATCCTTCCTCCGGTTCTCGGCGTCCCGCACCTACTAGTGGTGAGGCCAACTGTGTGGCCAAATGGGACTGCAATGCCTTGGGCTCCACTAAGGTAGCCATTTAGGAGTCTTTAATTCGCCCAGTTTGAGTCAAGTGCTGACATACTGGATGGATGAATTTGCAATTTAGCCTTGCCTACAGCTCGTTGCTTCGCAATTTGAGCACTGACATTTGCCGTTCAGTGTCCCTCCCACGTTCAATCCGTCACGTCCGCCGTTTTTGTTCGCTTGGTTAGCACACCTTTCCTTGCTGTTGTCCGTCTCGGGCGGGGATATTTTTTTCATCGGTCCGTTTGCCTCGACCAACCTTGACTCATCCCATCAAACAGTGGTCAACTTTCTTGGTACCCAGAGTACAGCCGGCTCTGCCAACTTAGTGAGTTGCTCTCTCGTTCATCCGCTGAATGGTTTAATGCGGTGCATCATCGTGTTCTGACCAGCTAAAGTTTGGTTTAAGGATAGACGGACAATAACTATTAAAGAACATGCCTGTCTTTGAGCTGGGCCAATCCATCCCTCCCGACACTGCTCACGTATGTATTTTTATGCCATTTCTTGCTTTTCCATACCGGCTAGCCTTCCCTTCTCTGATATCCTGATTAACATATATTTCAGGCAGTAAGCGTTCAGCTACCGACATGGCAGGCAAATGTTGGGTACGAGGAGGGCCAGTCATGGGTTGTGAGTAAAATGACAACTGGGTATCCCAGGTGAGCGGTGCTGCGAAGCCCATCTACTTCTTATTCAATCCCTAAAGCTATGCTCATCACCATTTGTAGGTTCTTCATTCATAAGAGCATTGTCGCCCTTGCTGAAGATGTTGCATCCCAATATGCCCGTCCTGGTCAACAGACTATGCTGTTTCCTACTCCCCGCGCGGCCAGACGCTGCTTAGAGTTCATTCAGAAGAACGCCGGCACATCCAGAGCGTCTGACATCGCAGTCATTGACTTCGGGTTGAACACGTCCCAGGACATTTCGCCCCTATTACGCTCTTTGGCACCCGCTTTTTCGGCTGTCGTGTATGCTCAAGAAGTTTTTCCTATTGCGAAGCAATATTGGCAGCATACCGGCGATGGAATATCGAGTCGGCGGGCTGAGTTTTGCCATGGCCTACTCAAAGAGGGGCTCATGGCCCCCATCGAAAGACCTCACTCCCCCGTGGGTAAGGCATGTCGTGGTCCCAGGAGATACCATCGCCCATCTTCCATTGACGACACCAAGTCCGCTAACCTCCACCCGTCTAAGTCGGGCCTTCGGACTACTTTTGATACCCAAGAGAGTCTACGCTTCCTGGAAGAGCGTTTTGGGCGCAACCTCGATCTTTCTCTTGTCGAACGTGCAAGGTCGGCCATCAAACGCAGAATTGCCGGTGCCTTGGCTGCCGACTTGGAGACGAGCATTAACTCGTTGCCTCCCTTAAGCACCAACACTAGAGGCCAGGAAGACCTACAGGAAAGTGACGTATACCTCTTCCCCTGTGGTATGAATGCCATTTTCAATGCCCACCGGGCCATGGTTCTTGCTAGGGGCGACATGAAGTCGATCAATTTTGGTTTCCCTTACGTCGACACACTTAAGATTCTGCAAAAGTTTGGCCCAGGCTGTGTATTTTACGGCCACGCGTCAGAGGCGGACTTGGATGACCTTGAACAGCGCCTAGAGAACGGCGAGCGGTTTTTAGCACTATTTTGCGAGTTCCCCGGCAATCCGCTTCTGACCTGCCCTAACTTAGCCCGCATCCGCTGCCTGGCAGATAAATACGACTTTGGTGTGGTTGTGGACGAAACTATTGGCAGCTTCGTCAATGTCGACGTGCTGCAATTCGCGGACATCGTCGTTAGTAGTCTAACCAAGATATTTTCGGGAGATTGCAACGTCATGGGCGGTAGCGCGATTCTGAATCCCAGTGGAAAGTATTATCAAGCCCTGAAGAATGCATGGACCCAGGATTTGGAGGATACATACTGGCCAGAGGACGTTGTGTTCATGGAGCGAAACAGTCGAGATTTTAGGTCCCGCGTCGAGCGCATCAACACGAACTCCGAGGCCATCTGTGACATCCTCTCCGGTCATCCGCTGGTCAAAAAGGTTTACTATCCCAAAGTTAACCCAACAAGGTCCAATTACGACCTTTGCAAGCTACCCGGTGCTGGCTATGGCGGGTTGCTGTCGGTCACATTTCACGAAAAGGCTCACGCTATAGCCTTCTTCGACGCCATTGAAACGGCCAAGGGTCCAAGTCTAGGCACCAACTTTACTTTGACATCGCCTTACGTACTGCTGGCGCACTACCAGGAGCTAGACTGGGCAGCCGGCTTGGGTGTTGATCCTGATCTCATTAGAGTCAGCGTCGGCTTAGAGGAGACGGAAGAGTTGCGTGAGGTCTTCAGCCATGCCCTCGAGGCGGCCGAAACTCAAATTGTAGCTTGAGTGTGGATAGCTTAGACTAGTCTGCTCGGTCTTTTTTACCGGAGCAATATCAAGTGGAAACACCATATCTTCCGTGATTTCTATGACTTTTGATGGCAGCGAAGAAGGTTGATGTTCAAGGGTTAATGCTGAGCGTTTGTGTTGTAATTAACAAGGGTATCTCTGGGGTAATCTATATAACATTGAAAGAGAGGGAAACAAAATTCGCCGCACTCCTTATCTGTCACTTCTACATGACAGAACACTCGGAATGGACGTACTCAGGTCCGTAGTCCTCGATACCCCGCTCGATTTCATTGGCCCGTTGCTTCTCTTTGGCCTCCTTGGGAAAGTATTTTCTCATATACCTTTCCAACTGAATATCAAGATTATCTAAAATCATTGTTAGAAGAAATAGCTCGGATGCAACATATTGTTGTATTCGCATGAGAACTACGTGACACCTACCTGCAGAGGCTTTCATGACTGTATCAGCCCTGCATAAGGGGCAATGCTTCTCATTTCGGCGCTGAATTTTGACAATGCATCGAATACAGAAGACATGTTGACAAGCCAATCGAACCGGACGATAGGCGATAGCGAAGCAAATTGGGCACAAATAGTCACTGATTTGTGGCACAACGGAAACCAAATCGGTGGACATCTGGGCACAAATATCTTTGGCCACGGAGCCGGCTAGCAACTTTTCGGAATGAACCTGCATGGGAAATGATTTCGAAACTCCTAGACAAGTCCGCTTGTCGAACTCTGGCTTCTTGTCAGTACCGGGTTTTTTGATCTGCTTGTCGACGCCTCATGACAAGCAACAGAGGCAGAGTTTGGATAATGTAAAGCTACTGACTCTTTAATATCTTGTAAATGGCCATCTGGTTGATTTCTTGAAACTGTAGGTTTTTAAGCAAAACAGCATTGAGACGCAAAAAGCGAACAAGGGCCTCGCGGCTCTCGGCGATCTTGAATGCCTTGGCTAAGTTCCGTTTTGTAATTTCCTCCTGAAACCACTGTAACTGCTTTGCAGCAGTCTGGCTGGTACGCGACCCATGGTCTTGTTCATTAGTGGAGAAAAAGACTTGGGCGTCAAGGTACAGTTCGAAGATGGCCCGCCACCTTGCAAGGTCGCTCTTAGAAAGCCGGCTTGGTTTTGTGAGGTGGGACACATCTTGACGCAGGGCAATAATTTCGGTTACCATGGCTTTTTCTTCCTCGGCCTGGAGGGCGTCGAGGTTATTCACATCGCTCTGGAGTATATCAAAAAACTCGCTGTCAAAGACAAGAGGTACCTCGATACGCTCATATAGCTCCACGGATACCGCCTGGTCCTGGGCAGACCATTTTGCCTCTAGAGCAGCAAGCGTTTCGTTGGAAGGAGGTGAAGGAACCCACGCGGTCTCACGGGATGAAGGTGCCCTAAGGATTTGCTCCTCTTCCCGATCTAGATCAATGTCTGCCTCCGAACTGGAGGATTGAAGGGCGGCGATCCGCTCGAGAAGTGAGCGTGATGCTGGTGTTAGCGATGCATCAATAGGATTGCCATCGCACATGTGAACCAGGACTGTTAACTTAGGCCTGAGCAGCTTGGAGTTGCCTGCGGCTGTAATGAAGTAAAGATTGGCGTCAGCCCAAGCCCGGCATGAACACACAATGTGGCCCGTTGAAAGGAAGAGAAGTTTACCATTTAGGCGGTATTTGGCGGCCAATGGTGAATCAGCAGCGGGATCCAGAAGCTGACGCAGAGTCTCAGGATCAAGTCCCAGATCATTCAGTTCGCGAGCAACGCGCTTCAGAACCTTTTTTAGTTGACCATATGGGACAGCGCGGTCAACCCAGTGAGGTGGGAAGTCTGCCCGGGAGTAACCAGAGATAAAAGTCAGCAAAATCTTTGCTATTACTGGATTGCATGATAGAGGTGACAAATTCTTTGTTTCGATGCGTCATCTTGTCTCTTCTAGACCGATATGATGAGACGAACGATAAGGTTGTGGCAGGTATGTGAATTTGATGAAGGCAGGGGTAGTGATATGAGAAGAAAGACACATACCTTCGCGCCTAAGCGTCTCCTTAAAATCATGGGCAAATTTCATGGCTTATTGACTCATCAGTGCAACACAAGACGGCTGAATTTTTGGGCAAGGGTTGCAGGCATGGCTTTCCACGTTAAGTAACTGAGCAGTTGTCTTATGGTATTGGGAAGGGGCTACAGAGGGAGAAGTGGCAAAGGGTCAGCGGCGATGTTTGCGCTATATAATTATCAAATAAGCACGTAACAAGTTCGATTTTTTTCCCCCTCTCATTTGGCTTGCTGCTAGCCAGGCAGGGACATGGGTTTACATAGGGTATGGTAAGTCACACATCTGTCCTAGTAAGTACATCGACCGAAACTGGCAAAGCCTGTAAATGTCCCTGAGGGGCGCACGCCTTAGCTCCTTCCTCTCCAGACATTGGTCGATTTGGGTGCAGTGCAGTGCAACGTGACGTGAAATGGCGAAAGGCAATGGGTACAGTGTAGGCTTACCCTCCATCCGCTATTCAGTTAAGCGAATCAATCTAGTTACTACGAGTATACAGGGTTAAGTATAAGATAATAGTAATAATAATAATACTATAGTAAATTAATTTATAATCTTATATTAATAGTTAATATCTAGCTAGATACTATACTTACTATATATTAAATTATAAATAATTACTATATTAATTAATAAATTTACTTATAATCTTTAGCTATAGTATTATTAACTAATACTAATAATAAGAATAATATTAAGATAAAATAAAATAAAAGCTTTAAAGTAATTTTATAATAAGTTATTAAAAATAAATAAATAATTTAAAAAGATAAAATTTATTTAAATATTAAAAAAATTATTATATTATACTTATTAAGTTGCTATATATAATATATAATATAGTTAATATTAATATATAAAGTAAATATTAGTTTTAGGTTTTTATTTTAATAAACTTAAAAATTATTTTACTTAAAATATATCCTTTATTATTATTTAAATTAACTTTTATTAAAAACTCTAAAATAATAATATATATTTATATAATAAAAGTATAAAAGTTAAAAGAAAATTTACTTATATATTTTAATAAATAAAGTATATTATCTAAAAAAAATGGGAATTGATAGGGACGCATCACGAATTGATAGGGACGCATCATCCTTAGGGACGCATCACATTCTAAGGTTGTGATTGGCTCAAAATTTTATTGTTAGTGCATCCGAATTCTGCCATCATCTAATGAAGTATCTTTCTTATCTTCTTAGCCCATCCCTTCATAACTACGAAAGCGCATTAGACATATTCAATTTATTCTCCTTTACAACGTCAAGATGTCTACCTCTACAAGTCAATCAAGGCCCCAATCGCGTCGCCGACCCAGCAGCTCTAGTATATACAATCAATTGCCTTCTCCCAAGCGCCAACGCCGTGCTATCTCAGTTAGTAGTGATGCCACTATCAGTCAATTCTATGGGGCTGGCGATCGTGAGGGTCAACCTGACCTAATCTCTGAGATTCCACCTGAACAATTACAGCAAGATTCCGACACAAGCTACAACCCCCAGGGAGATGAATTATATCTTCTATGTTCCTTTCCAAAGGGGACAATACGTATGCAGCGTACAATTTTACCTGAACGTCAACCAAAAGAAAGCCAATTAGTATTACAACCTGAAAATCAACCCTTACAACCCACTTCAGATCAGTTCTCTACTGTTCTAAGCCTCATTCAAGAGGTTGTTGGGACAAACCGACGTCTTACGCGTGCTCTCCTCCAACAATGTGAACGCGTTCGTCGATATCGTGAGGCTTGGGGCTACTCACCACACCCTTCAGACATATCCTCAATCGGCGAGTCTCCTCCTCCTCCACCTTATTCACCTCCCCGACAAAGCCCAGAAGTGATAGCGATACCATCTTCTCCAAGTACTTTATTCCTTACTACAAGCGAAAGGTCGAAATCACCTACCCCCGAAACTATTCCAAACCCACCGATCCCTGGCGAACCAGAAGCAACAATTGAAACCCTCCTCGACCGAGTTAATAAATTTGCAAAAGAGCATGGATTTGGGATTGCAAAGTATAATAGATGCTATCGTAAAGGACGTATAATTCGCTATATACTTCGTTGCGATCGATTTGGGCTACCAAAGCGAGGTAGAGGTGCTAGCATCCGAGCCCGCGCATCTCGGAAGTGTGATTGCCAATGGCAAATTATTGCTGAAGCAATAGAGGAGGGGAAATGGCTTTTACGTCAGCATTCCAACCCAATACACAGCCAGCATAATCATATCCCTAGCTTAGCATCATCTGCACACCCAGCCTATAGGAGGTTGACTGAGCCTATTAAGGATGCAGTTAAGACTACTAGTCGGCGGGTTGGTATTCGGGCACGCGACGTAGGTGCTATTATTCAGGAGCAGTTTCCTGAATCTGTTTTCACCCAGCGGGATATCTATAATGCTAGAGCCCGAATCAATCGCGAAAAGCTTAATAGGTATACACCAACTGCAGCTCTAATCAAGCTTTTTGATGAGCGGGAGATCCCTTATATTGTGAAGTAGGCGGATGATGAGCCGAATCGGCTTGTTGGGCTTGTCTGGACGTTTCCATACTCTCTCCGGATGTGGAAGCGGTTCCCCGAGGTTATCAGCTTTAACAACACCTATAACACCAATCGCTTCAAGCTTCCACTCTTCCAAGCTACAGGGCAAACATGTCTTGGATCGGTATTCAATGCAGCATTTGGTCTCATCGATAATGAGAGACTAGAGGGGTTCTAGTTCTTATCGCAGAGTATCTTACAACTCATTAATCAGAACTCTATTCGCCAACCAGATGTTATTATCACCGACTACGACAGACAGATGAAGGCAGCTCTTAACGAATACTTTCCGAATGTGCAACAACAGCTTTGTATTCACCATATCAACTCAAACGTTATGCTTAAAGCCAAGCAGAAGTGGCTTCAGAGCTATTCTAGTAGTAGTGGGTCTGAAGAAGACGATCTAGCTCCACAACCAGTTACCGAACTTAGCGATGAGGACCATGCCTATATCCATACTTCAGTAGATAGGGCTACGCCACATAGCTACCGGGGGGTTCTTATAATGTGGAAGTTGGTTCTATTTGCTGAGACAGAGGATGCCTTTAGGAAAGCATGGGCAAACCTTTGCAAAGAGTTTAAGGACCAACGGCCTATTCTGAACTACCTGCATGGAATATATCTACCACTAAGGGAGCAGTGGGCACGTTATTCTATTCGCCAGTACCGAAACTTCGGCATCCGTGTAACCTCAGGGACGGAATCAAGCAACAACAACATCAAGGGCTATCTTCTTAATGGACTTAGCCACCTATATCACTTAGTTAATGTGATGCAGGATATGCTTAAGGATCAAGAGGTTCGCTTCAAGCAAGCTTGTGCACAGGATGAGATCCTCACAAGCCGTGAGTTTATAGGGAACAGATCTGAGTACCTTGGGGAGCTTCGAACAATACTCTCATCGCAGTGTCTTGGTTTGATTACGAAGCAATACCGTCTGGCAAAGAAGGCTCTACCAACAGGTAGAAATCCATTTCCAGCGCCTCTTAGAGACTGCACAGAGGACTGTACTGTCTCTATAGAGTATGGTATCCCATGCTGCCATAAGATCTACTCTAAACTTGTAGATGGGGTACAGTTTATGAAGGATGAGGTTCACCCACGATGGCGGCTGCGGGAGTCTTCTTCCCAGGATCCATATCGACGGATCCTTGATCCGAAGATTGCAGGAAACCTCCGTGGCAGACCTAAGAACTCAATGCAGCCAGTCCCATCATCCCTATCATTAAGGGATAGCACCCAATCAAGCAGCCAGCTAGCTAGACAATCACACAGCCAACTACAAAGTCAACAACCTAGCCAATTAGCAGCAGGGCGCAAGCGTGGCAGACCACCAGGAAGCCGTAATAGGACCACCTTAGCAAGGCTTACACAAGAGACAGCCAGTAGCCAGGCGCCAACCTCTTCCCAGCGGCAGACACGAAGCCAAGTAAGTACTCTTAGTACTGGCCGATCAACTGGCCTTCGTTCGAATGGAAGAAGATTACAGGCAAGCATCCGTAGGACGAGGAGTCAATGGGAACTACTTAGTAGTAGTGATGAGAGTCTCAAACGTTGAGGGTAGGGGGGGCATTCTTTATTATTATATAAGAGGAAATAGAAGTAGAAATCAATTGAGATTTATAAAAGCCGTTTCAGTTTAGTTTGATAAAACCCAATTCCTCCTTAGAAGGGAAGAAAAAGACCTACCATTTGAGATTTGCAAAAGCGGTCGTTTAGATGGTTTTGCAAATCTCAAATGGGAGGAATAGCCAAGAAACGTAGGCTAGTAGGGCGGGCCGGCTTTATGTCTATGAAACGGAGGCAGGCCTCTTATGGCTGTGAAAAGGTGGGGCGTTAGCAACGCTGGCCTCACCGCCTTCGCCGACTTGTACCTGTGGGTCACCAAAATTTCTAGCCAATCACAACCTTAGAATGTGATGCGTCCCTAAGGATGATGCGTCCCTATCAATTCGTGATGCGTCCCTATCAATTCCCTAAAAGAATTAATATTAAGGAGTTATTTTAATATTATATAGTATAATTATTAATATAATTAGATTATAAAGTAATTTTAATTAGGTTATTTAGTATTTTTAAAACCTAAGCTAGTAGTAAGTAAGTTAAAAATATAGGTAGTAATAGTATATAAAGCTTAATATTTAGTTATAAAACTATATAATTAAAGTTATATAGTATAAAGCTAAATACTTTAAAGCTTACTTAAATATTTACTTTTATTATTATAATATTATATACTTTATAAAAGGCTAGAAAGAAGTTTTTCTTTATAATATATATAATATATATTTATATTAGACTTTTAATTTCTTTATTATATACTTATTTTAAAGGACTAAAATACTTAATATTAAGAAGCTAAAGTTTATATAATAAGTAAGTATATAAAATATAATAATCTTATACTTTTTATAATATAGTTTAAAATTAATAAAATAATAGTTTTTATAATTATTAAAGATAAGGAAATAATAAATACTTTTTATATAACTTTTTATATAAAAATTAAATACTTTATCTATTTTAAGCTTTTTTTATTTATTATTTAACTATTTTCTATAAGTATAATTACCTAATTAGATAAGAAAAGGTTATTATATATCTAGGAGTTAAGGTAGACTTTACTTATAAAGATAATATATAGTAAGATAGTATAGCTATATAACTTAATACCTTAGATTATTATAACTTATTTTTAATTCCTTTATTAAGCTATTTTTAGCTTACTATATTAGTTTAAGGTTATAATAACTATTTTAAAAAAGATTCTATTTATTATAAATCTAGTCTTATTAAAGTTATAGATATTATTATTATATATTCTATATTTTATAATTATATTCTATATAAAGGAAAACTATATATAATACGCGTTTAGATCTTTATAAAAGACTTTTTAATAATTAATTCTTTAATTAAAACGCGTTTAGAGTTTAGGTTATTATTATATAAAGTTTAAAACTTAGTTTATTCCGATATATTATATATTATAATTATAAAAAAGCTAATTAGCTATTTCTTAAATACTACTTAATTATAATAGAAATAATTATATATCTAGATTAATAATATATTATATAATACTTTCTTCTTTATATAAGGTTAAATTTTTTTAAAATAGTTAGATATACTATTTTATAGTTTATCTATAATATTATTATTAAAAAGTTATTTAAGATACTTTATAGATAGATATAGCCTTTCATATGCTTAATTTTAGGTTAGATTAAAGCATATTTAGTATAAGAACTAGACTACTTTTATTTACTTTTTATACTATAGTTATTAGTAAAAAAAATAGAAAAAAAGATTAGAATTATAAAAATGTTAAAAAAGTAATCTATTTACTTATATAACTTGTTTACTTATAAACTATTATAGTTTTATAAAATAGTTAGTAGGGGTATATAATATTCTACGTACTAGCTATATCTATATAAGAGATACCCTCGATAGTATTATTATTAATAGGTTTAGTTAATAAAAAAACTAACTATTTATACTTATATTTATCGATTTATTATTATTTATTACCTTATAACTATTTATTTAACTTTTATATTATTCTATTAATATCTCTATTTTTATTACGGTTCCGACCTTTGCTTATTATAACTACGTACTAGTAGGAAGAATTATAATAAGTAGTAGTATAACTTAATCTCGATTAATTTTTTCTTTCGATTTGACTACGATATATCGCGGAGAATCTCGAAGGAAATACCTTATAAGTCTACTTATTTAAAATTATAACCTATACCTTAATATAGCTAACATAGACTTATATAATAAGTTACGTAAATAACCTAAGGTTAAATAATAGTTATTAAGAGATAGTAAGACGTCTCTTATGATATTAGGAGATATATCTTAATAATCTTAAAACAACGAGGATATCAAAGCTTTTTTAAATATATATAAGCGTTATAGCGTTTATTATATAGAATACTAATATTAACCGAATCGACGTTAGATATAACGATAAAGCCTAGACTTAAGCAATATAACTCGAAGATAGCTAGAGGTTAGAGAACTATGATTATAATAAGGTAGTAAATAGTATTACTAAGGTAATTATTTATACTAAAGAACTTCTAAACTTTTAAAGATAATTCGTAGAACTAAGCTTAGAAAAGTTAGATATCGTAAAGAATAAGTAACTTATAAGAAATAATAAAAATACTAAACTAGTATTAATTATACTATTAACATAGCTTTAATAATAAAAGTAGTAACCTCCTAAGGTACTACTTAAGTATAGTTAGTATAAAAGGATTTATAAAAACCTTTAAAAGTCGTAATTAGCAATATTAAATATAATTATAAGCTAACCTTAATAAACTTTTTAATAAGCAAGACTATTAAATTAATAATAATATACGAAACCGTTATAAGCTAAGATTATTTTTTAAAAATAGAAATATAAGTTATAAGAACCTTATTAAAAGGAACGTAATTTATAATAAACTAGACGTAAAACTTATAATAGCAATATATACCCCCTAGCTTAGGAAGATATCTCCCTCCTTAGGGGTAGATACTATACCTAATAGTAATAGGATTTCTAGCCTTCTAGACTTTACTACCTTTTTAATAGTAATAATAGTTTAAAGTAATATTACTAAATACGTTTATAAGACTATTAAGCATAGTATTGCTAAGATCGGAACTACTAAACCTAAGGAGGAGATTTATAGCTATAACGAACGTTTAATAGTAATATAGAGTTTTCTAACTAGACGCTGACTATAAGTTTAGTAGAAAACCTATATTCTACGATTAAGAGATATTATGCTATTAAGATATAGACTTATAGCTTTTATTAATTAAGGCTAAGATTATTAACCTTTATGCTTAGGACGAAGTCTTCCGAAAATAGCAAAGCCTATTTAGAAGCAAAGTATTTAGCTAGTAAGAATATTACCTTAGGTTTATAAAAAGGAACTAGTATAAAGCCTAAGGATAATATAGTTTATAAAGAAGACTAAAAGCTTGCTTTAAGCTAACTTAAATAGAAGTAATCTAGTAGGTAGTATTTAATAAGTTTATTATAAAAAAGATTAGTAGTAATAAGGATATCTAATTATTTACTTAAGACTATTTTAAATATAGTAAAGTATAGTTAGGTTTATTAACGTTTTAATAGTAATTACTTATAATATTTTATAACGCCTTAGACTTATCCTTATAATAATTCCTTTATAAGCTAATACTAAATAATACTATTAAAAACAATCTTAGACTTATTAAGGAAAAACGTATAATTATCCGAAAGTATTTATAAAACTTAATTAAAGTCTTTTATATAACTACTATAGATAGCAAGGATAACGCTTTATAAGGAGGAATATACCTAGCTTAAAATAATAAGAACTAAGAAAAATATAATTTTTACTAACTATAATATAACTAGTCTTAATAGTAATAAAAGAAAATATAACCTAACTAGAAGTAATAAAACTAGAAAGACTAAAAACCTTAGAACGCGTAGTAGAATTTCTTAAGCATAAGGCGATTCGCCTAGTATAACTATCTAAGATAACTACCTAATAACGCTAAGTTATATAAGAAGATAAATCAAATAAAGATATAATTAACTACTTTATTAATTATAAGTATATCTTCGAAAACGTTATAAAAGTCTTAGTAATATAACTAAAAGAAGAAGAAGCTATTTATACCGGCTAAGCTAACAATATTACTTTCTACGCTTATAAGGCGTTAACTCCTAAGGCGGAGATCCCTCCCTTATCTCCTTAAATATAAAAGGAAGTAATAATAATTATAATAAAGCTTTAGATAAAGCTACCTAGCGACTTCGTCGGAGTAGTTATAAAAAACTATAAAAATAGAGACTTACTAAAACTAGTACTAAGCTAAATTATTAATACTTAGACGAGACTGTCTAAACGCGGCATGCTTTTAAAAAGAATATATCTACGACTTTATATTAAAGCTAATAATAATAGTAAACTAGACGAAGTATATATCGATATAAAAGCCTTAATAATACTTACTAAGAAGGCTTAGGTTATACGGTTTACTTATAAATTATCTTTTTAAATAATTAAGCTAAGGAAAATAAATATAATAGATTCTACTTTCTAAGTTATAAAAGAAGTAACTTTCGACTTTTATATCCTTAATAAAATAAGCAAAATAAATATAAATATATACGTTATTATTATAGTAAGGGTTATTAATATGCTTAAAGCAAACCTATTATTTAATACCCCTTTTTATAAAAAATATAGTCTTATTATAAACTTTAATAAATTAGTTATTAAATTCCAATTAGTATTTAATATAAAAGTATTTATTAAATATCGATAATAAATACTACCTACCTAGCATATAGAAAACGCTTATATTATAATAATTTTATAAAAAAGCTAAGCCTTTATACTAAGATAATATATCCTTCTACTAAGGGATAATAATAATAAAGACAAGACTTAGTATTTCTACTTAATATATAAGGTAGTAATCTATAATATAGTAGATTTCGTAACCTTAATATTATTTCTTATCTATAATAAAAGAAACTTAGAATTATAAATTCCGAAAAGCTACTATATTAATTACTTTATAAAGCAAGTACTAAGGGATATTAATATCTTACTTAGCAACTTTAAACCTAATAATAATAAGGTTAATATAACTTTTAATATAACTAATAAGAAGGATATTTTAAAAGGAAACCTTAAACTATAAGTAGAAGAGATACTAAACTATAATATTTCTAAACTAGATAATATATTAATAATTCTTAATAAGCATAACGTTAAGATATATAACCTTAATACGGAATTTATAAAATAACTATAGAAAATCTTTAATAAATATATTTATTATAATAAAGGTATTATACTACTCCCCGACGAGGAATATATATAAATTAACCTTATTAATAGATAGTAGAACTAAAAAACTAATATAAAAATATATCTACTTAGTCTTAAAAACCTTACGGTTTTAAACGAAACTTATAAGTAACTTTATACTAAAGGAAAGATAGATTAGGTAGATAGTAAGCTAATTCTAATTACTTATCCTTTCTTTATAATATAGAAAGAAAAGGAGATAGTAAAAAAACCTAAAGTAGTTATAGACTTATGCTTACTTAACTAAATAATAGTTCTAAACGTTTATCCTTTATTAGACTAAGAGGATATTATAAACGCGATCTATAGTAAAAAGAAAATAACCTTCTTTAACGCTACTAAGTTTTTTTACTAATTACCAATCTATTTAAAATATTATAATAAGATAGTAATAATAAGCCTTTATAATATTAAGATTTTAAATATAATACTTATAAGATTTAAGAACTTACTAATATATACTAAATAGTTTATAAATTATATATTTTAAAATTATAAATACTTTATTTAAGTATATATTAATAATATTTATAATTTTTAATAATACTAACGAAAGCTACCTTAAATATATTAAAAAAGTCTTTAATATTATTAATAATAATAGACTTAATATAATAGTAAAGAAATTATTTATAAGCTTCTTTTTAGTAAAATTACTTAGCTATATTATAGATAAGTAAGGGATATATAGAATAGACGATTAAATCGCTATATTTAAAAACCTTAGCTTTCCTAAGAATCTTAATAACCTTAAAAGATACCTTAGAATAGCTAGATAGCTTTAAAAAGATATTTTATAATATAACGTAATTATAATACCTTTTAATAAAAGAAAAACTAAGCTTACTACGATTTTATATAAAAAAGACTAACTATTAATAAGCTTTAATAAAATAGTAAGAACGAAAAGGTTTTAATATATAATATTTAAACTAATATTAGAAGAAATAAAAATATAAAAAACGTTATAAAAGAATTTATATAACTAAGTTATAAGATTTTACTATAATCTAGAGAAACCCTTATTTTTTAAGATCGATACTTATAAGGGAGGTTTTAGACTTATAATATTTTAGATAGATATTACCTAAGATAGCATAAGAATTCTTAGAAAAGATATCTTATAAAAGTATATTTAATTAATATTATTCTTTTTAAAAGTAATATCCTTTATAAAAAAGTAATACTTTATAACTAAGGCGAAGGTTATTATAATAGTATAAGTAGTTAGGAAACTTAAGAAACTAATATAATTAAATAAAAACTTAGTATAGATTTTTATAAACTATATAGCTATAAAAGGAATTCTTACTTATATATTATTAAAAATAATAGATCTTAATAAAGTAAACCTTTAGTTAGCTAGTATTACTAACTACCTTTCTTAGTTTAACTTTAATATTACTTATATCTTAAAGAAACTTAATATTATACTTAACGCTTTTTTATACTTACTATTATTAATATTATTAAGTAAAGCAAACCTATTTGAGGAAAGTAATATACTTATAAATATTTATAATAATAAGAATATTATAATATTTAACTTAGAAGAAGAAGAATAGCTAAGAAAACTAAGCGGTTTTATAATTAAGATAAGCGAAAACTTTACTAAAACTATTATTAAAAATTATAAAACCGATCTAAAATATAGAAAACTTATCTAATAACTTACGAAATAATAAGAAAGTAGTAATAAGTAGTAGTTATTAAAGAAAGCTAACGATAAGGAGAACTACGCCTAAGACGAAAGGTATATACCGATTTATTACTAAATCTCCTTATAATAGTTAATAAAAGTAAGCTTTCTATTCTACTTAGTATATAATAAAACGAAAAGGCTATATATCTTATATAAAGCCGTTATAAAAGTCTTTAGCTTTACTTATAATAAAAAATACTACTTTAGTATAGACTATATACTAGCTAAGCTAGCTAGTTTCTAAATACGGAATAAATAATTAGTTATAAAGCAATATATTACTTACTATTTAAAGTATAAAGAAAACTAAATTAACTATTAAAAACTACTAAGTAGCTTATAACTAATTTTAGTTATAAAAATCCTTTTTAATATTATAACTATTAACTTTATTACTAATTTACTTAAGGTAGAAGCGTAAGGAAGTCTATAAATACTACCTAAATTTAAATAGTTTAATATACTTACGTTTATAATAAATAAATTCTTAAAGAAAGTTATACTCTTACTAAGCTATACTATATATAAAGCTAAGGAATAAGTAATAGTCTTTATAAAGGCTTTCTAACTAGCTAACTAGGGACTTTTATAACGAATTATTAATAATAAAGACCTTAAGTTTATCTTAGCTATCTAGACTACGATATTCTATACTTTTAAAATAAAACTATTTTTACCTATAGCTTACTACTTATAGACTAATAGCTAGAGTAAGAAAATAAACTAAATAGTAGAAATTACTATCTAATTCTAGCTTTTAAAATACCTAGATATCTTATAGCTAGAGATTCTCTTAGTATTATAATATAACTTTAATAACTTATATATCGTAATAATTAGGAAATCCCTTAACAAGGTTATATATAGATTTAAGCTTTAAAATATTTTAGATATAATTATAAAAAAATATACTTTAACTAAGTCTATTAATATTATATAGAAGATCTACTAAGACAAGGTAATAGCCTTAATCGATATAGTAAACTTAATAAGAAAAAAACGCTATAATAAAAGCTATATAGATATTAGATTCTTTATTAATAATAAGGTCTAGATAAGATTAAGGAAAGGCTTTTACTTACCTAGCTAACGTTATAATAAATAGATATTATACTATATAAGCCTTTTTTAAATCGTTTAAATAGTAAGCTTAATAATATATAAAGTTAACCTCCTAGCTTATTAGTAAATTTTCCTAATCTTATTAGTAATATAGCTATATAAGCTAGCTTAAGAAGATAACCTATTTAACTATAAATAATAATTATTATAACCTATTAAGGTTAATAATAGTAAAGAATAAGAAATTAACTATATTATAAGCTATAGAATTAACTAAAAGAAATATAAACTAAAGGTTAAATATCTTATTTATTAGAAAGGATTTACTATAAGGTTTAATACTTAGAAGCTTTATAAATTACTTAAGACTAATATAGTAAAGCTTATTAATAAGTATAAAGTAAGATATCTTATTAACGCGGAGGTTATACTAACCTATTACTTTTAGTAACGATAATAATAAAATAACTAGAATAATATTATTATTTTATAATAAAATAGCTAATTCTTAACAAAGTAATATTAGTAAGATTATTCCTTTTATTAATATAATAGAATTTTATATAAAATACTTATTTTTTCCTTTTATAAGTAATTACTTTATAAATAGTAAAAAACTTTACCTTTTTATATTTACTATTACTATTATAAAAGTAAACTTTTCCTATTATATAAATCTTACTTCTACTTATATAATAGAAAAATTAATAATTCTCTTACTTTATAATATATTATAAACTTTTTTATTCTTATTAAGACTTCTAACTTATTATTATTATATATCTTAATAGTAAATTCTAATATTAAGAACGCGAAGATATCATTTTAATATACTTATTAGATTATTAATAAGATTACTAAAACCCTTCTTAGCTTTATTAAAACTATTAATAATAAATAAAGCGATAATAAGGCTTAGATTAGTAATAAGTTTATTAATAATACCTTTAGTCTTAATAATAGGAAACTTAATATTACTAATAAGAATAATCTTATTATTAATAACGCTATTATTAGAAATACTACTAATTAGTAAGATATTTATATAACCGATATAAAAAAACTTAAAAAAACTAGTAAAGCTTTTAAAACTAAAAAACCCTCGAAGTCTTTACTAAACTTACTAAGGAGGCTAAAGAAAATAAGCCTAAGAAGACTATTAAAAGCAAAAGTAAGGCTAAGGCTAAGAAAGCTAACCTTAAGCTAGTCGAGAAATTTAATACTAATAAAGAAACTAACGCTTTAAACGTTAAGGTTTAGACGACTATTAAAAAGAATAAGACTATTAATACTAAGAAGTCTAGTACTTTTAAGAAAAAGAAGTATATTATTATTAAAGTTAATAATACTTAGGTTTAAGATATTAAAAAGCATACTTAGGATGCTTTTACTTTCTACCTAGATAATATATTTTTTAAAAAGATTAAAGCTTATCTTGATAACTTTATAAGCCTAGCTACTTTTTTTTTAAACCTATTTATTTATTATGTTTAAAATACTTATAAATACGCTTAACGTACATGATAAGCGAGTGAGACAGACAAGCGAGTGAGACAGTAAACCAGACCTTCGCGACAATAATATCGAAATCTATAACAAGAAATCTTAGATTGATTAATACTACTCGGATTCCTGTTCTTCGGATGTTTCCTCAATAAATTGACATGTTCTCGCGTTGTGGCCTGTATTCCCGCATACGCCACACCGACGATGAGTCGTCTCAGACCTCACTTTGCGACCACTACTCCGTCGCGTTTCCTCTTGTAGTTGCGTGTCTGCCTCTCTTTGCGACTGTATATCCTCTCCAGTAGATATAGTAAGACTTCCTCCTTTCTGTAGACGTGTTTTCTTAGCCCTTCGACGCCGACTTAATATTGCATTCTCCTCTCGAAGGATTTGAACCTCTGACTCTAGTAATGCTACCCGATGCCCTAGTCCTTCTGTCCCTCTGGCTAGCTTACTCACAGCACTATAAATTGATGCTGGAGAGCTGCTTCGGTGGCGTGAGATTCGACTCTTAATAAAAGTAGACTGTGATCTTGCTTCGCTTGGGTTGCTCGGCGTCCTAGAGATCCAAGGGTCTGGTGTCTGAGGGACCCCCTCCTCAGGCGTTGGCGTTCGGAACTTTACATCCAGCTTTGAGAGAACACTTTCTGCATTCAAAGGGACAAGTCCAGCTCCTCGGAAACCTCCCTGGATATTTTTCCTCGTAAAAGACTGCTTAAAAGCTTCGTGAAATGCTGCAAAGAAATCTTCCTTCGAGATATGGGTTATGCCTCGCCGCATCTTATTCTCAATTTGCCGACCGTAGGCATTCTTTAACGGCTGAAAACAACCAACATCTAAGGGTTGAAGTAGATGAGACGAGTGAGCCGGCATGCACAGTGTAATAATGTTGTTTTCTTGACAAAAGAGCTCGAAGGCTGCGGAGTGGTGACTTTCATGACCATCAACAACGAGGAGGCGATATTTCCCAGACGTACGTGGTTTTGTATAAATGTCGAAGTGTCTGATCCAGTCAATACCTCTCTCGTTTGTTGTCCATCCATTTTCAGACGTTGCAATAGCCCAATCGCCCGGAAGAGAGGTTTCTGTATACCAGCTTGAGAGGTGATACTGGCCTGCAACGATGATGTATGGCGGGATGCTCTCCCCTTGGGAATTAATAGCCTGGATAACTGTAACCCATTCCCTATTGCCAGGCTGTGTCATCTTCGTATTTGAACGCCTTTCAGCACTTGTAATAACCATTCCAGAAGCAATAACGCCCATCATAAAGCCGGTCTCATCAAAGTTGTAGATATCAGCATCAGCAATACCATACTTCGCAATTGTATTCTTCACAAGCGAAAACCAGCCACGAATCACCTCTGGATCTTCGTATTGAGCTCTCTTATAGTCATACTTGCGAAAGAAACGCGTCCTAAGCTGTGGTTGTCGCTTGACGAAATTAGAAGCCTAGCGCTTCCCAACTGGAGGCGCGTCGCGCTCTGCGAGAAGTCGATTGGCCATTTCTTCCACACCACTCAGCCGGGGAGGAAATGATCGCGCATCTAGGTCGAGAATATACTCAACTATTGTCTTCTCTTCTAAATCTGATAAATTCCGTGAATTAGGCATGCTGTCGCGTCGTGAGACTATTCCCTTTAGTCGCCGGCTTAATGTTGCGTGACTGACTGTATAGAGTGCACCTGCGGCCCGAGCACTAAGTTTTGGGTCATTTCTCATTGCTTGAAGGGCAATTTGTAACCTTCTTTCAATACTAGCTGATTCCATGATTTATTGTAGAGGAAAAGGTGCCGGTCGCGTCAAGGTGCGACGGTCGCGGTTTACTGTCTCACTCGCTTGTCTGTCTCACTCGCTTATCATGTACGTTATACTATATATAATAATAATATCTTATATATAAAATACCTCCTATCTTATACTTAAGTCTTTATAATAGTCTTTTATATTAATAATAGCTAAGTTAATAATACTATTATAAGCTACCTTATCGCGGTTTACTATACTAACCTTTTATTAATCCCCTTATTTATAAATATTAGCTATATAACTATTATTAACATAACTACTTATAAATAGCTTAAGAATATAAAGAAGGTATTCTAAGCTTTCGAAAGTAATATTTATAATATAAATAATAATATTATTAAAAATATAAAGGAAATCGTTAATAGTATTGCTAAAGAAGTTATATTATGCCTTAATAGTATTAAGGAGAAAGTAAAATCTTCTACTAATAGTAAGAAGATTAATAAATGCTTCGAAGCGATCGAAGTAATAGCTATTATTAAAAAGATAATCGCTAAGGAGGTTAACTATGCTATCGCTACTAAAGATAATAAACTTACTATCCTCCGCGCTAAGCTTATAAAACTTTATAAAGTAGTTGCTAAGCTTTAGAAAGGCGATAAACGCGTCGCTACTAAGAATATCGTAAGCCTAGCTAAGCAAAGCCGCTTTACCTTTATACTAGGATATAACTAGGATAAGATCTTATTATTAAGGTTATTATTTTTCGCGATAGGTAAGTAATAAAAGGAGGAAATTTATATAATTAATTTTTATTTTACTATCGATCGGGACGATCGTTTTTTTTTAAGAAAGGTACTTATTATAGTTTTATAAAATAGTTAGCAAAGGTATATAATATTTTACGTACTAGCTATACCTATATAAGGGATACCTTCGATAGTATTATTATTAATAGGTTTAGTTAATAGAAGAACTAACTACTTATACCTATATTTATCGATTTATCGTTATTTATTACTTTATAACCGTTTATTTAACTTTCGTATTATTCTATTAATATCTCTATTCTTATCACGGTTCCGACCTCTGCTTGTTATAGCTACGTGCTAGCAGGAAGAACTATAACATAGACTATATTATAAGTAAAAATAGCTTATAAATTTTATTTTAATATAAGTATAAAATATTGATTATAAAAGTAAATAGTTTAATATATTAATATATATAGTATTATAAATATATATTTAATATTATATTAGTACTTAGAAACAGGAGGCACTTAGTAATATAAGGTAGGGTCCTATTATAAATCTCTTCTTAGTCTGAGGCAACATGCTAGCTTTTGGCTGTTGATTTTGCCCGCCATCCTTGATCTGGTCTCGCTCATGTCGAAATAAAATCGACCGCCTTCCTCACGACTACCCCACAATACGTCAATCGCGGCAGCCCCAACATAATGCTAACACCCTTCGTATGTTTACGCTTTTCATCAGCCCTATTTTAGCACCTTATTTGCAGCCATTGCCTCTCGACAGTGATGGGGGCCCAGCAATCATCCGGCCGTAGTCACGACGAGACTGCCTCCCAGCCAGCAAAAACATGCTACTACGAACTGCTGGCGGTTGAGCGCGATGCCACCGATGAGGAGTAAGCGATTCTTCAACCCACGATCCATGCTTGTGGGACTTTTCCTCAGCTAACCCCTGTCTTTTCTTTTCCTCAAAAGAATCAAGAAGGCATACCGAAAGCGCGCCCTTGAACTTCACCCAGATCGAAATCTTGCAGACGTCGAAAATGCTACTCGCCGCTTCGCCGATGTCCAAGCCGCATACGAAGTTTTGTCTGATCCTCAGGAAAGGTCGTGGTACGATTCACATCGTGAAGCCATCTTGCGCGGCGCCGATCCCGAAGAGATCAATGGCAGCAGCCCTGAGTTCAACAATATCAAGCTTACGTCTACCGAAGACATATTGTCCTTAATACGACGATTCAATTCTACAGTGCCATTTACGGACGAATCATCGGGATTTTTCGGTATTGCGAAAGTAACCTTCGACCAACTTGCTGATGAAGAGCTTGCTGTTGGCGAGTATACCCCGGACGATATTCCTGACTATCCCACGTTTGGTACCGCAGCGGACAAGTATGAGACTGTCGCTCGACCCTTCTACAGCACTTGGGCGAGTTTTTCAACCCGGAAGACGTTTGCATGGAAGGACAAGTACCGACTTTCTGACGCCCCAGACCGCCGTGTCAGGCGCTTGATGGAAAAGGAAAATAAGAAGCTGCGCGATGAGGCTATTCGAGAGTTCAATGATGCTGTGAGATTTCTTGTTACCTTTGTCCGCAAGCGCGATCCTCGCTATCTCCCCAACACCCAAACAGCCGCGGAACGTCAGGAGTCTTTGAGGACTGCTGCCGCTGCGCAAGCGGCCCGCTCTCGGGCAGCAAATCTGGAGAAGCTCTCTGAAGCCGCTGTTCCTGAGTGGGCTCAAGCGCGCAATGATGGTGAGGCAGGTGGACACTTTTCAGAGAGCGAAGGAGAGTCCGAAATTGAAATCCTCGAGTGCGTGGTTTGCAGCAAGACTTTCAAGAGCGAAAAGTCATTTGAAGCACATGAGCGGAGCAAGAAACACCTAAAAGCAGTCCAACAGCTGCGGCGCCAGATGAAAATCGAAGATGAAGACTTAAACCTTGGTCACACCACATCAGCACCCAAGGAATTCGCCATGGTAGACAGAGAGAATGGGAACTTCGAAGATGAGACAAGCGAAACATATGTTGTTGACCAAGCAATTGAATCGCCAGGTGCTCCACTGACAAGCGTCTCGGACTACGTATCCGATAGCTCCTCTGAACTTCTAGGTGATGATGAGTACGCCTCTCGAGCCGACGTCGAAAACAGACTTTTGACGGATGAAAGTTCGTTTACAAAGCCAAACCGAGAGGCTAGAGCGCAAGGTGACGTAACTACAATTCTCGCTGGCATTGAAGCAGTGTCACTTGAGAGTGAAGAAGACCATAAGCCACGGCCTAAAAAGGTTGGCAAAGCTAAAGCCAAACGTGAGAAGAAAGCAGCGCGCCAAGTAGCAGGAGAAGCCCAGACGGGCACGGTAGGTGGTTTCCCTCGAACCCTTTATGAGGCATACTAATGTGGGCTGTCAAGCATATTTGTGGTGTGTGTCAGGCATCATTCTCCTCTAAGACAAAGCTTTTTACACATATTCGGGACCTCGGTCATGCAACGCCGATACCAAAGCCCTCTAGAGGTAATAAGAAGAAGCGATAGATTATCCAAGCGTAAAGCAGTACTGTCATCTCTGCCGTTTATCAATTTCTGGCAGCGAACCAGTAAAGCAATGGCATTAACCGTGAATCCATCAATCCATAGCTGCCCAACAATGACCTCGGATGTTATCAACCTTCGTGCCAAACTGCCTTTAGGCCTGGGGTAGAGAAGAACTAAATCCATCAACGCCATAGACAATAATTAGTTCCCAACGCCTCTATAACCATTAGCCACTCCCTCCTTACCAGAGCTACTCCAGACTCCTAACCTGCGTGTCTCAAGGATTAAGAACCGTATCCCCATCATCGTCATCGCTGAGCGTTTCTACCTCGTCAATTGCGCTGTCCCTTTCGCCCCCACCGCCTCGAGCTATGGGATCATGGTCAGCAACGTGTATCACAGCCTTGCCTTGCACGTGCTTCACATTCCGTCGCCATTCGGTCCAATCATCTTCATCTTTGATCAGAAACCCGATGAGCATGCTGGGATCCAGTTCTCTAACATGCAGTCGTCGTAGTCGCCGCGTGTGAACGGAGGCAACATCTGCATCACTATATTTTGAAGGATCCTCGTGGAATGGAAGAGCTGGTCTTGTATGGTGAGGGTCTAGGTAGAACAAATAGGATCCTTGTGTTCCTATGAAATAATGTGACGCGGAGGGCCGGCCGCTGCGACAAGTGTTACTCGTAGCACACTGCAATCTATGGCGATGAGACTTACCCTGCGATACCAACAGACTGTGGCATCTGTAAAGCAGCTATAAGGGCATCCCAATAAACGGGAGTAATCTTATCAATCCCCAATCTTGTACCAACCAAGATAAGAGTTGGATGGAACTGAGTGCCATCAGGCTTGGCGACCCTCATAAAACTGTCCTCATATACGTCTGGGCCGTCGCCAGTGGAGTATACTCGGAAGGACTGGTCTTGCATATCGGCCAAAGCCCTTTCGAGATATTAGAAATTGTTCCTAGTCTGATGTCCTACCAGGAGTAGAGGGTATGAAAGGTCTGACTTACTGTATACATCGAGCAGTAGCAGAGGGGCCGAACCATTCACCAGGGTATTTCCCACAGGCAGATGACCCATGCTGAACGAATTGATGGATAGAGTATGGCGCCCTCGGATCATCCGAGAACAACGACAGAAGCTTACGCTCTTTCTCGGGCAATTTGCCTCGTCGCCAATCTGATCGTTGGTTAGCTAAGCACGGCATGGCCTTATGGCCAGCAACAAAAAAACAAGACAGATACAGAAGGGGACAAGAAAGAAAGCAAGAAAGAAGGAGCGAGACATACCCCGACCGAGATCAACGACAGCCATAGCATTTGCCAGGAGACTCTGACCAGAGCGGATCATGCAGCCCCATCCACTATCAGACGAGAAACCGTTTTGGTCAACCAGCTGGCTCTTGATCCGCATCGAAAAAGACAATGCCGAGGAAGCTCGAGGGTCGGTAGATTTCGCAATTGTTTGGAACTCGGACCGGTAAGTCATCCAGAACTTAGATTCGAAGTCGTCCAGAAAAGCGGAAGGCCATCCTCCATCTTGAATACAGTATTCGTCGACATAGGCTAGAGAAGATGAGAAGCTGCTGGACACAGAATCTGGCGGGGTTTCGGGGCCTTTAGTCTGGGGCACTGACGAGGCTTCTGTTGTCTCGCGCCGTGATTCTGTGATATCGGTGGGAGGCGGAGTCTGGCCACGCTTGTCCTTCGCCTCACTTGATTTAGCGTTCAACGTGTATGACCGTCCCAAGCACCAAACGGGGAGGTCAGTCTGGTAGTCGTTGATAGGTTCTGGGTCCCAGAATATCTGAACTATTCGACGGTATCGGCCTAGGTCTACAGCAGCCATCGCAGAATCCATTAAAATAAATATACAACGCCGCGGTGTAGATATTGAGATAACCGTGGCCTGAATGTAAGGGTCTCGTTCAGTCGTGAATGATGGCAAGGCTCGAGTCGTTTGAAGAAAGGTGAAAGGGAGATTGATGGCGTCCGCGAAATGCTACGCTACTGGATGCAGTTCGCCTACTGTTCTGTAGACGAGAAATATGGCAGCTCAGGACTTGGAGCCATAAAGAAATAGACCATATGAGCCGTCTAGGGCTTGCCAGTACGGTTCGATCGCTGTGAAGGCAGCTGAAGAATGCAGTTGGCAAAGGTGATGTGGTCACCTGCCTCAACTGGAAAGAGCAGCCTAGTGTAAGGCAGCCTTGACCGCAAGGTTGGCAACGGAACGCTAACTGCAACGAATGCCGTGGACGTCTATGCGCAAGCGTTGACAGGAGCTACACCTTAATATAAGCAAGAGGTGTTGTGAGTCAATTCACACTTGGAGGTGGGTGACTATAACATAAGTTGAAAGACGATAGAGCATCTTCAGTAACGAGTTCGATTCCTCAAGGCAAGCGATAACAAAGCCGTATGTCCCTGTGACGCACTGGCCAAGCTATAGCGGGGAATTTGGTCACGTTGGATGCAACTGGGCCAGGATCCTCTTCGATCGTCACCCGGTGGCTTCAGACCCACTTGCATCACCCTTATCGATTTATCGATAAGAGCATCCAAATGACCCCGCTTCGCTTGCAGGTCCAAGCTGCCTTACTAAGTAAATACATCAAGTGGGAATCTTAGATCCTGGTCTGTTAAGTTTTCTTCATATGTCAATTGCCTCAACTCCGAACAATTCGAGCCTCAGCCTTTTTGTGTCTCTGATACAGTTGATTCAATCCAGAAACGTATCCGATATCTTGGTCAAAGGCATCATCTTGCAACGGCTGACTGGAGTCTGCGTTGCACACGCGGGTAATGCCACGTCGTGGTAAAAGAGGTGGTGCAGGAGCGCCACCACGCAATTCACCTCGTCCGCACTCTTCTCGTAATACTGGCCGGTCAGCTTCGATTCTTGCAGCCGACGCAAGTCTAAATGGTGAGCAAGCTTGATTCAAGCTAAGGTGTAATACTTCTGAAGAGCCCATTGACAGCGTCTACCGCAGCGTTCACTTTGCAAGATGAGGCCCGAAGCACAGCTCATCGATCATCGCCTTGGAGCACCGAAACCCAGCTACGACATCGACCTGTTATTTTCGTGAGCACAGGAGTTGTCGAGCCTTTAAAGAAGCTAGAAGAAGACATTCTGAAGAACGAGTTGACCACTCAGCCTAAGGGTGATAGACCTGACCGCCTGTCCAGGCTATCTACCCCTGCAAATGATGCCACATCTCTATGTCAACCTGAGTCCTCAGTTGACTTAGAACAACTGTACAACACATCTGGGGAACACCATGTCAGAAAATCCACAACGTCGACAACAGGAAAAAGTGGACGAAATGTCGAAGGCCAATACACACAAGACAATCTCAATCTTATTGGAATCAAGGCCCAGTCGGAGCCAGTCGTCGAGGTGCCTACTCCACTGCCCTTCTTCCTTGATGTCACAGGTCATAAGAATACGGACCATAAGCCTGAAGTACGAACTCAATCTCGTTCACCGTCACCAGCTGTCTCCGACTCCAGCGAAGAGGTCATTCTGTTCAGAGGTCGCAACAAGCCTGTCAGAGACAAAGACAAGCCATTCAACTTGGGCGGCATACGTACGGAAATTCAAGTCGTGGAGCAGACTGTCAACCCAACAGATGATGAATGCATAGATCTTAGGGCCAGCAACAGCTCAAGATTGAAGCGCACTTCGTGCGGGACCAGGTCATCCAAACAACGTCAGGAGGAGGACGATATCATTGCGGACTACATATCTAACATACGTGAGCATGGCGATGACGAAGGCTTATTACCCGCCAAAGCATACTCTCGAAGAGACCTCGGTGGCTCCATTAGTGAGTCGGAGAGCATTGAAGAGTCATTTCACACTATCAAAGCCTCAAGGAGTCTCAATTCTATGGAGGATACGCCAGAAAACGCAATAGCAGATGCGGGTAATTCCAGCGACGGTAGTGATACTGACTACACTCCAGTTTCGAGGAAACTGCATTCTAATAAAGAAAAGGCTGCTAGAAATGATAATGCGTTGTTGACGGTCCTTGAGACAGACACATCATACCTAGGCTCCATTGAACAATCCCACACCGAAGCTTCTCTGCAATCCGATATTACTGATCGGGATGCCGACGAGGATGAAATGTTTAATACAGCAGCGGACCGATTTGCGAACGACTTGGACGACTTTGACTTTATGGACTGGGATCGACCGGCTTTGAAACGTAAAAAGGGCAAGGGTGCTAAAGGCAAGGTTCCAATATTTGATATGTCAGACTCGGAGTTGGAGAGCAAGATGCAGGCGGCTTGGACGAACGACCGCCTGAAGAAAGCAGAAAGGAAGCGAGAACGGCAAACTTTACGTGCTCAAGGCCTCCTTGGCAAACACGCCAACCCCGAAGACCTGAGAGTTAAATATCCTAGCGGCATGGGATTGGACCAGATTGCCGATGAGCTCAAAGCGTTTCTCCTGGGCTCGAATGCTATGTAAGTTCACTTTGTTCAACCCCATTCAAGCACTGCAGGAATAGCAAAGCATTAATACAAGCGCAGCTTGACATTACCCCCTATGGACAACCATGCCCGTAAGATTATCCACGAGCTGGCTAGCAAGTTCAACATTAAGTCCAAATCAACGGGATCGGGCCAACAGCGGCGCCCCATGCTTCACCGAACCTTCAAAACCGTAAAATTTGCCGAGGAATCATTTGACTCGGCTATCGCTCGTGTGGGCCGAAAATACTTTCCACGCAATGATACGGCGCTTCGAGCGGCGGTTCAGCGGCAATCGGTGCGTCGTGGCGGTGGCCATGCCGGCGTCCAGTATCGAGATGGCGAGATTGTAGGCGGGTCGGCGCCCGAGTTGGGTTCCGGGAACAAGGGCCACGCAATGTTGGAAAAGATGGGTTGGAGTAGCGGCACAGCGCTCGGCGCACTTAACAACAAGGGAATTCTGCAACCTGTAGCACACATTGTGAAGCGAAGCAAGGCCGGGCTTGGGTAACAAATGGATACAGCCATTGCCAGACGTGAGGCAGCGCAGCATGTGGCTTTGTGGGTGTCTGTGAAATGTGAGCTCACCGAGTATAAAGTTGGCTCAAAGTCGAATATATATATATCCATGTGCACGAATTCATTCGTCCGAAAACCCTATTCTTAAGGTGTATTGTACAGCCCGCGAACCCCGTATGACCGTGAAGACATTGCCCCCAAAAAAGCAAACCATCCGTAACGCATTAAGAGACTCCAAGGATATTGGGAACCTTGGCAGGCCTCATCATGACACCCAAATGCCAAGTAAAATCCAATGCCCGAAAAGAAAAGCAGCACAAGCATCCCTTATTTCGTGGAAGAAGAGTACTTGGTGACAGCCTTGGTACCTTCCGAGACAGCGTGCTTGGCAAGCTCACCAGGCAGAATGAGACGAACACTGGAAGGTGTCAGATAGTTTTGGCGCCGGTGTTAAAATTGTTTGGTTTTACTTACGAGGTCTGGATCTCGCGGGATGAGATGGTGGACTTCTTGTTGTAGGCGGCCAACTTGGAGGCCTCAGAAGCAACGCGCTCGAAGATGTCTAGTAGAAAGAGTTGGTTTTTGAATCATTCATATAATCGCGAGCTGGAGGAGCCTACCGTTGACGAAAGAGTTCAAGATGGACATAGCACGGTTGGAAATACCAGTGTCGGGGTGGACCTGCTTCAGGACTGGGAAGGAAGTCAGCAAATGCTTAGATGTTGCAAGACCAACAGCGCGTCGCGCCACTAATCAGGACGCGTCGCGATGGTCTCGTTGCGAGATTTCGGTATTGTGGCTTACCCTTGTAGATGTAAGAAGAGTATGTCTCCTTGCGCGACTTCGTGCGCTTCTTCTTGTCGCCAGAGGCGGCAGTCTTCTTGCCAGCATCCTTCTTTTCAGGTGCCTTGGAGGCAGTGGAGGGGGCCTTGGAGGCGGGCTTCTTGTCAGCGGCCTTAGGGGGCATTTTGGCGATTTGGTTGAGTGTGGGAGGTGTAAAAAATTGAGTGTTTCTTGAATGGAAACGTGTCTGGCGACGTGAGTGAAGCGGGATGATGGAAAGTGGAAGAGTTGGTGTTGGAAAATGAAGTTTGGGGGGGTGGGCTGGGTTTTTGTAGCTGGACGCGACAGGCACTAGCGGCGTTACTGATTTGATGCGAGGACAGAGTGATTTTTGGGGGGAAAGCCTAGAAGGGGGTGGGTGGTCAGTGGGCAGAGTTGCCAATGGACCAGGGTCTAAGGTCCTGCGCGACAGAGACCCAGGTCGTTTTGAGAGGAAGTAGGCAGTCTTTGGTGGGGACCGCGACAGCAGCTGCCGGACTGGGGTACGCGCGTTCGCGCTAAGAAATACGTGCAGCCTGTCTCCTGCTCGTCCTCTTTTCCCTATCATTTGTGTCTCATAGATGGTGGCCATGGCCAATGATATTATGGCAGAGTAGCAACGCCAGTCTCTAAACATCCTTCACCAGGCGCTCGGGGAACCAACAAAAAAAATGCGGCATGGCAATCTATAACGCCCAATTAGGAAATTTCCGGGGAGAGCCCTACAATTTTTTCTTACTGTACCTGCCACCCCATTTTCCACCTTCTGATAGCGCGATGAGGACCGATGATGGCGCGCTATCAGAGCGCGTCGATACCAAGGGGGGTATTTGTATGTCGTTCCGATTGGAGTGCTCTCCCCTTATCTCGCACGGTTTAGTTGAACGACATTTACCGCAAAGGAAGAATTAACCTCAGCCTGTAGAGTTGAGCTTCAAGGCCCAGCATGCTAATAACATGAAAGTACAAGAAAGACGATGTAGACATGCGCAACCTGCAACCGGTCATAGATCTTGGAACTCAGGAAGTTGCACTGGTCGAAGCATGGAATGTGTCTTACCAAACGGGAAATACGAGGCATCATTGTCGTTCTTTCCCGCTTCTGCCTCAATAGGCACACCGAACACGGTGGAAGCCTGGGATTGGGTTTGGGCTTTGTGCTTCGATCGTGTTCCTACGCGACAGGTTTAACCTCTACATACCTTGGCTTAGTGAAAACCTGCATAAACACCATGGAATTTCTGCGCAACACTCAATCCCTAACCACGACGTAAGAGCCAAGGCACCATAAAGAACGTGGGGACGTCTGCAGAGTCTAGATCGCGGCGCGTCTGCTCCGTACCACTGCCCAAACCAAAGTGCGAAACGCGCCGAAGACAATTGGGTGGATTGTTCGGTTCCCAGTCCCAGATTTTCCTGCCCCTCCTAGAGTCCATCGAGTCTCCATTGTCACAAGGCTGAATTCACCTGACATCACGACTGCCTAGCAGGGATTCTCCAATGTGAGGCTCTGTGAGGAAATGGACCATGCCGACATATACTTATTGGTTCAGGATTAGACGGACCCAGAACAATGCAGCAGGAGGCAGACACTAATGGGCTCAAGACACACAAATACACACAACACAGACACACCCAAACTCACTCAAGAAATTGGGTCCCAACTGCTTTCCATGTCAAGTATTCTGTTACTTCTCATCCGGAGCATAGCAATTGCTGAACCAACTTGAACAGGTTACTCTTTTCGGAGAGATTCCATACATAATACAGACTCCAATGCGTAAGAAATATACACATGAGGACTAAAAACGACTACAAATTGTAGGAGCAAAATAGCATTATGCTTACATCTGGGGGGAAATCGCTGGCCCACTTGTTGAACCTCGAATTCCTTCAATGTACTGATTGCGTCGTCGGGGGGAGAAGGGGAATAGGGGCAAGAAAATCCTTTTATTGGGGCTGGCTTTCTGAATCAATGGTGATGGGGTTGAGAAGAGGGAAGGGGGGATGCAGAACTGAATAAAAACCAGGGGTGTATTGAGTGACCAGTTCAACCACTAAGGGTGATTATAGAAAATAACAATTCAACACAAAGGCTAGAGATAGGTGTGATAAAAAAGGAAGGACGTGTAGTTCGGTATTGAGGGAAGCTACAGCGGGACCCCCGGGTTTTATTCCTAGCAGGTGCCAGGGCCCCAGCTAATCCGGTACGTATCTTCTGCCTTGAACGATTCTCCCACCACCAAAAATGATGCACCATAACATTGAATTTCTGTTTCCGGCTTAGCGTGTATTCGCGCGCTGGTGATCCGTGGTCAAGCTCCTCCAACGCGAAAACTACTTAACTTCTTAACTCCCCACCAACTTCACACTCTTCCCTCTTCATCTCACTTTTCCATCCACAACTGCAGCCAAAACTAAACACAGGTTTTCATTCGCGCAACTCGCACCGATACCTCAACTTACCACTTTTACTCATACTAAAATCATCAAAATGACTGGTGGCGGCAAGTCCGGCGGCAAGGCCAGCGGTTCCAAGAACGCGCAATCGTAAGCTTCCCCTTGGTCAGGGCGGTCTGGTCCTCCCAATCAACGCGTATCTGGTTAATCCGGGTTACTAAATTCTTTCTAGTCGTTCTTCCAAGGCCGGTCTGGCGTTCCCTGTTGGTCGTGTCCACCGTCTGTTGCGCAAGGGCAACTACGCTCAGCGTGTCGGTGCTGGTGCGCCCGTGTACCTCGCTGCAGTCCTCGAGTACCTCGCTGCTGAAATCCTCGAGCTTGCTGGCAACGCTGCCCGCGACAACAAGAAGACCCGTATCATCCCCCGTCATCTTCAGCTCGCCATTCGCAACGATGAGGAGCTGAACAAGCTTTTGGGCCACGTTACCATTGCACAGGGTGGTGTTTTGCCCAACATTCACCAGAGTGAGTTATGTTCTGTTCGTCCCGGTCGTGCAATGCTAATTTCTCTTAGATCTGTTGCCCAAGAAGACTGGCAAGACTGGCAAGAACCAGAGCCAAGAACTGTAAATTGGTGCCAAGGGTTTGGGTTTCTTTCGTGCTGGTCGGCTGCTTTGGGTTGTCATGACATCGGGGTCACGGTTCAGGGTTCATGGTTGATTTTCACGTTTGGGTTGTACAATAATACCACGGCAGCGGAAGCTGTGGTTACGAATGAGAATACCTTTTGAAGATCAACTCTAGTTTGCAACTACAGGTGACGTGTTGCGGCTTTCAGGTCGCAGTTCAGAAAACGGTTTCTTGCAGGGTATTGCGGTGGTGCGATCGTTACGTTGCGCTACTCACATTTGCAATCATGTGTCTGTACGGGACTACTCCAGTTAACAAACATTTGCATGACAACGAGTAAATGTGTCACTATAATTGAAACGCGTTCCGGTGTCGGGAAAGGTGAGTTCTATAACAGAACAGCTTTAGAGAAGTTAAGTCGGTGCGAAAGGGGACAGTGTGTAAGATACACGCTCCGTACTTAATAAGGAGATGCCCAATTGCCTTCCAAAAACTGTAGTACATAATTCCTTTATACGTCACCCAACCGGCGGTTCTAAGTTCGGCCAGCCTAGCTCTCATCGCTTCAAAACTTCAATGGACGGGGGGCTGCACAAACGGTCAGGAAGGTACTTTCAATCAAAATTGATAAGTAATGGAAACTCACGATCTAGAATGGGCGCCGGAAGATTACGCTCGTACTTGGATCCTATTGCTCTGTTATCAGTCGAGAACCGATCTTGTGGAAAGGATGTGACAAACCGCCAGGAGCCGTGGGGTGCACGTAAGGTTCCGGGTGCTTCCATCTCGCCAACAGCTTCTCTGTCTCGGCTAGGAGCTCCTGCGGCGCGCAAGTTAATCCCACTATCAGCTGAACGAGCTTCTTCGCAAAGTCTCTCACCCTCTTCTGTCGAGAATCCGTGACATTCCGGTTCGCCTCGAACAATGATCTGATATATAAGGCCTGGCCTCTCCAAAGGTGGCGATGCACCGCCCAATCGAGCGCCAGCTTCAGCGAGCGTCGATAGAGCGACCTGTTATGAGGTTGTCAGCTGCGTGTGTCAACTGTGGGCAAATAAGGAGAGGAATAGACTCTTACAATGCCGCCTGTCGCGTCGACATGATTTTGAGCGAGAAATGACTGAGACGAAAAGATTGTACAGGAGAAATTCACGAGGACGTACAATAATTGATGTATGTACTAGTCCTCGGGAATGGTGCTGAACATCCGAAGCGCGACAACAGGAGAGAAGAATCAATAGTGGATAGCTCGACAAGAAACCAAGAGGAGCTGTTACCAAGGTAAGAAGAACTGATGCCTGAGGTTAGAATATGTCTACGTCTACAGAGAACAACGAAAATATAAAAGACAATAGAGTTTTCAACAAAAATTACTAGGTAAATAAATATAAATAACTATATACTTTATATACTATAGCTTAGTACTTTAGTAAGTAGTATTAGTAGTATTATAATACTTAGATATAATAGATATTATTTAAATAGTATTTTGTTTTCTAATTTATAAATTTTTGAAATATATATATATATAATAAGTACTAAGACTTTCTAAGAAGTTAGGACTACAAATATATAAAACTTTAGATATACTATTTAAGGTTTAGTAGTATTCCTTAACTTTTAATACCTACTTTAAAATACTTCTAATCTTTATAAACTAAAAATATTACATTTTTAAAAAATACTAAGTAATTAAATACTAATATAAAAAAGAACTATATTAATATATAATATATAAAAATAAAGTAGTAGTTACTAAGACTTTAAGAATTATAATTATAGTTATAAGTAGTTAATCTACTTTTATATAAGTTATATAATAATTATTACTTAATAATATTAAATAATTATAATAATAAGTAAATATTATCTAAAATTTAGATAAAATTTTATTGTTACTTACTACTATATAATAAATATATTTTATTAGTATAGCTATATAAATAATACTTAATAAGTAGTAAAAAGAACTAATATACTATTAAAAAGTACTTTAAAAGAGAAAATAGGATATTATAAATAATAAAATAAAATTAAATAGTATATAAAGTTATTATAATTTATTTAAAATTCTACTTATAAAGATATAATAAAAGATTAATATTAAGTAAACTATAATTTTATTTTACTTTATTATAATTATAGTATAAGAACTAACTAATTATATTTATATAAGTATATTTATTAAAGTTAAATTCTAGTTACTAAAGTTTTAATTAATAATAACTCTTATTTATTAACTAATAATATTTAAATATATTTAAGGTTTTATATATATATAAGCTATTATAATCTTTAACTTGAAATAAATTTTATTATAACTACTAAGGATTATATATAATATACTATTCTATTAATTATTTTAATATATTAAATTCTTAAGAAGTAAATTTTAATTAAGTAGTATTTAAATCTAAAATAGTAATTAGAAAAGTAAGTTATAAAACTAGTAATTTTATTAAAATATTAAGTTATAACTAGATAAAAGGTAATCTAAGTATATTTTATAATAACTACTTTTTAATTATTATAAAACAAAAATAATATTCTTACTTTTTAAAAGTTTAATTATAAAGGCTTTATAATTATTATAATACTAATAGATATAACTCTTATAAAAGAAAATAATATAGAAGATAGCTAGCTATAATAGCTTATAATATAGCTAAATAGGTTAGGTTATATAACGTAGCTTAGCCCCCGAGGCTAGGGTTAACTAAGTATTTCCGCAATAAGTACTTATAAAATAGTTTATTTCCTCTTTATAATAAAATCTACTTAATTCGCTATATAATAATATATATACTAACCTACTAACTATAGATAATATATAATATAATTATAAAGTAAACTAAATAAGTAACTTGTAAGATTAGAAGTTATATATTAAATATTAATATAAATATATTACTCTTATAGATATATTAAAATCTATCTTATAATTAACTAGAAATTTATTTAACTTATAAGTTTAATATAATAAATATAGTAATCCTAGTCTAATTACTTCTTTATTTTTTATAATTATAAAAAAAGCTTATATCTATTTTATAGTTATAAGGTTAACCCTTTTTATTAATATATATTAAAAAGCCTCCTCCTTACTTTTATTTTTATAATTATTTCTCTTATTTAAGATATAGTAAATTATTTAAAAAGCTACTTTTATAAGTCTTATATAATAAATCTTTTTTTAAAAGAATATAAAGTATTTATAAGACTAAATTAAAATAACTTATAGAATATAGTCTATAAGTAAATAAGTTATACAAGTAAATAGGTTACTTTTTAAGACTTATATAATAATATATAAGAAAACTTAATAATAATACTTTAAATTAATTAAAACTATATAAAATCTTCTTTTTTAGATATTAATTTAACTTTCTAATATATATAAGTATTATAGCTAGGCTTTTTATAAATACTATATCGTTACGTATATATTTCTAGTCTCCTTATATAACTACTATTTTAACTTATTTCTACCTTTAACTACTTTATTATATCTATTTAAGACTTTAAATTATTTACTTATTTCATTATTAATAATCCTCCTTACTATAGTTATTTTTTTTTTATATACTAATAGTAGCTAAAGTAGTTATTTACTTTTTAAAGCTTAGCTAAGTTACTTTATATTAAAGTCTATTTATATACTATTATTATTATCCTTTTTTTAGCTATTATATATTTAAAAGAATTAATATTAAGGAGTTATTTTAATATTATACGATATAATTATTAATATAATTAGATTATAAAGTAATTTTAATTAGGTTATTTAGTATTTTTAAAACCTAAGCTAGTAGTAGGTTAGCTAAAGATATAGGTAGTAATAATATATAAAGCTTAATATCTAGTTATAAAACTATATAATTAGGATTATATAGTGTAAAGCTAGATACTTTAAAACTTATATAAGAATAATAGTAGCTAGTTATAAAGATAACTAATTTACTATTATAAAGTACTTAAGAAGAGATAATAAGAGGTTATAAATAGTAAGGTAAATAGGTAGTTATATTAAAGTATTATAATTGCTTTTTTTTTATTCTAACTATAGAAGAGGAAAAAGTAGGGTATTAATAGTAAATAAATCAGACTTCCCTATTAGGTAAATCGGACTTTCCCTATTAATTAATTAAGGTTATAATATAGGGTTTAACTAGTTATGCCTGTTAAAGTTTCATAAATAAGGTTTTAATCTAGTTATGCCTATTATACTTTATTAGCTATATAACGGTTAGATACGCTTAGATATTTCTTAGGTCCGTGCGTATAAAATATATAATACTATAATCCTTATATTATAGTAGATCTAAGTATAATAACTATTTAATATTATAAATAGTATATTAAACTATTAATTACCTTTTAAGTATTCTTATAACTTACTTAAATATTTACTTTATTATTATAGTATATATACTTTATAAAAAGCTAGAAAAAATTCTTCCTTTATAATATATATATATATATTTATATTAGACTTTTAACTTCTTTACTATATACTTATTTTAAAGGACTAAAATACTTAATATTAAGAAGCTAAAGCTTATATAATAAGTAAGTAGGTATATAAAGTATAATAATCTTATACTCCTTATAGTATAGCTTAAAGTTAATAGAATAATAGCTTTTATAATTATTAAAGATAAAGAGGTAGTAAATACTTTTTATATAACTTCTTATATAAAAATCAAAATACATTATTTATTTTAAGCTTTTTTTATTTATTATTTAACTGTTTTCTATAAGTATAATTACTTAATTAGATAGGAAGGGGTTATTATATATCTAAAAGTTTAGGTTAACTTTACTTATTAAGATAATATAAAGTAAGATAATATAGCTATATAATTTAATACCTTAGATTATTATAACCTATTCTTAATTCTCTTATTAACCTATTTTTAGCTTACTATATTAGTTTAAGGTTATAATAACTATTTTAGAGGAGATTTTATTTATTTAAATCTAGTCTTATTAAAATTATAGATATTATTATTATATATTCTATATTTCGTAATTACGTTTTATATAAAGGAAAACTATATATAATATATATCTAGATCTTTATAAAAAACCTTTTAATAGTTAATTCTTTAATTAAAACGTATTTAGAGTTTAAGTTATTATTATATAAAGTTTAAAGCCTAGTTTATTTTAATACGTTATATACTATAGTTATAAAGAAGCTAATTAGCTATTTCTTAAATACTATTTAAGTATTATAAAAATAATTATAAATCTAAATTAATAATATATTATATAATACTTTCTTCTTTATATAAAGTTAAATTTTCTTAAGGTAGTTAGATATTATATTTAATAGTTTAGCTATAGTATTATTCTTAAAAGGTTATTTAAGATACTTTATAAATAGATATAGCCTTTTATATACTTAATTTAGGTTAGATCGAAGCGTATTTAGAATAAAAACTATATTACTTTTATTTACTTTTTATACTATAGTTATTAGTAGAGAAAATAGGAAAAAAGATTAGGATTATAAAAATATTAAAAAAGTAACTTATTTACTTATATAACCTATTTACTTATAGACTATATTATATCTTAAGTAATTTTTACGTTTATTATCTCTTATATAATAGAAAAAAAAATTTATTCTTAAGATTTTAAGGTTTTTATTATTATTACTATTAAGTAGTTTTTATTAATTCTTTATTTATAAATATTTACTTATAACTTATTTTTATAAAAATATAAGCTAGTTAACTAATACTAAAAGTAATTACTTAATTTTTTTTAAAAGAATAAGTTAATACTTAGTTATTACTTACCTTTTATATAAGCTTTCTCAAAGTAGTCTTATTATAACTAACTACCTAGTAGTTTACTATACTTATACCTCTTTTAATTAATTATATTATTAACTTTATGACTAGCTATATAGTTGTTTAAGTAGTTAGCTACTTAATTAAGTATAATTATTTTATAGAAAGCCTAATAAAACTAGTTATATTAAGTTCTTAAGTTAGTTATAAAGTTTTCTTATAATCTTTAAAATAAGGACTTAGTAATAAAGATCTTAAAAAGAAGTCTTTAATAGTTATTATTTCTAATAAACCTTAATCTTTATAAATTATATTTATTTATAGGTTTATAATATATTTTATAATTTATAAAAACTTTACTTTATATAAAAGCTTACTTAAAATAAACTTCGTAATACTTAAATATATTAGTTAAGTAACAATAGTAACTAAGGTTATAAAGAATATAATTTTTAATATTATTATTATTTAACTTTATTTTAATACTATATAAATACTTACGTTTTAATATTAATAAATAGAATAATATAGTTATTAAGTTCTTAAAAATAAATATATCTTATAAAATAGTCTAGAATTAGTTCTTAGTTTTTAACTCTTTATAAAGCTTTATTTATACTTTTATAAAATATCTTTTATCTTAATAAATAAAACTAAGCTTATATTATAAAGACCCCTAAATAAATATATAGCTTTAGTAATTAAGATAGAAATATAAGTATAATCTATATTACTAAGTTTAGTTATTAATTATAAAGCTAATTTATCTTTTTAAACTTATTAATATTAAAATAGCTTTTAAGTTATTTATATATTTTTAAGTATAATATTAATATAATATACTAGAAATAAACTTATTATTATATATTTAGAAAGTAGTTTCAAAAATTACTTAATGATTTCTAATAACTAATAATAATAATACTTATTTAATAAACAAAGTTTTAATTAATAACTTTTAAAAAATACTATAAGAAAATATTAAACCTTCTTAGCCTCTTATTATTAGTTAAACTAAATACTATATTATATATTAATCTAAGGTATACTTACTTTATAATTTAAGAAAGTAAAAGCTTATACTAATTAGTAATATAAGTATTAATAAACTAATAACCTAAAGAAACTATTTCTATATTTAGAAAGAAGATAAAATATCTATATAAGTTTAATAAGCTAATTTAGCTTGTTATTTACTTATTATTAATTTAAAATAAACTCTTACTTATTAAGAAGCTTAATTAAATTTATAAGTAGTATATACTTATTTAGCTTTTTATAATAAATTTAAACTTAAGTATTATAAGTATCTTATTAAGTAAAAATAGATTTAAAGAATTAGTATAAATAATAATCCTTATATTATCTACTTTAATTAAATTTATTAAGTAATAATCTTAATTTTACTCTTAATAGATAACTATATAGGTAATATCAAACTAAGGATATATTATATTAATTATATATTAAATTAAATACTAGTTTAAAAGCTATTTTCTTATTATATTACTTTAGTAATAATTTATTATTAGTAATTATCCTTCTAAGACTAATAGACTTAGATATTAATATCTTTACTTAGCTTTAATAACTTAAATAAAGTATGTTAAAGTATATAATAAGTTATATAATCTTATTCTAATACTTTTTATAATTTATAGCTAAATCTATATTTATTTATTAATTTATTAACTTTATTAAGGAGGTTTTAATTATTACTTCTAGTTTATTAAGTATTAATAAGTTTAGAGTAGTTTTAAAAGTAAATAATTTTAACCTCTTTCTATAATATAGAATAAAGTATTAAGAGAAGATAATATTATTATTATATTTAGGTTTTATTATAAAGGTAATTAAACTAGAGAAGATTTATTAGTTATAAAGTATTTTTAAAAGTTATAATATAAAAATAATAAATCTAGTTATAAAGCTAACTAGTTTATTATTATAAAGTACTTAAAAAGTTATAAGAAGTTATAACTATTATAATAAGTAAATAATTATACTAAACTATAATTAGGTTACTTAATTATTTTAACTATAGAAAGGAAGAAGTAAAGTATTAATAATAGATAAATTAGGCTTTTTTATTAAGTAAATTAGACTTTTCTTATTAGATAAATAAGATTATAATATAGGATTTAACTAGTTATACTTATTAAGGTTTTACTTTTAAATTTAAGTCTAGTATATAGGATTTTCATTAGTTATACTTATTATATTATAATAAATAAAGTAGCTTACTTATTAGCTAATAGACTAAAAGATCTAATAATTTTAGTATTATATACAAAGATTAAGCTATATACTATATTTAAGGGATAGCCTAGGTATAGTATACTTAGCGTTGCTTCTTATAAGCTAAAGTATAGTAATATAACTAGACTTACTTATAATTCTTAAGCCTTCCCTAGTTAAGCGTTTAGCTACTTACTACTTCTTATATATACTTTATTAATTATATAACGGTTAGATATACTTAAATATATATTAATTCTATATATATAAATATATATTACTATAATTCTTATATTATAATTTACTTAAGTATAATAACTATTTAATTTTGTTAATAGTTAATAGTATATTAAACTATTAATTATTCTTTAAGTTTCTTATACTTATACTCTTTTAAACCTTTATAATCTATAAATATATTAAATTTCTTTACTATCCTTTAGAAGTATTATACTTAGTATTTTAAGCCTTTAATAAGAATAAAAAGTTTTTATAACTTAGTATATTATTACTATTTTATATTAAAAGCCTTTTAAAAGAAGTATATAACTAGTTATTATTAGCTTTTTATAAACTATTATACTATCCTAGAAAACCTCTTATAAAGCGTTTAATTTCTATCTAAGTATCTCTTAATAGATCTTAGAATTAAAGAATTACTATTAAATAGAAAGTATCCTTAAGTTTTTAAAATATATTCTAAGCTTTATCTAGTTATTTTAACTTCTTTATTTTCGTTTTTTAAAGTTATTATTATAAAGAAAGACTATTTTAAAGATAATAATATCAAAGTATTTTAAGATAAATATCTTATTTAAGTAAGTTTATATAAATAGAAACTTTAATTAATTATAATAAGATCTTTAATACTATATAGTTTATATATATTTATATTAAGATAGTTATTATTTCTTTTTATAATTCTATTAGACATTAAGTCATTAATATAATAATTACTTTTTATAGTAAATCTAAAAAAAGATTTATTTAATATTATATACTTATATCACTTTTTCCTATTATAATTTTATAATAAATTAATAATCTTATTTCTAACTATATTATTTTAATTACTAAGAATTATCTTAATTATAAAGGGTTATTAATAATATACTTATAAAAGCTATTACTACCTTAAATATAAATGATATTATTAAGAGTAAAAATAAAAATAGAATATTAATACTTCTTTATTTTTATAAGCTTTCTTTTAATAATAAAAATAGTATAATTAATAAAAATACCTTTAAGTCTAAAATTGTTAAATATAAAGCTAATTAGCTTCTTTTTAATATACTTCCTATTAAGAGTCTTTTTATTATTATAACTTCTAGAAGTAATAGTATTATAAGTAAACCTATAATAGATATTTACTTTTATAAGATTAATTAAATACTTATCTTATTATTATTAAGTATTTAATATATAGTTATCCTTATAATAATTAATAAATAAGTTATATTATAATTAATAAATAATTAGTTAATAATAATACATAAGAGAATAATTACGTTAATACTTTTTTATACTTATATAACTTAATTTAATAATATTCTTTTTATTAATATTTCTATTAATAATTTACTATTAAGTTACTTATTCTTAAGTATTAAAAAGTTATTTCTCTTATTTCTTTTTTACTTCTTAATATATCTTACTATATAGCTAGTAGTTAGTAAGTAGTTCCCCTTATTATTATTTTTTATTACTTAACTAATAAGTAGTAGCCTACTCCCCTAACTAGTATTTAGTTTTTTAAATAACTTTTAACTAGCTTCTTATTAAGGAGGCTTATTTTTAAATAGTTAGGATTTTAATGTTAATACTACCCTTTTTACTAAATACTTCTATATAACTTAATACTTTTTTATATCTTTTTAATATTTAAACTAAGCTTTATAAATATAATTAGATTATTAATATAAAACTTAAGGATATATATACTTAATTACTTATAAAGAATCTATTCCTAGTCTTAATATATCTTATTCTTATTATATAATTATTAAAATTTTAATAAGTTATAATTATAAGAATAATAGTAGCTAGTTATAAGGATAACTAATTAACTATCATAAGGTACTTAAGAAGAGATAATAAGGGGTTGTAAATAGTAGGGTAAATAAGTAGTTATATTAAAGTATTTTATGATTGCTTAATTATTCTAACTATAGAGAGGAAAAAGTAAGGTATTAATAGTAAATAAATAAGACTTCCCTATTAGGCAAATTAGACTCTCCCTATTAGTTAATTAAGGTTATAATATAAGGTTTAACTAGTTATGCTTATTATACTTTATTAGCTATATAACGGTTAGATACGCTTAGATATTTCTTAGGTCTATGCGTATAAAATATATATTACTATAGTCCTTATATTATAACGGATATAACTATAATAACTATTTAATATTATAAATAGTATATTAAACTATTAATTACTCTTTAAGTATCCTTATAATAATACTAATATTTCTTAAGAAGATATGAATAAGTTAAATTATAGTAATTCTCTCCTTCTTAATAATAAGTAGTTAATAAATAATAATGTTAATAAGCTTCTTAATATTTATCTACTAACTAAAGGTATTATCCCCCTTATTAGAAATATACCTCTCCTTAAATAATATCTATTTATAACTATATACCTTATTAATTTCTCTACTAATAATATAGCCTTATTATTTACTTCCTAACTTAATACTAACGTTTTATTAAATAGTTTTATTATTAAAATTAAAATGAATATAATCTTATAAAAAAGGAATTATAATTAATTTATAACTTAAATAGTAAATATAATTAGAAGAATTAAGATATATTAGTTTATAATATATATTTAGTAAGCTATTAATAAAATAAGTTATTTTAAGAATTTAAATTTTATTTTTCTATCCTTTTTTTATATAACTAGTTTATAAGTATTTAGTAAAGTTCTTTTTAATATTAGGTTTATTTTATTACTTTTTATAAATAGTTATTTAAGCTAATATAAAGTTTAATTATTAATAAGTCTCTAAATATTCTTTAATTATATTCTTATAAATACGTTATCTTATTTATAATATATTTTCTATATTTATTATTTATATTAAAAATAATTATTGTAATATTCTTTAAATATTATAAAATTTCTTCTATATTATACTTTATAAGCTATTATATATACTTAATAAGGTAGTATAAATCTATATTTATTCTTTATTTACTATAATTCTTTTTACTTTTTATATATCTAGGTTATCCTTTATATTTAATTACTTTATTCCTAAATATATAATTATTTATTATTTATTCTATAATTCTAATAATACTATAAGAAATATATTATATATATTTTAATATTCTTAAGGTAAGTAGATATAGTATATTAATAATCTTATTTTCTTAATAATATTTATATAAATAAACTATAACATAAGCTTTCTATTCTTAAAATAGAAGTTTTTTATTTAAAGTCTAATAAACTCTTTATATTTATAGACTTATAACTTATATTTTATATTATAATGGTTAACTTATAATTCTATAGGTTTTTATTAATATTCTTAAGCTTTAAGCCTTAGTTTTATTATATTATAAATTCTTTCTTAGATACTTTAAATTATAACTTTACTTATTAATAAGATATATTTTATGTATCTAAGATTATTACTATATAAAGGTTTTATTAAGAAGAATTTTATAATAATATAATAACTATTAGTATTTATAAACTTTATCTTAAGTATTATAATTACTTATTACTAAGATATATCTTTAATATAAGTTTATATATACTTTCTTATAATTTTATATATCCTTCTTATTTAATTATATATTTATAAATAATATATTATTATTATCTTATATTTAATAATTTATTTCTTTATACGCTTTTTTTAATATTAACTAGTTAAAAGTTTACTTTTATTACTTATAATACTTTTTAAAATATTAAATTATATTCTATATACTTATATAGTATCTATATAGATATTAAAATTAAAAGATAGTTTAGTATAAAGATAAATATACTAAATTAATTATATCATATATAATAGTTAGAATTATATTGTATTATATTATATTTACTATTATTAGTATATATACTTAGTAATAGTCTTATAATAAAGTCTAAATTAAATTCTTTAAATAGTATAAAGATAATAGTTATAATTATAATTACTTATATAACTTATATCTTAGTATTTTAACTCCTTAATATAATTAATAACTTTATATATATTTTTTAATATTATTAATAAAGTTTAGTTAATAAAATTTATAAGAAAAAGTTTTATAATTATATTTAATCTTATATATCTCTTACTCTAGGATTATTATAATATTACTAAAGAATCTTTTATTTTAAAGATTATATATATAAAATTACTAATCTTCTTTTAAAAAATAATATACCCTTAGTATTAATAAAATAGCTTTTTTTATTTCTAATTAGTTTTTAAGCCTTTATTAATTAGATCTAGTAGTATTTATTCTTAGATTATAATCTATATATAAAGGTTTTTAATTACTTAAATAATTATTAGAATAATATTACTTTGTATTTTATAAACTCCTTTATAATAAAATATTAGATATACTACTTAGTAATAATATTCCTAGTTTATTTTAAGTTTCTTTACTTAATAGTTTTTATTATTATAGTTTTAATTAACTATTATTTAATTTTACTTTTATATATTAGTTTTAAGTTCTTATAATTATAATATATATAATATTATCTTTATATTATAAACTATACTTTAGATTAAGGCATAAAGGATTCTTATTCTTAAAGTTACTATTTTTATTAAGACTTATTTAATTAATTTAGATAATATTAATAAATACTTTTACTACTTTTATTATTCTTTTAAGTATAGTAATTCTGTCTTTTATACTTATTAAAAGTTTAATAATAAAGCTTAATTTCTTTATAAGTATAGAGAGGATATTATTATACTTTATCTCTCCCCTTATATAGTCTAGTCTCTTAAATAGACTATTTACTAAGTTTATAACCTTAGGTTAGTATTTAAAGTTAAAATTAAAAGTAACTAATTTATATATTTATTAAATAAGTTCTTTATAAAGGTCCTATACTAAGGCTAGAAAAATCTATTTTAGAGCTTAGTAATTTATTAACATACTAAACTTCTTTAATAATCCCTAGAAATAGTATATTATAAGAATAATAACTACTAGTTATAAAGATAACTAATATATTATTATAAGGTGCTTAAGGAGAGATAATAAGAGGTTATAATAACAAGGTAAATAGGTAGTTATATTAAGGTATAGTAATATTACTTAATTATTCTAACTATAGAAATAGAAAAAGTAGAGTATTAATAGTAAATAAATTAGACTTCCTTATAAAGTAAATTAGACTTTCCTTAGTATCTAATTAAGTTTTATATTATAAATTTTAACTTAAAAGATAAAGTTTAGTTAATTAGATTTAAACTAGTTATACTCGTTATACTTTATTAATTATATAACGGTTAGGTATAGTTAGATATTTCTTAAATCTATATATAAAATATATATTATTAAAATCCTTATACTTTAACGGATTTAAGTATAATAACTATTTAATATTATAAGTAATATATTAAACTATTATTTACTCTTTAAGTATTCCTATATATACTTAGTATTTTAAACTCTTAATAATAATTAATAGCTTTTACTATCTTATAACCTATTATTATTCTATATCTAAGAGTTTTAAAGAAAAAGATATAATTAATTATTAACCCGTTATAAGCTATAATATAATACTTAAAATTATTTTTATAGAAATATTAATCTTTATTAAAGTATCTTTTAATAAGTCTTAGTAATAGAAAATAATTACTAAATAAAAAGTATTCTTAAGCTTTAAAAATATATTATAAGCTTCTTTAAGCTATTTAAGCTTACTTATCTTCTTTCTTAAATTATTACTATAGAAGGTACTTATTAATTAATATAATAATATAAAAGTATTTAGGGATAAATATCTTATAGAAGCTATAAAACCTTAGGAAGACTTATATTTTATAATAGTTTATTAAAAATTCCTATTTTATAAGAATATATACTCTATATAAGTTTATTAAAATACCTTTTAATATAATTATATACTTAAAAACTTTATTCTCTATATATAGAATTTATATTTTAATAGTTTTATATATAACCCTACTTTTTAAAGTTACTAAAATGCTTGCTATATATCTTTTATATTAATTTTTATAATATATTCTATACCTTAGAGTTAGTTTATTTAGTAGCTTATTAATTTAAAGTAGCTTTATTTAGTCTTTTATGATTTATATATATATCTAATATTTATCTTTCTTTAATATAAATACGATTAATACCCTTACCTTATTAATTAATAGTAATATTCTTTTAATAGCTTTATTTTTATTAATATAATATTATAACTTATTAATTAATACTTTATATATAGTTTAAGATAATAGTATTACTTTACTTTTAGTAATGATGTTAGTTTTTAAAATATCTAGTTAATTAATACCCCTATCTTTTATATATATTATAGTATGTAGGTTTATCTTTTATTAATATAGTATTATTTAATTTAGATTTACTCCTCCTTAATATAAAATACCTTTAATATAAGCTTTATAATCTTATAGTTATAAGTACTACTCTTTAAATATAGATATAAGGATATTTATAAAATTTATTCCCCTTTATAAAGTCTCTTTTTTAAGTATTCTATAAAGCTTTAATACTTAATTATTTTCTAAGGTTTTGAATCTATTCTATTTTATAAATATATTATATTGCTTTTCTATTTTATTAGTTCTTATTAGGTATATAGTAAGAAAAAAGAGTTATAAATTTAACTAATCTTTCCTAATACTTAATATATTAATACTTTAATAAGTAGTAATCTAAGTATTAAAGAATTATATTAGTAATTCTTATACTAATTATTATATTTAGTTAAGTTATTAATAGTTATTCTAATTTACTTGACAATAGGTATATATATTATTAATAAGTAAATATAGTAATTATATAATAAGGTTTCTACTTTATTATAATAAAACTTCTCTAAAATATTTATAATACTAATAATAACTATATAAGTACCTAGTTAATATATTATTAAATAATACTCCTTAAGTAAGTATTATTATTATTTTTAATTATTATAGTTTAGGTTTATACTTATTTTACTATTATTTATACTTTTATAAAAAATATAATTACTTATATTACTCTTATTTTTAGTTTATTAGCTATTATTATATATATAGTAATACTTGTTTTAATAAGTGTAGTATTATATCTAAGATTAACTATTAGTAATTACTAAAAGGTTTATAATCTTAACCCTATATAAAGGATATTAATATATCTTCTTTACTTTTTTAAAGCCTTTTTACTTACATATTACTAATAAATTTATCAATTACTTTATTATATTTAGAATAATAACTTATATATATATATATATTAAAGGTATATATTATATCCTTGATTATAAAGTTGTATACTAATTACTTATAGTTTATTAATATTAATATTAGTTATTTATATATATAGTACTTGTTTAGTAGCTATTATATCTTAATTCCTTAACCTAGATATTCTAGCTTATATTTAATTTAAAACGAGAAAAGAAGCTAAATAATAATAAGAGATAATAAGTAGCTAAAAGCCTAATTAGGGAAGCCTTAGGAATTATAAGTAGGTTTGGTTATTTTACTATACTTTAGCTAAAAAGACTTTAAGCTAAATTACTACTCTTAATCTTCTTATAAGCTTACTTATTATTTATTAGCTAAGTAGTTAATACTACTAACTAACTCTTTATATAACTAAGATAGTTTAACTAATCTATTAATAATAAGTTTAGTCTATTAATATCTACTAACTTTAGTAGTATTTATATTATAATTTACTTTATAATACTATAGTTTATTAGTATTATAATAACCAATTTACTTAACTATGTTTTTATATACAACTTATAATATACTTATATTAAGTATATTACTTCTAGTTTAGGTATATAGCTTTTATACTTCCTTATACTTTATATAAATTACTAGCTTAAGAATATAATTAGTTAAATAGTATTATTTATTAAGATATACTTCCTTACCTATAGTATTATAAGATAATATAAGAATATACTTATTCCTTTCTTATTAGTATCTATATTTAGAAATTATAGCTTATCTAGATTATAATAATAAATTTCTATCTTCTTAACTACTTATTACTTAATAATATTAAGAGCCTCTCTCTTAATCTTTATTAGTTAATATATGATTTTAGATATATACGCTTATTTTACTTACTTTACTAATTTTTCTTTAGGTAATACTCTTTTCTCTTTTTTTCTCTAAGTAGTTTAGTCTTATACTTATATAATACTTAAACTTTTAATAAAACTATAATATAAACCTCTATAAGAAACTAATTTTACTATTTTATATCGTAGGATTTACTAAGCTTTTTAGTATTCTATATTAGTAATTACTTTTATAAAGTCTATTATAATATATAATCCTAAGGTATTAACTTTAAAATCTAGAAGTTATATAGGTTAGTAAATAAAAAAGCTCTTTTTAAATACTAAGGCTAAAATAGTATTTTTAAATAACTTTAGAATAATCTCTATACTAATAATATTCTTTATATATACTTATATAAATAAAGTATTATTATATAAAAATAAATAAAGTATTATATAAAGGCTAGGGAGCTATTAAATCCTATAAGTATTATATAGTATATTTTTAATTTATAAAGGCTAATAATAATTATTTATTCTATTTTAATAGGTAGTTAATAAGAAAATCTTAACCCGTTTAATATTATAAATTACTACCTATATTATAACTGATTTATAATTTCCCCCTAGCTAGGAATAAAGTAAGTATTTAGTACTACTAGCTTATTTAACTATTTTAGATAAAATACTATATAGCTTTTTCTCTTTTTATATACTATATACTAGATAATAAATACTAAAGATATAAATATAATTAGCTTTACTATTTATAATAACTATCTTAATTAATATATAAGGTTAAGTTTTTTATTTAGAAATTTATAATCCTTTAGTCTAAGGTTATATTATCTAATATTTATTCTCTATATTTACTAACTACTAAGTAAGTTAATCTTTATTATTTATAAAAATTTAACTTCCTTTTAATATATTAATTTCTAATACTTATCTTAAATACTTAGAGCTTAGGGTTTAGTAAATAATATCTTTACTAGGTCTAGCTATTTAGTTAATAATTCTATTAATAATAGTCTTATTTATAGTTAGTAATATAGCTAAGAGGTTATTTATATTTAATTTAGATATATAGTTTATAATAGGTTATATAGCCTTTTCTAAGAAGGCTACTACTTATATAACTAGTACTCTATTTTATTATAAAATATAATAACTATCTACTTTTATACTTCTAATAATACCTAGTCTCTATTTTCTATAAATATATATTAGTTTATTAGTTTAGTTTAGAAAGTAGATTATAATAGCTATATTAGCTATATATAGATAGCTTATTATACTTTTATATGCTAGTATAAATAAGAAGTTATACTTTATCTTATCTAGTTTATATGGTAATACTTTATATTCTCTATAAATTTACCCTAGCTTAGTAGGTTATATAGTAATATTTCGTTTAGTAAATACCCTTCTAGTTATTTTAATTTATTATAAAAACAAAATAAGTATTTATAACTAGTTATAGTATTTAACTATAATAGTCTAAGTATTATTTTCTAAAATTACTCTATATAGTATTAGGAATTCTATTCGTAATAATAAATTTAGTTTTAAGTTATTTATTACTTAAGTTATAACTATAAAGTATCTATATACTTATATATTACTTATATATTCTAGGAAGAAAAAATTAGAAGTAGCTTAATATAGTAGTTAGATATTCTTATTTATTATTCTTATTATAATTAAAGCTTTATTAACTTATATTTCTATCCTATATTTATAAGTAGATAACTAATATTAGTCTACTATTATACTAGATACCCCTTAGCTATAATAAAATTAGTATATATTAAATGCTAGCTTAAAAGTAAACTTAATATATAAAAGTAATATTCTATATAAAATAAACTTAGGTATAGTATTAAATTAACTTCTACTCCTTATCTTTATTTTATAGTAAGATTTATCTTATCTTATTAGCTTTTATTTAAGTCTTTTTAAAAGAAAACTACTCTTTATATTTTAATTCTTAATTTAGTATACTTAGTTCTCTTCTAATTATAAACTAATAGTTTATATAAAGTAATATTAATCTATCTTATAAAAAGCTTTTTATATATCTAATACTTATAAGCTAATAATTTAGTAGTTTATAAATATAAGAATACTTAAAGGGTAATAAATAGTTTAATAGACTATTTATAATATTAAATAGTTATTATACTTGAATCCGTTATAATATAAGGATTATAGTAATATATATTTTATACGTACAGACCTAAGATATATCTAAGCGTATCTAACCGTTATATAGCTAATAAAGTATAATAGGTATAACTAGTTAAACCCTATTAATTAAACTTTAATACTAAAAGTTAAATCTTAACGGGTATAATTAGTTAAACCTTATATTATAAACTTAATTAGCTAATAGGGAAAGTCTAATTTACTTAATAGGAAAGTCTAATTTATTTACTATTAATACCTTACTTTTTCCTCTCTATAGTCAGAATAATTAAGTAATTATAATATACTTTAATATAACTACTTATTTACCTTACTATTTACAACCCCTTATTATCTCTTCTTAAGTACCTTATAATAGTTAATTAGTTATCCTTATAACTAGCTATATTCTTATAGGTTATAAGCCTAGGTACTTTATTTACTTAAAAAGAACTCTTTTTACTATATAATTAAATATTTACTTCTTATTATTACTAACGGTAATATAAGATTTAAACATTTAGTTAAAAAAGCCTTTCTATACTATAAAGTACTATATTATAAAAGTCTATTTAAACCAGCGGATAAATAAAGTCTCTTAATATACTAAGCTAAAGGCAAGATATATAATATTAGAAGAATTTATTCTTATAAATTAGGTCTTTACTTAGTCTATAAGGGTAAATTATATCTTAAAAAGTCTTTTAAGATAAATATATAACTACTGGTTATCTAAGCTATAATAGCTAGCGGAAAATCCCTTACTATGCCTAAGCTTAAAGGCAGTATTAATTATACTACCTAGTCTATAAGAATAAATACTTATCTTATAACCGAAGGCCTTAAATATGCTATATTAAAGGAACCTAATAGTCTTATTTATATAGAAGAGAATATTTATATTAATAGTAAAATTATAATAATAATAATAATAATAATAATAATAATAATAATAATAATAATAATAATAATAATAATAATAATAATAATTAAAAATTAATAATAATACTATAAAAAGGCTTTTAATTTATTATTATTATATATAGAAGATAGCCTACTTATTTAGATATAATATACTAAATTAGCTAAAAAGGCTTAGGATATTCTAAAAGAAACCTATAACCTTAAAAGGATTTACTTCTAATAATATATTATTTAAAGATTTCTTAAATACTAAGTTATCTAATTATAATAATATAGAAGAATATCTTAATAAGGTTAAAGAGGTATCTAACGAGTTAAAAGCTTGAAACCTAGAAATTCCTCTAGATTTATTATTAGCCTAGATACTTAACAAGCTAGATAATATAATTTATAAAGGATTTGTTTCTAATATTATATAAAATCTTAGAAATAACCCTAATTTATATAATATAACTAGTCTATTATCTAGTATATTAGATAAATCTAAGCGGTTATACTTAAAAGATAAAGAAGAAAAGATTCTTATAGCAAAATATAAAGTTTATAAGAATAATTCTATTAATAAGAAAATATTAATAGCTATAATTCTTATAAAGTAAATAAGAATTATAAAAAACAAAAAAGGCTATAGTATAATAACTACGAGGTTACTAGCTATAATACTAATAAGTACTTTTGTATAAACCTAACTTTAACACCTAAAAATTAGGATTTATCTAAAGACTTTAAAAACCGAAAAAATAAATTGATTCCCCTAGTAAAGTATTAATTATTAAGGAATTTAACATAAAAACCTCTATAGTAAATACTACTAATAACGATAGTATTATTATACCTAAAGATAATACTATAATTAATATATTAGATAATAAAACTAATATAATAACTATATTAAAAGACGAATTAGAAGAAGATTTTAACAAAGCTAAAGATTTAGAGGTAAATATCCTACCTATATAAATAGAAAATCTACTAATTATTAAAGATTTAGGAATTTAAATAAATAAAATCCTAACCGAAAAGGAATTAGTAGATAGTAATAATATAGTTAATAATATATATTATAAATATAACTTTATTATAGATACTATTATAGAAGCTTATATAATAACTAATAAAAGTTATTTTTATTATTTAAAGCCTTATAATAAAAAGGTTACGTAAGGAACAGCTAAATTAATAATTATTAAAGGATATAGGGATTATTATATATAGTTTCTAGACTTTAAGTATAATTAATTATTAAAAAACAATTTATATATACCTAAATTAGGTATTAATTTAATAAGCTAAGGCTATTTACTAAATATATACTTAGTATTTAATAATAACTATAGTTAATTACTTAGAAAAATAAGTTAATAACTATAGGAATTAAAATAGGTAACTTATATTATTTACTTATTAAGGTTTTAGATAAAACTAGTAATAATAAAGTATTACTAAATAATTAAGGTAATACTAAAATAAATAATATAATACTAATAGTATTAAAGGTATTAATAATAAGAAAAATAATAATATTAGGAATAATACTATTAATAATACTAAATTAACTTATAAGAGATTAAGGTATATATATATATTATTTAACTAAGTTAAATAATAATACTATAGAAAGTATTTAACAAATTATACTATGCCTTCTTTTACTAATTACGAGATCTACTTAAAAGCTAAGTTAACTATTAATAATAATAAAACCTTTACTAGTAAAAACTCTACTAGATATTTAAAAAAAATTAATAGTATATTTATAGTCTTATTAAACCTTTAACTTATAATAATTATAAATATTTTATAACTTTTCTAGATAATTATAATAGATATTTAGAGGTAAAATTATTAAAAATAAAGGATAAGGTAATAATAGCTTTTAAGGAATTAAATTATTAGCTATAAATAACCTTAATAATAATAATAATAAGTATTATTAGTATTAATAATAATACTAAATATATAAATAAACGGTTTGAAATTACTATTTTATAATCTAGTATAATTTTTTAAGAATTCTCTCCTTATACTATAATAAAATAAAATATAGAAAGAATAAATAAAACTATAATTAATAAAGTTAGAAGTCTATTATTTACTACGAATTTACCTAAATATATATAGAGAGAAGCCTTAATTATAGTAGTATATCTCTATAATAGATACCCTAATAAATTATTAAATTATAAAACCCTTTTTAAATTGAAGGAAGGTATAAAACTAGATTTATTAGATATTAAGTATTTAGCTTTATAGTCTACTCTAAGTATAAAAAAAGGGAATTGATAGGGATGCATTACGAATTGATAGGGACGCATTATCCTTAGGGACGTATCACATTCTAAGGTTATAATTAGCTAGAAATTTTAGTAACCTATAGGTATAAGTCGGCGAAGGCGGTAAGGCTAGCGTTACTAACGCCCTACCTTTTTATAGCTATAAGAAGCCTGCCTCCGTTTCATAGATATAAAGCCGGCCTGCCTTACTAGCCTATGTTTCTTAGCTATTCCTCCTATTTAAGATTTGCAAAACTATCTAAACGACTGCTTTTGCAAATCTTAAATAGTAGGTCTTTTTCTTCCCTTCTAAGGAGGAATTAGGTTTTATTAAACTAAATTGAAACGGCTTTTATAAATCTTAATTGATTTCTACTTTTATTTCCTCTTATATAATAATAAAGAATACCCCCCCTACCCTTAACGTTTAAGACTTTTATTACTATTACTAAGTAGTTCCTATTAACTCTTCGTTTTACGAATGCTTGCTTATAATCTTCTTCTATTCGAACGAAGGCTAGTTAATCGGCTAGTATTAAAAATAGTTACTTAGCTTCGTATCTACTATTAGGAAGAGGTTAGCGCCTAGCTACTAGCTATCTTTTATATAAGCCTTGCTAAGGTAATCTTATTACGGCTTCTTAGTAGTCTACTATGCCTATGCCTTACTACTAATTAGCTAGGTTGTTAACTTTATAGTTAGCTATATAATTATCTAGCTAGCTAGCTGCTTGATTAGGTATTATCTCTTAATAATAAGGATAATAAGACTAGCTATATTAAGTTCTTAAGTTTATTATAAAGGTTTCTTATAATCTTCGGATTAAGGATCTATTAATATAGATCTTAGGAAGAAGACTCCTATAGCTACTATTATAAGTAAACCTTATCCTTTATAAACTATACTCTATCTATAAGTTTAGAATAGATTTTATAATAATATAAGATACTATACTTTATAAAGATAGTATAGTCTTCTATATAGTCTCTAAAAAGCGTTAGAAATAGATTTCTACCTATTAGTAAAGCCTTCTTTACTAGACGGTATTGCTTCGTAATTAAACTAAGATACTATAATAAGAGTATTATTTAAAGCTTCCTAAGGTATTTAGATCTATTCCTTATAAACTTACGGCTTATAAAGATCTTATCCTATATATAAGCTTGCTTAAAGCAAACCTTTTAATCCTTAAGTATATCTTATATTATATTAACTAAGTAATATAGGTAGCTAAGTCTATTAAGAAGATAGCTTTTAATATTATTATTACTTAATTCCGTCTTTAAGGTTATATAGATACCGAAGTTTCGGTATTAGCAAATAGAATAATATACTTATTACTCCCTTAGTAGTAGATATATTCTATATAAGTAGTTTAGAATAAGCTATTAGTTTTTAAACTTTTTATAAAGGTTTGTTTATACTTTCTTAAAAATATCTTCTATCTTAGTAAATAAAACTAACTTTTATATTATAAAAACCCCCGGTAGCTATATAGCGTAACCTTATCTACTAAAGTATAGATATAAGCATAGTCTTTATTACTAAGTTTAATAACTAGTTATAAAGCTAGATCGTCTTCTTTAGACTTACTACTATTAAAATAGCTTTAAAGCTATTTCTACTTAGCTTTAAATATAACGTTTAAGTTAATATACTAAATATAAAGCTATTATTATATATTTAGAAAGTATTTATTAAAAGCTACTTTTATCTATCTATTATAGTCGGTAATAATAATATCTAGTTAGCAAATAGAGTTTTAATTAATAAGTTATAAAATACTTTATAATAAAAACTAAAACCTTTCTAGTCTTTTATTATTAATAAGACTAAATACTATATTAAATACCGATCTAAGATATATTTACTTTATAGCTTAGAAGAGTAGAAGCTTAAAGCGATTAGTATTATAAGTATTATTAAAGCTAATAACCTTAGGAAACTACTTTTATATTTAGAAAAAGTATAGAAACGTTTAGATAAGCCTAATAAGCCGATTCGGCTTATTATCCGCCTACTTTATAATATAAAGGATCTCCTACTTATTAAAAAGCTTAATTAAAGCTATAGTTAGTATATACTTATTAAGCTTTTCGTAATTAATTCAGGCTTTAGCATTATAAATATCCTACTAAGTAAAAATAGATTTAGGAAACTACTCCTAAATAATAATACCTATATCGTATACCTAAATACTAACTTACCGACTAGTAGTCTTAACTATATTCTTAATAGGCTTAGTTAACCTCTTATAAGATAGGTATATAGATAATACTAAGCTAGGGATATAATTATACTAGCTATATATTAGGTTAGAATGCTAACGTAAAAGCTATTTCCCCTCCTCTATTACTTTAGTAATAATTTACTATTAGTAATTATACTTCCGAGATACGTAGGCTTAGATATTAATACCTCTACTTTGCTTTAGTAGCCTAAATCGATCGTAACGAAGTATATAGCGAATTATATATCCTTTATAATAGCATCTATTATACTTTATAATCCTAAATCTATACTTTTTTATAAATTTATTAACTCGGTTAAGGAAGGTTTTAATTATTACTTTTAGTTTGCTAGGGATCAGTAGGTTTAGAATAGTTTCGAAAGTAGGTAATTTCAACCTTTCGCTTATAATAAGGAATAAAGTACTTAGAGAAGATAGTATCGCTATTACTTCTAGGCTTTGTCAAGGAGGTAAATAAGGTAGAGGAGGAGGAGACTTACCGATTAAGGATATGTCTAAAGGGTATAGTAAGTAGCCTTAAGCCTTACGATATCGACGAACGCGTTTATATTGTTAGAAGAAAGCATACGTAAGACGTCGGTTTATCTTAACAACCTTTTAAATAAGGCTTAGAATAGTAGAGAACTAATCTAAAGTAGGTTATAAAGGTTAATTTTTAAGTTATAATACTAATTAGCTTTCTTTTAGTTAACGTTTAGGTAAAATTATACGCTATATATATATTATCCTTTTTAGAAAGGAATATAGAAGATATAATTTATCTCCCTAAGGGTTATAGCTTATATCGGAATCTTATTATAATTATTTAGGTAGAATCTTAGAGATTAAGTTAGGTTAACCCTTACGATCGCTAGCCTTATAAAATTAACTAATAGTAGTATTACTACTAACTAAGATAGTACGGCGTTAGCGCTTAGGAGAAGGCAATTGATTATATATACTAAAGCTGCTAGGTCGGCGACGCGATTAAGGCTTTGATTAGCTTATAAAAGTAGATATCTTAACGTTATAAAAGAGAATAAATTAAATATGTCTAATACGCTTTCGTAGTTATAAAGGGATAGGCTAAGAAGATAAGAAAGATACTTTATTAGATAATAGCAGAATTCGGATATACTAATAATAAAATTTTAAGCTAATTATAACCTTAGAATATGATGCGTCCCTAAGGATGATACGTCCCTATCAATTCGTAATACGTCCCTATCAATTCCTTAAAAAAATCTAATATACTTAATTTAGACGTTAGAAGCTATAAAGGAATTCTTATAGGCTTTAGAACTAATAAATCCTACTATAAAGTATAGGATATGATTAATAAATATCTACCATAGACTAGGGATTTAAGGATATTAGAAAATAAATTAGTACTTATTAATTATAATATTAATAATAATATTATATAAGAAAAAGAATTAATATTTTCTACTTTGAATAATAATAATAATAATAATAGTATTATATATAATAAGATAGATAAATTATCTACTAATATATTAGTTATTAATTCTAGTATAATAAAACCTTATAGTTATAAATAAGCTATAACTAGTATTGATTTTAATAACTAGAAATTAGCTATAAAATCTAAATTAGAGGAATTAGAAAATCAAAAAACCTGGAATTTAATAGAATTACCTACTAATAAAACCCCTTTAGAAACTAGATAGGTTTATAAAATAAAACGGGATAAAAATAATATAATAACTAAGTATAAAGCTAGGTTAGTAATACAAGGGTTTAATTAAATAATCGGTAAAGATTATTTAGATACCTTTATTACTACTTATAGGCTTATAACATATAAGTTATTATTTATTATAGCTTTAAATTTAGACTATAGCGTTAAGTAATTTAATATTAAAAATGTATTTATCTATGCTAATATAGATAAAGAAATCTATATTAAGATTCTAGACGGTTATACTAATAATATTAATACTAATAAAGTATTAAAATTAAATAAAGTCTTATATAAATTAAAACAAAGTCCTAGGCTATAATATAAATATTTAGCTAATAAAGTATTTAAGTTTAATTATACTATGTTCTAATATAATAATTGCGTATTTATTAACAAAATAACTAAAGTTATTTTATTATAATATATTAACGATATAATTATACTAGGTCTTATAAAGGAAATTAATTAAATAAAAGAAAGCTTATCTAAAGAAATTAAGCTTTAAGAACTAGGAGATATTAATACATTCTTAGGCTAAGAAATAAATATAGATACTAATAGTAAAACCATTAGTATAAGTCTATATAATTATACTAAAAATATAATTTCTAAGTTTAATAAAGAAAGTATATATAAATATACTGCCCCTATAGATAATAGTTTAAAATTAACTAAATCTATAAAATAAGCTTCTAAAGAAGCTATTAAATTATATTAAAAGCAAGTAGGCTATTTAATATACCTAGCTATTAAAGTTAAAGTCGATATAAATTTTATAGTTAGCTAATATGCTAGGTTTATATCTAATCTAGACAAAATCTACTTTAAAGCTTTAGATAGAATTTAAGGGTATTTAAACTATAATTTAAACTATTACATTATATATAACTATAATATACCTATTTATAAATTAATAAGATATTTTAATTTAGACTAAGGTAACTATATACCGGATAGAAGGTCTACTTCTAGTTATATATTCCTTTTAGGCCTTAATACTATCAGTTAGAATAGTTGCTTATAAAAAACCGTAGAAATAAGTACTTATAAGGCTATATATATAGCTTTAAAAGAAGCTACTAAAGAAGCCTTTTATTTAAATAATATACTTAATAGAGTTAATAATAGTTTAAATTTAACCTATAACTTATAAATTCCTATTTTAATTACGGATTTATAATTAGCATAATTCCTAGCTAAAAACCCTGAATTTTATTAAAAACCTAAGCATATAGGTATAATTTATTATTTTTATTAGATAGAATATTATTAAAAAAGTTATTATTAACTTATACTTCCTTTAATACTAATATAGTAGATAGTATAACAAAAGGATTAAATACTACGCTATTTAGAAACTTTATATCTTAAATTAATTTAATAAGTAAAACTATTACTTAGAATTTATATTATATAAAAGAGTACTTAAAAGGTAATTAATATATATAACATAGCTTCTAGGGGTAAATAAGAATACTTAAAGGATAGTTAATAGTTTAATATACTATATAATACTAAATAGTTATTATACTTAAAACTATTATAATATAAGGATTATAGTAATATACATTTTATATATACGAACCTAAGATATATCTAAGCGTATCTAACCGTTATATAACTAATAAAGTATAATAAGTAGGGTTATAATTATTTTTATAAGTTAAGTAAAAAAAAATAGTTAGAAGAAATAAAATCTTTTAGTTTATAATATATAGTTAATAAGTTATTAATAAAATTAGTTATTTTAAGACTTTATATTTTTTTCTAGTATTTTTTATTTATATAGCTTATTTATAAGTATTTAGTAAAGTTCTTTTTAATATTAAGCTTATTTAATTATCTTTATAAATAATTATTTAAGTTAATATAAATTATATTTATTAATATATTTCTAAATATCTTTTAATTATATTCTAATATATTAGTTATCTTATTTATAATATACTTTTTATACTTATTATTTAATTTACTATTTATCTTATAGTTTTAATTATATTATAACGAATATACTATATATATTACTATTATTAAAGTAAAAAGATATAATATACTTTTTACCTTATTTTCTTAATAATATTAATATCGATAAGTTATAATATAAGCTTTTATTTTTAAATTAAAAATTATTTATTAAACGTTTAATAACTATTCTATATTTATATATCTATGTTTTATATTTTATATTATAAAATCTTACTTATAATTATATAGCTTCTTATTAGCATCCTTAAGCTTTAAGCCTTAGTCTTATTATATAACTAGTTCTTTCTTAGATATATTAAGTTATAAATTTATTTATTAATAAGATATATTTATATATCTATAGTTATAGTTATATAAAGCTTTTATTAAGAAGTATCTTATAATATGATAATAAAAATTATTATATATAAACTTAGCTTAAAGTATTATAACTACTTTTTACTAAGATATATCTTTAATATAGATTTATAAGTACTTTATTACAATTTAATATATCTTTTTTACTTAATTATCTATTTATTAATAGTATTTAGTTAATATTTTATATTTAATAATATATTCCTTTATAAATATCTTTTAAAATTAATTAATAAGGAGTTTATCTTTATTTCTTATAATACTTCTTAAAATATTAGACTAATACTTTATATCTTAATAAAAGATTTATACTAATTTAATAATTATAAAGTAATTTATTATAAGAATAATAAATTAAATTTAGCTTTATGATATATAATAATTAAGACTATATTATATTAGTTATTATTATTATATACTTAGTAATAATCTTATAATAAAGTTTAAATAAAGTTTAATAAATAGTTAAGAAGATAATAATAATAATTAAAACTTTTTATATAGCTTATATCTTAGTATTCTAACTCCTTAATATAATTAATAGCTTAATATATATTTCTTAATATTATTAATATAGTTTAGTTAATAAACCTTCTAAGAGGTAAGTTTTATAGTCTTATTTAAGCTTATATATTTTACTTTATAGTTAATATAGTATAATTAAAAAATCTCTTATCTTAAAGATTCTATATATAGAATTACTAATCTGTTTTTAAAAATAGTATATATTTAGTATTTATAAAGTAATTTCTTTTATTTATAACTAATCCTTAAGCTTTTATTAACTAAGTTTAATAGTATTTATTTTAGTTTATAATTCAATAATAAAGCTTTTTAACTCCTTAACTAGTTGTTAAAGTAATATTATTTTACTTTTTATAAGCTTTTTTAAAATTAGATATAAGATATATTAGTTAGTAATAATAATCCTAGCTTATTGTAAGCCTTCTTACTTAATAGCTTTTTATATTATAATCTCTTATTATATAGTAATTAATTCTATTTTTATATATTAATCTTAAGTTATTATAAGTATTATATATATATTATTATCTTTATATTATAAAGTATATTTTAAATCAAGGAATAAATTATTTCTATTCTTAAAGTTATTATTTTATTAAGACTTATTTAACTTAAATTCATAATATTAATAAATACGTTTATTACTTTTATAACTTTTTTAAATTTAATAACCTTTACTTTTATATTTACTTAAAGTTTAATTATAAAGCTTAATTTCTTTATAAGTATAAAGAGAATATTATTATACTTTATCTCTTACTCTATATAATCTAGTCTTTTAGATAGACTATTTACTAAGTTTATAGTTTTAAGTTAGTATTTAAATTTAAAAATAAAAATAAATAACTTATATACTTATTAAGTAAGTATTTTATAAAGGTTTTATACTTAGGTTATAATAATCCTTTTTAAAGCTTAATAATTTATTAATATACTAAATTTCTTAATAGCTTTTAAAATTAATATACTTAGTATTTTAAGCTTTTGATAATAATAAGTAACTTTTATTATCTTTTACTTTATTACTACTTTATATCTAACGTTATTATAAAGATATATAATTAGTTATTATTAGCTTTTTATAAGTTATAATATAATATTAAAAATTACTTTTATAAAAGTATTAGTTTTTATCTAAGTATTTCTTAATAAATCTTAATATTAGAAAAGAGTTATTAAGTAAAAAGTATCCCTAAGTTTTTAAAAAGTATTTTAAGCTTTTTTAAGCTATTTAAACTTACTTACCTTTTTTTTTATATTATTATTATAAAAGAAGGTTATTATAAATTTAATAATATAAAAGTATTTAGAAATAAATTTCTTATAAGAATTATAAGATCTTAAGAAGACTTATCTTTTATAATAATTTATTAAGGATTCTTATTTTATAATATTTTATACTTGATATAAGTTTATTAAGATACTTTTTAATATAACTATATACTTAAGGAACTTTATCCTTTATATAAAGAATTTATATTTTAATAGTCTTATATATAACCTTCCTTTTTAAACTTATTAAAATACTTACTTAATATATATCTTTTATATATTCTTTTATTTCTAAGTAAATATAATATTACTTATATATAACGTAGTCTCTAACTAATTAGGTTATATAAGTAAATAAGTTATGTTTTAAGACTTATATAATAATATATAAGATAACCTAATTATAATACTTTAAATTAATTAAAACTATATAGAATTTTCTTTTTTAGATATTAATTTAACTTTCTAATATATATAAATATTATAACTAGACTTTCTATATATACTATATCGTTATATATATATTTATAATCTCTTTATATAATTACTATTTTAACTTATTTCTATCTCTAACTATTTTATTATATCTATTTAAGACTTTAAATTATTTACTTATTTAATTATTAATAAGTAAGTAGGTATATAAAGTATAATAATCTTATACTCCTCATAACATAGCTTAAAATCGATAGAATAATAGCTTTTATAATTATTAAGGATAAAGAGGTAGTAAATACTTTTTATATAACTTCTTATATAAAAATCAAAATACATTATTTATTTAAGCTTTTTTTATTTATTATTTAACTGTTTTCTATAAGTATAATTACTTAATTAGATAGGAAGGGGTTATTATATATCTAAAAGTTTAGGTTAACTTTACTTATTAAGATAATATAAAGTAAGATAATATAGCTATATAATTTAATACCTTAGATTATTATAACCTATTCTTAATTCTCTTATTAACCTATTTTTAGCTTACTATATTAGTTTAAGGTTATAATAACTATTTTAGAGGAGATTTTATTTATTATAAATCTAGTCTTATTAAAATTATAGATATTATTATTATATATTCTATATTTCGTAATTACGTTTTATATAAAGGAAAACTATATATAATATATATCTAGATCTTTATAAAAAACCTTTTAATAGTTAATTCTTTAATTAAAACGTATTTAGAGTTTAAGTTATTATTATATAAAGTTTAAAGCCTAGTTTATTTTAATACGTTATATACTATAGTTATAAAGAAGCTAATTAGCTATTTCTTAAATACTATTTAAGTATTATAAAAATAATTATAAATCTAAATTAATATATATTATATAATACTTTCTTCTTTATATAAAGTTAAATTTTCTTAAGGTAGTTAGATATTATATTTAATAGTTTAGCTATAGTATTATTCTTAAAAGGTTATTTAAGATACTTTATAAATAGATATAGCCTTTTATATACTTAATTTTAGGTTAGATCGAAGCGTATTTAGTATAAAAACTATACTACTTTTATTTACTTTTTATACTATAGTTATTAGTAAAGAAAATAGGAAAAAAGATTAGGATTATAAAAATATTAAAAAAGTTACTTATTTACGTACATGATAAGCGAGTGAGACAGACAAGCGAGTGAGACAGTAAACCAGACCTTCGCGACAATAATATCGAAATCTATAACAAGAAATCTTAGATTGATTAATACTACTCGGATTCCTGTTCTTCGGATGTTTCCTCAATAAATTGACATGTTCTCGCGTTGTGGCCTGTATTCCCGCATACGCCACACCGACGATGAGTCGTCTCAGACCTCACTTTGCGACCACTACTCCGTCGCGTTTCCTCTTGTAGTTGCGTGTCTGCCTCTCTTTGCGACTGTATATCCTCTCCAGTAGATATAGTAAGACTTCCTCCTTTCTGTAGACGTGTTTTCTTAGCCCTTCGACGCCGACTTAATATTGCATTCTCCTCTCGAAGGATTTGAACCTCTGACTCTAGTAATGCTACCCGATGCCCTAGTCCTTCTGTCCCTCTGGCTAGCTTACTCACAGCACTATAAATTGATGCTAGAGAGCTGCTTCGGTGGCGTGAGATTCGACTCTTAATAAAAGTAGACTGTGATCTTGCTTCGCTTGGGTTGCTCGGCGTCCTAGAGATCCAAGGGTCTGGTGTCTGAGGGACCCCCTCCTCAGGCGTTGGCGTTCGGAACTTTACATCCAGCTTTGAGAGAACACTTTCTGCATTCAAAGGGACAAGTCCAGCTCCTCGGAAACCTCCCTGGATATTTTTCCTCGTAAAAGACTGCTTAAAAGCTTCGTGAAATGCTGCAAAGAAATCTTCCTTCGAGATATGGGTTGTGCCTCGCCGCATCTTATTCTCAATTTGCCGACCGTAGGCATTCTTTAACGGCTGAAAACAACCAACATCTAAGGGTTGAAGTAGATGAGACGAGTGAGCCGGCATGCACAGTGTAATAATGTTGTTTTCTTGACAAAAGAGCTCGAAGGCTGCGGAGTGGTGACTTTCATGACCATCAACAACGAGGAGGCGATATTTCCCAGACGTACGTGGTTTTGTATAAATGTCGAAGTGTCTGATCCAGTCAATACCTCTCTCGTTTGTTGTCCATCCATTTTCAGACGTTGCAATAGCCCAATCGCCCGGAAGAGAGGTTTCTGTATACCAGCTTGAGAGGTGATACTAGCCTGCAACGATGATGTATGGCGGGATGCTCTCCCCTTGGGAATTAATAGCCTGGATAACTGTAACCCATTCCCTATTGCCAGGCTGTGTTATCTTCGTATTTGAACGCCTTTCAGCACTTGTAACAACCATTCCAGAAGCAATAACGCCCATCATAAAGCCGGTCTCATCAAAGTTGTAGATATCAGCATCAGCAATACCATACTTCGCAATTGTATTCTTCACAAGCGAAAACCAGCCACGAATCACCTCTGGATCTTCGCATTGAGCTCTCTTATAGTCATACTTGCGAAAGAAACGCGTCCTAAGCTGTGGTTGTCGCTTGACGAAATTAGAAGCCCAGCGCTTCCCAACTGGAGGCGCGTCGCGCTCTGCGAGAAGTCGATTGGCCATTTCTTCCACACCACTCAGCCGGGGAGGAAATGATCGCGCATCTAGGTCGAGAATATACTCAACTATTGTCTTCTCTTCTAAATCTGATAAATTCCGTGAATTAGGCATGCTGTCGCGTCGTGAGACTATTCCCTTTAGTCGCCGGCTTAATGTTGCGTGACTGACTGTATAGAGTGCACCTGCGGCCCGAGCACTAAGTTTTGGGTCATTTCTCATTGCTTGAAGGGCAATTTGTAACCTTCTTTCAATACTAGCTGATTCCATGATTTATTGTAGAGGAAAAGGTGCCGGTCGCGTCAAGGTGCGACGGTCGCGGTTTACTGTCTCACTCGCTTGTCTGTCTCACTCGCTTATCATGTACGTTAACCTATTTACTTATAGACTATATTATAGTAAATTCGTCTTATATAAGTTTTTATAATAAATTTTCTTCCTTACCTTAATAATATTTTTTTAATTTATTTATAATACTAAGGATAACTTAGTTAACGCCTAGTTAATATATTATTAAGTAATATTTTTAAATAGGTATTATTCCTATCTTTAATTATTATAATTTAGTCTTATACTTATTCTATAATTACTTTATAGCTTATAGTTTTATAACTATAGCTAAATAATTTTTTATACTTTCTTAGTCTTAGTAAGTATTAGTAATTATTAATAAGTAATTATAATAGTTTTTCTATATACTGATCTTATTATTATTAATACTTTTATATAATATATTATTACTTGTATTATTCTTATTATTAATATATTAACTATTATTATATATAATATAATACTTACTTTAATAAGTTTAGTATTATATTTAAAGGTAACTATTAATAACTACTAAAAAGTATATAATCTTAACCTTATATTAAAAATATTAGTATATCTTCTTAACTTCTTTAAAGCTTTTCTACTTATATATTATTAATAAGTTTATTAATTACTTTATTATACTTATAGTTATAACTTTTATATCTTTATATATATATATATATATATATATATTTCTAAGGTATATATTATATCTTTAACTATTAGGTTTTATATTAGTTACTTATAGTTTATTAATACTAATATCAGTTACCTACGCGTATAGCGTTTGCTTAGTAGTTACTATATCTTAAATCCCTAACCTTAATATCCTAGCCTATGCTAATTACTTAAAATAAGAATAGAAGCTAAAGAATTATAAAAGATAATAAATAGCTAAAGGCTTAATTAGGGAAGGCTTAGGAATTATAGGTAGGTTTAATTATATTACTATACTTTAGCTTAAAGATTTTTTAGCTAAACTACTCTTTTTAATCTTCTTATAAGGAGGTATATACCTTACTTATCTTCTTTTAGCTAAGTAGTTAGTATTACTAACTAACTCTTTATACTTTTAAGTATACTTATATATAAACTATATATTATTTTTATATAAGTATAGTTAGTTAATTTATATTTATTATAAGTACTTTTAAATATTATTCTAAAGCTTTATTTACTATTTTTATTTACTTACTAATTCTAAGGTAAAATAGTATTAAAAGTATTATTTTAATTTTCTATAATAATAAAACTAACCTTAGAATTAGTTTATAAAGATAAATACCTTATTAAATATAGCTTTTTAAAAAGTATTATAATTAAATAAGTTATATAGATAAATATACTAATTATAATTTAAGTATACTATTTAATAAAGTAGTTTATAATAATAAACAATATATTTATTATTAATTACTTATAAATTATAAAAAATCTAACTATAATAAAGTTTATAAATATTTATTTAGAAGGTTATGTTAATTATAATAAAGCTTATAACCTTTTATAAAATTAAATAAAGTTAAAAAGTAATAAAGATAAATAAGATTTTAGGAATATCTTATTTATAGTATTTCTTAAATAGTTATATAATAGATCCTCTTTTAAGCTTTCTTAATTAAGATATTTAAAAAATAGGAAATACTTTTATTATTACTTTCCTCTTTGTAAACTACTTATTAAAGTATACTTTATATAATAGCTTATATATAATAGCTTAGTATATTTTATTATAAAACTATATCTTTTAAAAATAAGCTATCTTGTCTATTCTAATAAATAATACGTTTATATTTAACTTTATTCTATTTTTAAAATTTAGTTTTCTTAATAACCTATTTATAAAGCTTGTTTTCCCTTATTAATATTCTGTAATAAAATAGTAAATAGTTAATATTATATAATATTATATTTAATAATTACTAAGTTTTAATTAGGATATATATATATATAAGTTTAATAATTAGTTACTATCTTAATTAAAAATACTATCTATTTAATATAGTATTATTAATATTTAAAAACTATAAAATAATTACTAACTCTTAGTTAAGTATTTTATAATTAGCTTTACCTTTAAACTTCCGAAACTAGAAAATAATAGGGAACGACTTTTATTTACTTATAATTAAGAATAAATATTATTTATTATTATTTAATAAGAAATATTATTCTTATAATAGAATTATAGTTAAAGATTATAATAATCTTAGAAAAAAGGATTTTAAATATACTATAATAATAACTTAGAATATATAGACTATACTTTTATAACATAATAAAGATAATAAAGTATAAGATATCTATCTAGTAGTAGTAATATAAGTTAAGTAACTTTACCTAATAATAAGCCTAAATAATATAGTAAAGAATATAATAACTTATATTAAAGCTAAGTTAGTTTTTAAACTAATAGCTAGCTAAGAGAAAATATTAAGCTAGTTATATAGCTAGATAACGTAACTTATTATAGCTATAATTAGAAGTAATAAGCTAAATTAAAACTAGAATTATTTTAACTATAGATCTAGTTAAGTTAACTAAATAGACTTTCTAATAAGCTTAGAGATAGTATTCTATAAGAATTTTAATATTATAAAAAGTATTAGAATCTAACTATTAAGTAGCTATTCTAGCTAGTTTAATAAAGATAAACTAAGTCTTAAGATAACTAAATAAGATAAATAAATATAATAGAAGTATAATACATTTTTACTTTTAATAAAATATTAAGTTTAATATCTTAAATATTACCTTTTTAATTAATCTAAGTTATATCTTTTTAAGCTTAGAATATCTTATACTCCTTTTTAAGAGATTAGTAAAAAAGAATATAATATTATAGTATTTAGTAATATATTAATACTAATAATTATAAAACCTTATAATTACTTAGACTTTTTGAAAACTTATTAGCTTTAGTTATTAAGTAATAATAATAACTATATAAAGGTTTATAATAATCTACTTAATAAGTAAAATATATTTTAAACCCCTAACTTATTATTACTAAAAAGTATATTTTAATAGTTTAGTATATAAAATAGCTTCTTATTTGTATTATAAAACTTTTTATAAGTAACTTTATATTTTTCCTTAATCTTAGAGAAAACTAAGATATTATCTAAGTAAATAAAATAAACTATATTAATAAAGGTTTATAATATATTATTAATATATATTTAAGAAATGATAAGCATATTTACTAATTATATAAGGAGAAAATAAATCTTATATAAACTATAATAAACCTAAAGTAATACTTTATTATTTACTTCTTTTAATATATATAATAATAAGTATTTTTTAATATTAAAACTTTATAAGTATTAAATCGGATAAATCTAGTTAATAATCTTTTAAATTAAAAAGATAACATAATAGTTATTCTTTATAAGATAATTAAATCTTTAATAATTAATATAAAGATATAAAAAACTATTTATTTAATATAAAGGTAATAAAAATTTTAATTAGGCTTTTTAATAAGAAAATATATTTATTAAAAATTCTTTTTAAAGTAATTATATAATATCTCTAGTTTCTTAGATAATAAAAACTAAATAAAACCTTAAGAAGGAAATTTATTTTCTTTAATATTAGTATAATAATTTAAAGATTTAATAATAAAAAGATTCTTTATATTCTTAAGTAAAAAGATATGAAGGAAATAATATAGTTTTAATAAGATAATTATATTTATAACCCTAAGTTTATCTTCTTTTTTACTTTAAAAAAGGTTATAAGTCTAAAAGCTTTATAATAATAAAAACGTATACTTTCTTTTAAAAAGCTTTCTTTTTAAAATAATAAAATTATATATTTATTTTATTCCTTTTCTAAATATACAAGCTATTATATATATATATATATATATATATATATTTTCTTCTTATAAATATATTATAATTTTTAAAATAGTTATTAATAATAGTAATATAAACCTATATTTAGATTTTGAGTTATAATTAGTTATTATATTTAAATAAATAGAAGCTTAAAAAGTTCTTTATAAGCTAGTAAGTATAAATAGAATTTTAAAAAACTTATAAATAATAATAATACTTTATATTAATATAAATAAAATTAAAAGAGTTAACTTAATTTAGTTTAATTCTTATTACTAGATAAATATATATAAAAGTAAGTTTTATCTAATTCTTAATTCTAAAAACTAAAATTAATATTAATAAATATTATTTTTAGTTTTATTTAACTTTAGTAGGAATATAAGAGTAATAAGTAATATTTATTATAAGCTAAGAAGAAGATTAAAAAGTTATTCCCTCCCTTTACTTTTTCTTAAAATAAGAATATTAATATTAATAAATACTTATTAACCCTTAGTTTTTCTTTTTATTTTATTTTATTTTTCTTTAAAGGATTTAATATAAAGTTTTAGATAATAATTAAACTTATTAGAAATATATTAAATATAAAGTTTATTAATATTATAGTTAATACTTCTTTTTCTTTAAATATTTAGTTAAGGAGATAAGAAAGAAGGGTTTAAAGCTTAATTATTTATATTTCTATATTTAATAACTTGTTTATTTCTATACTTTTACTTTAGATTTAATCAAGTTATATTTTAATATTAAATAAGTATAATTATTATAGTTTCTTATATAATAAGAAGCTTAATAATATTAGGTTAAATACATTTTTATAACTTATTATTTGGTTTAATATAAAATTATAAAGCATATTTCTTTTTAAATAAGAAATATATTTCTTCTTAAAATATTATAAATAAATATAAAAGTCTTATAGTTTTAAATCTAGTTATTATATTTAAATTATATACTTTGTACTAATACTTTTATTTATTTAATTATATATTAATATTCCTTAATATTTAACTAGTACTCCTTAGTTAAATTATTATTATTTAAATACTATCCTACTTAATAATTAGTATTAATATAATTTAGTATTAAGATAATGTTTTAAATTTTAGTTTTATATATTTTAAAAACTCTTTTATAGGTTTATTCTAAGCCTTAAAGCTATCTAGTATACTTTTAATAACTAGTTTCTAATATAAGTACTTTAATATTCTTAATTTTAATACCTCTCTTTTTATTAAAAGTATAGCTTTTCTTTAGTTTTCTTACTAATATTTATTAAAACTTTTTTTATAAATTATTTTAATACTATATTTATAGTATTAATATCTTAAGTTAAATAATATTCTTTAAAAAGGTAGTATTATTACTCTCTTTTTACTAAGTATAACTAATACTTTCTTAGCTTATTAACTACTTAGGGGGATTAGTCAAGTTAAGTATGTTAAAGATTTATTTATTTTTACTACTAACTCTTATTATTAGTAGTATTAATAACTATTATAAAAAGAATTTAAATTTATTTTAAGTTTTTTAATTAGGAATAATTATAATAATATCAAAAGTTATATTTTCTATTAAACTAGTACTTAACCTTTTAAGTTAAGCATTTAAAATTAAAGCCTATCTCTTATTTAGGTATTAGACCTTACTAAGTAAAGTATATATACTAACTTCCTTTATATAAAATAACTATAATACTTTTATTATATTATAAAACCTTAAAATACTACTTTATTATAGAATCTAGTATTATTTAAAGATAATAAGACTTAATAATATATATTTATATATACTAGTTTGATATTTAATTTTTTTACGTTAATAAGCTTACTTATATTTAAAAGTATTAAAAGATAAAACTATAATAGTTTATAGTTAATAAAGATACTAAAAATCTATAGTATATATAAAAGTCTTACTTTTATAACTAAATAAGATCTTTTAAAAAAGAAAATAGATAAGAAAAAGTAATAATATTAAATAAGGTTTCTATATAGTTATACTATTATAAATATATAATAAATTAAAGATTCTTTTTCTTAATTACTTTTCTAACTAGATCTTACCTTCTATATAAATAGATATATCTCTATTTATACTTAGATATAGGTTATATAAGTTAAGTAATAAATTATAATCCCTTCCTTAGATATATAAGTATTATTAATACTAGTTATAATATTAATATACCTATCTATCTATAGTAGCTTTATTATATAGTAATATAACTATCGTTATTTTAGTAAATAAAACTAATATAACTACTTCTATCTTATTCTAGCTTTTATTATTTACTATTCTTAAGATACTTTATAATTTTAAAGTTAATATTTTTTCTAAAGTATATAATTAATATATTTAAGATATAGTATAGTTAATTTAAGTTTTATATCTTCTTTATAATATTAATAAGTCTACTTAGTATATATATATATTAGTAATACTATAAAACTTATTACTTATATAATTTTTATAACTTTTAAATTATTTTCTTTAAAATAAAAAGATATATAATATATCTATGTTAATAGTTTATAAAAAGTAAAACTATTTTAATTAATCTAATAACTATTAAATAACTAATATACTAGTAATTAAAAGATAACTTAACTTATTAATATAAAAGTATAATCTTATAAGCCCCTTTCTAAAACTATAATATTATAAAGTATTAAGAATATTAGAGTTATATTATACTATTTAAATAGTATACTACTTAGGTTACCTATATATCTTATTAAGTAATAAATAAGACCTAGATAAAAAATAAATAGTAAACTTAACCCTTAATCTAGAAAGTTAAAAATTAGTTTTAATAAAAGTATAACTTTATTATTTCTAAACTATTCTTATTAAAAGACTCTAAATTATAAAGTTTTTACTTTATAACCTAAAGTAAAACCCTTTTAAAAATTTAAATACTTTTGAAAGATTTTTTAGCTTCGATTATAACTTAAAAATAAGTATTCTAAGGTTATATACTTTCTAAGTAATTATATAAATAAATATAAGAAGTTATAAGTCTAGAAGTATATAGTTACTAATAAAGTAATACTATTTTATTACTTTATAAGATAGTAAGTATAGATTATAAAAGGTATATAATAAGAAGCTTAGTTAATAAAAATTACTTAATTTAAAGCCTTTTAAGACTTTATATATTATATTAAAAACTTAGTCTTCTTAATAAAAGTATTAATTAATTATTAAAAATTTATAAGTTTTTATATTTTATCTAAAGCTAAATAAGTAGTAAGTAGTCTTTTATATTACTAGCTTTATTATTTAATTATATTAAAGAAAAACTAATCCTATAACTAAGCTAATAAAAAGAATATATTATATATATAATAAAGTATTTAATAGAGAGGATTAATAGGGATATATTTTAAATTAATAAGGATATATTAGATTCTTAAGTTATAATTTGTTAGAAATTTATTATTAGAATATCTAAATTTTATTATTATTTATTTAATTAACTACCTTAATCTATTAGCCCCTCTCTTTACTATTATAAGACCTTAAAGGTGTATTAAGTATATTTAATCTTTTCTCTCTAATAACTTTAAAGTATTTTCTTCTATAAATTAATTAAGTCTTTAATTCTATTAGTAATTTAATAGTTTTTATCTATTTAATTAGTTAGTTTCTCTAAAATACTAATATTATAAAGTCTTAGTTTAGTAATAATAATATTATTAGTTAGTTTTATAAGACTAGTAACTATAAAGTTTAATTTAACTTAATTTTTAAGATTCTATTATAATAATTATTATAAGACTTTAATATAAATATAATATAAGGGGTTATCTAACGAGAGGCAACGCCTATAGCGTGCCCTGCCCGAGCAGTCCCTTAAATATAGTTATATAGCCTAGTCAAGCATAAAGTATTTAAACTATTAGATCTTTTAGTCTATTAGTTAAGTAGGCAGGCTACCCCTATCGTTATAGATAATTTCTAACAAGATAAATTCTATTTTCTATACTTCTTTTTAAAGTAGATAGAGTATATACTATATAAAATCTTACTTAAATAATAACTAAAATAATACTAATTAATAAAATAACTTAAAAGCAAATCTTTATAATCTTTAAATTAGTTTATTCAGGGTTGGGAATTAGTCAACTTTAGTCTAGTCAACCTATTGACTAAGACTAGGCTAGTTTAGTTAGGGTAGTAACTAAGATTAGCCTAGTTTAGTCAGGCTAGTAACTAAGACTAGGCTAGTTTAGTTTAGTCGACTAATTTAGTCGACTAATTAACTAAAATATATATAGTATTAATTAAGAATTATATATATAAGATAATAATCCTATATAATATTAAACTATACTAAGATATATAAATATAATATTATATTTATTTTATTATCTTAAAGTATACTATATATAAGAATAGTTAAAGTAAATAACTATTAAGTTATAAAAGTAAAAATAGAGAATTATAATTATATAATAAATTTTATTTATAATAATATAATAATAAATATAATTTTATAAAGTATTTAAGTTAATTAAAAATATATATAAAGATAATATAAGATAAAGAGCAATTAAATATATATATATATATACTAAATAAATGTAATAATAGTTTAATTCTCTTCGTCTTCTTCTTCCTCTTCGTTATCCCTATTATTATCTAAATATATTTCGTCTAATTCTTTCAAAGTATTAATTTTCCAATATTTTAAAAGAACTAGTTTAGCTACTATATTAGGGTTTAATTTATTCCTACTTTTAGTAACTATATTACTAGAAGTAGAAAAAACCTTTCTATAGCAGCTAAAGTAGCTAGAATAGCTAAATATCTCCTAGCTAAAATAGCTAATATAGGATATTTATAATTATTCCTTTTCCAATATAATAAAGGGTTTACCTATAATAAATTAGTATATATAGATATATATATATATATATATTTATATATAGTATAAATTAATAACTTACGTCTTGCCCTAACGGCCCTTTAGCTAAATAAGAGATATATTTAGCTTCTATATTATTATAACTAATATAGAAATCGTTATCAGAATCTAAGTTATAAGATATATTAGAATCTAATATATCTTCAGATTCTAAACGCCTATCTTTCTCTAATTTAATACTATTAATAATTAGTATGTATATAGGTATAAATTTTATAATATATAAAGTTACTTACTTTTATATTCCCTTTTTAATAATTCTATAATATCACTTTTAATACTACTATAGTGATGTAAAAGCTTATTATTTTCAAAATGATGAAGTTTAAACCTAGGATCTAGAATTATACTTATAATATGTAGTTTATAAGCCTCTAGATCAAAATAATCTAGTTTTTAAGGGAAATATTTAGATAATTTAAGTATTCCCTTTTTTATACTATCGATTAATATAGTATAATAAGTAGCTTATAGTTAAGTTAGTATAAATATTAATATATAATTATAATTAATATTAAATACTAAATACTTACTGTTTCTAATAATCTATCTCTTAAAGTAGTAAACTTTAAGATTAGATTATCTAGCTTTTTATATATAGTATATATATATAATAAACCTAAATTAAGGTTTATATATAGTTCTGACTGTAAGTAAGTACTAGGCTTTAAAAAGACTAGAAATATAGATTCTAAGTCTTTTAAAGCCTTATACTTACTATTAGTAATATAAAGCCTTTTAAACTCTAAATTACTAGTATTTCTATATATATACTCTAAAGCTAGTTTTAGCTTTAAAGTAGTAGAAATCATTCTATACGTAGAATTCCACCTAGTTTTATTATCTATTATTAATATAAGTTAGTATATATAGTAATTAAAAATAAATTATAATATATTATATTTAATAAGAATAACTTACCTAGGGGAATAACTTTCTTATTATAATTAGAAGGTAGATTTTTATCCTTTTTAGACCTATCTATACCTTCTAATAATAAGTGCTTAATTTCCCCGGTATATTTGACTAATATAGTAATTCGTCTTATTCGTTTAATAAGATCTATTTAAATAGTTAGTATAATAAACCTAATATATATATATATATATATATATATATTAATACTTACTACTTAGTAGATTTTCCATAGATTCTTCTTCTTCTACTACTAAGTTATTATTTATTATACTAATATTACTATTAGTATAATTTAATAACTCTTCTTCTATAGTAGTATTAGATATAAAGCTTTATAATATATCTTGTACTACTATATTAATAATATGAGAAATATACCTAATATTATTTTTAAATCCCTTATTATAAGCTAATCTATAATTAGCTTTAAAGGAATCTAAGAAGGTAGTATTATTAGTTGCGTTATCTCGAGTAAAGCTATATATAATTAGAATAATACGAATAATAATTATACTATAGTATAATTATAAGATAGGTTTAATAGTTATACTTACCTAAAAAAGCTATTAGTTATTAAGTTAGGATAAATACTTAAACTATCTATAACTTCTTTATATATATAAAGACTAGTATAGGCTTTAGTAAGGTCTTTAAATACTATTTATTAAATTAGTATATAAAAATAATTAAATAGACTTAATAATTATACTTACCTATTAGCTTATAAATAAGCTCAAATTTACTATTTATATAGCTTATAATAATGCCTAAATAAGCATCCTGAGACTTAGAAGTCCAAATATCGAAAACTAAAGAGAATTTCCCTAAAGTTTCAATATTTTTCGTAATTTCTAAGTTAATTAAAGAAAGAAATCTACTGTAAGTAGAATCTAATAGATTTCTTATTTTCTTTTGATTTATTATAGGGTTAGAACTATAATAATATTAGTATATATATATATATCTAGTATAAAAGTATAATTAGTATTTACTTACTTATTATAATAGTTTAATAACTCTTAAAAAGAATTAGACTCTATAGTATTAAACGATAAGTTATTTTCTACTATAAAGTCTAATACTTTTATATAAGCTTCTTTTTGTTTAAAATCAGGTATAGTATTACTACGAGGTCTTTTATTATTATTACTAAAAAAAGACTTTCTAGTAGGTATTATATCTATTTCTATAATATAGTTAGTATAATAATATATTTAGTATTAATTAAATATATAATATACTTACTTTTAGATCGATATAATTCTGACTTTTTATTATAAGCTATATTAGGGTGGGATTGCTTATAATGTCTTGTAAAGTTAGAACTTTAAAAACCTTTAACTTTAACAACCTAGTCTCTATTACACTTATAAATTTAATATTAATATATTATATAAATATAAATAGATTAATAACTAAAAGGGAGTAGGTAATAAAAAGAATATATTAATATACTTACGTAGTATACTTTATAAGCATTTCTCTCTCTTTTTCTCTATTAATAGGTAAAAGAGCTCGTATATAAAGATTGTTTTTAAATATATAAATTAAAGAGTTATTATTAGCCTCTAATTTATAGTCTTCTTTATTATATAAAGAGTCTATAATACTACTACTACCTATACTATTAGTAGGAATATTACTAGTATTAGTAGTAGAAGTAAGGCTAGAAGGCTAAGAGGAAATAATAAAAGAATCTATTTTAAATAAGTATATTCCTTTATAGGAATATAAATAAGTTAGATTTTAAGATAATAATAATAGTAATAGTAACTATTTTAATATAGTATAGTATATTAATACTTATAAATAATAGGTTAGAATAATAGTAGTATTAAGAATCTTTTAATACTTTTTAAGACTTTCTAGAAAGTTTTACTTCTTAATAATATAATTACTACACTATAAGTAATTAGTAATTTAAATTACTAATTACTAGCTTAGGATTAATAATTACTTATTACTAATTTATAATTATTAATAGACTTATATTATTAATTCTTATTAGTAATTAGTAGTTACTAGAATATTATAGATATTTTCCTATTAATATATATACCTTATCCTTTTTCTACTTCTTTTATTCTTAACTATTATATTTAATATCTTATATATTATTATATATATACTTATATATACTATTAAAGTACTACTTATAACTATATTAAATATATATTATCTTTTTAAGATTCTTAGGTAAGTATTTTTATTCGATTATTTAAATAATATTAATTAAGACTTAGAAGGATCCTTTTACTATTTATAAAATAAAAAAGAAAAAACGAAAATAATAACTATTAAAGTAAGTAAATATATCTAATAAATATAATTAATACTAATAAATAAGTATTATAGATATATATATTTTATTATTTTATTATTATTTTATTATTTAGACTTTAATATATAATTCATAGTTATATCCCTATAAAGGCAACTATAAGTCCTTTATAGTTAAATAAAGTAGAGCATCTATCAGTCTCTATTATTAGATTATATTATATAGATTAACTATATTTATTATACTTATCTATATAAGTATATATTATACTATAATAACTATTCTTAGTTATTATAGTATAAATCTATTATTATTTATTATTATTACTAGTTTATTTATCTTAGATATATATAAACTTTCTATTATTAACTGACTAAATTAGTTAACTATTAGTTAACTAAGACTAATTTAGTTTAGTCTAGTCAAAATTTTATTTGATTTTACTCTAACTAAATTAGTCTGACTAATTAGTCGACTAAATACTAAGTAACTAATTCCTAACCCTGGTTTATTATTATTATAAACCTTATTTAAGAAGTTATTAAAATATATTAAAAGTTTATATTTACTTTCTTTTAATACTATAAACGCGTTTATAAATATTATAAAACTTAAAACTACTTACTATATTTTTAAATATAATATAGTCTATAAGTAAATAAGTTACTTTTTTAATATTTTTATAATCCTAATCTTTTTTCCTATTTTCTTTACTAATAACTATAATATAAAAAGTAAATAAAAGCAATCTAGTTCTTATACTAAATACGCTTTAATCTAACCTAAAATTAAATATACGAAAGGTTATATCTATCTATAAAGTATATTAAATAACCTTCTAAGAATAATACTATAACTAAACTACGAAATATAATATCTAACTACCTTAAAAAGATTTAACTTTATATAAAGAAGATAGTATTATATAATATATTATTAATCTAGATATATAATTATTTCTACTATACTTAAGTAGTATTTAAGAAATAGCTAATTACCTTCTTTATAACTATAGTATATAATATATTAGAAAAACTAAACCTTAAACTTTATATAACGATAACCTAAACTCTAAACGCGTTTTAATTAAAAATTAATTATTAGAAAGTCTTTTATAAAGATCTAGACGCGTATTACGTATAGTTTTTCTTTATATAAAATATAATTATGAAATATAAAATATATAATAATAATATCTATAACTTTAATAAAACTAGATTTATAATAAGTCGAATCTCTTTTAAAATAGTTATTATAACCTTAAGCTAATATAGTAAGCTAAAAATAGCTTAATAAGGGAATTAGGAATAAGTTATAATAATCTAAGGTATTAGGTTATATAGCTATATTATCCTACTATATATTATCTTTATAAATAAAGTCTACCTTAACTCCTAGATATATAATAGCTTCTTCCTATCTAATTAAGTAATTATACTTATAGAAAATAGTAAGATAATAAATAAGAAAAGCTTAAAATAAATAAAGTATTTTGATTTTTATATAAAAAGTTATATAAAAAGTATTTACTACCTCTTTATCCTTAATAATTATAAAAGCTATTATTCTATCGATTTTAAACTAGATTATAAGGAGTATAAGATTATTATACTTTATATACTTACTTACTTATTATATAAGCTTTAGCCTCTTGATATTAAGTATTTTAATCTTTTAAAATAAGTATATAATAAAGAAATTAAAAGTCTAATATAAATATATATTATATATATTATAAAGGAAAACTTCCTTCTAGCCTTTTATAAAGTATATAATACTATAATAATAAAAATAAATATTTAAGTAAAGTTTAAAATATCTAGCTTTATACTATATAACCTTAATTATATAGCTTTATAGCTAGATATTAAGCTTTATATATTATTACTATTTATATCTTTAGCTAACCTACTATTAGCTTAAGTCTTAAAAATACTAAATAACCTAATTAAAATTACTTTATAATCTAATTATATTAGTAATTATATTATATAATATTAAAATAGCTTCTTAATATTAATTCTTTTAAGTATATAGTAGTTAAAGAAAGGGATAATAATAATAGTATATAAATAAACCTTAATATAAAGTAACTTAGCTAAACTTCGAAAAGTAAATAACTACCTTAGCTACTATTAGTATATATAAAAAAATAACTATAATAAGGAGGATTATTAATAATTAAATAAGTAAATAATTTAAAGTCTTAAATAGATATAATAAAATAGTTAAAGATAGAAATAAGTTAAAATAGTAGTTATATAAAGAGACTAGAAATATATACGCGACGATATAGTATCTATAGAAAGCCTAGCTATAATACTTATATATATTAGAAAGTTAAATTAATATCTAAAAAAGAGGATTCTATATAGTTTTAATTAATTTAAAGTATTATTATTAAGTTTTCTTATATATTATTATATAAGTCTTAAAAAGTAACCTATTTACTTATATAACTTATTTACTTTTAGACTATATTATCCTTAATTATTAAGTCTCTTTTATTTTATTAACTTTCTTAATAAGCCTTAAAATTAGTAATAATACTATCTTCTCTAAGCTTTTATTTTATATTATAAGTAAAAAGTAAAAATTACCTACTTTTAAGATTATTCTAAGCTTATTAATCTTTAATAAACTAGAAGTAATAATTAAAAAACTTCTTAATTAAGTTAATATATTAGTAAAATAATAAAAAGATAGAACTATAGGAATTATTAAGTTTTATTATAGAAAATATATAATTTATTATATATTTTATTATAATTAACTAAGGCTATTAAAGTTAAGTAAAAGTTCTTATATTTAAAATTACTGATTTTAAAATTATAATTATTAATAATAAACTATTATTAAGTAAGAAAAGAAAAGAAATAACTTTTATAATAATATTCAAGCTTAATATTTAATAATTTAATATATAGTATAGATATTATTATTTAAAAGTAGTTTTAGTTATCTATTTTTATTTAATAAGATATTTATAATACTAAAACCTAGATTAATTATAAAAAGCTAAATAAATATAGACTAAGTATAGCTTAAATTAAACTTTTAATAAGTAATATATCTTTTATATTATAAAGTAAGTAAATATAAGCTAAATTAGTTTTTTAAACCTATCTAGAAACTTCTATACTTTCTAAATATAAAAGTAATTCCTTAAAGTTATTAGTTTTAATAATATTTATATTATTATAAGAATACTTAAAAGGTAGTTAATAGTTTAAAATACTATATATAATATTTAATAGTTATTTTACTTAAATCCGTTATAATATAAGGATTATAGTAAAATATATTTTATATAAATAGACCTAAGAAATATCTAAGTATATCTAACTATTATATAACTAATAAAGTATAATAAATATAATTAGTTAAAACCTTACAAAAAATTTAATTATAAAAAGTTAAATCTTAATAAGTATAACTAGTTAAACCTTATATTATAACCATAATTAACTAATAAGAAAAGTCTAGTTTACTTAATAAGGAAGTTTAATTTATTATAAGAAGTTAGTTAGGAGTACTAACTATTTAGCTAATAGAAGATAAGTAGGGTATATACCTTCCTATAAGAGGATTAAGGATAGTAATTTAGCTTAAAAACCTTTAAGCTAAAGTATACTAATATAATTTAACCTACCTATAATTCCTAGGCCTTTTTTAATTAAGCCTTTAACTACTTACTATATCTTATAATTCTTTAGCTTTTATTTTTATTTTAAGTAATTAGCATAGGCTAGGATATCTAGGTTAGGGAATTAAGATATAGTAACTACTAAATAAGTACTATACGCGTAGGTAATCGATATTAATATTAATAAACTATAAATAACCGATATAAAACCTAATAATTAAGGATATAATATATACTAAAAATATATATATATATATATATATATAAAGATATAAAAGCTATAATTATAAGTATAATAAAGTAATTAAAAAACTTATTAATAATAAATAAGTAAAAAAGCTTTAAAAAAGTAAAAAAGAAATACTAATATCTTTAATATAAGGTTAAGATTATATACTTTTTAATAGTTATTAATAATTACTTTTAAATATAATACTAAACTTATTAAAGTAAGTATTATATTATATATAATAATAGTTAATATATTAATAATAAGAATAATATAAGTAATATATTATTCAAAAGTATTAATAATAATAAGATAAGTATATAGAAAAGCTATTATAATTATTTACTAATAGTTATTACTACTTATTAAAATTAAAAGAATATAAAAAACTACCTAGTTATAGTTAAAAGATTATAAGTTATAAAGTAATTATAAAATAAGTATAAGACTAGATTATAATAATTATAGATAGGAATAATATTTATATAAAAGTATTACTTAATAATATATTAACTAAGTATTAACTAAGTTATCCTTAATATTATAAATAGATTAGAAAAACTATTATTAAGGTAAGGAAAAAGACTTATTTATTATAAAAATTTATATAAAACGAATTTATTATATTTATTTACTAATAGTATATAAATCTATTATTAAATAAATAAAAGAATTATTAATAATTAAATAAAGTAAGATAGTTAAAAGACTAATTATTAATATAATTCTTTAATAATTAGATTACTATCTACTTAAGTATAAGTATACTAAATATTTAGGAAAGTAAGTTATATATATAAACCTTTTCCTTTTATCTTTTACTATCTATTTAGTAAAAACTAGGAAGATAAAAGATTAATATAAAGTATTTATAAGATATAGTATATAAAGTAGAATAAATATAAAACCTTAGAAGGTAAAAAGGTATTAAACCTTTATAAATACTTAGAAAAAAAGACCTTATAAAAGGGAATATACTTTATAAATATCTTTATATCTATATTTAAAAGAGAGTATTTAAAGTTATAAAAGAAAATTATAAAGCTTATACTAAAGGTATTTTATATTAAGGAGGAGTAAGTCTAAATTAGATAATATTATAATATATAGAAAATAAAGATATTTAGTAACTAAGTTTTTTAAAAACTAAGATTATAATTAAAAGTAAGATTATATTATTAATTTAAGCTATATACTAAGTATTAGTTACTAAGTTATAAATAAAGCTATTATTTAAGAAGTATAAGTTAAAAGAATATTCAATTTAAAAAATAAGTAAGCTAGGAGATAAGACTAGTTATTTTTATACTACTTATAAAACTAGATATTATCTTTATAAAGAAGACTATATAAAGTAAAATTATTATTTTATAAGTATATATTAAAAAGAAGGTTTTTATAAATATAGATTTATACTTATAAGTTAACCTAATTAGTAATAAATTAATTAAAAAACTTTAGTTAATATTAGTAAATATAGCTATCTTAATTTTAAAAGCGTTTAATAAAAGAAAGATATAACTAAGCTATATATATGAATTAATATTTTTCTTTATTAATTTTAATAATTACTTAAGAAATAAATACTAACTATTAGTAAAAGCTAACTACTTAAAAGAAACTAGTAATATACTCCTTACTTAATACTTTATAAGGTGAGAAAGTATTATTATTAATATTATTATAAATATATAATTATATAACTAGATCTTTATTATAAAACTAGTAGCGTTTATATAAAACTTATAAAGTATAATAAAAAGTTTTTATTTTATATATAATAAAGATATATACTTTTAAAGGATAAGATTAATATAAAGGTAGTAAGCTAGTTATAGATAATATAATATTATTTATAAAACTAAAATAAAATATATAATATTTAATAAATAAATAGTATAAAAGTTTTTAATATTAAAAAGAGTAGAATATATAATAGACTTAGTTAAAAGGAAAAAACCTTTATATAGACTAATCTACTTATTTAATAAGTAAGAACTAGATAAGTTATAATAGTATATTATTAAAAATAAAGCTATTAAAAGAATATAACTATTTACTAGTAAAGTAAAAGTATTAATATTATTTATTTCAAAGAAAGATAGAATATTATATTTATATATAGACTATAAGAAACTAAATAAAGTTACTTTAAAGAATAAATACTTACTATATTTAATTAGTAAGCTATTAGATAGACTTTTAAAAATAAAATAGATTATAAAAATTAGTATAAACGATTTATATTATTATATATATATTAAGCTAAAAGATAAATAGAAGATAGTATTTTATATAAGATATAGATACTTTAAGTATATAGTTATATTATTTAGATTTATAAATACTTTTATAATATTCTAAGTATATATCTACTAAATACTTATTAAACTCTTAGATATATACTATATTATTTATATAAATAATATTATAGTTTACTTAAAAATAAAGGAAAAATATATAAAAGATATTTACTAAGTATTTTAATAACTTTAAAAAGGAAGGTTATATATAAAACTATTAAAGTATAAGTTTTATATATCGAGGATAAAGTTCCTTAGGTATATAATTATATTAAAAAGTATCTTAATAGATTTATATTAAATATAAGCTAGTATAGAATAAGAATCCTTAGTAAATTATTATAAGATATAGGTTTTCTTAAGGGTTTATAACTTTTATAAAAAATTTATTTTTAAATACTTTTATACTATTATATTAATAATAACTTTCCTTTATAATAATAACTTAAGAAAAAAGATAAGTAAGTTTAAATAGCTTAAGGAAGCTTAAAATATATTTTAAAAGCTTAAAAACGCTTTTTACTTAGTAACTATTTTCTAATACTAAGACTTATTAAGGGATACTTAGATAGAAACTAATATATTTATAAAAATAATACTAAATGTTATATTATAGTTTATAAAATACTAATAATAATTAATTATATACTTTTTTTACAAACTATTAAATATAAAATAATAATAAAGTATAAGATAGTAAAAACTATTTACTATTATTAAGAGCTTAAAATACTAAGTATACTACTTTTAAGGATTATTAAAGAAACTTAGTATATTAATAAATTACTAAGCCTTAAAAGAAATTATTATAACCTTATTATAAAACCTTTATAAAAAACTTAATTGATTATATATAAATTATTTACTTTCGATTTTAATCTAAAATACTAACTTAAGGTTAAAAACCTAGTAGATAGTCTATCTAGGAGATTAGACTATATAAAAGGAAAGATAAAGTATAATAATATCCTCCTTATACTTATAAAGAAATTAAGCTTTATTACTAAACTTTTAATAAGTATAAAAGTAAGAATTATTATATTTAAAAGAATAATAAAAATAGTAAAAGTATTTATTAATACTATTTCAATTAGTTAAATAAGTCTTAATAAAAATAATAACTTTAGGTATAAAAACTATTTATTCCTTAGTTTAAAATATACTTTATAATATAAAGATAATATTATATATATTATAGTTATAATAGCTTAAAACTAATATATAAAAGTAAAATTAGATAATACTTAGTAAAAGATTATAATATAAAAGATTATTAAGTAAGAAACCTTAAAATAAACTTAGCTTACTATTACTAAGTAGTATATTTTATATCTTATAAAAAAAAGCTTATAAAAAACAAAATAATATTACTTTAATAGCTATCTAAGGAACTAAAAAGCTTTATTACTAGACTATTATCTAAAAATAAATACTATTAGACTTAGTTAATAAAGACTTAAGGATTAGTTAGAGATATAAAAAGTTACTTTATTAATATTAAAAGTATATTATTTTTTAAGAAAAGATTAGTAATTTTATAAGTAAAATCCTTAAGATAAGAGTTTTTTTAATAATATTATAATAACCTTAGAGTAAGATATATAAGCTTAAATAAGACTATAAAACTTATCTCTTAGAAGTTTTATTAGCTAAACTTTATTAATAATATTATAAAATATATATTAAGCTACTAATTATATTAAGGAGTTAGAATACTAAGATATAAACTATATAAAAATATATAACTATTATTATTACCTTTTTAGCTATTTAGAAAAGTTAACTTAGACTTTATTATTAAACTATTACTAAGTATATATAATAATAATAATAATATAATATAATCTTAGTTATTATATATTATATAACTAAGTTTAGTATATTTATTCTTATAATAAATTACTTTATAGCTACTAAACTAATATAAATCTTTTATAAATACGTAAAGTATTAATTTAATATTTTAGAAGTTATTATAACTAATAAAGATAAACTTCTAAATAGCTAATTCTAAAAGGAATTTATAAAAGAATATATTATTAAATATAGACTATTAATAATATATTACTTATAAATAGATAAATAAATAAAAAAAATATACTAAATTATAAAGAAGTATTTATAAATCTATATTAAAGATATACCTTAAAAATAAATAGCTATAATACTTAAGGCTAAGTTTATATATAATAATAACTATTATAATATTATAAGATACTTCTTAATAAAAGCTTTATATAGTTATAACCTTAGATATATAAAATATATCTTATTAATAAATAAAGTTATAGTTTAAAACGTTTAAAAAAGAATCGATTATATAATAAGATTATAGCTTAAGGCTTAAGAATACTAATAGAAAACTATAGAATTATAAATAAAATATTATAATATAAAATATAAGCTATAGATATATAAATATAGGGAGGTTATTAGACTTTTAATAAAAAACTTTTATTTTAAAAATAGAAAACTTATACTATAGTTTATTTATATTAATATTACTAAGAAAATAAGATAATAAGTATATTATATCTATTTACCTTAGTATTAGATAATAAGGTTATTATATATATAAGATAACCTAGATAAATAAGAGGTAAAAGAGACTATAACTAAATAATAGATAAATATAGAACTATACTACCTTATTAAGTAAATAAGATAGCTTATAAGGTATAATATATAAAAACGTTTATAATATTTAAAGAATATTATAATAGCTATTTATTAATATAAATAATAAATATAAAAGATATATTATAAATAAGATAACCTATATATAAAAGTATAACTAAAGGATATTTAAAAACCTATTAGTAAACAAACTTTATATTAATTTAAATAACTATTTATAAAAAATATTAAAATAGACTTAATTTTAAAAAGAACTTTACTAAATACTTATAAACTAGTTATATAAATCGAAAAGATAGAATAATAATTTATAAAATCTTAAAATAGCTTTTATTACTAGCTTACTAACTATATATTATAAAGTAAAGAAGATTTCAATTCTTTTAATTATTTTTCTTATTTTACCTATAAGGATAACTATAACCTTTTTTTTATAAGATTATACTATATCTAAGTATAATAATAAAAGTATTTATTAAAACTTTAATATTAAGTTAGGAAGTAGGTAATAAAGCTATATTATTAGTTAGAGGATTAGTAAGGAGTATAGTTATAAGTAAATAATATTTAAGAAAAGGTATATTTTTAAAGGGGGGATAATACTTTTAATTAATAGATATTTATTAAAAGACTTACTAATATTATTATTTATTAATTACTTACTAGTAGGAAAGAGAAAACTAATATAATTTCACCTTTTTAAATCCTTTTAGGAATTATAAATATTATAACTTACTAACGCTTTAATAATTATATAGTAAGAATAAGATAAATTAAGACTAGGTATTAAGTATATATATCCCTAAGTCTTATATTACTAATCTAACTAGGATTATAAAACCTAGTTTAACTATTAAAAAGATTAAAGAAAGTAATAAGTTGTTATAAGCTTAGCCTTTATTACTACTAAACCTAAGCTAGTCAAAATAGTATTTAAATAAAGTTTCTTACTAAAAGGGTTATTACTAATATTATAACCTAGACTATTTAAAAATAAGCCTTCTTAATAAGAAGCTAGCTAAAAGTCGTTATAAACTTAGGAACTAGTCTTATTAAGATTATGTTTAGTAAGATTAAGAATTATAAAGCTAGTAAGAGGAATAGATAGCTACTTACTAGCTACTTAGTAAGATATACTAAGAAGTAAAAAGGAATAAGAGAAATAACTTTTTAATATTTAGGGATTAAGTAACTTAATAGTAAACTATTAGTAAAAGTATTAATAGAAATACTATTATTAAATTAGGTTTATATAAGTATAGAAAAAGTATTAGCTTAACTAGTCTTATAAGTATTATTAATATTTAATTATTTACTAGCTATATTATAATTTATTCCTTAAGTCTTATAAAGATAAATATCTACTAAAGGTTTAGTAATAATAATATAAGTTATCTAATAAGTTTTATAAAAGTAAAAGTTTACTAAAGGCTTACTAATAGTATTTTTATTTATAAAAGCTATAATAGTAAGATAGTTTTTAATAAGAAATATATTAAAAGGAGGCTAATTAGCTTTATTTTTAATAGTCTTAGACTTAAAGATACCTTTATTAACTATACCTTCTTTATTATTAAAAAAAGCTTATACTAGTAAGTAAGTATTAATACCTTACTTTTACTTTTACCTTTAATAGTATTCTTAATACTTAGCTTAGTAATAGCCTTTATAAACGTTTTAGTTAATAAACCTTTCTTAATAAAATAATTATTAATAATTATAATAGTATAGTTAGGAATAAGATTATTAATATATTATAAAAACTTAGTATAAGTCTTTAGTATAAGCTTATAAAATTATCTAAGTTTTTTCTTAGGTTTAATATAGAAAGTAGTTACTATGTTAATAACTAAATATTTAATAAAATTATAAAGAAGAATAGTAATTATATTATTATAAATATATATAAGCTATATAGTATCTAGTTAGCTTAAGATTTTATTATAATTAATTAGAATTCCTATTTATATAAATTTAATTAGATAAAAATAATATTTAATAAATTATTAAGGAACTTATACTAACTAAGATAAAAAGATTTAAATACTCCTTAATAAAGCTTAACTTTTAAAAGTTTAAAATTTTATTTTTCTTTTAGTAAGTAAAATTAATAATAAAATTATAAATAAGCTTATTAGCATAAGTCTAATAATATAATATAACCTTAGGTTTTTAATAAATATACTAATACTATAACTTAGATAGCTTATTATTAATATCTTTAAAGTAATAATAAATTATTATATTTTATAATATTATTATTATAATATTATTATTATACTTTTTATTTTAAAAGGAATTTAGAAATATTAATATGCTTAATTATAGTTAAGATAAAGATTAGTAAAAGAAAGTAACTTACTTTATAATATTTTTTTTTATACTTTATAATAAATATATTTTACTTTATATTTACTAATATAATATATAAAATACTTTATATCTAAATAAAAAATACTTAAATAGCTAAAGTATAGTAAGCTATTATTAATAAGACTTTTAAATTTTCTATTTATAAAGAAAGCAAACTTATTTAAGATATTAATAATCTATATAATATAAAATATTATAATAAAAGATTACTAAATAGATATAAGAAAATAAAGTATAAAATAAGAAATATAAAAAAAGGAATATAAAATAAAACAAATTCTTAGTATTATACTACTAAAAGAGAAATAAAATAAGAATTATAAAAAATAAATAAGTTTATATTAGTAAAGAAAAAGAGATAAGACGAAAAGTATAATAATTAGAAAAAGAAAATAAATACTTATATAAGAAAGAAACCCTAAGTATAGTAACCTTTAGTTAATAAGCTAAAATTTATATTTACTATAAGATATATAGTAGAAAGTATAAAAGACTATTACCTTTAAGAAGGAAGGTATAAAGTAAGTATATAAGGAAAAAGTAATAAATAAAGTATTAAATTAGCTTTCTATACGATCGTATTATTATAAATATAAGGTAAACTAAAGATTATATTTTCCGTAATTACCTTTCCTAACTAGATATTACCTTCTATATAAATAGATATATCTCTATCTATACCTAGATATAAGTCGTACCGGTTAGGTAATAAACTATAATCCCTTCCTTAGATATATAAGTATTATAGATGCTAGTTATACTACCTATATACTTGTCTATCTATAATAGCCTTATCGTATAGTTATATAACTATCGTTACTTTAATATAAAGTAATATATAATATACTATATAAAGTAGATAATAAAAGTATTAAATAACCTTAGGAAGTAATAGTATATAAATATCTTAAAAGGATAAGATAATAAGAAGAATTAGGCGATAGTATAATATATATAGATAATAGTATATAATAAAAGGAACTATAGTAGTATAAAGTTATAATATTAATACTTACTATATTAGCCTTCTAAATAAAGCTAAGCAAGTTATATAACTAAGTAGCTTTAGGGATTAAGCCTTAGGGAGAGAAAGGTAATTATAAGTAGTTAGTTAATAGTATTAACTACTTAGCTAATAGAAGACAAGTAAGGTATATACCTCCTTATAAGAGGATTAAGGATAGTAATTTAGCTTAAAGACTTTTAAGCTAAAGTATAGTAATATAATTAGACCTACTTATAATTCCTAGGCCTTCTTTAATTAGGCCCTTAGCTACTTACTATATCTTATATTTATTTACTATTAATACTATACTTTTATTTCTCTATAGTTAGAATAATTAAGTAATTATACTAGACCTTAATATTACTACTTATTTACCTTATTATTTATAACCTTTTATTACCTCTTCTTAAGTACCTTATAATAGTAAATTAGTTATCGTTATAACTAGCTATTATTATTCTTATAAATATTAATTACTTTAAGCTTTTATTCTTCTAAGTTATAAAGTAATTATATAATAAATTAAAACTTAATTTACTAATTAGATATAATTATTATAAATTATAATAAATAAATAAAAATAGTTCTTAATAAATATTCTTAAATATATTTTACTAGCTTAATACTTATTATATTAAGTTAAGTATTATACTTAAAGCTAAGTAGAAGTAGTTTAAGAACTATTTTAATAATAATAAGTTTAAAGAAATAATCTAGCTTTATAATTAGTTACTAACCTTATTTATAAAAATTATATTTATATTAAGACTTTACGAAATAAAGCTATATTCTATAAATATAAAAGGACTTTTATAATACAGGGGGTTATTATTATTTACTAAGATAGAAAATACTTTTATAAAATATAAGTAAACCTTTATAAAACTTTTAAAAATTACTAACTTATTCTAAACTATTCTTAAGAAATATATTTACTATTAAGGGTATAATAGGTATATTAGTTTATTTATTAATATTAAAAGCTATATTCTTAATAAATTTAGTTATTTCTATTATATAGTTAATATAATTTAGGATATATAAGGATTAAGAGGTTTATTTTAGAAAACTTTATTTATAAGATAAGATTCTTATAAGCTTTAAATTTCTAAAAAATATCTAAATACTTTAAGAAGCTTTAAATAATACTTTTATTATAATAATTTAGTTTAATTACAAAGTAATATTATCTAGTAAGAAAGGCTTTATTAATAAATAGAAATTTAATTTTAATACTTCTTAAAGACTATATAAATAACTATATTATCCTTATAAAGTATAATATCTTTTATTATTATAAAATCTACTTTAAACTTGTAAATAAAGTATAGTTTATAAAAAATAAAGTTTACTTATAATAATAGTTATAAGATTCGTCTTCTTAAGATCTATATTAATAAATTCTTAACTTAAAGATTATAAGTAATATTTATAATAAACTTAAGAACTTAGTATAATTAGTTTTATTATCTATTTTACTAAGGAATAATATTAAGTTAATAACTAACTACCTAAGTAATTATATAGCTTAATATAAAGTTAATAACCTAGTTAATTAGTAATAGAATATAAGTATATTAGATTATTAAAGTATTATAATTAAATTACTTTAATAAGGTTTATATAAAAGATAATTAGTAACTAATATATTAATTTTTTTTTAAATAATAAGTATAAAACTAAGTAATTACTCTTAATACTAACTAAATAATAAATTTTATTTTAATAAAAAGAAGCTATAAGTAAATATTTATAAGATAAAGAGTTAATAAGAATTACTTAGTAATAAAATAAAAGTCTTTAATATATTAAGAATAAGAGAGGTTTTCTATATTATATAAGAGGTAATAAAAAATAAATTATTTAAGATTTATAAAAGCTATTCTAGTTTAGTTTTATTAATATCAAATCAATCCTTCCTTAAAAAAAAAAGGAAAAGACTTATTATTTAAGATTTATAAAAGTTATTATTTAAATAGTTTTATAAATCTTAAATAAGAGGAATAATTATAAGAATAAAAGTAAGTAAAAAGCTTTTTTTATAAGTATAAAGTATAGACTATTATAGAGGGGAAGGTAGCGTTTTAATTATAAAATATATATAAGCTTCTCTTTAAGTTATAAGAAAGTATAGTATTAGTAATACTAGCCTTACTACTGTTACTAAACTATACTTATAAGTTAGATAAGTTTCTAACTAGTTATAACTTTCTAGTAAAATATATCCCTAAGAGTAATAGATTCTTATTAATTAATAATATATTCTTATTACTCCCTTAATATAAGTATATTTTATTTTTAAAAAGTAGAATAAATATATAAAGTATAGTTATATAATAAGTATACTAAGTTTTAATATATAAATTACTATCTAAGTTATAGTTTATTATAAGGAGTTAGTTAGTAATACTAACTACTTAGCTAATAAAAGACGAGTAGGGTATATACCTCCCTATAAGAGTATTAGAGATAGTAGTTTAGCTTAAAAACCTTTAGGCTAAAGTATAGTAATATAACTAGACCTACTTATAATTCCTAAGCCTTCCCTTAATTAGGCTGTTAGCTACTTACTATCTCCTATATTTACTTACTAGCTTATAGAGAGTATACTAATAAAAGTAAATAAGAACTTTTAATATATACTTTCTTTTAAGTTAATATTAATAAAGATTTTAATAGATTTATATAGAATATACTATTAATAATACTAATACTAACTATTTCTTATACTTAAATATAGAATAATAATAAGATAATAATAATATATATTTTATATTTATAAACCTAGTAGATATCTAAATATATCTAATTATTATATAACTAGTAGAGTATAATAAGTATAACTAGTTAAATTATATACTATAACCTTAATTTACTTAATAAAGAAGTCTAGATTAATTACTCTTAATACCTTATTTTCCTTTTTATAACTAGAATTAAGTACTAATATTATACTTAAATATAATTATATATTAACCTTACTACTTATAACTTCTTATTAATTCTTCTTAAATATCTTATAGTAATAAGTTAGTTATTCTTATAATTATATTTATTATGATCCTTTTATTTTATTCTAAATTTAGTATTTATACTTAATAAGATCTATAGGGATTTTTATTAATAAATTAGGTTTATAGAAATACTTACTTAAATAATATTTAGCTATTAAGTATACTACCTATAATATTAGCTAATAATTATTATTAAGTTTATTATTATATAAGAATTATAATATATATATAACTATTTAAGTTTATTTTATTTTAAAAATAGTAAGTTATAATAAGTAAAACTTGTATAACTCTATATTATAATACTAATTAACTTATTAGAAACTTTAACTTATTTAATAATAAAACCTTACCTACGTATTATTCTTAATACTATATTACTTAACTTCTATAAGTAAAGTAATTAAATACTAATATTCTATTTAAAATTATTCTTATTTTAACTTAGTATTTATACTCTTTTACTATAACTTTTTAAGTAATTTTTAGTAATAAATTAAGTATATCTTTATTAATATTTATTATTATTCTAATATTAATTAACATTTGTTATTATATTTTTATTAATAAAAAATAAGTACTTTAATTAAAGTTTAAACTAAACTATTTAAAATAAGAATTATTAGATTATTATAATTTTTCTTAATATTATTAAATAACTTAAAAATAAAAAACTAAATAACTAGCTAAAAGTATAATATTAGTATTATATAAAGATATAAAGCTTAAAAATTAAGAGAAAGAAAGCTTGATATTATATATTTACTTATATTATTCTTTTAAAAGTATAATACCTTTTAAAAAAAACTATAATATAAATTATATAACATTTTATTAAGTATAAACTTAATATATAGCTTAGAGTATAATAAAACTAAGTATTTATATAATAGTATAAATTATATTTATAATAATTAATTATTATATTATATTAATATATAATATTAACTAATAATTACTTTATTAATTATAGTTTATTAATTTTTATAACTATATTAAATATAATATTAAATATCTCTTTATATAAATAAATTATATTTCTAACTACTAAATGTAAGAGACTATATATCCTAAGCTATAGCTCTATAACTATACTAATATTATATTAATTAACTAGCTAGCTAACTATCTAAATAACTACTTTTAAAGTAGGTTAGGTAACTAACTAGCTAATAGCAGTTAATTAAGAAACTAAGATAACTAAGCCTAACCCTAGGGATAGAATTTTATAATTAAGATATTATTTAGAATATCTAGCTTAGTAATTAGGATTTTAGAAGTATATAAAAAGCTAGATTTTCCTAACGTTCCTAGCTAGAATAAAAATTTATAATTATCTAGAAAATATAATAACTATATTTCTTTTTACTTTATCTTTCTAATAAATAACAATATAACCTTTACTTTATAAAATCTTATAATATATACTTATTTAATAAATATAATTTCAATTATAAATATTATACTTATAAGCCTTTTTTAGTCTAATAATAATAATAATAATAATAATAATAATAATAATAATAATAATAATAATAATAATAATAATAATAATAATAATAATAATAATATAATAATAATAATAATAATAATAATATATAATAATAATAATAATAATAATAATAATAAATACTATTTTACTAACTAAAGCTAGTTCTTAACTTAATACTTATTTTTTTATTTAAATACTATACTTTAGAAAGTTAAATATAAGATAACTTAACTACTTAAGAATATATATACTCTATTAATAAATTAAAATTTAAGAATTTTACTTTATAAGAACTAATATTTTATAATACTTATTATTTTTAGTAGTTATTATACATAATTTATAAAGCCTATTTTTATATAAATTAATATATTAACTAGTTTTAAATATTTTTTCAAGACTTAGTTAACAAACTAAGTAAAACAAAATGTTTTTTAATCAAATAATATATTTTCATAAATTATATTTATAAATATTTTTTTACTTACTTTTATTCTATTTATATTATTTTATTATATAACTTCTAATTATATATCTTACTTATTTAAATACTTTAATATATATATATTATATATATTTATAAGATTACTTTACTATATACTAAGTCTATTTTATTTTACTAAATTAATGTATTTAAACTTATAATAATAGAGTAATTATTATAGTTCTTCCTGCTAGCACGTAGCTATAATAGGCAGAGGTCGGAACCGTAATAAGAACAGAGATGTAAATAAACTAGTACGAAAGTCAAACAAACGGTCACAAGGCAATAAATAACGATAAATCGATAAACATAGGTATAAGCAGTTGGTTTCTCTATTAACTAAACCTACTGATGATGATGCTGTCGAGGGTGTCTCTTATATAGGTACGGCTAGCACGTAGAATATTACGTACCCCTAATGACTGTTCCGTAGAACTGTGAGAGTAATAATATAAGAAATACTTACTATTCTTAAAATATAATAAATACTTTCCTATTAAAAAATAAAAGTTAAAAAAACTTAATAATTATTAGCTTTATTATTTTTATATAAAGCTTATTTCTTTAGTTTAGTAAGTATTATATTATAGACTTATAATAAAGCTTTAGAATATATTAGACTTTATTATATTATAACTAAAAATCTTAATTTAAATTAAGTAATTATAATTTAAAAAAATTTAAGAACTATAGACTATTATTATTATTATTATTCTTCTTCTTTTTCTTTTTCTTTTTCTTCTTCTTCTTCTTCTTCTTCTTCTTCTTTTTTTATTTTTTATTCTTATTTTATATTATAAACTATAGTCTTTATAATATATTAACTTTATTAGTTTTAATATTAACTAGAATTAAAGTTTAATTATTATTTTATCTTATAACTAGTTTAATACTTATAATATAATTATTTATTTTAAATATATTTATTATTATAAGTTATATCCTTTACTTTACTAATTTTTAAAACTAATATTAAATCTATTTTATAAATTTCTTAAAGTATTATATATTAAGTTTACTATACTCTCTTTTACTTATCTTATAAGATAATACCTAGTTATTACTATAGCTAAATAATAATAATAAGGTTTTTATTAATAAAAGTTAAGACTATAAAACTAATATTAAGTTATATATTTTTTATAAGTAAGTTATATTAGTAAGTTAAGGGCTAAGGTAAGGTAATTAAGCTTATATTAAGTAATAAAGTAGTAATATTATAAACTATAGGCTAAGCTATATAATAAATAAAGTAGCTTACTTATTTAGTTAATAAACTAAAAGATCTAATAATTCTATTACTATATACTAGGATTAAGCTATATAACTATATTTAAGGGATAGCCTAGGTAGGGTATACCTAGCGTTGCCTCTTGTTAGCTAACCCCTTATAAGCTAAAAGTTATTTAAAATAAATTATAAGTTAATAATTAAAGAACTATTTAAGAGGATTAGAGTAAGTACTTAAGTTTTAATCTATATATAAGCCTTAATATTTATATAGTAGGTCTTAATAAGTACTTATTATCTTAGCTAGGTACTTATTATATATATTATCTCTATATAATTTTTATAGTAGTTCTCTTTTTCTAAAGTCTCCTTATTACCTTATCTTATATCTTATTTATAAATATCTTATCTTAGCTACTAGGGTATAGATTTATTAACTCTTTATTAAGTATAATAATTATGTTATAATAATTCTTTTTACTAATAAGTTACTTTTTCTTTATAAAATATAAACTTTAAGAGCTATTAAAACTATATTCTTATAATATAAAATTTTATAAATATTATTCTTAAATACTATAAGTAGTAGTAAATTATAATATATAAGTAAAAAAAACTAAACTCTTATTATATATATATATAAGTTAAAATTTATAACTTTAAATATTAATACTAATTAGTAATTTATTAAAAAGCCTTAATATCTTAATATCTCTTATATTATCTTTATAATTATATTTAAAAGTCTAAAGTAAGTCTTAGAAAGTATTTTTTTATTAGCAGTATATAAAACTATAAGCTTTATATATAATATATATATAAATATAAAAAACCTTAGTAAGTTAGGTTTTTTTACCTTAATATTATTAGTATATAACTAGTAATATTTAAAAAAAACATTTATACTATATTATACTTTTAAAATCGTTTATAATTTTAAGATAGTTTATTTAACTTTGACTTTAATATACTATTTAATTATATAATTCTAAATATTAAGAAACTTTAGTAAAATACTAGCGTCTTGTAATAATATTTTTTCTTATAAAATACTATATATTATGAGAAAGACAAAATTTAAAAATATTTTTATAATCTTCTCCTTATTTTAATTAGTATGTATAAACTTTACTATATTTTTTCAAGCTAAAACGTACTCTATTATAAAGCTGGTTATGTTTTGATTTTGTATGGGATATTCCTAAAACGGGTGATCCGGTGATGGGGGTAATCTGTTGTCTGGGGTGGGGTCCTACTTACTCACCTGTATGCGATGTTTACCCCCATCCTTACGTTGAGATCGCAGTCCCCAATGGTTTCTAGCACTCCCTTTAAATCTGTCCAAAGCAGCCGGCTACAGTCTCGGTCAACAGGTGTCGCGCGAGATGATTCAGATGATGAACTCGGTATCGATGATCTCCCATGGGAGTGGATTTACGAATCTTCCAGCTCCAATTCTTTAGACAGGGCTGATGATGATGGTACCGATGTTACCCGGAAACGCAAACGTACCAACGGCGAACGTCGCATCGTCGGGGCCACCTTAGGCACCTTCCAGTGCCACATAGGCGACTGTGTTCTTCTTAAAGCTGAAGGGTCTAAAGAGGCATGGGTCGCTGTCATTTGCGAATTCGTGGAAGACGATGATGGCGAAAAGGCAGCCAACTTCATGTGGTTTTCTACCGAGAAGGAAATTCGCAACAAGCAAAGGAAACGCTTAGATTTCTTGCCTGTATGTTTCTGATCTGCCAGGACGGTCACTCAATCTATATTTTAGCCGAGACTGATCTGCTTCAGAATGAGCTGTATATTTCGCCTTCGTGGGACGTTAACCCACTTGCCGCCATCAATGGCAAGGCAATAGTTTTGTCACTTGGAGAATTCTCCAAACAGTATCCATCCGGGAGGGTTCCCCGATCCTCGCCCGATCACGGCAAGGTGTTCGTTTGTCGCCGTGCATGCAACACTCGGACCGCGAACTATACTGAAGAGTTCACGTGGGAGGACGTATATCGAGCTGACGTGAAGGGCGTACACAATTTAATCCAGTTTGTCAAAACGCAGACCAGGTCGACGAGGAGGCGTTACCATGACAGAGAGTCGACGCCTGAGATGCCTTTTGCCCTTACAGAAAGCACTATAGGTGCTGTAACGCCAAGAAGGACAGTCAAGCCAGAGGCTGCCACACCCCGTGGCGGTCATTGCACACCAACAACGCCTTCGTCTCGTAAACGGTTCGTCCCCATTTCATCGTTCCTGCGTTGGTTGAAACTCATTTCTTCTTAGGGTCACGGTAAAGAAGACGTTGGAGTTTACACCACTGGGCACGCGAAAATTGGCGTCGACTCACCTGCAGGGATCTCCTTTTCAGCTGGCGCGATCCCAACTTCATGTGGCCTCAGTTCCATCCAGTCTGCCTTGTCGAGAGGGTGAGTTTTCGTTGGTATACTCACACCTTGAAGCAGCGATTGCAGATGGAACAGGAAGCTGCATTTACATTGCTGGGACTCCTGGTACTGGCAAAACCGCAACAGTCCGCGAAGTTATATCTCGTTTAGAGGACTGCGTGAGAGCCGACGAGCTGGATGATTTTATATTTGTCGAGATAAATGGCATGAAAATTACTGACCCACACCAGTCGTACAGCTTATTATGGGAGGCGCTCAAAGGAGATCGTGTCAGCCCTTCACAGGCTCTTGATCTACTGGAGCGGGAGTTCAACAATCCTAGTCCTCGCCGTACGCCGTGCGTAGTCCTAATGGACGAGTTGGATCAACTTGTAACTAGAAACCAAAGTGTCATGTACAACTTCTTCAACTGGCCTAGTCTGCGACACAGCAGGCTTATTGTACTAGCCGTTGCGAATACCATGGACCTCCCAGAAAGAACCCTCAGCAACAAAATTAGCAGTCGCATAGGTAGGCGTTTTGCTTTCTAGACTATCTATGCGAGCAGAGCTGATTCAATATCCCAGGCCTGACCAGAATCACATTTCCAGGCTACAATCACGAGCAACTGATGAAGATCATACAATCCAGGCTCGAGGGCGTACCTGGGAATGTTGTTGAAGCAGATGCCATCCAATTCGCCAGCCGAAAGGTTGCTGCGGTCAGTGGCGATGCAAGAAGAGCCTTAGATATTTGTAGGCGAGCTGTAGAGCTGGCTGAATATGAGAGCTGCGTTGACTCTGAGGGAGTGACTGGAAAGGGGCAGAGGCAATCAGAAGGGAAGAGGAAAACGTCCACAAAGGTCACGATATCAACTGTAAAACGGGCCATAAACGAGGCAACAACAAATCCGATACAGCAATATCTACGATCACTGGCGTTTACACCAAAACTTCTCTTGAGTTCAATGCTTGTCAGGATCCAAAGAAATGGCACGGTTGAGACGACCTTTGGTGATGTTATGGACGAATTGCACCGCATCATCAAATTAGACACATGCGCCTTAGACTCAGGCGTTATTACGGCCCTGGTGGGCGGGTCCATGAGCGGTCTAATGGCAGGTGATTTGAGCCAGGTCAGTGGAAGCGCTCGGGTGGCGGAGGCCATGGGACTTCCTCGTGTGGCAGTTGAACTGGTTGGGGCAGGTATCATTGTTCTTGAAGCACAAAGGGCTGAGAGGCCAAGTAAGATGCGCCTCGCAGTTGGGGAAGAGGAAATCAGAATGGCGTTTCGAGACGACAGTGAAGTCAGGGCCCTTGGTCTTTTTTTCTAGGTTAATACATCACACCGAACAAGATGCATGTCGATGAAGCAGAAGCAGTCGGGTATCAATTATTCTTCTCCTACTTCATCTTTCCAACTTCATCCTCTCCTTATAACCGCCGTTCAATGGTTGGCGTTTACTACTAAAACTTGCGTCGTGATAAGGTTGGCTGCCAAGCCACTGGATGAGTTTCAGGTGTGGCCTTCTCGTCTTGTTTCCAAATTTTGATAGTCTTATCAGCCTCACCGCAAATCAATCGCAAACCTGAACGATCAAACGTTGAGCTCATAATACCAGCCTCGGCATCTAATGATCCTGGCTGTGCCGTAGTATCGAGAGACTGGAATCGATGACCTGTCTTCCAATCCCAGAAACTCATCGAACCGTTATCGCCACCTGAGAAGAGCACATTCTCTTGATTAACGTTGAGAGTATTAATAATAGCGTTATGACCCTCAAAGTTCTGCATGAAGGCTCCCTCAGGACATTTCCATTGTTTGATGCTTCCTGTGCTGCCAGTCGCAAAGGTAAACTCTTGTGGGTGCGTGGCCAAGGCTCTCACACCCTTTTTGTGATGTGTTAATACGCCCATGGTCTTGCCGGCGGCCAAATCCCACAATCTCACGGTCGTATCTAAGGACCCGGTGATAACTTGAGGATCGGCCTCCTGGCATTTGACATCAGATACAGTCCCTGTATGGCCAGATAGAACATGAATATTGCTTCGAGTTCGCATGTCCCAAACCCTTGCAACGCCGTCTCGACCTCCAGTAACCAGGACATCTAAAGTCGGGTGAAGAGAAAGGGTGTACACACCGCTCAGATGTCCATGATAATGCCTGATAACCTTGTTGGTCTCAAGGTCCCAACACTTGACCATTTTGTCCTCTCCACAAGAGAAAAGATAGGGGTGGCGTGGGCTTACAGCGAGGCCACGAACCGTCGATATGTGACCCGTCAAAGTAAGTCGGAGTGATCCTGTTGCGAGATCCCAAATCTTAATGGTCCTATCGCCCGCACCGCTGGCGAACCACTTGTTTCCAGGCTCTACCGCCAAGCTTCGTACCCAGCCCAGGTGGCCGGAAATGACTCTCATCAACTTCCACGGAGGATGCCACTCAGGCTGACCCGTCTGCGTTGCTGAGGTGCCACGACGAACAAGACTGAGAGGCTCATGGGCCTGGCGCTGAAGGGGGCTATTTATTTGATCACTCTCGGCAGGGGCAGACTGAGTGTTTGTTGCGGTGGTGGCAGGGCCGTTCGTGCCTTCTAAGAGCTTCTGGGAAGACCTCTGATGTATAACTGCCTGTTCTACATTGGGCTGTGCTTTGATTCTCCGCGACTTAGTGGGAGGAGCCGGCTGTTTGGCGGCAAGAGCTGCCGGGAGCTGCTGGACGTTTGAATACTCGTTGAGGAAGCGACTGCGGACGGTTTCTGTGTTGCTGAGGCTTTCTGTCGTCGTTTCGGCGAACTCGCTCCTCTGTCGCTTTTTTGTCGACGCATTGGAGGACTCCGAGCAAAAGACCCTGGTGACTTTTTGGTTGTTGCCTAGCAGCGCTGCTAGAAGAGAGTCTTCCGGTGTGATATTCAAGTCGTGCATGGCGACTTTCTCAGTGTAGAGCTGGACAATTGAAGTGTCTGAATGTGCAGACAATATTTCTGCAGATTGAGCGGAGATACTCGACAGCAATTATTTCCTTGGCAGAGTGGTGATGAAAGTGGTGATTTCCACATAAAATTCAGATGCTTGTTGGTGATAGGAACAACTTCGCGAATGAAAAAACGCGTCCTCGTACCGTACCGTCGTGGGTGCACGGATCCTTTGCACGTTCTAGTCTTTACCCCAGTTTCACCCTTCCGCTGCTAGGTCCCCACCTAACGTGTTTATTTACCAATGAATTGTTCTCCCGCGCACATCGGATAGCATCAGTTTACAGTCTTACATTCACAGTTTGAAATATATAACGCTTTGCAATTATTTGTTGTTTATTATTGAATACATCAACTCTTTTTTTCTTCTTTTTTCTTTTCCCTGTTTTCTGATTCGTGTTCTAGAAAGGGGTCATTGGTGACCTAAATGCACAACATGGACGAGTCCGCTGATCGGTTTCCTCTTCACACAGCAGCACGTGAAGGTAAAGGTAAATGAAGCAGTATTACAAAAAGGGTTTGCAACTGTGTCTGACTGATTGGTCTATGCAGTCTCGGTTGCAGAGACTCTTATCAAGGTAAGATTGGATTTTAAAAGGGATTGAGCAACCCTGGCCGAGTGCTTTATTGGCGGTATTGACAAGTTACAGAGTGAGCCAAAGCTTGCCTCGATTGAAGATGATGATGGCAGGCTCCCGATTCACTGGGCCATCTCATCCAATAGTGTCGATATTGTGGCCCTTCTTGCACAACACCGAAGCTTTGATCCTGATGTTCAGGTAAGCTGATTCTTCTAAGATGTACCGTCACTTCTAAACGAGAAACAATCACTGCTGTGTATTAGCTGACCTCCATATTTATTTGACATCCAGGACGGCAGTGGCTGGACCCCGTTGATGATTGCTGCTAGTCTCAAGGATGGTGAAAGTCTTGTGAACCTGTTGCTGCAAAAGGGAGCCGATATCAACTTGAAGAGTAAGAGTGGTTAATGCCCTAGTTCCAAAGCACAATCGATCTAACAATCGGCGTGCAACAACCAGATCACAATGGACAGGTGAGTTCAGCCACGTTTGCTTTTGAGTCTATGTTGCTGTTTAAGTAGTTGACTTACTCCACTTAGAGCGCCCTCCACTTTGTCGCTTCTAAGAACAATTTGGATATCGCAAGGACGCTCCTCAGCCATAACCCCCCGGCGTCGACCAGAGTGCGCGATAAACGCGGCCAATACCCCATACACCGGGCAGCAGCTGTAGGCTCCGTGCCCATGACAAAATTACTAATCAAGCACAAGAGCCCCCTGAATGCCACCGACACCTCAGGCTATACCGCTCTACACCATGCAGTGGCTGAAGGACACGGTATGTAAACAATCAGCTTTAGCACTTGGCCAAGAGCTTACAATCTGATTGCCAGGTGACACGGCTGTGGAACTACTCAAAGCCGGAGCAGAGCTGCACAAAAAGGATGATGACGGTTGCATGGCCCTGGACTTAGCACCGGACAAGGAGGTATGCCAGCTTGCGCCAGAATGGCAGTGGAGATGCACAATAATGCTAATTAAAAATGCTATTCAGGTCCGTCGCTACATTGAACGTGCTGCTGAGGGAGAAGGCATAGATATTTGAGCCAGGCAGGCTACAACCGCCGCTCTCTAGGGGGTGGCATTTACCTGACGGTACGCTCTACTAAGTCGCGATACATAGCCTTGACATCCTGCACATCAGCACGAAGCTCTTCCACTAGTTCACTCTTCTCCCCGAGTAGCTCTAGCGTTGTCTGGTACCTCGAATTAATGTCTTCGACCTGAGCCTCTAGTTCAGTGACTCGTTTCGAGGCTGTCTTTCCAGATTCCAAGTCTTTCATGAGGGCGACTAGTTCTGCTCTTGCCTCATCTCTCTGACCCGAGATTCTTGCGAGTTCTTCACGCGAAGTTACCTTTTCAGCCTCCAGTCGACGAATGGCGGCACTCATCCTCTCCACCAACTGTACTGAAGGTCCTGCGGCAACTGTTGATACCGATACCATGTCCTGCATAATTTGTCTAGGTGATGAGGTCGTTTCTACACCGTCAAATAGGTCATCCTTTTCAACTACATGCGAGGTCGGCGTAGGGAGCGAGTCTGGGGGTAGATCAAATGAAGTCAAAGTTGTTGCTCCGGGCAGACTGGAGGTACCGAGCAGGACCGACGGCCTCACTGGGGTTTGGCTTGACAAACGCCTTCCTGGCGAAGAGCCTTCCTGAAACGCATCCACCCCACTCGTTGGGTTTGAAATTTGACGACCCTTTCCAGAGGCACTTTGCAATAGAAGTAAGTCGTTGCTCATAGTGCGCGTTGGTATGGACAATAATGGCGAGTCCGGCCGACTTTGTATCCTTGAGATGGAGCCCGCTAAATGGTCGTCCAACCAGGGCCGCCGGTCTGACTCCGTCTTTTCGGCCTTCCATGCCATCTGCTGCTTTTCGAGCTCGGCTTTGGTATGAATCAATGCAGTTTCAGCGGACTCTGCCTGTTTTTGCAAGGCCTCGATACGTGATTTGTATGCCTCGATGTCTCGCTGGTAGTTGGGGAATTTGCTAGTAAGCTCCTGCAGTTCTTCATCCTGACGTTTGCATCGTGTTGCCTGAAACTCGTTAGAATATTCAGAAATACAATGAGCCCGAGCTGTATTTTCTCAAGCAAGGGTAAGATATTAAACCATACCGTTTCCCTAGCCTTCTTCCTCATGTCTGATTCCCGTCGCAATGCATCGTCTCGCTCCCGCTCTAAATTGCCGAGGCGAGCAAGCAGGCTAGCCTCTATGCCTTGCCAATTCTCAGAAGCGATCGCATGTTGGGTCTGAAGTGTTTCCACTTGACGTAGGAGCTTGGCTTGAGAATCACCAATAGCACCAGAAGACGCCTCTTCCGCCAAGGCACGCATCGCTTCTAATTTTCCTTCCATGGCCTGAATTTCCGCTTTCATTTCAATTTCCATGACGCGTGTACGTTCCGCCGCACGGCTTGCCTTTTCTTCTGCCTCGGCAATGTTGGCTTTTGCCCTCTCAGCAACTAAGCTCTTCTCAACCTGCAAGGAAGCAACAGTCTCTTCAAGTTCCCTTACACGGAGTTTTTGCGCCGCCAGTGTCTCTTCGTTGGCCTTAATAACAGCTGAATTGGCTTGGTCTGTTGCCTTCCGAAGCTCTTCTCGCAAATTGGCTATGGTGAATTTGTCAGCGGCTGCCTCAGCTTGCAGAGCGTTCAGTTCATCTTGCATCCCATTAAATCGAAACTGCAGCTCCTGATTCCGTTGTTCAAGCTCTTCCACGCGGGTTGCCCGGGCATGTAACGGTTCCAAATCAGCCATTGCCCTTTCATAACGAGCTCGCAAATCGTCCAGCGCCTTCTCATCTCCGGCAATCTGCGATCTTAGTTTTCTGATAATGGATCGGTGTTTCTGCTCCGTAGCAGCTAAGTTCCGACCTTCCTCCATTAGCAATACAATCTTCTCATCTTTCTCGGCAAGCTTCCGCTCTAAGCTTCCAGCTGGGGCCGCAGCAGCAGATTTTCGGGCGGCATCAGTCGCATCTCTTGCCAAGTATTGCACCTTAACCTGAAGAGCCTCGAACTGCTCGACATGCCGGTGTATCTCTTGCTGTTGGTCCTTCGCTGCCTGTTGGGATCTAACCTCAAGCGCTTCTATCTGAGTCCTGAGAGCATCACATTGGCTGCATCCATCATTGGGCTCCACTGCAACCCCATTTATGCTAGCACTGATTGGCGACGGATCGGGTGCTTTGCTGGAGGACCTGATTGGACTTGGTTTCTGGGGATCATTCGCTGTCTCATGGAGTATTGTTATAGTGCTCATGCGTCGTTGGCTGTCCTGGGATTGTCTTGCAGAAGTTATCTTTGTCTGGCTGTTGTTCGATGTGTTCGTTTCTGTAACTGTATCGGTGACAGCAGCTGGAGCGGAGAGAACGTCGGAGGTTGTATTCTCAGTAGATGCATCATCGTTTCGTGGAGTAGCGGCATCAGGATGACCGCCGTCAACACTCAGTCTAATGTGGGAATCCGAGGTAACGATACTGTTGTCAGATGAGTGAGCAGTCTTGGAGGCCATAGCTTTGGCCAGGCGTTCTTGTAGGCGGTCATTGGTACGACTGCTTGTCGAGGATCGAGCCGGTCCTGGATCGCAAGAGCTGTCAGCCACACATCCTTGAGTAGGCTTAGGAGAACTGATCGTGCCTTACCAATTTGCTGTGTCGGCTCCTTGGCGGGTGTTATAGGGCGTGGAGGAATTTGCGAGGTTTGTTGGTTGTGGCCGTTTTCTCCTTCGGCGAGGATATTATCAAGACGAGCTTCTACGCCGGCGACGGCTTGTTGGAGGAAAGACCCCCATCGCGACGACTTGGCGGGTGCTGCCATGATGGATGATTATGTGACACGTGTGAAGAAAAGTAACAACAGGATCATAGTATACTGTCTAGGCCTGCTGGCTGTTCCGAGGGGTGATGAGCATGGACATTTCGAGTGGAGGCCAAAATGTGGCCAGAAGTTGAATTCTATGTTAGTGCAGCAGCTGGCTGGCGGTCCCAACGGGCAACGAGCTGGAAGGCAAGTGATAATGGTAAAGGTTAGTTGGTTAGAAACAGCGAAGAAGAACAGACTGATCCAGCAAAACCAACTCTGCGTGTGCAAGCCGAAAAGCCAAATGGTGGTTTAGCTTAAGGGAAAGGACGCGGCATGTAAGGGAACCGGAGCAATATCGGTTTGGGATGCACGCGATGCAGTTGAATCTTACGTGGAACATACCCCAGAAGGAGCCAGAAAGATACTTTTCAGAGCCCACACCTGGACCGCAGTACTTCACTCCTCGCCTAAGTACATGAAGCTCACTGCAAGACAACCGGAACGCAGTACCGAGGTGGGGCTAAAAAGTAGCGCCTCCTCAGATCAAGTACCCATGTCAGCCGCTTTGGTAAGGGATAGCCAGGTCTGGGGCGTTACAGCATGGCTACAGTTCCAGCCACAGCTACTGATCGCTGTACTCTCATCCCTATGTATCATTGGGGTGACCAACCGTTATAGCACATTGTGTTTCTCCTCCACAATTTGGAGGTCCGACCTCTGGGTAGTAGGATACGCGCCAGGCTGGACCTTACACAAGATGCCTGTCCAGGCAGTACATTGTTTGACGTCATCCTAACCTCGGGAATTCTCGTTATGCGTCTTTGGCTGTCGCTGAGTCGTGCTTGCGACGTGCTAAGGCCACCGAACACCCAAACATCGGGCCTGGCTTCAAATAACACGCTGATTTGCTGGAGCTTCTCAGAGAGCACACAGGTATCATCTATCTTGTCCAATAAGTGTCTAGGCTGAACTTGCATATGTAGAGACACCTTACCTACGAAATTCTTTTGTTCTGTTGAAAGCCATTAACCAGTTCCATTCCGTTGTTATTCTCTGCCTACTCCAAATCCCATGACATGGCTTTTGGCATTTGTTACCCTTGCTGCTTTGTCTGAATTGCTTGAAAACGTCCAGTTCTTCTAGGCTACCTCCGGTCTCAGACAGATCCATTATTTTTGAGGATTCCTTCCGGACGACCCGAGGCATTGGAACGCAACCTCCATCTTATCTTGTCTTTCCGATCAAACGCCTCTTTGTTCGTTTTATCCTTCTTTCTAACTTGTAATTTGATTCCCAGCTTAGAACTCGTTGATTGAAGGGTGGCACCCTATGGAAAGGAAGTGACTAAAATCTACTTCAAGTAGTCTTGTCTGATTCTGACTTAACAGCCGTAGGACGCTGTTCAGCGATTTTGGTCCGGACACTTATCAACCCTGTATCCGCCTTCCCACTTCTTCACTCTGGCCGAGCCGCAACCCCGATAAAGGCCGCACGCATTCAGAAGTTTTGTTTGGCTTGTCTCTGGGTGGCCTGTGGGGATTTGCATAACTTCGTTCGACCTTGCTTCGACTTGGCCCGCGCCAATTCCATCACTCAATTTTACCATGGCTTCGTTCACTTCGTTCAAAGCTTTACGCTTCGCATACAACGATGGCATTTCGGATGGGTACTGGGGAGAGAAAACATCCACATTGAACTTCTGCGAAGAGGTGAGAGCCGGTTCTCGCACCGACATAGGGAATCACCCAGATATTACTCTCGATCGTTGCTTACTTTATCCAAGGACTATGTTGTGTCTTACTATTGTGCTGAAGTCTGCAATGTGAGTTAATAGCAGACATTTCGCTTGGCGGCCTCTTGTATATCTGCTAACATTCCACCGTTCCTCCAAGACGTTAACGAACCTTCTATTCCTGTGGCTTGGTTTGAAGGGCATATCCAATTGTGTCTCTCAAGGACACCCTCGCATATTCTTTGTTGCGTTCCTGGGTTACGTTGTTGTCGGCCTTGGCTCGATAGCCTTCCACACTTCACTCAAGTGTATGTTGTATCTTCCACCTCTGCAAACCTGCGACAACTCTCCCCTCATGACAGTGTGTTCCTGCTTATGCGCATTTACTTTAGATCTTATGCAACTAGTGGATGAACTTTCTATGATATATACCACTTGCCTTATGGTATTTGCTACATTCTCATACTCGAGGTCAACCCAATTTGTGGCATTCCTGGGCAGTGGCCTCATCCTTCTTGCCTGCTTCATCACAGTATGTGACCTCTCTAGAAAGCCTTTGGGAAATCAACTTGTCATTCTTTGCAAACGGGCAAACACAGGTTAACCCGAATCCAACTAGTCTTACTACCACATTACAAAGGATCCTAACTTTCATCAAGGCTGTTATGCAGCCCTCACAGCAACGGTAACAAGCGGCTTTACCTGATATTACACCTCCCTCGAGTTGAGACCCTCGTTAACCTTTTACAGGTCGTCATTCGTAGCTTGTACGTAATGGAGACGCAACTCAGGCCAGCCCTCGTCGCGAGAAACGGTGCAAAAGCTCAAACGATACTTAAGACTATGTGGATCATGGTTGCCACTGGTCTGTCGAGATGAACTCAGTCAAAAGTGAAGGAAGAAAATTGCTGATTCGGATGCACAGGGCTGGGAGTGTTTCTTGCCGGGTATATGATCTGGAATCTGGACAACATGTTCTGTACCCAGATTCGAAGGCTGCGGCGGCAAGCAGGCCTGCCATGGGGGGTAGTGCTTGAAGGGCATGCATGGTGGCATCTAATGACAGGTCTCGGTACGTCGTGTTCTCCCTTCCGATAGCTTTTATGCCCTCGTATCTGTATCTGGTATCACTAACTGGCCTGGTTATCAGGAGGTATGTGAAAGTCACACAAAACCGCACCCTTCTTTACCAGCAGGCATCAGGGATTGCAACCCGAAGCAGGAGCTAAGCTAATTGCGCTTCAGCGTACTACTATATCACGTGGGGCATATGGCTTCGTAGATGTCTCGAGGGCCAAGAGAATGAGTACAAACTGGTTTGGCCAAGGTCGCTCGTCTCGGTCCCTGTTGTTCTTAGAAGTAAGAAGGACAAGTAGAAGCCGTCAACTCCTGTATTACTCATGAATGATTGACCGTGGTTCCAATCATGGGATGTTCAAGGGCATTGGAAGATTTTGTAGGCACCATATTATTGGGGTCGGTGGTTTGCTACGCTGGCGAAGGTTCGTATTTACCACGCATTTCGAAGGTGTGGTGATGAACTTGTACATGGGCTGGATATACATGTAATGCTGGCTGTTGATGTTGTCGGACAAGTAAATGCCCTGTAGAAACTTACATGACAGCTATGTAAACTTTGCAAATGGAGCTTTACCTGACCTGATTGTTATACCTCGCCCACGGATCCCTTGGACAAATAATTCCACATTTTGAGGTCATTAAAAAGTAGCTATTCTGGTCAATGCTGAAGGAGACGCTACGTCGAAAGTGCATAGAGCGACTCGAAATGAGGTGGGATCTCATGGAACTCACTTGGCGACTATCGAGTGGTAGCCGCTCTGTGAGCTTAAGATCTACCGGTAGCTGGAATATCCACGGTTCACATCCACTTTGGGACAGTCGCACCTTCTGTCTTGCTACACCTGCCCCACCTTTCATGAGATTACATAACTGAACACAACCCCCACCTCAAAACGAGCTCTAGAAAAGCACACATTCACGCTCCTGACAAAGCATCAGTCATTTATTCGTACCAAACTTGTCTCAAGCAACTCCACGGCCAATTATTTCTTAAACACCTTTCCCCAAGGCAGCGTTGGAAATACTCCCATTACGAGAACAATCACACAGAGACAAGCTTGTTGCCATGTCAATTCCTAATCAAGCCCTCGAAAAGGTAGGACAGGAACACAACGCTAGGCGGATCCCGTGGCTGCGCTCATGAAACTTTAGTTGACTCACATCATTTCTTCACATATAGTTGATCCGTGAGATCGAGAGCCAAGCAATTGTAGCTCAGCAGCAAATCGGCCAGACTCGTACTCAGATGACATCAAGGCAACGAGAAATGCGGATGGTACGCCTAACCTTGGATGAGGTGTCGACTTTGCCCCCCAACGCAAGCATTTTCGAAGGCGTTGGCAAAATGTACGTGAAACCATCATGCGAATGGAAGTGAGAATCGCTGACTTTGGGTGGATTGGGGCTTGAAGGTTCGTCTCACTGCCTACCCCGCAACTGACGGACAAGCTCGAGGGTCAGATCAAAGAAAAGGAGGTCGAAGTCGAGAAGTTGAACCAGAAGCTGCATTACTTGGAGACTACATTCAAGAACAGTCGGCAGCACATCGACCAGATGCTTAAGGCACAGTCGTGATGCATAGGCCTTCAGGATAGGCAAGAAGAGTTGCCGAGGACCAAGGAAGTCAAAGGAGAGAGGAGGGCCGTTATTCACTACAGCGGATGCCTGCTATGCCGGAACAGCACCGCGAAGGATAGCTCGGCAAAACGTGGAGACAGTGGCATGCCTTCTTGTCGACAAAACTATGTCAAAAGGCTCGCATGGTCGTAGAATTCTACTGCAGTTCTGCCACCCCAAGTGAATCCCATCAAGAAGAGTACATATATTACGGAATATGTCCGGGGGAAAGGTGCTTCCTGCGTTGCCGCCTCATTTCGTCCGGTTCGGGAATGGATATGGCAAAGGACCCAGGCAGGGTTGGGTGGAATGAGAGAGGAGCGAAAGATTTCAGAGGAATGCAGGTTTGTTTGTGCCGACGGGCTTTGGAACTTGGCGTGAATAAGATGCTTTCGATGCCCGCATTCCATTCATCAAATGGCTACATAAGGGTCACGAATTAAGATAAGTGGCAACAGGAGCAACATGTATCTCAAGTTTAGGGCCTCGGCGGCTGCAGAGGAAAGAGAGCCAGCTTACTGCGTAACTGCTACGCTTCATTCTGCCTGCTGGGCAGTTTCAAGAGCCGCCGCTTCTAGTGTCCTTTGGCGCTCTACAGGCCCAAACACGGAGGCTTTACGACCTTTCCACAATGGAGAAATGATGACAGGTGGCAAAGGTGGAGCTAGATGTTTGGTAGAGCGCAGATGCCAATTAAGGACAAGGCAGCAAACCAAAATTCGCTCCCTATTGGGCAGATGCTTTCCTTGGGTGCATCAGCCGGGCCAGCCCTGTTAGGCAGGAAGAGTATTGGTAGCCTGTTGCACTGCTGCCTGGTGTACTCAAAATATTTCTAATGACCACAGGCAAACGGCAGCGATTTTTAAAGTATGGAAATGTTGTGGTTTTCCGAGTAGGCCCTGGCCGCTGAAGGACGAGAAACATTCACAGGTCCAAAGGCCCAGGTTAGAATATTTTGTGTCGTTGATTTTGTTAGAACACGGACGAAGCAAACAGGCCAGAATGCAGACTGGGAAGGACCTAGACGGTCCTTGGATGCAGTGCCAACCAAATCGTTGCACCATGTCCCCATCAAGCCAGTCATATCAGGCCTGTCTAACGCTGAATGGAACCATGGCGTTCCGACCTAAGGAGCTTAAGCCACCCGTAGTATCTTTGGCCCACACCGTCAGCAGCCGTGCAGCCCTATGGCAGGGCGCTAAGACGTGCAAGGTTAGCCGCTGAGAGGGGGCGGCGAGTTGGTGTGCGACTGCGGGCGAACTGACGAATAGTCGGCTAGCTAGCACGTTCAGCCCCCCGGGCAGGACACGCCGATGATCGTTCCTCCCAGCTATCAGGTTCGCTTTCCCACCACTGCCATCTCTCAGTTGTGTCTCTTTGCAACGGCCTCCCCTCCCCTCTCGCCCCTCCTAACACATCTGAAGGTAGTGTTCCAAGGTAAGTGGGCAGGTGTGGCAGGTAAGTTAGGGTCCTTGCCTACCCTTACATAGGCATCCCCATCACCGGTCCCCTCCATGCCACCCCTCCTCTTTTCCTTCTCTAGTCGCTCGCTCAGTCTGCATGCGCCAGATTAGAACTAGCCAATATTAGCACTCGTTTTGAACCATGTAAGCCGACATGTCGTGCAATGGATCTCGCCAGGCAGCCTAAAGCCCTAAGCCGGAGAAAACATAAAGGGCCTTTCACCCTCCCGCCCCCAACCCCTCCAACCCCTCCCGCTCTCTTCGTTTACTATCACGCTATTCTCTGCTTCCCCTTCAACTCACTGCCCCGTCTTTAGCGATATATCGGAAATAGATATCTGCGCGGCTCAAACTGGTTGGTTGATTGTTCATACCCATTGCACATCAAAAGGTTGCTCAATCATTTGGCGGAGCCTTTCTTCCTTTCTATCGCAAACATAAATTCCGCCATGAGTAGTTACTACTCGGACGAGGATGATCTTGACATCCGTGTCTCACGGCGCCGGGCTCCCTCGCCTTCGCCTGTTCACTATGTAGAAGCGAGACCGAGACCTCGCAGCTACTTCCCTACAGCTGCTCAGCCCAGTTACTTGGTCCCTGAACGCACCGTTATACATACCCGTACTAGATCCAGAGAACGTTCTCGTGACCGTCGCTCTTCTCCTCCTAGCAGCATGGCTCCGGCCCCGGCCCCGGCTCCAGCACCTGCACCTGTTATTATCAACAATCGCATTTACAATGAGCATTCCTCGGACGAGGAGGATGACCGTCACATGCAGGTGTACGGCTCTCGTCGTCGTTCCCGTTCCCGTTCTCGCGCATCGCACTCGCATTCTCGGTCCCCTTCTTCCTCTTACATGACCCGCGAGGAATATGAGGCCGAACGTGCTCGCCAAGAGCTACAAGACCTCAGACTCAACCAGGCTCGAGAAAAGGAAGAGCGTCGAGTTCAGAAGGAATATCGAGAAGAGGCCGAGTTACAGCGTGCCAAACGTGAATTAGACGACATTCGGGGCCGAGAAGCTCGCGCTTCCGAAGAGAAACGCTTCAAATCACAGATTGAACTGGAAAAGTATCAGGAGGACATGCGACTGGCAGAAGAGGCCAAAAAGCGGGACAAAGAGGCTGCTGATGCAGTGGAGCGCTATAAAAGGAAGGAAATGGAACGCCTAGCCAAGGAGAGACAAGAAAAAGAGGAACGCGAAAAAGAGTTCCAGAGGCGACTACAGGAAGAACGTCAGAAGGAACTCAACCGCCAAGCCAAGGAAAAGAAGGAGAAGGAAGAACGCGAGAAAGAGTATCAAAGGCGTCTCCAAGAAGACTTGATTAAATCTGGTCTCGATGAGAAAGCAATTGCGGCAATTTTGAAAAAGGAAAAGATTCCTGAGGTGCCTAAACCAAAGCCTATCCCGGCTGACAACACCCTCGTGGCTGCCCAGCGCCCGACCTATACGCGAATGGCTCGAAAGCACCTATCTATTGAGACCTTGAGGACATATCGAGTGGAATGGGAGCTAGATACCGTAAGTGAAAAACCACCTCCCTTTCGCTAATATATGATTGCTTACGTCGCTTAGGACCCAGAATACGTGCTTATCAAGCGATGGGTGCCTGAGTGGGAACAGGACAACCTGTGGAGGCATACGAGGGCACTTCGTGAAAAACGCTCATCCAAGTTGGTGCTGGAAATCGAAGACAAGAAATCTCGCCGGCATGAACCAGAATTCGAATGGGTTAGGAAGAAGAGCGAGCGCAAAAGGAGCAAGTCCCCAGCACTGCTCATGTATCTCGCGGGGGCGAAGCCGGCTTGATGTATTCCATAGACCGTGTCGATGCTCAGGCTGTCATCGGACGATGCGCATGTAAAGTGAAGAACGAACTGACGACGGAACTATCGAGGTAAGCAGAGGTAACAAGTGTCATTGGATATTACGTCACAGGCGAGGTGCCCGCCAGTAGTAGTCTTGTGTCTATTTGTTTATTTGTTTTTATTTACAAAGCGAAATGAGATGGGATTTGTCAGGTGTGGAGTTAAGTGAGCGATGCTATGGCTCTGCTCTCGTCGTTAAGCCGATAGACCATGTACTCTCAGCTCTTCTGATTAACTCTTCATACACAGTCCAAGCCAATGCTGAACTCATCGCCTTCCTACTCATACGAAGCATCACTCCATCCATAAGTGAACGAACGCCCTCCTCCATGACCATCTTGCGGCAAGTTTGATACATGTTTCGGTAAATGGATGGCTGCAGCTGGATTCTCGTTTTTACGGCATCGAAAGGATTAGAGATGACGGAACAAGCGGCACCGGCCATGATGGCGGAGCTAAAATTCACCAAAGTTGCATGTGAAGTAGTGATGGTGCCTGATTGTCTGGAATTACTCTTGAAGGATACAGCGCTGAGCTGCTTCTTGAGCAGCTCATAGAATAAGACATACATGCCTGCATAAGGGGCATCGCGGACGGCGGTGGCGCCGAAGCCGGAAAAAAAGCCCCGGAGGCCGGTTGTTTTGTAAATATCGGTGGAGGCGCCGAGTAGAGATTGGTAGGAGTATAGGCTGGACTCATATCGAACCTTGATGACGGTCAAGGGCATCAAAATGAAGCCGGCAAAGGTCCTAGCCACGGCGCCGGCAACGAGGTTAGCTGACGGAGTGAGAGTCGGCAGCGACGACGAATGAGCGCCTTGACTAGTCTCCTGGCCGAAGAGACGAGATTGGGCAACATGTTGGCGGATGGAGTTAAGAGAAGTAAAGTAGAGGGCCGATCCAAAACCAGTTCTGAGAGCTGAAGGTACCGTGCCACGCCAGAGGGTTTGGATTTGGTTGGGGGAAGCAGCCACTTCCGTAAGGTAAGACTTAAGGGATCGATGGCCAGACTGCTGCACCCTGGTTTTGAGTAGGTCCAACGGTTGGAGCAGCACGGCCGAGGCGATACCAGAGCCCAATCCTGCAACAAAATGCCGAGCTGCGTAACAAATCAGTATCGACACTGGAATCATCAACAGCATGAATTTGTTCAGAAAAGTAGCGAAACAACTTACAAGACTTTGAGCGCCCCGGGTTCGCCTGTTGAGACATGGGGGGTATGGTAAAAATTAGGTGGACAAGTGAGTAGCCTTACAAGAGGCGGTAATGGTGCTGGCCCGGTTTAGAGTACTGAACTAGCGGCTCTTGATGGAAATTGGGCGCACGCTCGGCGAATGCGGTTTATGGATGAAAAATATTACTGAGCGCGGGCGCCATTGTGTTGCAATTGACGTGTTAAGACGTGGGACATGTAGTAGGGCACGTTCTGCGAGAGAGATACGAGTGAGACGCCCTTCCCAGGCGGATGACATGCGGCCTTGCCAGATGCTTTCTAGCCTATTCAGGTCACGCTTACATAAAGTCGAGGACTTGCATGTAAAGGCATGTCAAGGTTGACACGCATTTGCATAGGTGCCAGCCAATCACCACGAGCTTTCAATTTATGCTATTATAGAGTATGTATGAAACCGAATTTATCTGAATCCCTGATCTTCCGAATTGTCGTTACACATTCAATGTTATCAATTGGGGCTGACCTCAAAACTGATACCCAGCCAATTCTGTGGCAGTGGCAATTGCGCATTAACCATGGTGGCACATGACGCATATAGCCAATCCCTCTCGGCTCATGTATGACTTGAAAGTCAAGAGAGAAACCACTTCATTTCCTTGATTAGATTCCCATCCTTGTGCTATACGAGCATCGCCCCTCGAATCCTTGTGAGCAAGTCTTATACCATAGATGAGGAACTTCACCACAAGAGCACGGGGATGCGTGTAGATGCTGAGCCGTCCATTCATTGTTTGGCCCCGTGGACCTTATAATCTCCAACAACGGATTCAAGGCGGCCCGATAAGAGACGGTGGCGTTTGACAATGTCGACCCATTCGGACTGTTTAGTGACACCTTCTTGATCATCTCCGAGCCTAGCTAGTAATATGCCGAAGTCTCCTCCAAGTCTACCCAAACTTCCCGAGCAATATAAAACCTGGGTCAAAATGCTATCACGGGCGGCCTGGTCCTTGACAATCGGTAGGTATTCGGAGAGAGTATCCAAAAGCATTTCAACGAGGTGGAGAGGAAAGGTCGAAAGGGTCGATGGCAGAGGCTGAAAAGGATCTTTTGCGCCACCGTCTGGTTGATTGGATTGAAGCCCGGTGCCGGGGAATATACTCTTGAACATAGACACAACACCAAAACTGTGCTCGCGGAAAATTTCGACGTATCGCTTCAAGTACTTTTCAGTCTGCTGACCACCAGACCAAGACTGGGTGCTGGACCCTTGCTGCCGGTGCCTCTCTTCGTCGGCTAGCTCGCGAAGAGGCTGCAGAGCCCCAAGGGTAGCATCCAAAGTAGCCACGCGGCAGCAGAGAAAAAGGAGTGAAAGTGTATGTTCCTGTGAGTCGCGGCTGGCGGAACTCATGGAAGAGATATCTGGGAGAACTCTTCTCAGCCAGCTAACGGTACGAAGGGAGGCCGCAAGCTTGAGCCCGGGTGACTTCAATGCCGTGATAAGATCAGCCGTCATCTTGATGATGGCTTCATCTGCCTGACGAGAGACCAAATCAACCAGTGGGGAGTCTGGGTATAAACCATGAAGTCTCCGTATGTGAGCATTCAGGTCCAAAGCTGAGGCGTAGTTAGCTGGGGCCGTGCTGATGGCTGACGAAAGTAGAGTGGGTAGTTCGAGGATGTCGACGAGTCGCTCAACATTCCGAAGTAACAACAATGCACGTTTCCTCTCAGCTAAATCCTCGTTATCACCAGACTTGCTGTAAGTGGTTGAGAAGCGAAGAGCCTCTGAATCGAGCCTGGGAATTGCATTGCGTAACTCTGCAGTATCTGCAACAAGGGTGGGCAGTGCGCGGGCCAGAGTGGCATGGTGTGACGCCGAGGCGATGACAGATTTGTGAGATCGCTTCGATACGCCCTGGAGGGAAAGAAGAAGTGATTGTGATGATTTGGCTAGAGACTGTGGCTCCGCTGAGGCCAGTGATTCCAGTTTCTGGTTGGCGAGATGGGTTAGATATGCTAACTTGGCAGCTCTTGGTGTTGGGTTCGAGTCGGCCACCAGAGCCTGCCGATTATCGAGCAAATCAAGAAGAATATCAGCCATAGTTCACCGGCTAACGTCCCTCGGAAGCGGCCGTCACATTTGCAGGGTGTCAAGATGTACTCAAAATGGCGGATTAAGATACAGGTGGTCAGGAATTCTGGCAAGGTGGTAGTATAATTCGACATACGTTACCCCATGGTCTGCGCACAGTGATTGACCAATCAGTACACCGCCTATCAAGACTAAATGCAGCTAAGGGGGTCCATGCGACTTGGTCAAATGCGCTAGGACAGGACAGTTTGAGCTTTATCAGTGTACCTTACGTAGTAGAATTTTCAGCAGCTGCCGCGGCGGCTGGGGTTGAAAGACTAGGTGCTGGCCGCGTGACGCGACCATGGGATGGCTACTACTCAGCCCAGTGTCCCACGAACGCGAGTCTGCTGCTGATGCTAGACAATATCTTCAAATTATGACCAATGTTGGATGACCGGACAAGCCAGGCTGGAAGCCCACCTGCCACAAAACCCAAGTACACGCTGGAACTCTTATCTGTTTCCGTAATGCGATGAACAAGTGCTTATTCGCACAGACAAAGTCACTGTGACTTTACGCATTTTGCCCCTGCCTGGTGTCCTCCTTGTTCCAGGGTCCTTCCATATCTAGCCTAGCCGCCCCCAACAATTCTCCAAAAAGCCATCCTTTCAAGTCCCCCCCGCGCCTTTCTGAAGTCGTTTTCTGCACACAAAGCTCACACGATATATTAGGTCACTTTGTTTTGTTCAGCCTCGTTGGCATCGAGCAGCTGACAGGCGCGATGAGAACCGATCTCCCTTGCTGAGATAATTAAGATAACAGCAATTGTGAGCTTTTAAACAAACAAGTCCCTTTTCCGAACCGCTCGAATACGGCGAAACCTATCGTCAACCCTATCTTCGTTCTCTGGTCCCCCTAGTCCTCTCGTCGCCGAGTCTTCATACCAGACAAGCTAGCACTCAAAAAAAACGTCAAGGGGGAGAGTCAAACAAATAATGAAGGACCCTTTCTTTCTAGAGCCTTTTCCATGGCTCGTTAAGGCAACGCAGCCTTGGGCTGACTTTCTCTCTCTCCCCTCGTTGCCATTACATATACACGAAGTCCTCGCCGCCAGCGTCTTGTACTCCGTCATTTATTACCCATTATCACCGTTGCTTTCACGCTTGATTGTTGGCCGCAGATATGTCGATTTGCCTAGGAAGAGAAGAATCAACTGGGATGCCCATGTCGTTTCCCTTGTGCAAAGCGTTCTTATAAACGGCCTGGCTCTCTGGATCATGTTTGTCGACACAGAGCGCAGTGAAATGGATTGGCAAGCTCGTATATGGGGCTACACTGGAGCCGCTGGCATGATTCAAGCTCTTGCTGCCGGCTACTTTCTCTGGGACCTAGTTGTCACGAGCTGCAATATGGACGTTTTTGGTATTGGGACCTTAGCTCATGCTATCAGTGCCCTATTCGTCTATGCTCTTGGTTTTGTAAGTTACATTGTCACTGGCGACTGTTGCTTTACCCTAACGTCTTTTTATCACAGAGGCCTTTCATCAATTATTACGGATGTATCTTCATTCTTTGGGAGCTCTCAACGCCCTTCCTCAACATCCACTGGTTCTTTGACAAGCTGGGCATGACCGGTTCCCGTCCTCAACTATACAATGGCCTGATGCTTCTCTTCACCTTCTTTTCATGTCGTCTAGTATACGGAACGTATCAATCAGTTAGGGTCTTTTCCGACATCTTTGCTGCTATTAACACAAACCCTATTCTTCCCCAAGAGTATATCAACCCCGAAACAGGCAACACGCCCACCGCTACTGGTGTTATGAGATTCGCCACGTCAACGTCTACGGTTCCTGCTTGGCTTGCTGTCGCATACCTCGTCAGCAACATCACCCTCAATGGGCTGAATCTTTACTGGTTCATTATGATGATTCGTGCCGTCCGCAAAAGGTTTCAGCCGGCCAAAAAGACCGAACAAGTGACTCATACCGAGTCAGAAGCGACCAAGACGATTTCCACCGCTGGACAGACTCCTCTTCGCCGACGCAAGGCTTGAAGGGAATGCAAAGCAGCCATTGGTCTCTAAACCGTGATCAAGCGTTTCCTAGCATCCCACCACTGTCTGCAGGTACTTATTCAGTTAATAACCATCAGGACGTATCAACAATCAAGCACATTTTGCACTCGCACATTGGATCAATGCAAGCAAGCCTTGGAGTTAGTGCACTTTTTTGCTCAAGGGTTCTTACTTCTGCTCTTGATTGTTTCGTGGGTAGTGTCTCGTAGCTATCTCCGATTTAGCAAACGCCTTGTTATTCTTGCACCAGCAATAAAACTATAATTCGGGTCCTACTGCGAGTTGGGCGTATCAATGGCGCGAGACTGAATGTAAACAACTACTTTGTAAATTAATGCAGGGCTTTCGCGGTTCTTGAAGGTTGTCTAGTTCAAGATAACTGCTGGAGTTTTAGGTTTTAAAGCCATACTACTACGGGACAGCTGCACTTTCGAAGTATGAACGAAATTGCAGTAGCAGGTTCTTTAAACCTTTCAAGGAAGGAGGTGGTAGGGACACAGCAGTCAATCACATTTTCACAGATTTTGAATTCTCCAGAGCGTGGGTAACTGTCGAAAAAGGAGGGAATGGCAAAGACCATGACTTGACTGATCCATTTCAAAGTTCTCAACCCCTCGTGTTGTTTCACTACAACGACAAAAAATAGTATTAAGTACATCTATATTTGTGAGGCTGGTATGACGGCGGTGAGTATATCTGCAGTGCAATTATGCTATGCAGGGCGTGTCCAGAAAGGCACACCACCATTATAAGACTTCGCTCGCTCCGAACCAGAACACACAGGCTATCAGATACGTGAATGTATGCATGATTAGAAACCGAAGGGGTTGTTGGGAGCTTCATAAGATCAGTAAATAATGTCGGGCTAACATGGGTAAAGTACGCTGGCTTACTAGCTTGTGAGAGGTTTGCCCGTCGCCCTGTTGGCTGAGGCATCAGCTTTTTGGCGTCACCCGTAACACCAAATCGGACTGGGGGTGGAGGTCCTGTCTTTTGTGGTTGCAAAGGTTGAGTTAGAGAAGGCATTGAGCTAGCACCGCCAACGTTGTTGAACCCCCCAAAACCCGTCGGTTGAGGCTGGAAGGCTGGCATCCCTGTGCGCTGTGGTTCCATGGCGGGCGGTAAAAATGAGTTGATGTTGCCGGTATGCTGGGGATTGAATCCCTGAGCGGCCCCAAATTGTCCTGAGAAACCGGTGGCCTGTGGTTGCATCGGGGAGAATTGACTTTGCCTCTGGGGATCGGCGAAGGGGCTCTGTGCTGGTGCCCCGGTCATCATCGGTTGCATGGATTGCATAAATTGCCCACCTGTTGGTTGCATGCCCGGATTAAAGCCCATAACGCCTGGGATAGGCTGAGACTGGGGTACAGGGTACGGGTTCATCTGCGACTGCGGCATCTGTTGCTGTTGCTGCTGCATCACATATTGCTGCTGCAGACGCGCCTGGTTCATCTCGTTCAGGCTCTGACCTGGTGGTGCAACTTGAGTTTGAAATCCAGTCATTTGAGGTGCTAGGGGTGGTGGTGCAAACGCACTTGGCTGAGCCGACTGAGGAGCTGATAACGGACGTGCGGGCGGCGGAGGCATCAGTGAACCTGGGCCCGAGGAGGTTGGAGGAGGTGCAGGCCTTTGCCGTTGCATCGATTGCTGCGGCGACTGCGCTACGGAAGGGCTCGGTCGAACGGTGGCAAAGAAGGATGGAGTAGCCCCTGTTGGTTGGGGAGCTTGTGCCGGTGGGTGACTGACTGCTGGGGTTGACGCTGGGGGTTGGGCAGTTCTCTGCGGCTCCAAAGGCGTTGTTAAGAGCGATAGCTCCTGCATTGAACCAGTCAGCGCTGGTGCCTGTGGAATTGGTGTAGCCTGTGATACAGGTTCAGCAGGAGGCTGAGAAGCCGTTGCTTGTATCGGCACAGCAGCCACTGCAGCAGCAGGTCGTGGTGGCTCTTGTGGTTGCTTCATAGGCTTTACATCCCAGGCGTCGTCATCGAAGCCGCTGGCGCCTTTCTGACCACTCGCGGGGATTGCTGATGCTGATGACGGCGATTTTGACACAGTTTCTTCAACTGTGCCATCGTCCTTACGAGAGAATGCCTTAGGATCCACGACATCACTCGTCTGAACAGCGGGTGCTGGCCTGCCCTTCCTTGTATTGTTGCGCAAGGCACCGCCAGGGCCTGAAAAGAGACCCCCAGACGAGCCGTCAGTTTCGACAGTCCCCTTGTCGCTGCCTTGGGAACGTACACGACCGTACTTCTGATCCAGAGTACGCATGACCTTGATGATGTCTCCCTCGCGGAGACCCAGGTTACGAAGCACAGAGGCATCGACATCGGGAAGCACGCTTTCGTCCATAGAGTCCTTGGAAAATGCTTGCGCGTAGCGCTCACATAGGCCGACCGCCACATCGCAAGAGAGGAAAAACTGGAACCAGTCATACTCAGGTTTCTGCGGTTGTCCAACGGATGCGCCAATTCTGTCGACAGGAGCCGAATCCCTGAGTGCCCCAGCTTGTGAGGCTGCTCTGGCCTTCTTAACGTTGGATAGGGGTTTGTCCTCGTCCAGTGAGATACCAGTGATGCGTTCGACATATTCAAGGTCCTCTACCGACATCTTGGCTACAGGTACCGCGATCTTTACACCGTTCATTTTGTGCAGATTGATCTTGCCATCCTTGAGCCCAAGGAACTGCGCCTCGACACTAAACGATTTGGATCGATCAGTCCATGTTCGAACTTTGGATGCATCCGGTTCTACGGTACACCATTAGCATAAGCAAATGACTTAGTTTGGGGAGAGACATGTAGTCTCTACTTACTAGATTTGCGACTTTGGCCGCCGCCTTCGCTTCGTCCGTTTTCGCGTTTATTCCGCTGCCCATAGTTATTACCATTTTCTTGTGCCATAAGACTACTGCCTCGCTTTGGTAGAGGCATTCCAGGCCCTACCTGCTGTGAGCTGTCTCTCTGAGCGGCCTTGACAGCCTCCTTTGTCAACCTTATCTCCTCCAACCGATTTTGCTCGACAGTTGATTTGGCGGCGTTCAAGCCAGCGTTGCCACCAGGTGGCGTGACAGAACCTGTTACTTCGATATAGCTGCTCGGCACAACACCTTCTTTTCCGTTTTTGATACGTCGAACCTGCCACCATTCCTCGCTTTTGGTGTCGTCAATGATAACAACATCATCGCCAACAGCGACTGTTACTTCATCGTCACCCTGAGCCATGAAGTCGTATAACACCTGCCCTTTTTTCTGGCCTTTTCCAGCTCCTGCAAGAATGACTTCCCTCAAGCCTTCGGCCCTGACCGCTCCAGCTAGTTCGCCTAGAGCGCTTACAATTTCCTCAGCTGTATCTTTGGCACCGGCGTGAAAGTCTACACTTTTGCTTGGCTTGACAAGCTCGAGGAAGACGTGTTTGCCTTCGCGGGAGTAGTGTGTCATCTTATCGGCTGTCCATTCTTGTGACGGGCCATCCTGGGCACGTTCCGGAGCAATCAAAATGGTACCAGTGGCCAAGTTGACACCAAGAGTGGTGGGCATCTTCTTGCGCTTGCCCATAACGGAAACCATCTCATTGATGTTGTACATATGGAAACCACCGGGTGCACGATAGGGTGGTTCCTCAATCTCGGGAGAATCAGCGTACAAGTGAGTGTCTATTGATCTCTCAGATCGAACGTGTGCCGGGGCAGGAGCTGCTTGGGAGACCGGCCTGGCCGGCAGCGCAGGACTTCTTACAGGCTCATCATCTGATGGTTCTGAAGGAGACTGTGGCGGAAGTGGGGGAGTAGCAGCACGAGGAGCAGAACGTCCAGCCATGACTCCTGCCAGAGCCGCAGCAGGGCTATTCTGCTGCAAGCTGGTAGAAGAATATGCAGATTCCGGTCTTTCCGCATGATTGTCGGTGCTCGTGGTAGCAGGTATGGAGCGCATTGGCAGGGCCGGAGGTGGCGAGGGCTGAGCAACAGTCTCCTCTGGCTCACCTATCTCGATATAATTGGAAGGAACGAAACCATAATCGCCGTCTCGTCCGACCAAAATCCAGTCAGGGTCTGAAGTATCGAACACATCGATAACAGCATCTTCGGGGAAGGAAAGCTCTTCGTCTGTCTGCCGGGTGTATTCGTACAAGGCGCGAGCTTTTGCTACGGGTTGAGCCTGCGGGTCAAGTTAGGAATAAGAAGCAGCAAGAAATTGGACAGTGTAACAGAATCAACTACCTCTTCAACATAGTTGTTTGGGATGAGACCCTCGGGCTCCTCGTCGTCATCAGCGCTGGCCTTCTTTTTGGCCTTCCACCAGTCATCTTCGGAATTCTTCTCCAGTATGTAGAGCACATCGCCGTCATTGATTGCAAGCTCGCCTTCAGCTTGGGGCGCATAATCGTATATGGCTTTGTAGACCCCTAAGAAACCCATGGTGTCCGAAGCCTTGACGAGAACGGTTTACCAGCAGCGTTCAGAGTAAAAGGGAAATATATATGTAGATGCGATTGAAGCGCCAACCATCAGAAGGTGGTATGATGTCTTGTGTACTCTATTGCAAGGGCTAGCACGGTTCGTAGAAGGCCTGCAGTTGTGTGCCGGTGACCCCGGAGGCGGCGAATCTAGAACGGGCAAACTCGGTTGAATCAGGCGTTTAATTGTCGAGGGGCCTCCTAGAAATGAGCGAATTGTTAGGTCAGCTCCGGGTGGAATAAATAGCAGTCGAAGGTGAGATAGAAGATGAAGAAATTCACGCAGGCGCGATGCAACGTGAGATTGGGTCAGCGTGATGTCCGTAGCCATAAACCCATTTACGACACGTAAGGGCGAACCGCAATGGCTGGTCAGCGCAGAACGACGCAAAGTTATTCCGAGGGCAATGTAGGACTGGCCAGGACAGAACTTCGCAAGGTAGTTGAGGGGCGGGAAGCTAGAGGGTCATGATGCGATCGATGGTCAGGGTCAAGGACAGATGTGACAGGCTTACAAGTCAGGAGAAAGCAACAGCTGTGCAGCGTCTTTCCAGTGTCGCATGAGCCTGTTAATTTGTAAAAAAAAAAAAACAAAAAAAAAAACGGGCGATAACCTAAGACGGAGGCGGAAAAGGCTGCAGCAACCGCAGCGAGAACGAAGGTGTTCAAGATTGGCGGTTTCCGCTACCTCGGGCGTTGGATTGTGGCGATGGTGTGAAGACAGCCGGAAACCAAGGAAGGCCAAAGCAAAGTAAGGCGACCTTGGTGAAAATAAGCAGGACGCTCGGTGGTATGTACGTTAGGTGTAGATGATCGTGGTGGTGACGGTAGTGCTAATGGCGAGTGGCTGATGTCAGGAAAGCATTATCCTCATCTTGCGTGGAGTTGGTGCATTTGGGATTAAGTCCAGCAGGACTTGTTGGATTGAACCGGACGCCTACTTCAGCGGGAGAGTGTTAGTGGAGGAATCCTGGCCTTGCTCAAGTGGAGGCTGGGGCTGGGCTGAGGCTTGACGTTTGACGGCACTATAGTACACTGGCTGTCACAGTGCTTGAAGAATTAACAGCACGGGTACGTGCATCTAGTCTCCTCCAGCCTCAAGAGGCCCGCAGTGTACCTGTCACTTCGGTGAGCACGCATCGAGATAACACAAAGATCAGCACGTTGTGGTGCCGTACTTCGCAGCCGCAACCAGCTGCCAGGGCCTTGTACGACCCACTTAATGGGACAAATCCGTCGCGACTGTCTGCCCAAAATTATGGACAACATCAGAATGGCTCAAATTATCGAAATCGCCGACGTAATAGGTTGTCCAGCGCCTGTTCCATTCCCCTTCGTTAGCCTTTAAAGAATTTCAACATTCAGGCTTGAGAACATGGCAGAAATGAATTATATGAGTATGTTGCCGTCCTCATCAAGCGGAACCAATCTATTGTCCTAGATGTTCGCCTAGTCACATTGATGGATCAATTGCCGGCCATTAAGAGATTCGAAAGTGTGTTACATCCCCATCGCGCCGGTCAATGTACGTCTTTCCAAAGGGCGCAATTATGTATGTCAGAGTTTCTGCCAAGTGCGATGTAGACTCGTGGCTTCCCCAGTTCAATCCTTCACCTCAGTCTGCTGTTGACCTGGTACAAGCCACCATCCATGTTGGAGTACTTGGTCAATCCTAATCGTTTCAGAGACCTTGCCCATCACGGCCTGACCATCCTTAGCAGCTACTGCCGCTCGTCTGTCCCCGACTAATAACACCAGGGAAAAGCCTGGGATCCTGACCTGAGGTGTGAGAATCTCTCAAGCCATCCGTAGACCATGAACCTTCCCTGGACACCGGAAGACTAGAAGGTGAAGCTATCAAATCGTCCTGTTGAGCCGCCGGGGTGCTATGCGCATCCGGTACGAGCATCTTTTCGCTGTGGCCTTGAACATTGGCTGCATTTTCAATACCAACGTGGTTGCGCGGGACTTCTTGCTGTCCAGCAAAAATGGCCGGAGCTATGGCCTGCTGATCCACACTAGACATTGGCTCAGATGGCCCTTTGGTGCTGTATGCTATATATTTTTGAAGCCTGCCGTCATTGTTAGCAAGCTGCATTGAACCAGCTGGGCTTTGTTTGTTTGTGGCACTTACATGTCCCGCTCTTCCATAAGCGTTTGATATCTGAATTCTTCTCGGCGGTCTGGCACATTTGTCTTAACCATGGCGTTACCTGCTTTGCCAGGAAGCTTGAAGGCAGGACCCAGCCACTGCTCCTTAATTGCACTTTCAAAGCCACTCTGCTTTACTGAGTTTTTAGCAAGCTCGCACATATCGACTGGACTCAGCTTGTAAATCTGCGCCGCCACAGCGTACTCTTCCATGAGCGGTTCCTTTGTGAAAGCAAACTGCAGTGGATCGTCTGTGGATAGAGAGACGTTTAAGCCCCTTCGGAAATACTGGTAGAAAGGGTTCCTTTCGTACGCCAAGAAAAGAGCATTGTTGCTTAGGGGTGACATAGCTATCCCAATTTGCTCGAGGTAGAAAATGTACTGGAGCAGTGGCACCTTGCGTAACAAAAGTCCGTGGCTAATACTATGGCAGCAAAGTAAGGCAACGGCCAGATGTTCGCTGTCACCAGCCTCACCGCAGTGTGGCCGCAGGACAAATGTGTTGAACCCTCGACGTTTCCGAAGCGCGTTGAGCGACGCCATGTTAGAAAACAAGTAGTAGATCCAGTAGCTGTAGGGAGGGTTTTGTTTCGAGTCCCAAACCTTGGGCACCGGGAACTTCTTGAAAAGTCGACGCTCAACCTTGCTTTCATCGTCAACACTATCAAACCCAATTACCCTCTGCAGGAAAATATGCAGCTTGGGGTGGCTTGATGGGTCTTTGGAAACTTCGAATAGGGGCTCGAAGACATTCTTCACCACCTGTTCAAAGGTATCCATGAGGCCGCTAGCTTTATAGACGTCGTACAAGCGAGGTATTTGGATAAGCCATCGGACATTGTGAGAAAAGAGTTTGTTGTCCACTACCCAAGCGGCCAACTTATCCCACTCGTCAAGTGATTTACCGTATATAGAGATGCGCCACTCTACCATTTGGTACTTGCTTGATTCCAAATCAGCGATAACTTCCTTGGTGATTTCCGCTAGATAGCGTCCGTTGATGAAGTTATCAGTTTTCAAAAAAATTGTTCGAAGCCGAGACTCGCCAATGGGATTGTATTTGAGGTTGAACTTGTCGAATCTGTGGAAAGAATCTGTGTGCGCCTATTGACTGTTGTCAATCTTAATTCTAGCCTTTTCCCGAACAAGAGGAAGTCTTACATGCATATCCAGAGTGTCAATGGAAAGATCGTAGGCAGTCAGATTAATGCTCTGGAACACTTCTGCCAAGGTAAGATATCGGCCGTCACGGAAAAGGACAACCTCATCCGGGCACTTTTTCATTTTGCTCTTGATGAAACGAAGAAGATGTTTTTGATTCATGCAGGCTGAGTGATGAACATGCGTGTCGACTTTGCGCACATTGTAAAAGTCTCTATGAGGGACCTTTTTGCTGTCCGCGGTCTCTTGGTACTCGTTGAGAAGAGCATAGAGATTGAATTTCCCCTCTAGGTATTGCAGCCGACGGAAGGCAAAACTCTTGCTCGGGCCGTCAGAAGAAATGCTCAATATTTGGTCTAGGTCCATGTAGAACTCCCGAATGGTAGGGACACGGACGAGAGGGTTTCCAGTCGCTTCGGCTTGCTCATCCTCAAAAACCTGGTACACACCGCTATCATCCAGCTTGAATGTCATTCTATCAACTGAGGGAAGCGGAAGGAGATCGTTAATATCGAAATCTTCACCAATGTCTTGACCTGGCTTCCGCTTCTTGTACGTTTTTTTTGACTCTGAGTCTGCTGCAGGAGCAGGTGGAAGAACCAAGCTACCATTCAGGCTGTTGGAGGTGCTGTTCATGACGTCGGCGGACGACACTGCACGAGCGTGCTCAGTACCCCATGCTGGTTGAGGAGGCGGAGGATAAATCAACCAAGATGCGTCATCCTTGGGGTTGTCATCATTTCCCTGGAGAGAGAGTTTGATGTACCTTTGTCGGAGGTGCATAATGCTTTGGATATTCTTGGAAATGGAGCTGAGCTCTGCGGTGATGTGCGGATCCGTATCCGAGAAAGCGGCAGCACCAAGGGCGGCGGAGCGATTAGAAAATGCCATGTCTTCATCAGGGCCGTGATCCAAAGTCAGCTGGGCTGTTGCTTTTGCAAGCTCACACGCGTCTTCTTGGAGAGGGTAACTTTGGGGAGGCGGGAAGTTTTCTACGCTGGCAGATTGACCGATTCTTGAGGTCGGTTCCGGCAGCATCACGTCCTCACGAGCCATGGATTTCCCTTTGGGCAACTGACTTCTCTCTTTACCCAAGGGAGAAGAGTCTATGGCATGGTCAAGACCCCTCGAGCCGGCAAAATGATCGTGAGGCTCGGAGCCAACAATGATAGGGCTGCCGTGCGGCGTGGAGTGGCCCTGTGACCAAACACCACTTCCCGTCCTCAGCTGACCGATCTGACTCCTCTGATAAAACAATTTGGCGTCTGTTTGACTCATCTGGCGTTCTGCGACGGGGTCGTAAAATGCTGTGCGCGTAGGAAGATCGCGAGGAAGCATGCCATCTTGCAGACCTGCCTCAATATGATCCTTGCCTTCGTGTGTTAAGTCCACGTCCAACGGAGGTGCGCCGCCCTTGGTTTGTTCTCCTGGCCCTTCGGACCCCGTGTCACCTCGGGAAGCTTGGGCGCCTAGCTCGCCTTCAGAATCCGTGTCCACGTCATGTAGAGAGAATGTGGCGCCCCGCTTGGGGGACGTTGACGCGGAACTTGGGTCTTGAAAAGAAATCTGGTGTCTGACCGAATGCGCTGTCAGTATAGGGATAGGGAATGGAGGGGTGCCAGAGAAGGGCAACTTACCAGCGTGAAACACGACTGCCATAGTCAGGAAGGGGGAAGAGTGTGTGAATTGTACGTACCAGCCATGGCAAGACGCTGTTCAGATTCTCCCGTGGTGTGTTACAGAACTCTTCCCCCAAGAAAGAAAAGAAAGAGGGGAGGAAAAAGGGAAGTTAAAAAAAAAAAAAGGAACTTCATTCACTGCGGATGACGGCGATAGACTTGTCGATAAGATGTGGTAGGTATCGTAATATCGAGTAGTTGCATAAACTGGGTGTAGCGGTGGGCTCCGACGTCCGACAGTGAGCATCTGGAACGTCCTGGCGGGTCCTGCCTACTACTACTAGTATGTACAAAAACCCTACCCAGACTGACGCACAGTGTACCTAGTGTTGTATCTGCAAGTGCGGGATTACAGGTGTTTATTAGTACGAAGGAACTTCAAGCATAATCCTCGCAGATTGGAGTAGATGAAACTGTGGCTTAACAAGGCCACTGTTGGCTACTACAGCCCCTCCAAATAGGACCTTAGAAAGGGCCCCGAAGCCAAAAGACAATAAATGATATGCCCATCTATTTTCCAAACAAGTATTTCTAACTTACAGAATCTATTTGTCACCAGCGCCCTTCTGCACTCTTGATGTTTTAGTCCTGGAGTCGAGTGAGTACAGTCCTCCGGCTCCAAAAACAATGAAAGCTCCAATCAATGTACCCGCGGCCAGACGGTTTCCAAATAGCCAAATGCTCAGAAGCAAACTGACTAACTTGCGAATGTTCAAAACGATGGTAACTGTCAGTGCCGAAGAAACAGCGGCTAATAAGTTGACACCCCGAATACATGCATACTGGGTAAGGACGTTCGTCACGAGGTAAGCCAGCTGGCTCGGAATATGAAGCTTGGCAAGCCCCCCCTCAAAGCCATCACCGAGACCAAGTCGAGGCGCCTGTCCCAGCACAGGCATTGCGAGCGGCGGGCTACTAGCCAGTTTCCGGAATTGGCGGATCAGAGACGGCATGAAAGGCAGAAAGAGTGGGAGAGAGAGTAGATGTGAGTAGAAGAGGTTCTCTTTCCACTGCGGCCCGTATTTCTTGTACGTTTCTTCAGTATAAAGTCCCATAATAGCAGAGAGAACCTGGGCCACGAAGAGGATAACAAGGCCGGTTCCGAAAGCCGGCCGCTCATTGTGTCCGGGAGATTTCGTTGTACTCTGCGATTGATTTCAGGTGTTAGCTTTGGGCGCTCTCTAGCCTCAGTATGATTCCGCTACGACTTGCCTTGGATTGGGCATCTGACCAGGCGGCAGTAATGACACCGAAAGTTAGCAGAACAACGGCCACAACTTGGATGCGTGAATATTTTTTCCCATAGAGGGAACCAGCTATCATGGTGGTGATGCTCCCTCCGGAGCGTAGAATGATATGAACAGGCACGGAGATGTCGTAGCTAAAGGCGTGATTGTTCAGCACATTGATGCTGAAGAACAGGACGATGTTGATAACCCATCGCCTGAGAGGTACCTTGTTCTGTCGTAGGAAGAGAGGCGGCCTTGATCGGTCAAACTGGGAAAAGTATCCTGTAATGGCCACAAAGAGGAATTGAACGAATGTCAAGAGGGTTCCTGCACATAAACCTATAAGTACGTTTGCGCAGCCATAGGACACAGTTCAACGTACCGCTCGATGGTTCGACCCTGGCTAGCAGTCAGTTTAACTATACAAATCGATGAACGGGTTAAGGACAGTTGGTGCCTACTTGATGATCGCCTCCAAAGCATACACCTGTGCAAGGACGAGGTTAGTATATGGTGATTAACAAAGGATCGAAATTGCCAACATTGGAACAGCATCCGCCAAATATTAGGCCGAGCATCACGCCAACGGCAATCCATTGAGAAAAGAGGCCAGCAACAATGCGCCCGGCGGCTTGATTGGGTTTCTCGGCGTTGGGCGACGTGTGTCCGTTTACGGCCAGGCCATGAGCAGTCTGGCACGACGTCTTTTCATGCCGGCCTCGGGGGCTGGCGCTGGAGTCCATCTTCTCCGAGGGGAGCGATGAAGTGCCTCGCGGCTGGCCGCGTCTTCGAGATGTCGCTGGAGAGGTCATCGATTGGGGCCTGGTGCGAACAATTGAGAGTTTTGGTTTGAGGTACAGACTACCGTCAAAGTGTAAACGCGCAGCGTGTCCGGGAAGCAAGACAGGGTCCAACCAATGGCAGCTGGGCACTCACTCCAGATGTATAGCTGTGTTGCATCAATTGCCCCACTAGGTCGCCAAAAGGACACAGGAATCTATCTAGCACGGGCAGACCCACGCCTGAGGTACCTGCTACCCTAGCTGTTGTAGGTAGCGAGGCACTGGAGGCAACCTGAGGGGCTGGCACAAGGGCTAGAAAGGTACTTAAGCAGCTGTCGCTCCGCCCAGAACGTCTGGTGTCAGACCGTGCTAAAGCAGACAGAATTCTCAGGCAAGTCAAAATGTCTAAATGGCCACGACAGGCAGTCAAATTGATGCCTCAAGGGGCTTTTATTGGTTACTGAGACACCAAAGCAGAGGACATGCCCCTGTCTTTCTAAGGGATTCTGTAACCCAGGCAAACACTGAGGACAGATCTCGTTGTACCCCGAGTGATTGCAGATGGGTGTGCCCCACTTGCCTGTTTGAGGTCTTGTGCGCCCCTCGGAACTCATATAATATGTACGCATCGATAAGTCAAGCAAATGAGATGTACGATCAAGTGCATGAATGTGAGAACCTCGTTGCCTTCAATTCTGCTGTGGAAATCAGGGAGGCGTCGCCCACCGTCTACACGGCCGGCGGTCCATCTATCAGTAGTGCTTCTCTCATGTCTGCATCCATCCTTTATCTCCCTTTCCCGAAGCACCTGTATGATGGCTTTTGGTGTCCAGCAGGTTCTCCTCTGCTGCTCGCCTCGGCCTCCCAGTCCCAGAGTGTGGCAATACTTGTGGTAGTATAAGCCGACAACAGCCAGCGACGCAAGCGTTGGACAGTAGGCCTCTGTCAGTCAAGGAGACCTGCTTGAAAACCCCAGCGCCCTCTGTCTGTGTCGGCACACCGCCCTGCTGTGCCGTGTACCATCTCTGAGCTTCATCACTTCACTTAGACCTCGAGCGCCTTGGTCCTTTACCCACTCTATAGTGCAGAAAAGACAAACAACTGTATTAGGAGAAAAAAAAATAGAACTTTGGTTAGCCTGTCGCATCCACGCATTCTGAGCAAGTGGGAATAATGCAGTTCTTACATTGTTTGTTGCCGCAATCGCGATACTGTCTTCAAACGGATGCCAGCTCATGTGCAAAATCTTCTTGTTGAAATCAATCTGATCGGCATCAGTTTCCTTGCGCATTCGTTGGCCCTGACCACCGGCTCCGGCAGCAGGGCTGCCAGCACGGGAACCTCCCTTCTTGCCACCGTTGGTCGCGGTTGGACTAGTAGATGAGTTGATGGGCGTTGGCACGCCAACCTTTTTAGCCTTGAAAGCAGATTTATCAGCCTGCAAGACAACTTCGACTTCTTTCTCGGGATCCGAGGGATAAATCATGAAGTTGTTGTTATAACTGCCAGTCATAACGTTCTTGGCATCTCCTGAGAAGACAACCTCAAACTTGTCAAAGATGCTGTCATTCTCATATGTGTCGCACAGACGAGGGCGGAGATGTTCGTGAATAGGAATAGTCTTCACAGGCTGGCGCTCCATATTGATATCCCAGATTTTGACCGTCAGGTAGTCACGGGACAGGATATAGCGACCATCGTAGGAAAAGCGAACATCCGAGATTGACGAAATAATTTCAGAGAAGAACGACCTTGAAGATGGATCCTCTTCTTGTTCAAAGACTGTAAGTATGCATAACACGTCAGCAAGAGGCAAGATTAGACGCGAAAGGGGTCTCCGACGTACGCTTAGCGTGTCGGTCGCAGAGGGCACTCTCTCGCATGTCAGCAAGTTTGATGGTGCCCTTAGAGCTTGCGTACATGAACCAATTGCAGCTCAGCGGATGGAACTCGGCGGCGGTAATGACTTCGGTCAACTCCTCCATGTTGGCTGGTTTGATGTCAACAATGTTGAAGCTCTGGTCTTGGATGTTGAGGTTCCATAGATTGATACGGAGGTCGTCACTGCTGATGAATGTCTCGCCGTCACTGTTGACAGATATGCTGTTGATGTGGTAGGCATGGGCGTTCGCATAAGTTCGGCGGGGCACGGCGGCGACAACGGTATCGTGGTGGGTAAGACGGGGCATGATGAGGTCCTCTGCGTTCTTGAAGCGATGCGCGGGGGTTTGTCTTGGGGCACCCCCGCCACCGGCGATGTTGGCGGGGGTCAGATCATCGGATAGGTTGTTCTCGGCGACAACCTTGAGTGACTTCTCAAACACCTTCCATAGCTTAATCGTCTTGTCATTTGTTGAGAGGAGGTAGTGAGAAGCATTCTGACGACGACACCACTTGATCTTGTTGATCTTTTCTTCAATTTCCAGAGATTTGAGGTAGTCGAACTCGGGCTCATGAGACTGGAATTCCGTGTGAAATTTGTACTCGCACGTCTTTTTCTGTCCAAGGATATCAGCATGGTCTCGACAGCGAGAAAATAGCCCTCAAAAAGGCGGCCAGTGCCGACTTACCGTCTCATTCCGTTCGAACAGTACAACTCGTCCACCTTTGTCTCCTGTCGCAAGGTAATTGCCAGTGTGATCGAACTCAACCGTTGAAATGATATCAGCTAGAAAAATAGAAACAAGAATTAGTCAGACAGCCAAAACATGCTATTAACCGCAAAAAGAGCGAGGCTTGAGTTGTATAGTCACCAGAACAACGACAGAGCGGGGGCCAGCTTACCTTCGGTGATATCTTCCACATCGCCTTTGTCTCCAAAGCACCTGTTAAGCCGCATGAGCTGTCAGCCAAACAACGGATGGAGCAGTCCATGAAGAGGGAGGCCGCATGGCGGACATAAATTCTGACGATGCGGGCAGGCAGGCGGGCACGTACTGGGTGAACTTCCACGTCGGGGAGTTCGTGTCACTGTCCACCATCTTTGCTTTCCAGCTACGGGAAGGCTGTGGAATAGTCTGCCAAGGTATTGGGATCCAAGAGGAAGCGAGGTGGCGGGGCACGTCGAGGGAGAGGGGCGAGCTCTATTCGTGGGGCTGAAGAGAGGTTATCTTTCAGCGTTGAACGTAGGCAAGGAGGGCGGGATAGGCCACACGACAGGCGCAGGTTGGAAGATTGAAAAGGTCGGGATGGTGATGGCTGCGGTCAGATACGAGGTCGAAACAAAAACACGCAAGCTGGGGTTGGCGACGCGGGAGAGCGAGGGGCGATTGCGGCGGCAGTTCGATCGCTAAAGCTGAATACCTCGTGTGAAAGATGCAGCTGAATGAGGTCGATGTTGGGTCTGGGGTAGAAGTTCAGCAAGGCGGAGGGGAAGGGAGAAGGCCGAAGCTCAGGCAAGAAAGGTCGAAATGGGTTAGAAAGGTATGGACGGTGAAAAGATGAGGTGCGCCCAGCTAGTGTCGTCGGTAAGTTGCGGAGCAGGTTTGCAAAGTCGAAGTCTGGGTTTCGTCGAATGCAGAGACAAGCGAAGGCAGAAAGTCTTCTTGGGAACCTAGAGAAGGCGTGGGATGGGGTGCACGGTATGGATGGGAGGGGGGTATCGCGGGCGCGCGTAGCGGGCAGTCGAGAAACAGGGTGCAGGAATGCGCAAGGTTGAGAATGGGGGTGTGCGTTGTGCGTGGTACAGCGATGGGTGAAGGATGATGGATGGATAGAACAAAGTGACGCTAAGAACAAGAAGCCCGGTGGATGTTGCGTCTGTTCCCGATCCATTTGCACTGGGACGACACCAGAACGGGACTGTACTGTTGCAGTGCCCTGGGCACAGGCGGGGTGTGCTATGCCAGTTGCCACAGGTCGCGGCAAAAATGGGAGTCTTGCAAGCCTTGTTACCTGGTCACCTTTAGAGTAGCACCTACTCTGCTCGCCAGTTCCAATGTACCGAGACCTTGAATACCCTTGGGTTTGGCAGGGGCCAACAGGTATTCTGTTTGCAGCAAGTACCTCGTCACGGCACTCGCCGGGCACCTCACACCAGCTGGCTCCTTTGACTGGCAAGGCGAATTAGGGTATGGATGCACTGAGAGAGCCTCCATTTGCATCAGAGACAATGGTCCAACCCTTGTAATTGTCGAGGAAAGGCAGGCAGGTTACGTAGCCAGGACATTCGCATGTGTGAACTACATTCGCAATCTCAGTTACCATTTCCCCTGCTGCACCCTGATCTAGCCCTACTTCCTTTCCTCTTGCACCTAAGGTAAGCAAGCAAGAGTTGAGATGTCTTCTACACTCCTGTTTCTGTGTCCTATGTTCAGCTTCTCAAGCGGGAGGAAGAACGAGGTGGGGTAGTTCTGCGAGGTGGGTTGGATCCCAGAATCGTACCCAGGCGCACGAAGAGGGGCCTAGATGTCCTAATTGTATTCCAGGCGCACACACAACCTTAACGCACCCACACGCAATGTGAGGTAGTTGTTCTGCTAGTTCCAAAAGCTATCAGGGCCTGCTTCTGACTCGGAGCTTATCTATCCCGTTTCGCGTTCCTACTCTAGATTGACAATCCCAAGAAAAAAAGAAAGAAAAAGAAGAAAAAAACCACATATGCCAAACATATCCTCTGCAGCCATACGTGCTCAAGCAACTGATGATGCTCCCATGCATGTATACCAACTAGTTACTAAAACCAGTTCCAATAAAACTTGCCATAGATGTCAAGTCGCTAGATGATGCGAGTGCTTCATCAAAAACGACTGGTTGGGTATTGACATACTTACTCAAGTAAGTTGAAGGGAAAAAATAAATCGACAGCAGCAGGGTTCGAACCTGCGCGCCCGAAGGCATGAGATAGAGAATGATTAATTCAAGTCTCACCTATTAACCACTCTAGCATGCTGCCAATACAATTGTTTTATGCATTGCTTTGTGTACGACACATCACGAAAACGCATTATGTACATGTGCCAGGTGGAGAAACGTAAAATTCGCGTTCAACATCCGAGAAAGCCCGAAATGCATATACCTACAATACGATTACAAACAACAAGACTACAGCATATCATAAAGAGGTATAGTTATCATTGATAGCTTTTTCCCCTTCAAAATTAGCAATAGGAGTTTGTGAGCGTAGCATGAGGTCCAACGGAGGTTGACGGATCTGCCTCGGGTCCGATCAGGCACGTGCCGTCATACGGAGTACCCGAACATCGGCAGAAGCAACAGGACGGGCCTGAGCTTTCCCCTCCGACATTCATCGAGCACATTACAGGCCGACAGCCTACCGTATGTTCTTTCTCATTGAAAAGAAAATTCATGTTATAAGCTCTACAGTGTCAGCAATCTCTTAAAATGGATGATGACAATCACAATACCACATCCGATTACAAGGGCAAAGGGAAGGATGACGCTCCTTCCCCCTTGACGCCTGACCAGGACGATGGCACCGAGGTTCAATTTCAACGCCTCCAAGAAGACCATAGCGCATCTTCCAATCGGTCTTTGGCTGCCCGCATTGCTACTTCAGCAGCCAATCTGTCTAAGAGCGCCTTAACAAGCCGACCTGACGACTTTCCGGGTATGACTGTTGAAAAAGCACAATCAGGGTCCAGCTCCGCCGCCGATCTCCCCAAAGGACAGACCGCCACCTATCATAACGAGAATGGAACCGGATCTGGCGCTACGCAGGCATTTTCTCGACGACAGCATCTGTCTACAGCTGAATATCAATACACCGATTTCAAGGATGTCCAGTCAGATATAGACGCCTCAAGTCTGGCTCAACAATTGGAGGCAGCGCAACTAGAGGCAGAACTAACTATTCCAGTGGTATCTCATCAGCTTAGTGTCACTTCTGCTGTCAGCTCACAGGAAGCTCGAGACGGCCACCAAGTGACAGATCTTCTGAACATACCTGGAGTCCCCGGTGACGAGGACAGCGACAATGGTCTCCAATTGGACCTATCCCCTCAAGCAGAGGCTTCATTAAAAAAGGCGCTATTCGGGGCCAGTGGGGAAAGAACCACTTCAAACTGGACCACTCTTCTTGACTTTGAGCCCGACTTTTTGCAACAAGACAATCCTGCTGGAATCCAGCAGCATTTGGGTGATGTCGACCCGCAACACGCGAGGAGCTTATGGGTTGATGGCTGGAGTGAGGTGCTCACAAGTTATACCGACGATGTTTGGGGCGATCTCGATTCCCTTGCCCGAGAGGCACAGAGGGAACTCGCGAATGCTCAAGGGCATGCACAAGGTAACCAAGGGCTGAGGGTTGGCGACATGAAGGCGCTTCAACGACTCAGGCAGATTTTAGCGCACGTCCGAGGGAGTTGTTGATTAACAAGGCGGCCAGGTGGGTGGCTGGCGGTGAAGGCGGGGGTTGCTGTGCCAACTATTCGTAGTCCAATGACATCATGCAATGCCTTCATCTTTTACCCACTACTTCAGCGCAACCCAACCACCTCATCCTTCTTAGCCAGTCTGATCCAGGCTTACATGCATGCAAGCCACCAAAGAGGCATAGGCGGGGTTGAAGTTGGCCGTTTGACCCTACACTCTTCGTTATTGATCCCACCTTGCATTGCCGCATGAACAGGGAAGATAAAGACAAGATGGGGTGATAGCCGTCGCCAACAGCGAGCGACCCGTAGGTGGGCAGGCCCTACCATTGCACTGAGGCAGCTAGGGTCGAGAAGATATAACATCACTACCCCGTGTTTTTGCTTAGCGTACAGTTTTCCGCCTCTTCCATCCTTTCAATCTGATACCATCCCAGCAACAGCTTTCTTTGCTTAAGCCGCTGTAGTTTGGGCTTCTCCTTTTTTTGCCAGTAACAACCACCTGAACGTGACGAAAATTTGTACTGAGGGTCCTTCTCAGCAAGCCAATCGGGTTGCTAATCAGATACTACCAAAGTAGTATTGGAGAGCCTACGGATCGAGGAGACATACCTTTGCAACAAACAACCACTGGCAGGTAGCTGCTGTGAGATACTGTAGCCATGAGAATATCACAATGGACAGCACAACTTGCGTCTTTGCTGGTGGCAAGTCCAATCCTGGCACTAGCCAACCCAACTCCAACCCGAACGACAGCCCCGACATTGGCTTCTACTTACCGAGCTGGTAAGGCATCATTGCTGAGGCGTCAAGATTGTCCTGCTGGCACTTACTCCTGTTCGAACTCATTGGGTGAAAGCTTCGAAGGCATATGTTGCACGACCGGGCAGGTCTGTGAACTAGATGACAGCAACCGGCCGGCCTGTTGCCCTTCTGGGTATGGATGACTCTAATATGACCCCCATCGCACGCACTCTGTCAAGTCAGTGTAAGCTAATTTACTGGAACTTCCTACAGAGCCGTCTGCACTGGAACCGCCCCGACGACAGCTCCTAGCGGCCCGACTGCTGTTTCATACGTGCCAAATGAATATTTTCCCTTCCCCTTCATTGCCACATCTCTCGACCGAAGCGAGTGCTCCTCAGCCGTTCGCCAGTGTTCCAGGAACTACGAAAGCTGTGTCACTCAACTGCAAGGCAATGCGGGCTTCGGTGTAACCGTAGTCGTCCCTGGCGGAGGTGGGACCACTGTCGCAGCAACCCGGCCGGATGTTGGTACCTCTGCTACGCCAATATGTTCCAGTCTCAGCTCTCGTGCATGCTATGGGTTGGAAAATGACCAGTGTGCAAGGTCGACAACGGTAAACGGTGTCGTCATCAACCATGCGGCGCGGCCGACTGCGGCTTGCATGGCTGGCATCGCTGCTGGTGTTGGAGCCATCGTCTTTGGCGCCATGCGATGAACACTATCGAAGCCTAAAACAACCAGCTCAACGCCCGCCAGGCGCAATGTTAAGTTCTGTCAAATGAATTGGTTTTACTGTGTTTATCGCTCTGTGGAAAGGCGTTATTCAGGCCTTCCAGGCATTTGTATTTCCTAACTAGTTGTCGGCAGGCGAATGAAGACATTTGGCCGTGACGACGACAGTGCGGCGAAACTACGAATCTTTTTCAGCGCCAGGCGGGTTGCATGGCACCCTTTTTATTTAATGTTCGTCTTTCTCGTCATGCACACAGAAGCCGCAGAGACGACGGAACTTCCGCGATGCCGCATCAGCCCAGCCCTCCAGGACGTCGCTGAGGAACTCCAGCATGCGGCTGAAGAAAAAAAGGCTGATAAAAGAGAGACCGGCAATCACAGAAAAGCAAATCCAATACATTTTGGGTGTGTAGTGTTCCACCAAATCGGGTATCTCGACGGAGAAATAACTGGTCATGAAGGTGATAGGGAGGAAAAAAACGCTCAGCTTAGCAAGTACAGTGGCGCTTCTGCTGAGGCGGGCAGTGGCCTGTGAATCCTTTTGGGCAGTGAGATTGAAATACTATACATGTAAGCGACCTGTTAGCAACCTAAATCAACACCCAGAGCCAAGGATGTATTTGTTAACTACGTACCGTGCCAGACAGCGCGTTCAGTTCCTCCAGATACTCCTGAATAGTGTTCAACATCAGCAACTGCAACCGGTCTCCGAGTCGATCGAAACGACTCCTTGCTGACGTGGAGATCTTAATCCCCAATATGCCGCCTTGTGACTGGTGAACATCGCACAGGCACATTCTTTGGTCATCCTCGGATTGTGGTCTGTTACAAATGTGCCTTATAAGGCTTTTGTAGCTCTCGAATAGGTGGTGCAACTGCCGCAACTCCTTTCTCAGAGTATGTAAAGGCCGGATAACATCGCCACTTTTCAGCTTGCTTCTCCGACTCTGCTTATGTACGTTAGCCTGTCATGCGTTGCAAAGGCAGTGGTCCCTTGAGTAACTCTTGTGACTTACCGTACTTGTGAGTATATGTTCACTCTGAGAGCAGTGTTATCAGTTACTGGATAGCACAAGTGAAACGGTTAAAACTAACCAAGCTATGGATTTCATCACGCGCCGCCTTCAGAATCGGTGCTGCCCCTGAATAATCCTCAAACAGATAAAAGAATCTACAGTAGAGTCGGTTAGTTGAAGCCTTTGCCAGTGCTGTCAAGCTTGAGTCGGTGGAGGAGGCAAAAAGTACAGATTACTTGAACCTTCACGAGCCTTCTCGCAATCTGGCCCGTCCTTGGGCATTGTCTGTCTGACTGACTTCAGTGTAATGACTCGATCTCTATAATCTTTGTCACCGTGATTCGATAGTTGGCACAGGACAGCAACAGTGTTAGATCGCATGTTCCTCAGTTCTTCCTCGACCCAAGAAACACTATTGCGTTCACAGGGTGGAATTTCATGGAATGACAGAACAACGGCTAGCAAGGCAGTTTAGTTAGCTCATTGAGAACTGCTTTACAAGGTTCTTTCCGAAGGAAATACTTGCAGTCAGAGCAGAGCGTAAGCCATGACCAATGTTTCGGTGGCAGAAGGCTTGGTTTCCGGCTCGTATTGTCAATTCCGGGGCGGCGGTGTAGCCAATTTGCGCCAACACAAAGAACTGAGATCTGTTAGTGTACGTTCCAAAGCCGTAACTCCATTCGTTTGCATGTCATACATTTCTTTCCGTGGTCAATGGACGTATAATTCATCGTCTCCTTCACTAGCTGGTAGATCTCCACGTCATCCGAGACTTGCGTCGAGGTCTGAATTGATGAATATAGCTTCTTTTCGTTAGAAACGGACCCTATCTCGATATCGCTGGGGCCAGAAGCATGTGCTGCGCTGGCTTGTTCAAAGTTGGGTTTGCGCGCAGCAGTCATGAGGGCCTGAAGTCTAGGTGAAAATCCATAGTAAGTGCCAATCTTCTCAACAGCCGGACGCTGAGTCCCTGGGGACCAGATATTGATCCAGCGCACTGTGCCCTCGGGGGGTTTTTGACCCAACAGTGTCTCGAACTCATCAGAACTCAAATCAAATGCGATTCTGGCCTCGCTGTAGCTGAAATCTACAACGAAGTTGAGTGCATGGTCGCTATTGGCCTCCTTTACAGTTTGATCGTAGATGGCCTTTTGGTCAAGGTTAAGGAACCTGGTCCAAAGATCATCATGGCTTCGAGGCGACATAGATTCAAGCAAGTTGAAAATGTATTGGTGCAAGCGTGAACAGCAATGAAGAAGTGAACTGTACAGTATGCAGGAATCGTTGTGAGGAGATGGCTATTCATGCGTTTGGAGGTGATCGTTTTTCTTCCTTTTTGAACTTGTGGCAGAGTAGGCACGACGGACGACGATTTTTTCCAATTAAGCGCATGGTTTCACCCCAGGCGGAACAACTATTAGAGGTTGCATTCTGTTGGTTCTAAGCTGTTGCAGCCGCTGGTGCCTTTCTGAAATTGGCGATATTATGCAGGTTGGAACCAGGGTGCTAAAGCTCAGCCACCAACCATCAGTCGACATCCAATACCAGGCAGCTGCCTGCTGTATCCCAGATGTAGTCAAAGAGAGAACATAAGCGGTTGCTACCTCTCCAATAATAAACTTACAATAGCGATCCACCGTGAGAATACATGAAAAATATAGTGCACGAAGGTGATGGAAGTTTACTCCCTTTGGTCACCACGGTTAGGTACCAGCAAGCTTCCAAGCGATGCACGAATGGCCTCACCCCGATCCCTCGCTGCCCTCGATCCATCAAAGTAATGAGGCATAGAAAAGCGTTGGAGAGAGAGCTGAAGAAAGTCTCGCGCAGTCCTTTCCGCCTCTTCAAGACGACACTCGTCCTCGACATTCAGCCTAGCACATGTCGCCTTAACATCTTCGTCGTGTGCCAAAAGCTGGATAATCATTTCCGCCCGTTCGATTACTGCCCCTTCAACCCCATTGAGTGCTGCACAAGCGTTACTGAAGCCAAGTGTCCTTTGACCCATTGCCAATTCGTATAGAAACACAATCTGATTATCTCTTTTAGCTCGCAAATCGAGGCGAACATTCATGTGAGAAACTGATAGACCTGACCTATCCCCAAGATACTTGAGAGCCTCATGAAGGTGCGTTGTTACGAGGACTTTTGGGTTATGGATATTGAGCGTGGTAAGATGGTCGATCAGAGCAGCCATAAGCCCGGAACCATCATCGGGCGTCGTTCCTTTGCCAAACTCATCTACTACCACAAGGCTGCGACACGTTGCGCGCTTTATTAAGAAGGCTATCTGCCGCAGTTCAACACCGAAAGCACTTTCCGCCTGTGAGATGCTCTCTTGGGTTGAGATGCGAGTAAGAAGCTGATCAGTGATTCCAATAGTGGCGCGGTCGGCAGGGACAAAGCTACCCAAATGGGCGAGATATACAATCAGAGCGACCTGCTTGATATACACGCTCTTTCCTGAGAGGTTTGGACCAGTAATAACGAGTGTCGTAGTGTCGATACTGTTGAGGTCCGATCTTGTATATTGACCCGGTGGGCTATCGGAGCCTCCCTTCAAGTTGCAATCATTGGCGATGAAGGAACTCACGGCCAATTCCTGTAGTGGATGGCGCCCTCCTCGTATAGCAATAATATTGTCGGCAGTCATTGTTGGGGCTATCCAGCCATACTTTTGAGCCCCACGTGCCATCGCTACTAAACAATCAAGTGCTCCGCAAATATCAGCTGCTCGCAGGAGTACAGATGCATGCTCCAACACACGACAAGCAAGGTTATGAAGAATTTGAACCTCTAAATCTAAATCTTGCGTCAGCCTCGGGTGCCTTACGTATGAGCTTCGAAAACACAAACCGATAATCGCAGAGTAAGGGTCGCCCAGTTGGGCATCTAATTCTGTCATCCGGCGGTTCTTGCAATACCCATTGCCGTTGGCAACAAACATAATCTTCCACTTGTCATCTTCAAGTCCTTGTCCTTCGTAGGCTGCCGTACCATCGGAGCGGAGAGAGACAACAGTAAAGAAACCTAACTGAGGCCAAAACACACAACCGACCACGCACTCTCGAGCCCACTCTGGGAACTCCCGTGACATGGACGTGCGAATATCGGTAAGAAAAGAGTCTAGGCCATGGTAGATGTGTTTCAAACGGTCAAGCTGCGGCTCTACGTTCGATTTCACTGCAACCCGCGTGCTAACTTTCGCCTCGTCGAACTCAACCACAGACCTTATCAATTCTCTAATGCCTTTCATGGCGCTGACAGGAATCCCTTCGATAACCTAAGAATTTATGTTAGCAAAATTCATGTCCCTAGCTGCAATCCTAGCTCACTTGCTGCACAGCAACAAGGTCATGTGCGTGACGTAGCTGTAGTACAGCATCCCTAAGGTGCAGAGAATGTAATGAAAATTGAGTCAAAGTTCGCCAAACTCCACAATCAACAGACGCACCGCCAGTTGGGGCAACTGCACCCCGTTGCAACTGTTTCAATGTCTTCCGGATGTCCTGAACCCTTCTTAAGACTCTGAACATACTCGACAAAGTATCAGAGTTGTCGGGCCGAAGAAAAACTGCAATGGTTTTCTGTCTCTCCCGAATCTCGTCAAGGTTGATCAAGGGGCGGGTAAATATCTGTCGCAGTTTCCTCCTTCCCTGAGGTGTGCCTAGTAAGGGGTGAAAGATACCATATAGGGACAAACTTTCCTTTGAGCTAGAACTAGATGTCGCTGCGCCAGATATCAGATTATTGGGATCAAGTTCGGACTGGAATATCTGAAGCGAAGAAAGGGTATCTTTGGTAACGAACATGAATTCGGAAAGAGTGAACATCCGAACTAGACCAGCAATGGTTCTGCCTAAACTGCAAGGCTCTGTGTTACGCACGCGGATGATATCCCCTAAGATGGCGCCCGCACAAGCGACCTGTTTTTCGTCAGATCTCATTGCAAAAGATCACCTAATGCGGAGTTAAGCCCACAGATAGTTTGCAGTCAAGGTCAATGAAAGACCCTAGTCGCATTACTTTAATGTTCTCACACTCATCTTCTATGCCACCGCTCGACCAGCGGTACGCAGCAGTTGTTATTCGAGCTAGTCCTGAACAAATCAAGGGTAGGCTTGTAAGTTTGTCCACAGATACGGTGTAGTTAAAATCATTTGATCCAAGCGTACGAAGAACATAATGGTTCCTATTGCCATTGCCTGAAGAGATATGAGTCAGCTAGGTAACATAAACTGTTTATAGAGAAAGCCCACTGTGGTCTATGATGGTCCTGTGATCTTCAAAAAAATGAAGCACTTCATCGGATACATTTAGGGGCAACAACACTACTGTAGGGTCGACGTAAAGCATTAGTTTCTCCAGCAACTGTAGAGAATCGGTGCAAGCCCCTTCATGCAAAAGAAAGAGACTATCTTCAGTGGCTGTGTAATAAGCGCAACCGAGATTGCCGCCATTTTCAACATTAATAGCCATGATAACGTCATCCTGATGTTCTGCTGATACTGTTGCGTCTTTGGAAGAAGCTGATTGAGGCTGGTTTTTGGTCCGCAGTGGCAGCGGGACATTTTGGGCAGACGGACCTTTTGCTGGTGAAGCGGTGAAGAAGGTGCCGGCGTCAGGTAGGGGCAGCTGGTTTGTTGCAGTTGTTGTAGCGCGTTGGAAACCCAAGACGCCGATGGACTCTGATGCCGGGTTCAAGCTTCTCTGACCAGCTGAGGAGCTGGGGTTGCTCGAGGGGAGGGAAGAGGCCTGTTTTGGATGAAAAGGACTAAAACTGCCTGGAAACTCCTGGCTAGAACGATGTCTGGAGACACAAAATTCTCGCAAACCACGTGCAGAACCCGAAGAGCCCTGGTGAGTGCCTTCTGAGCCCATTCTGGGGAGTGGTTGGCTTTGCCACGGGCTCGTGGATGAGCCCCTTCCAAACATAGAGGCTAAGGTGACTGAAAGACCGGAGTACAGAAAACCAGCCGGACAGAAGTGAAGATAGAGGCTATGTAGAGAGGAATTGAGATGGAACACCTCGACATAAGGAAGTTTCAGTTTCAGTCACTCTGTGGTAGATAAAGATCTTGGGATAGAGCAGGAGGAAGGAGCCTCTCCCTTAGGGCAGTTAGTTCTATGGATGGACGTTCCTGCAGTTAATACCTAGATCGGATGGGAGACAGTGCTTTCCTTCGGGATCTGACTTTGCCTACTTATAGTCTTGGATAACGAAGCTAACACATAGGTGAAGGATGGTCCGGTTGCCATAGGCTTTCTTTACCACATATTTGGATGCCTGCGGTTCATTAGTCCATGGAACTATTTAAGACAGATGCCCAAGCTTTAGAACCTAGCGAGGTATGTAAAGGCCTGGTACCACTTTAACTTGCCTTCTGGTTAGCAAAACTAATTATGACTATTTGTCGATACGCCCCAAAATATTCATACATGGATCTATCGCACACGATGTGCCGCTGTGCAGGCTTGAAAAGCACAGTTTGCACATTTCGCTAAGCAGTACATGGTTTTTTGTGTATGCATGAGAGCTGCAGAGTTCAATTCATTCGATGGCAGGCAAGCCTTTGACCCGTGGTAACGGCCCATGAAGAATATTGCTTATCTGATGGTTGAATTCAGGTTTAATGGGTTGACTAAAATATTTAAGTCTCGTTCGGCTCGGGTTGCTTCCCTGCGTCATCGCAGCTAGATCAAGCTCTTGCCTGAATAGTTGTAGTCTGATCCTTGCCATCACCCTTAGCCCAGTTGGCAAAGTCGCGCCTCTGTTTTCGAATATCGACAAAGCCTGGTCGGCTCTCAAAGATGCGGAAAGGATTGCCCATGTAGTCCTTTTCAACTTCGCCACTGCCGTTGTGAAACCCTAGCTCCCCCTCCCTCTCGATTTTGCCAGCCCAGACCCGCCATTGGATTGGCCGGAGATTTGGAGCGCCCAACACAAGCCCGAGGACAATGATGATCGTGGCAACAGCTGTCTCGGTGATGATGTCTGCCGGTAGCGACGTGGCAGTCGGAGATGCAGACGTCGACAGGGGTAATGCAGCTCTAAACGATTGTAGTGCCGAGTGCTCTTGCGCCGAGTAGCATCTATTAGAATTAAGGACGTCAGGCGTGTTGATTAAAGAACGATGGCATGGGCAGAACTCACGCATGACCCAGCAGCAAGAGACCAATGGCCGTGATGGAGCGAGAAATCCATGTCATATTGTGCAGTAACGAATTCGCGTAGCTGGAGATAGGGTAAAATAGCGTTTCGGGCTGGGTTTAGCAGATATGTCGAATGCAGTGATCGTGGGTAGCCGCCAAAGCTGCGGCGATTACTCTGCTGAATAAGGATGAGATATCAAAGTCGGGCCGGTGGGTGGTTTGAAGAGTAGAGCAAGACCTTGGCAAGTTGCTGTAGGGTGGAGGCAAGCTCAAGAGCTGTGTCTTTAGTACACTAGTGGGGATAGCGTAGATAATTACGTATTCGGCGGCACCGGCTACCTCAGCTGTACGTACATCAGCTATGCCGCGAGAGCGGCGAGCGCGTACATAGTGAGAACCAATGACATCACTATAAGCGGTGTATGTTTCAATAGGGGGGCGCATGTGGATGTTAGATAAACGATATTAGTTTGATGCAATACACCTGGGGTTCATTGAGCAAAGAGTGATTCATGTTGTTGATTGAGTGATTCTACCCATTCCGGTTGAAGCGGGGTTCTGTTTTGTATCTACCCGTTCTTCCCGGTTTCAGCATATTGCAAGAATGCAACTAAGCTAGATTTCCTAGCATTTTATCCGGACGCAGGCGTCAATCTAACAGTGGATGGGTACATTGGCATAACACATACATGCATACAAGATAAATTCCTGTTGCATTTGCACGTCTTGTTGAATAGGCAGAGCAGTACATAGGTATATGATGGGGGGAGGGGGGTATAGAATATCATGTTGCTGCAAACCCGGCAATGGGCCAAAATGTTAGCAACGGTACTGCAGGTGTTCGTCTTCAATGCAAATGACGACAGCCCTCTGCCTACACTAAACCATCTAAACATATTGCGTGTTAACGCGTTTGCCTTTCACGTAGACCATCCTTTAGGATTTGATGAGGAGGACCAGCCTTCCTACTCACCTGGCACGCACTGTATAATCTCACGATGGCTTCACGGGTCAACTAGCTATTTGTAAACATCACTGATCTGTCTGCTCTCCTAGAAGTCTCGCAGTAGACCGGCATTGAGGCAACGCTTTGGCCGCGACCGCCAAAGAATGTCATCTCGAATGATTGCGCAAAATTATACTGTCACATAAACTTGTGAAAAGAAGAAGAAAACGACATGTTGATCTATCGAAGGATTCGTTCTGCGTAATGGATGCCGCAGTTCCCGCTGTCCACCCAAACATTCGATCGATGATACAGATTTCCCACCTTAACAGATGAAAATTGCTCCGCCGACTAACTACCTAATACTCTAGTCTTCTCGATCTTATTACAAGCAATATTGAGATGCATATTCTTCGCTCATTCTGGCTGATCTATCCAGTTGTTAAAGTGACTCCCCTCAAGCTCCTCCACTCTCCAACTACTCTCCTGTCCCCTCAAAATTTGAAGTTGGGGATCGTGCATGAGACTCTCGTCATAGCTGGATAAACCGTCGAGCAAGTCTTGTCTTCCGTCCCCAAAACCGAGTGGATTTGTCCATCTTGGCTCTAACATGGGATCTCCGTACGGGTCACCGTATGGATGACCTCCATGACCCATCAAGCCTGGGTCAATCATAGGCTCGAGCCCATCATGGTGCGACATAGGACCGTATTGGCCCAGACTGTCGAACCGGCTGTCCAATGGTGGCGCGGCATAACCCATTGCTGGCGATGGCGTTTTTCTGATGAGTACGTCCTCGACAAAGCCTGTTGCGTCCTGCCGTTGATGGACGCTTTGTTGGTAATAGTGGCTTCCCCCAATACCGGTCTGGCTATACGGCGCTGGGAGAGGCTTTCCTGGGTTACTATAATGATACATGGATTGAGTGTGCACCCCAAGCCCCATTGGACTTCCCGAAAGTGGAGGATAGTTATGGAAAATGGATGACGGCGCATCATGGCGGCCGAGTCCTGGCTTTTTGATTTGCCTGCTTCTCGAATTTGCTCGACTGTTGCCCCAGTCCAAGTCATCGAGATCGCCTTCGTCGGAATCTCCCTCACCGTCCCTCATTTTGGGTCTTGGTTTTGATGGTGTGAACTTGTAACCTGGATGAGCTTTCTGATGATTTGCCCGCTCGATCTTAGCCCATTCGTTGAATTGATCACGAATATGCTCAGGCTCCAGTGGCCAGCCGCTGCCACAGACCTGGGACACAACCTGATGGTTGTTTTGAGTACAGAGACTTTTGGCGAGATTCTGGTACGCCTTTCGGTACAACATGAAGGCGTTCATGGGTCGCTTGATCCTGCCGGGTGTCTTGCTCTCCTCAACTTCCTTCATCCGCGTTTCTGCAGACCGCTGGACATAAGCCTCAATATCTGCCACTAAAATTTGGGGTTGTTCCCTTGCTAGCTCGCTCAGTGGTTTCTGCACGCCTTCGACCTTCTTGGATGACTTGGCTCGCTCTTTCTTCTTCCTAGGAGTTGACTTCTCTACACGACTGGCGCGAGCTGCGAGAGGCTTGATGGTGGAAGATCCCTTGTGAATGTTGAGTCCGCTCCGGGTTGTCAACATATCAGACGCACGGGATGGGGTTGGCGGTGATGTGTCAGGAGTGCTATACGGCTGAACAGGCCAGATGTAAGTATTGGGGCTACCACCGAATCTACCGCGAGGTGGCTTACCTGATGGCTCAGCTCCCCTGAAAGTGGCCCATAAAGGGTGCTGCCACTCGTGTCGTAGCCAGAATGGTGATATGACTGCTTAATCTAGTTAGCGGGAACTTTGTACAATTGAAAATTAGATAATTATAGGTTATTTCTTACCATCTGACTCTCATTTCCACGGTGAGAGTACGGTGAGAGATGATCGTACGGCATATCTTGTTGAGAACCAGGCGTACCGTATCGAGATGGAGTTTGATGCCCCCCCATATCATGCGGATGCAAATGTTCTCTTGGGTATGATGTCGTTCCGGTCTGGCGTATCAAGTGAGGTAGTCCGTTAGGGTAGATGTCATCGTTCGAAGGAGCTGGAGACGGTGGTCCGTTGTGTTCCATTCCAAGGGGAGGGAGAGATAGAGGGAAAGAGAGCAAACTCTGAAATTGTTGAGCAGTACTGAAACAATTAATGGATGGATAATTGGCAGTGTGTAAGTGAGAATAATAAATGAATGGTAGCGAGTAAGCTGCCCAAGAAGTCAGAAGCAGACAAGCTTTTGGTCGTATCTTCCCAGGGATCGACTATCCAGATTGGATGTTCTTCTTTCAACCGAATGGCCTTGGTACTTGTAGGGTGCTCAAGTAGTCGTTGGATAACGGCCGGGTGACGGTGGTGGCAGGACAAGGTCACCCTGAGCGGTAGTTGTACAACACAACAGCCTGGGAAAACACCTCGTAGTCGGTAGTCGACAGTCTTAAAGAGACACTTACACCTGCAGAAACCTCCCTTCAGCGAGTTCTGAAAGTTTGATGAATGGGCAAATAGTGCTTGAAGGTGGCCTATGCTGGAGATGCCAAGGTTGAAAGAGACTAAGAAGGAATAACAGAGAGGGAAATAGAGTAGCCAACTTGGCGACAACGAGCAGCTGTCTGTTATTACTGCCCTAGCTCTGGTTCTGCTGTGTCCTTAGGAGTACCTGTGGCCGTACGGTTTTGTATGGCTATCTCAGTTGCAATTGCAGATGGAGGAGCGTAGGTGCAGATGCAGGTCTAGGTATAGCTGTGGGCTAGGTAGGCAGCTTGTGCATGAGACGCGGCGCTGTACTGCAAGGGTCCGAAAGACACAGATGAAAAAGTCGCAAGCAGCCGGTGATCAGGGATCAGTGATGACCTAGGACCGTCCTACTGACATGTAGAATGCGACGGTGACAGAACAATGCCGGGGTTCAAAGTCTGATTGACAGACGGAATAGGCTTGCTAGTGTGCAACGATGGAGTGAAATCCAGTCATAGCAGGTCGTATGAATGGTCTGTCTTTATGACAGAGGTCGGATGTTGAGGGAAGGATCCCGTTGAGCTTTTGCGATATCGTCCCCTTTCTTTTCTTGTCTTTCCCCTTGTTTGTTGCCTTATTCCTGTCTTCGGTGTTCGCAGCTCCTTTTGTTGGGTCTGAAGTGTTGGATTTTGGCTCAATTTTCTTTCTGCTCTTTGGATGTAGTATGGCAGACAAGCTCTGTATGTTTTGCTGTCTTCTTTTCGCTCGACTAGGCCTTGCCTTCGTTCTCCCTCTTAGTTTCTTTCTTCCCGACCTTCAGGCGGTCACCTTTCTGGAATCACACCCTCACCAAACGGCAAGTAGCAACGCTATATGTAGATAGAAATGATGGAGAAAGAGTGAAATGGGGTAATATAAAGACCGATCTGGCGTGAATGTGATGCTGTCCTGGCCACAGCCAAGCAAGCCAGGCCCCGGAATATGAGCCAGGGTCAGAAGCGTCTGAGGGCCGGAGCGAAGCAAAGCGAGTAAAAGCCAAAAGAACACTCGTCTTTGTCGCCGCGTGAGAATTCATTCAATGAATCTTATCACAGATGAGAGGAATGAAAGAAAAGCGTTCGGCCGGGCTTGAGTGGTTTTATGTGTACATATTACGCATGTGCATGTACAGTGACACCCTTCTTCTTCCGCTCTAGCCCCTGCCATATGCCGTCGTTGGCTTCTCTGACTTCTCTGCGTCCGAAAGAGCATCTAGCTGATTGCCGCATTCGGATATGTATTTGAAAGCGGCGCCATACGAGCCTACGCCAACCTTACCCTACCTAGGGCAAGGTGCACGGCATTAGCACGCCTCGACCACCAATCGTTGCTTTCTGCCAGTCTTTTTGGCCGTCTTTGGTTAAGACGAGCGAGATATGTTTCTTCGTCTATTTCTTTGGGTCTAATGAGTGGTGCCTGCTATGATGTTTCTCGGCGATATGCTGTGTTAGGTGGTAAATGTCATGCTATGTCACGCCCAGCACGTTTGTATGTGAAACTGGACAATCATGAGAGTTGGAGAAGGCCAGTATGAGCACCCGGCCTCGTACATTGCTGATTGCTAATTGTCGACAGCCCAAACAGGGGTGGAGGAGGCCAACGATCACCTACGTGAAGAGCCTGCTGCCGCGGATGGACTACTTTGCGCTGCCTTGCGGATAGCCCATGTCCTTGCCTATGTTGCTTTTAGTTACTGACGTCGTGGCCGGTATCCGTGGTCGTGTCGAATATGTGATAACCCGCCAACCCAAATCTCTATCATGTCTCTTCCAAAACCAACGTTTGTTCGCGGTTGACAGCGCATCAACATAATTCATTTTTGACAGTATTCCCCGCTGGTTCACGCTGGCAACCGGATTATGCTGGCAAGGACGCCAGTGATAATGCATGGTGTCTTCCCAGATTACCATCCTAAAGATAGAAAGTCTCAGCAACCTAGTCCAGGCTGAGTGCTGCCTTTCCTCCTGCTCTTACCCCTGTCAATGTCTTTACCCGTGGATTCCCCACATGGCCATTGAGGGTCTCACAAAGTCCGTATTACCTCTTTCCAACCTCACCCATGCCTTAAGCCACAATGTGCCAGTTTTCTGCACAATTGGCTATTTCGCTCTGAACCTCCATTGTTGGTGTAACTGGGTTTGTGGCGAGGGCAAAGCATAGAATAATATTGAAGCAAGGGGGCATAGTTCCTCATCATTATAGCATGTACACTGGAGGAGATTGGGCAGCCGGACTAAGGCCATCCTGCGGACAAGACTGGGGCAGCTCGGTAAGTAGACTAGGTAGAAGAGAGTGTTCGGAGTAATGGATGATGGGGCAAAAATTGATGGGATGAATGAAGGCCAGGGGAGAAGCAGAAGGGAGCTAAAGCGGAATGTATGTTTGCTCAGTGCAGTTGGTGCAGCAATGTGAGAACTGGAACTATGGCCAAGGTGCATCCGCTACCGGAATCGTTGGTGGCGTCTTCCCTGATTGGTCTATTCCAAAAACAGGCTGTGGCGCATCCCGTTCTTTGATGTGGGAACTGGAGACTCCACACCAGTGTACCTTCTGCTTCGGTGGGTCTCCCAGCTGGTGTCACTTGGTCGGGAATGTGGCAGATCACGCCTCTCTTCACACCTTACCATCTACCCACTAATTAATGTCTAGCAGTGCAGGTACGGGTGCAGACGCAGACTGTTTGGCTGTGTGTCGTTTCCACCAGAGCCGGGGCTTCCGTTTACGGCTCTGTTTTTGGACGTCCATCTTTACCATGACCAGGCACCATGAGATATGCAACGAAATGTAGACAACGCCCATCCAACCTATTCCGTCTTACCTTTATCCACATGATCACCTCACCATTACTCACGCCTTCTATTTGCTGTTAAAACTTGTGAGGACCACGCCTCATTCAACAGAGCTCCCCTACTCACGTATATCCACCTGCAGTGCAACTGAGCTTGTCTTTGGGGACCTACATTCGCTTACCTTGTTCCAATTGCCCATCCCATGCCCCTGGTACCAATCATGCCATTTCATTTGAATTAATGCGTCGTTTCCTATTCAGAACTGCATGAATGGAAAGTAGTAGCGAATCAACCGCATTGCCCAGAAATCACAGCATACAGGGGCAGGGAGCCGTGGGCAGGACCTTGATTATCAAATCCCGACCCAATATGACTGTAGATAGTTACTGCCCAACATTTTGTTTGCTCCCGCTGCCCTCAGTAACTGTTTTCACATCACCACGTACTCTCAATCACTTGGACAGAATATGGCAGCATTCTGGCTTGGACACAACCCCAGCCTATTCGGACAGACATTCCCGTGTGACCGCAGTGTGTGGAAGAGTCCGTCTGTCTGATTGATCTCTTGCCTTAATCATGCGGAGAAGGCTAGCTGGAGTGGGCTGTACAGCCACCTATTTCAAAACTGGACCCTAGAAACATCGCCTGCAAACCTTACTTGTCCTCTGAGCCGATCTTGCCCCCCATCTTCTGCGCTTGCGGCTTACGTCTGCAGCTACTATGCGCCACGTTCCCGGCCCTTGCCCCTTAGATCTGACACTAGACTCTGCTTAGGCGATATTTTCCGCCAGTATCAGCCTCTTATCCTTCGCACCATTTCTCGCCGCACTTTCTGTCTTCCAACTCAACTCCCTATCTTACCCTTCAAGCTTCTGATTCTGTCGCAGTTCCTTTCCCATATCCCTTTCTATGCCGAGTCAAATCAACAAGTCCCCCTCTTGGTAACGACTTGGCTCGACACCAGACGTATCCTCTTTGCAGCCATGTACACACCCATATTGATACTTGCAATACACTTTTCCTGGAACCAGTCATGCCTCATAACTGCTAATCGTGCCTTGCTTACTGTGCTACGCAAAATAAAACGAAGTAAATCTAGCCTCGACCCAGTCTCGGCAAAAGTGGTAAATATTTAGGTAATCATGCGTTCCCCGTTCGTCTACCCTTCTCGCATACAAAACTCCAGATGGCCGCGTTACAACCTGAGCCACCTGTCCTCCAAGTAAAGGTTCTTGTCACCATTGCTGGGAACCCTCACGCCTATATCCGTATGTGGCTTACCACTATCAACAGACTATTTGGGGGCGTCACGGAAGAGCCAACGAGCCATACGTCCTTTCATCGCTAGCACAACATATAACATATCCCTGATATGAGTTGTTTTACCGTACGCCCTAACCATCTGGGATGGACTCCAGATTGCAAATGAAACTGTGGATAATCTTCATTGTGTGTTTGTTCCCGAAGACTTCACCACCTCACCTTTTCTCCTCTCAACCCTTTCCCTTGCCATTGTGGTTTTGTCAAGGAAAATCTCACTTCTCAGACGATGCTGTCATAAGAGAAACTTTTCGCTTTGGATTGCCTTGGAACTCAAAGCTTAAGTGCACTGAGCGGTTGCTAAGAGGCTGATGGCTTCCTGTCGTATCATGCTCGATATATTGTTCGTAATTTGAGGACGACAACATTAACATTGTAACTGAATATGAGCAGTGGAAGCTGCTAACTTGGATCCCGTGATCGATGTGGTGCTATCGAGACATACTGCGGCAGGGCTGAGTGAGATCCGTCAAGCAAACGGATTGTATGTGCAGCACAAAATGCCTAGCAGCCATATTCAACCCAGAGCGAAGTTCGTTGTTGTAGGCAACAAACAGCCGATTTATTCAACACATGCGTGTCCCGAATCCCCCTGAATAAATGTTGTCGCCCAGAGGCCGAAGCTAGCAAGGGAAGTCCTTGACTCCTCGTCTCTACCCATATAGAGAGGGGTCAAAAGGTTAATGTTCTTACAGACACAGTCAGAGGCTCCTTATAGTCATTATTAGTCTAGACGATTGTTTGTCTTACAACTATCCCTACAAATCTCTCGGCATACACCTTCGAGTTGCAATTAAACCCATAATTGGTGTCTACTATGGAAGGAAAAGTCCTTGATCTCCGCATTTAGCCCTCTCCCCAGGGCCGTGAATTGTCCTGTCAATTCGTCTCAATCCTCAGATACTAGGTTCTCAACTAGTAATTCAGAGGTTGTCATGAGCTGCCCCTGGTAGTTGCGACCGTCGAGCTGGGTCCATAGGCTTGATTGGAGGCGTTAGGATCTGCTGTCGAGGTGACGGCGATAACGTCGCGACAGGTGGCAATACAGCAGGAAGCGCAGGTGTCTTTATACTGGCGGTACTCAGACGAGGTAAAGGGGGCGAGTGCTTGGTTGGGGAGAGTCCCCCTTCAGCAGAGGGCAAAGTAGAAGAGGATTGAGTTGAACCTGGAACTCCGTGCTCACGACTAATAATGGGAGTGGCCATCAAATTGGACCCCCCGGGCCTAGGAGATGTGGCCTCGTGAGGGCCAGGCGTTGTCCTTGGACGAGTAGGACTTAAAGGCAACGTGTCATGGCCAGTTGCACAAGGCTTACCGTTGAGAAGCTGAGGGGGCCTGCCGCTGGCATTTTCGTCGTCAGCCCTAGGGGTCGTGGGTTCTGGTTTGACTTCTTTTGCTAATGGGGTTTCACTGGGCTGGTTATATGGCCTGGACAGTTCAAGAGCGTCATGTCCATTCGTGGCTGGTTTACCAGCTTGCCAGCCAAGCATATGTTGAACAGTCTGTGAATCTTGAATGCCTTCTTGAAGAGGTTCTGTGGCTTCAGCTCCGTTCAATCCGCCAACTGGATGCCAAAGTGATGCACTCTTTTGTACAAACCCTTTATGTGACTGAGGGCTGCCTGCTTTAGCAAGCTGGTTGATCTGTGGTGGCGAGAGGGAGGTCGATCGATTGACTTTCAGTTTAATAGTCGTCCGTGGTTTCGTGACCGCCTCCTCAGCACGTCGTCTGCATGTCTGGCAGACAAAGTGAAATTCCGGCCGCTCGGCCTCGCTCTCACCAATGCCAACACATTTGCTGTGTTGCCATACATTGCATTTCTCACATGCAATACTGTGTGTACCATCGTCAATCTGACCATAAACACCACAAATACAATCAAAGATCCAGTCATCTTCTTCCTCTTCATCATCAAGCTCCTGAAGGGCACGTTTGTTTCTTTCGATCTCCGCTTGTAGCCGTCGTTCTGATACACGACCTGAGCCACTGCGGTTATCCTCTGACAACTGGGAAAGCTCCCTTTCGTGCTGAACCCGGCGGGCTTCTCGTTCTCTAAGCCGCCTTTCACGTGACAACAACCTCGAGTCCCGTTCTTTCTCAAGCTTAAGTCGTTGATTCTCCTGCTTTTTTGCAGCGGCTTGCTGGGCTTGCAAGACTTGCGCCTCTTCCTGGGCCTTCTCTTCTTGCTTTTGTTGTTCCACTTTGTTAGCAATCCGGCTTGATCGTTTCGCATTCGCCATTTTAGTTAAATTTAAGAGTTCTTTCTCTCGTTGAAGCTCCTTGCGTTTTCGGGACTCTTCTTGCTTTTCCAGGATGGGCAGTAAATGCTCTTGGAGCTGGTCGCGCAGGATTTTCTCGTTGTCATCCCTGGTCTTGTGAAATGAGGCGATGAGTCCTTGTACTTCATCCAAAGTCACAGCAACACATTCCCATTTCATATCGCCAAGACCATCTTGCTCTGGAATAAAGCCGGCAGCATCGGCAGACTCATTGACTGACACATCGGGGTCTCCAGTGTCATTTACTGTTGAAATACGTCGTCTTTTGTTCGAACGAGAGCCATACTTGGTCGACTTCAATTTCTTCTTCGGGGGATGAGGTTTCGGAGGAGCATCGGTGAGGCGGTAAATCCTATTGTCATCGAGGACAAAGTAGGTGCGGTCGTCCCTGTCCCAGCCGATGGGTTCTATCCGCTGTTCCGGCTAGTTAGCTTCCTATGCCCACAGTGCTACCGTAGCTGCCACTCACCCAGCTCGTCTGGTCGATGTCCTTCTGTTCCTCCATCTTTTCTCTGACGCGCTCGGGCCGAGCAATAACCCATTGTGTTAGTTGTTGGAGGATACGTATCTACAAAGTGATTTAGTAAGGCAGTTTGGTATCCCAGTCTCGTCCATTACTTACCTTTGTCAAGACGTCGAAATCGGCGAATTTACTAGGAATCTCATCTGTGCCAAATGGATTCTTCTCCGGGGCTCTGACTAAATATTGGCGTCTCGTATACTCGTCGAAAAGTTCGTGTCTATTACTAGTTAACAGTCGAGAAGTGTATAGGTTTGTATCATTGTGTTCGTACGTTAGCCCTCGGTGCGAGGATATAAACTTCAGTAGAGCTAGACCTATGTCTTGGAGGATAGGAGCGTTTGGTTTGAGGCATTCAGCTTCGATATCCTAGAGCAGCACATGTTGGAGCGTCTGATAGATATGCACAAAGGGGAAAGAGCTCACCTCGGTATCCAAGTTGTCATCTATCTTGACGACCTTGCCAAAAAGATAGATCCACTGGCATAAATTGGCAAACTGCCACTGATTTCGAATGCGATGCAGCAATGATGGCCCATTCCGTTGCATCGTTTCAGCTTCAGCTTCAGCTTCTTGTATATTTCGTTTGCGTGACGAGACCATGGTCCTCTATATCGATGTGTCGCAGGGTGAGCGGTCGGTTCGGGACTGAGAGAACTAGTGTGGCAGCTCAAACGTCGTGTGTTCTGGCAATCGCGGCATGGAAATACACTGCCGTCGCCGGTGCTTTGCGCGGGCGAAGGAGCGAAGGGCGTCGACGAGGAGACGGCTAAGGACAAGAACTACGACGAAAAGGAAGCAGTGGGTGAAGCCTTTGGTCGGAATATTGCGACAAAAGGATGGTTCAGGACCAAGGAATGAAAAAGATAGATGTCGTTGGGGAGTAGCTCAAAGAGGCTGACAAAGAAAGTCAATTCACTAATGTGAAATGCGGCACATTGTATGAAGGTGTGGAATTTTGAGACGGGTCGTCATAGGATTGATTGATTGTAGCCGCGATGAGGACGGCTGGGCAAATCTGCCTCGTGTACTAGGACGGTACATTTGTAGAGGAAAGGTACCTCTTGAGCAATAACGCGTGCCGTTGGTTGGTAGGGCCATCGACCTGCAATCGCATATAATGGGCGCGTTTGGGGTGAAAGGGCGTCTGCGGTGGCATCCACAGGCCCGTGCTTCGCCTCCCGCATGAGACGAATGGATTACCTAAGATCGTAAGCAAAGTGAGAAGTTTGACAATGGAAATTTGTGACGCGACGGAAACCGGGAAGTTGTGCCCCATACTTTCTTTTCCTTTAATTTTCCTTGTTACCGTGTTTTGCCAGGCGTACCATATCTCCTTGCCCTCTCTGTGTCTTTTAATTTCACGGTTTTTTTTTTTTTTTTTTTTTTTTTTGGCAAAACTTACACAGCACTGAAAAAAAAGCTGCTTTTGTTCCGCGCCTGATTACACGATGTGCCTCAAGGCCGGAGAGTGGCGTTGAGTTGAACTAGTCGTCTAGTTATGTGTTGATCGCAGTTGTTCTTGCATCCAAATGCATAATCAATCATACAGCATGGGTTGGATCACTGTAGCCTACAGTGGGAACCTTCACTTCTGTAGCGCCTGTGTCCTCTTCAAACTGGGGGGCGTCTCCGCGTACACTAAGATGTAGGTAGGTAGGTACGTTCTACTCATTCTAGGCATACATATAGGAATGTGTGAACATGAAATATGCTAATCAGGCGTATCATGTCACTTTGGTTGCTTCTGAGGCCTTTGATACTAGTGCATCTTTGTGTTATTCATAAGCGTGCCGTTCTTTCCATCACTGGTTGCCCTTGTTGTCTCAGCCTAGTCAGGCTAGCCAGGGGTGAAAGTGCTCTTGGACACCCAGCAAGAAGCTGGAGTCAAACCAGGGGGAGGGGCACCCCCACCCAGCAGTTTCGAGACTGTGTGGATGAAGACAGTGAAACGGTGATCTAATCTATACTGTACCACTACCAGTGTCGTGCCTTGCGATGGCACGAGGTGTGTCGCCAGGATGGACGCCTTACAAATTCCAGGTGTTGTCGTCAGTCACTGAGTTGTGTGGATCTCCGTCTTGGGCTCTGAAAATAGACCCTCCCTAACTGGAGCGCCCCATAATATCAAAAGTGCTACGGTGCCAAGAATTATCTACACGGTTCGCACTCCATGCATACTCAGCCTCTTGATTTGAACATCAATCAATACGAAGAAACAATCCGTCGTCAATACTGCTACAATTTTCTTTTCGTCCTCTAAACAACGCCTTCGAACCGATCGAAACAGGGTTGCAAACACCCCGCCCCGCTGGTGCTAATACTGTAGATTTCAAACTGGCGTAGGTCGTGGTATAGCAATCCGGCAATCCGCAGGTATTCCATTGTTCGACTCAACCACGACCGTTTCACTCGTTTGCCGACATCCCACCCATCGGCCGTCCACGACAAACGACTTTTCGAGCTTTGCATTTACCAAACCAATCTATTGTCAGCCGTTTATCTCAGTACTGCACGAGACACATTACCTGACCTCGAAATGGGCGCGACTGAAAACCTACAATAATACTGAACATGCGACCTGCCGTCGCCGCTCCTCTCAAAATAAACCTGGATAAGTAGAATCTGTCGAGTCCACCGGTCATAAACTGCCGAGAATCGAGTACCTTTCGAATAGTTTGTCTCCTCCGCCGAATCCAATGCAAAACTCAGACCAGCCTTTCGAGATGAATACTCGTCCGGACGAGAGCCCGGCTTCTGGCAGAGATGGTCTGCAGGCAGACTCCCAGACTGGCTATGAACGCGGCCGACAAGGCCAGCAGACATCTGCCCCCCCAATGACACCCAATCGACTTGGTCTTTCCACCTACTGGGAACAGCCGTATGTTGCGGCTCCTACCAGCTCTGGAAGTCCCGAATCACCTATCGACGCGTCCGCGTTACAGTTCGCTCTTCCGCCCGACATCAATCAGCCGCCGCCGCCGCCGCCGCCGCCGCCGATTCCACGACTGTCGTCACCCTCTCTCGACTCGCTAGATCACCCTTTGCCGTACTATGACGAATCTGCGAATAACGATTTCTACGAGGATAGAGTGCCCCTCACATCTAGAATGCAGCCCATCTCTGGATCTCTGAGCGCAAATGCAGGAGATTCTCAGCCAAGGGACAGCTTCCAGACAGTCTCTGATATTGACAATACGCCGTCAAGAACCCGAGACGCAAGATCGCTTGGATACGATTTGGAGCCTGGAGGCATGGGTGAAGGGCGTCGAAGCTATGGGAATACATTGAGTCCAGGAGGAGACCATAGACGGTCGCGCTCTCCCTCAACGACTGGCGCACTTCACCGAGCAGGTTCAATCATGCGAGCCATGTCTCAACGTGTTGTTAACATTAGCGGCGAGGGTGAGCTTGTCGACCAGCGAACACAGCGTGGACGTTCACCCTCGCCCTCCCCAGACCGTCGACAACAACTGCACAACTCTACTCAAATGTTTACGGATACTTTTTACCATTCCCGTGTCTCCCAAGTACCCGAGAAGAAATCCGAGGCGGAAGCTGTCTTCGCAGAACCAGCTCCTCCACTTCAAGAGCGAATACCCATGAAGAATCCCTTAAAGGGGATGTCGCTAGGCATTTTTCCGCCGGATCATCCCATAAGAACCAGGCTTTGCGATCTTTTGGTGCAACCCTTCACCGAACCTTTTATTCTTATACTCATTATTCTGCAAGCTGTTCTCTTGGCCATAGAATCGGCTCCTGACGTGTTTACCCACCCTCGCCCTGATAAATGGGGCACTACGTGGATTGACTGGGCTATGCTGGTGCTATTCATCATATTCACCCTTGAGTTGATAGCCCGCATACTGGTTTCTGGTTTCATTCTAAATGCGTCGGAATACAGCACCATTGATCGCAAGCGCGGTGTACGAGCGGCTGTCGTTGATCAGTACAGAAACATCTTCCAACCTCAGCGACAGAAATCTGTCAAGGCTCCACGGCAGATCAACCTTGGCCCCTCTGCCTTTCAGCGGTCTTTTACTATCATGCAAGGCCAAACGCTGCCTCAGACCGTTGAAGAACAGCAAAGGTTTCAGCTTGCTCGAAGGGCTTTTTTGCGGCACTCTTTCAATCGACTGGATTTCCTAGCCGTTGTCGCCTTCTGGATCAGTTTTGGGCTTAGTATTACTGGGCTCGAGAGCCAAAACCACATCTACGTTTTCCGCATGATTAGCTGTTTGCGTATTTTAAGATTACTTGCTCTTACCAACGGCACGGCTGTGAGTACGCAATCATTTCATAGTCGATGACTATCACTAACAGCTCTCTAGATCATTCTTAGAAGTCTGAAGAAGGCAGCACCGTTGCTTGTCCGTGTAGCTTTTCTCATTGCCTTCTTTTGGATCTTGTTTGCTATTATTGGCGTACAGAGTTTCAAAGCTAGTTTAAGTCGCCAATGTGTTTGGCTTGACCCCACAGATCCCACCAACAAGACAAAGTCTTTCACAAACGACATGCAATTTTGCGGAGGGTTTCTCGACAGTTCAACAGGAAACACTTTGCCTTGGGTCTTCCTGGATGACAACGGTATCCTGGACAACTTCAGAAATGGCAGCAAGGCTGGCAAAGGATTTATCTGCCCTCGCGGATCGATTTGTCTTCAACAGGAAAATCCGTTTAACGGTACCGTCAGCTTCGACAACATTTTTCAGTCCCTTGAGATGGTCTTCGTGATTATCAGCTCAAATACATTCACTGATATCATGTACTACACCACCAATTCCGACTACTTGCCCGCGGCTCTTTTTTTTGGCGCTGGTATCATGATTCTCATGCTATGGCTGGTTAACTTGCTCATCGCTGTCATTACATCCTCTTTCCAGGTTATTCGAGAGGAGAGCAAGGCAAGTGCGTTCACTGCGGACGAAGAGCCACTGTTGCAAGAATCAGTGGACGAACCGCCTCAACAGGCGTCAGCATTTCAAAGAATATACGACAAAACCTTCCCTTTATGGATCATCGTTATTGCTTTCGGCCTCCTGGCGCAATGTTTTCGCAGCGCTAGAATGTCGGAGAATCGTGGGCGCTTCATCGATGCAGTTGAGGTTGCTGTTACAATTATTCTGGATGCTGAAATTGCCATACGTCTCGCCATCGGTTGGCGTACCTTTCATAGGAGCCGTCGCAACATTGTTGATCTGGGCCTCGCCATCATCACAAGCATTATTCTGATACCTCCAATCCGCAACTCAGGAGAACCCTATGCTTGGTTGACTGTCTTCCAGATATTGCGAGTCTATCGGCTTGTTTTGGCTGTACCCATGACCCGAAAGCTCATTGTCATGGTTTTGGGAAACTCTAATGGTATCGCCAATTTGATGCTTTTTGTCTTCCTCATCACGTTTCTCATGTCCATACTGGCTGCTCAGCTCTTCCGGGGCGAGATACCGAAGCACAATGATGACGGAGACCTCAACGAAGTGTCATTTTTTACTGTCTACAATTCTTTTCTCGGCATGTATCAGATTTTGTCGAGCGAGAACTGGACCTCAATGCTCTACAATGTCACCTCGTATTTGAATGCCTACAATACGGGGTGGATTGGGGCCATGTTTCTTATCGGATGGTTCATCTTATCATTCTTGATTCTTGTCAATATGTTTATTGCTGTTATTCAGGAGAACTTTGATGTATCAGAGGATGAGAAACGTCTCGAGCAGGTAAAGGCCTTCTTGCAGAGGAAGGAACTTGGCAAATCATCCAGTAACCTCACTTTGTCCAATATTTTTACTTTTGGCAAGGCGAGGCGGAAGAAAGACCCTCTCGACTACGGCCCGGCCATGATGGAAATGCTACTCAAAGATGCTGTTGTCCATGAATTCCTCGACGATAATGCGGATCCGTCCCAAGAAACTCCTGGTGAACAGCAACCGCCTCCACGAACTCAGACGGCTGCCGTAGCCAATATGAAACCTGGCATGCTATCACTAATCTGGGGGAAAATATTGTCGATGTTCAGCAGCAAAGACCCGAACCCATTTTATTCCAACCTGCGTTTCGATGGTCCTAACGATACCCTTGATCCGCGGCAAATGGCACGGCAGGCAGTTTCTGCCACCTCTGCTCGGAGAAAAGCTCAACGAGAGTATTTGGCTAGGCATCCAAACTATAACAACTCTCTGTTCATCTTCACACCTAAAAACCCTATTAGGCGATTTTGCCAGAGGATTGTAGGTCCTGGAAGGGGAAATGAGCGTTTTGACGGAGTTGAGCCAAACAAAATCGCGTGGTATGCATCTTCCGCCTTCGTCTATGCATGCATCGTCGCAATGGTAGTTATTGCATGCGTCACGACGCCGCTCTACCAGAAGCAGTACCAAGCGGAGCATCCAGAGTTCAGCATTACATTTTGGTATGTCTGGACAGACTTGGCGTTCGCCGTGGTCTTTTCAGTTGAGGCGGTTATTAAAGTTGTTGCTGATGGGTTTTTCTTCACACCGAATGCTTACTACCGTAGCTCTTGGGGCATCATTGATGGCATCGTGCTAATCACTTTGTTAATTAATGTTGGTACATTACTTGCTCATGACGGTGCTGTGTCCAGAGCCATCGGTGCCTTCAAAGCACTGCGTGCTCTCCGTCTGCTCAATATCAGCGACAGCGCCAGAGATACGTTCCACTCACTTCTCATTGTGGGCGTCTGGAAAATTCTCAGTGTAAGTTTCATATCTTGCTTCGCCACATTTACTATGCTTCATCACTAACTAGTTGCACATAGGCTGCATTTGTGTCTCTGTCGTTGTTGATTCCCTTTGCCATTTATGGCTTGAACCTCTTCAATGGCCAAATGGTGTCCTGCAACGATGGTGACGATTCCATTGTCCTCTTGTCAGACTGTTTTGGCGAGTTCAACCACACACCTTTCAATGATGACTGGGCAATGCTTGCTCCTCGTGTTCCATCAAACAGCTACTTCAGTTTCGATGATTTCGCATCTTCTCTCTTCGTTCTTTTTCAAATTGTCAGTCAAGAGGGCTGGACAGACGTTTCATTCGCATCACAAGCAGTAACCGGCCGTGGCTTTCAGCCCCAGGAGCTTAATCGACAAGGGAACGCCATGTTTTTCGTCGTTTTCAACCTTCTTGCCACCGTTTTCGTTCTCACGTTGTTCATCTCTGTCTTCATGCGCAACTATACTGAGCAGACTGGCGTTGCTTTCTTAACTGCAGAGCAACGTTCATGGCTCGAGTTACGAAAGTTGTTGAGACAAATTTCGCCGTCTAAAAGTTCTTATGATGAGTCGGAGAAGACGTGGAAAAAGTGGTGTCACAAGCGTGCTATAGAAAAGAGAGGGAAGTGGTACACAGCCGTCACATATGTTTTGGTCTGTCACCTTTTACTACTCCTCCTAGAATATCACGGCGAACCACGTTGGTGGACTGACGCTAGAGACGGATTGTTCTTGGCATTTACACTTGTCTATATGGCAAATATTGCCATCCGCATTATCGGCCTCGGCTGGGCTCGATTCCGCCGGAGTTCATGGGACTTGTATTCGCTTGTAGTGGTTACTGGCGCATTCGTCTCCACGTCAGTGCTCATCATTAGCAGAAGTAGCGACACGTACGTGCAGCTTCACAAGTTCTTCCTTGTCGCCATCCTTTTACTTCTCATCCCTCGAAACGATGCATTGGACCAACTATTCAAAACAGCCGCAGCTAGTCTGACCACCATCGGCAACTTGCTGGCAACATGGCTCGTGTTCTTCCTGGTATTTGCGATAGCTCTTACGCAAGCATTCAGTTTGACTCGATTCGGCGAAAACGAAGAGAGTAACATCAACTTCCGAAGCGTACCCAATGCTCTTATTCTTATCTTCCGGATGAGTTTTGGAGAAGGCTGGAATCAAGTCATGGAAGATTATGCCAATATCGAACCGCCACTCTGCGTAGATAACCCCGAATTCTTCGACAGCGACTGCGGCAGCAAACCCTGGGCTCGATTTTTGTTCGTAGCATGGAACATTCTAAGCATGTACATCTTCGTTAATCTTTTTGTCTCTCTCATCTATGAGAGTTTCAGTTATGTCTACCAGAGATCAAGTGGTCTCGCTGCAGTTGACCGCGTTGAAATCCGGCGTTTCAAAGAGGCATGGCGAAGCGTCGATCCGGCCGGAACGGGGTTCATTAGCAAAGAAGCATTTCCTCGGCTTCTAGGAGAGCTTTCAGGTGTTTTTGAGATGCGAATCTACGATGCCGATGATTCTGTCAGACAGATATTAGAGGATGTCCGTAACGATATCGCAGCTTCTGGAGCTCGTCACATGTCCATTGCCTCGGCAAGCAACTACACTGCGGGAATCGACATTCAGCGGCTTAACAGACGGTTGGCACAAATCGATGTTGATAAAGTCCGCGAACGGCGTCGGCGGTTCAATATTTTCTTCGAGGAAGTCATGGTCTCTGCCGACCCGGACAAGGGCATCTCCTTCACTTCCGTACTTATGATTTTGGCACATTACAACATTATCAATGACAGCAAGAGCTTGAAGTAAGTACTGCTTTGCATGTGCCACAGAAAGTTGGACTGACTTTGTGGGCAGGCTTGAAGAGTTTCTGCGGCGACGAGCCCGACTGCAAAGAGTGGAGGAAGAAGTGCGCCGAAGGATTGTCTTGGGTTTCTTTGACACTCTGTAGGTTCTCATCTTGCATTCTGCACGGAATTACAGCAAATGACTAATCGATGGCTTAGGTATTGGACACGCAAGTTCAAGAAGCATATTGACTTAAGAAAGTCAGCGAGGATGACTGCCGTTCCTCAGCTTGATATTCCTCACATTATGGTTGATGATGATGAGCTTCGTCTCAAATCCTCGCCAGTGGCCGGAACTGGCCAAACAAGGTCCGCACTGTTGACTGTGGACGATGCCAAATCTTCACATAAGAGTTGGTCGGGAGGGCCGGCTCCTACAGATCTGCCACCTGACGATCCAGACTACCAACACCCGTTGAGTTTCCCAAGGTCCGGGCCTTCGACACCAGGACATCATTCGACTCACTCAGCTTTCAGTTTCGAGCTACAGGAAGGCGGCCACTCATCAGCCCAGAGCAGCCGGCGTGGAAGCGCGGTCAGCCCGGTGCAAAGCCCCGTCAGCCCAGCACAAGTAAGCAATATGTTAGATGACTCAATCTGGCTAGAGAGTATCCGGCGGAGTGCAACAGTACGAAAATCGGTCCGTAAATCTGATTGGAACCGGTAGACGCGCTGTGCCTAGATTTTTGTTTCCGTACAATAAGCGATGGCGTTTGGTTTAAACGAAAGGGACATAGACAACTGGTTGTGGCATCTAGACCATTTTTGATGCATCAGATATATGGTGGCAGAGATAAGTGATGTAAGGATAGTACTTTGAGGTTATAGTTGTAACATAAGATCGGGTGGTGACTCATGAAGTATTATTCATGTCGTGTCTGAAAGCACCACATCACATGTATTCCCCAAACAAATGTTGAAGCCATTGCTCGTAGATTGGGATTTTGTTGTATATCAATAACACTTGTTAATAGACGCCACTGGCGAGGTGCATACGCAACTTTCCATGGCTTCCTCTATCGCTGAATCGATACGAAACGGACTGCTCTTCGGCATGATTCACCGCTCGGCCATCACGATCAGATCGCAAAATTGAACGGTTTCTCGCTAATACGACGGACAAAGGAGGGGAACAAATAAATTCCCGGGAATAAGGAAATGCGTGAAACTAACTTTTGTCATGGATAGAACGACAGAAGGTTGAGCGCAAGTCAGGATGAGGGCGGAGGAGGCACGGTCCAGGCTCTCTTTAATATATACATTCTGTCGTGATGTACACTGAAGGTGTATAAAAGATGGAACATCAACGGCACTCTATGCATACGATTGTGTTGCTGATTTCTCTTGTCAAGAGTCTAAGGAAGCAAGAACATGCGCATAACCAAGGCATCAGAAAAGACGAGGAAGAGGACATCTGAATCAAGATTGTTGTGGTGAGCCGTTATTTAAGGCAAAGCTTATAGTTCCAGCTTTCAAGGACACGCATCGAGAATCCCCTCAGCTTCAATTCTTAACTCACCAACAACACACATCTCACAGGTCCCAATTCACCAGGAGCTAATCTGCAAATGGACTATAATTAGACGCGCGTTGCTTTGAGCCCGAACTGGAGTTCGACACGAGAGATTTTGCAGTATCACCCCGTTGTAGTCATGGACTGAGAACTTTCCCAGAAACGTCACCTACTGCACTGTTAATCACACTTTTCTACATTGGTGGTCATCTTCCATTTGCTTAAAGCTTGTCTCGCATATTCTGTGATGTCCACGGGATCGATCCGAACGGGTGAATGGTTTATGAATGATGGGATGTGACGGGACTGGAGTACACCGAAGAACTCGGGATCATTGATACTCCGCAAGGAGTCGGGAATTTCTTTATGTCCTCGTCAACAGAACCCAGCTCTCGTCTTTGTCCCTCGTGTCTCGTTTGGTTTGGCACGGTCCGGTCATGTCTCGTCGCTCGGATTTTTCTTGTTTCATGCCCATATTTGTTTCATGATGCCCCTCTCGGTGCCCTTGTTCCCGCAGAGTAACTCAAAGTGCGGTTGACTAGCTGTAGAATTCTGATAAGATAAAGTCGACCGAGAGCCACACGGTATAGTGACGATTCACAGGAAGAAGGGGAAGAAGGGGAAGAAGGGGAAGAAGGGGAAGAAGGGGAAGAAGGGAAGGGTTGTCTTTTAATCGAGCCTCCACTGGTTAAGGGCGCCCTTCCGCTTTATTGACGGAATCCACGCCAAGCTCTGGAAAAGTTCAAGCATGTCCACAACACTATTAATTGGATCTTATCCTTTGGTCTCGGTTTAGCAGCTCATCATATAGAAATCAGGTAGCCGAAGCGACAAGAATGCAGACACCGTCAAGCGCATCAAATCAGAGTTATGGCATTCAAAGGCTCTTTCGTCCCTGATCTTTCTTTCCTGCCACGTCTTATTGTCACATGACCATCCATCTTGAAAGGGGAAGAGCGTATATGCGTGTGTACTGTGGTTGGAGGCGATTAAGTATAGATGTCCTCTATGGCATCATGGAGCTGAGGTTGTTATGCATATTCACTCCATCAGTCATTCTATTATCAGTAGCTTTCGTCTCTCTAAATCAAACACGCTCTCCACTGTTCCATTTACTTGGAAAGTAACACATTATTCATCTAAACCAGTGTGGCAATGTACAAAAAGAGTTGATTAATGTTTGTATTATACGACGTCCGTATATTTGGGAACGGAGACTTCCAGGGTGAGTCCTGTTCAAAAATGACGGGCAGTGACTTTCCAGAAGGATTCGTCAACTGGCTAGTGAAGATTGGCACGAACGCCTCGCCGCGCCGGCGACGCTTTGGAAGGGTCCACACTGCCTATTATGCATTCCCCAGTCACTGTACCTCAAGTTAGAGACTTTGCCTTTAGCAACGTTAGTAAGATCAGGGTCGTGGCCGCTAAACCCGTCATCACCGCCGTCAGCCACCAGGCATGACATCGGCAAATTCGCTGGCGGGTGCCCTTGAAACAGCCGTGCATTCTTTGTCTGGATCACTTACTATGGACAACGGGAAGGGGGGGGTACGTACTGCAGCCCCTGACATTGTCTGCGTGACCACATCTACACAGTCCCTGCTTCACTAATGAAGATCATGGTGCTTCTTTATATTCTTTCCTGGCCTGGTAAGTGGAAACCAATCCCCTCGTTCGGTGTATTGACATGTCAAATTAATTCGTCGTTCCTTGTGTAAGCGGAGCCAAGTTGAAGCCGAAATCACCCTGCTGCAGGTGGCAGGTGGCAGGTACTACGGCACGCCAGGGCTCTCAAGTCTGTGTTTCGATGCTCTCCGTACAGAGCATCCACCCCCGGGAGGGTGTTTTAGAGCCCCTGTCCTGGCACGAGTCCAACACCAAAGACCCAACGACGATCACACTGTCATCAGTTGGGGCCGTGGGAGCTTGAGGCTGCAACAGGCCTCAGACTTCTTTGCAACATGCTTGCTCATGGACGTTTCTTGCCTACTGGCGTCTCACTACTCTTTCAGTACTTTTTTGCAGTTTGACAATAAGAAATTTCACCTGCCGCAACGGTTCTCATCCTTCACTGACGTTGCTCTACCGGCCACCTCATGGCCCTCAACATGGCCCAAGTGGCTTCTACGTCTCTAGTACCCAGCTCTACCCATTGCTTGCGAGGTAGCACACGTATGTCAAAATGTGAAGTACCGGTAGGTAAGTGTCACTTATCGTCACCACGGCAAGGGGGTGCGGTGGGAGATAAGGGGTGACCAAGGAATGGCCGGTTCAGTCCCCTCGTCAGCGGTAAGCAACTGCTACTGTACCGTAGAGCATCCCTCGGCAAGGCCGCATCATTATTCTAGTCTCTTTCTGTCCAACGCTGCCGCATCTTGTGGATCCCCTCTTCCACATCCACACCACACATCAGGCAAAATGATTACCATTGGCCTCTCCTACTGGGTTACCTACTGTCTACACAGCCCGTTCTCTCAGCACTAGGGCTACGAACACAATTCCGTCGGGACCGCCTAACCTCCCGCTCGCCGCCTGAGTTCTCACGCTAGCCGCAATCGACATTTTTCTCTGCGTCGTCTGAACAACACGCCATCCACCCCTCTTCGCTTCCTACCTCATGGACCCGGCATCTCAACGAATCCCCGCAACTGAAAGTGTGGTTGCCAAAAGAATTCAGAGTGGTCCTCTCGCATTGATCTCCCCTGCGTCACCCCCTGGACCGAACCCGCTTCTCCACGCGGCGCCTTGCATGCATGCCTAGTGCGTACTGAATGTCGCCCGCCCACCTCCCTGCCCCTGCTCTTCTGTACCCTCTGCCACTTCGCTTCGTCTGCGATTGATTCCTTACCAGGGGCTCTTTGCTCGTCATTGCTCTCAGCTGCCACCACTCTTCTCTCATTCTCTCTCTCGGAGCCAGACTGGATATATTTCATCCCAATCCGCTTTCTCTTCCCACGCTCACCTTGAACTCTTCTTTGCCCGCTCCACTCCAGCTTCATTTTCAAGCATTGACTCTCCCTGGCGGTTGACTTCTGTTCATTCTATGCCTCCTTTGTGGAACTAGCTGTCCTGTCTATAAGTGCATTACGTTCTCGTCACTCTTTCCATTGTTCTTTTCCCATCACAGGCTGTGCCTCTCCTTTAAATTCACACACAAGCGATTGTTCAGGCGCTTCCTCGTCGGCGAAATCGTCCCAACATTCTATCTCGTACTTTCCCGCCGTCTCACCAAAGAAAAAAAAGGAAACAAAAAAACCTGCCCGTCATGCAGTCATCCCGTTTCCAGTCCATCACCGCTCGCTTTTCTGCAGGCACACTGCACACCACCTTCCGCCGGTCCTCATCCGCCTCCTCCCGTGCCAGCAGCAACAGAGACTCTTTCGCCACAACCTCTTCGTCCCCTGCCAGTACCATTAATAGCATCGTCTTCAGCCAACCGTCAATCCTCGACCTTGAGGAGGAACGCAAGAGTTTCGGTAGCGAGCTCAGTATCCTTGAGCCACGACCAGTTGTATACTGGGGCAGCGTCGAGGAGCGCATGGGTTCACGATAAGCGCCACCCACAGTATACTTGACGCCATATGGCGGGAGGACGAGCAATGGGAACCACACAGCACTCATCTTACGAACGAGGTTTAGGAAATTTTGGGGTCAGGAACGGATTAGACTGGAAGCCGGAACAGGAGGCTTCACAACATTGAAAAAAGAGGCGTAAAGGGCGTAAAGGGCGTTAAGGCTGATATGGAAAGCGGCACTTGGGCCAAATACAATTATGGAAGGTTGGCCCGTGGATAACAGCCACGGAAATCACCGGGAACCCTCTTCTGTAAACATGGCCATGGCCTTCTTGGTAGGTTGCAATGGTGCGACTAGAACGGTATGCGGCGATAAAAGTTACGCGAGATATTTTTTCTCCTTCCATAAATGACAATATTCAATCATTCAACGGTCTTTCTCACTAGAGCCAACCCCTTGTGGTATTATCCTTTATTCTCTTGTTGTGACTACTGCTTGCTGGACGTGTAGTTTTTTTTTTTTTTTTTTTTTTTTTTTCATTAAAGGTGCAGAGTGATTTTGTGCTTCACTGTTAAATGATATAATCCCAAGGTGTAAGACCTGTGTATTTCCAGTGAATGGAGACTTGAACCGTTTTTACCAAGGCAGCCAGCCACTGCCGAGGGTGTCAATCAGAGTCCTTAGCATAACAACTAATAGTACATATCTGGATCGTATAAAAGAGGCTGTCAGGGTCTTACATTGCCATCAACTTACGCCTACCAATCATCGAGAGAGTTAGTGAAAAAGAACCAGGATAGGCAGAGACGTCAGAGGCAATCCAACATAAACCTGCCCACTCAGTCAGGCCAGTACGAACAACTACCCGCCACAAGCCAGCAATAGTACTCCATATGCCCAAACATACCGTAATCGGGCAAGATCTAGTTCCAATGAAGGTTTGGTTTATGGTTGGCGGAAACATCATGTCGCCACCCCCCACGTGGGATTGCTTGGTCGCTATGACAGAAGAGCGCAACAAGACAAGGCAGGCCATCAAAGATGACGTGTTGGAATTTCGAGCGGAAACAATGCAGGCGAAAGAGAAGCTCGAATGTGCAAAAAAGTTGTACAAAGAGACGAACAAAGGAGGCATAGCCGCCTGGAAACAACGAAAGCGTGACTCATGCCTGAACAAGACCGGAGACGACAGATGTGGTGGTAAAGATCGACGAAATAAGCCGGTCGGTAGTCGGACAACAGAACCATGGGCAAGCAGTTAGAACACCAAGGCTCTGCGGCACTATCAATACAAGCTAGAGACCAACTACGAAGAGGATGTTGAGAGCAGAGTGGTGGTACAGTGCAGTTGCAGTATCTTGGCAAGTTGTGCCAGGGGTTAGCAGCTCAGCGCGAACGGCTCTATGATACAAATACTATGGCATACATTTACAATAAAAGCATCGTACTTCACCTCCACAGGCTCCGCAACGGTGGTCCTAGTTGTCTGTGTCAGTCTACAAGAATCGTGCAGCGGCAACACTATATCTAGGCTGCCTGGCTCTTGTTTCTCCTCCTGCCCATGTTGCGCAATCTGGGTTCGACAACCCATTTGTTGAAGTTGTGCTTGCGACGGGTCTTGTATCCTCCCTTGGCCTGTATCGCAAAATTGTTAGCAAAGTCTTGAGTTGATCAAGGAGTTTTACAGAACGACTCACCGGTGTGCCCCAAGGACTCGTTGGGTGACGGTTTCCCTTGGACTTTCCGCGACCACCACCATGAGGATGATCAACTGCCGAGTGATAAGGATTAGCAAATACTGGTTCACAACAAGTAAGTGTGCAGGCTCATGCGACATACCAGAATTCATGGCAACACCACGAACGGTAGGGCGGATGTTCAGCCAACGGCTTCTTCCAGCCTTGCCCAGCTGTCTGTACTGGTGGTGTGGGTTGCTGGCTACTCCGATGGTTGCGCAAGCATCCTTGCTGACTCTGCGAATTTCACCACTCTGCAGACGGACATTGACGTACTTGCCCGTCATCACCTTAGTACCGTCGTCCTTGGTCTCTTCCTCTTTGGAGACAACAATCGCGTAGGTGCCGGCGCTACGGCAGAAGACAGCACCACCCTTAGCTCTTGATCCAACGTTGAAGACAACAGTACCAATTGGAATCATGTGCATGGGCAAACAGTTGCCTCTCCAAGCAGTCTTAGCTGCCAGAATACCGGGATCGACCACACCACCCATGCTATCGAGAAGGTCTTGGGGAATACCAGAACGGTAGCTGTGAACAAGGTCCCCCGCTCGCATGCCCTCAGCAGCCACAATGTAGCTCTTACGGCCTGTGTCTTTGTTCGTGAGCAAGGCAATATGAGCGCTCCGTCCAGGGTCGTGCTCAATGCGATCGACTAAATGCGGGCCGGGCTGCCAGCGCTCAAAGTCGACAGTTCGTATCCTCCTTTTAGCACCACCTCCACGATGCCTGACGGTGATTTTTCCAGAGGAGTTACGACCTCCCTTGCCGTGGCCCTTTTTGGGGAAGGTCAGGGGCAAGAACGGGCGACCCTTCCACAGGTGGTCGTTGATGGGGCGCTTCAAGTGTCGCACACCGGGGGTTCGCGGCTTATAGGTGCGCATGATGACAGAATCCCTGGTAGACTTGTCGGATGCTGTGGGCACGAAAAACTCGCTGGCGGGCGATGTCGTCTTGTCGGAGGCAGGTGTCTCGGTAGACCTTGTAACAGTAGCATACTGCCTTAAGAGTAAGGTGCGGAGGGCGGGTGAGCCCATGAAGGCGCCGCAGCTCCTCTGAGCCGGTAACATCATGCGCGGCGAGGGCATTTCGATGGTAATCTAGATTCGAGGCTCGAAAGGTCTGCTCTCTCTTCCTCTCGGTTTGCTCAATGTGTGTGATTGGTATTTCAGGAGAGGCCAGTCAGCGCAACATGACGCGGAGATGAGAAAGTGGACAGATCGCGGCGAAGGACAACGAAAAATGATAATCAAGTCTTCAATTGAAGTCCGAGGCACCCGAGAATCGCCCAACCTACTTCACAGACCTCAAGAATGGCCCCTTTGGCGCAGCGTAGGTGGGAATGGCTTCGATTTCAGGTCGGAGGAGATTGGTCCAGTGCAGTGCAGATTTCGAGCTTTCGAAATAATTGTTCTGCCGACGCCGAGGAAGCAAAGCTTCAGCCACATTCTCTGGTTCAAAAACATGGGTCACATGGCAAATGTGGATGAGCACGGTCAGTTGAGCCTCAGGCGTCCGGTCTCGTCTTGACACGACACGCCCCGCAAGCTTCGGTACCAGAGGAAGCGTGACTAGCGTGTAGCTGAAAATGCAACCAATGATGGATGGTTGCCCTGCGGTTGCCAGTGTTGATTGCTATTGTAACCGGGGACGGCCCAGTTTTCCATCCATCTTTTGTGCTGCGTCCCTCCAGACCCTCGCGTGCAGCCCGGGAGCAATCGCGTACCTGCTCGCTTGGCACCGCGACCTTTCTTCCTTCCAGTCTTCTTCATAAGCCACAACTATCTCCGATTGACTACCTTATTGCTTGCCTCCAAGGTGCAACACTTCTTTGAGCGAGAGTCGACTAGATATCACGCCCAAAGCTATCATTTGCCCTTATTGTTCCTATTTCATACAAGGGCTCTCTACTCTCTCAGTCTTCATCTTCACTCTCCACATCCAGCACCTATTCACACCGACTATCAAAGTAATTCACATCTCAGTCTTACCCCCACGCGTCGCCTTCAATATTCCAAACGCAGGCCATTGTTCGTATGATTTCAGGCCCCTACCACCCTCAAACTTACGCGCATCATCGTCAGTCGACAATTCACTGCCTCGACCTCATAGCAGACGTCGCCTGGGCTGCTATCTCTGTGATTTCTAGTCCTCTCATACGCACAAAGGGTTAGATTTCCTTTCTCTGTGTTCACTTCCAACGCCGTCGCGACTGTTACCTCCGTCGTCATCTGTCACGACAAAGACGCGCGACTTCCTTAACCGAGAGTCAAGAAGCCACTCCCTGTCCGTCGTTCGCGCCTCCGCCTAGCTACGCTACTGTGGTGACCATAACCTGACCAGGGTCACCGCGAGCCGCGACCTAAGGTACGTACCACAGTACCCCGTTCTCAATACCCACTACATACCACATCACGTCCTCTGTTCCCACTACCTCAGCAAAAACACACATCACATTGTTCTTCCAACTCCTCTTCCCACATAAACAACCTCTTTTTTTTTCTTCCCACCTGGGTCCCAATTCTTAATTCTCCTCCAACCTCCGAGATACCCTATCAACTTGCCTACCCCGCCTCCGACTATTGCATCTCTTGCAATTGGCTTCCTGGACGCGACTAATTCTCCCTCATCAGAGCTATTCGTGTTTGGCGCCAAACCAGCACAACCGTTTTGCTCGCGTTCGAGTACCTCGTCATCATCATTCCCAAGGTGCGCATGTCTCGACGAAGTTCCTCTTCACGTCGCACTCCTCTCTCAAGCACCTTTTCCATCAAACACTCCGTGGCGCTTACCCTATCATCATCCTGTCTCTACCCGGGGCTTACCTTGGTGGCGCTTGGGTTCTTGTCGACGCGTTCAATACTGACTAAATCTTGACAGACTACTACATTGCAAGCTCCTCCATCTTCACAGACCGGGTCGACAAAATGCCTGTAAGTTTTTTTTAGCCTTCTTGCCTTTTCCTCCTTCTCGTTTTCGCGGCTACCGCTGGGTCGAGCCTATTCGCGTCGCCATCTCGCTTACAGTCCCCTGTAGCAACCCCGTCCGACGCGTGCACAACGCCTCGTGTCAAACGAGAACGATGAGAACAGTGGATCGATGCGTATGACGCGTGCTAAGGCAGCCGCATTGAACGTTGATGAGCTTGCTGGCCCAGGAAAAGCCTTGGCAACGAAGAAGTCGGTAGTAAACGCGAACACAACAGCAGGCCCACGGAAGCGCAGCGCCCTTGGTGATATGAGCAATGTCCACAAAGCAGATGGCGTTGAGGTAAAGAAGACCACCAGCAAGGTCGGTCTTGTATCAAAGGCTGCTCAGCCCACCGGTATCACCAAGAACCAATCCCGAGCCACCACAACCAGATCTGCTCTAGCACCCAAGGAGACTAACAAAAAATCCGAAGCCAAGCGCGCCCCTGGATCCGGTGTTGCTAAACGCAAAGCGACCTCTGCAACGGTAACCATTGTTAAGGATGAGAATGTCGTTGAGCAAGATGAACCCCGGCGCAAGAAGCATCACCCCGCTCAGCCCGTAAAGCCCCGTCTTCCAGAGGACGATGCTGCACCTACCAAACCTCCCGTTGTCGAGTCAGAACCTACTGAAGTCACAAAGCAACCCATGACCGAGTACCCTGAGGGTGTCAAGAACCTTGACGAGGAAGACTTGGACGATCCCTTGATGGTGGCTGAGTATGCCAACGAAATCTTCGAGTATCTCCGAGACTTGGAATGCAACTCGATTCCCAACCCCAATTACATGGAGCATCAAGACGATTTGGAATGGAAGACGCGTGGAATCCTTGTCGACTGGCTAATCGAGGTTCACACTCGCTTCCACCTCCTCCCTGAAACTCTCTTCCTCGCCATCAACATCATCGACCGCTTCCTGTCTGAGAAGGTCGTGCAGCTCGACCGCCTACAGCTCGTTGGTATCACCGCCATGTTTATTGCGTCCAAGTATGAGGAGGTTCTGTCGCCTCACGTCGCCAACTTCCGGCACGTTGCCGATGATGGATTCAGTGAAGCAGAGATCTTGAGCGCAGAACGTTTTGTTCTCGGCACTCTAAACTACGATCTCAGCTACCCTAATCCAATGAACTTTCTCCGTCGCATCAGCAAGGCCGATAATTACGATATCCAGTGCCGTACCATTGGCAAATATCTTATGGAGATTAGCCTTTTGGATCACCGGTTCATGGCTTACAGGCCGAGTCATGTTGCGGCTGGTGCTATGTACCTGGCCAGACTGATTCTCGACCGCGGTGACTGGGTATGTTTAAGCTAAGCCATATTCGTCGTTCTTCTATTAACCTCGTAGCAGGATGATACCATCGCATTTTATGCTGGCTATAACGAGGAGGAAATCGAGCCGGTTGTTCGCCTTATGGTAGACTACCTCGCGCGCCCAGTTATTCACGAGGCCTTCTTCAAGAAGTACGCCAGCAAGAAGTTTCTCAAGGGTAGCTACATTCCGTCGCCAGTGTCCCTCTTTGCAGAGCTAACGAGATGCAGCTTCGATCCTTACTCGCCAGTGGGCCAAGAAAAGTGCAGTTCACTTCGGTATCGTTGACCCTCATCTCTCCCTGGACCAGATCTCTGCCCAGGAAGATGACTACCCTGAGGATGATGATTACTAGTGGCACACGGCCTTCGAAAAACGAACTCTTGTTCACTGGATATTCCGGGTAGTTGGATGAGCATCAGCGTTTACGGTCACTATTACGAATGCACAGATCGACGACCACACATCTTGAGGTGTGCATCAGTCCGCATCCCCTCTTCGCGCTTTACTGAGCCCACCCTCGTGAAAATTACACCAAGCGGCCTTAGGGAAGGAATGACGGGTCTTTTTTATTATTTTTACGCCCGAGTTACATTGTTCAGGCTCCATTGTCAGATACTAGCAGTTTTTTTTTGGCTGCTATTTGTTGTCGGTTTTACATTTTCCAGTGCATAGGGATTTTATACTCTTGTCACGAATGGCGCATGGAGTCAGAGGTCAAGGATATCACGAAAGCGGACGGTTTGGCTGGAGTTCGTTGACTCTGTCTTTCCACTAGGCTGGCAAAGAATGGGGTCCTTTAGTGTTGCATGTTCAGGCACCGCCTGCCTAAGGGTACAGCGCTCTGTCGTAGCCTCATTGTCTCTCCATTTTGGGGGTGTTTTGGGAGGGGGACCTGGGAGTATTGGCCTTCTGGGAAAGGGGTTACATGTGAAAGTGGAAGAAAGGCGACGGTCGTGCAAAAATTGTACATACGTTTGTTCGGAGAATGCTAGGTTCAGGGCAGGGTAAATACAATGCATTGCGTTTCTTGTTCAAGTTGGGCATGTTGCTTTGGATTATCATGCAAGAGTTGGGATTAGGAGTCGTATGCCGACGATCCATGACACTTCGTGGACTGCGTCTGGTTATTCATGACCTGGGACAGACGCACCGCGTATGATCCTTGTTTTGTTCGACGTGTCAACAGTTTGTCTCCATTGTTTTGATTCAAGGCCCCTCTCCTTGGAGCCGGGCAACGCTGCAGCACATACGGGCCCGACAATTCCGACAGACGTTAACATGCGTGGGCGATTGACTCGCTCAGTAAGATAGCACTACGTTGGTTTTTGCTCTGACCTTGAATCCTATGTGCAGGATCTGCCTGGTCTCAGTTGTATATGGATAAGGGACAGGAGTGCCAGTGAGTACGGACGGCAAAGTTGAAGGGCATATTGTACACTTGCAAATTACCGTGAGAAGCTCTTAACAAGAAAAAGACAAGCAAGCCACTGCTCTCGTGAGCGAAAGATACTGGGTGCTATAGCAACAACCTAAGGCAGGCGTATCAGCCGTACATGAAAGCCCATGCCCTTCTAACTCTGCTGCCTCATCTACAGCCTTTTGACAGACCAGGTGTACTCGGGTTATTTAATCTAGTGTGATGCGAGTGTCGGCACGGTACCAATTTTCCTTGGGGACCCCAAGACATTCACCCAGGGTAACCATCTTCTTGCCCTGAAAATTTTGCAGCATATATTCCGTGAGGCTGTAAACCGTCTGCTGGTGGATGTCATGGCCGATGACAAGGAAACTGCCATTAGGAGACGGCTTAGCGTCGATGGCATGGTCGACAATATCCTCGGATTGGGAGATCTCCGACGGGCTATCGTGAAGGTAATCGGCCGTATCAAGCTCAAAGTAAATGATAGAGTAGCCCAGGGCCGCCATGTCGTTTTCACAGCCACACTCTGCTGCACAGGAGGAAAAGGGTGGTCCGAAGTAAGAGAGCGATGTCAACAGGACATCATTCAACATGTGGCCATGTTCTAGGTAGAGTGACTGACCTCATGCAGGTAGGGAAAACACCGATAATGTTGCGCAAAGCCTAGAACGTCAGTAATTTAGTATTTCTAGAAAGGAACTCTATCGAGAAGGTGCAACTAACCATTTCTAGCTTGTACATCTCATTTTTGCGCTGCACGGATGTGATTTTGCACTATAGGGGAAGTCGCATGTCAGGGACCGAAGTAGACGCAGTAGGAAATTTGAAGGAAAGGGAGAAGGAGTGGATGTTACCAAATCAGCGTGGGACCAGGTGTGACTGGCAAACTGATGACCTCGGATGTACATTCGCCTTTAGTACAAAACTTAGCTAGAAATCAGAGGCAACCAATGTATGTTCTTAGTTACTTACTTGATAATACTAGCCCAAGGCAGAGCCAAGTCATCGATTTCGCCCTTGGCATTATTGTTACCTATTATCACAAAGGTAGCAGAGGCATTGTATCCCTTGAGAAGATCTAGTAGATCACTCAAGTATTTATCTGGACCATCGTCGTACGTTAAAGCCACGTCTCCTGGGTTGACACAGCTGTAGATGCCAGGACCTCCGTATGCAATCTGACCACCCCAAGGACGGGCAATACTTGACGTATTCTGGCCGGGCGGGATTTTATCGGCATCGCAGGCTGGTCCAGATTGGAACAAGCAGTCTGGAACTTTGCAGTGGTCTGGATATGCTTATCAGAAGTGTGACTTTCATGTATGTTAATATGAGAGCTATGTCTTACCAGAAGTTGTTCCACAAAAGCTGCCAATGAGTTAATGAAGTATAGGCATATGGATTCAAACGGATCATCAACCCAGCGGCAGAACAACATTCGTTAGGTGCACATATCATATTATCATTGTCAGGGCCACACTGAGCATTTCCGAACGAGCCTTGGTCACTGTTGCCTCCTCCAGCATCACTGTCTTGCACGCAGGTGCCGAAATCGCCCTGGCACCCATTGGATACCAGGCAGTACTCGTCCGTATTGCCACACCAAACATTAACGGAACAGCACGGGAGATCCGTCGAACAAGAGAACGAAGATGGATTGCCTCCATTGCCAGTTGTTCCGCAGGTGTTGTCGGGAGATGCTGCCTTGGAGATAATGAGGGAGGGAGATGCCAACGTTCCAATCGCTAGAGCGAGTCCAAATGCGAGCAATTCGAAAGTAGGCAACATCTTCGACCATAGCGATGATAATTTAATGACAAATAAAATAAAATAAAAGGAAACAAGATAAGAACGAATGTACTTGTAGACCGTAGCGAGTAAACATTATCGCCTGTGATGTCCGTCAAGTCCAGCCAAGAAACACGGCAGCGGGAAGTAGTTTATATGGATGAATACCCCACCACACGTAGGAGGATGAGGATCGAGGACCGGGCGAGCCCGAAGTTTCTCTGAAAATGTCAACAATTAGCATCTTTGTTATGGCGGCGCAGAGCGACAATGTCGGAGAATCAGTTCAGTATCGAAGTCTGGCCTGGAATAAAGCTTAGTATGATTACAACCTGCAGGGGTCTGAAGTGACTTCATGGTATTATGGCGAGGAAAGGATTCACTTTCGCAAAGGCCACTGGCGCCGCCGCAAGAGATCGAAGCCAGGAATAGATCAAGGGAGGCTAGGCAGCCATGAAGTGGGCTGAAGGAGAAGGAGATGTATTATTGCAGACTGGGTGACAGCGGGGGTTGCACAACAGAGGACCGTATGTCGAGGCCCAAGCCCTTTGAAAAAGAGGTAAGTACATCTGCCGAGCAGAGAAAATTCAGGGACTCGAGAAGAGAACATCCATCAAAGAAGTGTGATAAATCATCTTATGCGGCGTAATGACAATGCAGTTTGAACACGAAGGACGGAAACAACCAATCCATTGCCAGCAGGATGGCAGCGCAGAGGCAAATGGGAAGACTAAAATCGACCAGGTCAAGGTTAAACAAAACTGTTCGGACTGTAAACAGCAACGCCACTGGACTTTGGATGAGGTTATCAAGGCGGCCGGAACTTTTATGTTCCTGTACCATTGAAATGTAGATTTTGTGTTGTCGAAGCGGAAGTCATATGCTAGTTGACTCGGCTTCCATAGATGAATGAGTTCAGCCAACATACAAAAGACCTATAGCTGCGGCATACGATCCCAGAGAGACTCTGAATTGGCTCACCCGAACTTAATGAACACATCTACACTTGGGTGAGGAGTTAGTTGTGTTGGATGGCGGAGTGTGGTGATTAAAGCCCAGTGCGCAGCCCAGCCTCAACTACGGACCGAGCGGAGCCGCGACCTCGAGAAGGTAGGCCGTATTCGGCGCCGCAGTTGTGGGGCCATCGGGCAGCAGGATAGATAGAGTGTTACATCGGAAGTCTATTGGGTTCATTCCTCTGGATGTATGGAATTCAGTGGTTGAGTTGTACTAGCAGGCGTCATCATCGACCTGTTGAGGGCCAATTATGAAATGGGTTGAAGTGGATCGGAGAGGGTCGGAGAATTCCCTCTGCCGCAGGTGTGAACCCGACGGGAAGTTGGAAACAAGCGGCTCCCGTCTTCAGGGGCCACTTGTTTCGGGCGATGAGTGTCATTGGGCAACAGGCAAGGCCGGTGAGGATCTGCAGAACCAGTTACGCACCCTGGACGTTGGATGATACGGTACGAGGCCCCAGGGCAGCCATGAACTTGCGGGTAAGCAAATGAAGGGGAATGGGATGTAAGCTGACACATTAATAATGAATGTCAAGCCAGTGGAAGAAAAAATGACGAAAACGAAGATGAGCAGAGGCACCTCAGTCTTTCACAGTCGTTGCCCATCGCAACCTACTACGGCGTAGCGCTCATTTTTCAGATCGGTCAGGTACACGGGGCGAGGAACAAGGGGATATCTGTTTGGCCGCGTTTCGCACCGCCATGGCGATCATGTGGAGACTGGCGCGGGATTGGACAATTGCGCCCTCCGCCGTTGCGGTGTCCGAGGCCGCCGCGGCATCACTTGTTGACTCAAATGGTAGTAGGTATCGCTTTCGATGGTTGCTTCTGCTTGTGGCAAGTTGCACATCACCATGACCACTACCACCACTACCACCACTGCCACCACTGCCACCAGCGCGTCAGGCTAAAGAAGGCCATTGCCTTGCGTGGCGTATGTGTATGCGTATTCAACCGCCAATTGTTTGCCGAAGTCAATGCCAAGCGCACGAGCCATTTCGCCTGAATCTAGCAGAAAGGACAGGGTCACTACGTGAAGGGAACACTCAGTATGTAAGGTCACGGTCATTACAGCCGCCGTCATCCAGTTCCTCTGTCATGTTCAGACGAAGACCCACTTGTTTTCGGCAAAAGTTTTCTTCTAGTCCTTTATTGAATGATGGAAATGTCAATAGGCCCATACGGTACGAATGGACCAGTCATAACAAATTCATCGGGCCGGCCTAGACCCGAAGAAATCGTTGCGCTGCTTGGCGATTCGCGACCGATCCAAGCCACGCGTTGCGATATTGGCAGAGCTATCATCCAGTGCCGTACTACCGACGAACGCGGGCCGAAAGTCAAGACCCAAGAAAAGACAGAGCTCGTGTCACGGAGGGAGTGAATTGAAACTACAGAGCCATGCCACATACCAGACGCAACGGAGCCGTCAGAGCCGAGAGGTATGGAGTGACAGATATGAGCGTCTCCAACGCAGTGAGACATGTGGGTTGGACTTGGATTCTGACGGATGACGAAGCAATCCCCTTATCGTTTTTCATATGCTAGGTATATAAGTATGGTGGTGTGCTAGGCCCAGCCAGCTCACCTAGGAAGGAATGTGTCTCTTGTGCAAAGTTAGGTCATATTATCAGGACTTGGTAGTGCGTTGCAATTGGTAGTTTGGGTTTGGATCGAGAGGTATGTGGCTCATTGAGACAACTGTTACATGAGGTCTCTTGGGATGGTTTCATTGCGTAATCAAACTGGCCTTGGTTTGCACAGCATCCCGAGGTGGTGAATCGAGAACAACGGCAGGTGGGTTGGATGCGGTAAGTGAAGCTGACGAGCAGCTTGGCAAAGTCAGAAGTGACAGGATCTCTGCCTTTTCTACTCCACGGCCAAGACCCAAGCCACGGCGAGCCGACCAACGAAAAGGCTGCGAAACGGCACCCTGTGCGCGACTACGACGTCGTGCTAGCCAGTCAGGATTCAGTTGCAAAGGAGTCGGTGCTCAACAGCACTTAAACAGCCTTTTTATGGCCTTTTCAACAGTGACAAGGTACAAATTACAAGGCCACTCTTCAGCCCCTGAGGATCGCTGACTGGTGTTGCATGAGACGGGCTCCCTCAGCCAGCGCTCCTCAAATCAGCACCCCGTTCTCCCCCTAACCCTTCACACACGCAGTCTCTATCTCTCTATCTCTTTTTTTCTTTTTTTTTCTCTCCAAATTTTATCCTCCAGCGGTGGATGTCTACCCATTCTCTTCTGTCCCTCAATTGCCCCTCGGGTTCCGTATCAATCCACCAATACGTGCAATGTCAAGCGTTCTGTGGTTCCGCGGCCAACCTCTACCCAAGGCCAGAGCAGATCAACCGAAGCGGGCTAAGACTCCCTCGACTAGCTGATGGGATGCTTCGCCGTACTGCGCATAAACAGGCACCTTTCTATTATAGTCAAGTATGCATCCCTTGCGCATCACATAGACTCTTTTTGCTTGCTCAGACGGTGAAAATGAACGACAACGGGTGTTGCGGGGATGTACAGATGAACGAACGTACTTGCCACTACAGCAATGTCGCCCTTCTCCAAGACTGGCCGTTGTAATGCGACGTGCAAAGGCTGGCACCTTGCAAAATGTTCTAAAGATGGACGATGCTGGTTGTTCCTTATGTACGGATAAACCCTGCAAGCTCGGCGACTTTCGTGAGGCGTTCAGGTATTCGACTTGTTCAGCTGGGGAAGGGGTTGTACCACTGGCAGCTGCATTGCCCTTCGAGTACTCTTCCTGAGGTACGAATACTGTACTTGTAGCAGCGCGGCGCCTCTGCCCTGCCGCTGAATTGCCGCTGGTGGTGCTCCTCCGCAGCACTGCCACGCGACTGCTTACTACATTCGTCACCCCGTAATGTTGAAGGATGTTCAGTTTTCCAACCTCTTTCTCGCCTCCATCCTTTTGATTTTCATCCCTTCGGAATTGGATGCCTGGGCGGATCGCTTTTGGGTTTGTCAATCTAGTGTACAGCTGCTTAGCCTGTCTTTCCTCGACATCCCTCGTGCTGTAACACGTACCCCTGGACAGTGAGCATCCACTCTGCAAACACCGTTGCCGCTCAAATTTCGTGAGACCTTTCTTTTCCCTTCCCATCGCCCATTCTTCCTTCTTTTTGTTGCCGGCCTACGAACACCTACCTACCTACACACCTGTCTATCTATCTATCTATCTACATCGGCTCACTACGTAGCGAGGTACCTTACTCGACCCTGTCTTAAACTTACCCAAACTTGGGTAGGCACTTTCCCCGGTTCTACTCCATTTACACAGCCCACCATTTGGGGCACTTGTCTACGCAAGATACCCAGTGGCCTTCCCTTCCTCCCCCAGCGGCCAGCTTTTACCGCATGCGCGCGCGCGCGCCCTTGGGTCCTGGCTGCACCCCCATCGACCGCATCTTCTGCGCTTGTGCGGATCCGTTCCCCGTTCCACCCCCATACACTTAAACTCTCTCTTCTTTCCCTACCAAATATCTATTTTACCTTTAAGGCTGGGCCCGGGTTCAACTGAAGTAGCTTAGACCCCCCATCCGGAGGACCTCCCTCTCACCTCCCTTTTCCTACTTCTACTTCTCCCCTCATGTCCACCTCTATTCCTCTTACAAACCTATCGCCCTCATCGAGGCCCTCATACTACAAGATGCCCGAGTCACCAGTGCCATACGAGAGGCGGTCAATCCGCACGCGCCGTTCCCACTGGACCCCATCCTTGATCGGTTCCTATGTCTTCGATTGGTTCGTCTTGCTCGTCGTTGCTGGTATTGGAGGTGTACTGGGAATCGTCACCCCGAATATGCGACCCTTCTCGGTCATCGACCCCAACATTTCGTAAGAAGAAGCCCCCTCCCTCCCCCGGGCAGCGTGCTGTTTTTGTGACTGTCTTCCTCGCCTTGTTCCTTGCTGATCCAAGTCTTAGCTTCCCCTTTACCGAACACGAAACTGTCCCCATGTGGCTTGCTGTGATTTGCGCCGTTCTTGTTCCCATCGTTATCATCGCCATAGTTTGCCTCGTCCTCGTTCCCGGAAACACCGTTCCCAAAGGCACTCCGAAGGCTCTGATTTGGAAGCGCAAGTTATGGGAGTTGCATATTGGTTGGCTTGGTCTTGCACTTGCCATGGTCGGTGCCTGGTTCATCACGAATGGCATGAAGAACATGTTCGGAAAGCCACGGCCCGATTTACTGTCTCGCTGTCAACCAGACCTCGCGAATATTCAAAGATATTTTGTGGGCGGTACCATAGCAAACATCACTGGTTTGGACGGCGCCACTGGCTTCGGCCAGCTCGTTTCCGCTGCCATCTGCACCAGCACTGACAAGCACAAACTTGAGGACGGCTTCCGCAGCTACCCATCCGGCCACTCGAGCTCTGCTGCCGCTGGCCTAATATATCTGTCCCTCTTCCTCGCTAGCAAGTTTGCCGTCACCTTGCCCTTTGTGGCCAACAACAGCGAACCATCGTCCCATTCGGCCTTCCCGTCTCGTCTGCAAAAGTCAAGCTCTGACTATGAGGAAGTGCGATCAGGAGAGGGAGGCTCTCTTAACCCGGACACCTCTGGCGCTGCCAGAAACCTTGCTGAGCATAACAAAATAGTCACCGCTGTTCGTCGCCAAGCCGCCGCACCCCCCATTTATCTTTTGACCATTGTTGTTCTTCCTTGGTTTGGGTCCATTTTTATTGCTGGCTCTCGTTGGTTTGATTTTCGACATCACGGATTCGACATCTTGTTTGGCTACCTGATTGGTGTTTTCACCTCAATCTTTGCTTTCCGCTATTACCACCTCCCCATCAGTCAGGGGGCTGGCTGGGCGTGGGGTCCCCGCAGTCATGACAAGGCGTGGTGGTCGGGAGTGGGCTCGTACAGCTACGCGACGGAGAAGGGAGACTTCATCAGGTCAGGAGATGAGGAAGAGGCGTACATGACACGTCCGGCGGACCAAGCGACATCGACTCAGTTCATGGGCAAGCCCAACTCAAATGATGGCTCAGGCCCTGAAAACAGGTTCTGATTTATACTTTGTGGCGGATGTGGTGCAGAAAGGTACTACCTATTGCATATTCCATTGGACATGTTGGGCATGATCGGAGTTCTACGGTATACCACGCGCCTGAATGGCCTTGGCGGTCTGACGCAATGAATTTTTTTTTTTTTTTTTTCATTTGCTCTTCAGTTTTTATTATTATCCCTTTTTGTGAGATGCGGCCAGGCACGGCATACAGATATGATAGGTTATGGAATAGACTCACAATGACGGCTGGGGGAATGATACTTTTCGATTTTGACCGTGTAATTGCGCTGGAGACCTCGTGAAATCTATTCCTTCTCGTGAGACTCCTCCTAGTCGTCAAGTGTGTGTATTGTCCTAATGTTGTGTCTCTCCGATTCAATTATTTTGTCAGGCCTGGCTTCACAAGACTTGACCCTGCGGCAAACAAGCGTCTACTTGCAACTCACAGGCAGTATGTTACAATGTACACGAATGGTATCCATTTGTCCTTTTGCAGACGTGCACGTGCAGTGTAACTGGTTCTTGTCCATACGCCTAACGACGACATGACTTGGTTGACCTTCATGGGTGCAAATTGCTGCTGCAAAGCAATCTCACGGACTTGGTCGATGCTGGCCGAGAGACACCAAATTTGGATCATGAAAACCGTTATATCATTATCCTAGGGACCAACTCTATCAACGCATGCAGAACATAAGTATAAAAAGGGGCCAAGCGGATAGGCTACATCTACCGCTTAAGATGGCATATTCGCGAGCGGTCCCCCCTTCCGTAGCCTCACCGTACCTGCCACACCGCATAAGAATAGTCTGTCTCTCCACACGACCTCAAAACTATCAAGCCATAGCAACCCCGTCGTTGCCACCAGTTACTCGACTGTCAACGCCCTCAAACTCGATATCCTCATCGTCTCCATCGTCTAGGACATCGTCATCACGGAAACCGCTGTCGACCTCCATCTTCTTCAACCGGCGCCGCATCTCACCTTTTTTTTGATGCTGCCACCGAATTAAAGCGGCCGAGGCGTGGACCTTAAAGCCATACACGCGAGGCACGTATCGCTCAGCGCTCTTGGTGGGGATAAGGGCCGGGTAAGCCTGGAATATGATGTTGTGGAATGAGGTACCAAAATAGGCACCATCGATGGCGGCGTGCCGCGATGATTTGGGGTTATAGATGTCCTCGCAGCGAGCGCAGTAGAGCTTAACCGGCTTCATGTTGGGAACATCTGAGAGGCCCATGGGTAGTAGCGGATGCGAATGGCACATCACACGGGGGCATTTGCCGAAGTCGGCTTTTTTGTACTTTTCGAGCTAGATGAATTAGATGTGTTAGCAACCTCGATGTGTTGTTGAAGGGTCTATCAGCCTCTTTGAGACGACAGCTGGAGCAATATAACGCGCACCATCTTGGCAAGACCCCTCGTCGTGACGATGAAGCGGGCATGAACAAGGCCGTACAAATGTCGGGCCGATTTCTCGATCGTCTCTCTCATCTCATCGTCGCAATCAAGGTCGAAGACATCGGTGATAAGATCAAGCGCATATTGGTAGTATTGGACCTCCGTGTTCAGTCCTGTTAGGTTGAAGCGGTCCGTGAGGTAGTCTTCGTCAATCTCGCAGAAGTACTCATTGCCTCGAGAAGATATAAACTAGACAGCGTAGAGTCGTTAGCAAGTCTTCTCGTCAAATCAGTAACAGTGATAGTGGTGTAGTCGCTGCGACAGACAAGGCCGGGAAAGGCGGTCAACGAGCGCGCAAGCGTGTCACAGCTCGCTTTGTATTGACCCATGGTACCAGTCGAAATTAAAGCCTCAGAGAACCCAGAATCATATGGAAGAGATGATGCCGATGAGTCGATAACTCACCCAATCGCGCCAATAGCTCGTGTAGTCGCTATCCGACTCGCTGACGAAGTCGTCCATCATGATGAAGAAGGTGCGACTCGTACGTATTAAGCCTTTATATCATGGCCAAGTTGATTATGGCAATTTGCAGCTATCGTATGGCGCTGCAGAGAGGGGTTGTTCGGCGATGGACGTTTAGGCGACTGACTGATAGTAAGTGTCTTTCGTAGAATTGAAGTTGACGCTGATTTCCTGCGCTCCATCTGCAGGGCAGAAGTGGTTGGCGGGGCTTTTGGTGCAGTTAGGGAGGGGCGGGGGCCAGGGCCGGTACGTACCTGTGTTTACCTGTGTTCTCAAAGCAGAACGATTGCACCAAGCCACCTAAATATTCACTGCATAAAGTTGCCATTCGTCGAGGCATGATCAACACAAATCTTCGTAGGATCACCAATTCATAAATATTAATCTGGAAACAGCCAAGCTGGCAGAAAAGAGGATGTTTTGGTTGCTGTGTAGGGGCCACGCAGAAATTGTCGAGTATACCAGGCTGAGATGCCAGGAGAAGCAAAAACGTAACAAAGATAAGAGAACAAGATATCTGGCCAGTTTCTTTCTTCATTTCATGGGATGCCAACAGCCATCAGCGCCCGTCGGAGCTGAAGCTGGCTGCATCACTGATTGAATGCCCCTCCGAATCTATCTCATCGCTCTGCTCTGCATACTTCAGTCCTAGGCCATTAACGACTCGGTTGCCTGGAACACCAAGCCTGGTCATCAGGCCAGGGGAGTCACGACCGCCGCCTTTCACTGAGATATTTACGCCCTCCATTGCCTCGCGAAGTGAGTTGCCGGTTTCATCCATGGCGGCCAAGAAGCGCGCCAGCTCTTTACACAGTTCCCAGTCACCCTCCTTCATCGCTCTTGACAGTAGTCGCACAGTTTGTTCTGAAGCAGATCCGAGCTCGTCCAGTGTGTGTAGAATAATGAGGTAACCACCAGCGGTTTTGAGAGACCCTCGCTGAAGAGATTCCTCAAACAGCTCTTGTACTGGTGGGAGATATGCGAAAAGCGTCCGCCACTGTCTAACCTCTGTTTTTCTTGTACATTGCACAACAATATCCAGATACTGCTTGAAGGACGAAAGCAACGATAACACACGAGGAAGAATCGCCTCCTCCGGGCTCGGTCCAGAATCCACTTCGTCATCAAGAACCTTATGGAGCAGAATCTCAAGTGCGTGCGCAAAGTACTCTAGATACTGATACTGCTCTGACAATTTAACGGCATCTACAGCGCGGTTCTCTGTCAACAAGAAGCGAAGGATGTCTGGAAGGAAAAGGTGTGTCTGTGGTCAAGATGATCAGCAATGCTCTTTCAAGTATGGGCACAAAACAACGAACTCTGATAGTGAAGCGGAAGAAGGAAAAGCTGATGTCTCGTCGTTGTATAAGATCAGCTTCAACCCCAAGAACAATTCCTTTTCCGAGGAGCGTGGAAAGTGGATAAAAATCCAGTGGAACCGATATCGTTTTTGGCAAATCTCGCGACGTCTCGTCTGTTGTTGCTCGCAATACTTCCTGCACATCAGGCCAAAGCTTGAACTCGTGCCCGTCAAACACCCAGAGAGAGTTTCTCAATGATGTGTCTCCTCCCACAGAAGTGGCTTCTTCGGTGGGTGCTGATATGCTGTCAAAATGCGGCTGATCTCTCATGCTTACGTGAAATTCCACATTTTGCGCAATAACCTTCATATCGTATTTCAGATGCCCTTCGTGGTTTAACGACGGCTGAAGTAACACCAGCTTGGCATCCACCAGAAACAAGACGGACGCAACTGCAACATCTTGCGATGGATCGCCGTCAAGGAGTTGACTGTCTGGTAGAATCCAGCTTAAACCACGAACTCTGGCAGGGGATCGTACTATGCCGTGGAAAGCAATTTGTCCAAGCTGAACCAATCTGATGGATCCACCTGTAGGCGCAAAAATAAAATGGTAAAGGAGATTGTCGTAAGTGTAAACAAGTAACGAGTCATCGCCTGAAGAGGTCACCAGAACTACAGGAGCAGGCAGCTGTTGGGTATGTAGTACTAGAGAACTGTCAAGAGCTGTTTCTCTCGAGTAGAGACGGAGCTCATGTGACTTGTTAGCCTCTACTGCGGCGACAAGTATGTGTTGATACCAGCACATGCTGCCCCTGACTTGAAACTCATTTTCCATGGCCTCGTTGATAAAAGTCTTCCACCGGCCACTGTTGACACTGTAATGAGCCAAGCCTCGTCTTCCAGCCACAGCCACGTATCGGCCATCTGGTGAAATTACCGTGTGACGGATGGGCCATTGCTGCAGAAGGTATGCCGGGGGTATTTTCGTCGTATGCCATAGATGCGGCTCCGCAGATATACTGGCTAAGTCTGGCAGATCATACCCGCGGTATATCATGACATTCGTACTTGTCTGGAGTACAGTACGCAGAAGATTGGCTGTGTTGTAACAACCCACAACGGCACTTCTAGCCATTTCAAGCATCCAGATTGCCTCGTTGCAACGATTCATGATGAGAAGCTCTGAGCCACTGCCAAGCCAGACGGCATCACCTACGCCGGCTATCCAGTTTTCCCCGTTCGCTTGGACGAGAGCGTCGTGCGCGCCGAAACTGTGACTACCTGGCTTTCCATAAACGCTCCAAGTTGCCCAACCATTTTCAAAACCGGCAAACAGACAATAGCCATCAGGCGAGTAGCTTAGGGTTGCAAGCGAACCAGAGACGGTTGCGGATACCGGTAGTGTATGCGCATGGGACGGTGGGATATTGCCAGCGTAGTCTCTAGCGGAATAAACACGAATCCCGCCATCTGCACACCCAACGGCGATCAGGGAAAACCTAGCATTGATGATGGCCTTTCTAGCGGACTCCGTCGGATTTTGCGGCGAGTGGAAGCAGTAACCCTTGAACAGCTTCTTATGCTCAGCATCTGGTGAGCCTGCCTGGGAAACCTCGCGCGGAGTCAAACGTTGCACCGCATAAACTTTACCGTCACTCGTGATCCAGGTGGATAGGTTCATTGGACGATCATGCGTCATTTCCACGACGGTTATCTTCTTCTCTAGCCAACTCATCCGGCTAATGATTTCCGTTTTTGTCTGGCTGCCACTATGATCGGGTGTCCAGCGAATGCATTGGATGGCTGCTGGTTTACGGGTAGCTACGACCAATTCATCGTCCAAGGCAAGGGCGCTTTCTATACCGGCATCGACCTTGATAACCATCCTGAAACGGACACTCACGTCGCGAACACCCTGACCTTCGCCAGGGCCCCAAAGATACTGGTCCGGTGCATTACTACCAGGCCCTCCGTGATGGTTCTGACGACGCCGTTGAACGTTTGCATAGCTCGGAAAATATGGTTTGTAGACTTGGGCCTCTGAATCTGTCGCTAGGGAATACGTAATGAGGTAACCCAAAGTCGTGCGAACAACGAGGATAGCAGAGTCGGGCCGTAGCAGGAGGTCGACATTTTCGCCATATGTCGAGAGGGATGATTCGGAACGAACGACCACGGCAAGAACCACTGTGGGCTTCGGCAATGTTAGCAGAACTGCCCAAATGAGTTAAATAGTCTGTGAGTGAACCAACCTTAGCTTGCCATATCGTCATAGATGTTGAGGTGATCACAGCAAAAAGTTGTCCTCCACGGGAGATACGTAAAGCGAGCACGGGATCTTTCAAAGGTATATTTGTGTTGAGGTGAGGGGATCGGTAAGTGGTGCCCTCGTCACGAGTGTCGTCGTCTACCGATTGGATGGCGGGCGTGACTGGCGTTAATGGAGTAGCAAGGTCAATGTCGTCGTTTTGCGAGTGATGCGATGGGGGTTGGGCATTGAGGTGTGCAGAAGGTGAGGATCCCTCCGCTGGTCGTTTGTCGAAGGGGCTAGGTAGGCCATCGTGGGACACAACTAGGTTGAAAGCAGGGCCAGACCTACTGCTCGTTGCAAAGATCCTAGGAGTTCCGATAGGCCAATACATCTCCACAAGAGTCGACGCCAATTGTTCAAGATTAATCTTATTCCGTTGCAATGGCAATCTAGTGTTGGGCAGGGAACGGAATTCCTTTGTCAAAACTCGAGATAGTCAATGCTCTGATCATGGCCGCTGCTGGATTCAATCGGCAAGTCTCATATTCTAACAACAAATTTTAGCCCATTGATGCCCATGGCATGCACGGTCGAACAAGAGAAAACCGACGTTGGAGAGATAGTGATGTTGGCCGATGATTGAGCTTCATGGTGGTTTGGACTTCACCAGGAGCTTGGGAGGTCGTCAGCGGTTGGGGGATGCCGAAGCCACCTTGGAGCTTCTACTCGGTACCCACCGCATCGGTCATTGCACTACAAAAGGCGAGCTAGCAACACCACTAGCTCCATGGGTCTCATGCTGGGGAATAGGTTTATGTAATCAACGGCATGTCGTATCTGCTGCCCCACTTCAGTTGTTGCACGGTACACAACAGGTCGCCAACCGTCATGCATTGCAATCCTGAAGGTTAGAAGGGTGCTATTTGCAATCTTTGTTTCCATACCGAGGAATTGGACAGATATTGCACCTCACCTTGCATTGCGAACTCTACGACAGCCATTATACAAGAGATATATATGAACAGCATTGTCCTTCCAGCCTGTTTCTGACTGACATTACTAGGCTTTGGCTCAGTTGAAAACCAATACCTTTCCTCTATACCTCCATTTAGGTAATAACATGGCGCCCCCTCGAACACGACCTAGCCTTTCCAAGGAGAGATTTCCTACCTTCTTGGCCAGTCTCAAGAGTCAACCTTACCATGACCCAGGATCAAGCTCTAGAGGACACAGGTGTGTACTCAACGGGGACCACCGGAGCTGCCAATACAACAATGCCAACTAAATCTCATTTTCTAGTTTGCGTTCTATTGCATGGAACCCTTTGGGCACGTTAGTTGCAACCGGGTCATCAGACAAAACCTTGCGTGTTTGTAAGTGTATGCGCTTCTTTCTATGGATTTAGGTATTGACGTTGTTTCTTTTTTTCCCCCCCATCTAGGGAACCCAGAGAAGCCAAACGTGCGCTTCTCCACAGAGTTGAAGGGTCATTCTGCTGCCATTGAGAAGGTTGCCTTCAATCCGGTAAAAGATGCTGAGCTATGCAGTGTCAGTAATGATGGAGTCGTCAAATTTTGGGACGTCAGATCGAAAACCTGTGTCAATGAAATCAAAGGTTTGGGAGATGCCTTCACCCTTGCCTGGGCCCCAGACGGACAATCCCTAATAGTTGGCAACAAGGTTTGCACACCGTTCCAACTTGTTCTTGCAAAGCGTAATGCTCACAACTGGACAGACCGATAATATCTTTGTTCTGTCACCATCTCAACCCACGCCATTAGCCTCTCATCAGCAGCCTGTTCAAACGAACCAGATTGCGTTTTGTTGGAGCGGTCAAAAGATCTTCCTCACTACGGGGGAAGGTAAAACCCGTATTTTGACATATCCGGACTTCAAGCCTGTTTTCCAATTCAATTACAGCGACGAACCTAAAGAATTTGTTTTAAACGGCCACACGTCTTCTTGCTTGTCTGCTGAGATGCAGCCAACTGGTCGCTATCTTTCCACTGGTGGTTCTGACTCAATCATATCCATCTGGGACACAGCAGACTGGATATGCCAAAGGACCATTACCAGCATGGTTGGGCCCATTCGGTCTATCAGTGAGTTTTCAAAGGCTAACCTATTTCTTGGAGAGATTCTGACGACTGTTGCAAGGTTTCACGTTTGATGGCAACTTTATGGTAGGAGGCAGTGACGAAGGTAAGTTGACCACCAGTTGGGCAGAGTCTGTGGAGACTAAGAACGCGCTTCAGGTTCGGGGCTAGACATTCGACACGTCGAATCCGGAGACCAGGTGCATACGTTCAAAACGGCGGGGCCATGTCCAGTTGTGTCATGGGCGCCAACCCGATACTGCCTGGCCTACAGCGACTTGGGAATCCTTCGTATAATTGGTTTGGACGCTGAGAAAAAGTAGCCGAAATAGTGTTACGACGGCTTTGCAGAAAGTCGAAGTATTTCATTGGTTGTGACAGCTGCAAAATCTCATCAGATTCAACAACCCATCTATGTATGGCTCGATAAGTCAAATGATATCGTGCGTTTCAATGGGTCGAGGCTAGTTACTGGTTCTGAGTCAACTTGACTGACAAAGTGGCCGCCGGCCTGAGCAGACTGCAGCAGCTCTGACTCCTGGCCGTCAGCTTATTCCTTGGAATAACATTGACATAGCGAGTTTGGAATGTCAAGTTCAGCTTGGGCGGCGAGGCTACCTGTCTGTTAGTGGCAGAGATGAATGTGAGTTATTCCGTGGGCGATCGTGGTCAGCGCGGCATAACTCGAACCCGAGCGGGAACATGCTGCACACGCAGGTGGTAGAAGTCGGCATTTTCCTGATGTTCAACAGAGAGGCTGTGTGCATGCGTAAGATGGACGAGAAAGTAAATGATTTCTGGAAGATAAGCGTGGCGGTGGCACAATTATATCCGGTCTAATTAAGGAGTCTGTCATGGAAAGAGGTTGCCAACTGGTAGGTGCGACATAGAGCATGAACTACTTGTGGCTATCTAATTGAGGGGTGCGCAAATGATATGAATCTTCAAAAGAATGCGTATGATGCGTAATAGTGATACAAATCTACCCAGCCGCTTGTTGTAACGTGATGTACAGGGCGATGCAGTTGTTCGCTGACCCGGAATGAGGGCAGGTGCAAAGGGAAGACTTTTTGGATTGATTGCAAGGACAAGATAAGACGTACTCGACTTGGAATAGACAGATGAACTGAGAAGGGGGTCTTGTGGCTTGCACATGTTTGACAGACATATTAAAACAGTCGCCCGATCAGTCAAAATGAGCACTGGCTAAGGTAGCGGGCAGTCATGCCGAAAAAGAGGCAGGAAGGTTGCCCTTGATGGACTGGCGGCCGCGGATGTGGTGTGGCTGTGATGCGTAGTTTATGTGTGGGTGGATGCGTGTTCAAGGTGTTGCCTAAGGTTCAGAATAGTAGCGCAATACTGGCCTCTAACAGGGAGCCATGCACGCATTACCTTAACCTCAAAGTAGAGGACCCGTCGAAGTAAGCCGTTGAGTTTGAATATGCGGGCACGCGGTTACAGGGAAGTCGACAAGTGGCCTTCGCGATCTGATAAGACGACCTGTGTTTGATAACATACTGATAATGATGTTTTCTACTGGCAAGGGAAAAGAAACGGCATATCAGCCCTGGTTGTAAATACTTGCCACCGATACCATGCCAGAGGTGCGGGTGTGATGATGATGTGGGGAGATTGGTACGGGCTCCGTAGCGACTCCGATAACCCACTCAGACCTTGCTAAACCCACTCAATGGTCCAGCCCAAAAGTTCATGAGTCCAGTCCGCCTAGCCCACACACGCCCAAGCGTGGTGCTACCTCGCTAAGGGCCTTCAGGGACCTCTCGCCCACATACATGCCTTAAGAAACGGTACGTCGAGTCATCCAAAGTACCTTCTATACGTAGGGCAGGTAAGCTAACTTTGGCTCACCTCCACTCGGCGCGCTTCACTGCAGGGGATACACTGTAGTTACGCGGGTGCGGGTGTGTACTCTTATTCTCTATGTAATGATACTGAACTCAGTGCTGGGGCATCCATGCAGATACTTTGTTATTAATCATGGCCAGCTCAAAAGGGAATGGCGGCTAGGCTATGCCGCTCTCTCGCTCAATCTGCACTGCATCTCTCTTCACCACCCTCCATTGCCCACTGAGTCCCCATTCCTAACCCCCAGTTCTTCGTTCTTTTTGTCTTCTGCTGTCCAGTTTGTCGATGCCCTCTTCTTCTGATTTGGTGTCGCACCCAACAGTAATTGACGGACCGCACTCTCCTGTGTTATTCTTTCCCGACTAGACGATTTTCCGACCCTTGCGCGCCGCATGAGGTTGTTTAACCTGTGCAACATCGAACAGCCCCTCTCACAAGCAGCGTTTTTAGTTCGCGCCGCGACTCCATACATCGCCCAAAGAGGCTTTCGGCACCCTCTTTGATACCTTCGTCAGATTAAACGCCGTCTCTTTGGGAGTCTGCGATTCTCGTGGCCGTCTTCGATCTTGATTATCACCTCTGCGTTTCCACTTACAACCACTATAACATTCGGACTCCCTCCCGTCTTGTTCACGATGTCTTCCAGTACACCCACGCCGCCAGACACCAACGGTGCCAACTCCCACAAACGGCCTCGTAGTCCAGGCGCTGAGTCCAACGGCAAGGAAGCAGCAACCGATAACACCAACGTCCCTAAACCAAAGCGCTTAGCATGTATGATCTGTCGGAAGCGCAAGTTAAAATGCGATGGTGTCAGGCCGAGTTGCAGCACCTGTGCTCGATTGGGTCATTCTTGCGCCTATGATGAAGTTCGCAGGAAGAGCGGTCCTAAGCGGGGATACGTTAAAGCTCTAGAAGAGCGACTAAGTGAGCCTTTCCCATATTGCCGGCGGTCCCTTCTTGCCATGCCTTGCGATCATATATCTCCAACTATCTCTTCCCTTTATTTATTTTTTGATCGCTTGTGTGCCCTTTGACTGACCTGATGTGATTGTGCAATTTTAAGAACAAGTCGAAACCCTACTCAAGACCCAAGACCCCCCGGCGGCTCCTGCCGACTCTTCCAGGACGATACCCCTCGGCCTAGACGCCGCCTCGGCTCGCAACCAGCATTCGGCTTCGGTGCCTAATTTCAGTGTCACCAGTTCAAACTTGGCGGTCCCTGCTGACCGCGATGCCGAACGATGGAGGTTCAATGGCGAATCGCCGCAGACGCAAAATGCAGCTCCTCCCATGGACGATTTCAACTTCAACTCCAATATGTCGATGGGCTTGAACAATGTTGGCAGTAACTTCACCTGGGAAATGATTGGATTGGGCCTTGAGGAGCCTCTTCCGCCGCAAGAAACAATCGATGAGCTGTTAGTGCTACGAGCCCGATAATTCGATCCCTTTGCTTCCTGACTGACGCGCCAATGCCAGCCATCAGATTTATTTCGAAAAGTGTCACCCTTCAGTGCCCATGATCCACAAGTACAGATATCTGGCCGCTATGAACTTGTAGGAGACCCCTGACGTTACCCTTTCTTGCCCATAATGTGTTCTCTCCGACTGTACTAACAACTAGCTGCTAGGGCTCCCAATCAAAGGCCGCCGGTTGCGCTGAGATATGCTATTTGGACAATGGCGTGCTCCATCACGGAGAAGTATATCCACTTCAAGGATCTTTTCTACCAAAGAGCGCGGAAGTATGTCGAAGCAGACTATATTAAAGGTTACGGTGAGCACATGATCTCTGTGGCTCATGCTCAGACTCATGTTCTTTTGGCCTCCTACGAGTTCAAAATGATGTATTTTCCCCGAGCGTGGATGAGCACTGGTTCAGCTGTGCGTCTATGCCAAATGTGAGTTGCTATGATGTATCGTGACCATTCGGGGGCGCAACTAATGATCAGCAAGGATCGGTTTACACCGGCTTGATGGCGCTGGCTTAGATGTTAAACAATGTCTCCCCCCAGCGCGAGACTGGACTGAGCGCGAGGAAAGACGGCGCACATTCTGGATGGCTTTTTGTGAGGATCGTTATGCCAGCATTGGCACCGGATGGCCCATGACGGTTGACGAAAGAGACATCATGACGAACTTGCCATCTTCGGAGGAAGCTTTTGACATGAGCCGGCCAGAGCAAACACAGTCTTTGCAAGACTGCATGAGCCCTTCCGGAGCTGGCAAGCTGTCCTCTTTCGGCGGTATCGTGCTCATGGCATGCCTCTTTGGCCGAAATTTAATCCACTTACACCGGCCCGATGTTGATGATCGAGACCATGACCTCAATGGCGAATTCTGGAAACGACACCGGAACATGGACAACATCCTGCTCAACACATCCCTCTGCTTGCCTTCTCATCTCAAGCTACCTGCCGGTCTAGGAAATCCTAACATTGTCTTCACCAACATGAGTATCCATACATCAACAATCTGTCTTCACCAAGCTGCCATCTTCAAAGCCGACAAGAACAGGCTTCCGACGTCAGTCAGTTCTGAAAGCAAGGTTCGATGCATCACTGCAGCAAATGAGATTGCGAGTATTATGAGGACAATCTCACACATGGACCTGTCTGCGGTATGTTGATAGAGCGTCTTCTCCAATCCATTTTAACTGACTGCTCCAGATGAATCCGTTTATTTCATTCTGTCTTTACGTTGCTGCAAGAGTCTTTGTTCAGTATCTCAAGAGCCGACCCGAAGATAGCCAAACGGCGGATTCACTAAGATTTCTCCTCTCTGCAATGAACGCATTGAAGAGGAGAAACCCCCTGACGGAATCTTTTCTTGTACAGCTTGATGTAGACTTGGAAGCTCTCGCTATGCGGATACCAAAACTCAAATCAGCATTTCCGCGCAGTGGTGATAGCGTATGTTCTCACTTCGAAGTAAATTTCTTCGCTAACTGATGAGTTACAGCCAACTTCAAACAATGGGGGCTCCCGAGGGCCAGTGTGCGACGATCCTGATGGCGTGCAAGGAATCATGTCATACCGCAACGAATGCCATTTTATGAAGACCGGAGGGGACGACGGAAATGCTGCCACGGCTCCAAACATCGTTGAACCCGATCAAGATGAAGAGACTGGCCCAAACTCTGCATCGACGGGTTTTGGAGGCCAGGGTTGGCTTTCCGCAGAACCGCCAATGCCGTATGATGCCAATCGCTCTGGAATTCCGCTGCATGGGACGGTGCTGACACCAAGCTCCAGTTCTCTGTATGACAAACCTGGATCAAGCAGTGGGCATATGAATGGGTTTGGGCAAAGTGAAAGCAGTGGTGACAACAACATGTCCGGGTCACCCGATGCGGATCAATCGAATCGACCGACGCCTAATTCTAGTTCAGCGTCAGAGCAACGATTGAACATGGCGTCGGGCGGCATGAATGGCTCTGGGAGGAACTCGTTTGACGCTAGTCCTGTAATTGGACACCAGAATATCAACGCACAAGGGAACACCGATGGAAATGTGAATTATTTCAACGATGCAAGCGCATTCGGAATTAGGGGTACAGGGCTCACACCGAATCAGAGGTTCTCCATGCCAGAGACACCTGGGGCAGAATTCGGTATACCTAACGGATGGGGAGATTTACAGGGACAAACCGGGATGACACCTGTGGCTGAAGGGGTGCTACGATCGCTGATGAACATGGGTCCCATGGATGCTATGGACCTTTCTGCTTGGGACGCATCAAACTAATTGTTTGATGATTGAACTGTTTCGGTGTTTGGACTCGGATGACTGAGCCCCTAAAGAGGGCTTCGTTAATATATGAAGGATAGCCTATACATGGCGTTTTCTGGCTTTGGGTACATGTACAATACAGGAATGGATGATCCTATTGGCCAACAACATACTTGGGAACCCAAACAATCATCAAGGAACTTTATGAATTAATAAACCACCCGGCTCTCAGAAAGACTGGAGATGACATTGATGCAAGAACTCACTGCTTTATCCCGCTTGCATATCAGGCCTCTTATAGTAAAGCCAACCAGCTCCTGAAAATTAGAGGGCATTGATTATCCTTAGTGTAAGGTACGTTGGCCCGACTGATTCGCAAAGCAAATTGGCCCGAGCTTTCACTGGCCCGTGCATCAGTTGCCGCCTTGCCACGGCCCCGCTGCTGATTGCTTGATTCACCCAGCCTTCGCCAGTGCTCCATTCATTTTCGCGCCAGCTGACGCTACTATCTGTAACCAAGATTGCACGACGCTTTAAAGCAGCAACATAACATAACATCCGAATGCCATGCCAGGCTCGGCAGCCCCCTTCGATTTACGTCCAGGAAGCACGGCCTCTACGCACGGTCCATACTCCGTCCCACCACAGCAACAACAGCCGTCTGTTCCGCAACATGCCGCGCCCGTAACCCACTTCCGTCCCGGTCACGGCCCCAGTCCCGGTCCTTCGATTGACATGGCCGGCATCGAGACCTCAGAGCCGGTCTTCCATCACGATGTAGAAGGTCACGAGCATGAACAGCATCAACAGCAACAACACTCTATCGGGCACATGGTTCAGCCATCTCAAGCACAACCACAGGTTCACGGTCACGGGCACAGCCACACCCAATCTCTGTCAACACCGATCCAACACGGCCAGTTTGGTATTTTGACCCCCGGCCCTGCGATTCCAGATGCAGTTACAGCAGGAACAGCGGAGTCACTTATTGGTCCCGGTGGTTGTATCCCCATTGACGGCACCACCGCCCCTGGCTGGAGGCCACATGGCAGTCTGCTCAGTAGCAAATGGGTCGTCGATCCTCCAAACTTGCAGGAGTGGCGACAAAAACTTTTTGATGCTGATGGTCTCATTATTCTCAGCAATGAACAGTAAGTTTTTTTAATTGGGAAGCATACTGCTGATAGTGGTAGGTCGACGTACTCACATGGCCGGTTATAGGTTCGAGGCTTATTTCCCACATGTAGACAATGTTTACTCCCATAGGTCAACACAGACTTACAAAAAGAAACCTTTCATATCCCACTACTGGGACTGCCGGCTCAAAGGTCGACCACCAGGGACGAAGAAATCGGATGACCCGAATAAGAAGAGGCGAAATCGCGTCTCCCGCAAACTGAACCTATGTGATGTCAAGATTAAGATTACCGAGTATTTTCCTGGAGCAACACTTCACGACCTAGACGATGGCACATATGTGCCATTGAACGGTGGGCAAGCGCTAAACGGCGCGCACACTGTTCTTGCTCCTCCTGGAGAAAAGCAACTCCGCATCCTTCCAGCAACGGTGAACAACCTGCCTACTCCAGGCCAGAAGTTCTGGACTATACAAAGAGTGAATGGTCACATCAGTATTAGCGGCATACCTGGTCCACACAAACATACTCTCGCAAAGAGTGACGAGGTCAAGAAAAACAGTATTCAGCGGTATCTTGCTAAGCAAAACCATGAAACATTGTCCAAGGTGAGAAATTTACAAGTTTCCACAGTGGCATCTGTGTGACTGTGTGCTGATCGCAGAACGCACGATTAGAATGATGGTTCTAAGAAGGCAACGGGACGGGCAAATTGGACAATCAAAAAGCACGAAAAGGAGAGCGACATGAAACTTTATGCGGCATACTACTGGTCTGTCCCACAAACCAACCTCGTAATTCTATACAATGTGCTTTCTTTTCTGATTAGGATTTATCAGTCCCTTTTCCCAACGCGTCTGGATTGCACTGGAGGCAAAAGGGATGCCATACCAGTACTGCGAGGAAGACCCGTACAAGACACCGGCGTCCCAACAGTTACTTGAAGCCAATCCCAGAGGGACAGTACCTGCTATACGTCAAGGGGACTGGGCGTGTGCTGAGAGCGCAGTCATCCTAGAATACGTGAGTTCCAAGTTTTCTCGTTCATGTGTTCGTCTGAACTTTTGTCACTGATTCTCGGTCTAGCTCGAGGAAATGAACAAGAACATCCCGCTTTTCCCAACGGACTCGCGTCTTCGCGCAAATTGCCGACTGTGGATTGATCATGTCTGTCAACAATCCCTCTCAAAAACAACATGGGGCTAATATTCTGTTAGATTAATTCGCGCCTGGTCCCTGCTTTCTATCGCCTCCTTGGCAACTCCGATCCGACACAACAAGCTGGACATATCGAGAAACTCCAAGAGTCAATCAAGGACTTGGTCCTCGCTGCCGATGAACAAGTAGTTTTTTTCTTCTTCTTTGTTTATCCATATACCATGTTATTTTTTTACGTTGTTAAACTCCGCATCATCAAATTGCCCCTTATTTTGTACGGAATGCTAACCAGCAAGCTGAACTTACACAGGGCCCTTTTTTTCTTGGTAGTAGTATGTCTCTGGTCGACGTCCACTTTGCGCCATTCGCCCTCCGGCTATCTCGTATATTGCAGCCTCGCTGCGGATGGACTGCTCCAGCGCCAGGGTTACGTTGGGCAAAATGGCTCGATGCGCTTGAAAATAACACGCACATCAAGGCTACGATGAGTGGTAAGGATGTGTATACTGAGACCATCAGTCAATTACAAATTGCTCTAGACCCGGACAGTTCATAGTTTCTAAATATTCGGCGATAATGCATAGACTACCTTTTATCTATAATCTGCTTACTTTGGTGTTCACTCGAGACTTGTGAAGCAGAAAGGGAACCAGGGTCCAGGTCAAATGAAGTAGGCATCATGTAGCTACTTATGTTTTGGGTATAATCGCCTTTACTATTACTACTTACATGTACAACATATAGTCATTGCAGACCCCAAGGCCATCCGTACTATTGCCATTCACGGATCCTGAGCCTGCGAGGGCTCGGGCGACGATCTCCTTCGTTTCAAGTCGTGCCATTTTCCTTTAACGGTAATAATCTCTCCGAGTTGTTTTGCTCTTTCCCGGCCCTCACCCAGTTCTTCGAGTGTCTTTTGCTCCAACACGCGACGCCCGTCCTCATCCACCACCCACCGCTGAGAGTCGGGCAAGTAGGCCCAAGAAAACACAGCGCCAAGGGCAACGAAGGAACCAAAGAGCAGAAATATAAGTCCTTGTCGATTTTCGGCCTTATAAGACGAGTTGATGCCATAGACAACTAGAAGAGCCACGATGCTTCCAAGTTTGCCGGCGGCGGCAGAGATGCCATGGCATGTGCAACGGTAGCAGGTTGGGAAAATCTCGGCCGGGATGATGAACGTCAGAGTATTTGCGCCTGGAAATCACATCAGTCGACCTATGTTCTGTACAAAACTTAAAGGCCTGACTCTCCAGTGACCTACCGAAGTTGAACATGAAATGACACAAGGCGACGAAAACAACGGTGGCCGGCGCCCCGCTCGTTCGGTTGACACCATAGTATACACAACCCGTAATGACAAAAAGTACGGCCAGGACAAAGAAAGAAACGGTCAGCCACAGCCGTCGGGGAATACGGTTCGCGGCCATAACGAAGCAAGCGCTGCCAGCGATCGAGGCGATGGATACGGTCAGCAGGTACTGCTTAGCCTGTTCCAATAGCACGTCGTAAATGGTGTTGCAGGGCAGCGTTGCGTCTGTCTGCCAAACAGGTAATCCTGTTTGGTTCCAGTCCCTTACAGTCGAGTTGCCATCTTCCCAGGTGGAGTTCCAACATGACAGCCTTTCATCGATTGACTTTGCTCCTGTAGTAGCCCACATATCTGACAAAGTCCCTCTATTGTCTAACGAGAGCCCATAGAAACTCACGTCAAGAAAAAACCATGTTGCGGAAGTACCTGTGGCTGATATTAGCAAACAGGAAAAAATTCTAATATTCCAGATTCTCGTCACGAGACAATGACTTCAGCGATTATTATGGGATAGGAACTTACCAAGGAGATAGTACCAGTTGCCATCTTCAATAAAGTATTTATAAAGATCCTGTTTGGAAAACTGAATTGGCATCGGCCGTTCTGAGTTGGTCACATGCACGCCATCTGGTGTTGTCATGGGGTAACTAGTCGTGGCGCTGGGAGGGGCACCGTATACCCTCTGCGTGTTCCTCAAGGCGATTCCAGGCTTGTTTCGGACTTCGAGACTATATAACCCACAATCAAATAGAAAGAATCGAAAGATGATGGCCAGAAGCGCTGGGACAGCTCCTGACCCGATGACGATGCGCCAGATACCATCTACGATACGGCGACATTCTCTGTCAAATTTCGTATCAAGGCCACACTGCATGGCCTGCAGGCCTTCACTTTCTTCGCGGCCAAGGAGTACCCAGAGACCAACAAGCTGAGCTAGAGCCTGCCCAATAGGTTGCATCATAAAAGTCTTGGGACAGACGGTGTAAGCATTGCCGCGACCAAGGTCAGGAAATCATGAGCAACTTACAGAAGAGATCATGGTTCCTCGCGACTGCGTACTGGACCATTCGGATGTAATTACCGCAGAAAGAGGATATTCGGCGCCAATGCCTGCTTTGCGGATTAGTTTGGCCTAAACATAAGCAAGAAGCGACCGGAGATGATTGTGCTGACCAATGCCCATCACAAAGCGCCACTACGATGACCAACTAAGTCAGCACAAGATTCGATCCTGGCAAGGGCGGGGAGGATGAGGGAAGCGAATAGCTGAGTACCCACCCAAATAAAGAGCCCCAGGAAACTCATATCGTCGAAGCCATAACTGCTAGTTGCTACACCGATGGTTGACACGATAACGAGAACGAGCTCGATGCCATAAAGACGAGTTCGACCGTAGAAGTCGGCGAGGAAGCCGAACAGCAGCTGACCAATTACAGAACCTAGGAGTGTGAAAAAGTTGATGAGTAGTCCTTGCCATCGCGCACCCGGCGAAGGCCAGTACACGAAGGCTATAGAGGCAAGAATGACGTTGGTAGCGAAGAGATTATAGCTATCGCATACATAGAGAGTCAATGAGGGTTTCTGGGTTTAGCTAAGAGGGCGACATACGAGTCTGTTAAGAAGCCTGAAGCAGCTACACCCCATATGCGGAGATTCCACGAGTTGAGGTCTAGTTCATACCGCAGTTGGCGTCGATCCTGCAGCGGCAAGTCAGTACCTTAACTTCATGAAGTGGGTTATCGAAGTGGGTATCAGAAACGGATGGCAAATTAAACATAAAACGCATGAGGCGGCATTGATGAGTAGTGGACAAAGAAGAGATGAAATGATATGTAGTCGGCAGCACCGGAGGAAGTGGACGGAGGTGAACGGACGGCGGCGTACCTGAAGATCTCGGGGGGGCAAGGCGGAGCTATCACTGCCCAAAAAGCCACGATTCCTCCTTTGATGAGGATCGGGCAGAGCCGACATGGCTCAAAGTCAACTGGGGTTGATTCACTCGCTGCCTTCGTCAGTTAGTGAGATAGTTCAGCAAGTGAGATTGATTACACAGGAGACGGCAGGGGACGTAACCCACGCGGGCCCCAATCAACTTTAACTGCCTTGCGTTACCAGCTACCTTTCTTACAGGCGAGGCAGAGTATCCGCAGGTGGCTGTACTACAGTTAGGGGAAATGTAGAGGAGGGAACAGGTCGGGACAGTCGGATGATGTGGGAATATGGGTCGTGGTTGGCGAAGACCCGTTTCCAAGGGTACGTCAGTTGCGATTGAGAGAGCGCATTGGGCAATGGAAGTGGTGGATTTGATTGTGAATGCAGATGGACAAGAAGACGCAAGGCGCGACAAGACAGGTCGAACGTTGGTCTCAGAATGGGTAGGGCCGAGAAAACAACAAGCAATCGGAAAGCAACCTGTTTTTGCTTTTTGCTTAAAGCTTGGCTAAAAGGGAAGGTGAAAGGGTGGATAACCCAAGAAATGGGAGGGAAAAGGAGTAGATGCGGCGAGTGGGAGAGCACTGAAGTAAAGGTAAGGCCACGACAAAGAGAAAGCCTAGAACTATCGACTGCATATAAAGTGATTCGAAAAATAAGTCGGCGTTCTCCTGACCTCCCTTCTGCTCTCTGCCTCCTGCCTCCTACTTCACAACCAATTAATCTCTTTTGTCTGAAATGTTTATGGCAAAGTAGGTAGGTAATATTGGATTTTCTAGTAGCCAGTTGAGCTGGGCGGAGGGCCCCACGCACAGCCCAGCCAAGCCTAGAGAATGCTCCGCCCACCCATCCAGCTTTGGACCTACCGTGTTTTTTCTTTTTCTTTTTATCGTTTTTTCATCCCACACTGCTTTTTGCGTAGCCGTAGCTGCCTATTTCAACAGCAGTTGATGGGTTAAAAGGGCGATTACACCTAATCTTATTTTCCTACTACAGGACAGAATATGGCAAGCATCCCCTTTTCCTTTCACGCCCACCCAGGCCTCAAGCTGATAATGAGTGCCACTAGGGAGCATACTGAGACTAAGCCTCACGGGTGTTGCCTTTACAAGCAACTTGGCATCACACGTTGTTTGGAGGATCGTTTCCGAGCGTCGTGGTGTACCTTGTATGGAAGATCCGTAGTTGTGGGCTATGCAGCTTTAGCCAGTTGTCTCGGGCACGAGTTGAAATGCGTGATTCTACAGCAGCGCATGGCTAGATGCTGGCAGGCGTTTGCTGGATAGAGCTAGGAGCCTCGCCTTGCTAAGGAAAAGCGTCGCAGGACTAGAGGACCCAGACAAGACAACAGTAGCGGAGATAGACAAAGAGTAGGTGCATGGTTTACAGGGACCTGCAAGGACCAGTGAACGCCGCAGTGCCAGTCACTTGAGCATGCTGTCGCTGCCAGCACTGTCATTGGCTGTTCCGAACGGGCGGCGATGGGGGCACTTGAGTATGTCATCGGCCGTTGGCCCCACCCGTGGCTTTGGCGAGATTACACTAGTGCGTATCTCCCCCGTGCAATGCCTCACAGTCGGTAGGGGTGTTGTGCCTCAGCTCCTTCGTTGTGTCCCATGGTAGTACGCTACCCTGGCCAACTATGAGCCCTGCTTAGAACAACACTTCTCAGAAGCCACCGGCCCCATCTATGCCAATCCGCGTGATGGTCCTGGTTAGGTTCCCGCCTGGAGGTGCCAGAACGGGATGGCCTCCCCACGCGCACCCCCACCGAGGAGGGAGAATTGGGTGCATCACCTTACCTGGATGTGCAGTTGTTGGCCGCCGACTTGTTCCAACAGCGACAACATCCTTGCTTCAAAACTTCAGCTATCTTCTCATTCAAGACGCCGCCCTGTCCGCTGTGGCTTGCGTTTTTCTGCTTCTTAATGTTTTCTCTTCTTCTTTCGCATGAACCCAGGTTAGCCTAAGTATTGGCGGGCAGGAACCCAGACTATTGAACCTAACTAAGTCACGAGTCTACGAGTCTACAATCAAGGTCGGACTTTGTCAGGGGATAAGGTGCCCAACTAGACACAGCGTGGTGCAAGTATTATGAATATGTATGTACATGCGCGTGTAAAGCATAAGGAGCCCCCAACCGAACAGCTTTGCAAACGAGCACTATGTACTAGGCATGTACTCCTAGCTAGACGACGGCCATGGCCACGTTGCTTCCTCGCGACTTTCGCAACTGGAAACTCTTGGCTATTTAGACATTAGCACTGGATCCCTCGACACCCAGCCGCTTTTGAGCTGTTGTAAAATCCCCGCTCAAAGCGAGGTAAGAAAGACAAGTTCAAGTCACCCAACACAATGGCACGCGGCACCTGAAGTGAGGTTAAGTGGAGGCGCCTTATTAAAGTTAGTGCACCTTACAAGAACCACAACCGCACACACACAAGCATTCATCCTCTCCTTCTGTCCTTACGACCCCGCTCCGCTGGTCTGGTCCATCCCCCCTCCACGTCCCTCGCTTGAGATCCGACTCCGCGTCGATGCCAAAAAAATTAATAGAAACCAAAAAAACACTCCCACTTCGCCGCCCAGCCTTGCAGTGCACCTCTTTCGGCCTTTCGGTCTCGTTTGTTTCGAGGTCACGGCACGCTCTCGAACTTCAAGCGTCCTGGCCAACTGAGACTATCTGTCACTCGCCGCAGGCGCCAACGAAGCCACGAACTTGCGAAACTTTGCCCTGCGACTTGATGTGAGCAAGACGACCTACATTTGCTCCTTTGTATAGTGTACTACACCCTTTGGCCCATCATCTTGTGCCTCTTCTGTCCGCGCCTTTCCCAGAAACGTCCTGGACCGTCGTCGAAATATACATGTCTAGAACTTGCTACCGCAAAAACAACGTCAACCTCCCAGCAATCTATCGGGAGCCCCCAGTCTCAATAACACGCCTCGCCTTTGCGGCCCGCGACGCCACACCGTTTGAATGCATCCGTCCCTGTATTCCTGCCCTCCGACTACGACGACGTCCTTGACCAAGACACCTACCGATCGCATACCTAATTGGTCAACACAATGTCATGATCGCGCTCTCGAGTTATCGCCGACTGTCTTGATTTGTTGACCAGAGCCAGAGAGTCTACAGGTGAAGGCTTTCCAAGCATGGCCGCCTCGTCCTCCTCCGGCTCTTCTTTTACTTCTTCTTCTCTTGGCCGTCCGCCCTCCTACAGCCAACCCTACGCAAGTCCGCTTGACTCGACGTGGACACCGACTTCGGGTGCCTCAACCATATCAGCTCTTACCTCTGAAGCGTCAGCGCCTCATGCCTCTCTCCGCCCTCTAGATCTCGGTCCTCCGGGATATCAAGCAACTATGTACGATATTGCCCCCGTCCTTCTCCTTCTGCCACTTGCCCATTTCGCCTCTCTACTGGTCCCTCCCAATAGGCCCGTATTTACACTATCCAAACCCGCATGTCCCTCTCTCTGACGCGGCACGGACTCCTAGAACCCTGTTTGAAAACACCCCCAACGAGCGTACCGTCTACCTTGGTCCATGGGAAGTTGTCGGCTCCGAGCAGCGCCGCGTTCTTTGGCAGTGCAGCTACCAGAGCGAACTCCTAGAACATTTCCGTAGCTCATATCCCCTCCCTGTCGTCCATGCCCACACATCTTGAGTCTGACCACTTGTTAGTGCCGTCCGATGTTCCCGCCGACGTATTTCCACATACGCTCCACGCCCGCCACCGGCCATATACGGACCCCTGCGAGCTCGAGCTTTACGTCAGCTTTCGCGAGCCACATCGTGTGAGGTATACCACGGGAGAGGGCAGTGTGATTCACGATCATCTGATGGAGGTTAAGTACGAATTTACGACTGTCGAGAGTTCTTTGCGCTTCCAGGGGGACATCCGACGAAAGGACCTAATCGACTATTTTGACGTTGACGTGGTTTGGTCCGATTTGCATGGACGGACGGACGGTTTTGGCAATGTGAGGGGCATGGGCCTAGTCCAAAGGCTAAAGCTTTGGAGAGATCGTTACTCTACTTACCACTCGTTGACCGTATTTGCCAACCGCGCCGGCGGTCGCCAACATCGGGAATACGAGATACACAACTTTGAAGGCGAGCTGCGGAATCGTGACGACCGGCACCGCCAAGTGCGTCTCACAGTTCGTGGTAGTAGGCGCAGCAGTGCACCGGATAGTAGCTCGTCGCGTTCGCGGTTTACGTTTTCACACCGCATGCGCCCCAGAGTTCGTTCCGGTTCACAAGGTGGCGGATCCAACTCTGAGGCAATTTTATCATCGGGCACTCTTGATATTCGCTACCTAGGTATTCAGTTCAGTAAGCGTGAAGGTATGGCGGACCTCTACATTCCACATGGCAGAGGCCACTTGGTAGTCAAGTAATGCCTGCTCTGGCATCATTGTGTTCGGGATGCTGACGAGCCTGAAAAAGATTATCGCAGATTCCTCGAAAGCTGGGTTGTCGCACACAGTTCTGACAGCGAATTCCACGGCATCCCATTTCCACCGCATCACGTTGAACTACCATCCCCACATATTCTTCCTGGCGAGATGTTGGAGCTTCCATCACCGGACAACTCCAGGGCCCTGCAGCCAGTTCTCGAACCTCCGGATTCATACGAGTCAGATTCCACGCCGTAAACAGCAGTTTTGGTTACGATGATAATGCAGGATACGAGTTAAGTATCAAAGCGGACGGGAACCACATTTGTCAACCGATTCTTCCTCTCGCCAATGATACCCGCTGCATGATACACCTGATGTGGCCTTCGGGTTTTCATGATGCGTGGGAGATAGTGCAGAGGCCGAGCAAACAGTATCCGGGATCTGGCGACAGGTGAGTCTAGCCGCTTGGTGCCCACGGAGAAAGCGGTTAGAACAGTCAATCGCAAGTGGGCTGTCCGAATCATAACCGTGAGGAGGGGTGTGACAGTGGGTAGTGGTTCCATGCAACCACCATTTATAGGATATCGCCATGACCCGGAGTATTGAGCGCACTTGTCCAAAAGAAAGAAAAGATAGGAACAAGAGAAAAAGAAAAAGTGGTATGTCAGTCTATGCGGACATGGTTGAATCCGTTGCGCCAGGTCTAGGCAAGGTCAGAACGTGGGCAGGTTTGACAGGTTTGACAGGGTACCTTGTAACCCACCAGTGCAGGGAGGCGGGGCAAGGTACGGCGCGGGGTTCCGACGCTGTCAACATACCTTACCTGCTAATGACAGCGATGAGTGGGTCTTGCGGTCTGCGGCCTAAAGTGGCATTGTATTAACGTCACCATGCTTCAGTATCACCTCAATGGCAGACTGTCAGCACTCGGTCGACTCAGCGGGTTGCGTCAAGTGCACCACCCACTCTTGCCTCAAAACCATCCCACCGCCTACCATCCACTATTCGCACTCGTCATAAAATCACCTCAGATAATTTCAGCTTCCTTGACATAAACGCCAACGCGTCGGCCCGACATTCAACTACCTGGTTCCCAGGCTTGGATCGGAATAGACGACACTGCTGTCTTCAGGTATAAAGTCGAATTGGCAGAAGCCTCGAATGCTCCTAAGGCCAATTTCCACCTCGGAACAAGTCATTACACTGCGAGACAGGCACACACACACACACACACACACACACACACACACACACACACAGACAGACACATACAACCCCTTCCGCACGAGAAGCCACATCACAACCTATTTATTCCGTAATGAAGGTTATCCTTGCCATCAACGCAGGGTCCAGCTCTGTGAAGATTTCGGTCTATTCTGCCGAGCCCAAGCAATCACCCCATCAGATCGCAGAGACAGTCGTCAGTGGCCTGACAGCCCCACCGGCCCAAGTCTCATATACGCGCGGTGGTGTTGAGGTGAAGAAGTCTGAAGATCTTGAAGACAATGTGGCGACCCAAGACGACGCCTTCAGAGTCCTTCTCAAGACACTGATTGATGATCCGGAACTACCACAGATCAAACAAAAAGACGATGTTGCTCTGACATGCCATCGCATTGTCCATGGTGGTGATTACCCCTGTTCTCAGATCATCACCCAAGACACATACCATCACTTGGAGGAGCTCAGTGACCTTGCCCCGCTGCATAACGGCCCTGCTCTCAAAATCGTCAAGTCATGCGTTGAGCAGTTACCGGATGCTGTCAATGTTGCATGTTTCGACACACAGTTTCACTCAACCATTCCCGAGCATGTGCGGACCTATCCCATCAACCAACAAATTGCCAAGAAGAATCACCTAAGGAAGTATGGTTTTCACGGCATCAGTTACTCTTTCATAACCCGGTCCGTCTCCGGGTACCTCAAGAAAGACCCAAAGGAGCTGAATATTATCGCCCTTCACCTGGGAAGTGGTGCAAGCGCGTGCGCAATTCGAAATGGCCAGAGCTGGGACACCAGCATGGGGCTAACCCCTGTGGCTGGGTTACCAGGGGCCACAAGGAGCGGGAGTGTAGACCCTAGGTAAGGGCTTCCGTCGAGGTGCCATCTTATTCAAGGATAACTTGACTGACCACAAATGGCTGTGTAGCCTTGTATTCCACTATGCTAGTGATGTTGGGAAGCTGTCCCCAAACTCGACATCAGAACTGCATCTCACGGAGGCCGAGGAAATACTCAACAAGCAAAGTGGATGGAAGTCTTTGACAGGGACTACTAATTTTGGCGTCATAGCTGCCTCGGACGAGCCAACACACAAACTCGCTTTTGATATTTTCGTTGACAGGATATGCGGCTTCATCGGTACCTATTTCGTTGCTCTAAGTGGCCAGGTTGATGCTCTTGTTTTCGCTGGCGGTATTGGCGAGAAAAGTGGCAAGCTGCGAAAGCGAGTAGTTGAACAGTGCGCCTGTCTAGGGTTCACCATTGATGACGAGCGTAACAGCGAGAAAATTGAGTCCACTGTACAGGAGGTCAGCAAGCAAGAGTGTAAGTCCCGGACGTTGGTGTGCCGAACGGATGAACAGTTTGAAATGGCAAGACAATGCACTGAGAAGGACGAACTCTGGTCGTGACGGCAAGCCGTGGCGTTATCAGAGGCAAGCAGAGAGCCAGCTGTCGACTTGGGTGCAAAGTTAAAGAGGCATCGTTCCAGATAACACGGAAGCCATTGACGTAGGAGGGCCGGGCACACGGCAAGCTGGACTGAGACATTCACGAAGGCCAGGGGAGGCTGGTTTGTTGGTTAGACTAAAGAATATAGACGAAAACATGATGATGGGCTGATTTTAAAACATTCAACATACTTCCCACGCTTCTTCACCTCCCGCCCCTCCATTGACCATCGATCATCGCCAGCCTCTCTCGTTCCGTCAATCAAACCGTTTGCACCATAAGAACCGATAGGGACGACCAGCCTGTAGCAGACGAACAAGAGCATTCCAATTAGTAGCTGTGGTTTCCAGCCGTTCCTGAGCGACATCGAACCCATGCATTCCAGAGCATGGCGATCAATATCAATTTCTAATGCAAGACATCGAACAAGATGTTGACCCGGCCAAATCAATGTGATCTCGGCCCGAAAGAGTCGGCCAGCATCTCGATGCGGATGTTGTTATCCCGAGCTTACATACCTGACTTTGAAGCCGCCGGAGGGGTTCTCTGAGCCAACGAACACCCTTTAAAGAGAAAAACTAACTGGACTGCAGGAAGGGTCGAGCCCACTTTGAAGCTGCAGATATTAGAGGTAAATTGGGGGAGAGCGCACAACAATGTTCGAGACGACCATACATCATCACTGATCAATGAAAAATCGTAAATCTGGAAGATTTTTTTATTCATGTTTGAGATCCACTTCAACAGGCCTAACCTGTGTACGTACCATCTCGGTGAGGAGTACAACGATAAAATCGTATAAGGTATCACCCCTTTCGCTAAGAAGGCCGCGCCTTCTGTCCCATAGCATACAACTTTCCACACAAGGTTGTGAAAAGAGGATTCGAAGCTGTCTTGAACAGCTTTTAAAATCCCAAACGTCCTCTCGCCTTTTTCCAGGGCAAAACTGCAAAGTTGCCTTTGTGCAGGTGTATCCCATCCAATATGAGTGTGGTCCATCCTCCAAAAAAATAAAGAACCGCATGATGCGTCTGCCCTCGACTGCTCATGAATCGAGGATCCGGGTATGTGTACGAAGCCACAGAAAACGCCAACTGAGAATAGTGCCCCCCAAGATTCGGTTGTCCGTAAAGAGAATTAAAAAAGAAAAAAGAAAAAAGAAAACTCCCTCCCAAGTAAGCGCCGTCATTTTTGTTGCCTTGTTCCCACTGCGTGTATGTGCAGGTGCGCCATTCGTATGCTTTGCGACCTCTATCCCATGACCCAATATTGAAATATATGAAGAAAGAAGGATGACAGTGCCGGCAAAAGGTAAAGGTATATGAGGTGTGTATACCGCCACTAGTACTCAAACGCCCTCTCCCCTAGCACCTGTTCATTACTTCGTCAATCATGCAAAAAACAGCATAGACAAAGTCGAAAAATTGTAGGGTATCAAGCAGGTAGCATCCGACTCATTAATCTGAATGGTTTCCGGCCGGTGACACAGTGAACTGGTCATTAAGTCTTGAAGGTGATAAAGAGAACATGTGCCCAGCTGGCTGAGATGTATGCAGCCTAAGCACCTTCTTGACAAGCTACTGCCATAGCCAGGGCGTCCAAGCCGCTGCTAGGAGTCCTTACAGCACTTGGGCGGCTAAGGAGCGGAAGATTTAAGCCGCGCAAGTCCCATGTGCCCTTAGCAGTGACAGGAGAAGGGAGGGGTGCCTGACCAGGCGGGTAACCGCCATACGTTTCCGCATCCCACATGGGCTGATCCCTCGGAGCACGGCTGCTGATGGCAGTACGAGATGATGCGGAGGACGAGCGGCGGCCGGATGTTGAGAGCGCGCCAAGCGAAGATCGTGCAGCTGCCTTTGCTGATGCTGAGGACCGGGATTTATCTTTGTAGTGCGTCTCAAGATGCTGCTTCATGTTATCCGCTCTGGTGAACTTCTTCTGACAACCGTGGAAAGTACATTGGACTGCTTTCTCGGCCGTGTGGATTTTGGAATGCCTGGAGGCATGGCCCGAGGTGGTGAAAGTCTTCTCACATCCATGGCTGTCGCGGTAGCGGCAAGGATATCGCTTTCCGGGGCGTTCGGGCATAGGCGATGTTGCCGAGCTGTCTTCCTCATAAGAATTGGCGCGGCTGTTGTTGGCGTAAGCCGGACGTTTAGAGGGAATTTGGTCGTATTCATCAAACATGTGCTGACCAGAAGGGAAGCCGGTGGCTCGAACAGAGTCATATGAGGTGGGCGTGAGAGGTGACAAGGGGTCGCTGCTGGCGTTGGAATCGTACGAGTCTGATCGAAGGAGTTCGGGTGTATGAGGTGAGGAAGAGTTGCTACGTGATGCGGGATGGAAAGGTTGCGATATGACTTGGTTTGCAGTGCGGTAGCTCAGGCGTTGTGGCATGGGTTGAACGACGGGTTCGTCGTTTAACAGGGAGACCTGGCGGCCGGTAGCGTCTCGAGCATGCATCTTGGCCGGTAATCGATCGAGTGTAAGAACCGGCTATTGTGTGAGAGCCTTCCTAACCTCTATGGCTTAGGAAGGTGCGACAAGATGGAGAGATATATCAGGCAATATCGACGTGCTAACTCTGAGTTGCTAAATGGTCTCAATGTGTCGACAAATAAATGTCAGGGGAATAGGATGAGCAGTGGCTGTGGTGTTGTTGTTGTTGTTGGTGATTGAGGGTTAGACGGTGTTGAGAGAACAGAGTGACGGGGTAAACTGTGTGTAGAGTGATGAGGCGCAGGTAGAGTATTATACCATCCGCTTCTTGGAGAGAGAAAGCTCGGGAGGTCAGCGGGTTTTGGGGGAGGGGTGGGCCGAAGCGAGGTTCTAACAGAGCGTACGAGGGCCGGTCGGCATGGATAGGCGGATGGACTGGATGGATGCAAGCCGTGGTGAATGGAAAGGGTGGATAAGGGCGTGGGAGCTGTTTTGAGGAGGGGGGAATTGGGCATGGGGCATGGGAAAGCAGAATTGCGCACCTTCAGCGCTCACCGGGATGCCGCAAAAAGGGTACGTGGGCTAAAGTACCCGACCTGAGCTGTCCAAGGTAAGACACTAAAAAGCGACTGGGACAACCATGGAAGGACAGGGGTCAAGGAACATTGGAACCTCTGGAAAGGGGGTCCGGCCAAGGCGACCCCCTCTGCGCAACGCCCCCTCGCCCCTCGCCCCGCTGACCCCTCCCCTCATCCCCATTCACACCTCACTCTCACTTCACTCTCACGACACAGCGGGCCCTCTGTTAAAAGCACACCCAGTTCCAATTGCTGGCTCCCAGGGTAGCTCCCCGAGTACTCGCGGCGAGCGGCTACGTACCCCGGGGAGGGGAGGTGGGTCGGGGCCTCGACTTGGGACCTCTGATAAAATTTCCTCTTCTTTTCTTTCAAGTTTTGATTTATTCATTTATTTGTTAGTCCTTTCCTGGCGGCTAACATTGACACCCGACGTTAACATACAGCGGAACTATTGCATTCAAGAGAGGGCCGCATGAATATAGAGAAGTCGAATATGGGCATTGTGGCCTCCTCATAACCAGAAAGAATTTTCACGGCCAGTAGCCCCATCAAACCAAACATTTAGGTTACCAGTTACGAGTTGAGCATTCTATCGTCCTATGTTCCAGGTCCAACTTGGGAGCAAAGGTGGAGGAGGTACGTATCAACTACGACCTCATCATTACTATGTACATACATACTGATAGCACTAATACAGTTCCCGGGGCGGGGCCCCCCATCTCGGTGCTGTGTGCCTGGATGTTCCATTCAGTTCTGGCCCGACCTCACATCGATTTCGATGTGCCAATGCGATCCCATCTGGCTACTTTCTTGCTTTCTTGCTCGTTTGATTACTTGATTGCGGGCAGTCACTTCCTTCTTTTGGCCATTCCCCCCACCTATCTGAAGCGGTGGTAAACCCTATACCGTCTTCTTCCGTGTGCATAGTGCAGTCAAGCTTAAGCTCAGGAGCTGAAGCTCCGAGAGGAAGGTCAGCCACGGGCAGCAAGCGGCTGGGGAAGCCCTTACGCCTCCCACTGTCGTCGACCGAGCCGTCTTTGTTACGAGTTGTTTTATCCGCTTTACGTAGTACTCTGTAACCCACTCCATGGTGAGTTAATGGTTAAACAAGCTCCCGTGTCAGCGAGCCAGCATCGAGCCAATGCAGGCCAGGTCGTCAGTTTTTTTACACGTACTTCTGCGCAAGTCAGCCACACATTATCATGCCACACACAGCACCCTACTCTTTAGGTCCCTGAATTTAACCCTCACTTAACACTATTTCCAGGGTCTCTCAACGTTTTCCGGCTGTTTGGTACAGTCTCGACAGCTCCAAGAGATCTTCCACGAACATACCTCCCTCGACGGCATGCTTGTCGCATCAACAGCGGAGACCTGAAAGTGCCCCAGCGTATTTACTTCTATTGGGTGTCATCTGTTCTCGGTCGGCCCGCATGCTACCTGTCTCCGGCCTAGTAGTATATAGGGAGAGAGGTACAGCTTACAGGCATCGGGAAGGACATAGATAGATCGCGATCGGGGAAGGGGGGGGAGAAAAAAAAAAAAGAGAAGGTACCCAGGCGCCCGTCCACCTGACTCGGCCGTAGCGTCTGAACACAAAAGACCCTGCACGAACCAGAGTGGCCCGCGACCGTGACGTCAGTGGCAGATTGGGCCTGCGACGATATCAGAGTCCCGACCAAGCTGTCTTGGGCAAGGCAGGGTATAGCCTAGTTGTTAAACTAAAGATACCTCTCAAATGAGAGGTCACCCACCACAAATGGGGCATTGTGTTATGGTGGAAAACGCGCCTTTACCCAGGCTTAAGGTAAATGGAGCATCCACTACCCTCTCAAGGCGGCTACACAAGGCTATATTAGCTTGAATGTGTGCTTGCGCGGAGTTGCTGTAAGGGCTAGAGAAGGGGGAGATAACATCGCCAGTCATGGGATGCGACGGTTTCTGGACGAGGTGAAGAAGAGCAAACAACCTGGTAAAATATTTGGCTGGGGTAAAGGGAAGGGAGGAGGGTACCTGACAAACCCCCTACGTTGCCCGCACTCGAGTCTGGTACCTGACCCGACCAGGCAGGCATGGAGAAAGAGGATCGAAGGACCTTTGCCTTCACGCACACCCCTCCCCGGTTCAGTCTGCGTCCCTACGCACGCCCTGCAGGGCGCCACAATACCCTCGTCTGGATGGGAAAATTTCCTCCTACAAATGTCGTCATAAATAGGTCAGGCTGATGGGCAACCTTCCACCACCGCGCGTCCCTTGTCACTAAGCTACTTTCCCAAGCGCAGTTACAGTTGCAATTCACTAAACGGCGTCCGCTCCGGATACTGCGACTTTCCCTCTTGTTTAAGCTGTCCTCAGGCTGTTAGTGTTGTTTCAACCTATTGGCCGAATGACCTGCTATCGCTGGCCCTGCGCATGGAAGTATTCATCTTGCCGAGCCTTCCGCAACTCCAGTTCATTGCGACATCTCAAAAGGTTAACATTGTTTGTTCAGGTCTTACCGTATTAAAGTTCTTGTCCAAGTAGCGGTAAGCAGTTATGTTTGTCGAGTCCAAGCATAATCTCAAGGCATTGCACTATGTTATTCAATCAACGGAGTCGATAGTGATAAGGGATAAGCACGTAGCATGACTTGTAACTTTCTCCAGATGTGTTTCCTGACCGCTGCCGCACCAAGTTTGCTAAACTCAGCAGCGCAGAATAGAAGTCGGAGAACGTGCAGTGTGATGTGGGGATAAGGTTGTCGTAACTAATACTGTTCCTTTGGGTCATGCTGCCGTCATCAGAGGGCAGTTTTTCTCTACCCACTTTTGAATCTAATTCAGAGAATTTACAGCGCCTCCCAACTGGAAGTGACGGGCAAAGCATTAAGAATTTTAAGCATTAAGAATTCGTCGCACGTGCTTGAAGTCTAAGAAAATTCTCATCTAGTCTGCAATGGCCGGAGAAAGAATGAAAATGTGAAAAGCGTGCCAGGGTCCAGCAAGGGCATCATGCGATGTCTGGGGAGGCACTGCAAGCAACAGGCCTTGGGAATGGAATAAATGTTCAACAAGGGGAACGAAAAAAAAAAAAAAAAAAAGGGAAGGGTTGAGGGATTAGCAAGGCCAGCGAGGCAGGGAACTGGCAGGGACTAGCCGGAAAGACTCCCGATGAGGTGGAGAATGTAACATCTTGTGGCGTTGAAGGGTCATTCAACAGGCTTTGTTACTCACTTGACAAGCCGAGAAGAGAAAGAATCGACCGTGATCGAGATCTTTGTCTGTGGCTTGTGTAGCGTGCTGCAAGGCTGGCTGGAAGTAGGGAACAGGAAAAAAAAAAAAAAACAGGGGACGGAGGGATCAAGGCACCTTGCGTGTCCAATAGGCAGGTTCTCCGCATCAGGAACAAAATGGATCATGACCGCCCCATCCACTATGCTGTGATTGGAGTCGAAAATGTGCATCGAGATGGCCGGCACGTGTCTCGCTTACCGTGCGTGGTTAGGTAGAAGGTTGTCCTTGGGGCGCCCTACTATTTTGGCAGTACTATGTAACGATTACCGCCCGTCTGGTCATGGCAAAGGCAGGGTAGTCACTTGATGAAGGTTAAACTACGTGCATCAATCTCAAAGGGTCGTCCGTGCTGGAGCCAGCTGCGGCCATGGCTATGTACGGATGCATAACCAGCCTCAAATGGACAGCCTGTTTTGAGATTGTTTTCGTTGTCGATCAGTCGGCCTTGCGCACACCAAATAGTATAAACCTTTTCAGCCCCCCTTAAGTAAACGTGATGCAGGTGCTCTCACGGACGCGCGGAATAATCGACGAGGAGAAACGAGGAGTGCGGTTCCTCTTTCTTTTGAGTCTATGGAGGAAAATGCGAATTACATTCATCAGCTCGTTGAAACTTATCTTGATCTGTTTGGCCACTCGTACAGACACATTGCTCACATTTCGCTATACTGTGTCAAATCCAAGTCCCGTAACATGGTATTCTTCACAAATGCATCAACGAGTCGTCCATGTTTGAAGTTTGTTTATGAACGCTGTAATTAGCCAGTTAGCCAGTCGGTTACCCTCTCGCCTCTATCTGTATTTCTCACATATGCACAAGCTCAACAGCGGTGTAGCAGTGCAGATGTTGTTGCTAGTCGCTTCCGACGTAGCCCTCCCCTTCACTCGATGGTCGAGTCGGGTTTAGGCCAAATCCTATAGCTCCCCGATTCAAACTTGACGGGCTCCAGGCGCATCATGGGAGAAGAGGTGCAGCAAAGCGCTCGTGTTTTGCCAGTCTGAGTGCAAAGGGTATCATCTCTACAATGATTGACTTCGATGGTTCTATATTGCGGTCACGTTAGCTGAGGCTCTTGCTTCGAATTTAACCACATTCGTAACTAGACAACTGGCCGTGGTCAAAGCAGGTCAGTCGAGAAGGCGATGGGCAAATATTTATAATGAACAATTTGCCGAGGCGTTTCCATCATCCCGATTCGGACTGGTCCATTGCACTGATTGCAGAAAGAGAATTGATTTATACTTAAATAATATATATTTGTATATAATGACTGACATGTGGAGGTTCGCCACAATCTCGTCATTGCCTTTTTACGGAGTTTTCTCCGAATATCACAGACTGTGTCCGTCAATGTCCTCCGCGCGGTGCGATGTAATCGCACCGAACATTGAGAGCAGCTACTGCGTTCCTTGATACCAGGAAGCCAACAAGCAGTATGTAGTATGTGTTCCCTACCATATAGGTTTGCTGACTGCGTCGGTTCTGGGCTATACAATACTATGAGAAGGAGGCAAGCTTGCTTTCGTTCCTCGCCGGGTCTGACACCCTAACAAGTATAGGGGGCACCCCTAAAGACCGCGAACCAATGGCACAAGTGGACGAACAGATGGGACGTGGACCATGGAAGGCTGCCAGCATGACTAACGTCTGGCAGCTAGTCTGAGTGCGCCGTCTATCCAGTACGTACCCGGTGCAGAGTACCCTTCTCGCAGGCACGCTAGCCTAACAGGACGTAAACCCTAGCATGAAAATGGTGAAAGTGAGGCAGGCGGTGCACGGACCGGATACGTTGTCGGCCTTGAGGATTGAGGAAGGATGTCTTGGGTACGACAGGTGCCTGACTGTACCTGTTGCGCAAAGGGCACTTGAAGACAAAATGCGGAGAAGATGCTCCAAAGCTTACTCAGTGAAGCTACCCCAACGAGAAACGTCGTATCCGAGTCATCTCTGGGCTTCCATTTGTAGCTGGAGATAAATCGGCTCTTCCATATCCTCATCAATACTTTGGAGTAGGGCCGGGTTGGAAAGCGCCTGATTAGGGATACGCTAGCAAGTTCCGAGGAACGATTCAGCGGGCTGGCGAAGCAAGTTTTTTTTTTTTCTTCTTTTTGTTTTGCGACGACATAAGCAAAGCGCGTCACAGAGTCGAAGGGTCCTGCAGCTGGTTGCCCTCACCAGTCGACCTTGGAGATCTCGCAATTGGCGGTGCATCGAAACCATGCCATGAGCGCACTCTCTCAAAATGGAATGGTGCGGCCCCGCTTGCTGGCACTGGTCTCCAAATGCCATTGTCACCCCCCATGCTTCCGACCCTTCGTTTGCTGTCTCTCGCCTTACTGCGCTCGCACCCCTTCACCCCCCTGGCAGATTGTTGCCGCCGACTCCAGTACGCCAGTGTCCGACCCACTCACTGATTCCAGTACCATCTGTGCCATCTTTTACACTTCACTTCCTGTCTGAAATGTTCTAACGGACACTGGTTTAGGAAACGGTATCTCTACCCCAGTAGCTGGATCCACACCCCCTTTCGTGATGGCGGAGAAGACCCATAACCCACAACCATGTGGTGGTTAGTAGTCCCTCATCGCCGATTTCTATGGCGCATCGATGATTTCAACCGATCTCCAGGGTCCTAGCTGCCCAGTTAGCCAGAACCGTTCAATCAAATCAGACACGGAACACACACCGATGCTGTTTCTCATCAGTCATGGGGTGCCAGGGCATTCTATTCCTCAGACCAAATCTCCATCCCTGGCCGGGAATTCCATTACATTCACCCAAATACGGATACTGGGGTCGTCTGCCCCCTCCCCTTCTGTCGTCACTGTTGCCCTCTCAACCCTTGGCCTCATGCGATTCCCGCCTTCACCCCCTTCCCTGGACATTAGAGCCATTGAACACATGGATGAACAGCTAGCAGGCGATGTGGTCCCTTTCCCGCCATCCGTACCCTTTGATGTACGTACCTTGCTCTGGTATTCTTCATCAGCTCACCACCACCATACACTATCGAAGAAGTCGCCGCCATCCCCCCAGGAAACCTTGGGCAGTATTCCCGCCTCCTGTCTTTCCCCAGCTTGCGTATCCGCACCCAGGTGCAGTACAGTAGCTAATGCTCGCCCAGCTCGGCGTCCCGCACACACACACACACACACACACACCCCATCTTGACTTTCCCATTCTTCACCCTTCGGTGCACGCATCTACCCCCTCCCTCATTCTCTCTGGTTCCCTCCATCAAATCGACGATTGCGACCCCTAGGGGATCAAGGTTCCTCGTTGTCAACGGGGCCCAACCCACCTCTGCACCATCCTCAGACCCTGAAGACAACGTCGCACCTTGCGCAAAATAGCCCGGCTGATCACAACAGATCACCGATCACGATTGACAGGAACACATCAGTCCGGAGTGGCTGTTCCGGTCGCAGCCTTGCTAGTTGACAACATTCAAGTTGCCGAGCCCTTCAATCAAGGAATCTGTCCACCCTTGCCGCCGTCGCAGCCACTGCCTTAATTCGCTTGCGCAATTCCCGATTGTCCTTGTCCCCATCCTCGTCTCCCTTTCCATTTCATTCCTATCGCTCGGGTCCGGCAGGGCCTCTGGTAGGCCCCATGTCTGGTGTTCTGGCCTTGCTCCTTTGCGCCCGCTGACGTCGCGTCATTTCCAACACACTTTGGTCTCCCGAAGACGAAGTGTCTCCCGCTCCCGTAATTCTGACAACCGACTCCACTTATGCCGGAAACTACAAGGGTGATGGGCTCCCGCTTGGATGCCTGGCACTCAAAGTGCCTGCTTGCACTGAGTTTTAAAACTATGCCGCACCGGATGGATACATTATACATTGGTACCCCTTGGCAAGGTCTGGACGCGTCCGCAACTCAGTCTTCTCCACTCGCAAACTGTGAAGTGGTACCTTCCCCCACCTCAAAATGGAGCTTCGTTATTGGCAAACAGTGTCAGAAGGTTCAGCTCTGCCCCGTGCCGTACAGTGTCTGGCTTGAAGCATACCACGTTGGCGACTGACTAATAGCGAGCTGCAAAATGTTGGCACTTCGCACACTGATACTGACTTGTGAATGGGCCAAAACCAATTGCTCTCAAAACTCCAATCCGTTTTGCCAGGCCATATCGCTCCAACCTCTTGAATGATCTTGATCTTACTGTTGGGATCTCCTAGCTCAAACCTGACCGGTCTGGCTCCATTTAGACGGATGCCTTTTCCCTTCTACTACCGTCCCCTTCACTTCGCATTACAGTTGCCCTCCCATTATCTTGTGATGGTTCGTTCGCGTATCTGTCCCATTTGGGGCACATATTCTAACTGCTGGCGAGCATGTATCAGTGTTGTAGGGCGGGGCGTCGCAAAACGGTAAACATTGGCCAGCGTTGGCCCGTACGCTCGTGAAGCTGAACTGTACCATAGTGTTAACTGTGGCTTGTTAGAAAGGAGGCACCTTACCATGTCCCCTGGGCAAAACTGGCTAGTATGCCGATTTACGATTGGCAATATGTACCATCATCCTCACGTCATTAGTTTCGCATCCCTACGTCTTCCCCGGCTGTAAAATTCACCTCCGGGGGGGCCCGCAAAGTGGTACGTCTTTTGTCCGCTTCCCCAAAGTCTGCTCGGCCACGATTCCGAGTGTCCAGCCAGTAGTGCAATGCCATACGCTATACAGGCTCACCTCAACTGATCAAGGTTCGAATTGCCTTGCACACCCATGCGCAGCTGCATACCTCCGATCTCTAAGCTTGCCATCTGTTCCACGGCACATGAATGGTCTTTAATGCTTATCAGAAGAAGTAGACGTCTGTTGAGGTCTTTAAAGCCGTTGACTTCTAGATATCCGCTTTGCGTTGGTGCTTGAGTCCGATGTGTTAGTTGGTGCGTGGAGGCCTTTACTGTTTTGCCGGCTACGCGGTGCGTAGCCCCTAATTAGATAGTTCTTCACTGCATGGCCTTTCGAACAAGGTCCCTTGTATAGCGCCCCGCCTCCGTAGTGTAGCCTAACGTGCCTGAGGTAAGGCCTCCTCGCAAGTCCTTCCTCCAACAGGGCCCTTCCCTGTGGGCATCAGGACGATCTTTTGGTCCCTGAAGTTCTGGACTCTCTCGCGAGCATGGGTCAGAGCTGCAGCCACAAAGTCAAATTTCAGTGCTACTTTCGAAGCAAAGTGCGAAAGCATGGGATTTCGGGACAGCTGCCTTGAGAGAAGCGTCTACGGTATCAAGAAGGCCATGAGACTAGCCATTACCATGTCCATTTAGCAGCACTTTGTACAGTGGCACTCGAATTGCTTCAGGGTCTTGCGTCCTTCCCTTCCCTTCCTTTCTCCATTGTTACCATAGCGGGGCCGTTACTGTGAGCTGAGGCGCTGTGGCCCCCTCGCTCCTTTCACTCTCACCAACTCTTCCCCTCCCCTCCCCACTCACTTTCTATTTCAAGCAAGGGACAAACCTCTGAGTTTTGCTCCTGGTACGTCATCGTGCCATAGGAATGCATTCCGGCCCCACTGCTCGTTTGGCCGCGGACAAAATTCGCCGAACCTTCTCCTCCAGATGCCGGGCCAACGGGTGCGGTCCGGGCAAAAAAAAAAAAAAGAAAAAAAAAAGCCATCAATCTTCGACATGGGGGAAGGTTTAATGCTAGGCAAATCTCCAGCCGAGAGCTGCCAGCAAACAGCGTCCGGGATCCCGTGGGACTCAAGAAAGAGCTTCGCAACGTACACAATAGCAGTTCGTATCCATCGTTGCCAACTTTCTAGCCTCCGATGTCCATTCGACGCGAAGTCTCGCCTTGGATTCTTTCCCAAGGATCCCAAGACTGAAAAATCGAATAAGACAAGAAAAGGTGACAGGACAAAGCGAGAACGGGGACCGAGGACATCGTTTGCGTTTCATGGCTACCCCGGATCTTAGTTTCCTGCAAACACAACGGTCCAACGCCGCCACTCGTGGCAGCGTGAGCTGTTGTCTAGTGCACGGATGATGGGGTTTGAGCTCAACTTCTTATTTTTATTCTTTAACCTCTCCTCCAACTTTCGTTGGGTCCCCATAGCCTTTACCCCAGAACCAAGTTTAAATCCCACCTTGTCTGGGTGTCCGAGCCAGCTGGCTTCAGAGAGGGACAGGCACAGCGGTGTGAATGACAAGAGAAAAAGAGAGAGAGAGGTGTGGTAAGTGCACGCAGAGGAACAACAGTCAAACTCTGTGTTGTTTAGACGTGAGGAACACCCTTACTTGAACTTTGATAAAAGAAGTAAAACGGGGGTGCAGGACATGTCAACCTATCGTTGGCTCGACCAAAGGAACAAATGGGCCGGGAGCGCAGGGGTGAGAGGAGAGGAAAAAGAAGAGAGAGAGAGAGAAAGGCCATCACGGCCCCCAAGAGCTCATTAAACTCTTGACTGACCAAGGTTCCTTAGTTTTCTTCCACTTCGTTGGGGGGACGAGCACGCTCCAGCCCAACTTTAGGACATCATGCCTTGACTGGGGGAAAGAGACAAAGTAGAGACAGGACGGAAGAGACTTTCCATCGGCTAGAATGGCATAGCCGCACAGAGCTCGTACTTCACGACAGGGACAACAAGACAGCTACGTATATGGCAGCTTATTGGGTAGGTTGCACGGACATGTCCCAAAGATGAAGAGTCTTTTGTGGTGAACATTTACAGGCCTATAGCGTTACATGTAATTCTACATCTCAACTTCCAAAATAGAACCCAGGGGAGGGGGGCTCACCGATTCGTCGCTAGAGAGCTGGTGACACCCTCCCCTGCTCTCCTTCTGCGCAATGATGGTGCTCCCATTCCATTCCTCCATGGTATGTCGATTAAGCCACCTTTAAAACCTGCCCAAAACGCCGCACGCCGAACATGCCGGCCGGGCCTCGCCTGCGGCGGACACGGTTCCTTCCACACCCTCAACTGCCGGCGTGAGTGTTCGGGTTAGACATACTTCCAAAACTCTGGTGATTTTCGGCTTTGTAGCCCCATTTTCTAACGCCCTGATTTTCGATTTTCAGCCGCTCCGCGGGGGTGGAGGCCCCATCTTGCCTGCGCCAGTATCTACCTTTTTGTTTGGAGGTAACTCAGGCTTCTTGAAGCCTCCATTGGACGAGCCGCCCACCTGTGTAAAGGTTCCTCCCTTGAACCACCGGTCTTCTTCTGCCTTCCGCTTACGACTGAGTTCAGCCTGGACCTTCGGGTCAACAAGCTCCAGGCCTTGCACTGGTGTAAAGGCCAGCGAAGATGCTGTTCCCGTGGGTGCTCCCAGCGTCGTGCCAACACCAGATGTTCTGAGGCCCTTGCCACGAAGGTCAATGTTGGAGTTTGCCTGCCCAAACCCTCGAAGAGAGGATGCCGCCCCGTTCATGGGTGTTGCGCCTCCCCAACCTTTGTTCTTGGCACTAAGCTTCGCTCTCGTCCGCTGGTCGATTTGCAGATTGCGAATCCGGCCATCGTTGGCTTGACCTATCATGCCCAAGCCTGCAGTGCCCTCTCCTGTACCGTAACCGACCTCTCTTTCCTCCTTGCCAAAGGCCATCCTGTTCTGCGCCTTGCGCAGCTCCGTCATAGCTGTTGCCTCCTTGGCCTTTCTCGCTCTTCTTCCACCGCGCTTGCGTGACGGCTTGTCGTCAGGGACCGGTAGAGCTCGCGGCCCTTTGTTGGGAGGTGGTTCGGTCAGTTTCTCGAGGCGTTCAAGGCATTGCGCTTTGAGATCCTCCCCAGTTGAGCCATCTGAACTTGAGTGTATGCGGTCTACCCGAGCAGCAAGCAGGAGCTTGGCTGCAACAATCCGCATGGCTTGTTTTTTGAGATCATTGGGGATACCTTGGATTATAGGCGAGTGATAAAGAAATCCTTGTTGCCGTATACCAATGTTTGTGGCCAACCCTGCTGCGCCAGCTCCTTTCTTCGAGCCCCATGCGGCGATATTGCAGGAAGGTGTTTTGGATAGGCCAGTAAGCCCTCCCGCAGCGTTCAACAGCTGCGCAGCCGTCAAAGACCCGATCATAGCAGTCAAATTCGGTGCAAACAGGTTCATGCGCGATTGGACATATTCCGTAAGTATTTTTTTCGCCCTGTCCAAAGATATCACCATCTCGCATGCTCTCTGTACTCGCGCGAGCCCATCTGGAGACATTTCTTGACCTTTGGTTGTTGTAGCTTCTACCGTCACAATCATCAAGGATGGGCCGTCAAGAACCGATCGAAGTGACGCCTTGAGGGGGTTATCCGTAGAATGCTGTAGGGTTTTGATGTTTTCTGAGTCCAGTGGTCCATTTCCCAAGATGGCGACGACCTTTGCATATTCCAGCGGGTTGGTGATGAGCGTCTCAAGCTCCGGGAACCGTGTCGAATAGTGATCCCTAATGTACTTGTGCACGAGCACGATCTCGCTGTCGATAAGGGTCGATAGGCTGTTCGACTGCGTGAGGAGGCGGTACTCGGGATGGTCTTCAATGTTGCCGATTAGCTGCGTTGGGGTAGGTTGCGACTGGTAGTGTGCGATTTTCTGTAGCGTTCCAGTCACGAAGTCAGGACTAGTTCTCCCAAGAGATGATGTAAACACAGCTTCTAGTGATAAAGAGAGAGAGAGAGAGATGTATTCGGGGAAATGAACTAACCTCTAATACGGGTTCAAGGGTTTGCATGAGATTCGCGACACTGCGAACGTCGCTCACGCCGCCTAGTTGCATCTTCTCAACCTTTGCTTTGGCGTCTTCGGCATCCTCGACGGGTTCGACGGCGCTTTTCGGCACACCTCCCATCTCTTCATCATCCTCTTCGTCTTCGCTCTCGTCACCATCCAAATCCATAGCGGTCAGCGATTTGCGGTTAGCAGCCTGAGGCGCAAGGTTAAGGCCCAGAGGTTCATTATCATCTTGCTGAGCTTCCTCCCCTTCGGAGCCTGAATCCTCGAAGTCGTTGAGAAGCTCATCCGCAAGGGTAGCCATGATGCCGCGCGCTTCCGTGGTTAGTTCGTGTTTCGAATGATAGCGTATTTATCGGAAGATGGGTGCTAGGGATGTGTGAGTTTGAGAAGACGATAAGTGATATTTCTCGAGCTTTGCGAGGCTGGATAGGCAACTCGCCTCATGAATCCACTTTGATGACCAATGAGGTTGTGTAATTTGGCCTCTAGCCACGCCTCTCTCTTATCGGTGTGGCTGAGTCCCCGATAAGAGTGCTTTTTCACTACCTTGCGTTCAGCCTCGAGCCCAAAGCAACAACATCTGCGTCACAGTAAACATCGTCGCAAGCTGTCAAGCTTCGAGTCGCAAGCAACGACGCGCTTTTCCCGTTCTCCACAGCATCCAATTCGTCCTATAAGGTTCCACTAGGTTGATCGAAAAGACCTTTTGCCCATCCGAGGTAACGCGCCCGAACGACGTGTCCCGGACCTACCGCGACCATGGAGGCGTCAAGAGGGCCGCCAAAGGTCAAAAACAAGGCCCCGGCGCCTGTCCAGATTTCTGCGGAACAGCTTCTTCGTGAAGCTGTTGACCGTCAAGAGGTTGCATTGCAAGCACCCACCCAGCGCTTTGCAGATCTGGAGGAACTGCACGAATTCCAAGGACGAAAGCGAAGAGAATTCGAGGACTATGTCCGACGGAACCGAGTCAACCTCAATAATTGGATGCGATATGCAGCATGGGAACTCGAGCAGAAGGAATTCGCACGTGCAAGATCGATCTTTGAACGCGCACTCGATGTGCATCCTAATTCGGTTCCTCTCTGGATCAGGTACATCGAATCGGAAAGTAAGTAAGCATTTGAAAATAACCACAGGCGTGCTAACGATTGCAGTGAAAAATCGTAACATTAACCATGCGCGAAATCTACTTGATAGGGCAGTCACTCGACTGCCCCGTGTTGATAAGCTATGGTACAAGTACGTTTATATGGAGGAAATGCTAGGCAATGTGCCAGGTACCCGCCAGGTTTTCGACCGCTGGATGCAATGGCAGCCCGATGAGGCGGCCTGGAGTGCCTACATCAAGCTGGAGAAGAGGTATGGAGAATACGATAGAGCCAGGGATATCTTCAGGGCGTTCACCCTCGTCCACCCGGAACCCAGAAACTGGATCAAGTGGGCACGGTTTGAAGAAGAGTTCGGTACCAGTGACATGGTACGCGACGTCTTTGGCACAGCCGTCGAAGAGCTAGGCGACGATTTCGTCGACGAAAAGCTGTTCATTGCATATGCTCGCTTTGAGGCGAAGCTAAAGGAGTACGAAAGAGCTCGCGCAATCTACAAGTATGCCCTAGACCGACTGCCTCGGTCAAAATCTATGGCCCTTCACAAAGCCTACACGACATTCGAAAAGCAATTTGGAGACCGGGATGGTGTCGAGGATGTTGTGCTCTCCAAGCGTCGCGTCTTCTATGAAGCCCAGGTCAAAGAAAACCCAAAGAACTATGATACTTGGTTCGACTACACGCGGCTCGAGGAGACCGCAGGTGAGCTGGACAGGGTACGGGATGTGTACGAGAGAGCAGTTGCTCAGATTCCGCCGGCACAAGAGAAGAGATTCTGGAGGCGTTACATCTATCTCTGGATAAACTACGCCATTTTCGAAGAGTTGCAGGCAAAGGATTTGGAAAGAGCTCGACAGATTTACAAAGTGTGCTTGGACTTGATTCCTCATAAGAAGTTCACCTTTGCCAAGATCTGGTTGTTGAAAGCCCAATTTGAGATACGGCAAGGTGAGCTCACAACTGCTCGAAAGACTCTCGGCCAAGCCATCGGCATGTGCCCGAAAGACAAGCTGTTCCGAGGTTATATCGAGCTGGAGCTGAAGCTGTTTGAGTTCTTGCGATGCCGAACACTGTACGAGAAGCACATTGAGTGGAATCCTTCGAATTGCCAGACATGGATCAAGTTTGCTGAGCTCGAGCGTGGTCTCGATGACTTGGACCGTACCAGAGCCATATTCGAGCTGGCGGTCAGCCAACCGGTTCTTGACATGCCCGAATTGCTGTGGAAGGCGTACATCGACTTCGAGGAAGAAGAGGGCGAGTATGAGAGGACGAGAGAGCTTTACGAACGCCTTCTTGAGAAAACGGATCACGTCAAAGTCTGGATTAGTTACGCTCACTTCGAGCTCAATATTCCGGAAGATGAGGAAGAGGCGGAAGAGGAAGCACCTATCAGCGACGAGGCAAAGGCAAGAGCGCGCAAAGTGTTCGAGCGCGCGCATAAGAGCATGCGGGAGAAGGAGCTCAAGGAGGAGACGGTCACGCTTCTCAACGCGTGGCTGTCATTCGAGAGAACGCACGGCGCTGTGGAGGACATGGAGAAGGTGCAGAAGCTGATGCCGCGCAAGACGAAGCGCAGAAGACGCTTGGAAGACGACAGCTTCGAGGAGTATATCGACTACGTTTTCCCGGCAGACGACAAGCAAACACAAAACTTGTCAAACTTGCTGGCCATGGCTCAGGCCTGGAAGCAACAGGGAGGAGATGCCACAGCATAAAGCTGTATTAGGGAAATTTTGTTTTTGTATCAATACCACCCAGCGCCAATGTTCTTGGCATGATAACGTCACTGAAAGTTCAAACTGAGTTACCCTACGCGTAAAAGGCTGAGACAAACTGAACTACGTCTCATTCATTGCATTTATGCTCAACAAATCACCTCGCTATTCTAGTCATTCAGTCACGACGTGATTAGGTTTGTAGATAGCCAGTGTCGGGTCAGGCCGTTTTCCATAGGCCTGGCCAATGAAGGGCTACGGGAAGAACGGCTGTAGAACACTTCATCGAGATGAGCAAAAATACCACTGAATAGGTCCAAAGATGTGTCGCCAATCATCATTGCAGCGTGGATGGGGCACACGAGTACAACATCAGTGGGGCAGTTAAACATCTATACATAATGTAAAGGCACAAGATGGGACATGATTAAGACCCAAAAATGTACGATGATGTCATTAGTTGGCTGATTTTCTCAGCCTTCGCGACACCAAGGCGCCACGGTGTGCACGACCCGTCATTCCCTTTTCCAAAGGAGCTCGAGACCTCTTCCAACCAACTTGCAGATGTACACTACGCACGCCAAACGTACCTGGGGAAAATGAGCAATACTGGATTTCGCCCATGTTTACGGAGCTGTCTCTGAAAAAGTTTCGAGATGTATCGAGCACAGCCAAGAGAAAGAGGCATAAACACCAATATTACCTCAAGGACGGGGAAGACATTGAAGTCTAGACAATTCTTCGTCTTTCCTTCGAGACCACCCCGCACCTCCTTGACTCTAGTGTGAACCAGCCATCAGCCAATAAGCCGCTGCTGCAGTTTTGTCCGGCAAACGGGGCAAAAGGACGCCTTATACGTAGCATGATACCTGGGTATGCAGCGGCATCAAGATGCAGTTGAATCAGGCAATCCCTCGCGGAGGCGTTAACAATCCTCTTTTTTTTTTTTTTTTTTTTTTTTTTCCTTTCGTTTTTCACCGAGTCGTCGGATGTCACGGGCTAGTGTGAAAAAACCTGGAGCCGCTAGCCTGCTAAACAGTCCCTAAATAAGAATCTGCGCATGTCGGCGGATCACAGACTCTGTAGAGAGAGAGGAATGTAAGGGCTGGAAGTCCATGCCTCATAACTGAATCGGAAACTACAAACCCTGCCTGTATAGATCGCAAAGCAAAATGCCCATCCGTCATCCATAGAGAAGAAACTGAAAAGTAAATGAGAGACTAATAGGAAAGAGAAGGCCGTAAATCAAGCAAAGCAGTTCGGGCCCGAGGAGGATCATGTCCGCCACGGCCCCATCCAGGATACTGCAGGTTGGCTTGAGAATCATGACCCATAAAGCCGACATTGCCGTCATATCATCATCCCGCATATGTCCCCTACTGCTTCCGACCATTTCCCCAAATCTTTTACCCTCACCGCTGCCTGTCTGCTCCGCACTAGCAAAAACATGCCCAGTCTGTCTCAGGAACAAGGGTCCATTCCCACCAGGTTCATTTCGCTCTTCGGTCTGTCTGAAACCTCCTCCAACCTGAGGCGCTACGGTGGCCAGACTTTCCGAGCCAGCTATGCTGGCTCCAATGGAACCCTGGCGATCAGTCTCGATCTCGGTTTTGCGGGCCCCAGTCGTACTTTCTTTCGTCTGAGCTGCATGTTGTCAGATTTCCTCCGGTTGGCACAGTCATCCGCCTGATGAGAAAAGTTGCCGGTTAGCACCGAAGCGACTGGCGATTGTTGATGGTGATGGCCGATTAGTAACGGCGACGATCTGTCACAGTACAATTATGATCAGTTATGGTTCGTAGTACAACAGAAATTGCATGTAGATTCAGCAAACAAAAGGGAGAAGGGGAATCCATCTATCTGAGTAAACGCAATGCAAGGCGGGTGGCTGCGAGAGGCCTTTTGTTGAACGCCATTTATGTATCCCAATTCACACTAATGCTTCCCTCCCAGTCTTTCAGATGTAACTGGTTCTTCATGTATTTTGTGCAAAGCGGCGTTCATCATGTCGTGCAAAGACAAACAAGACACAGTAATAAAAGGTTCGTAAGAGCATCAAGTCGTTAAGTCTGGGGAAACAATTGAGTATGGCGTTGAATCTGCGCGTCGAGTGGCAGACAGACGAGCAGGGACCAGCCTCACCTCCTGGGGTCATAGCCGACAGGAGGTGCGGGCAAGGGTCCGGCAGAGTATGGGTTGTCATCCATATAGACGGGTCCGTAATCATACCGATCTGCTCGAGGAGAAGATGAGGTATACCAGTCGTCAGCCCTGCCTCTTCTGCCACTACCGCCGCCGTTGATCCGTCTCTGCCGCTCAAGTCGTTTCTGATGCCGTAGTGCCTTCTCTTGTTGAAATTGCTTGCATTCATGGGACATCTCCTTCGCCTCCTTAAGCTCTGACCAGGCACCTTTGATGCCAAGAGCAGCAATTCCAACAGAGGCAGCGTCTTGTAACATTGCTTTCGTCTTGAGCTTCTTGGCTTCCTGTGGACTTAGTCTTCCCTCCCTCACAGCCTTTTGTCGAGCATTGCGTTTTTCCATACTCTGATAGACACCATGCGCCGCATGAATGGTGGCAACGGCCGCAAGGCCAGTTGTAATCACTTGCTTACCTCTCATCTTCCTTGCGCGTTTCTCATCATCGTCCGAGTCTCCGAGATCAGAATCGGAGCTTGCGTTTGATCGAGCACCTCTACGTCGGGAGCGGTCCCGACGTCGGCTTGTGTAGGAGGATCTGTCATCGTCATATGCATCTCTTGCACCGCGACCGTAGCCTCTGTCGTAACCATCATCGTATTCGTCCGAGTATCTCCGGTTCAAGCCACGACGGGAACCTCTGTCATCATAGCTGCTGCCGTCTCGTGAATGCCTGTCTCTCTCCCTATCCTCAGGGTCACTACCGATGCCAATCTTGGCAAGCTTCTTGCGGGCCGAGTCTACGACGCTGCGGCTTCTGCTTCTGCTTCTTTGACGTCGACCGGAGCGGCTAGATGCCCGGCTGTCGTAGGAGTCGGCACTTCGGCCCCTACTGCGGGAACGGGCATTCTCAATGGCCTTTTTTGCGCCAAATGCACCCAGTCCGGCAGTTGCCAGAGCAGCCAATCCCGGTCCGCCTCCACCCTCTGACCGAGCGCGAGAGCGGGATCTGCTGCGACCGGTCCGGCGGTCCTCCTCAATATTACGCTTAGATCCGTTGATAACACGGTTGCCAACAAGACCTCCGATGACAGATTCAGCCAAACCAAGCTTGCTCTGCTTCTCGCCGCTCTGGGCGGCATCGATCGTAGCAGCACCGGCAGCCGCAGTGAGAATGCGCTTAGTCTTCTCACCCTTCCAGCCGCCTGGTTCCTTGGCGACGCGGAAAGCCTCAGTAGCTCCGGCAATGAGAGATGCCATTGCTGCCTTTTGCATCTTGTTGGCGGCTTCCCCGCCTGGGCCTCGAGACTTAGACCGAGAGCCTCTCGAATCGGGGCTACCTCGACGGCTCCTGGTATCGCTACGCCTGTCATCATGATGACCCCCAGCGGCGCCTGTAAGGGCCTTGACTGCGACTCCTAGACCGGAGGCCGCCAATGCGTTTTCCAAGAAGGATTTGGAACCCTTCTTTTCCTTTTCCGTCTCTTCGTCAGAGTAGTACTCCGTGACCTTTCCATCACGGCCACGGTGCAGAACGTAGGTGGAGTTTTTATCTTCCTTCTCTTTGTGTTTGTTGTAAAACTCAGCGCCTTGGTAACCCGCAAGTGCTCCGGCAGCCCCGAGAGCAGCGGACGTCAGGTAGTTGCGTTCGACATCGCCGCAGTGCTCCTTAGCCTCGCGTCGGTCATAGAGTTCCTTGCCACCAAAGGCCAGGGCGGCACCGGCGACAGCGGCCAGGATTTTTTCTTGCTGATTAAGCACACGCTTGCGAGACCTCTCTTCCTCTTCGTAGTAGACACTGCTGGCCTTTTTACCGCGGCGATCGTAGTCGCGATCATAATAGCCGCGGTCCCGATCATCGTAGCCCCGGTAGTCGTCATAGTAGCCGGGTTCCGCTGAGCGAGTTCTTCGAGCGTCTCTGTACCCAGGAGGGGGAAAGTCGCGGCGAACCTCCTCAACAGAAAGATCACTCTCCTCTCTGCCGCGGGGAACAAGTTCGCGGGAGGGGTAAACCTTTAGGTACGGGTCGTCGGCATACCGAGGGTCGATTCTCTCCTCACGACGCTCCTCGCGCACGTAGCGGCGAGTGCGCTGAGGTTCGTAGTCGTAGCTCATAGCAGCTGATGAGGGTGGGCTCAAGAGCCGACCAGGAAGGCTCGTCAACGGGTTGTATTGGCGCGGGGTATGAAAGGTGGGTGTTGAGTAATGTGAAGGGTGGCGTGCAGATTCAAAGCCAGCACCGAAGTATGATAGTGCGGATGAGAGTTATAGGTTCGTATGCCTGGATGACGAACTTTTGCTTGGACAGCAGTCGTGTTTTTATGAAGCGCTTTGAGTAAAAGGCAGGAAGAGCAGGACTTGAAGTGCAGGTAGGAGGGGAAGAAGCGATGACCGCAGACCAGGGTTAACCAGGGCTGGAAGTGCTGGTGGTGGTGGGTGGGCAAGGGTCCGCAAGACGGGTAAGAAAGGCAATCAGGCGTGGACTGTTAAGACAGTTTAGGTAGAGCAGCCTGCCAGAAACAATGAGACCAGGCAGGCACCGCATCATAGGCAGGGTTGGGTGGCCAAAGACATGGATGCAAATTCTTGACGACTCAGCGTCGCAACTCGCAGCATTGCAGCGGGAAACGCAAGTACCCTTCCATCCCATGCACTGTAAGCCGGTACCTGGACCCCTTAGGTCCGGCCTGAATAAGTGTCCATCTAAGCGACACATTCTATTTACAAAGTCATTTGGCTTCGCACGCCGTGGCATAGGTAAAGAGAAATGACCCTGAGTCTCCTTTTTTCCCCCCTATTCATGCTTCCCCCACTGGGCCATGTCCACATCGGCTGGGCATCAAGAGGGACGCTGGTCAGGCTGTCTAGTGCACAAGAAACCGCTTGGTGCGCATCTAAGTGGCCTCAAAAGACGGGTGTTCCCTGCGACAAAGCTGATGCCGTCCGCTCCTGGTGTTCTTTTCGGTGTGTTGGGAAAGCGGCGGAAATTTGGGGGAAATCCCAAGCTCCGAGGCTCTGACTATCCTAGCCCCAGAAGCTAGCTGCTTCGCGGTGAAACCTGTCGCGCTGTGGAAGATACGTTTATACACAGTAGCAGAGCCATCCGTGTGCACATATGGGACCCCCAATGTTTCTGGCAGTGCAGCTGCACTCCCAATCTCGGTGCATGCAGCACCCTCCACTGTTTCGCACAACCTGCAACTTGTGATCAGTGGCACCTGGAGGGAGGGTGGAGGACGGGCGAGGCAGCAACTGAAATGATATCATAACGGGAGGCTCATTGGCCACTTATAAGTAGGCATCCAGGAATGCGCCTAGCATATGGGCCGAGCGCGCCAGCGCAGAAACCCCAATGGTATATGGTCGGCAGGCTATAGCCAATCCAGTCCGGCTTTCTGGACAAGCAGTTCCGCCATTGGTGAACGGTTCGGTATGCCCGTTGTTGGAACTCTCAGTAGGCCTTGATAGTGCATATTGTATTCTATACCTTACTACAAGGATGTCACAAGGACAAATTGCTCATTTAGTTGATCCTGCTGTCTTGGGGTGACTGCTTCTTTTTTTAAATATGGATCGTTTACTATGGCCCTTCCTCTTTCAGGTATACTAAATCGGGTAGGGCATGACGACAACCATGTCTTGTCGATAACCTAGAACAGAATCTCGCAAACTAATAGACTACTGTAAAATACATTCGAAATGGCCATTGAATGGATGCGATGGTTGCTACTCAGTTGGTGTGGATAGAACATATAAGAAACGGCTGGCGAGACACTGTTGATAGGTAGGGGTAAACGGCTTTGCCCCGCGATGGCTGCGCTGAGGGGAAAGGGAGGGGCTTGTGTACTATTATGAAGTGTGTCGTGTCGCCCTGGAGCCCGGGATCCCGTGACGTAATGCCCCCCTCCCTTCCATGCTGAGGCTGGGCAGTATGGTACGTGGCGCAGGCAGAAGGCCCCTGGGTCCGCTTGCTGACTTGAGGTATCCAACATTCTGGCATTTGGGTGGGAGCCTGACCTGCCACACGTGGCTGGTTGGCTGCTAGCTGCGACGAAACGCCCGACTCCACGAATTGTATAGGCACCCCCAATCCATCGTCGGGGGTTGTTGGTTCCTCTCAGCCAATTTTCCCTCTTCGGGACTTGTTGTGGCTTAGCTTTTGCAACTTCGTTTTTGTTCTCGTCCGGATGAGCCACGTGGTGTGTGTGGCAGGGAGGCCTTGAAGTGTTATACCCTTTGAGAAGAACTCGACTGGTTGCTTCGCTGGTAACGGGAGAAACGGTAAAACGTACCGCGGGCGGGGACTCCTTGTACTTGCTAACGGTGCAAAAAACACTGCAGTTGTATGATTCGGCCAGCACCAAATGGCCCTGACCAATGATGTAATAGTTCTGCTGGGGCCAGTCAGCTACCCGCCAACAACATCCCTCCTCCCACACTCAGCTCATCATCCACACTCCAGCAGTACTTACCTCGTTGTAAAATAAGCATCATCAAAGTCAGTCGAAATCATAGAATGCGAACGAGGTTTACGACAGCTAAACCTTAAAATTGGCAATGTGGACATGTAGGCAGGCAGGCTGAGAGAAGGGTTCTAGTCGCCGTAGGTGGGTAAAATGCTGTCGCCTTGTCGTACAATCACAGAGACTGATGCGTTGGCATGTCCATTCTCTTCTCGGCCGCAATTTCATCCTTGCTCATGTTACCAGCCTCCCAATGCTCTTCAACCCATTTCACGATCTTGGCCGGCAAACACGCAACCTGGCGCCAATCAGGCCCCCTACTTGCTCGCTCCCGCTCAAGGGAGCCAATACCACAATGCCATTACCCGTGTCCTGGTTCGACATGATCATGGCCGTCGTGCGAGGCGACCTTCGGTGATGTGATTCGGTAGGAGTAACTTAGCATACGCAAGCAACTGAAGCAGTTCGCCGCCAACGTCACTCTGGGAAGCTGGCCGGCCTCTTCTTGCCTGTGTTCTGCCTTGCTTTCCCCCCATTGTGTTTCTGCAGCCTCTACACGCTCCCTGTTCAGTCGCCCACGCTGCTGATGTCGCTTCCACTGCCGTTGCTGCCACTAGCTTGGCTAGCTGCAAGGCCTGCCTGCAAGGGCAGCATCTCAACCCAACCTCCACTTTCCAAGGAAGACCGGGGGGCTCATCAAGATTTTTCCACCTCTTCTCCCCTCACAGAACCCGGCCCGCAACTCGCAATTCGCTTCCACAACCGCTGTCGCCATGCCAATGCCTCCCGATTAGTTATGGTCTGGTTGTACCCGGCCCAGCTTCACCACGTACGGCGTCATTTCTGTGCTTGACCGCACCACCAAGCTTCCATAACATAGTATTTAAACAATAACCTGTCGGCCGCCCATGGTAGATTCCCTTCTTCATCTCTGCATCCAGTTGTCGTTCCTCCTCTTGTTCGTTACGGCGATCGATATCCCTTCAAAGCAGTCCAGTTGTTCTTGTCCAGCCAACTTGCGACAACCCCCATCACGAAAATAAAATAAAATAAAGATAACAAAAAACAAAAGCCAAAAGCCAACGCCGTTTCAAAACAAACAAAATGCAGTCTGCAATCCTATCTTTGGCTGTTGCCGCCAACGTCGTCGCCGCTGCCGGCCTTCAACCCCGGGAAGCTGTGTAAGTCGTCTTCTCTCACGAACTACGCGGATGGAGGAGGAGGGAGATTTCCAAAATCCTGCATGCTTACGGAGACTGACAACGTTGCGGTTAGCTCCGACGCCGCTGCCTTCACCTCCGCCGCCGACGCCCTCATATCGTCCTACATTCCCGCTAATGAATGGGCGGCTCTGACCTCGGCTGTCGGTTCCGCTGCGAGCGCAGCCGGTGTCACACAGGATGTAAAGGATCTCATCTATTCGGCTCTCAAGGCCACCGATGCCCCGCAGTGGTTCGATGGAGCTGTTCCAACTGCTTACTCCAGCCAATACGCCGCCCTCGAGTCCGCCATTGACAATCTCCGCCCCACCGTTACCGTCCCGGCTCCCGGCCCCGTGACCACCGTTCTCGCCGTCACCACCACCGATGAGAACGGCAGCACCATTGTCGCCAGCGTCACCACTACCATTGTTCCGACCCCGACTACTATCACCACCCAGGTGGTTCCCACACCCAATATCAGCGTCGTCACCGGCACCGATTCAGCGGGCAATGCCTACACCTCCACCATTGTCGGCACCAACGCTACCGAATCTGCTGCCACCACTGCGTAAGATGCCCTTCACTTTCATACCCGTCCTCCGTCTCCTTTTCTTTCTTCTTGCTCATACCTTTTTACAGCACTGAGACCGTCACCACCGGCGGAACCGCTACCGAATCCGCCACTGTGACCGAGACAGGACCTGATGCCACCGGCACTGAAGCCTCTGGCACTGCGGCTTCTGGCACTGCTACTGGCACTGATGCCCCCGCCCAGACCAACGCCGCTCCGACCGCCGTGGCTAACAGCCTTGCTGGTGTCGCCGCTGTCGTCGGTCTCGTCATGGCCCTCTGAAAAGGAGATGTTACACCCGGGAAATGAAGATGAGAGAAGCCTTTGAACCCGTGGAGGATTGGAATCTCGAAGCGAGTCAATGGCACCGAAGGAATGTACATAATGACCACGTTTCCCAAACGAACTCGCTGGTGTCTTCAGCACATTGCCACGGCAATGATCGAAGGAAGACGATAATCTGCCTTGGATGGCAAAAAACGTAATGAGTAATACGATACGATTATGAAAGGATTCAGGATTTTGCCCCTCTAGTCAAATATTCTTACCATCGTCTTCTGCAATGTTACGATTCGAATCAGGCACGCGTCTTTTCTTCTTTTTTTCTTATATCTGAAAGAGGGGACTATCTCAATAAGCCATCCATACCTGACCTTGACATGTTCATTACAAAGTATGACGGCAGCAGTCGCCGAAGACACATGAAGCAAGGCACATCTAATTCAAGCCCTCCAACTTCAGAGATAGCTGAACAACATGTTATCCACATACACCCACCGCAAAGGTACTCGGTTTACCGCGTAAACGCCAATCACTCCATATTTATTCATTTTTTGGGTCCTATTCGTACAAACGACACCAGCCAATTTGTTGGACGATGGTGCTCTCTTCGTTTCCATATGATGATGAGCGAGAAATGAGAGAGAAGTCTAGAACCATGAACCACCGCCTCCAATCCCTCTTTGACCGCTCGAATGCATTTCGTATCCCCATTGTTCCTAAAAGCATGCAGTAGCTATGTGCAATAAAAGGAAGAAACTTTTTTCTTCGTCTAGCAGCAAAAGGCGAGAAGAGAGAAGCAGAATCCCAGCGAGGTGTAGTGGAAAAGACCAAAAAAAAAACAAAAAAAAAACAAAAAAAAGACCAATACCCATGAATGAAAGTAGGCCATCGACTGTGCTGTCAGGCCTATACCGAGTACGCCGGAGAAGAGACTTTCATCATAGTATGTTTCCGTGAAGGCTGGGAAGGGAGGGGGCAGCGGCACCTCAACAGATGATATTGCCCCACTGCTCGCCCAGAATTAATCCACCTGCCCATTATTTCTGAACCGAACCTTATTCTTAGGTATGTCGCTGGCCATCCAGCAGGAAACCTCTCTGCCGTTTTCCCTTCCCGAGAAAGCAAGGAACTTTTCCAACCATTGATCGAGGACAAACAAATCAGGCTCGCCTTAACTGATACCAAGAAATTTTGCAGATTCAGTGATACTCGGAGATCAAGATACTACCCAAAATCCGGCAGCAATTGATTGCAATCCCTCTTGCGTTTGGCAGCTGTTGAAAAAATTCCCACAAAGTTGCATAATTCGTCAAGCAATTTTTTCCTGTCGCTCCTGGCCAGCGTCATCTCTCACAACGCCCCAGCACTGGCAGCTAGCTTCTTCGCTTCTCCGTATAGGAACTCCAAATTGTTCAGAGGCCAGTGGCTGTAGTTGTCACCCGCCTCAAGGATCGTTTCGTAATAAGCAATCAAATTTTCAAGCCCGACAGTGCTGCCCATCTTCCCCGTGGTGTCCGCCACTGCATATGCCCGGAACTCCTCAAACATCTCCAAATCAAAATGCCGGGCCAAGAAGTGAGACCAGAACCGATAAAGTGATATCATCTCGCCAGGAATGGCACGAGGAACGCCTTCGGCGTTCCTGGCCAAAGCGTCTCGCCGTTTAGAGAGCGCGCGTGTACGAAATTCAGGATACGGGACGTCATCAATATGTGTCTCCGTTACCCGCATCACTAGGTGCGTGCGTTGCGATGGACTCGAGACGCAGCTAACATTGCTTTCTCCTGACGTTACCTCACCGCCGCAGGCCTCTTCACACCCTTCTTCCAACTAGGACTGAAGGGCTTCGGTGGACTGTGAGTGGTTTCCGTTCGTTAACGGGACGTCCTCCTGAGCCTCGGCAGCGCCATTGACAAGAGGCTGAGTCTTCGACCCAGCGTTCGTATCAGTAGAGCCATCGACAACTTGCTCAGATGAGGTGTTCGGCTGAAACTCGGGTACCTGGGCAGAGAGCCCTGTGCCGTTAAGCACGCCGTTTTGTCCGGCGGCGGCGTCAGCAGGGTAGGACACATAGCCGTTCTCGACGCCGTTGGTGTATGCGGTAGGGGAAGTGACCGAGTAGTCGCCCATCATTCCGTTCGGGTAGGGACTCATGGCATGAAGGGAACGAGGGTAGAAGAACTGGGGTCCCGCAGTGCGTGCAGACTCAAAACGTTGCTCCATGCTGGGGTAGACGAACTTCTGCCAATGGGTGCGTGAGCGAATTCTCTCAACATGGTCATCTCCGACGACATAGTCTAACTGGGTGCACTCGGTGCAGACTGCGCGGAGAGTCTGGGGGTCGGCAGCCTCGCGAACTCTGGAGAAACCCAGCACAAGTTCCAAGGGGACAAAGCCCTGGCTGTCCATGTGTTTGCGCAAGAACTCGTCCTTCAAAAGGTTCTCGATGGAGAAATAGTACTCCAATTGAGGGATGAGGATATGTCTAACTTGCTCATACCATCCGGGGTAAGAGGAAGGAGTCATGGGCACAGAGTAGTCCCAGGGGCCCTGGCTAACGTTGGTCTGAACTTGGCGACTACGGTTCGCATTCGAGCCGCCAACTCCACGGAAAGCCCCAGAAGAGTTGGATTGACCACGGCCACCACGGCCACCACGAGACTGAGAGCCCCCGTACGACGGGGGGAAGTTGCCACCCTGGTGTAGAGGAGGGCTGTTGTACTGACGAGGGCCCTGTGAGCCGAACGAGGTGCCGTTAGCCATGAACGAAGACTGCTGGCCGTGCAAGGGCACATTTCCAGGGTGACCTCCACGACCGCGGTAGCCACCGCGACCTCTATCACCTCGACCCTCGCCTCTCTCACGGACAGGTCCTGCCTGCTCCTGTACCATGGTAAGTTGAAGTAAGGCAACGGACAGTTGGTAGGATAACTTACAGTAGTTGTATTCGACGACTCCTTGGTGCGCTCGCCAGAAGCGGGGGCAGACGCCTTGCGCTGCTCCTTGGCGTTGGAAACATCCATCGAGGCTCGTTTGTTAGCAGCGGGGGGTTGCGAGTTGGTTCTGGCCGGGGTGTTGCCATCTCTGGTACGCTCGCGTGCCTCGGCTCCAGCCTTGGATGTAGCCGCAGCACCAGCAGGCTTGTCGGCAGCGGCGGCAGCGCCGCCGTGGCCTCCTCTGGAGGTGACGTCTCGGCCACCACGAGCACCACCACGTCCTCCACGGGAACCTCTCACCGAAGGGATAGGGGTCGAGAACTGGACACTTGGCACGAAATCCATGCGCTCCCACTTGTCCTTGGAACGACCCTTAGGGCCGGACTCATCCTGGGCCTCAGCCTCAGGCCGCTCAGCCTTGTCGGTGGGCTTACGCTTCTCCTCCTTAACAGTCTCCTTGACCGCCGTCTCCGGCGTGGGCCACGAGGAAACGTCGTTGACAGATGGGGGAACCTCGGTAGTGCGGTTATCTTTTTCCGTCAACCTGGAGCCGCGAGCACCGTTCCTTCTAGCAGCGGCATCACCGTCGCCGGCCTTGCGCTGAGCCTTGGTACCATTTACGGCGCCATTTGTGGTCTCAGAGCCTTCAGCAGTCTTGCCCTTCTTCTTAGACTCCTGGCTATTAGGCCAGGCATCAGTAGCAGGGGCTGCACTAGGCTCAGATCGGACAGGGGCGGAATGGGAGGGCAGAGTGATGGAGGTCTTCGCAGCCTGCGTCTCCTTCCTTTGCATCCAAATGTTGACTGTAGGCAGCGGTGCCTCAATCAACTCAATCTTGGGCTGTTCCTTCTCCTGCTCCGCTGCCTTATCCTTCTTGGATTCATCGCCAGATTCCTTTCCAGCCTTGCCCTTTCTCGGCTTCCTAGCGCCCTTCTTCGGCTCGGCTTCATCGGTCACGCGAGTAGATGCGCTTGCCGACCTGACACTCTTGTCGCTACGTCGGGCAGAGCTTTCGGTGGCGGCGTCCTCATCATCACGTCGAGAATCAGCGACAGAGGCAGCAGCGGATGTGTTGTTTGTAATGTTGACCTCAGCCTGTGCGGAGGCGTCCTGTTTAGCGGACAGCTGAGCCTTGAGGCTCGTATTTCTTGATGTGTCGTCTTCAGCAGAGCCGGCTTTGACAGTGTCGGGTTCAGCGGTGGGTTGTTCGCCGTTCGCTGAGGTCACAGAGTCCTTAACATTCTCAGCACTCTGGGTGGCCGGTGTCTTGGCCCCTTGACCCTTGGCGGCTTGAGCGTAAGAGAATGCAGTGGCCATTATGTCTGATGCCGAGGCTGATGCAGAAATGGACAAGCCTTTGAAAAGTATTGGGGGTATTTCGGACCAGGGAAGACGGTCAACGGATCCGATCCTACCAGGCCCCGGGTTAGGTAGCCTTTAAACGGCTTCCGTGTATCCTGCTGTGAGGGTAAACCGAGGTCTACCAACAACTCCTCGGACGGAGACAGACCAGAGAGGCGAACCAACCTCCCCGTGTGGTCTATTTAGAAAAAGTCGAACGACGGACGATAGTGCCGCTGGAAGAGGCTTCGGTGTCGATTGACGTCGTCGGCAAGTCGTGAATGACTGTTATTGCCCAAAGGTGTTAGGACAGGTTGGTCTTTCCAGTGCGGTTAAGCCAGGCAGACTGCAGTACAGGGCGGGTGCGGGGGGAGAGGAGGTGAAGAAACGAGTTTCCGACAGAGCCACACGGGCACCGTATTGAGCAGGAAAGCAATCGCACGATAAAAAAGTGTGGAGGGTTCCTGGGAAGTTTTGGGCTTCGTACCGTGTAGCGGACAACCGTTGAGTGGGAGTCAACGAAATATGGTGGGCTCAAGGTGAAAAGGCGAGACGTCCGGAGATGGTCGGTTTGCGGCGATCTAAGGAAAAATATGAACGACGGGTAAACGCAAAGCTTCGATTGGAGGGTTTGTTGGCCTGAGGGGTCTTCGCTGGTCTTGTAAGAATTCGTCTGCTGTAGGCAGCGGAACGGAGTGTCAGCCCAGCAGGACAAGAAATGAGAAGACTGACCACAAAAATTTACCAGGGAAGGTAAGTTTGTGGAGGAGAGGGAGGGAGAAAGTTGTGTGGTTGTGGAAGAGGAGAGGGAAGGAAGGTTACAGGAATAAAATCTGAGGCCCGAGTTTTTTTTTTGTGAATGAATTTTTTTTTCTTTCTCGGGAAAGCCACTACCAGGTTGGCACTTGAGGTAAAAGGTGGAGGCAGCTTGTTGACCTGACTTTTTTAGCGGGGAGGGGGAGGGGAGATACGGTGACTGTGACTGTGACTTTGAGGACTTGAGTAGGAATTTGCCTGTGACTGGCAGTGGAAGAGCGAAGAGCGGTTTAGAGACGGACAGTAGTAGGTGCCACCACTGGCTATACGTTGTCCACTTGGACATTTGTTTTGAGAATATTTTGCCCATTGTCACTTAAACCCCCTTACGCCTCAGGTAACGGGGTATGAAAGGCTGGGGGCTATGGGAAAGGTGATTCATGCGCCTATGAAAGAGTACACCCAGTCTGGGCTCATCAGTCGGAGGGAATATGCGCTGTGATCAGGCACCTGAGGGCGATTCACCTAGGTGTCTCAGGCACTGTAGGGTGCGCTGGCCCTGGGCACCTTCAGGCTTCGTCTCGTACAGTCCGCCCATGTTCTTCCCGTGATGGTGGGGGTACCTGGGTAGGTACCTACATGTCTACGGTTTCGAGCACAATCGGATGGACGGGCGGATGGGCGGGCGGGCGGTGACCGAATTATTGCCCTCTTGAGGGCAGGCAGGCGAAGCAGAGACAGGGAACGGACGGACAAAGTGACCGTCAACCCCAGCCAGTAAAGGAAGACGGATACGACACAACGGGGGGGGGGGGGGTGTCAAGTTGCCGCCCTGCCTACCAAAGGCAGAACTAGAATCATTACTGACAGGGCTGCAACAACACCAGCAGCAGGGCGGGCAGCTTTTTCGGGCCCGTAGTACCCCTCTCCCTAACCCCTCCCCTCTGGGTAAAGTGCTTTTGTAATTACCTCCACCAAGAAAGATATTGAACTCTCTGAATTACCTCACCACACACTCTCTCTCTTTCTCCCTGTGCACCTCAAATCATATCCCGGCGCGTTGTTGTTATCACCACTCTTTCTTGCCTTAAGGCTGTTACCTTCTGCATGCGTACACTCATCCCCTCCTCCGGCTCCTTGTCGCCTATGGTGGGGATGCGTGAATATAAGTCGGTTTGGTCATCTACAAGACGAGCAAGACTTTTTTTTTCTCATTATTGTTATTACTACTGTTATTTCCCCCCTGTCTCGTTTGTGTGGCCTTACTCTGCTCGCGGCCGATTCGCTCGTGTGTCGTGATGGAGCTGCGATGTAAGTGCTACCGGGCCTGATTAACAGATGCAAAGCACCACATCGCATTACACTAACCAAGTGGGCATCTCTGATGGAGTTTCAACAAAACGGACCCGGCCTTGTTTTGCCTTGCCTTTGTCTTTGCATGCCCTGCCTTTACCCTGCCTTGGGGTCAGAAGATGAAGAAGGGGACACAGCTTCCAGTTATTGCTGCCCCGTGTGATAACCCAAACCCCAAATTCGACCATTCCCTTCTCGGGTGTTGAATCACAATGCAACGGCTCTAGACACCACGCACTAAGTAGATGTTCTGCCATGAAGGGATAACAGTGTGTGGTTGTCCCCGTTCAGAGTTCGGTTTGCTTTGGCAACTGCCCGCAAAAACATCCGGTACGTACCTTCTTCGGGGGGAATGCAGATCCAAAGGCCCGCTTGCTCTACTCCCTCGCTCCCATTTGGCACACAACAATTCATCCATTTGCTACAACGCTTCAGGGCCGAGGGCTGGAATCCATCCACCCTAAGAGCACCCATACCTGGGTCAACCTGTGGTCCAAGGTAACCTTGTATCATCCAAAAACGTATTTGCCCACGCTACCTATTTGCCCAGTTGAGTCGCGGCGATGCGAGAACAGAAAGCGGAGGGGCATGGGGGGAAGGAACCAAAGGGTAACCGCGGCTACGGGACCCTGGCCTGGCACACTGCATCACTTTTCTTTCTTACCTAACTCCGTTCACCATTCTCAAATTACATAAAGACCCCTTTTCCTGACGTTATTATTTGAAGTATTCCTTCATGGATCATGGAAGTAGGCGCACTAACCCGAGCCCGATCCCATGTGCTTCACACTGCCAGACTTAAGAGCTTTTCTTTCCCTTGCCTTTGCCTGTCTTGCCTACTGACACGACCGGAAAGGATGCCACACCGTCATGGCATGCTACATGACGGCCTTATTTCATTGTCATTCCAACACGCACTTATTTAACAATACTCTCCATCTGCTGGTGTGAAATTCTGACTTGAAAACTATTTGCGCCACCACAGCCACAGCAACCGGGCTTCTGGATCCCTTGTCTTCGCCTGCTGTCCGACGCCAGCACTTTCCTCTTCGAACCACTTGCTTTTAAGTATCGACTTCCTGACTATCCATGCAGCAAGATAGACCACCATGTATGCTGTCTGGAGCATCCGCCTTCGTTAATCTAAAAACGTGAGTGATTTTTTCCCCTTCAGTGCAGAGGAAGCCCTTGGGGAAAACTGTGTATATTCCCCTGCTGTTGGCCACTACGGACCCTTTCAAGTGGCTGAGCTGAGTGGGCAAGAAAGGAATGAGAAATCCGGCAAGACAGCGATTTTTCATGTCTGGACGCAATCTGTGATCCCCCAGTCTGCTAGTAAAACCAAGCTCTGCCACCCCTCACCCTCGCCCTTTTGATGCGTGACCACGTAGGTTCTCCATAGACAGCGCAGGTTTGCAATACGCTCAAGAACGTAAGTTATTTGCATAGACACATACACAAATAACGAGCTTCAAGCTCGTCCTGGGTACGTGAGTACCTCGTCCACTTTCCCAGGGTTTCCGTCTCCGCCGTCCAGCCACCGCTCGAGTGGCGCAAAAAGAAGGGCGGGTGTCCGCATGGCGTCGTTACTACGGAAAGCCGGCCGGCTCCACTATACCTCGGCAAGCAAACCAGGAGGACGTCCAAGAAAAACCCCAGCCAATGCCTCTTTCTTTTCCCTTCCTTTCTTTACATGCATACTATGTACACACATATATATATATTTAAAAAATTAATTAAAAAATTTGAAGATGGAGACAAAGCAAAGCTACTGAAGGTCATCACATCTAGTTCGTGTCGCATTCGTGACCCGGGACTACACACAAACACAAATACATATAGACAAAAATTCATTAAAAAAGGTTTGCACGTACGTACATCCCCGACGTAAGGCCTGGCTATTTGTTCAGCAGGGCTCTTTTTCTCTGACATTTTACACTTGAAGTAAATTTTTTTTATCTTTCATTTTTCACTCCTTCTCCACAACCAGGGCCCTGGGGGATTTTTGGAATGAGGTGGACTGACTCGCCTTCCGAGCCTTCCTGCCCGTGCCGGAGTCGCCCGTCCGTTGATGTCCCAGTCCCCGCGGGGTGCCGATTGGCGCCCAACCCCTGTTCGAATACACCATTTTAAATCCGGTCTTTCATACGGATACGGCGTTCGGTAAGGTCTTTGGCTCTTCCACGCCGCCCCCTAGAGAAGGGTTGAATTGAAGACACCATTGTAAAACAGAGACCGGAAAGGAGACGATGTTGAGTCACCAAGAGAAATAAGGAAAAATAAAAAGATATATTCTGCCAACCTGCAGATTTCTTCTCAGCTCCCAAAGGTCTGCCCTCTGCAACCATCTGTCGATCATTGCGGGGGTACCCTGGAATTCTGAGAGACTTTTCTAAAAGAAAGCATAGCAGAGGACGGACCTCTGGGGAATACTCTCGCTGCCATGTTGTGGTAAGCCCATCCTCAGCGTCGGAATGACGGCCTTTGCCATGCTCTGTAACTCTGGCCTGCGCTTTGACGGTGTTGGCTGTCCACTTTAAAAGGATGAGGTGAAGCATTATGGCTTCGGCGGAGCTAGTTCCGCAGTCATATTGCGTGTCTGGTGGCCAGAGAAGCAAGCATGAGTTGGGTAAGAAGGAACCAGCAATCAGATGTGATTTGGATTAGGAGATCAGTCAAACTGGCCGAACCCAAGGTCGCATAATAGAAAAATAGTTATTTTGTTCTTTTCCCGTCAGGTTTCCTGTAGCTTTTCCTGACACAGTCCCAGTTGGCTGCAGCGAGCTGCCCACGCCTGTTGTTACATGATTCGCTACACTTTCGTCATCATACATTTGGAAACGTTATCAACAGATTAGCCGGACATCCAGGCTGCCGCCCTCCTCGCCCCAAAAGTAGTTGCCAGTCGCAGGCCGCTGGACCCCATGGGAAAGTAGCTAACCAGGTACCACACCAGGCAAGCCAGCTGAATGAGGGCCGAGATCAACGTGAGAAAAGTGCTGTGAAGCTGTGGTAGTGGGTCAGCGCGACGTCTTTGGTGAATGATGTGCTAAGAACTTACAGCAAGAGAGAAGTAAAGAGATAGCCCAAGCGAGCCAAAGTAGGCCGCAGTGAAGGGCAAGCGAGGACCAGAGATGAGATGCCTTGCATAAGCCATAGGGCCCATGACGGCCGCAAACGACGCCAGGAACAGGAGAGAGCCAAGCGTCCAGCTAAAATGAGAAAAAATTGTCAGCAACTAGTAGATTTCTCTAGGAAAAGGGGCCAGAAACAGAGGAGAGCTTCTCAAGGCACTCATCGCTCCATGGCGCGTCACGGGAAAAGATATGTGCAACTAGCCTGCCATTTGAGATCATCTGGCGTAGTAGGCGGGTAGATGCAGAAGGGCAAAGCCACCCAGGCACGCCTCAACTCCCGATCCAACCACCTTTGGTCGATCTGCCGTCCCGGCAACTAGCAAGCCTGGTAGGCACCCATAGACGGGGGTAGGAAGGCTGACTCCATGCGGCGAGGAGGAAAGGGCAAAAACTTACAGAATGACAAACTTGCGTGGCCGCAAAGACAAAACTGGAAACAGGGCGAAGCAGATAACGAAGCAAGCGAGCGCACCCAAGTTGCAGGCGCCAAAAATAAGCATGCGATCCCATCGACTCACTAGGCAAACAACACTACGTCAGCATGGCCATTACGGAGGAAAAGGAGCGGACTCGACACCACCAACTAGCAAGGCCGCCCTGCTCACATGGCAAACCGAGACATGACAATCAGGCCAAGGGCCATGCCAGCTGCAGGGGAGCTGGATTTTGAGTCCAAGCCCTAGCCGTAGCTGTGGTAGAAGTGCACGAAGAGAGTGTATGAAGATAATGAGACTCACACGCTGCCCAGCCTTCTTCTTCCTCCCTTCTATTAGGAGCAGGCAAAGGCGCACCAGCCCCCTCGGTCGTTGGGAGTTGTATATAGCTATTGTTTTGAAACGGGTTCAACGACTTGATGGATGACATGAGACCGCTTTGCTGCGCCGTGTTGACGGATACATCATCGTCGCGGCGTGACCATCCCAAAGAGTTGATGGAATCTCTAAACGAAGATGAGGCCATGGTTGTTGATGACTGATGGAGGTCGCAATTAGGAATAATGACGTCGTCGAGGAGGTATGACACAGTCAACCAGTCTTAGGTGCACAACGAGGCGGGCACGGAAGTGTGGGAACGTTCCTTTGCTTGGAAATATATGGTCAAGTGACAACCTTCGCAGATATCGAAAATAGCTCGATGGAGGTCGTTTTAAGGGGGTGATGTGATTGGGTCAAGGTGGTGTCGGGGTCGTCTCCGTCGCTGCTACTGGGGGAGCACGGGGGTGAAAGGTTGGTGTAGCGCGACAGATGGAAGGTGGAATCGGGTGTCGATGTGTTTCTTCGCAGCCAAGATGGCCAGCTAGGTTGATATACGGACCACAGCGGAAAGGGAGGGTCGGAGGGCGCGTAAGGTCAGTGTCGGAAGGGGTGGGCAACTTCAGTGACCACCTGTTCGATTCGTGATGCGACGTAAAGGGGATGTTGGGAAGCCTAGTGTCCGCGCGTACCGCACCGCGTCGTCGTAACGTCAGTCGAAAGCAAAGAGGCAGCAAGCTGGATGTTGTAATGGGGGAGGGGGGCTAAGGCAGCTAGCTACACGAGGACAAAAGGTTAGCGGAGGATGGGAGTTGAGCGTCAGTATAAAGGCGTGAGGCAACCTGAGGAGGGTAGCTTGGGATTGTCTCAGAATGGAGGTAGACCAGGCGGACAAGTTGTGGTTGGAGGTGGGCCAATGAACAGCGACAGCCTGTCGCAACCTTGTCAGGGGTACGTACCCGATCTATCCCAACATGACCAACGTCTCTTTACCCCATTCAGACGCTGTTTGAAAAGCCGTTAGTGGATCTTCCGGGCCTTCCAATTATCTAATCCACAGCATATGATTGGCAGCCTATTTCACTCTCCACACCCAACTCGATCTCCAACTGCTACTTGCATCCGCAGGACAGTGACACACATCCGTGCTGCACAGTGCGGCTGCAGGAGTAAATTTGGTGGTAGCCGTGCATGAGAGGGAATGTACAAGCATTTGCTTGTAGGCATACAGCGGGAGACGTGGAAGGGGATCGTTTAAATATTCGCCAAGGGTGACGACCCATTAAATGCACAACAACATGGCGGTAGTGGCGGCTATCATGTTGTCCCTTTACAAGATGCAAAAAGTAGGGCAGGAAGTAAAATAAGTGGCAGATGTAATGCCACCTTGCTAGGCCGGGATACCAACAATCAGCTACAATAGTAAACCGGTTGTGTCTTGCAATGACAGAACTCTCGATAGGGTTACTATGCATCACAGAGCTGCAGTGCCTTGATTGCCGGAGTGTGGACGTGTGCTATCTGCCCCCGTCATACCTACCATGTAAGAAATCAATACATAGATGTATGTGTTTATGTGTGTGTGCGTGTGTAAACGCCAAGCTTGTCGCTGTTTAGGATGGTTTGTGGGCAACGATGCCATATAAAGCAACTCTCTGAGGCGGTAAGCATAGCTGCTGCTGATGTGCCCATTCTAAGTCATACAAAACGCTTCCACTTTGCGAACAATACCTTATCGGACTAGAGTATGTTACCAGACCCAAGATAAGACGCTCTCGTCAAGATTCGGATACAGGCTGACGGTGTGGACACCAACAGGGTGGACACCTAACAGCGCCTTCCCTTGCGGAGCGGACAGTGCTGGTCATGAATTTGTAGGCCTCAAAGCCTGTGAGGCGCAGTTTGGCATCTAACCAACGGTCGGATTCGAAAATGCATTTCATGGGTAAGGTGTTCTTTGGGCAGTGAAAACTGGTTTCTGAAGGGTATCGTGAATGAGACAGAATGCCATACTTGAACCAAGGGCATTTTGAGGCGTTTCGGCCCCCTTGGGTTCCTGGCCGGCGAAGTTGTAGAGTATGGGGTAGCCCAGTTCAAGCCCGTCCGTGATGTACTAAGTTGTGGGTAGGCCAGACAAAATGAAGTGCATGACCAGTTAGTTATGGCCGATCGTTAAGCAGGTCCCGATGAGCGTTGCAAATCGTTGCGGACGGCGCGGTTCCAGTTGGTATTTGGTGTCTTAGGCTGGCTGGCTGGAGGCATCACGGGGTTCGGCCGGTGCCCTCCCTCACCTTGTCTGGGTGCCCTCCATCAAGCCCCGACTCAGCCCAAGAAGCAGCGAGATGGTCCCGGTGAGAGGTGGTAATGGGTGCCACCCCCGGAATATGGGACGAGTCAGGAGATGCAGGTGAAGCGATAAGCCTCGACCAGATGATGTAGTGGCTTCCATTAGCAGAAACACATCGATATAAATGCTAGCGCATCTCTCTTTCGTGGTGGAGAGAGGAAGGGGAAAGAAAGGAGAAACATCAACAGAGGAAGATAATTTCTAACCATCAGTCAAGAGGAGGTATGTGAATGCCGTTTTTTGAGCAAGCAGGCACACATGGTTTTTGGTTGTTGACTCAAAAAGCCTCAGAAACACCAATCCAAGCTATTGATTTCCAATGCCTCAAGGCGCCTGGATTCGCCGACGCACAGACCACCGAGATACGTTGAACAGCGAGCAAGAAACACCGTCTTACACATCTACGTTCAGAAAGAGACAGCATCAACCCAAGCGCTGGAACAGGATCTCCAGACCAAGAAAGAAAGAATATACTTGACTCTGGATTGGATATTCTTCACACCGGAAATTTTGGGTGACCAGGGATTCGCACACAAACTGAGTCTCACAGGCAGGTGTATTTCCGAAGTTGTGGCAGGAAGAAGAATACGGCAAAAAGAAGAAGAAAGAAAAAAAACCCCTTGGAACTTGGGACTAAGGTTTTACTGATAACCTCAACCCGCCCGGTCCGAAACCCCTGCCCCAAGACAACGGCAACAAGAGCAGTTCCGGAAGTCATCGGCCATCCCGTCATCTTATCCACTGCCAACTTGTAGTGTTATCGGGCGTTTTGCTCCAGAAACTCCAGGAAGAACAAACTCAATTTTGGCGGCGTCTTACTACCTCACTGACCGGTTTCGCCAGTAGCGGACGCCACAAATCAGCACGCGATAGCCATTCAAATCGACTACTTCTGGAATTGGAACATCTTCTCCCGTTGCAAATCCGTACGATTTGTCCGCTCGATACTTCCCCCGCGGTTGCACGACAGCCTATCTCAATCAGGGCAAAACACCTGCAAGAACAGAGCAAGCATAGAAAGTGCAATCAACAGGTGGCAGGGATCATCGCGCATCGCATCTTTGACCCGGATTCCGACCCCGATTTCGACCCCATTCATTCCAGTTGCATTCCCCGCGGAGGAGCACCCTTCCTAGCTACATACGGTATATACCACGTTGAGGATAGCAAACAGCCCCCAACGTTACCAGCCAGCTAAACCGCCCACCCACACCCACACTGCACGTCAGTTGTGCTGCATCTCTCTCTTCCACTCTCTCTCAACTTCATTGCCCTGCGGCGTGTGCCTGCTTGTGAGCAAACAAGGTTGGCATCGTCTTGACCCTCACTGCGCTCCGACATTCAACTCAAGGTTGGCAAAGTCTCTCTTATTCTTGTTCCATCCAATCCTTTCACATCTTCGCAGGGCCTCGGTGGCTGCCAGCCTAATCCATCACATCCCCATGCAGCGACCCCATCCCAAGCCATTCATACATCCCCATCCTTTGGTTTCCCGCCGTTACGAATCAGCCTCATAGCCGCTTCATCCGCCACCATTTATTATACTTGGCGGCCGATCCGGCTCTGTTTCTTCCTCTACTTCCTTTCCTCTTCTCTCACTCCCTGTTTTTGGCATTTTACTCTTCAAACCTGATAACTGACTAGCTAAAAGACAGTTTTAAGCAACCAACCCCGGTCGCGCTTTCCACTGTGCTGCCCGCGTCTCGTCCCAAGTACGTCTGCCCGACCTCCACGATGTCTTGGAAGCTTGGGAACTTTATGAGCTGACACTACTGAGCCAGAACTGAAAAGAGAGATCGGCCGCCAGCGCAGCAACGCGACTGCCTGTCTGCCTGCATTGCCTCGCCTCGCTTTATCACCGACCCGTCCGAACCGGCGCCTACCCCAGCCAACCCGCCACTACTAATTGCTCCTCGCCTACTGCCACTTCTCACCACCATTACTCCCATCAGTTGTTCCGCCTCCCCCCCCCCCCCCCCTCCTCTCCTCTGGCTTTCAGAATATATCAAGGCTAAGCCTCAGTGCCAACTAAGGCGCCCCTTCCAACACAACACCAACGCCAACGCCAAACCAGCACACCACCCTCTTTTCTTTCTTGCTCGTGCGACATTGAGCGAGCGACAGCCGAGCCAAAGCGTTCGCTTACCTCGAAAGGAGAACAGCCGCCGTGCACTTACAGTATTTACCCACCACCCATAAGTTCCGTAAGTCAAGTCAGAATCCGTGTGTGTGTTACGTTGAGCTACACTGCGTCGCGTTGCTTTGCTCTGCCCCGACTCATTCCCCTCCATTCCTTGCCCCTCACACCCCCGGACTCGACTTGCCATACCTTAGCACACCTCTTCTTTGACTTGGAGTCCTGGGCTCAAGTATTGTCTTGTCGCATCCCATCCTAGCAAACCCTCCCCGGCCACTTCGCAGCCCCTTGTATGTATAGGCCTGGCTCACCTAAGACCACTTGCATTTCACTTTTAGAGAAGTACTGATCTCCCTTGCAGCAGGCAAACCCAGTTTCGGCCTGTCTTGCTGTCCCTAAGGTACCTAAATTCTATCTTTTATTTGCCTCATGCTTTTTTATTAACCCCCGCGTACGTACACATACACACTGTCTCTCTCTGTCTCTCTCCCTCTCTCTGTGGGGAATAGGGAAGGACAGAATGAGTGAGAGACGGAGGGGCCCTGAAGAGAGCAGCGGTGCCCCATCCCCCCTCACCCCGTCTGGCTCTCACCCCCATTACGAGGTCAAGGTACCTTCGTACCCCTCCCTCGGCGTCGGTGTCCCGCACGCACATCGTACATTACTTGACACTACACACGTCCATCATCCAACACAGTCCTAACTAATTATTCGCCAGACCAGACCAGCCCAGCCCCGAGGCACATACACTACAAACCCTCGGGTCCCCGACACCGCATTTCCATCGTAACAAAAATCGAGTCAACTCTCCCTCCTCCTTATTCTTTTGCCTCCCTCCAAAACCGACAAAGCTACAGCTGTCTTTTCTCATTTGCTCTGCTTCACTAGTGAAATAGGCAGCGACCATTTTAGCACACCCAGACCCTAGTTGCGACAGACTGATAGAGTCCTCCCTCATCTCTCACTTTCTGCTCTTTGGAACTTGCCTACACATCCTACCAACTTTACTTTACTCATCTTGCCGATCCCCGCACCATCCATAACACTGCGTTGAATGGCCGTGTAACGGAAGCAATCTGCCACCAACAACAAACATACCAACATTGCGACATATATATTCTACCATTTCCCTTGCTTCCCTTCCTCGCGTTTAGGTGAGCCAGCTCGTCCTAGTCTTGCTTCGGTCGCGCCTTGCCTTCTTTGCCTACACTCCGCTTGCCTCGGTGGCGTTCGGGGCTGTTATGTGACAGTGTGGAGAATATCCGCATGCTCAACAGTCAGCTCGTGTTTGTCCGACGGGAAGTGGGATTCAAGAGTGCGGCCTGGGCAACTTTGCCCCTAGACCATTTCGTACCTTCAACAATAGATCGCATCGCTAACTACTTCGTCTCTTGTAGCCGACTTGGTCCTTGTCTTTTCCGACTTGGTTGAGCTTCGTAGCTCCAGAATTCCACCGCATTTTCCCACGAAAGAGGCGGTGTGTGCCACGCCCAGGTCCGCGAGGCTTCCAGCAGTCGCGGGACCGACATACTTATCTACAACCCTACTGAATTTCGCTTCTAGCGACAAGCACCTGAAATGGCACAGCACGGCTTCGGCCAGTTCAACAACAGTCACGGCGGAGGTGGCGGTGGAAACATCGACCCCAACGACCTGGCTATGGGTGGCAACTTTGCCTCGTCCTACTCAAACAACTTCAACTCAAATTCCGCGAATAACTCCAACGGCTTTTCCAGTGGTTCTGCCCTCTTTGGCGACGATGAGCTGCTGGATGGCCTCGGTAGCCCAACCGAGACCCAGCCAGGCATGCACGGCCACAGCCAGGAATTCGGCGGAATGTCAGACATGAACATGGGCTTCAACCAGACTATTTACGGGTCCCACCACGGCATGGACCAAAATCACATCAATGGGTATTCCAACACCCCAGACGGCGACCCGATCCAAAGCCCTTTCGTTCACAGCTTCAACAACTCACAGTTTCGTCAGCTGCATCATCCTCAGTCTCTGGGAACCTCGCTGCAGTCTCCAATCTCCTACTCTGGCTCCCCCTTAGCTGGCTCGGACATGAATGCCGATAACGCTGATGCAAACTACCTCAACGCCAAAAACAGAGCTAGAATGGCACAGGCAATGCAACGCAAGAGCTCCTCCAACACCAGGAGTCCAATGACCCCCAAGTCGGCCATGCATTCTGTACCTGAGACTTCTGGTTTCGGGTCTCAGTCGATCAGGACCCAAGGTTTGCACGAGAAGTCCCCGTCAGGAGGCCAGTGGATGCAGACACCCACTGGTAGTATGGCAGCATCTTACGGCTCCGGCTTTTCGTCCCCGATCCAGCCTGGCTTAGCTCAGCTCAACGAAGTCATGATGAAGGGCGGTACCTCGATGCCTGCAAAGCTCGGCGTTCAGCCTGCGGCAGTCTCTTCTCAGGAAATGAAGCGGAAGCGGCGCCGTGAGTCACACAACTTGGTAGAGCGGCGGCGACGAGACAACATCAATGAGCGGATTCAAGATCTCAGCAGACTGGTGCCCCCACATCGCCTAGAAGACGAGAAAATTCGCAAAATGATTCAGAACGGCACTCCACTTTCGCCTACCCTGACAGGCATCTCAACCCCCTCGCAAGCCACTTCCGGTCTCGCAGGTCCAGGTGCACGCCGCGCGGCTGGCGGTACAACTGGCAACATCACCACGGGCCTCCCCATTGAAGACAAAGATAAGGGACCCAATAAGGGCGATATCCTCAACGGCGCCGTGAGTTGGACAAGAGACCTGATGTGGATGTTGCACTTAAAGCTCCAGCAGCAGGAGGAACTTATGAACGCCATCGCGGAGCTTGGAGGCCACTTCCCATTTGAGCTGACGGAAGATGAGAAGCGCATGCAGACGGAGTTGATGGAAGCGATCTCCAAGAACGACGGGCTCGGATACTCACGTACAACCGGGTCCGGACTCAGAGTACCTCATCATACCGATTTCCGTGGTGAACCGCTCAACGGCTCAGGCAACCCCGATGGCGTCAGCCCTGGTGACAACCCCGGCGGCGTCCTAGCCAGCGACCTGGGTGCTGGAAATGAGTTCTGGAACGACCCGGATGACGACGACAGTGGCCCGGCTTCCCTGAACTTTAAAGAAGAGGACGAGTTCGGAATGGACCTGACACAATAGTATTGTGACATCCACATCTGAGAACAACTCTGCTAGAGCTTTGCTGATGACTGCGAGCCCTCTGGGCAATGCTCGAGCTAATCACTATATCGATTCTCCTTCCCTTTTCTATGACATGCATTCGCGTGCGTTTACTTTTGCATCCAACGATTACTAGGGTTAGGGTCACAGATACCGGAGTTGATTGGATTCGCCAATATGCGGGCGGTGGGAAGGAAGATTCGCGCATGTAGGCAACGTAATGATTAGGGGACGTGCTGGATTATACTTTGGCTTATTCTGACACTTTCCTTTCTGGCCCTTTCTTTCTTGGGTTATCGAGCATTTATCTATGGGCAGTTGTGATACCTTTGGGGGGTTTCGGATGGGCATTTGCAAGGTTCATTTTCGGGACGGTACCGCATGTTTGTTTCAGGCAGATCATCCTTATTTTCCTGTCATCGTGGAATATGTCTTGATTCTTTCTTTTATATTCTTAGGTGCTTTATTCGCCGTCGTTTGTTCAGCTCAGAGTCTTGTATTTACCAGCCCTGGCGTGAGAAGCTTTGTGTGCGTGGCATAAGTGTTTGGCCGTCCCCCTCCTTTTTTAAGTCCCAATTTTTGCACATCTACTATGATACCCTCCCTTTCCCTTGTTACAGCTAGCAACTTTAACAACTTCATCCTCTACTCTCTTCCCAACGCCGCTGAACTCGCAGCCTTCGCAGGTGCGTGATTGTTTATGAACCACCAGTAGCCCGCAAACCCGGCTCTCTGAGCGGTAGCCGTGTGGCTTGCATTCGGTCAATCCATCATAACCTTTTAAGACGGCAACTACACTGGCATCATTTCAAGATGTGATAAGACTGCCATCTACCAGTGTCGCACGCAGATGAGATGCTCGCTCATCGCCATCAGTAGATTCCACGCCTCCTTACGCTTCATATCCTCCTGCAACGCGATCCTTTCGAGCGCCGTTTGCCCGTCAAAATACTTTCCAAAGACCTGCCATGCCTTGGCCACCTTGGGGTCCTCGAAACGCTTGCCAATGGCCGACAGGTAGAGCGAATCCTTGCCCGTGGCCTTCTTCGCATCCAAGATGATGTGAGGTGACATACGGGCCAGATGGGGCGCGTCGTTGGTTGACGGGTGGTCCGTTGCCGTAGGGAGGACCTTTCGCGCGTGCGCCGTGGCCTTCTCCGCTGCTTCGCGCTGCGTCTTTTCAGCGATGCGCTCGAGACGAGCCTTCTCCGCAACCTGCTCGCTCATAGTCGGCACATGCGCCGCTTCTAGCCCGTCAGTCTCCGACTGTTCATCGACGGAATCGAGGAGACCTGAGCTACTGCGCGCGCCGCTGCTGGTACTGAGGGAATGAGCGTCATCAGATTTGCGCAGCTCATCGCTTTCAAGCTTGTGTTCAACCTCGTAGATAATCTCTGGCCAGACAACTATGTAAGCAAAGGAGCAAAGCTGGGTCACCCAGCCTCCACGCATCAGCCAGGCCAGCATTGCAAGGTATGTTGGGCGGTGTGCCTTGCTAGGGCAAAAGTGCTTGTACGGCCGCGGGGCGTAAGACAGCTCGGCGAGGAAGTTAGTTAATGGCGGTGCTAGTGGAAATGTCTTCTGCCACTCGAGGCTTGCCCTGGAAAGATTTCGAGTGTCACAGTTTGGGGACATGATGTAGATGTCACGCGCGTGTAAGGGTGGTATGGCGATGGCGCGACGCCAGAAAATGAAGTGCTGCGCGTATTTACGCACTTGACTCAACGTCAGGACGTTGCTCTGCCCAACTTGATAAAAACTGTCTTACTTTAGTGGTGTGCAGGGTAAGATGACGGTTTGTTTGTTTGCACACTTACGATTGCGTCGGCTTTGACAAGCGAGCGAATTCAACCATGGCAACCGTACTCGGGTCGGGGTCTGCTTGGAGCTCGGCAATGATCTTTTTCTCGTCGCCCATGAGGAGTAGAGCAAAATTACGGTCCAAAAACCCTGGCTCATCAATGGTATCTTCGCCAATATAGGAATTAGCTGTCGTCAACCAAAGGCCTCTTTGCTCCTTTTCCCCAATTTGTGGCAGGTCTGTGACGTAGAACGGTACAGGTATCTGCACCGATGGAGTAATGGGCCCGGCTGCGGTGTCCAGCTGTAGAGCTGCAATCTTATTCTGTGATACAGCCTCGTAAATGTCTTGAACGGACGCCGCTAGTGATGATGTCGCCAATATCTCGCTCCACAAGGAGCTCATCTTGCGCTCTGCGGCATATCAGCACTGCTTGCGCGGTAGGGACGGTATTGAGCTTACTCTCTTCACGGCCTTTATCCTTGAGAGCGGAAATGCGCTTTGTTTCTTTCCATACAAACTCACTGTGCTGCTGACAATACTTGTAGGCCTTGTTCACCTTCTTTATGATGTTCAGGTACAAAGTAGCAATCAGCTCTTTGGCTTCATGCTTCCTCGGATTGAGGAAGAAAACCAAGTTAAACATAGTCATGGAGGCACGCTTATCGTCCGCCTCCTCCTGATGAGACTTGTCTTCCTCTTTAGACTCTGTATGCGACGCTTCAGCGCCGTTGGGCGCTTCGTCAGTGTTTTCATTTGGGTCAAGGTCAACCAACACAGCCGACTCTTCAGTCCGCACAGACTTGGCTCTTTCTGGCTTCCCCTTTTTCTTTTTCTTCTTTTTCCAGCTCCCGCTTTCGGGGACATGGATAGGATAGGAGACACAATACAGAGGGTCTAGAGAAAGTTGGAAAAGTTTCTTGTGATAGGCTCTGCCTGGTGTCAAAACACTAGCGAGATCTTTCGTAGGGAAGCCGGCCACGTGTTCCCATGGCACAATCTGAGTGCCCTCATCAGTGACAAGGTGGTCGTCGCCTGCAGTCCATTGCTGAAGATCGTCTGAGTTGGCATCGGCATCGAGCGATGCGGGTTGGTTTAGACGCTCAAGAAGGATGTCATCATTGTCGGGAGAGCCATCGGAAGACTCATGATTCGACGACGGGGCGTTGGGAGGCAAGACATGTGGCGGGTAGTGAAAGACGAAGTTGGGACCATCACGGGATCTGTTAATGACCAGCGCTACGGCCAGAAAGTTGGACGGACTCGGGAGCACAGGCTGCGCCATCTCTGGAGCGATAAGAGATCACGGGAGCAGCAACTCAAGTAGAGCTGCCAGTGAGTTTGAACTGTGAATGACAAAGTGGTGCGAGTCCGGCGAGCATCGTTATCCTAATCGCACCCGGGGAATAGGATTGGGGCAGAGTTAGGTGATCGACGCTAGACAGGCAACCACCCTACATTCCCCGAGGTACAGTCCCGCCGTTTGGGTTTCGATGACAAGATGGGAAAGGGCGTTAGACTGTTCAGTCGGCAGTCTGATGCCTGATGATGAGAGTGAAATCGATGTATGCGACGGAGGATGGTAGTGGCTGATTGGTAGGATTCTGGTGGGAGAATGCACAATGAGTAGAGAGAAGGGCAGTGTGAAGCGCAGCCAATGAATGAGTAGCTACGGCTACTGTAGCGTGTGGGCTTGGTGGTATAGGATGCGCAGGATGGCCCGAGCGCAGCTGGTTCGGCGCCGTTTGTAGTGGGGTTGAGGCTCCCAAAGTTTCGGCGGTGGGCACCCTGTCAGCCAAGCAACTGGCCAAAGGGTCTTCTAATGCGGGCCTAGAGATCCTGCCGTCCGTCACATGCTTTGAAGCCAAACCCCCCCATGTGTGGCGGTAGCCGGGAGTCATTCCAAGACATGCCTCCAGGCCCTTTGTCCAGTTCCCATCAGCGGCTTGGATTAGGCTGTATGGAGGAAAAAGACGTTAAGTCGGTGAGACTTTCCAGCCTCCAATTAATTGGACGGAACAGAAAACTCTGCCTGCAGATGCGAAGAAGGCACGTCCCATGGCCTTTGTCTACCCATCAACATGATAAACTACTCAATAGGAACAATGTGCTACAAATTTGAGGTCGACACAGATAGCTGTAGCCACATCAATCCAGCGTGTTGTGAAGGCGACAATGTGGTCGTTCCTTTTTGGTGTGTCGATCATGTCTGGGGAAAGGACGAGGAGTTGGCACAGGATAGGGAAGAGGGTGAAGCCACCCCAACAATGACGAAATAAGTCGGCATGGAAGCCCTAGCTTTTGGGGGCAATGTTCGATCGAAGGAAGGGCCTGAACAATCCAATAGCTGAATAGGACATCGTGGATATGCAGTCTTACTCGCTCAGACAACGGGGACCAAGCTGTTGTGGCTGCCACACTGCATGAGCAAGCTGGTGCACGGCCCTGATAGATTTACGACTTGGGGGCCTTTAACCACTGTGGAAAGGGAGAGGAGAATGGGGTGACGGGTAATAAACCAAGTCGAGGCAAGAGAGGTAGCAGCGGAGACGACTGCGCGTAGAAAAGGAAAATGAAGACGGACCCCCATCGCCCCTTCCTAGGCGCATGTCTCTCCTACGGCAAATTTGACGCTCGTGCCACGCGTCCCACGCAAATGGCCAACAAATAATACTCTATCGCTAAATTGATTGAGCCTTCTGTCTTTGGCGTTGGGGACAAACTGGAACCCGCATCGTCCCCGCCTGACGTCCACTGAATAAAAAATGTGGCGGCAGTGGCTTTCACATGCTCTGTTTCTGCTTTCGCGCTCTCCGCTAACCCAGCTCACTTTCTGTCTGTGCCTTTGTTACCTCGATTCGTTGACCGACGACTGAAAGAAGAATAGGTGCTGCCCACCGCCCAAATCTTCCCCAGCGAGAAACCTACTTTTATTAAACTACCTGCTTTAGCGACGACTTTTTTTCGACCTTCGGATCCGCACGAGGAAGGCAACAGGTCGTGTGCTCGGCTCAATTCGAATCGAACGGCGCCAAACTCGACAGATTGATTCTTCAACCCATTTTCAATATTAATACCACGCCTACTTGATCCATCCCGTCCCGCTGCTCTTGCTGGATTTCTCCTTCTCTCCTCCTTTTACTCCAATTCACCCCATTACCTTGTTGGCCCCTCCTGCCTTTTACGCTGACCATCACCGCTTATCTTTTGCCCCTCCCTCGAATACCCTACCTCATTCCCTTTCCATCCCTTAACCTGTCGCAGACCGCCTCAGTCCCCCCCTTTCCCCGTCTGCCTATAACATAACACAACCTTACTCGACCACCCGGCCTACTTATATCGCTCAGTCGCCACCAGTTATATCTTCCACGGTGCCGATTTCTTGAGGAACAATTGACTTGTCGGTATTGCCTCTGCCCTCTCGACATTCCCTTTCCATAGTTCACGAAGCTTTTGTGCCACTATCATGACCCAAGGCGTAAGCAACGGTCACCCTAATGGGTTGGCGGGTGCCCACGTCCGGTTCCTCCCCTTTTCCTACGACAGCGAAGATTCCCAGCAATCCGCGACTCGTTTAATCCTGACCGTTCGACCAGACTGGGACACCGCCGATGACAAGATCGAGTTCGTTCGCTTCACCGACGGCATCACCAACACCCTGCTCAAAGCGGTTAATAAACGGAAAGGTTGGTCCAAGGAGGATATAGATAGGGAAGCCATTTTGTTGCGAGCCTACGGACATGGAACCGCCGTTCTTATCGACCGTGAGCGCGAAGCCCAAAACCATGAGCTACTCATGAAGTACGGCCTAGCTCCTGAGTTGCTTGCCCGTTTCAAGAACGGGATGCTCTACCGCTACGTTAAGGGCAGTGTTACAGCTCCCGAGGACCTCAGAAAGCCTTCTATCTACACAGCTGTTGCGAGAAGGCTTGCTCAGTGGCACGCGACTGTCCCTTGCATTACCCATCCCACGTCGACAAACGGCCACGCCAAGGAGAATGGTACCAATGGTCATCAAGACCGAGAAGAGATTATTGAGAACGCTGCTCCTGGAAAACCGACGCCGAATGTCTGGACCGTGATGCAAAAATGGATCTTGGCACTGCCTACTGAGACATTAGAGCAGAGGGAAAGACAAGATAAGCTCCAACAAGAGCTGGAAAACTTAGTGGAGGAGTTCAGCCAGCGTCCTGGTTTGGGAGTCGACGGTGTAAGACACACCTGCATATTTTTTTGGCTTTCTGAAAGTGATGACTGACCTTCCTGTTCGTGACAGCTAGTTTTCGCCCATTGCGATCTCCTCAGCGGCAACGTCATTGTGCTGCCGACAACCTATGCCACCAACGGCGCCAAAGACCAGGTGTCTGTGACTTTCATTGACTACGAATATGCCACTCCTTCACCGGCGGCGTTTGACATTGCCAATCACTTCGCTGAGTGGGGTGGTTTTGACTGCGATTACAGCGTGCTTCCTAGTCGGAGCCAGCGTCGAGAATTTATCGAGGAGTACATCCGAGCTTATTTCAATATCCTCCCTGGCAGGTCAAACATTGACATCGAGTCTGAAGTGAGGAAACTTCAAGACGAAGTGGACCTATTTCGCGGTGTGCCAGGTTTCTACTGGGGTATCTGGGCGCTGATCCAAGCTGTCATCTCGGAGATTGATTTTGATTATGCATCGTATGCAGAGACGCGTCTTGCAGAGTATTGGGCCTGGAAGGAAGAGAGAGATGGCAGCAGGGCAGCAGCCGGCAAGGAGAAGCCTCTGCGAGAGCGACGGTGGGAACAGGTGGAGTAGGTTAGATGGCGGCCGCTCCCATTAGAAGAGTCTTTGTGAGGGGAATCAGCAAAGAAAAACACGAAAAGGAGTTTCTGGCATGGATTTCTGTACATAAACTTCAACTGCGGAACAGAAATGGATCGAAGGAAGCGAAGCATAATATCGACACGGGCCGGCGTCATTCAACATGAGCTCGACGAAGGCCAGGGATGAGCTCCGGGGCGTTTTTGGAACTAGACAGGACTAGTTAATCACACCAACCAACTTTATACCACAGATTGAATGACAATGAGGGGTTGAAGAGTGAGAAGACGCGCCAGGATTAGTATTATCAGCCTGGGCAGGCTGCCCGTGGAAAAGACTGAAATAGAGTGAGAGACCAGACAAGGTCTGCTGCGAACAGCCGCGGTCGAGATAGAAAGATCAATGAGTCCAAGCTCGAGGTTGGCGCAATGCTATGCGGTGTTTTCTATTGAGTCGCACCAAGTTTGCCTGTCGCGAGCGAGCGACTCAACGAAGGAAATGGGCAAGATAGGGAGAAGGGGGAGAAGGGGGAAAACTGATGGGATCTAGCTTCAGTGAGCAAAGGTGTTGACGGTACCTGGGCTGGGCGTAGACAAAAAAAGAGTACCAAGTGGTCCTCCGCATATATGCGACGTACAGTAGAGGATGCATGCAGGCTGCAAGCACATGTTCTGTTTTGCTCACACCCCCATATCAGCCTCTGCACTGGCCACCTTATCTAGCAGAACTAAATGATTAGATCTGTCTAGACCTCACATCTCCTCACGGCATATCAGTCCATATCTCAGCGCTTGGTATATAAAGCTGTTGTTCTAATTAGGGTTTAACGGCGGGTAAACAAAGGGAAGGGTTTGACACATACATATTGGAACTAAGCTCTTGCACCCAGCTACAAAGTCAATCCATCACCCAAGTGTTTAACCCAAATAGAAGATCTGTGAAACAGCCATGTTGTTTAGGGCTGAGTGGGATGGCACGTAATATAGCTGCAGCTGTTCTCCGCGTGTACACACTTCGAGGGTGTTGTGTCTGTTTACAGTGAAGCCTAGGGTGAAGGCAGGCAGTCAGTTAAGAGGCCAGCCAACAGCAGCCGAGTCGATTCGTTCAAAGGTATTCTGTAGAAGAACACAGGTGATCAACCCGTTCGAGTTTTGACAGGAAACTAACATGGAGACTAGGGAGCCTGGGGATCGTGTGAAATGATTCCGGCATTTCCATCTCATCCATGCCAAGATATTCCGTGTCGGGGATGGGCCACTGGGCCAACCGTGCGGCTTGACAGGCGTAGTACAGACATATCGAAACAGCAGGCTGACGGCTGGCCGATGGGCAATCGTAAATTTCAATTTGGATCGTCTCACCAGTTGGTTCGCGGTTGGTAATGTTAGACTGTCTGAGTCGGCCATATCGGATTTGACTTGGCGCCAGCTCTAAGGGGCATCTAGCTTGCATGCACAGATGACTTGATTAAGTAATTTTGACGCGATGTCGGATCTCACCCTGTATCAGAACCAAGACTCAAGATGCTAGCTGCCGAGCCGAAGACGAATGGGCTTGCGAAGAGGATGAACTCACCCCCCATGAAGCCGGACTGAGGCCAGGAAATGACCCGAAGTTAACGAATGGGAGACATGTCGATTCCAGGTGCGCAGTTACATGGAGTATTGCTCAGCCATCACAGGGAAGCGGAGCTGGCTGACAAGACAGACTGCCAGCCAACAAACACAATCTCCCAGGATCTGGTCAGTAGTAAGGACGTCTGTAGTAAGATGTGGTATGGATGAGACGCAAACGAGAGACTATACTCTGCTCTCCATTCTTTTTTTTAGGATATTTCCCTGGGTCCGGCAGCATCCTCAACCTGAAAATCAAAGGCACATTGGCTTTCTGACAGACGTGGTCATCCGGAGGGGTGAGCAAACAACGGGCACGGGTGCCACACATACCACAGCGTTCATGGAATACCCATGATGTGCTTGCAGTTCATGCCGCGGATGTTTGAGCATGTAGAACTCTACATGCCCCTCTCGTCGCTGGTAACCCTCAAGGGTCTAGGAAAACCCTACAAGTCGGATAGCAAATCCCCTTTTCGACTTGGTTTTTTATCGTAGCCGACCTAGTAGCTGGTCAGCTTGAACGGCTGGGTCCCGAATGAAAGTTTTCGGCATGCTCTGTAAGTTGTCTTAACAATGTTAGATGATCCGAGACGCACGAGTGGCAGGCTGGTGAGTTGCGGTGCGTAGGATCGGTCAAGACCATGTGGTGTGTGAGGACGCATGTAAACAAAGACTACTCGTCCGTGTTCTTTTCCGTCCGCTTCGATCGCCTTTGATGCGTATTTGACTTCTGTATAAGGGCAGAGGAGGGTAGACGGAGGAGAGGGGTATGGAAAGAGTCCTCCGAGCGTCGACCAACCATTTCTCCTACTTTGATCTCTCGCGGCTGCATGCCAGGCCAACTTGACCCCATTCGCTGTGTGATGGTTAGTGCAGACATCGCGCATGTCTTGCTGCTTTAAGCATCATTTTCCCTGAACTGGGTAGCTGTAGCTGTGGCCCCCCGACCTCGCCTGCAGTAGCTGTCTGCAGGTTGTAACGGTGACTCGGCACATGCTTGTTTCTGCCGGGACTGGCCCCCAGCATCGTACCACGGACTCTGTGGCCCACGTGGAGTATTGGTCCGTGTGGGCGTGGATGTAGGCAAGGGAGTGTGGACTTGTTCCTTCTGTGGCTACAACAGGACACACCCAGAAGAGCAAAGCAACTCGGCGCGAGATGGGAGATGAGGAGAAGACCGGGCCAAGGACCCTCTCACACCTTTGTTGCATACAATACAGGTAGGCGGGCAGGGCGGAAATGTCGCAATCTCTTGCCAGTGGAAGGGTTCCCCTGCCGTTGCGTGATACCTTCGACAACCATTCATGGGCCAGAGCAAACCCCATCATGGGCAGCGCTGGGTTAGGAAGCAGGTATGCGTAACAGAGAGTGTAGCCAAGACAGTTAGCCCATGGATGCGAAATACAGCCTACATAATCATTTCTCTGCTGCCATTTGGGGCCCCTGGACATGGCAAGTCGCCAGCTGAAGCCTTGCATGTAGTGGAGGGGCTGTGTCCGTTCGTTTCTTCCAGTATCGAGAGCAAGCGAGAGGCATCAATGTCGGAGCGATGAGCCGGTGGGTTGGCTCGGGACGAAGTTGGAGAGGAAAGTGACAGACCGGGCAGTAACGACGGGTCGACATTGAGGCGAAGTGTCTATCCAGCCTCGCCTCTTTTTCTTCTTCTTTTTTTTTCTTCTTCTGCGCTCCTTCACACATAGGCTCTTGTTTGGTTTGGGAGCATCAACCCTCAGTGGTCGGAGAGTCGGAGAAGGCGCAAGCGGCCCCACGTAAACGCTAACGCCAGCGCCCACTCCGATGCCCAGACTCATAAAACTCCATCAACCTTGGACGGAGCTATGGGTAGCCTGGGTTGGTTCTCCATGGCCCTCACTAATCCAGACGAATCCCTTTGTTTGCCTTTCTGGCAGATTCTCCACATTATGGGATGGGAAACAAAGCGGCAAAGACCCAACCCACCCAGGAATCCTTACCGCTGACTGATGACAAGAGCTGAGAGGACGCGTGCCGAAGGGGCTGGAAGTCAGGCTTGCTACGGTCGATGGCGATTGAGTGTGTTTGCGGCCGCTGACCACCCCTCTCCAAGACCTAACAGCCATTGCTTCCCTGCACCTCACCCTGAGAATCCCAGTCCGCACTCAGCACGCGCCTCAAGGCGTGATGTAGCAGTGACCATTATGCAGAGAGAGGGCGAACTGCGGCCACGGCCCCGTTGCCGTGTACACAGGGTGCAGGAGGTGCGTAGTCGCTACTAACAAGCTACGTAGTGACTGGCCAAGCAAGTTGCCAATGTAACGATGTAGGGAAGAAGCTGGGATGAGCCGGGGTGTGGGATGCCAGATGACAGGGACCAGAAGGCGTGTACTGGATAGATACATGCCCTGTGGCTTAAGGTCTGTGCCAATTGTAGGGCGTCACCAAGGACGGGGGTTACAGAATCATGACGGGTGAGGTAGGACCGAAGAGTAGCTGATAAGAAGCGTAAGGCGTGTGCGAGGCCAACACCTTCGTACCGCCCTCTGCCTTGCCTCGCCTTACCTTGACTACCTTTGTCGAGCATATTCTCCATGTAAAAAGTAGATTCAAGCAATAAGGTCTAGTTTGTTGCTTGCTGTGTGCTCCGGATACCATGTCTGTCGTATGTGAGAAGTTCGAAAGGGTTTTGAGACAATGAGCACTTGGTCTAGAGAAGGGAAATGTACAAAACGGATGAGAGACCGGAAAGGAAACGAAAGTAAAACAAACTGGAAAGGCAAGGCAAGGCAGATTGGACCAGGTATGTACTCAGTTGGGCGTGGATCGGATGCGCAGGTACGGCGACGATACATTGGGGCTGGTGGATAGCATCGGTCGGAAGGCGGCCGAGCTCTTCCACGGGATGCTGGCCATGCTTGGGAGGTGAACGTCTAAGATGTTTCACGGAAAGAGAGTCTAGAATGCCCAGCTAATGGCTCTATTCCTCGTTTGCCTGTCTCTGTGAACCCGGAGCGTGCGTACATGACATCGAGCGGCGGGAACGGGATGGGTGATGATGATATCGGCATGCATGGAAGATTCAATACTACCAAAACCCGCCTTTGCAGTATTCGATTCCGTACAGGTCCGGCCAGGCTCGTTTCAAGCAACATGAACTTGGGCCCGGAAAGCCCTCGCTTCGCGTCTCAGGGTAATAATATACTTCGACGAACTAAGTAAAAAGTGTGGAAGGTCGAGGGATTTACCCATGGCGAATTGAACAATTATACAGTTGAGAGGGGAAGGCAAAGGCGACAGGCGGAGTCTAGCTCAAGAGCAACGGAGGAAGTAATATGTTGTATCCGTACAAGCAACCAATTGTGAGGGCACCGTCTGAATACTTACAAGTGCGTTAGTCTCCTCTGCGAGAGCAGGAAGCAGCCGACCAAGAAATAAAGCGTGCGATATTGCAAGACCCTCAACGGAGCTAGGACCGTCAAGCGACGACCGTTGACTGGTAGACGAGACATCCGTATGGGAGAGCGAGGAAAAGAAGACGGGAAAAAATGCGGGTAGCTTCCCAAGGCAGTCAGCTAGCCGACGGACATCCTTACCTTTTATCTCAAGGACAGGAAGAAGAGAAGTCTCTGACCCCCGTCCCCCTCGTCTTGCAATGGTACTGTGTGTCTCTGACCGTGCTCCGTACCTTCCATCTCCCCATCCACCTACCCTGTACGGTACCTTCCCATATCCTGGCCGGACCTGTCGCCGCTCTGAGAGACCGACTTTCCACCCGACCTCACCTTTTGCCAGGTCTATCCACTTGGTCCTCATCTCAATCGGGCCAAGGCAAGGAAGGTAGCGAGCGTCTGGTCTCTGGTCTGCGGTCTCCAACTGTACACCCCTCCAAAAGTCCAATCCAGTTGGGGTTCCCTCTCCTGCCACCATCCCATCCCCTTCCACATATCCATCCCGTTGCCCACTGTGAAAACTGGCTTTCTTCTATCTAATCGATGCCGTTAGCCACTCGCCCCACTTCCCCAAATCAACCCTGCCCGTTATTAATAAAAGAGCTATCACCCCAATGAGGGACCAGCAGTGTGTTCATTGTTGGGTACCATGCAGTGCTTGCTATCCAATACCCATCACTGCGAACCACCACAGGACTGGACCAAATTCCGGGTCCCTTTAAATTTACAAAATTTCTCTTTCCTTTCTTCCACGTCTTGACTTGCCTGTGCCGCAGTCACAGTTCGAACTGGAGACAGAAAGATAAAGGAGCCCCGTCCATGGGAGAGGACAAAGCTTGAATCAGAAACAAGCCCGGAGGTCATATTTCAACAGCTGGCCAGTGGTGGACTTGCGACTGGAAACCGGAACTTGTTCCTGATCCGATTAAGTCCCGCCTCCAGCCAGCGGGCGCTGTGTTGCTGTTCTTTGCTCTGCTCTCAACTCGTCCAATACTTCGCCTCGCCTCTCACTCTTCTTAACCCTGACGACCCCCCGGTGACAAGGAGGCGAAAAAATCAGAGATTGGACAGGGCCCAAAGGAAAATCCTATATATTCTCAAGAGAGGGATCTGCAAGTGCCAACAAGAAGCAAGTGAGTTGCCCAAAACCACGGGGCGTTCTTGGGCCTTAGAAAAGCGATGAACCCAGCTGTCTGGTGTCCATGCCAGTCCGACCTTACACAACGCCGGCAACCCCAGCAATAACAAAAGCAACGACAGCTTCCTAAACAGCAGTAACAGACAGAATTTTACCTCAACAACTCCTGCGACTCGCGCGACTAATGGCAAATACAATTTTTATACACACAGAGACGACCTTACTGAAAGAGATCATGAACCCGGGGTTTATTCTTGCCCTCTGATGCCCCTCCTCAAAGCGACGTGTGATCGGTCGACCTTTTTTGAAGGGCAGCAAGACAATTTGCATTGCATTTTGTTTTACCGCCTATTCGCTCCGCCTTGCTATAAGACCGAGTTCGTCCAACGTGGCTGCGTTGGCTGGAGGAGGACGCCCTCGAGGTCCGGGAGGAATGGCGGCCGACCCTCAAAACCTTCCCGACCCGGTTGTCGATAGCACCATCCGGCAGCTCCTTGACCAGCAAGCCGAGATTCAAGCAAGGCTTGCCACCCTGCTTCCCAGGCATGGCCCCAACATCAAATTGGAGCTAGACATGCTCCGCCATAAGCTGCGGTGTTTGCAAGTCTACTCCGATCATCACCGTGAGTTACTAACCACTGAAATGTTCTTAAGCAAAGTCTAATCCTGATTCGAAATTTCTTTATAGATATATCTGCCAACATTCCTATAGTATCTGAGCTAGAGGAGGCTAGGTCGTTGCAGTATCGGTGCGAGTGCATCGAAACTGCTTGCCTAGAACAAGGTGAGCAGTCCTAGAACCACGTCCAAATTTCTAGAGTGTCCCTCCAAGTTAGATATTAATTCTTCTGCAGGTCATGATCTGTCAGATTCAGCGATGGTCGAGACTCTCAAACAGCCACTCTTTGAAGAGGCGCCCGCAGGCTACGCAGCTTGGCTCGATCGGAACCTGGCCAGTTATGACCCAGTTGTACGCGGGTGGAGGATTAGGGATAGTCTGTCACCGTCTTCTCGATCTGCATCTTCCTTCAAATGCTGGGATGAGCGGTGCATACACTACATATATGGCTTCTACAACAAGAACGACCGAGACAGTCATGTGCGAGAGCATAACTTCTATTTTCACCGGGACTCGGGCATGTCTGTTGGCAACACTCCACCTCTGTCGTTTCTTGAGTCCTCAGCATCCCGGCCTTGGGGGCTCGACGCTGGCAAACATTCGTTAGCCTTGCAGCTTCCAAAGCCTGCGGCTGGTGTTCAACTAGCACCACTTACAGGTACAGGTCCGTCGAGAGACCGCCGCGATACTCTGCAGTCCTACTCTATTATAAATGAGCATTCTGGGCCTGGAAGAGGCTCGGTTGATTCTGAAGTCGACCCCCTGCTTCCACCTCTAAAGCGCAGCCGGGTTGGACAATCTCGTCTTCAATCCATCGGTGAGCTAAGGTTACTTCCAGGCTCTGAGCCCTGTTTGCGCTGCATCGTGACAAAACAGCCAGTGAGACTATTTCTACCCTAGAGGCATCAGTTGAAGTTGCTGACGATAGGCAGTGCGACTCCAATGAGCCTTGTTATTACTGCACAGACCAGTCCATGAGTCCCAGTAGCGACTTTTGGAAGGACATCGGGTGCCACCGCGGAACCTTGGATGGATTTTCCGATATGATGCTTTCAGGTTAGTCATCTCGAATGCGCAAAGACCTGCTGGCATGGCCTGACATCAGTACAGCTCCCGTGTCTCCTAGACAAACTCAGACACCCATTACATCCCCGTTAACCCAACGGAGAAGTATGAATGAACATCTTGAAAACAGCTATCGCATATCTCCAGATATACTGCACGCTGTCAAGTCAAACCTCGACTTCGATGATAGTTTTTGGTGGACAGAGGAGCTTGCGAATCTTCCGTTGACAAATCCTACCCTTTCCAATTATTCCAGAGATGCAATTGAGCGGCCGCCACCGATCTTGTGCATACTGACAGCGAGCTGGAATGGCGGAGGAACTTCATACAACTTTCTTCACCTTTTGAAAACTAGTGGGCTGATCGCAGCTACAAGAGAAACCGAGGAGGCCCTATTTCCTGTCCTATATCGAGCAAAGCTGTTGCTGAGGGAAGTCATCTTCTGGGACCTTCAACAACCTGAGCCTTCAATTCGCTTAGATGGTGGACCACTACATCGGCCCTTATCCGCCGACGACATCGACCAGGAAGCACACTATCGCCTATTATACAACTGTATGACGCAGTTCCTCCAAGCATTTGAAGGGGCAGCAATGAGAAAAACCCCACAAGACGCGAAAGGCTGGCTTGCGGTCTTCATTTCATTATGTATATTCAGTGTTGTTCGGACAATCTTGGTTGATATTGCATCCTACCTACCAAGACATCATTCGGCACAGACGCCGACGACGTGGAGAGGGGCCAGCAGCGTACAATCGATGCACAGCATCTACAAGCTCCTGGTTGCTCTATTTACCACTTCAGGGCCTATGCTTTTGGACGAGCAAACCTCCAATTTAGACGAACGCGACAAGGTCGTGATCGATTCCTTGCAGAAGATCGTGCGCAAAGACATATGGGCGCAGAATGGCTTCTCTTCTTCGAAGGATTTTTTGATGCATCTTGGAGACGGTGATGCCGACAGCACAGCAACCTTCAATGGCTTTCTTAGGCAAAGATTCCCCACAAAGGCCGGCTTTTTCGTCCTTCCCCCTATGGTTAAATCTGGAGAAGAAACGAAGCGTCCTCTGCACGATCCTCGAGCATTGGGCGACCCTTGGGTACCGAATCCAGTTCCGTTGTCAGAACGGGACTCGTTCACGAGTGGGAGGGTTGAATACCTGACCTCCCCTCAAGGAACTGATGCTTTAGGTCGTCGACATACAGTCGGAGAGAGCCCAACTTTCCATCGGGGGGTTCTAAGGCCCTTAGAATCCCCGGTCTCGGGAGGCAGAGGACGTCCAAGTTATCAGCGGCCACCATTACGCCGAGTCTTTTGCATCAAGTGCAACGAATATCCCGAGGGTTTCAGGGGCGAGCACGAGCTACGGAGACATACGGATGCCAAACACGCCGCACTAGTCAGGCGTTGGGTTTGTACCGAGCCCGACAGTTACAGTTCGACACTTCCACAGCCGGTTATTCCACTATCCAAATGCAAGGCCTGTGTGACGCAAAAACGATACGGGGCCTATTATAATGCAGCAGCTCATCTTCGCAGGGCTCATTTCAATCCGCATAGGGGTGGGAAGGCCAGTGGAGATTGGCCCCCAATGACCATTTTGAAGGACTGGATGCGAGAAGTCAGGCAATCTGTGGACATTCATGACAATGACGATTCGAGTGGAGGCGAGGAGGCGGACTATAAACCACCACTAGAGTACTTCGCTTCGCTGCCGCCTCCACCGCCGCAGATACGCTCCCCGACGTTTGCACCATCCATGATAGTAGCAGCTCCACCATCAGCCCCTTTGTTGATAGCGCCTGCGGAACCGATAGCCTCTTCCCAGCTAAGCAGTCCTTCAAGCAAGACGCTTGACAATCGCACGCGTTGCCCTCACCCAGACTGCGGAAGAGTCTTTAAAGATCTTGCGGCTCACATGCTTACCCATCAAGAGGAACGGCCAGAAAAGTGCCCCATTGAGACTTGCGAGTATCATACTAAAGGGTTTGCCCGAAAGTATGACAAAAACCGGCATGCTTTGACACACTATAAGGGTACCATGATCTGCCCCTTCTGCCCTGGCGTTGGAACCGCGTATGAAAAAGCGTTCAATAGAGCGGATGTCTTTAAGAGGCACTTGACTTCGGTCCACAATGTGGAGCAAACACCTCCCAATAGCCGCAAGCTTATCATTAGCGGATCCGGTAACGTTCGTGGCGATGGTGCTCAGTGCTCAATCTGCCAAGGTTATTTCGGTACGGCTCAAGAGTTCTACGAACATCTGGATGACTGCGTTCTAAACGTGATTGTGCCCGCGTCGACAAAGACACCCAGGGATTCGTCGTTAATTACGTCGACGTTGTCTGGGTTGGAAGAGAGGGAGAGGCCAGGTGAGAGTGATCTCGTAAACGCAAAACAATCACCACCCCCCGGCGAAAAGATGGATATCCACCCATAGCGAAGGTTTGGTGTTGGATAGAAGAGTTAGTTTCATTTACATGTGATGTACAAGTTGGAATCGCCACCCCCCAAATACCCCCGAGCTTTATAGGTCTTCTATTATTGTTTTTAGCGTAGTATTTCATAACATGATACCAAAGAGGGCAAAGTGAGTCTTCTTGAGAATTGAAGTAGTACGGTTGCTCTTGACTGTACATTGCCAACGTGCTGCCCAGGCTGTTGTCATGATGCTGCCAATTCGACTGCGACAGGTAGTTCTTTTCTATCCATATTAGGCCGTGCTCTACGCCCGAAAGCCATCAATGTTACTTATCACGATTTGAGTTATGATATTTAAATACAGGTAGTAGACACCTCACGCGGCCTTTGTGCGTACTAAATCAAGTTCCCCTTATCCAACTCCTCTATCACCCATACAAAGCTACATGGCCTACGGGTCACTTACAAATTTGCCTCTATGACATGATTTATATCCCGTTCATATATACATTTGAACCTGGCCATGTCATGGATCCAACCCATCATGTTTCCCGTTCATCCTCCTTCGCCAGTCGTTGTCGCAGTCAAAAAACGAGAAATAAATGAAAAGAAAGGGTGAAGAGCAAGAGAAAGTGAGGAATACGCCACGGCAGCTCATACCAACAGTCTTTCAAGCCGCAATGCCGACGGAGATAAGTCCAGTGCCGATCTTGGGCTTCCTCGCGTATCCGCTCAGCAGGCGCCACCCCGCACCGCAGCTCCTCCCCTCCTCGACGATGGCCGCGACGCCCTCGACGCTCTTTCCGGCCTCTCTCATAGTCGCACCGTCCGTCACCGTGTCAGCGAGTCGCAACTCGCCGCTGACTTTCTCCATTTCACACCGCAACAGCCAGCGTTCCCAGCTCCAGCCGCCGACGATGCCCGTCACATTGGCGATGCCGTCCGTACTCCCTGTAACCATTGCTTCCATGGTTACTGTACGAACCTCTTCGCCGGCCGGACTGGCCCGGACAGGAAGTGAGGGCAAAGGCTTTCCATGCTGCTGGGAAGGGTGGCGCGCCCCCATGGGTAGGCATATCCAAGCACGCCGGACCTCATCAAAACCTGCGCGAGAGAGACGGCCCAGAAACATCTTCGTCGGGTTAGGGTCGTAACCCAGTGTCTTGAGGTCAAACCCGAACTCGACACTCTTTGCCAGGCCTAAAGGGCCGGCGTTCATTATGTCCGAGTCAAGGATGGAAAATTCGAGGTAGCCGCCTGGCTTGAGCACACGCAGACACTCCTTAAGGCAAGTCTCCCATTCGTCTTCGCCGTTCTCGCCAACAAACTTAAGAATACTGTGCAGCTCACGTGCCGATATGAGATCAAACTGGTCATCTTTGAAAGGAAGACGAGTGAGTCTCTCAACGGCGACTTGGCGATGGTTGGGCGGACCCCGAATATTAGAATTCGACAGTTGGCGGATGGCCTTGGTTGTGACGGTATACACCTTGGTATTCGGATACTGTAGCGCGCAATGCCACGCCCAATCGCAGGCTGACTGGCCTCCAAGATCGAGAATACGAGCCCTGTCTCTCGCGACGCCGTCACGAACAGGGGCCATGCGGGAGATGCGCGCGAGACGCTTAGAGACGGGGGCAGAGATGAGCTTGCCGCCATTAAGCATTCTGATGGCAGCGACATGCCATGTTGAAATTGCCATCTGGGACATGGCCTCATTTTCCTTCTCGCGTTTCAGTTTTTCCGGGTCGTCGATAAGAATGTCATCGCCACGGGCTACATTGGCGCTGAGACGCTTCTTGGCAGACTGAGGCACGACGCTCAACTGATATTTCCCCAGGAGCTGATTACGATGAAACTCGCGGAGGCATACACGCTGAGCTTGCAGAGCTTCGAATCGGGGGAGGCTATGGACGAAGACGTCTTGCTTGGTAGATCGAATGACATAGTCCTGGAAGGCACGGTAATATGCCGATTCCTGTCTGAGTAGCTTGGAAGGCAGACGGCACGGAATGTTAGTCTTGGCTACGAACTCGGAGAAGCGGACAGTCTTCTTCTTTGGTAGTGCCAGTGCGATCTCTGGCTCTGGCAAGTTATCAGCGTCTTCATTCATGACCTCAGGAATAGGATCGAGGTTGTTGCCATCGCCATCTCCAGTATCTTCGGCTTCAACCGGCTTGAGATAGGCGCGCTGGGCCAGTAGCCACATCTCAGTGCGATCGAGGTTAGAAAGAGCGACTTCCTGTTGTTTGCGAGCATACTCTGGATCATAGACAGTGACGATCTCCGTCGGCGCATCCTCAGCCTCAGGAGAGGTTGGTTCAGCCAATGTGACCGAGGAGGTCGAGGCAACCGTAGGTATAACTGGTCTAGCGGTTGGCATATCATCCTCATCTAGTTCCTCATTCTTGATCTCGACAACCTGCTCAACTATCATGGGTTGAGAAGGAAGAGAGTTGCGGTAGAACTGCTCGGCAGAGTCATTGGCGTCATCAGCAATAAATCTGACTGGCGCAATTGGTACTGGAGGAACAGAGGCGTCCATGTTCCAAGGGCAGCGGTAAAACTGCTCTGCCGTAGTAGACGTGGGGGGTACCAGATCTTCAGGAGATCTCGAAGGGATGTGCCACGTAGTCCTCGTCCTTGGAGAAAGGCCCGAGAAAAATCCACCAGGTGATGGTATGTCGAGCTTGGTGAGGTCGGCCAGAGACCGACGGTGGGTATTGGGGGTAAGTTCAGCCACCCGCGCTGGTCGAGGCCGGATATTCGTAATGATTCGCAGTGGTTGTTGGCGCATCTCAGATAACGGCTCTTGGGGAATCTCGATTACCTGTTCAGCGGGTTCATGTTCGTGCTCATGCAAGCTCTCGTGGTCTCCGGAGAGGGCGTCTAGAGTTGCCAGAGCCCCAGGTTGAAGCCGAACACCAGACCAATCCTCTTCGTCCTTGCCACCGCTTTCACTGCCAATCACTGGAGTTGGCGGCGCCGAAATTTGTGCTAATTGCTCGGAGCTCATACTTCCATCCAGTGAAGGTGGAGCAGAGATGGTAGGAACATCCTGGGCCTGCCGAGCCTGCATAAATGATAAAACCTGAGGGGACATTTCAACCCGAGTCGGCGGTGTTGGCGGCACTGGCGATGCAAGTGACTTCTTGAGGCCGGCAGACCAATCCTCCGAAGATGTATTTCGGCCGGCTGGGATGACCAGAGGTGGCAAGGCCCTGCGAGCGCCAGCTGCTGTCTGCTTAGCTGGCTCATTGCGAGCTGAGTTTCGTCTTCTGACGGACGATTTGCGTGAAGGCACACGTCGAAACGCAGGTTGCACGTCTTCATCGCTGATGTCATAAAGATCGTCAAACTCGGTCACGTCCGTCATTACGCTTGCTCGGTTGTTGTTCCAAGGGTTCGATGATGTGGAGGGAGAACTTCCCTCGTCGTTTGAAGTAGTGGACGGCGATGACGGTAAGATTGGGGCGGAAAGGAAATGGAATCCTCGTGGGGTGGGAAAATGATCGCTCAATGGCGACAGCCAGGCTTCAATCTTTAAATTCGAGGTTGCATCTCTAGATTCTCTGTTGTCGACGGCGTGTTGAACGACCTCAATCTCCTCATTCTCTTCCTCCATTATAGTATTAAGCGACCTTCCCAGCCTTCGAGCCTGCGAGGGCGAGGGGGGTCTGTATGTTGATTGTGGTAAATGAACGCTTTCAGCCATTTTCCCTATGCAGTCAGATATCCAGATATAGACTTGCGGATCAATGTGCTGCAACGGTATAAATATAGGCAGAATGCGACGTTCTGCAATAACAGTCCGTCGAGGGACGACCAGCGTCGCTGCGAAAATTAGGAGGAAGATATCTTGTAAACGACAGGCTGCTTCGATCAACGAAGCCCTCAAAAGTTTGTGATAGCAATTACACGGTGAAAAGATGAGAAGATGAGGAAAGAAAATGACGCCCGGCGGTTGGCCGGCAGCGAGTGATATAGTCTGGTGAACCCTTCCTCTTCGCAGTGGGAGGCGGCTAACATGGTTGGCCGCACAAGTGGGTTGCGAACTACCTCACATGCACGCACATGCACACGTATACAATGGGGGGATAGTGGAATGCCAAGTTATGACCAAGACGGACAGACACCAGGCACTTCTGGAGCAGCGGTGCCTTCATTGAGGAGCATCCCATGCAGCGCCTGCTAGAAAGGCAGCACTGGCCCGAATGGGCATATGCTGCCGGCGCATGGAGGGTGAGAAGGCGGTGATGGGAAGACAACGAGCTCATCTCGGTCCCAAAGTACTACTGCATCGAGCCACGAGTTAACCTTTGGCCCAATCAGCGAGTTCAGGACTGTATCTAATTTTGGACACAGAAATCGATCATGGGTTGGTGAGCAGTGACTGGCTGGCGCGCGCGAATTCGGGAGCCGGAAGGTGGGAGCCATCCTGATTGGGACCACAGACATGTTCAGCCACCGGCCAATGGCAACTTCAGGCGCTGGGTCGGCGCTTAGAAGCTACATCGATTGGAAGCGGGTCAATCGGTTAATCAACATGGACAAGTTGAACGACCTCTAAAGGGGCCTTGCGGAGAACAAACTATTGACTGGTGCATGTGGTTCATTGAGACCATCATGCAAGACTTGAATGAAATTGCGGTCATGACTTCTGAATTCAAGGTCCGTCTGAAGCAACAAACAAGTGAAGGCGAATTCAGGATTCCAGTGGTGCGATGAAAATGATGTTGAGCTCGATCGATTTTGGTGAGACGGAGTCCGATTAGTTAGCGGCTGCATGCTGACCAAAAATCGGGCAAAAGCGCGTCACCGAAGGTGAGCGTGCGCTACTATGCAGGTTGATGAATCAACTTGCAGGTTTGGGTCGTTGACTTGTACTTAGATGCCTGTGGAGATGTTCAGTCCCGACGACGGCAGGGTTGGTAGGAGGTGATACTTTGTGGCTGACGAACTTTAAGCCACACATATTACATAATGGACGTCGCTCTGGTGGTCTACTGTGGCAGTTCATGCATGCCCCGCCATCCATTCAACCCCGCAGTCCGTCCTTGCAAGAAAGACAGAGGCACGCGTTTATCTCCGTCCTCGACTCTTTTGCTTGAGACTTCTGCAAGCAATATTCTCTTTCAGCCCCGGCCTTTCCAAGCGTAATGGCCGACAATGACAAGTCAGAGACTTCAGGCGAGCCTCAAGGCCGCCACGTGACCTACTGCGGTGGTAAGTAATATTCCTATCACCCCAAGGCCATCAGAGGTGCGAATTCTGACATGCTTTACCCCACGTTTAGTCTGCACTCTTCCTCCAGAGGTACGGTTTGGGACGATCGCAATACTCCAGAATTCCAGTATGCTCACTCAAACCCTGCGATATAGTACTGCGAGTATGGAGGCACCGTGAAGAAGTGCCAGGACTGGCTTCAAAAGAAACACCCACTGATGTACCAGACGATCTGGTCAGCAGGTATGAGCACAGTGGCCATCTCTAATATCGACGCCATACTTACATGAGTTCCCACAGAGGCCCTTGAGGCGGCCACCTCATCCCTGTCCGTTGACGCTCAAAAGCGAGCTGCGAAAGATGCTCAGAAGAAGGCCGCCAAGGCTGAAGCAGCCGAGGCAAAACAAGCCGACAAAATCGCTAAGAGCACCGTTACGATTAAAAGAATCGAGCGGAACAAAAGGAAGTTTGTTACATCCGTGTCTGGTCTGGAATCTTTCGGGCTGGAGTTGAAGAAAGTCGCCAAAGAATTCGGTAAGAAGTTTGCTACCGGCTCATCCGTTACGAAGACTCCGAGTGGCAGCGAGGAAATTGTCGTGCAGGGCGACGTGAGCGACGAGATTGAGGAGTTTTTGCTGGAGAAATACAAGGAGATACCCGAGGACAATATCGAACTGGTGGACGACAAGAAGAAAAAATCGAGCTCATAATGGGCCACACCTTAGGATGGCGTACTGCATCAATTAATTATGCTGTCATGTCTTATGTTCGTCATTCCCTTACACCATATCAACCCAATACGAGTGATTATTCCCAGATACGCCATGCATACGTTCCCAATACCAATAGTCCTCAATTTAAATGGAACCTTGCCAGATGCATGAAAAAAAATCATGCCCTCTTCCTCAGTACTCTAGTTGACCCTGCTGTAGATGCTGGAGCTGATTTAGGTGCCGCTGGCTTTCTGGTAGTTGAGGCTCCAACACCCTTCCTGATTGTCCCCATGACAGTCCTTTTTGTTGTAGCAGCCGGTGCTGCTGCTGATGTCTTCTTGACGACCGTTCCCGTACTACCCTCGCTTGAGTCGCTCACTCGCTTACCCGTACGCGTAGCGGGCCGTGAAGGCGGCTTACTCGCAGTTGTTGTGTTAGCTCGCCTCGTTCTTGTAGGCACAGGCGCTGAGGAGTTCACGGGCGCTGAGGCATTTGAGCTGGCTGTTGAGGATGCCAATCCACGCGTAGGGGCCCCGCGGCCTGTCTTCTTTGCCATCTCTACCATGCTAGTCAATGCTGAACGAGCACTGTTATGTTGCTTTGCAGGCGATGAGACAGGTCGACCAATCTGGGATTTAGACGGCGATGATAGGGGCCGATCACGAATGAGGGATCGGGTATTAGATGAAGTTGGTGACAGAATTTGAGACGAGCTCAAGGCAGTCGTTGCTGGTCCTGCACGGTGTTTCTTCTTTGGGTTCAAAATTTGTTCGTTCTCTTTGTCTCCGCCGGCCATGGCATCACTGTAGCGCAAAGTCAGCTAGCATTACGGTACATCATGGGAGACCAATACCAACCTTAGCCGTTTGGCAGGTCGTGCTGGTGGTGCCAACTTGTGAGGGTTAGCCCGTGGGGGGAAATCTTTTTCAGGCACTGGAGGCGGTCGCGAGACCGACTCAAGACGCCTCTGTTGTTCAATGGCTCTAGCTACAAAGTCGGCCATGGTCATCTTGAGCATTGATCTGGGAACACGGTTGACGCGCATTTGAATGCGGGATCGAAGAGTTTGAGCCTGCTGGTTGTATTGTGCACGCAGCCTTCTGGCGCGGTCGGTGACTACATGCGCAGTTAGAGAGCGTGTTTTTTTTCTTTTCCTTTTACAATACACATATTTCTCGACTCACTCTCCAGTTGTAGGTTGTCGATTATTGCCTGCTTTTGCTCGATGGTGATTCCAGCCCTTGGCCTTTTGCTAGGACTGCTGCTCAACATGGTGGGCGTGCCCGTCTTGGTAGGCACTGTCTGTCTTTGAGACATCGTTGATTGATCAGTTTCGTCTGATGATCTTTTTTTCGATCGCGTCGGAGCCGTGTCGCTGCTAAAGTCTGAATGATTTTAGGCGCGGTCGCGGTTGGCAATAGATTAATGTGCCTAATCGCGACGGAATCGTGAGGATATCGAAGCTTCAAATGATGGGGACGGAAGCTCTGTTGTGAGTGGCTGACGCCGTAGAAAGTAAACAAACCCAACAAGGGACAAAGCCTTATGTAAGGCAGTCTTCACACCTACAATGCCGCAAAGTAACGATGACTCCCCTGTCGGAGTCCGGTACAGGGGCATATGTTCTGGAGTGATGACACTGTGAGAATTAGTAGGGCAACCTCTTCCAGTAGGGTCCTTCTCACCAACGATCAGCTGCACTCTTTGCTCAACATGATTATGAGATAGAAAGTCGTTGATTACTGAGACACTGCTTTGAAGTACCACATGAGAAACGAATAGTTAATTGGCAGAACGCGTCGGTCACTATTAGGCGGTCTGTATCTCAAGAAGTACATCGGGGGAAGGTTGCTTCGTGTTGCGGGCTGTCTAAATGTGGTAGCGGCTAGATTTCCACAGACTAAATAACCAATACAAGGTATTTCTGAGTAAGTCTGCCGCAAAGTTTCGGCACCTGCCATAGCAGCCACCTGAGTGCACCTTCCAGGTATCCACTACATGTACGCAACCAGCATCACCAGGCTGAACTGCCTTACGACAGAAGCTCTGCCACCCTACCTTACACCAAGCTCATCCACAGCCATCCGGAGCTCCTTCGGCCAACAACTATCGATCACGACTCTTGATACGAAATTTCTGACGCTTTTGAAATATCACGATCTGAATTATTCTTTCTTAAGCATATTCCTCTTTGTCTAATCGCTGGCGCTCTGCCATACCCGTCAAGATGGTCCTCGAAGCTGTGATGGTCGTTGTCGACAACAGCGAAAGCAGTCGCAACGGCGATTACCAGCCAACAAGGTTTGACGCCCAGGCTGATGCCGTCAATGTCATTTTCCAAACTATCACCAACGGCAACCCTGAGTCTTCGGTTGGCCTCATGAGTATGGGTGGCAAGGGCCCCGAGGTGCTGGTTACCCTTACGACAGATCAGGGCAAGATTCTTGACGGCCTGCACCGCACCAAGACCAAAATCAAGGGCTCGTCACACTTGGCGACGGGCATACAAGTCGCTGGCGTAAGTGCAGCTGAATTCCTATGTTTCCCCCTACTCTTCAAGCGCTTCCCCGCTGACGAACATACCCCTCAGCTTGCTCTCAAACACCGTCAGAATAAGTCCCAACGACAACGAATAATCGTCTTCGTCTGCTCGCCCATCGAGGAGGAAGAGAAAAAACTTGTTCAACTGGCGAAAAAGATGAAGAAGGGCAATGTGTCGGTCGACTTTGTGCTATTTGGCGACCTGGACGATGACGATACGCAGAAGAAGCTACAAGCATTCAACGAAAGCGTCAAGGGTGGTGAGGGTTCTCATCTTGTTGTTATTCCGCCCAGCAGCAAGCTTCTCAGCGACCAGCTCATTTCAAGCCCAATCCTACTGGGCGACGCCGCGGGCGGCAGCGGCGGTGGCGGCATGGAGAGCAGTGGCGGCAACTTTGGTGAGTTCGACTTCGACCCGGCCATGGACCCAGAGCTTGCTCTTGCACTTCGTATGAGTATGGAGGATGAGAAGGCTAGGCAGGAGAAGAAGGCACGCGAGGAGGCCGAGGCAGGGCAGAAGGGTTCACTCGAAGACATCAAGGAGGAGGGCGAGAATGCACCCCTCCTCAAGGATGGAGGCGAATCGAGCAAGAAGAACGACAAGAAAGACGACGACAGGATGGACACCTCCTAGTTTGGTTACTTCTTTCTGAAAGATGATTCGTTTGCTTGATCACTACTTGAGTATGTAAAATAGAATATTGGCTTGGTCCTAGAGGCATATGCTGCTCAATAGAAGGTCCTGGTACTCCTGCAAACGCCGTTACATTGAAATCCCCATCCTTTCAAGTACGAAAAGAAAAAGAAGCTGTATCCTCCATTATCTAACCAACATGTTGACGACGTGCAATCGCGTCCTACCGATTGTTGATCTCCCTAATATATGAGAGGAGCTTCCGCTCATACATCTCACATCGGATAGGCATCTCTAGTTGGTAGAAGGGATTCTTCATTACGTAGTCGCTGTAGAGGTCATATATCCGCCGTAGGATCACGTCGATGTTGGTCTGCGTCGTGTCGGTGAATAACAAGAACTTGGTGCCGGTCATGGTATTGAAACACTGCAGGCGAAAATTTTCTGTTTCCATAACTTCCAATCCTGATGGTGGCTCCGGGCGGGTTGGGATCCCTCCTGCTGCGTTTGCTGCCGCTGCGGCAGCGGCCTGCTGGTTCTTTAAGGGGTGGAGCCGGGTGGTGATGGCATGAACGCTGTGTTTGTGTGAGCCTCCTTGAAGGTGGAGGGAGATAGGCGGCATAGGCGTCTTTGCTCACCCATGAAACGTGCCCGCTAACACGAGGTAATCATTTGTGCTTAGCTGATTGAGGCCACCCTCGTGGAAGGTGCGATTGTAAATCAAACCTCCAGCCTTGTTGATGACGATGAGCGCAAAAACAGTCCTGTATTCAAATTAGCGAATGATAATATCAGATTAGCCATGTGAAGCACAAACATGATTTCTAGTCAAATCACCTCACATCCGATGACTTCTCGGTTTCGCTCCTTATTTTCAATGTTAATCCTCTCAATCAGATGCCAAATACTCCAACTGGCCTCAGGTTCGATTGGGGATACTTTACGGTGGATGAGGTGCAATGCTGGCCCCTCTGCCGTTTGCTTCACTATACACACGCCCCCAGTAAGTAGCACACACCCCTCGGTGCCTGCACTAGCCCCGAGGACCGGTGGACCTGTGTTTCTTCCCCGACAGAAACGACCTGAAGGCGAGGCAAGCACCAGGGTCTGCGGTTGCCGAACTTCCATCCACCGGATTCTCAGCCTCATCAACAACTGAATTCGAACACAAAGCACCATCGGTACATACAGCCGCTGCCTACTTTCCTGACCACGCTAAGTTTCCCGATAGCCCACGAGCACCCCGTTGCAATTTTTCGAAGCGCAACATTCGACCGACCCCAATCTGCTATTCATCGACTCTTTTCTTACTTTGAACCACACGCAACACGCAAAATCACAACATGTCGCATCACGCCCCCACGTCGCGCCCGAAGCCTCCACCGCCAGGTAGCGAGGAAGCTTCGACGATTCTCAATTTGGGAGAGTTCCAAAATGTCGATACACTTACCCTCTCCGAAGCGTCGCTGGTTATCAATGCGCTTGTAGCCAAGCGTAAGATGGACCGCAAAAACATCAACGAAACAGAGTGAGCTATGCGCTTTACCCTCGGACATAATCGATTTTCTTCAGGTTACGGATGGTAATACTGCGGGAGCGATCGCTAACTGTCTCTGCAGGATGTTGACCCAGACTCTTAACTACCTCGATGCTTTCTCTCGTTTCCGCCAAAAGGAAAACGTGGAGGCCGTTGAGCGACTGCTGAGTGCCCATAAACAATTGGCAAAGTTTGAGCGTGCACAAATAGGTAAGCTGCACGGCGCCCACCACCTGGTACTGACCAAAAGCTGACCGTAGAATGAGGCTCCCTCTGCTGCGAAACCGCCGAAGAGGCAAAGACCCTCATTCCGTCCCTCCAGGACAAGATCAGCGACGACGATCTTCAAATACTCTTGGATGAAATCAGCAAGCTTCAGAGTCGATGACGGGCTTGAAAAATAATCTTACCTATGTGTTCAGACTTGCATGGTCGTTGCAGAGCAATGAACAGCCATTATGTGAGAAGGAGGCGAATCAGCGAAAAAAGAAGCCTGAAGAGGAAACAACCGGAAAGGACCCTTGGTGCTTCAGAAATATACAAGAAAATGGGACGGGAACGAAAACGTTTCTGTAAAAGAAGGTTATATTGCATGTCTGGCGTAAATTGGAGGGGATTAGATTGCTTTAGTACGTATGTGTTGAATCTCAAAATACCCATCGAGCTTGTCAGAAGACGGCTACTAGTACACATCCACTCTCCCGCATCAACCACGTAGCACACTTGTTGTATTCTTTCCAGACGTGGCCATACTATGTACGCAGTACTACTAGAACCGGTATATTAGTAGGTCTACCTATCTCTACCCCTGTAGCTAGTCTCCTGGCTTGCTTGTCCTCCAACTGGTTCCTCAAACTTCCTCTCTGTGTCTCCCCTGGCAAGAACCGGTAAGATCAAGCGGACTGAAGTAATGGGGGAAAAGAGCAGACTCTGGGTATCATTAACGCCGGTAGCTGTCAAACATCCTCATCACTAGTTCACTAATTGTATAATAGCCCTCTCCCATGGACCATCATTGTCGAGTCTTCAGGCAGCTAGTGCCCGATTGCCTCAGTTTTGCATGTACTTCTTATCGCGTGGACGCCTTTGTGGACTTCAGTGTCCCAGTAAGATAACTCGGCGAGGTCTCAGCAACCGGGTACAGCGAGGCCGTGTTAGAACGGTAAGGCTTATATTTCTGAGCACCGCTGCGATTGCTATGAATCTCGACAACCCTAGGCAAACCAGGGGAAGCCAGCTCAGCAATAGCTGCCTGCTGCGGGCAGCCTTGAATTTCAGGGGTCGCTGTATTCGTACGTGAGATATACTCAGGGCTGGTAGTAGCGGATCTGGCCATGACAGCCGGCGGATATTTGACGTTGACAGATTCTCGTGACGACAGGCTACCAGGGATATTCATCGTTTTATGGTTAGAGCAACTGTCCCCAACCCGGTTGAAACGGCTTCGGGACTCTTCATATCGCCCTTGCCCTGTAGGTGATCAGCCTCCAATACACTTGACCCCTGGGAAATCGGCAAACTTACCCTCGAAAGGAGGAAACATGTCTTCAGGTCTGAAGGAATTGGCACTTGTCGACGGCGTATGCTCGTCTTCTTCCTTCACAGTGTTTCTAACTTCACCTGTGTCAATCGAATCTATGGATTCTCGAGATCTGAGTTTTCTTCTTTGTTTACCGCACATAAAATAAGCAACAATGACAGCCAGGACGACAGCAGCAACAGCGCCAATAATTCCACCCTTCACGGCAACAGAGAGCTCTGTATCTCCCTTGCCCGTCACCGACGCAGTAGCTGAAGTGATGGGGATCGAGGTCCGAGTGGTGATGGTACTGAAACTCAAAGATACGGCAGTACGAGATGGCATCGGCTTCGTGTCGGTATACCAAGCGCCTCCCGCGCCTCTCGTGGGTGTAGAATTGAAGTAGGTTGTTATAACAAGCCGAGATGGCTTCGTTGGTGAGGGCCGTGGTGAGTTGATAGTAGGGCTGGGCTTGTTCTCTGCCGACTTCTTGGTGGTTGAGGATGCCAAAACGGGCGGAGCGACAGCTGCAACGGTGGTAGCTTGATTGTTCCTGACATGAGCGCGAGGACAACCAGCAGAAAACTGGCAGGCTTCGACATCACAGCAACCTTTGAATAGGCTCCCGCAGTCGTAATATTTCCAGTCTGGAGGGCAGTTGAGGAGGGGCTCATTGCGCCTGACATGCAGTGTATCGACGAAAGAGATCCGCATTATGGGGTCTGTTGGTATTGTTGGGTACGTTGTTTATAGTCGGTGAGAGAAGACTGATTCAGCAGCGGCCCCAAGAACACTCTGTACCACCATTACAGCAGAACGGCAGCAAGGAAAACGAAAAGGAGCTTGTTGGCCTGGCTAACAGTGCGGCATGCGAGGTGTAAATGTGGAAAGGGTTTGCTCCAACTGTGGTTCAGAGAATTAATCCAGAAGATATATTTGTTGGTTTCTTTCTCAAAATGTTGTTCTCTGTCTTCCAAGAGAGAGAACAAGAAAGAAAGAAAATTAAAGAGGAGGCGAATTATGCTGGGAAGGCTCTTTCTTGTTTACGAACAGTGCTAAGTTGACGTTGTTTTCTGATTGAAGGGAAGGGACGATGGTATTACCTCCTTTATTCTTGCCTCACTTGAATTTCTGCCACTGACCTATCTTGTTTTTCTGTCTTTACCTTCGGCCTTGGCTTTCGCCCCCTTCTCCCCGGCTTGATTTTCTCACTAGTCTTTGTCACTTTCATAAGCCCATCTATATCACTAAATTCATCACACTGGCCATGATTTCACTCCCAATGGGCAGAAGCGGTAGCCAAGGTGGGACAGGTGATGGCGCCAAGTGAGAGAGGTCGGCGATTCCCAGCCGTAGTTTGAGTCTCATTCAGTTTCCGTCATAACTATAACGCTCTCTGAGCGCCAACTTGCGCTAGGTTGCAACCCGGTAGTCGGTGACATATATTTTGTTCAGGTCAAGCTGCGTTTGCACACCGGTCGATGCTTTTATGGATAGGGTCAGGCTATCTAGGATAACTACTACTTTGTGCTTCACGAGTCACGACGCGGGGGGCCGAGAGCGTGGACGGAAACGGACAGTTGGGCAACCAAAAGCAGCAGCAAACCCGTTGCATCTGGCTACATCTAGGAACCCCGCAGATGATAAAGCCTCCTGAAATCCAGACTCTTCCTTCTGTGACGCCACAGATCTTGGTTTGGCGATCTCAGCATCTCCAATGACCGAAGCTGTGGGATTGAATGTTCCAGTACTCAAGATAACCACCAACTCCTTATATTGATGCCCCAGCTATGGAGACCTATTGCACGCCATCAACACAGCGAGTGGCCACGCTGCTATGCGTGTGTGGGTATTGAGAAAAAAAAGAAACATGAGGAACAACTTTTAGCTTCGCCCGTCCCAGTTACATTTTACATCATCTACAATTTCTCCAACAAAAGCTTGCTGCCAAGATTGCCAATGGGCTTATCTGACTTTGCACCACCCTTTTTGCCCTTCTTAGCACCCTTCTCGCCGTTCTCGGCCTCTTTTAGGGCCTTTGCTTCCCGGTCAGCCTTCTGTTCGGTCGTCTCCTCGGTCGCAGCCTTCTGGAGGTCCTTCTTGCGGCTCTTCAGAGTCTTCTTCAGCTCAAACGCATGACTAAAATCTTCAGCCTCCAGCATGTTAAGAATTACAAAGGAACTCGGCCCAGTCGCCCACTCGAGGATGTAACCCTTGATGACTGGGTACAAGATGTCGGCGAACTTCAGCGGCGGATCAATAGGTTCGACCTTGCCGGTCTCTTTGTTAAACTTGCCACCAGCGATCAGCGTCTTGATCAAACGACCTCCATATGGTGTCCTAGAAACGTGTACCCGAGGTGCGACGCCATCCTCCTCCATGGGCTCCGCGGTGGGGTCGCCCTCCGCAACAGCAGCGATGGCCTTTGAGGCCTCCGTCTTATCACCTTCGGCAGAGAGCAGCACGTCAGCAACGAGCTGGCAACCAAAGGGATCTGCCACCAGAGTAGATGCTGAGGAGATGACGGCTTCAACAAGCGCGGGAGACATCGCAGCCACCAGCTCCTTTCTCCGCACTTCGGCATCCTTCTTACTAGTTGTCTGACGAATTTCATGAACCTCCTTGAGAATGGCGAGATCGTCGCTCATGCTCGCAGGGAAGAGTGCCCTAGACTGACCCTCAAGCAGATACAGAAGAGTCGCCCTGGCAAACGGGTTCGTCGTCGAGACGATGATATTCTCTGTTGCCCTCTCCTTGTCATCGCCAATCAACTCAGAAAAGACGGCTTTTTGTGTCATCTTCGTGTCGTCGATGACATCAAAAGCAGTCAAAATAACGATATGTGCGAACGGATCACCCGACATCAGGACGAAGTTGTCCTTGTAGGCCTTCAGCAGGTTCCTGCGGTCCTTGGACGAGCCGTGAGCCAATAACAACGCCACCAATCGAGAGCCAGAGCGGGTAAACGCCATGTTCTTCAGGAGGTCACCAGTCTCGTCATCCTTGATCATCTCCATGAACATTGTGAAGTCTTCGGTGCCAGGCTTAATGTTCAAAAAGTACTGCAGCATAGCGTCGTGCAGCATGGTGAAGCCTGTCATCTTCTTCTGAAGCAACGAGTTGATCATGTCGTTAAGGCTCTTTAGGATAGGGCTGCGCTTGCTGGGGTGGCTTTCTAGAATCTCGGACAAGTCCGAAGTCGGCTTCTCGTCCTTGTTGCGCTCGAGGATTGCAAATTCAGGGCCATACCACTCTCTCAGAAGAATGGCCTTCTGCTCCTTCGTCGCAACCTGTCGGTAGATATCATCCAGAATCCAGGAAGCCTCTGGGTGGTTGATAAGCTTCCGAACCTTGCCGTAAAACTCGGGAATAATAATGTTCTTGATCTCTGAGTCGGCCTGCACAACCAGCTTGGCAATAAGGAACTTGGCGTATCGGCTCTCGGCGAGTTGGGCATACGTTCCTTGAAGTTCCCGCGTGATCTGTTTCTTTTGCGCAACGGTTGAGTACTTGATTGCAGTCTGGACGGCTCGAGTGGCATCGTGCTTGAGAACAAAGTCTTTAATGCGTCCGGTGATAATGGTGAAGAGCTCATCAACCAGCTGCTTCCTCTCTTCAGACGGCACGTGGGACTTCCTCCTCAACCTCTCCCAGATTTTCTTGGTTCGTTGCAACTCGTCAGCAAGGGGCTTCGCAGCCTTACGCTCCTGGGCCAGCTTCTTCTGGATAGCGTGAGACTCTTTAGAATTTTGGCCTGTGCATTGTCGAGTTAGCATGTTGGGTCAGCCAGAGCAGCGGGAGATACTATGTTAGCTTACCTCTCTCGAAAGTTTTCCCCTTATCACCGCTACCACTTGTCTTCTCACCCTTTGCCTGAGCCTGCTTCGCCCTCTCACGAGGGTTCAGCTTAACTCCTCCGTCGTCAGAGTCTGAAGACTCTCCAACATCTTCTGCATCGTCTTCCGAACTTTCGACAGGTGCGGCCTTCTTCTCGAACTTGGCCTTTTTTGACTTGTTATCTGAAGCACTCTTGCCAGCGGGTGCATTCTTCCGCTTGCTGCCCACTTTGATACCGTTGGTAGCCATTGTGAAATCCCGGGTGTTGTGTTGTAGAGAGTGGGAATCGCAATATGTAAACTCTCTGTCTCGTGCACAAAAAGAGCACTCAGACGAAAGGCTGGCTAATGGAGACTTACAGCAGGCGCAAGATGCTAGGAAATCTGAAATTTTTATTTTATTTGCCGGGCGGTCAGAGCCGTGCTAATCCGTATCTGGTGGTCGACCCCACCATCCTGCATGTACGTACCTGTACTACGACAGCAACATCTTTCAACCATCAACTGCACTACAACGGCGACGTAGCAGCACACCTTCCGATACCAACCTCTAACGTTTACTAAATAGTAGACAGAGGCCAATATAGTAACCACTATGGGTCGCGAAGAACAAGTCGAAGAGCGCGAAGTGCTCGAGTCCATCTTCCCAGAGGAGATCACAGGTGCAATTACCCCACCATTACCATGCCATGCCGTGGTATGCCACCTCAAGCGGCACACAACTGACCATAGCTTCCAGACATTTCGGAGACCGAGTACAGAATATCAATTGTACTCGATGTGATTGGGGATGACGAACCGCCTACTATGCTTCTGCAAGTTCGCTATCCAGAGGCCTACCCTGATGAACCGCCCATGCTCGAACTGCAGTCCACTCCCAATGCTGCCCCGCACGAGTGGTTCAACGTCTCGCAAGACAAGGAGCGCCTCCTCAAAGGCCTGGATGAGACGATACAGGAGAACCTCGGAATGGCCATGGTATTCACACTCGTCACGACTCTGAAAGAGGCCGCTGAGGCTCTCATCGAGGAGCGCAAGCTGGCTAAGGAGAAGGAGCATGAGGAGGCCCTCCTCGCCGCAGAGCGAGAGGAGAACAAGAAGTTCCAGGGCACACCCGTGACACCGGAGACATTTCTCAAGTGGCGCGCTGATTTCCTTAAGGAGATGGAGGAGTTGCGACAGAAGGAGGAGGAGGAGCGCCTCGCGGAATTGAAGAAGGCAAAGATCAAGGAGCCCGTAAAATTGACAGGAAAGCAACTTTGGGAGCGTGGCCTGGCTGGTAAGGCTGATGCCGAGGATGATGAAGATGGTGGAGTGATTGAAGGTGTTGAAAAGCTCAAGGTTGAGGCGGCGTAGATAGCCGGCGTCTTGTGGACGGGAGGAGTGCATTACACGGGCGTTCTTGGTTTTATGATGTGGGATTTGAGAAATGATTGTGGCCTGAGAAGTAGACCTCGTCTATGTACCTCGACGAATAAACTCCTCCAGAGGAAGAGGAGACATGCCTCTAAGAACATCCTTTTTTGTTACCAAAACTCCAGACGCCATATTCACATCCACAAGATCCCTGCTTCCCAACGGCTGTGACCTTGTGTCTGTCGATTGGGACACATGAACACGTTTTATTCTTCCATGGTCTCGTCGCCATCGCTCTCGGCATCCTCCCATCCATCGTCATCCTCCTCATCCGCCGGAGGGTCGCCGAGTTCCTTGTTGATGGCCGCGAACAGCTCCTTGGAGTGTTCACCCAGGCGTTCATCCTCATACTCCTGAGCTGCGTACAGATTCATGCATCGCATCAGCCACCTCCGCGACGTGCTCCATGTCACCTTCCACTCATCCTGATCCTGACTCTCCAGCTTCTTGTTCTTGAATTTCTCGCCCAGAATAAAAAGCGCCCATCCGCCGAGGTACCATGCTTCAACGCTCTGGTCATCGTCCCCAACAAGTCTCTCCAGAACCTCGATGGCCTCCTGCTCCATCTCTACCTCGAGCAGCAAGCGCACCAAGCTGATGCGTGTAGCGAAGTCGGGCACATGAGGGTCAAGCGGCGGCAAGTTAATCCACAACTCCAAGCTCCTCGTCAACGCTGCCTTCGCCTCGTCCGTCTTCTCCTGCGATATACGCACGTTGGCGATAGTCTGCCATGTCTCAGCCAGATCGGGCGCAACAAGGCCTGCCTCTGTGATGAGCGCTTCGCACCTCTGCTCCGCATCAGCCTCCCATGACAGGTCCGTCATGTACACTTCAGCGACGGCACACAGGGTACCTCCTAGTTTCCTCTTCTTCTCCTCGAGCTGCGCCTCTTGCTCAGCATTGCGCTTCGGCAAGTCCACCAGTGCCTGGATCTGGCCCCTGAGAGAGGACGCTCCGCGTTCGAACCAGTTCACACTGTCCTGACCGCCCTCTTCACTCAACTGCGCAAGCCACAGGAACTTTTCTGGCCCGCCGCCTATGCGTTCATCGAGGGAGCCATCCTGATCGAGCTCGACGGCCTTCAGGAAGTGGGCTCTTGCATCGTCAATCTCGCCCATCTCGATGCTGATCTGGCCTAGGAGGTTGATAGCTGCCAACTCATAATCTCCTCCGGAACCGGTACCATCGAGCGCCTTCTTTGCTGCTGAGACCGCTTTTTCCAGTTCGCCCTCTTGCAGCTTGGTGACAGCCTCCGCGAGGTGGAGGGCCGGGTTGGCGGCCTTCTTTTCGGTTCTCTTTTTTGATTTTTTATTGGGGCGAGTTGGCGCCATTTTAATATCCGAACCTTCGAGTTGAAAGCAGTAAGAAATGAACTCAGGATCTTTGGTTTTCTTTTGGTATCAATATGGAAGACTTGAGTGAGGGATGAGAATGGGAGGTGAGTTGACTGGGCTTTCGCTGGTGGTGGGTTCAACCGCGCCTGTTAAAGAAAAAATCTTATCGCAAAAGCTTATCGATAAGATATGAGATAATGACGGGGTTGCTATACCGACAGCTCAGCACTCTCACCCCATCCTCGTTTCTAACATGCTGATCTCTCATTGTTTGCCTTTTCTTCTCAGGATTTGAATCGCAGATCAACCATACACTAACCATCATAACCTAAAATTAAGTGCATAGCATGCTACCGTTCAATGTTCATGGTCAGTTGACTCCTCGTAAGGGAAGATAATTAATATTCGTGACGAATTCTGAGTTTGTTATGGTTCAAAAGCATATAGGAGATATGACAAGGAAATCACTACTCTACATCACAGTATTGGAGGTTTTAAGCAGAACGGTTCATCAATGAGAATCGCTGCCTGATGTAGCTGAGCCCGCAGAGAGGACAAGGAGAGTTCGTATTCAAAGTAGATGCAAACCGATCCACTAACTTCGAGTATTGTAGATCCACCGACGGTCATGAGCATCCTTGATGGAGAGCACAGCACAATGGCAGGCCTTTCGTAATGCGTATCAGAGAAGACGTTAGCGATTAAACTATATAATAGAGACTAAATAACCTTTATAAAAAAGCTTCATGACTAGATATGAATCCTACCCAACCCCTGGGCCTGAACGACGAGAACTTCTCAAGTATAATAACAAGCCGCCCATCAGATACCAGCCTGGTCCAGTTTTTAAGACGCCGTCGCTAAAAGCACCCATATATGAACATGACAACCATACGCCATTCCCGTCCCAGGTTCCATTTACTCAGTAACCAGCGGTGCCGAGTGCTCCACTACAGTGGATCTATACATCGTTTGCATTAAAAAGCGACAGTAGTAAGTGACTGAAAATAGAGAATATGCGAAGATGAAGAAATGTGGTTCTCAAAGAGCCCGGCCTTGCGTTGAGGAACTTCTGCTTGGAGGACTTCGTTCATCGACAAGCTCGGCCGAAGTACCAAGCAAATCAACCTGTTGATCTGAACCGGGATCCACTCTGCTGATGCTGTGCTGTGCAACAACTCCATAGCTAGTTGGTCGCTCGGTGCTTGGCGTCCTGCGAATGTTAAAGTCTTCCATTGAGGATCCGTTAGATGATAGACGTTTTCGGTGAGATTCTGACCGCTCGAAAGGGAGGCGGCCTGGCGTTGCCGCTGCCTCACCACTAGGCAGGCCAGAAAGAGGTCCTGTCGGTGATGTCGGCGGTATCAAGTTAAACGAAGGAGTAGGCGAGTGGCCACGAGCCATGCACGAGTCCCTCTTCGAGCTCTTTCGAGGAATCTCAGGGATATCCGACTCTGTAGATTGCCGTCGATGTCTCTGAGATGGTTGCCGGCTTGCGGTTGACGCCACTCGACTCGGCAGTTTAAAGCTTCCCGGGCTCGCAATTCCGGGGAGGGTGGGCGGTGCGTCTGATACTTTCGGAATGCTAACTGTTTCGATCTCTGAGTCAGAGGACACAACCGACACTCCGTCATCGTTGAGCAGATTGTCAGTGTTATCATTTTCTTCCCCATTATCCGCAGGATTTCGTGTCGTCTTGTTCTTTGGCTCGTCGTCATCAGACTCTATTGGCCCATTCCTCAAAACACCCATTGCCACGGGGATTCCCTCCGGTGGGGGCTCCGCAACATACTCCGCATCGGCCGCCGCACGCATGGCTGGCGGCATCCTTGAACTTCGCACAACTTCGAACCCTTTACCCTTCTCCTTGGTCTTGCCACCAAAGAAGTTACGGAACCATCCAGCAGCAGAGGACATGGGACCAGTAGGATCAGCAGGGCCAGTTCCAAGCTTGCGGCCAACGCCCTCCGAGTTCAGAGCGGGGCCTCTGACACCATAGTAAAAGTCCACCTCTCTGGTCGAGTAATCAGCTCTGGGCGCTAAATTGATGGCCTGAGGGGCAGGGGTAGGCCCCCTTGACAACTGCGCCTCCAAATCTGCAGCATCCAAGTGTGCGCCCGCCTGGCTGTAACGACGTGAATCTGCAACAGAGGCCCTGTTTAGAGACGTGGATGAGCCGTTGATGGTATCCCCGCGGCGGCGCGGAGGGCGATAGTACGGATCAGCAGATTCGACGGTGACTGCTGCTGGTGGTCTGGTTGCTGCCGCAGGTGATGGTAGAAATGAAAAGGTGCTGACTTCACCGGGAGTCGTCGGAGTGAAATTGCTGCCGCTGTCAAGGTTGCGAGCATGTCCGGTGTAGGGATCAATGCTGTCAAGGGCAGAAGAGCTTCGGTGCTGACTTCTGAGGAGGAATCCGCTGCCTGCCGACTCACTCCTTAATCTTCCGCCTCTCATCACATAACCAGTTTTTGATGCTTCTTCTGCGTCAAGCATACCCGTGGTTGACAACTGGCTCGCTCGCGAAGGGCCGTTCTGGCGTCGAGAAGTACGTCGCTGCAGCTGACGCATTCCAAAAATCTTGGACAAGCCACCGCGGGTGAGGCCACGGGTGTCGTCGCCTCCAGCACCAAAGAGCCGCGCAGTGACCTCGATAATCGTCTGTATGGCATTTAGGAAAAAGCCAAGCACCAACACGCAAGCATGGATGAGTAAGATGGTATAACCGATCCAGCCCTTGGGGCCCTCTGTAACCCCCATCTGAGGCACGAACGCAACCATGAGCATAACAGTTGCGAATCGGAGAACAGAGAAGAGGGTATGGTAGGCATTCATTGACGTTGGAGACTGAAAAGGCCGGAACGCGTGTAGAGTCAAAACATGGATTACCTCACAAATAGCGAGAATGACAATTTGCGCAATGCCAGCCGGTTGCACGGCCCCAACGGCGATACCTCGAATGAAAGTAAGAATGACCGGTACAAGAGCAAAAGCGGCGGCCTCGTCCGAGTATGTGTTGTAAAGAGGCCCATAAAGAAGAACCGTTGGAAGGTCGTCGAACAACACTGCTCTTGGCCTGGTCCTGAAAATCAGATACAAAAGCCAGGCGGCGAAACATATCAGTATAATCAGAGTAATGACGGCTAGGGCGACTGCGAATTCGCGAGACTGGCCAGCAACGACTAGTTGAAAAGTCGACAGGGCGACGATAGGCAGCAAGAGATAGTTAAAAACGACACGCACGACGTTTCCAACTGAGAAGGGAATGTTCTTAGCGCGAAGATCCTCCTCCGACGTATTGCTGATGAGTCGGAACACCCAGCGGAAGAAAAAGCCGAGCTGAATTAGAACAAAAATAGCGGCAACAATAACGCACACCCAAACCATGGTGCCGGCCCAAATGTCTTCGACATCTGTCATGCCTACCAGCTGCGCATACCGATGGAGTCCATAAGTGCCATTGGTTACGTAGATCCCGTCCTGAACCGACTGCCAACCTGGCGACTTGCTTACAAAGCTTTCATTGAACATCAATGCTGACCAGCCTACTTGGCTAACAACAGGTTGGTAGAATCCGGGATAGTTGATGGATAAGCCACCTGTGAGAGCGACGAACTGGATATATTGCAGACAGTCACCAAATCCGGGCGTGACCAAGCGCAGCAAATCCGCATCCCGTCCATAGTTTGTCGTCCAGTGGAAGATGTCTGTCGAACCCCAGGGACTGAATACTGAAGCGAACATGGTTGCGAAGCCGACGAAAAGAAGCACAACCAGAGGCAGGTAGCGCAAGAGCGCAGCTAAGCTGCCGAGATCTGGGGTGATGGTTGCCGATATACAGCCAATCTGAGTTGCTTCTCTGTTGCCATACAGGACTAGAAATGTCGGTGCAAGCGACGAAAAGGCATAAGATGAGTTGAAATCCTGAGTTAAGTTTATTGAAGGTAGGTTTCCGTAAGGAGTCTCACTGAAGGTGGGTTAGCTCGGCTCAGATTGTACAGCAAGGAAGGGTATTCCTTACATCACGGAGGTATTGAAGACGGGTCCTAACGGGCAGGACCCATTTACAAGGCTATCATTGCAGAAAGCGCTTTTGTGGAAATAAGGTTGGTAACTCAGAACATTGACCTTGGTTTGAAGAGTTGTGAGGTTCGTCATGTCAGGCTTTTCGTGAATTTTGCCGTACGGCTTGCTGTCGTCGTGCCACGCGGGATCGTTTGAAGGGGGGACACCTCCATCAGGTGCTGCTGTATAAGAACCCGACACATTACCCCAGACGACGATGCGAAGGTTATGAGTTGGGTCTTTCGTATCAAAGCGGGCATCGACAAAGAGGGCATTCCATTGTAGCTGGGGCGGTTGGTATTTGATATTCGTGTAGCTATCGTCGAGGCAGTTGTCAAAGGGGACCAGGACGGCAGCGGCAGGTTGTATCAAAAGGGATGTGAGAATAACCAGCAGCATGCTGAAAAGGCTGGATGTGAAGATGGAGGATCGTGGGGAAAGTGACCGTAGTCTCGGACGACGGTCGACGTCCATGGTGAGTAGACTTGGAGACTGGGATCCTTGGGAAATCGAACGAGGGGTCAGTCTCGAAAACGAACGAGAAGGCTTCAAAGCTTGGAATGACAGCGAAAAGGCGTGTTTTCCATGTTCAGGGCGGGCAGAAGCTGCATGTCTTGGGGTACATTCAGGATCGGAGAGGTCTCGTGAGGAAGCTGTAGGTGGCATTCGCATGTTTCGGACCAGCGTATCCGTTGATGTGCGTCGTCGATGGGTGCTGCAGACGCTGGAGCTGGATACTGCTGGGTAGACGAGAAGCACACAGGGGAAAAGAAGGAGAAACACGAGGTCGTGTGCTAGAATCTCGGCATCTTGGGGGCCCTGTATCAGCTGCCTCGTCTCGTCTCGGTGCCTTCGGTTCCTTCGTCCGCCGTGGTGACCTTTGAATGTCGATTTTTGTTTCTTGATCGGTTCGTGGGGCTTAGGTTATCTGGAGCGTGGGCGAGAGTGGACTTGTTGAAACGGCGGAGAAACGGCGTGTGGTGAGGATGAAGGGGGAAGATTGAGGAGGGGAAGACAGGAATGTTAGAGCGGGAGAGTGTCTGACTGAGCAAAGAGGCGTACGGGTGTGTGTGTGGTGGTGGTGCAGGGCGCAAATGCAAGTGCAGCTAGGAAGGACGGGATGTTGTTGCGCAGGCAGGTAGGGGAAAGGGAATATGCTATGTACATCAGCAAAAAGTGCACTCCTTCCCTGTCGTGGTTACCTTACGTAGTCCCTCTTCCCTGCATGGTTGCCCATGTCCAATGTACAAGGGCGGATCAATGGCCCAGCGCAGCACAGCAACGGAGCCACTTGAGAGGCTTCCTATTTACGTAGTACGGAGTACTATTGCACAGAAACTTTGCAACGGGGAACATAAGCACACCAGGCTCCCGAGTGGCTGAGTGCCTCTTTCGTCCCTTGTCCATGCCGTCCCGTTCCACGGGCTCCTCATACGTCCAGGACTCCCTCCTCGGTGCAGGCAGCCCAGGACTGGGTGCTGATCAGTGCGCTGGCTCGTTGCTGGGTGCAGCCCAGTATTGCGCAGAGTGGTCGTGAACTCTGCGGCCTCATTTGATTCGGCGGTGTGGTGCAGTGCCTCATTTCAGGGCACGCACCTCAACTCAGGCAAAGCATCTTGCGGACATTTTGACAAATGTTGCACAGCCGACAGGCACTATCTCTTTACCTAGTAGCGCGGGTAGAGCAGGTAGGCAAGCACTTTGTTAAGGAATCTTCAGGGAATTGATTAGAGATGGCTTGGTGCTGATGCTTACTGGACTGCCATAATAAAAAAAAGAAAGAAAGAAAGAAAAAAAAAAAGGTTGTATCCAGCGTACTTTGACAAGCTGCTGGCATAATAACATAGCAACAGGTTTTGCAGGTGGACAGGCCTGGTCTCGTTTGGTTGCCTTCGTTTCCGTCACTCCTCCCCAGCAATCCATTTCCCGCCATTACTGACCAGAAAAGCCACGAAGCCGAGGGGTCCCCGGCCGAGTCCAAAGTTGCCGGTTGGCTACCCTTGGGCGTCCCCAGTCAGATTTGCAGTCTCCACTCAGTAAGGCGCAGCCGAGCCCCCTCGTCGCCTGTCTGGCCCATTTCAACTTAGGTCATGCCAGGCCGGGACCAAAAACTTCTGAGAAGTCAAGGGTTCGTCAATCCGTCAGCCGTCAGGTCAGTTTACTACTGCTGCTTCCTATCCGTCTTGCCGCAGTTTCGTCTACCAGATAATTCACTCTGGACCCTTCTTCGGGCTTCGGTGAAGGCCCAACTAGGCACGGGTGCAGGGTTTTGCCAGCTCGAATGATCGCCACTCACGGTCCAGCTGTCAATAGTAGACTGGCTGCTGAGACACGCGCGACAACAAAGCGGAGCCAGGGAAGAGAGAATAAAATATGGAAAACGGAACAAAAAAAGGTTTCTGAAATTGGCTGCGCTCCAGGTGGCTAGCGCCCAGCCTGAAACCCCAGACCTAGCACCCTATGACGTGCGGCTGGAAGGTGCCCGTATTCCGCATCGCCCGGATATTAGTACTCGCTTTTCAAACTGCAGTAAACGGGCAGAGGTGCCGTGCCTTACCTCACCAGCTGGGGATGTGAGACACTTTGTCTCTGACCCAAGATAACGCCTAATGCCATTGCATGGCACTTGCATCTGTGCCGGCAGCGTCTCACTTGGCCAACGCGCCAAGCTCGAAATTTCCTTAGCAAAGGTACTGCCTTTCACGATCTTGCCATGGTCCAGCCGCTGATGATTGCCCGATCGCGCACAGTCCTAGACATTTACACTTCCAAGTCCATCGGCGGCTGACAGAACTGCATTCTTAAGGTAATGCCGCGCCCGCGTAAAAGATTGCAAAATGAGAACATTTCCTGGCTTCCAAGCAGCCGATGTGTCGGGTTTCGTTACGATTATCATGTCTTCGTACCGTCTATCTACACGATGGTCTTATCGTTGACGATGCCTGCTGTTCGTTCTTTTTCAAATGCACCAGAGGAGGTATGCCAAACGCGCTACCAATCGTCCACAGCTCCCCCTACTAATGCTGCATCTTCCTGGCTTTACTTCACCTCTCCCGTAGTTTCCAAAGTATGGATTTATATCTTCATCTACGTCCGACAACCACTCGTCAGTATGAGACATGTAGCATGAACTATCTCTTATCAGTATGGGTGACAGAAATTTCCAATGGCAATGTTCTCCCTCTACCATATGGCCGCCCAGTGATGCGCACCGGCTGTCTCGTCAATTTGGACGGAGATGAAGACGGGCACGCATGGACCAACCTGCCAGGACCGCTACTAGACCCTACATAGTACAATGGCAGGGAAAGCTATAACTTCAGATGAACCCTTGGCCGCCATCACCATAAAATGATGTTAAAAGGACTCAATCGATTCAATATCTGTGTCTCTGTAAGCATTGTTAAGGTTGGCAGCACCAACATGGACAATGGCATCACCAACGACCAACAGCGGCTCAGAAGCGATCGTTGCAATATGAAAGCACCACATCGAGATCGCCTCCGTCTCATTGAACTTCTCGGGTACCAAGGAACCAGGCAGCACGCATCGCAGACTGATCGCCCAGACCCCGGCAACGTGTGAGAGGCCCAAACCCAGAACCAAGACTTTCTGCAGCATCATAGCTGGACCCAATGCGACTGCGGATCCGGCTGAACCATTCCATGATTCTTACAAAGGCACAGAAACCCGGTCAGTCTGTGAAAAAGGACGGAGAGGGGAAGCCGCTAGTGGCCAGCATTCAATTGTGATTGACGGGTTCTCTATGCATATCGCCATTCTGCTATACACCAATATAGACAAATTGGTTGCTTTCATCCACACACAACGGTCCAGAAACCAAGGTGCTACCGCTGTGTTCTTTGCTCACCGCCGCATTTCATTACACTGGATTGTCCTTTCCGCGCACCATTGCAACCGGCCGACTTTGTCATCTTCATCCTCCATCCACAGCTTCAGATTGAAGATATTGCCCAGCTATGGTCGCATGCTGCTCACCTAACTACATCCGCCGTCAGGGTAAGGTAGCAAGAAGAAGCTGTACGCCAAGCTTTACCTGCAGTACATTCATATACTGCTCATCATCCCACACCAGCGCGACCTCGCTCACCAGCTTACCCAATTACGCTGCGGCTCCCTCCTACATCCGCAATGAGAGACAAATAGGCTGAGACTCCTTCACGTCTTCAATACGAACTCCGGCACGAGCCAGTATCCATCTCAGCTCGTGTTTTCTCACTGGTCCGCTATTTTCAGCGTCAAATGGGACTTCAATGGGGGCTGACCACAAGGCCACAATTCTCCCCGCCCATGCAAGATATTCCTGGGAATGCATTGTTGACTTCGTATAGACGCACACACGCACATACATAACTCTGAACAAACGACATCACACCCAATCCCGCCCCAACCGGTACTGTCACGTCCCCACCTCCCCCGTCGTCCTTCGTCATTCTGAACGACCAGGATGACAGGCCAGTATGGATGGTATTGCTGGCTTCGTATCTGCCTTGCAGGAGCAATACCATCCCTTGACCTGATAACCCATCTCCGTGCATACTCCCCCACAGACTGAGATAGCAGTATAGGAATAAGGTGTATTCGGGAACAACCTGTCCAAGCGTAGTTAATACAGAACCGACTGCAGAGTAATGTAAACGTACCCCAAGCTAGTCCTTGGAAGACATCATCTGAAATACCAACTCTGGAGAAGGCTTTAACTGGCCCATGCCGCCTCATCCTAGTTAACTCCAAACGCATGTACTAAAACACTAAAGCACTCGACTCTAGGCGACATAGCTTTCAATAACTTGAAATGACACAATACACCGCCAATGATCCTATCTAGTCTGCATGAAGTTCTGCTATCTTGGATCTCACTTCGTTTCCGTCCCTCAATATTCTGACGACCAGCCCACGCCCATCCGCATAAGTGAGACAAGAAACGAGTACATCAAAGAGGTAGTCCTGATCGAATACGCACCGTTGCGGACAAGCAGCGCCTTCACAATCGCAGATATTGATTTTGGAAGAAGCAAAAATTGGCAGCCATCAACAGCTCGCTGCTCAGGGGAAGGGGGGCTGGGCATGTAAGTCAAAAATTCTCGACTGCTGCAACCTTGGTTGAAGGGCCATGCAAGCTCGCGCGGGAATACGATGCGCCCTCTTGGACCCCACTCACTGCCATGCTGAGGACTGGCTGCGTCATGAGGCGCCGCCCTCCGGCCAGTCCTCCTCCCCTTGACAGAAATCCGTCCTCAGCAGATATTGCTCTTGATCGACCAGGCATCAGACTTTGATTTCCAGCAGGTTGATCAGGAGACGGCCAGATGTAAGTAATTGGAGAATGCGAAGGAAATCCTCGGGATACGAGGTTCAACTTGGCATAACGCGGACGGTGTGCACACGTATGACTTGGCATCGACCGCTGATGTTACCAATACAAGCAGCAACTCGTCAGCTGTAGCAGAATGCAGTGACACTGTTTCCTACTGGGTAGCTAGCCTCACCACCGGCAACGGGAGGCGCCCGTTGTCCTGAAGCCACGAAATTTGCAGATCCTGCCCGTCTCCTCGTCTCAGGTATGCGGGCAATAGGATGTTTGGTCAATTATATCACGAATTTGACGCACACTGAACCATCCATTTCAGCCCCATTGCCTGCATTTTGAACCTATCACGTGTCCCAAGTATAATTTGTTCCCCTATCTAATCTTCCGGGCCTCTACTACGTATGGTAGTACTGCGTCTCGGTTCTTTCAAGTACCCTAGTTCTGAGGATCGTTTCACTGGTAAACGCTACGAGGGCTGGAGCTCAAGCTGCGAGTGGTGCTGCTTGGGTTGGGACTAAAGCGGGTACTTGTGCGTATTTGTCCACCAAGTTGTGAGGAAACTGTATTAGCATTATCATAGTCTGGTGAGATGTCTCGGGGAAAATCGTTGCGCCGAATGGTAAACGCTCCCATAGCCGTTGGTATTTCCCTCCCTATCGCCGCGATAGCTAGTTTAATTAGTTCCAAGTTGTTAATCAGGGACAGCAGACATTACTGGATATGCCAACATTCACACAACTTAACATCCACGCAATCCCCGGCCATCTCTTCCTCCGAGATTCTGTTGACCAGAGGTGTTCCAAGATCTTGAGGGGGTACAATTCGATTGACCATTCAATAGAAAAGGAGAATCTAAATATTGGAAGTTAATAGTAATCATCATTTGGAGTGAGCCCCTGAACGTGCCATTTGTTGGAATCTCAAAGCTAACTCCGCTCATTCCTCTCAGACTTTTCCATTACAACATAGTATGCACTGTCGCCGTGTTCGACAAGCCATACGCGTCCCATGACATTCATCAACAAGAAATGCTCACTTCATCCATGAGTAATTCGCCAATATTAATTTCGAAGTCCAATTCCACGTCGTACTCTTTAGACACCCATTTTCTTACGACCTCATACAGTTTGTTGTTAATGCAACTCATTTCGGCTGGCTCCAGGTCAAATGCCGACTCTAACAATCCCTTCATGACATAAATATCGCAACGAGCAGCTTCCGTTGCTTGCTGCCTTATGTTTATGACATCAATCGTGACCGAATGTAAGAATTGTGTGTGACTTTCATTGGCTGGACTCTCAAGTGGCAATACTTCGGACCTCATTCTCTTGTGAATCCTGTTCTTAGATCTGGATCTGGAGGCAAACCGTTTTTTTAGATACGCACGCGGTGAGAAATCAGGGGCTGCAATGGACGATCTCCGGATTATTGACTTGCCCTGTTCCTCAACCAGGTCCTCTTTTCTTGGATGACTGACATCTTCGGGCCAAGATCGGAGGGCGTTCAACCTGTCAAGGGCCTTGTTGATATCCTTGTCTGTCGGGCTAGGACTGACATGACCACGCTGACTTCCTTTCCATAGTATATTGACGAAGTCATCATCCAATCGGACATCGTTTCCCTTCATTATCGAATGAGAATCAATCCCCGAATCCTGAATTCCTAAGGATTCTAGTTTCTTGGTTGAATTGTAACTAGGTTTGTTTTGCGTCTGTCTTTCTGGCTTGTGGTTATCGTCCCCTGATTCTGCAAGTGTAGCCTGATCAAGCCTTCTGTAACCTCGTTTACCTACTCGACCACGAGTAGGTACGCGAGAGCGCATTTTTGGTGGGCTAGAGGAAGGCGGGGGCGTGCCAAAGGCATTCTCTTGGACAAATTTGGTAAAGAGGCGCGGGTTGGAATTGTCAATGCCCTGGCTGATAACTGGATCTTTTTCTGCGTCAGCTGGCAGGCCATCAAATACATGTTGTGCTTCGAATCGTTGGAATTGGCTTTCATCTATTGGGATTCCAGGCATATTCTGATGTCTCAGAGCGCTCCAGATACAATGAGGAGTAATTGAATGTTCGAAGATGGAAGATTCGAGGTCACCTGTCTCATGTACGCCCTCCCTTTCCGCTATGGGTGCCTGAAAGCAATTAGACCGTTGAAAAAGAGAGTTGCCTTGATCTTCATGAACCAGATTGATTAAACTGCTGCCTTCTTTATCCATGAGATCTACAGTGTCGAGGGCATGGATCTGCTTGCGGGAAACGAGACCTGCAGAGTTGTGTTTGTTTTCACTAAAAATCAAGTTTTCACTTTGGTTGTTATCTTGTTCGCCGCCTTTTCTCGTTACTGACTTAGCCAAAGTCCATGGGTTCGGGTTCTGGAGCCGAGTCTGCTTAGCTCTTTGTGTGCTTAAAAACTCAACTATGTTTGAGGGGGTTGGGTCCAAAAGAATGGCCTGCGTGAAACCTTCAGGGCTTTGAGTTTTGCTTCTGGTCATGTCAACCTCCCAGCCCATTCGGAGGGGAAACTGAGTAGACTGGGGAGATTCTTGTGAAACGGCGATCTCTAGTTGGGATGGGTGTGACCCTTCACCGTTCACTCGATCCATATCCTCATTGCCCTGTGATACTGTGCCGTCTGGTTCCCCGGCTGCATCTACAGCAGCTGTGATATGACTTTTGTTAGGAGGTGAGCTTGGGAATTGCTGGTCGATGAGAGTCAGTGAAGGCCCTGCTGACAATCCAACCTCAATATGGTCATCTCCTGATCCTAACCCTCGTATCAGCAGAGACATCTGTTTCTCTCCCCCATCTGATACGAGGCCTGGGAAACTATTGACGGTAGGGAGCTGTTCGGCTTGGCCATTATGGCTGTCTTTACATGTAACGCGACCCGGTTCATAGGAAGGCTGATATATCTCCTTGCACATGTTTTCGAATAAAGTCAGTAGTTTTGACTCGTTGGCAAAGAGAACCTCGTCTTTATTTGTCGCAATATTGGGGTCGTAACTGCCAATGACACATTGGATATCGACTCGGATGAACGGAGCTTTAAGTGCCTTCGATGAAGCTCCAGTATGAAGGCTGTTGCTTATGTGGTCTTTGTAGATTTTTGTCAGTTTCTTCATGGTACCTCTGGTGGTAGTCATTGGGCGGGAGTCGACCGAGATGAAGTAGCCCTTTCCAGCTATCATCGCGGGGTTAGCATTTGGCCTCGGAAGGAAAGCTTCTATACGGAGAATTGAGGCCGGTGTATTTGATTTTCTCGGATTCGTTCCAGCCTCGTAGCAATCGCCATTGTATGTCTTCTAGACACACTGGGAAACAAGCTCATTACCAAACACTTGCAAAACTGCTTCCCTGACATTGGCACCCCTGCTGGGAGCATAGGACCAGGAAAGTATTCTGTTCTTTAAAATCTTTAAAGAGAGTCTGATGCGAGGTCTTGTGAGAGCATACGTGTGCAGTAGCTCTTTAATCTGTACGTGAAATTTGGTGCTGTCCTTGATGGTCTGCTGCCTGCGAACTGGAAGTCCACTGAAGATATCCCTCGCATCCACGGTCGTTCCGACTGGAGCCGACACGGCCTTCTGAACAATAATACCACCTTCATGGGGGTTGAGTACTAGAAGCTTTGCAACGTCGTCTTTGGCCGTTCTTGTGGTAATAGTAAGTCTAGAAAGGATGTTCGTGCTTGCTAGAGCATCACCGCGAAAGCCCAGCGTCTGCCCGCCTTTGCATTGTAGTTCCTTGAAGGTTCGGAGCTTGCTGGTATGGAAACGGCGCCCTAGAGCATTATAGTCTTCGGGGTTAATGCCATGGCCGTCGTCACGGACTTGGATTCTGTCAACTGCATTGGCTGATACGGTGATTTCGATAGCGTTTGCACCAGCGTCAATGGCATTGTCAACAAGCTCCTTGACAAGGGAGACAGGAGTCACTATCAGAACGGAAGATCCTAGAAGACGAGCAGTTGCATCAGGTAGTTGAGAAATGGGCATGGTGTACAGGAAGGGTGGGCTAGGCAGATGAAAGGAAGTGCATGGATAACGAGGGCAGCTCCGAGGGGCTTTGGGCTCAAGAGAGTTGGAGAAATCGATGAAAATACCGACGAGATGTTCTAAATACACAGCGTCATTTCAGAAATTGATGGAGGAGGTCTTTCTTCGTCGAAGCTGTAGAAAACATGAAAAGAAAGAAAGGCAAGAGCGGGAGGGAGGAATTATGTTCGTCGACAGGTCGTACATGCCAGTGGCAGCAACAACTCGGGACCAGCTGTGTCCAGTTGGTAAGTTCCATATCGAACTCCAAGTACAGCTGGAACCTGCAGGGTTCACAGCAACGCAAGGGACCGTAAAAGCCCCGCAGCTGCTTTTGCCAGGCACGCAACACTTCAAACCACATGCCCCGCATCGCAAGGTCCCATCTCGCTTCCAAGCACCAGACGTAGCTCCCAGCTCCCACCCCTCCCTTTCGCAACCTCCACCCCGCCAAAGGAGCTACCTTGTTTTCTCCCTCTTAACCACGCACACGATCGGTACACTCAAACCATCACCACCAGACTGAACCCCCTCGGATACCCCTTTCTCGAATCACTGTTCAAAATGTCCGGTATTAAGGGTCCTACCCCGCAAGAGCACGACGGCAGGGCTTTGCGCATCGGCATCGTCCACGCCCGCTGGAACGCGACCATCATTGAGCCACTCGTCAAGGGCGCCAAAGAGAAGCTTCTTGGCTGTGGCGTCAAGGAGTCCAACATTGTTGTTCAGTCTGTTCCGGGATCGTGGGAGCTTCCCTTTGCTGTGCAGAGGTAAGTCAATAAGCATGCAAGCTCCTCCTGCCACCTCCATGGTCACTCGCCTTTTGCGCCAACACTGCTCGCTGGAGAACACGTCGATACACTGTTTTGAGTTTTGAGAAAGAACACCCTATGCTAACGTACCTTCGCCCAAAGACTCTTCTCTGCCTCCCAAGTCCAATCCGCCCAAGCCGGTTCCGGCAGCTCCGCCGGCGACCTTCTTGGCTCCTCGACCACGGACCTGACGTCCCTCCCTACCGAGTCCTCAGGCGGCCCCTTCGATGCCATTATTGCCGTCGGCGTGCTCATCAAGGGCGAGACCATGCACTTTGAGTATATCGCCGACGCCGTTTCCCACGGCCTGATGCGCGTCCAGTTGGACACCGGAGTCCCTGTCATTTTCGGCGTTCTCACTGTCCTTAACGATGAGCAGGCCCAGGCCCGCGCAGGGATCACCTCCGGAGGTCACAACCACGGCGAGGATTGGGGCTTGGCTGCTGTTGAGCTCGGCGTCAAGCGCAAGGCTTGGGCTGTTGGTAAGATTGAGTAAACTTTGGACCATACCTCGGGATTCGAATAAGATTTACATGTAAGATCGATGCCAGCCTGAAACAGGATAAAAAGAACAAAAATGAATATAAAAATACATTAAAAAGCACTAACCATGAAAAGTGGTTGATTGGAAGAAGCTCCTTGTCCAGAACGAGAAATTTGTACCTTTGGCTCTGGGTTGAATGACAATAATATGGCACATGATTAAACCAAGTCGAAACTATAGGCATAAATTAGGCGCGAAATTTGAAACCAAAACACTGCTGAGCGCAAACGAATCCGTCTTTCTTTTCTTCTCCAACATTAGTAGATTATTGCACCAAGACCTGTCTATCATGAATCTGAGCAATCAACAATCCAAGCCATTCCTTCTTCTCCTCCACACCCGCAACGACGCCGAAAACAATGATATCCTAAAGTATACACAGTTTGAGGGGGTGTATTCTCAGAGGCTCACACCCCTAAGAACAGGCAAAACAACCAAACACACTGCAGATGGGTTGTGTATGGCGTGATTGCGTTTCATATGTCCAGTCTTCTTGTTTTCCATGCTTCCATGAACCCCATCCGCCTTCCTCCTTTTTCTCGTTCGTTTTCCTGTAGCTCACGTTCTTCATTTGTCAGCTTACGAAATCAGAGCTCCAATCTCGCTACCGATACTCTTCTTCGTTTTCCACAAAGATCGTTTCTTCTCCTTCTTGGCCTTCATCGCGGCCCATCCCTCCTCGTCATCGTCGTCCGAATTGTTTCCCGAGTTCTTCTGGACCGTGGTCTTGTTCTCCTGCTGCATGACCTTAGGAGGCTCTTCCCATCCCATGGCACTTGACATGACCGACATGCGTCGGCCAGTGTCTAGGGGCTGAGAAGCGTGCGTCACTGGTCTGTAACGCCCTGGTAAGCCGATGTTGCTGCGCTCCGAGGGTGCGATCGAGGGGGCATACCCGGCACCTTGGGCGTGAATGCTTGGTGTGTACCCCGCGCCGCCGCCGCCAAGGCCACCGTGAATGGAAGGGGTGTAGCCACCTCCAGGCTGGATCCACGAGGCCGAGCTAGGCTGAACCATGCTCATGGTTCTTGAACGCGGGTCAAGTCGGGGAGGCTCCAACATTGAGTCGCCAAAGAAAGATTGTCGCTGGCTGTCGTGGATCGACGGCGTTGCGATGTGGCTCAACGGCCGGGGCATGCCGTTGTTCATATTCTGGTTCGGCGTCGCCATCATTTGCATGAACTGCATTTGCATCTGCATGAACTGTTGCATCTGCTGGGTCATCTGAATCTGCGCCTGGTCTCCTGGTGTGAGCATCATCTGGGGGATCTGAGGAGGCATCTGCGGCATCTGTGGCATCTGATGCATCTGTGGCATACCACCCATACCACCCATACCCATCTGGCCCATACCACCGTTCATACCATTCATACCGTTATTCATTCCACCATTCATGCCATTCAATCCATTCATGTTGCTATACATCATCTGAGGCGGGATTCCTGCATTGGGGTCAACTGGGGCACCGGTAAATGGATTGACGTTCTGTGCTTCGATGTTGGGACTGCCTCGTCGCATTGCTCGGGAGCGCTCCTCGCTGGCAATGACACCCACGAGGCCTCCCATGGGAACAGCTGGCGCAACACCCGGTGCTGGCGAACCACCACCGAACGTGAGTGACTCGCGAGGAGGTGCGTTGATGAGGCCGGCACCCAAGAAGGGGTCTTGCGGCAGCTTTCGTGCAAAGGCAGGGAGATGCCCGCCGCTTGTTCCCCTCGGGCCAGTGCCTTCACCCATACTGGACCCTGGACGCTGAGGTTGTGATTGGACAGATGATCGCAGGTCGGGGTTCGACGCCATGTTCATCAGTCTGTTGGGCGGCTTGTTCTTGTTGGGAAAACCGTGTGCGGCCAGAATAGCAAGCGGCACTTCTTCATCCTCCTCTTCAGACCCCTCAGACCGGCCAGTGAGTGGGCCAGGGGGTACGGCGAGGTTGGGCGTGCTAAGAGACATGGATAGACTAGGACGAGGGGCATGTTCGGATGGAAGGTTTGGCTGCTCGCCTGTTACCTTCATCATCTGTTGTCGGTAAACAGCCATGTGTGCCTCCTGCTTCCTCCTCTGCTTGGCAGCGAGCTTCGCCTTCTCAACGTCATCCTCATCATCTTCGTATTGGTCTTCGTCATCATCTCGACTTCCATTTGACGCCTTTGCTGTCTCGCTGGCACTGTCTCGGCGTTCTTTGTCTTTACGGTATTTCTCGAACTCGGCGGGAGTCATGACTTTGTTTCGAGGCGGACTGGAGTTGCTGTTCGATGTGGAATGGTTGGAAGGCTTCGATGGTGGTGGCCGAGCAGAGGTGTTGTCGAACATGTTCTCCTCCTCTTTTTTGCTGTCTGTTGCGTCCCATCCTGTCGAGAATGTGTCCTCGTTTCTGCGGAACCTGCCTGGCGGAGACGGGTTGCTGGGTTGACTCGAATGACCAAGGAACCGGCTGGCGGCCAGCGAGTCCTTGAGAAGGTTGGCATCTTCGTCCTCGATGATGTCGGACGGCACATTATTACGGAATGCCAACGGCGAGCCATGACGTGGAACTGGGGGCGGCACTGATGTACGATCAGTGTTGTTGGTAGGGGAACCGGGACCGGGTTGAAACAAATTGTCATGAAGTAGGTTGTCGTTGGAGTGCTGGCTGCTCCACGAGTAGGGCGAGGATTCGACTTTGATGGACTTGTCAATTTTGATGGGGGAGGGTTGAGGTTGGTTGACTCGATTAGTAGTCAGGGAGCGAGGTCCCAAGTTGGACTTGTCGTTACCGGGAAGCGTCATTTGGCTGGCTCTTTTATCAAATCCTGACCCCTTAAACATGTTACCAAAGTCACTCCCAAAGTTCAGAGCGAAGTCCTCCTCGCTGAGCTTGGGAGGAGTCGCTGTGCTGGCCGTGGAAGCTGTTAGGCCTCTCGGTCTGCGACTGGAATCGTCCTCCAGTGCCTGGGTAGGCAGGGGCGGTAGAGGAAGAGGATGATCGTCAACAGAAGAGACGGAGGCTTGGTTCTTCTTCTGACCGCCAAAGGAAAATGTCCTGCCAGCTTTGCTAAGGAATCCACCGGAACTATGCTTAGGAGGCGGCACGTCGGTGTGAGATTTCTTAATCGAATTTCTCCATTCTTCCTGAGGCCCTTGGGCGCCGAGGTCAGCCGAAGACGGTGTGGTCGAGACGTTGCTGTGGCGCGAAGAAGTATCCGTCGAAGTTGTTTTCGTGGTATTAGACGACCCACTTCCCCTTAAGCTGAGTCAGTCGACGTTAGACACAATCCTTGCCTTGGCCCTGAAATGAATTGCAGACAAGGGGGGGAATTAGAGAGAGGACCACCAGCTAGCAGCGAGATTCACCGCTGAGTCCGAGACATGCCGCTATTGAATGCATGCCAGCCAAGGATTTTTTTTCTCTCTCTTTCTCCTTCCTTTTGCTTGCTTCGCCTCTGTACTACTCTCTTTTTCATTTTCCAGGCCTTGTTGCTTCTCCCAGGGCCAAGAATGCATGTATGAAAATGGAATGAGTCAAGGAGATCGGCTGGATGCACATACCGGTTGTTCTTCACATCGGCAAACATGTTGTCCTCCGTAGAAAGATCCGTGTAATTATGCTTGGGTGGAATCGCCGTCGTTGCAGCCTTCAGCAGCCTGTGTCCGCCGTCGAAAGACTTGTTGCCACCAACTTCGGTCCGCTCCAACACGCGGAAGGAGGATTGCTGTTGTTGATCACCCATGGCTACTGCGCCATTTTGGAAATCCTCCGAGGTGACGGTGGATCGCCTCCTGCCGAAAGCGACCGAAAATCTAGGCATATGGAGCGACGACAATTCGATGATCCCCAACGGGATTTAAACGGTGCGCATCTACACGCTGTAGTCGAGAGAGGGAGGAAACCGTGAAAATTAAACCCTGGGGGGGTTTGCCCTTGGCCTCGGGTCGGGACCGCTAAGAAAAATTACGATACGAGGCGGGTCAGCCGATGTGGGATGACGACAGTAGAGCTGAGATTCGGGACGGCTATGCTGTGGCTCGTGTCAGTGGGCGCCGCGTACAGTGATACAAAGGCGTAGTAAGCAGAGCGATGCTGCGAGGGCGGAAGAGTTCAAGTGTCCACTGCAAGTGCGAAGTGCAATGTGGTTCAACTCTGGCTGTGTCTCGGGTGTAATGTGCGTGCCTGGGTGAAGTAGGGTATGTGAATTGGCTATGCGCCATCCACGGGCGTGGGAACAGGAATGAGGGTATTCCAGTAAAGTAGCCGCCAACAGGTACAACGGAACACCAGGCCCAGTAAAGATTATTCTCCCGTGTGCGCACCTCGATGTGATGTCGCAAATCGGAAGGGGGAAACCTCCAGGTATGTATAGGTATTGGTGTGATGCGCTGACGGCTGAGGGCTGTGGAATGAAGAATGATGATAGGAATGGGTCAATGGCTTACCGAAGGGAGTTTGTTCAACCTGGCCACAAGTTGAGATGAATCAAGTATGCTGAGCGGAGAGAGACGAGAAGTGACGTGACGGGATATTAGTCTATACTGCGAAGAGCGGATGCCAGGGCGTGAAATCAGAAGCCGTATGATCTCATTCAAACTTTTTTCCCAGACGTAAAAGATGCAACAAGGCGAGCTGGGCCCAGACCAGAGGACTGCAAGGCCGCAAGGACTAGTAGGTGAGCGGGCTGGCGGACTGGGGGCTGTGGGATGAAAATGGGGGGGTATTAGGATATGGAGAACGAAACGATGAACAAAAATAATATCAAATCGTGGGACGGATAGACACGAACAGATATGCAGCAAATGATGACAGGCAACAACGAGGGTCGACGAAGCAGACGACGGGAGGTTGGAGCGAGTGAGTGGGAATGTGGAAAGGAGGAGGCGATCCGATCAGTAAGTAGGCAAGGCAAGGAAGGCAAGGTAGACGGCAAGGTCAGCTAAGGCAGGCCGAGCAGCAGGGGATGTCAGGAAAAGAACGGAGGGCCGGGGGGAGTGTGAAGGAGAAGCCTTCTCACTCGCCTCTCGTCTCTGACTCTCGGCGACCTCTCCTCTCTCGCTGGTCCGGTTCTATGGTCTGTTCAGACTTGAGGCCAGGCCTGGTTGGTCTGGCGTGCTTCTCTGTTTTCTCGACGCACTTCCCTGGCCCCAACACCCAGTAGCAGGGCCTATTTTTATTAGGTGAGTGGAGAGACCAAGCAATAGTTGCTGGGAAGGGTGGGCTTAACGCAGAGAGCTTCATGCGAATTCATCCCAGTCCACCGTCCTGTCTATGGCCAGCGGTTCTCAGAGTCTCTTCGGAGTCCACACACCGTGGCCCAGCTGGCCCGTTGACAACATGCTACTGCTGCCCTGTGTGTTGTGGTGCCCTCTGCTTGAAATTTCTTGGGTCAGGGGCATAGGGCAGGGATCCAGGGGAAGGAGGAGGGGGCGTGTGAGGAGAAAACGGGTGGAGGTATCCGTGATTTTGACAAGATGGCGGCGAAAACGCATGGAATGGCCCAAAGACCACCCGCACCACCACAACGCCGCAGTCCGGTAGTGGTGATATAGTGATTCGCTGACGGGCTCTGGTCCGGGGCAACGTAAAAGCCGATCGGTTGATAATGAGAGTTGAGGCAACGCCTTGCCATCAAACGTCGAATTGTCCATGGCGCAAAGAAACAGCTTGCTTTTTGCTCCCATGTTCTCCTCCTCCGGCACAGCGTTGCCCAGCGCCCTTAGGGGTTCTCGCTACTGTCTCTAGCCTGGAAAATCGGTGTGTTGGGTGACATTTTGGGGGATGAAACCTTTTGAAAGAGATACTCATTTGGCTTAGCCTTGTTCAATGGCGCCGGTTCAATCAACCATTTCCCCTTTACCTTACCTTACCAACACCCCTTTCGGCAGCAAGGCCTATCGCTAATTACCTGTTGCTCACAAGCTTAGCGATTTAATTCTGCTCCCATGCGGAGTAGCGTATGTGGTGGCATTGGCTACTTTCACTATGTTGTCCGCCGTCAAGGTCCCCGTTACCGTGGCAGTACCCCTCTTCATCAGCTGCAGTTTGCGTCTGCATCTGCGTCTACATCTGTGGTCCCGCCATTTCATTGCTCTACCCAGCCTCCCACCCTGCCCGCCTTCGATTTACGGGTCTGTACGCAGAGCGAGCTCCGATATCATCTGAACTCCATGACCTGAAGCCTGCAGAGAACATCGGCAAGCTTTGACATACCCTATAAACAACATCCGAAAGCCAGAACGGCTCTAAACTTTGAGAGCAAGCTGTTCAGGCGACCAATCTTGCAGGTGTAGACATGGTCAACGCTGCGTAGGGAGTGGCATCCTTGTCAGTCAATGAGGGAAGCCTGGACCTCGCTCCGGCGGCTACATCGGTAGCAAGAACGGTCGTCTTTCAATTGTTAAATTGGACCTCGGAGCCAGCCGCTGCATTCAACAAGTTTGCAGTCGCTGAAGGACGGTCAAGACTACCACTCCTCTGGGCTACTGAGGACCGCGACAACCAGTGGCAGCCACATCTGTTGAGCCATGTCGTGTCTTATATTTTTTTTTTTCCTTCGGCGGGACGCGCGCCGTGCCCGTGGCTACAGAGACGTGTTAACGGATGGCTGGTTGCATGTTGTCGCCTGGCGACCCTGACTCCGGATCACAACCGCTCTTGAGGCTTGTCGCAGGTGCTCCTGCCGTGGAATGCAGCCATCCCATCATGTTCACTTGCTGAGGGCCGAAACTCGTAGCTTTGCATCCTCTGAGACGACAGGTGGTCTTTGGTTGGATCCCTCCTGTCAAACCCATCACGGTGTTAGCCTGCCAAGAGTTATTGCGAGAGGTACCTAGGCCGGCACGGGGAAACTAGCAGTGATGTCAGAGACAGTAGAAAAGACAGGTTGTTGGAGGGAATATCAGAACGATGAGGACTGGGGCGCTTGTCTTTTCTGGCTACGATGAAAGGTCTAAATGGTTGGGTGTGATTAGACCTGTGCTCGGCCGTTTCCAGTGTTCACGGAGGCTTGGGGTCTGGGGCGCCGGCTTAATAACAAGCCCAAGAATCCGTCGCTCACATCCCCAGGACAATGCCGATTGAACGGCGGGAGGTTTAGTAGGGCCGAGCGAAGTGTCTGTCCCGTGGCCCATGCATCACTTCATATTTTGGGGGATGTCGACCGAAGCCGCCTGGACCAGAACAGACCTGCTTGCTTCTTCTAATGTTTCCTGACTGCAATTTTGATGATCTCGATTTTGGTGCAGGACATCGTAGCCCGGTCTGCATACCACACGGAAGGTAGAATACCACAAGTTGGGCTACTGTTGACACAGAGGTGGAGATGGGGCCCCGTTCGTCGGCAGCCACAGGCGTGATGCATCTTCAAAGACGAAATGGACCTTAGAGACGAGCACCGAGGCCGTGTGGGCGACGAGTCGAATGCCGATTCGTTGTATTGCAGATGTGGGAGGTCAACGCAGCGAGGGTGTGGATGGAGAGAAGCGAGTCACCTCACTCAAGGCTGGAGGCTCGGGGTGGAGGGGGCTGGGATGAGTATCCGCCCACTGGTGATGTACCTGGAGCAAGGAGTCTTGCTGGGGACATGCGCTTGCCCAGGTTCCTCGTAACTAGTGGAACAGAGTCAGAAACCAAATGATAATAACCCCCGCAATCACGCAAAAGGTTGGAAAGAGAAAGGGAGGGGGGATGTATTGTTCCGGCATTCAACATGCCTTTGCCGTGGATGATGTCGCGGACCAAATGCTTCGTTGATGAGATCAGAGATACGGATACCTTGGTTGGATCGGCAAATGTAAAGATACTACGTGATCGAGAGAGGGCTTTGGCGCGACGCTACTCCTCGTAGCCCCAGAAGCGCTCCTCAAAAACAATCCTGGAAGCTTGAATAGTGGCTCCTTTGAAAGTCTTCCTGTGTTTGTGCTTGGTGGACTAGTGGACCAAGCTGCCTCATACCTGTGACATGGACTGGCTGCGACTATAACCATTGTCCGAAATGTGCTGGATAGACAGAGCTTCAGGATTTTAAGATGAAGATGAATCATAGTTTTTCTTCCCGTGTACTCCGTCTGCTCGGCGTGGAAGGTCCCTGTTGATGATAGAACTGTCCTTGGAAGGAACGGAACAGCATGTGGGAAGGAACGTCCCGACGGTCAATCCTTCCCCGTTCTCCATCTAGATCGACTCCAAAGCTCCAAAGCAGGGTAAAGACTTGATTACTTAATGCATTGAACGACGCTAACATACTGTACCTGGAACGGGACAACGCACGACTCTCCACCAACTTCCAGGGAAGTCGTTGTCAATCATTGTCGAGTTTCTATTTTCTGTACACAGGACCTCGTATTGCGCTTTTACGCCATCTTCCATCCAACCCTAAAAACCTGCAAGAAGCAAGGAGATTTGCGTCGTCTTTCTGTCTGACAGGAAGCCAAGCCCGACGCGTTGACGAACTGCCGGCATCTAAATCCTGTCTCGGTGTGTCGGAGTTGCAGTCTTCCCACAACAAAAAATTAAGGTAATGTAAGTACACAAACGAGTCCCCAACAAGGGTTTGTCAAGGTAGGAAGCGAGGGGAAGGGGGGAAAGAGAGAGAGAGAGAAAAGTGGCATGGCCTGACATGGCTTCCCCCATGGCAATATCGCGGGCGTATGCAGTGAAGACAGGCAGTATGTCGGGTATATCCTGTTGCACGACATATCCATCCCATCGCAGGCGGTACGGGCAAGGGCCGGCATTCACGTGCTGCAGTTGTCCACGGTAGCCTGCTGCATTGGGTTGCCTGCAGACAGGGCAGGGCCGGATGGACTGGAAAAGAGACGCGCCCTGGACTTCCCCAAATACAACCAAGTCAATCGATCGGAGAATGAGTGACACGGCCAATATCTCACACGGACACGTGCAATGTAATCTGATCCTCAATTGCTGCCATTCATCGTGCTATGACCCGTCTTTCGCAAATATTTGGAACCGTGACCAAGGAAGAGAGAAGAGAAGACGGGATATCATATACCGCCCCTCGTCATTATCAAACAGACAGCGGTCCATATTTCAGGCTGCGCTGCAACATCAAATCCAGGGCAGGCCAGCTTGATGCTCGAAAGGGAAATTTCATATCGCCTTGGGTACCCGTGTTGGTTTTGGTCCGCCTTGGTCGCGTCGGCCGGCTTGCCGCCCCACCTTTGCCTGTCAACCCAGTAAATACTCTGGCAGCTGTCCTGTCCAATAGACAGTCAAGATCATGTTCTGTTGCTCGCCGTCGAGAAATGTCGAGAAGGCTAGACCTCTCGCCTTTGGACTTTGGTGTCCCAATGCGCACATAGTCGCAGGGCCAGAAACTACGGATCTGGCGGTTGTGTGCGAATGGTTGGTGGATAGACGGCAGCCCCCCTTGCGATGCGATGGGTAGCGCGTCCGGTGCCTGAGCCCAAAAGACTACGGTGTGTGTGTGGGTGCTGTGTGGTAGAATATTGAGGTAACACCCCAACCCCTGCAGACGCGAACCATCGATAGATGATTGAAGAAAGCTTGGTTGGTGAATTACTGAATGATGCAGCGCAGCCTGTCTCCTGAGGCTAAAGGACACAATGCCATATTCGATATCTGCAGGCGACAAGTACATTCACAATCTCAATCACATACAAAGTAGAAACAATGCCCAAAGAGGGTAGGCTCATGTCTCTTGGATGTCACCTTTAAATTTGATTTATCCCCAGTTGCACTCCGCTCTTCATGTACACTATGAGCCCTCAGACCTTAACCTCGTGTCAGCACATTATCCCTATACGGCATGAGTGGGAACAATTGTTCCTCCCCTAAAAGTCTGGAGCTCTTGGTATGGTGCTCGAATTGATCGCATTGGCTAGGCTGAATGTGTAATGGGGTCTGGACTTGGGACTTTGGGACTTTGGGCAATTCGGTCCCGTCCGCCATTAGTGTTATGGGCCACAAACGGGGCGGCTCCATCAGCTTTTTTTTTTTTTTTTTTCACTCCCTCGATTTTTTATTCTTCCGTGTCACCGTGCCAATTCTTCCTTTGGTCTCTCGTCGCTCCTGTAGTGCTCCGTTGTCCGCTTGTTAGTGACAGGTGTAACTACTCTTGGATGAGAGAGACCCGCCCCGGTCTCTCTCTCCTTTTTTTTTTTTTTTTTTTTTTCAATCGCGTGACGACGCGAAGACTACGAGTTGTTCGGAAGTCGAGCCACCGTGGAAGTATATTTGGCTTGCTGCCCTACCTACCTCCATTGCACCGTTACTGTGTTGGCTTGGCGCTGAGGACACTTCCTCGTCCAGGGCTGACCAGCTACGACTGAGGCTCGTACATGTACAGTGATTTTGACGCCCATGACGACGATGGAATAACAACCGCACCAATAATGTCTCTCTGTTCTTCAGACCATCACCAGACAACATATACAACCCCAGTGTGCGTAAAGGTTTCGCATGTAAACCGTCATTCCAAGAGAGCCTGGCGATATTGGGACTGGTGCTCCTGTCTTTTCATTTCATCGGCTAGCGTTTACTGGAGCTGCCGTTATCGGTAGCTTGCAGGGAAATGGCAATTCAGCAGCAGAACGTGCCTTGCGGTGTAATCGCACAGATTTCTCTTTCTGCAGACAGCCATGTATGCAAGCAGCTTTTACCAGAACCGAAACCCGGAGCTGGCTAACCTTGGATTGTCACGGTTGGCTATTGTTCCTGAGAAACACCACCCTTCTCCTTAACTGTTTAGAATATCTCCCTGTTCAATACTGCCTCCTTCTCTCCGGTGGAGCGCGACGCTTAAGTTTGTACGACAGCGCGCAACAACACAGAGTGGTGGAACTATCCGAGAGATGGAACCCAAGAAGTCGAAAAAGTGATGCCCAACCATGTCTATCAAGTATCTCAAACTAGTAATCGGTTACCGTTACATCTGCCCTTTGCCCAAGCCATATAAGACGTGAGTCTCTGTGGCTTCAAGTGTCTCTTTCTTTACTCTGGGCGACTTTGTGTGAAACCTTGCCATTTATGCCAACGGTAAGCAAGTTCGTCGTGTAACAATTTCGTACTCGTGAAGCAACACCATTCTCAGGTAATCCTCGACTAAGCACAGGACAAGTTTGTAGACTAAGGGATGCAAATGTCGTTTTAAACTGGGAGATATTAGGGGTGAACGCAGGCGGGATTATCATAGAGTATCAATCCTGCCCATGTACCCTTATTCACTGACTGTTCATCTTGTGAGCTAGTTGTACGGTTGCCCGATTCGTTCGGGATGGCCATCATCAGTACCATTATATTCGCTGTCCATGCGTCTTCTAACCAAACAACCCACTTGTTCTTTTCTATTTCGTTGGCCACGGTTTATCAGCTACCCTTGGGCCAAAACTCGTCCGTTACACTCGTAATGAGCCGTCATGAGTGAGACGAGTGATTGACTGATTCTCTCAAAACCCTAACGTTACGCCAACACCGCGAGGTTCTCTCTACGTTTTCCACGATGTTTGCACTCGTAGTATATGTAACACTTTGCCTGGCATATGTGGAGTGTATGGAGACATCATACTCCCCCTTTGGCAACTTGATAACAATAGTCTCAGACCCATGATCACCATGTTATTACTCGAACTGGCAGTAGCCAGCTAGAGTTCATGTATGCAAGTCAGAGGCCGGCGAACGCCTAACTTGGAGCGCTTCAAGAGCAGTTTAACGCCATCAAACATCAAATCGTCCTCTGAGCCACAAGTTAAGTCTCGAAAGCGCATAAATAAAAGCCACAAAGAGCACCCGCAAAATAAGAAGAGGATCTGGGCCGACAACGACCACAACAGCCAATCACCATTACACACTAGATATAAGCCTAGTATCCGATGATAGCTAGATCAGCTAGGTTAGCATGCTCATGTTTGGTCGGCTCAATATTCGCCATCACAAACATGCCTGGCTAAAAACCAATCAAAGGTCGAGGATACGGTGGACAAAAATGAGGAAAGAAAAATTATGATTAAGCAAACCGAATCCTTCTGGTTCTGTTAGCGAGCGGAAGCCGGGTGAGGGGTCCGGCGGATGACGAAATCGCCAAAACTTGCACCAAATGAATGCGGCTCTGCCATGTGCTGCAGGTTTGCAGCCGCAGCAGGGGGCCACATAAACAATTCTCGAAAGGCAAGAAAGAGCCAATAGCAAGTGCCGGGCAGCCAAAATGGAGGACGTCAAGCAACGGGTTGACGGGTTGGAGGTTACAGTTGTTCACGATATCAAGATTGGCTGCACTGCCAAACAAACAGCCTATTAATCTCCAATGGCTCTTTTATGTTGCCATCGATGCCATGGGACGCTATGCTGTTGTAGTACATTCCATAACTTCTCTGTACTGCTACGCTACGCTTGGAATTGAGACAGCGATTGACAGTTGAGACGAAATTGGTCCTGATTGCCGATTCAAAGGACGTGCTGCGCCCCCTTTCAAAAGTCTCGCAAAGGGGAAAACGGAAAGAAAAAGAGAAGTGAAAGTAAACAGTTGCTGTTTGATCTCATCTTGGCTCGATTAGAGCTTCCTTTTTCCTCGGTTGAGTGTATCTGAAAGTCGGACAACTTAGTCAGTTCGGCTTCCACATTCAGGCAGAGATGCATTGGCAGTTTTAAACACCTGGCGAGTGTTCGGCAGCGATCAGATTAGGGACCGTTCTCGCTGTAAAGTACTACTTTAGCCGAATCCCTGAAGGCCAAGAGCATGTGGGTGCAAGGTGAGTTATGCGGTGAGGTCATAAAACCCGGCAGCTCAAAGGTCAATCCTTGTCCGGCCATAGCACCCACGGACACATGGGCCCAATGGTGCACTCTTATAGGATTACAAGGCACATCACGCCAGTCCAGCCGCTCTTAGCCCAAGTTACTGATTTCTACTAAGATGTGCAGTATGCAGACCATTCCTGAGAGGTGAGATGGGGGACACATACACACACACAGGCTGACCAGTGGACATTGCGTAGAGCCGACACCGGCTCAAAAGGCAAGTTAGAGCGAGACTAAACAACCCCTGACAATGGCGAGAGGGGTCTTGACTGGGGGAGTTTCTGGAGCTTCAGCTGGAACGGGAACTGGGACTAAAACCTTCATTGTTGGGGAGGAAACCCCAGCCAACTTCATCATCTACCCTGGAGCACTGCTGTGCTGTGCTGTGCTGTGCTGCCGTTTTAGTGGGATGTGCAAAGCATCGCTAGCTCCTCTTTCACTGTTTCTACCGCAGACAGGACCTCTAATCCTTGGCTCATCCGCAGCTTAAAACGCCAGTAGCCACTCCTCCGATACAACATTAGTCGGGTCTGCCAGCGCCCGTGGCGTCGCGCTCCCCAAGCGCAACATCCCGTCGAATCACGGTTGGGAAGCTCCAGACGAGGTGAGCTCTCAGTCCCTGTCCACCCAATGTCATTGCATGCTCCTGTGGCCCTCAGCCCCATCTTCGCGGCACCTTACCTGTCGGTCTGGTCTCCTCAGACCCTCCGGGCCCATCTTCACCATCGCGGCGCGCCTCCCGACGAGATTATCAATCTCATCTATTATCTTGGCTTCTCCCTCGCCGAGCGCCGGTTAGAATTTCTCTTTTCCCCCTCCCGCCCTCTTCTCCCTTCTCAATTCTTCCTCCTCATACCCACCTAATTTCCCTATTCAATTCGTCATTCTTACCCAATTGCTGTCGACGTCACTAAGATGAGCTCGCCGCAGCAACCTCATGGCTCGGCTAGCCCTCGAGTAGGCTCGTTCAAGCGCCCGTCTGTCCTCAATCCTGACAACGATCCGTATCTCCTTTCTACCAAAGGCAACGGTGCCTTGGTAAATCTAATCAGAGACCGCTCCAACGCCACAATGCGAGACTCGCTCAAGAGCCCCAGCTACCATCAGTTGGGCCATGAAGATGACGATCACGAGAACACGTCCCTACTGGGCTTCTTGCATAGGGACTCAGACGACGACCACCGCCGCTCCGCAGCCGAAGAGCGCCGACTGAGCGAGATCATCTTTGGCCCTCACATGAGGAGCATGCGCCTTATCGGCAACAGCAACCCGCGCTATCAATGGGAACGCTACTGGAAGACCGAGGCCGAGCTTCAGGCCATGTCGAAGCCTATGTGAGTGTGCGCGATGATGCGTCATGCCGGCGCCCATGCACCGCCCAATCCTACCTCTCTCGTCTTGGCCGGTCACCGATTCATGGAAGAATGAAGACATAGAGGAATTCCGACACTGACGTGACTTTCAATTGCTAAAGACGCGAATACTACAAGAGAAACAACGATCTAATTCGTATGTATCTTTACATCGACCAACTCTTGGACTCTTCGGTGCCCCACGACCTGCTCAACGAATACCACCAAGCGTTGGACGCCTCAGCCTACCGTCCTGTCGAAGTTGACGTGCCCCAAACCATCACCGAAGAGTCGCCAGCTCCTACCTCCCCTCCTTCACGCGGCGGCCTCGGCTACGGCAGCACTGCTTCTGTCCCAAACAGCAGCACAGAGCACAGCAGTTCGGCAAACAGCATCCAGCAAAAGGTAAAACGTACGCCCAAGGATATTTTTCGGCCCACCGAGGCGACCCCACTTCTCACACTCAACGGCCACGACGAGGAGGAAGGTTTAACCGACGACGACCAACCCAAGCCCGAAATCCCTTGGCTCGAGGACAGCGACATTGACAGCAGCGACCCTGTTGTCACCTTCGCCATTTGGGTCAACTTCATCGCCAATGCTTTCCTGTTGCTAGGAAAGATCATCGTCGTCTTCTCCGTGCCTTCTGTCTCTGTCCTTGCGAGTTTGGTCGACGCTGTTCTAGACTTCCTCAGTACAGCAATCGTATGGACGACCACCAGACTCATTGCTGCCAGTCAAAATGATCAGCATTCCTATCCAGTGGGTAGGCGACGGTAAGGCCTCGCAGTATTTTTTCCTATAGCTTACTCCCCTCTTTACCTCCGTGTTGCATTTCTGTGCAATATGCTGACTCGCGACAGTCTCGAGCCTCTTGGCGTTCTGGTCTTCTCCATCGTAATGGTCACATCCTTCTGCCAGGTCGCTCTCGAAGCCATTCAGCGCTTGCTATCGCCTGAACATGATATTATCCAACTGTATGTTCCATCCGCTGTTAATTATCTCTATTTTCTGCTCCGCCACCATGCCGTCTCTAACACTCGGGGAATAACAGAGGCATTCCGGCCATCGCCATCATGGTCGGAACCGTTGTCATCAAGGGCCTGTGCTGGCTATGGTGCCGTGTCATTAAGAACTCGAGTGTTCGAGCCTTGTAAGTTGTTTTGGCGCACCATCCTTTGCCGCAGCATCCTTCATCTTATCGCCTCCTGATCGGCATTGCATCGAACTGCGGTCGTTAACAAAATGTACAGGGCGGACGATGCCATGACCGATGTCATCTTTAACACTGGCTCAATTCTCTTCCCTATTGTCGGATTTTACGCTAAGATCTGGTGGCTGGATGCACTCGGCGGTCTGTTGCTGTCTGTGGTTGTCATTGTCAACTGGAGCCAGACCTCGATGCATCATGTCCGAAACCTGACGGGCTTCTCGGCAACATCGGATGAGAGAAATCTCCGTACGCAACCCTCCCCCCCTTTCCTTTTTTTTTTGTTTTTTTGTGTGTGGTTGTTCTTCATCTCTTTTAGCTTGTTCACTGCCCCTTGCCCTGTCCCCATAGCTCTCTGGTCTCCATCCACCCCTACTGTTTCGTCTCTCCACAGTTGCTATACTTAGAACCTGTTGCACCACACCCATGCCATAACTTTCACTTTTTCTGTTTCGACTTTCTTTTAGACGTTTCCCCATGGAGTCTCTTCATTCCGGCACCTGAAGCTCGGGTTTAGGAGCACTACTTGCTGATCATGCTTGAAATACCACATTCCCAAGGAGGTTGACCTTGTGGGCTGGGGCTGACGTTGAGACCAAAATAGTGCTTTACCTCACCATGCGCTTCGCCACGTCTATTAGGCAGATTCAAAACCTGCGGGCCTACCACGCGGGCGACAAGCTCTTTGTCGAGGTTGATATCGTGCTCTCGGCTAATACGCCACTCAAAGACAGCCACGACCTCAGTGAAGTGCTGACATACTTCCTCGAGTCGGTGCCCATCGTCGACCGCGCCTTCGTGCACGTGGACTATGCGACTTACAATGTCGATACGCACATCAACCAATAATATTAGTCACAAACTTGCGGTGACTTGTAATGGCAATTGGTTCCTGCCACTACTATAGTTATTCGGTAGTTGTCACGAGCATAGGTATGACAATTGTTTTATTTGCAAAGGGCAAAACAAAAAACAGTAGATCATAATGGGGACGAGATAGAGATTTGATGGCGGCAGCAGCACGCACGGGAGTGGGAAAAGGAGAAACAATAATTATGGAAGAGAGTGGGGCAATGACGGGACAAAGAAAGAAAAGACAAAAAGGCAGCATTTCGGGTGGATCTTGCATATTCTCCAGCGAATAGAGTCACATGAGTTTTGACTCAAGGGTTTGGGTAACAGTGGTTTCTTGTATTGTCGGGGGATCGATTTCGTGGCAAGGTCTCGTTGTTTAATTCTTTTCACTGTTTCTCGAAGAATGATCCCCCACTAGATGCCTGTTTCACAAGCATGAATCAGGGGAAGAGGGACGCGAGCGAAAACCACAGAAGTTATCCCCTCTGGGAAAAGGGAGGGTATTTATTACAAGCGTGGAGTTTTTGTCTGGCACGTTCTGTGCGTATGCTGATAACTGGTATAACAAGCGGCGCTAAATGTACAAAAGCAGTGTAGGATCGAAGGATGTTATAGAAATCCGCCAACCAAAAGTGCGGGAGTATACTAGTATCAGAACATGCAACGGACAACAAGAGGCGAAAGCAACAGGTCTAGGCTTGGTCTGTTTAGCTGGCTGGCAGCTTGCACAAACAAAAACCAAAGAAAAGCGGGAGAAAAAAACATGTCCCTTGAACGCTCCCTTCTCGATTTAGTACGGGATACCGTTGGTCAAGAGCTGGAACTGGTCATAGACGCCAGTCGAGTAGCTGTTGGCGCTTCTCCGAATCAAATCTTTGACAAAGTCAGCCGCCTCGCGCTCGCTACGCTCCAGCACAAAACGCTCCTTAAAATGCTGTACGCTCTCAGGCTTGAAGCATGGCAGGCCTGAATCCATCATCAGGAGCACGATCTGGCTGAGCTTCTCGCAGTGCTGTCGAGATGCGAGGAAGGCCTTGACGCAGAGCTCCTCGAACCACTTGAAGGCCTGGTGGTGCGGGCTGCCGCCCATAACCGCCAGCATCTCCGTTGTCAGCTTGAATGGCGCGCGCTCGAATTTAATACCTCCAGGTGCAATATCGAAGCAGAAACCAAAATCAATGTGCAAGATGTGGCCCGCATCATCGATCATGATGTTTCCGTTGTGTCTGTCCTTGAACTGTAGAAGGAACGAAATGATGGAGTAGGCTGCCATACTCTTGACAAAGTTGCTGCGGGCTTGCTGGAAGCGCAACGAGTCTTCGTTGCCGTACTTGGAAATGAAGTAGTCGTAAAGGCCGTTGACTGCCTCGCGTCCGAGCATGTCTCGAGACACGGAGTTCGGCAGAACATCGATGACACCGCAGCCAGGAGCTGTCGCCGTGACGCGATAAGGGTAGACGTAAACGTCCAGGCCGACGTTGTGGAAAATGCCTCGGAAAGCGGCAATCATCTGCAGTGCAAGAACATCCTGTCTGCAGTCATCACCAACCTTGAAAATGGCTGACTGCCACACCTCAATTGTATTCTCTTGGGGCTGCGGATCCTTCTTATGTGCCTCTTCCAGCATCTCGTTCGCTTCTTCCAAGCCGCCTTTAGCCTTCTTGATGCGGAAAGTTGCCATGTATGGCGCCTTGGCATGGCTCTGAAGAGGTTTGCCCGACTTTCGGTCGATACCAATGACTACGCCATCGGGGTTGCTTGGAAGATATACGCCGACCTCGACTTTGATCTTGCGTAGTTCTTCCTCAATCTTCTGCGCCTTTTCAGGCTTTGGTCTGCCGACATAGGGTTTCAACTTGCCCGATATACCAGTGACCTCGTCAAAGAAGGCAAACTCGCGCTCGTAGAAGACCTTGTCGACGTCAGAGAAGCTTGAGATCATTTTCTCCATGACCTTGTCAAGCGTAGGTTTGATGGCGTCAGGCTGGAACTTGATTAGCGTCATACTTGTCTATACATCTTTGCAGAACCTACAATTGTCGCGTCGTCATCTTTGTACGCGTTGGCCTTCATATTCCAAATGATCTGATGGGCGAATAACTGCGAAAATTGCGCCGTCTCCAAAATGTACCGTTCAACGTAACCCAGTGCGTCATACCGCAGGGTCTGGACGATTTGCGGAACGTAAAAAAAGGTAACATCGCTAGAATGACTCTCCAAAGCCCTCATTGCATATTGGATCAAGAATGGGTGATTCCGATAGGCAGGGAGAAAGTAAGTCACAGCCGTGATGGGATTGACAGGCGACCAGAACAGTAGGTACTACAACGGTCAGCGTCGTATTGTAATGGCACACTAGGATGAAAAACTTACTTTTAGTTGGAAGCTGACGTCGTTTGGTAGAGACCCGCCCAAAAGGATTGGCAAGGCCTCAGGCTCAGCAATGGCTTTCTGGGGGAAATTGATCAAAAGCCATCTTATATCACGTTGAATGCGAGGGTAAGGGAATCGAGTGACTAGTTCAATGGCAATGGACGGATCTTCGGCCCACGCAACCCTTATGAGAGGACTGAGAGCAGCCTACAAAGGTCAGTATAGGATCTTGAACGGCAGTGCCGAATACATACCTCAATCGCCGTCTTGTTATTAGAACCTGATGCCTTCGTGGATTCACCAAGTGGGTGCACCCACACCGATAATCGGGTTAACTCGCTCTCCAAAAGCAATATCAGCAGCTGTTCCTTGGCCTGTAGAGATTTGATGCTGTCAACGGCATGGCCACCGATGAAAGCAACATTCTTCAGGGCAGCCACAATATCAGTGAGAAGACGGAGTTCTGTCTTGAGCTGGAGGATATTGCTACCAAAAGACCACCTTGGCGCAAACCTGAACCAGCTGAGTGCAGCCGACAGAATCTTTTCCTTAAGCCTCCACTGTGCAATGGCACCAATGGTGGTACAGACATGCAAGACATTGAGTCCAAACAACACAATTTGGAATCTCAGTTCTCGTGCCATCGGATGAGGCGTTGATGTCCGCACGGCATCTAGCGTGGCATCGAGGATACGCAGGAATATCCTCTGTACATCAGGGCTGCCTAAGCGGGTTGCATTAAAGTGACTTCCGAAGAACTGCAACAAACGCATATGCGGAGACAACAGGTTGTGAACCTGCTGCTTACGCTTGGCCAAGGCTTCGAGGTCACTTGGTGCAAATTCTTCCTTGAGAAAGAAAGGGTCTGGATGCCTAGGGCATTGTTAGTTCTGTATTCAGAAGTCCGAAAGAAGGTAGACTTACGACATCGACTGGCTGAAAAGTCCAAGCCTCTGCTGAATGGTCGCTTCCCATTGCTGGGCAATCTCTGTGAGAAGTCTCGGCTCGAGGCGCGGGTTTTCATTAATAACTCCCAGCCAAAGGGAAACACCAAGCTTAATTGACTGTTTCGTAAACATAGCGAAAGGAATGCTGACAAGATAATGTGCTACCGCAGACTCATCGCGGCCACTGCGGCAGAGCAAGGCCGCAGCTCGGCGCAGGATGTCACGAACCTCGTTGAGTGCAGTCGTTTTCTTGCTTTTAATACGTGCCTCCACATGAGCCAGTGCGGTAGAAGCATTAGCACTTTCGCTGGCAGGCGAGACTGATGATTGCAAGAAGGAAGCCCTCCGATTCAAATGCATGAAGCTCACCAGCTCGGTACCACGGTCCGGCAGCGTCTCGCCATATCGATACTCTTGGCGAGTTGTGTATTGCGCAACGAAATCGGAACCAGTATTGATGCTGCAATCTCCAACACGGTCGAGAGATTGCAGTCTTTGGTCTGTTGATGGCATGAGGGAGCCAAGTTCGATAGCAAAAGAGCGGCCTAGTGAGATATGACCGTATGTCCCTTCATCGTCAAATTCTGACAGATATGTTTGCAAGAGACCCTTGATGTCAAGAGGAGCAAGGCCAATTACGCTGGATACCCACTGCTTTGCCTTACGGTTAAGGACATCCAAAGTATGTCGCCGAAAGTTGTAGTCGTCTGAGAGCTCAACGGACACATCTCCAAGGCTAGAAGTGAACTTTGATCGTGGAGCATAGAGGTCTGTCTCGGCTTCCAGACAACTTGACCACATCAACGAGAGGAGCTCCAAAAGAGCAAACAGGGAGGACCTGTGGCACAGAGCTGAGGGAACTTGGTTAATGATACGGTCGGCACAGGTAAAGGCAGCTTGCTGAACACGCTCGATCCGGTGGCAGCAACCACAAAAGATGGCCACGAGTTGGCTGGCTGCGTACTGAGCTGAGAAAGTAGCATCAGTGCCCCCAAGAGTCTTTCTCAAATACTTGTCGACCACAGCAGCAGCAATACCCTCCATAGTGCTGCTAACTTCTCCTCTGCGCATGCTAGGCTCCAAAAAGTATGAAAGGGCCTTGGTGCAGTCGCCAGCATCGGCGCGTAGGCTCTCGACCAAGTAGGCCGCTTGTAAGAAGATGACCTTCCGATAGCTCAGCCCTTTGATCTCTGTAGTTTTGTTAGGGATCAACTCAGTAAGTTGCCTCTTCTGCACTGTCTCCCTCTCGTTGCTCATGCCGCGGCGCAAGACGGTGTTAAGCTCGATATCACTCTCAATCTGCTCCCCGCGTTGTTCCGCGACCAATGGGGGTGAGTGGACGGCCATAATCCGCAATTCGTTCAGATACTTCTTGCCCATATCAGTTTGAGTTGTGAATCCATGAACAACGATGTTGAACCACGCATCTCTTATCATAGAGTGCGACTCGTCGTCCGTGATGGAGTTAAAGGCTAGGTCGTTGGTAGATATCAGCACAGCCAGAGGGTGCAAGAACTCTGCAATCTCTCGAGCGGCCAGCTGCACATCGGCATCCTTGGTGTGGTTAGATTGATGAGCATCACCCATGGAAATGATGCTCTCAAGCAAATGCTCCCAGTAAATGTCGTACAGCGGCGAATCCTTGAAAAGGTTTGCCGAGATATAAGTTCGGGCTTTCATCACCTACCCAGGGTCAGCAAATTACATTCAGAAGGCTCGCAGCAAAAAGCTTACAGCAGTAAGTAGGAAGTCTTTATGCTCCACGACTCCAATATGACACATTCTGGAGAACACCTTCAGTAACGACCGAAACTCGAGCTGTCCACCCTTCAGCGCAAGAGCGGCAGCTCCACTAATGATCTGAGCATCAACGTTGTTGTTGACCTTGTCAATCTTTTGCAGCAACATGGATTGCGCTAAGGCGGTGATTTTCTCGTCGTTACAAGCAGTGGCAATGCCACAGATTGCCTGGACTACATTTCCGTAGACCATGGCAGTTTCTTCCTCACCAGTGAAGGCAAGAGAAATGCTGCTTCCTGTTGATTGGCGGTTGGGATATATGGTGTTGGGAACATCCAAACCAAGGTCACCGTTGGTACCATTGGCCATGGATCTATCAGAACCAGGACTCAAAACATTACCGAGCGTATACAGAGTAGTGATGACAGCATCATGAGAGAGCATCTGTAAAACAAAGGCCAGGCTCTTCGATGCAACAGCAACAGTACGGGCGTGGGGCGCACTTTGGACGATGAACCGAGGTAGAAGCCGGCTTGCAGTTGCGGCGTAGCTGGGGGAGATCTTGCAAACCAAGGCAATGGACCTCAATACGTTCGCCGCCAAGGCTTCGTCTGCCATTTGAAGAGGATCTGCCAGGGTTTCTTCTAACCACCCGATGAGAACATCGATGTCAGCAACTTCCTCGTTGATAAGCGCGCAGTTGAGGTAGCTGATGAGAGTCGCTGACTTGACCGCAAAAGCAAGTCTCTGCTGCCAAGAAGACCCAAGTTGGAGGTAATCAGCAGTTGCCTCCAAGTAGTTCATTTGTTCTACGGCGATGGCAGTGTACATGTCAAGAGACCGATAGTCAGCGTCAGGGCTTCGCGGAGAGCCTGGCCTGTACGCTCCATCTCCCGACATGAGCAAGTCGAGGATGTGGGTGCCACGTAGGAGAGAGGCTTCAGTGACTAGCAGTGAAGTGCCGGCAACTAATAGCCACATATAACTCCTTTGGAGAAGAATCGCCCCGAGAGGCCGTCCAGCAGCAGAGTAGTGCCGAAGGTACCTCTTCCATTCTCTCGCATGGCGGTCTGAGGATTGCGAGTTCCGGATGGTCGAGAAAGCCGTCTCGACAGCGGTCAAGAACGGTTGCGACAGAATGTCCCTGAAGCGAGTGATCAGGGAGTATCTGCCCCCAGCTCTCCAAAAATCCGCTTGCGCCGAGGCTGCGTCGAGGAAGCCCAGAAGTGACACGGCGATCGTGGCTGTACTAATGGCATCCTCTAGATTTGGGTCCTCATCGTCGCCGCCGGGAGGTACAACACGATCCGCCACATGGTCACAGGCATTAACAAATGCCCAAATATTGTCCGAGACAACCTCATGCAAGTCGTCATAGTGGGAGCCGAGAGAAAGTAGCGCGGCCGTTACGTGGAACGCGAGCGCTTCAGTCGGAGAAGGCTCGACGTTTCGGAAGAAAGGCGACGGCACGAAGACCTGAGTATGCGCCTCAAGGATGTAGGGAATCAACTGGTGAGCAAGTCTCTGAGCACTCTGGCTCGTCTGGATTGCTGGAGCGGCTTTACACAGCGATAACAGGACCTCAAATTCGCGAATCGTCTACACGTTAAGGGGCTCGTCAGTTGCGGGTCGCGTCAGGATAGGATCAGTGTTAGGAAAAGACAAAGGAGCAGTACCATAGGCTGTCTCCCGAGAGACGTCGAAACCTGTTTGGCAGAGTAGCCATTGACTCCCCTCCCAACAGCTTGAGTCGCCTTGCACAGTCGGTCAAGATCAGAACGATCGAAGGACGTTTTGGAGCTGGCAGCAGACAGAGACGCGATCTTCTCGAGCGCCCGCTGCCGAATGTCGCGGGTCATGTTTAAAGCCTAAGGGTCTTTGACCCTAAAATGAGTGTGTTTAGTCGAGTCCTCGACGTGGTTGGTGATATTGTTAATTATTGAAGCATTTCGCAGTAGGAACGTGTAGGCAATTACAACTCTGACTTCCAGCTGCGCAGTGACGATGGTCGCTCCTACGTACCTCCCCAAATTTCCCGTTCATCTCAAAGCCACTAACATCCCTGCACGTACCTCCCCAATCTGGCGGGCACATCATCAGCTGCCAGCTCACCTTACCTCTACCGTCTTAGTCATCAACCCAGTTAGCTACCCCTGCCATTCCCACCTGGCAAGGCTGCCAGCTTGACGCGTGCTTCAGAACCGAGACCGCCCTCAACCATCATCGTCGTAGCCTTGGTCTCCATCACAGCAACGACGTCCCCGCACCAACCAACGAACGAACGACTTCGAGAAGAGCTTCCAACGAACGAGATACCTTTACGAACAATAACGACCAGTACTCATTTCCTTTCACGATAATACCGTTACGATGGCTGCCATGTTCAGCCAAAATCCCCTTATGAACGGGCCCAACTACTCATTCTCCGAGGCACCCAAGAAGGCTGCTGGCGAGTTCAGAGAGCACCGCTTCAACCCGTAAAGAGCTCTTACATTGCCTATGTCTTTTATAACCATAGATAGAGATGATGGGCTGACCGGATTTTACATAGGTACACGGACAATGGCGGCTCGACCCTTGCCATTGCTGGCGCCGACTTCGCCATTATGGCTGGCGATACCCGTAGCACCTCCGGCTATAGCATCAACTCTAGATACACCCCGAAGGTCTTCAAGATTGGCGGTACGACCTCGACACAAGATGATGCCACCATTCTACTCTCTGTGGTTGGTTTCGCTGCCGATGGCGAGGCCCTCAAGGACCGTCTCGATACTATCTGCAAGATCTACCGTTACCGCCACGGCAAGCCCATGAGTGTTACGGCCTGCGCGAAGCGCCTCTCTACTATCCTCTACCAGAAGCGTTTCTTCCCCTACTACGTCTACGCTATTCTCGGTGGCCTCGACGAGGATGGCACGGGTGCTGTCTTTTCATACGACCCTGTCGGCAGCTACGAGAGGGAACAGAGCCGTGCCGGTGGTGCTGCTGCCAGTTTGATTACCCCCTTCCTCGATAACCAGGTCAACTTCAAGAACCAGTATGTTCCTGGCAGCGGCGTGGGCCACGACCTTCAGGAGCGTCCTCGTGTTCCCCTGGAGCGCAAGGAAGCCGAGATCCTAGTCAAGGATGCGTTTGACGGAGCTGTTGAGAGACACATTGAGGTGGGTGACCATCTGCAGATGATGATTATCACCAAGAACGGTATTGAGGAGGCTCTACTGCCTCTGAAGAAGGATTAAGATTGTTTGGGCGGTCTCAAAATCGGAGGCATTGTACATTACGAGGCATGGAGCAATTTCAATGAGGCACCGGTTCAGCTGACCCAATATTAACCATGGTCAATTCTTCTGGTACTGTTGAAAATTTGACAAGTGGTTCTGGCTTTCGTGATGATTTTGACAGTCCCCCCGGATACCACATTAAGCTTGTCGCCATGATACTGCGAATGACAGCCTTCCATCCACATGGACATGCAGATACATGAGGAAAGACGCTCGCTTTTGGACCGATTTCGGGTTGCACAGCAAGTTTACTGGGAACCCCTTTATCGCCGCGTATGTTAAACATGTAACCCTACAACTTTTGTAAAAAGGTAGTGACGAGTACGAATACGGAAGATTGGGGCATAAACCGCTGGCTTTTGTTTTTGGAAAGTCGACTTCAATCGTCCTGTTGACATGTGTTTAGCGAGCTCGACTCAGAAGTATGGTAACGAGCCCGGCATATCTGCAGCCGCCGGATCTTCCATGCCGCATCTGCCCTATCCAGGTAACCTGCTCGCTCTTAGGGGACGAGCCACACCCGCTCCTTCCTCCCGCAGATACTCAGATATGAATACACGCGCTAAGAGACGCAGGAAAGGCCGGCAGTCTGGAATCCCGAGTCTCATTGGAGGCGGGCCCCCGGTTCCTCTTAGATTACGGGCTGTCCCGAGCAAGCGAGGCTGTCTAGTAATGGGCGAATGGGGTATGTCCGACTGCGTTCTCGGCGTCCACGGTCGACGTTGCCTGACAAATTTCTCTTGGCACGGCGCGTTCGGTCCCGGAGTTTAAGGAAATGCACGAACAAACGTACACAGAAGTGCCGAGATGCTTACCACTTTGCCACAAGACAATAGTCTCGCCAAAAGCTCAAATATCGCAGGGCCCGCGTGAGAACGGCAGCGATAACCCCTTTGAGACGTATACGGTACATGATGGGGCTGGGGTCGGGAAACCCATTGGCGGAGCTCCCTCTCGGTTCCGTTCAAATGAGGATTTGACTCTAAGGGTTATTGGCAGTAGCACGAGGAGGTTGATTGGGAAATTATCTGATGGCAACACCATCATGTCACATCAGGGAGGGCTTATCGCCATACGCATTGCATTATCCTGTCCTTGCCACAACCGCACGACGCCAGGTCCACGGACTGTAGCCTACCTTACACCAGGCACCCGGATCAGAGAAGGGCTGGTGACAACCAACTAACGTCCACTTAGACATGTTAGTTTGTAAGCTAGCGTGAGCTTGTTCCACGCAAGATGTGACGCCCGCGGTAAACCGGTGAGCTCCGAGAATGTGGTATTTGTCGAAACATTGTCTCTAGACCCTCAATAACCTACTGCCTTCTGGCAGTCATTGGAACAGGTGGCTCTTTTCTTTCTTTCCTTTTTTGCCACCTCATGCCGGCGAGCAGACGGACATAGGATGCCCTGACGAGCTGACCCCCTCCTTGGAAGGCTTGGCGGGTACGGAGCGACTATGGGTGACGCTAATGCTCCCGAGTTTGATCATTGCGATGGCATTAACCCCCCTGCACACCCGAGATTTTGCTTCTTGCATCTTATCCCATTAGTTGTGCATGCTGACTACGTTATCATCCGTTCCGCCTGTGGTCTCTCATTTGTATATCACGGACGAATACTTGCACGTCGAACGGGAAATTAGGACGAGTTGTCCCATGATCCTGCCACTTGAGTGCCCTAGGTACAAATGGCCGCCTACCACAACATGGCATGCCAGTTGACGGGCCAGCATGGATAGCTGAGACGGCATAGACATCGTTGTTCGTCAGAAGTTTCGTAGGTAGCCTCCATACAGCTCGGTGGTTTCGCCCCCAGTAGTAGAGGCTTACGTATGCCCCGGTTTCGAACTTTGTAAGAGTTCATATATAGAAACAAAGATTGGATCATTGAGAAATCACCGTCAGACGTGCATAAGATTTGCAGAGAATCACTGCGAGTTGCGGTTAGACGTGGCTGAGGGAAACATCTCATGTGGCTTTTTATCATGACAAGGGTAGGCGATGTAAATTAAAATGGCAATAGGTATCTGTATCTGGGAGTGTGTGATTACGTGCTGGAGAGATTGAATGTCTTTCAGATGTCGTCTGAAGTCGCCCCCGACAGTGATTGAAAGTGATTGGCTCTCCGGGGAAGAGCATACGCCGAGCTCGAACACACGATTACCCAGCGGGGTTACGGTACAGAATGCCCTTTGATGCCGACCGACTCTTGGATGTGTCGCCACCGACAGGTCCTGCCGGTAGGATGGGTACGGAGTTGTCAAACGGGATGCCAGACGCTTAGTATGCGCTGATTCTTGAGACGGTTTTTTGCAGCATGCCAAACCGACATTAAAAGTCAGTGAAGTGCAGTTGCACTAGGCAAAAAATAGGTTAATTTGCGAAGAACGACAAGCAGACCTTCGAGGTGAGCCCGCTTGCTAGCGCTGTCTTTCAACACATACTAGTACATAAAGTTCGGTGTTCATCATTGGGCTCCAGAGTTTTGCTGGTGAAGACGTGGGGGACTTGCTACGAATCAACAATGACTTAGAAAGGGCCGAAGGTCAGAATCCTTTCGTCGGGTAACTTCCGATGACCATGATCGTGATCTAACGTCTCAACGGCTGTGCAAGTGCGAGTGATTTCGTTAGCGTACTCAGGTAAAAAGCATGTTTATCTCGATGTGTGGCAGGCCATGCAGTTGTGCACTTACTACCTTTTGGAGATATTCGTAAGCGTAGTCTGCGGTCCAACATGTAAGTCCACACTGCATGTTTGAGGCTGCAGAAGCCGACTTGACTATCCAAAGAAGGGGGGGGGGGGGGGGGGGGGTTTATGGGAAGGAGTCAATACAGGGGCAACGACAACCAGGTGCTGCACTTTTTGTGCCATGGAGCCCATGCAGAAAGGATGGCATATGGGTTGATGTTCAGCATGTGCTGTCAATTCCTTAGCCCCCATTGCGGTCTCGAAAAAAATCCTGGCGGGGTTTGGGTGGTTACGTGAGTGTGCCTTTGCTGTGGGCTGGCTGAGGCGACATGGGGCTTCACTGGTTTCTGGCCATGATCTCACCTCCAACTCATCATGATGCGGAAGCTGTGGACGAAATGCAGGTAGTGACGAGGCTTGAAGGATACGTGCACACTGAAACGAAGATCTCAGTGCGCAAGGGTTAATGATCAGCGCCGGTCACGCTGCTTGAAAGCCTTGGAAGATGTGGCGAATTGTCCGACCGACAAGCAGCAACCATGGGTGGGGCGGGTGCCAGGAGTCTTGCCTGCTGATGACAATTTTTCGTCGGCTTCCTTTTTCTCATTCCGTTCTGTGGTTTCTCATGGTTTCGGCAAGCAATTGAAAACGGGCATTGCAACTGGTGATTGGAGCTGAGCCAGATCTGTCAAAACTGCAGCCCGGCCAAGTGATGCAGGCGGCACCAAGTGGTGTTTGGTCCGGAGAAAAAGTTCCGGTGTAAGCGTACCTGGGAGATAGGCCGGAGCTAGAGTTGACGCTGAGCAGGTAAGGGTCCTGCCTCATCGAAAGAAAGCTGTCAAGCACAGGGCTCCATCCTTGAGTGGTTTGGAGCACGTCTCCGATTTTAGGAAGGAAAAAAAAAAAAAACAGATTCAGTAACGTTGGGCCTATGGAGCAGGTCTCCTGAGCTTAAGATGCTTTGCCACAAAGGCTCGATACGGAGGGTTGAGGAGAAGGTAGAAACGGAAGAAAAAACAAGGCCATTGCAGGTTGGGATTCGTCAATTGGCCACGGAACAGGTACTTAGTTTGGAGGTGTGGGAAAGGTTTGTGTGCACTAGGTGAGGGGCGGCCCTTCCGTGGGAAGACAGGGGTTGGAGATTTGGAGTGGATGTTTGGGCGGGAAAAAAATCGAAAAGTTTGGAGAATCCCATGTTGAGGCACTCGTCAGAAAGCTGGTACTGTCGGGAGGGGGTCCAATGTGACCAAGCAACCTAGGTCATGGCTGCAAAGATTTCGGAAGGAGGAGAGGGGAGCAGGTACAAGATCGGTACGGCAATGGGTACATTCCCTGGCTAGTCGGTGTGACTTTTAGACTATGTCTCTCTAGTACATTGTCTCTGTCCACCCGCATAGAGGCCGGGATAGTTTTGAGGAAAACAAGGGGAGAGGCATAGCAGAACAGCCTGGAAATAGCAGAGCAGAACAGGGCAAAAGCCAAGACGCCAGACAAGGCGGAGAAAGCGCCGGCCCCCAATTAGGGCAACGGGAGGCTAGCGACCCTGACATCTTGGCAAGTTTGGCAAACCAAGACCGGGAGAATGGCGGTTCATTCCGGAGTTGCTCACACCAAGAAGACAAGTCTTCAAGACTCGGCGTTGTTGTGGCTAGTCACTTAGTGTGCCAACAGTCGGTAAATGGCTTGACACCAAGAAATACTCACCCCTTCAGGTGTTCCAGTGGTGATTTCTTGGAGCGTGGGGCGGAGGTGGGGTACCAACCAGGCTTTCCCACTGTGGGTATACTAGAATCGATACACATACGCAGACGGTGTCCGCCCGGTGGGCGTGTTGTCGGCCTCCCGTTCCAGGGGCACCGTGGGAACCCGTGGAGACTGACATTGAGCAGGGTGGATCCGCACGGGCCCGCATCAGTGGAGCGGGGGCCTGGGCGCGATTCAGAGATATCAACTGGCTAGCGGAAATGGCACCGCACCAGCGAATGCACTGCATTCCATCTTTCTCAACCGATATCAATCCTTCGCCAGTTTACTCGCTTCGTTCCTCATCTGCCTTCTCTCCTAGCCTCCTCCTTTCAGCCACCTAGTTCCGTTCTGCCCTTATCGACATGCAGCGCGGCCCATAATTTCTTACCTGTTTGTCATCACCCTCCTCTGGTTCGTGGTGATCGCGAACGATGGTTCCATGGACTTTTGTTTCTCGCTTCATACCAGCTTAGTGTCCTGTCCGATAGATCGTTTCCGTCAATTGCCAGCTTTTCAAAGTACATCTTGACGATGGTTGTGGGAATCTGGCACACGGCCGACTTTCTAATCAGCTCTAGGCTCTGGTGAAAAAGTCAGACAACTCGCAATTGGACGTAAGCGTCAGCCATTTGTCTTCCAAGAATCGCACCTACAAATTTCCCTTAGAGACAGCTGATGGGTAAGGGGAGAACGGTCTAAATCGCCAGTCTCCCCCACACCACGACAGCGCTGCCACCTCTGAGGTGCATGCTATGCGGCTAATACGTTGGGCCTGTTTTGATCATTTCGGTCTACCGTTTAGGGTAAGCTAAGCCTCCTCTCTGATCCAAGCTACAAACATCGGACAGAATTGTCTCTCTACAGGCTCTCGTGCATCTAGGAATGCACACTGGTTCTTATGGTAGAGCTTGCCATAATGAAAACGTCCCAGTCGCAATAATATGCCTATAACCTTAAAATGCACTCATTCCAGATTGCCATTGGCATATGGCTCATCTCTCGAACCCTCTACAACTTTGCTATAAACACCTACGTCCGACAATTAAGCCCCATTGCTGTAGCTGACAAGTACGACCCTGGCCCCGCTGTTATACGGCGTAGACAATACCTACTATGAACTATTCTATGGGCTGTCTGATACGACGGAGGGGTCATGGTGATTCCCACTACAGCTCACGGAGTTCTTTAATTTCTGGACATAAAGCCGTCGAAGCTGGCATGTGCACACACGTCATGACTTCGAAGGGGCGCTAATGAGCAGAGGCGGCAGCAAATGGCAAGCTCCAACAGATACTATGTGGGTATCTCAAGGCGTTGGACCAAATTGACGTCGGTGACGGAGAGATGACATTGGCGGGAAGAAACAAAAACGAGAGACACGGAACGTTCCCACATGCCTCTTGCGGAAAAGCAGGGTTATTAAAAAATAAAATAAAAAGGTGGTACAGGCCCTCGCGTGCCCTTTGCGGATACACTCATCACCTGCGCTCTATGAGAATCTCCATCATTCCATTCATTGGCTTCTGAAGCGCATAGCCGCCCCCGGATTATCAAACCTGTGTGCAAGTCAGTTCGAGGCCAGACCAGGCCAGGCCAGCTTGGGCCAGTTGCCGGGGGGTTCGAGGGTTCGAAGAAAACGGGCGGAAGGTGATTTTTTGTGCCACCATGGGTAACCCAATGCTTCCTTTTTCACCCTGTATGGTTATGATTAGGTCTCGGCGTCCCATGTCACAACAAGTGTGAGTCCATCCGAAGAGCCCGATTGGGGAAGGCGATGACGAGCAGGCGACGATCCGTTGAAGGGCCTATTGTTCCCTGTTGAGTTTGCAGGGAAGGCGAGTCCATCAACAGACTCTGCGGGTTGCACACCCTTGCAGTGTACCTGTCGCAAGAAAGAGCGTATGTACAATTCGATACTACCAAATCATCCATCGGATAATGGGGAGAGACCAATGGAAGAACACAGCGAACATGGACACAAATTGTAAGGTAGGGAGAGCACGAGAGGTAGGGAATAGACACAGCATGGGCACTAACATTACCCCGACTCCTCCTCCCCATGTACAAGTTATGTACCCAAGGTAGTACCTTGAGTGTACGTACTGGGAGGCGAATCTTAGTGAGTGGGAAGGCCCAAGACCGATGTGGCTGGGTGGCCGGATCCATTGGTGTCGACCTCATTTGCCTTGCACTTGTATCTCTGTTTCGTCTATCCAGCTCATATCTCCCTGTTGCACTGAATCTAGTTCTATGTCGCTGTCTTTACTTCTTCTCTTCCCCATCTCTTTCATTCGGGGACAAATACACGGTATTTGTATCCCTACAGAAGAACCAACCAAAGGCACCTTGCCTACCTTAGTTTGTGGCCCGGTCAAGTGGGAGGGCCACACGACCACAACTGTGTGTCCCTTGCACATCTGAGAGCGGCAGCCAAGAACCGAAGAAAAAAATCCCATCTTTCTTCATCCAATTTACTGCTCCTCGTTCCAGAACAGGCACCTGGCCATGCACATCAGTTCGTTCCCACAATCAGGGATATTCCCTTACCCGCAACTTTCAATCCGCCTCTTCTACCATCACCCCTCCTGGCTCTTCTCTTGACCCCGTTCCACATGGGCCACATCAGGCTGACTACAGTATCTGTCTGCTAAGCTTGCTGTGAAGCTCTTTCCTCCTGCGGCCTCCGCGTCTGCGTCTGTTTCCAAACTTACACCTAGTTATCCTTAGATTCACCCCTCCTTGAACGCCACTTAATCCACTGCCTAGCCCGGCCGTTCCCATTTCGTCTTGCAGTCCTGTCTCGCCTCGTCTCGTCTACTTCTCTTCCAACAGCTCAGAGTGGTGTGGTACTGCCATCTCGGTCTCTTCCTGGTGGTCTGGGGCGACGTGGCTACAGATACACTGCGGCAAAAGGTTCTGCGTGCCTACCTTACATCCAAGGACGCTACACAAAGTCACCCAATTGCCAGGTTCTTCACACCCGCCCCCGACTCCTCGCCTGGCAAAAGCTCACCGAACCCAATAACCCGGGGGCTGCCCTGTGTCATCCACCCTACTTTCGCCATTCGGCACTCCCACATTCTCAAAAACGATTCTCTTGGCTCATCGGAGAGCCCTATTGCCGCTCTTCCATAGCCCCAATATTGCTAAGCAGCTAAGTTAGCTGGACTTTCCAGCTCCTCGCATTCTGCCTAGCCAGATTCTCCAAGCTTAGGTTTTGGCCACCTTCCTGTCGACAACTCGTCATCATCCTTGTGTTACCCTTCGTTGTATTCTCCAGCTTGTTAGGCCTCGTGGAAGCTCTTGTCTTTCCTCTTTCATAAATATCATTGGGTGCTTGAGGTCAAGCAAGTCTTTGTGTTGCCTCCATCACTCGGACTATGGCAGCAGGTGTCTAACGGTCACGCCAGTAAACTCTTCGCTTAATGCTTACTTGCCCTACATCAGCCGTTTCTCAACCAGCACGGTCTGTATCACCGGTTTACTTTAAACTTTACTTCTTCCTCTACCGTTGCTGGCGGCACACTTTGCGTATACTGACCATTGTACGTTCAACAGCCTATACAACTCGTCAATTTCCCACTAAAGAGCTTTGACGCGCCTTACTCCGGGGCATTGATTTCATATTTGGCGAAGTCTGGATCACTTAGCTCAGTATTGCTCCAAAGACCCAGGAGAACAACCCCTGCCTCGGCGCCCCGAAGTTCAGGTAAGAGACAGCCCTCGTTTAGTGGCAATTGCACCACCTAGAAAGCCGCACCTCTCCACACGATGTGCATACTGCTCCCCTAACTTAGCCCCTCGCGTCTTGTTGCTTCATCCCGTCTTCTTGTCGGCAACTCTCCCTTTACCCCAGTACTCAAAGCTACGCCGTCCCCCCCCCTGTTTCGGGCCCTTCTCTGCATCGGTATTGGCCGCCCACACGAGCTGATCGCCTTCCAGGAATTTCATTGAGCCACACTTCACACACTCTTCATCTAAGCAGGGTTTGCTGCCACATATACCCTGGAGCGCTTGGAAGTGTGACTTTGCAGACATAAACCCCCCTTTCCGTCAAAGGCTGTGCAAACTAGCCACATTGGCCACAACGTGGGCATTCGCTCATCTTCCGCAAATAGCCCAATCTCTCTGTGGCGCCTAGGATCACACACCCGTCATACCCTCTCCGTAAGTCTCTTACCGGGCTCGCCCTAGCCAAAGCCATCGACCTAGTACCCGGAGGCTTGGGTTAGTGCTTTGCGGCTGGTATAAACTACGGACAGACCTGCTTCTGGCGCCGTTGGCACCGTTCGTGGTTTTTGCCGAGCTTGCTAACTCGGGGCAAGACAGTTTGTGGGCGGCACTAACTCCGGCTTCAAGTTGCACACATCATATTTACAAATGGGAGATGTTCAAACCCCATCCAGCGCCAACGAGTATCCAATCGTGGACTCTCACCAAGGCTTGAACGCTGCAGGTGCTTCGCCGTATCTGCTTGACGAAAAGCCAAGAATGGAGGCTCAAAGTGCTTCTGTGCCGCAGCATCACCAGCAACACTACGGCCCCCCGCAGCATGCCTTCTCGTCCCAACTCGACATGACACAGCAAGCTGTGCCTGGCCGCACTGGAGCGTTCAACATGAATGGTATGACGAACGCGCTACCGCAAGCAGCTATGAGACATGGACCATATGTGCCGGGTGGCCAACCTCAACACCAGCAGCAGACACAGCAGCAGCGATTCAATCCTGCAACGTCTTCGCCATCGATGATGCCTCAGATGCCTCAGATGGCTCCTCAGTTCCCCGGCCAAGCAGCGATGCCCATGGGCAACCCCCACTACTACATGCCTCAACACCCTCAAATGCATCATTATTATGCCAGTCAGCTTTCTCCGACTCAGCAACAGGCTCGTCCGACAATGGGTTTCTACCCGAACCAAATGGTTATGAACCATCCTCAGAACAGCCATATGCCTCAGGGATATTACTATGCCCCGTCTGGCCACTATCCTTCTCAGAACCAAGTCATACCGAACCCGATGGTCTCAGCGCAGTACCTAGCAACAGCGAACACTACACACAACGACCCGAGAATCGTACCGGCTGTAAATGGCATCGATCAACCAGGCACACATCATAATTACAAGTCTACTGGTCAGTTCAACCCGTACGTGTGTCGAAACTCACACGGACTAACTTCAATAGATGTTGGAGAGGGTAGGTCTGGTATCGTTCGAGGCCCACCGCGAAAGCCACGGCAGAGTGGTAAGTACATTCCTATATGATTCTGCTGCAAAAGCATGTAACTAATCCAACATAGGCCATGCAATATGGATTGGAAACCTGCCACCCCAAACTGACCTGATGAGTCTGGTGCATCACGTCTGCAAGGAGGCGAATGGACTTGAATCTCTTTTCCTCATTTCGAAGAGCAACTGCGCTTTCGCAAACTTCAGAGACGAGCAAACATGTGTTACAGCCCAGCAAAAATTACACGACTCGAAATTCCAATCGGTTCGCCTTGTCAGTCGACTTCGCAAGAGCACAGTTGAAGGCGTGACTGGGGTGACGGCACCTACTGGCCCCGCGGCATCATCAGGTTCACAAACTCCGCACGAGACTTCTTCCCAGCCTCCTGTTTCGGACGGCACCACGGAAGTCACAGTTCCAGAGACAAATGAAGTCAAGTTGGCTACACCATCGGAACCAACGTCTCAGAAGGACAAGTTTTTTATATTGAAGAGCTTGACAGTGGAGGACCTGGAACTAAGTGTCAGGACTGGAATATGGGCAACCCAGTCCCATAATGAAGAGACCCTTAATGCTGCATTTAAGGTAAGCATAATGTTGGGCAGCTTGGTTGCTACGCAGTAACTAATCCCGCGACAGGCTGTCGACAACGTCTATCTAGTTTTTTCAGCGAACAAGTCGGGCGAATATTTTGGGTACGCGAGGATGACGTCGCCCATTAACGAGGATCCGGCCGCTGCAATCGAGTTTGCCCCCAAGGCACAATCTGCAAATGATGTCGACCTCCCAAAGGCGATCCCAACCGAAGCCACGGAATATGCGCCCAAGGGCAGGATCATTGACGATTCAGCTAGGGGAACCATTTTCTGGGAGGCCGAACGTGAAGATGGAGAGAGCGGAGATGAAGAGGAGGAACAGAGCGATGTGAGCAGTAGGAAAAGCGGAAATCAGGAGGGAGAGGGGACGACGAAGGCCTGGGGAAAGCCCTTCAAGCTCGAGTGGCTGTCGACCGCACGACTACCCTTCTACCGAACTCGTGGACTGAGGAACCCTTGGAACTCGAACCGAGAAGTCAAGATTGCGAGAGACGGCACGGAGTTGGAACCTTCTGTGGGGCGGAGATTGATTGGGCTCTTTAATCGAGTGCAGAGCCCCCCAAACTCTGGAGCAGTACCAGCTGCTATACGGCCGGGTATGGCGATGATTGCAGGATATCCCCCCATGAGGCCTCAATTCCAGCAGTGAATTTACTGCCCTGGTCGCATCAGATCAAGTTTGCCGAGCTGGATGTATGGTTTCGACGGGCCATGCTTTAGCCATAAGGCTATGCTCGCCTCCGACTTTTACTGTTGATGAGGGTTTGGACGTGTTGCTTCTAAGTTGAGCGCATTATGTGCAGGCCATGGGGAGCGCTAAGACGGATGGTTGGCTATCTGGTAATGGTCATGACTGTACCTAATCTGACTGTCTAATTTCCGAGAACGAGTGCATTGTATATTCGTCATCGTGCCAGTTGCAAAACTTAGTATAAATGCTTGAATGAGTTGGTCACCCCTGAGACACGTTGGCGTAGGCAAATGGGTCAACAGAGAAATCTGCTGGTTCGGGACCCTCATTTCCGTTTTTGACCTTCTTCGTCTGCCTAACCCTGGCGATGAGAGATCTCCAGTATAAAAAAAGAATGGGGTGTGAGTTGTGGTCCTAAGACGTGTAGTCGATCGACTGTGGCACTAGCGAAGTGGCGACATCCACACTGTGGCTTGACCCCGAGCTCGGGAAGGGATAGACCTGGTATCAGAGACAAGAACTGAATGGCGAAACCTTAATTGACAAATGTTGGTGCCGGCACAACCCTCTGAGTACAGTGGAATATTTTCATGAGTTGTGGTCATACAAATTTGATCATCGCTGATCAAGTTGCGTTGTCTGTTGCAGCTCATGCGCAATGCCTTATAGTTGTTTGCTATTACATTACACATTTGGGCTGTCTTTCTGCACGTTCCCACAAAGCTCATGGGGCCGCGGAGTACTGTTGCATTGCGATTGACATATGGTATGGCGTGCATGTGACCAAATATTTCGAACCATTTCCAGCCCCTGGGCCCCGGGGAGCGGGCAGTTTGGGAAACATCCTAATCGTTGTTGTGCATTGGCCCATTGTTCCCAGGTAGTGTAGCGCTGAGCTTCTGCACACTCACTGACAGTCCCCTGGAGTCCGGATACGCATGTGTTTTTGGTATGCTGGCTTTGATTCGAAAATTCGTATACAACAGCTCTCTCGCTCAAGGTCAGGCCGTCCGAAATATTGGAAATTTCCAAAATCATAAATGAACCGGCTTGATGACGGGGATGCTAAGGAAAGTGCACCCAGGCCTCTATTGCTGAGGAACTTGTCGTGCCGCCATGATGGTGGACAAAACGGAAGGCAATAGGTAGCTTAGTTGAATGGGCAAGTCTAGGCCCTTCGCCCCGGGAAGTGGCAGGGGTGCTTTAGAAACAGGGTTATGATTGGCTAGTCGTAGATAGGCCACTATCTGACCCCCTGTTCTGCGCCGAAACTCTAAAGTTAGACGAGAAAGCCAGGGAATATTCTACCAGAATCAGTTTCCAGAGGGGCTGCTACTGTAGGGCCACAACAAAATGTTCGATGATTTTAAGAAATTCGAACAAAAGCTTGCCAAAGATGTTGATTGATGCATGCTGTCATTCTTAAGGACCTTTAGGATGATACACAGTAATAGCGGGTTTTCAGTTTTAGGTTTTGGTATTTGATGCTCTGTCGTGGCCTATGATTGAACAAAATGCACTGGAAGGTTCCACTCGCCTCCAAGAGTGAACATCGAAGCAGCTCGAACCATCGTGAAGCCACTGCCAGATGCTTATCCACCCTATAGAATGTAGAATCAGGTTTCATGTGCATTCGCGATCCTTCCGTGATGTCCGAAATCCTTCTTATGGAGACCGCCGATGATGACATTGTACGTCTAGCGATGATTTCGGAATGCTTTCGAAGCCACGATGAAGCCTGCCTCAATTGTATAAATCGACGGTCTTGATCCTCTCCCAAGGCCAACTTTTTCTTCATCAGAACAAACAAGAACAACACAAACAACACAACTAAATACGCTACGAACATACTCACAATCTAAGTCAACAGCACTTAGAATTCCAAACATTCTGCAAGCAACTTCATTAGTTCACAAACCACACAACACTATCACAATGGCTTTCTTCCCTCGCAACTTGTACAACTCCGACGCGTCCTTCACCCCTCTCTTCCGCCTGTTGGAGGACTTTGACAACTATTCCCGCCAGGGCGGCCAGAACGGCACTTCCCGCGGAACCCACCGCAACCACGTCCCGACCTTCCAGCCTAAGTTTGATGTCCGCGAGGTCGAGGATGCCTACGAGCTCCACGGTGAGCTCCCGGGCATGAAAAAGGAGGACGTCTCTATTGAGTTCACCGACCCTCACACCCTGCACATTCGCGGCCGCGTTGAGCGCTCCTACACTTCCGGTACTCCTCCCGCTGGTCTCCTACAGCAGGGTACCGAGTCAAGCGGTGCTATCACTGACGGGAAAGAGCACTCTCGCCCCAGTCACAAGGCTACTGTCGAGGATGGCGACGACAACGAAACCAACTCGACCACTCAGCCCACTCCTGCCAACGCTTCTTCCGAGGTGGAGAAGAGTTCTAAGAAGGAGGAGCAGCAGCAGCAACAGCAAGGTCCCGTCGACAATGCCAAGTACTGGGTCTCTGAGCGCAGTATTGGCGAGTTCAGCCGAGTCTTCAACTTCCCCGGCCAGATCTCGCAGGAGTCCGTCTCTGCCAGCTTCAAGGACGGCATCCTGACCATTCGGGTACCCAAGGCTCCCAAGCACGAGACTCGCCGCATCCAGGTCAACTAAACGCATTCTTCACCATGACAACTTTTAATCAACCTTGAACTTCGTGTACAACAGCAACAATTGGCGATGAGAATGGTGGATAGGAATTGTGATTTTCAGCGACTGAGCTTGCATTAATGATTCGACTGCATAGCTGGGTGTTTCGGTCCTTACGCATTGCAACGACTAAACTGCCAGTGCCTTTGGAAAGAACCCAGTTCTTTTCATTGGCTTTGTAATTAGCCCTCTTTCACATGAATCAAAAACAATAAAAAAAAAACACAAAAACCGTTGCTCAAGGCCCTCTTGATCTATCTGTGAAATGATCTGAAATAGTATCGATTTGCACACAATATGCAAGTTTATGAGATGAGAGGTGACATCGAACACTTCTGTGACTGAAACATAGATATACACAAAAGCGAGGAGTATTTCTTGCCTTATAAGCAAGATTTTTGCAACCAGTAAGGGCTGGCTATCTTAGTGCAACGCTAGGCCAGGCCTCCAGCGGGGCAGACTGGCTTCTTAATTGACTCACGTGACTTGGCGTATTTTTGGATTGGTCATTGCCACTTCCCTGACGCGTCTTAAAGTCCGCGCTCGCCCGCAGTCAACAACCCCCCACTGGCTTGCGTTACCAACTCCCACCATTGATTTCGCCGGGTGCCTTTTTGCGTACCAATTTCAATCAAGAGTATCAAACCTCTCAAGTTCAGCATAATGACGGAGGTCGACGGATATGAGGAGAGCCACAACGGCGATGAGAGCGGAATGACCGGGCCCGGCGCGCCCACACCACTTACCGCTCTAGAGGTACGTTGCTTGTGACCCTTTTTGCGCAGGAATTTGTATGCTGAGGTACGCTTTGAACAGGGAGTCGCTGGCTTAACAAAGCGGGATATCCAGCTTGTTGTTGATGGCGGCTACAACACAGTAGAATCGGTCGCGTATACCCCGCGTCGAGTACTGGAGCAGATCAAGGGTATCTCCGAGCAGAAAGCCTCAAAAATCCTTGCTGAAGGTAGGAAACCCTGATACACCTTATGAGGATGCTTGTTTAACAGTTATTAGCCTCCAAACTCGTACCAATGGGCTTTACGACCGCCACTGAGATGCACCAACGGCGAAGCGAGCTCATCTCTATCACGACAGGCTCCAAGCAGCTAGACACACTTCTTGCTGGTGGTATTGAGACCGGATCAGTGACCGAGCTGTTTGGAGAGTTTCGTACTGGAAAGAGCCAGATTTGCCACACACTAGCCGTTACCTGTCAACTTCCTTTTGACATGGGTGGCGGTGAGGGCAAATGCATGTACATTGACACCGAAGGCACATTCCGACCGGTTCGTCTGCTTGCCGTCGCCAACAGGTTTGGCCTTTCTGGCGAGGAGGTGCTGGACAACGTTGCTTACGCTCGCGCCTACAACTCAGATCACCAACTGCAGCTTCTCCAGCAAGCCGCCGCGATGATGTGTGAGACACGGTTTTCGCTGCTCATCGTTGATAGTGCGACAGCCCTATACAGAACCGACTTTCTTGGTCGTGGGGAACTATCATCTAGACAAACTCACCTTGCAAAATTCATGCGCACTCTGCAGAGGCTTGCTGACGAGTTTGGTATTGCTGTTGTTATTACAAATCAGGTTGTTGCGCAGGTTGACGGTGGACCGAGTGCCATGTTCAACCCTGACCCGAAGAAACCTATCGGCGGTAACATTATTGCACACGCCAGCACGACAAGAATCAGCTTGAGAAAAGGCCGTGGAGAGACCCGGGTTGCCAAGATTTATGACAGTCCCTGCTTACCAGAGAGTGACTGTCTATTCGCGATCAACGAGGATGGCATTGGAGATCCAAGCCCAAAGGACTTGGAGAAGGACTAAATGGACTCTTGATTCGATGTATTGGTATGGAACAGCGACTACGGTGTCACGCGCTTATGAGTGAACTTTAATGGCCTTCAAATTGGGCAAGACATGGCATGCATTGCTGCTGGCGTTGGGTGGCAGATACTTTAAGGAGTTATAGCAATTCTCCTGTGATTTACTAGCAAACAAGGTTATGCTGCTAGAAAGAAATGAAATATTAAAAAAAAAAAAAAAAAGGACGCAATGCAAAGGGTCTCAAGTGGCAATATGCCATTCTGGGTTTAATCTGTAAATAAATTAAAAATGCTTTTTTTTCTTCCCCGGAGACGTGTTTGATCCTAGAAATAAGAGCACCTACTCTGAAGCCTAATACCATAGAGCGGTGGGACGTACTGTGTTCGTAGAACGAAACACTGTTAAATGATACTGTAAACAGCTGGTTGCTGTTTTGGGATTAGCCCCACCAGCGCGTTTGGAGCCTGTCAAGAAATTCCAAGTTCTTGAATCGCGACGAGCATTCGTAGCAGCAGCAGATTGTTTAATGCGCCGAGCCCGACCTGCGACTCCTGCGGCCTCTTCCCTTTTCACTCCGGCGTTAGAGGTCTTGATGCACTAGGGCGGTGCAACACAAGATGGATTCTGCAGACACTCAATACCTCTACCGAGAGACTCGTCTCAATCTCGAACCGTCCTCCGCCTCGTCGATTGTCAACATCCGTGTCCCCTCATTGACGTCGAATGGCAGGGCCACCGCCCGCAGACTCGCCAACGGGAACGACGATAAGAACGTCAGCGAGGACGAGGTTGCCTTCAGACTTAAGAATCTAGCGCCGGCATCTTCGGTCTACCACAGAAAATGGCACGATGCACCGCGTAGCTTCCTTTGGAGGCTGCTGGAGGATGGCTTGGTATTGAGCCTCCGCGTTGTCGACACCTGTCGCCAGGAGAAGGCATCTGATGCACCTTTGGTACTAAACTTTAGATTTTCGGTTCCGATTCAGCCCTCATGCATCGCCTTCTCTGATCCTCGGGAGCACGATGCGCTTTCCATGTTCGTTCTCGACGAGTCCAACTATCTCTATACCTTCACGCTGCGACCGGACTTCTTTAGAAAGCGCTCCGCGATCGAAGCCGGACCAGGCGATGCTTGCAAGGTCTACCAGCCAAAAGTTTTCGGCCTCAAGCACCCACACCGCATGGTCGCGGCGAGCACCGACCAGGTTGTTATTTCGCTCCACGATGGTGGCCTGGTGAGGTTAGATCGGAACAGGGCTCACGACTGTATGTTATAAACTCTACTGCAAAGAGACATGTTTTCATACTGACTTATCGCAGCCTCCAGCAACCCCTGGAAAGAGACAATTTACAACTCGCAAGGTTGGGCACAGGGAATCCGCAGTTTCCTTCCTTTTAAGCAAAACCACTCTATTCGGTATCGTAACATTTCAATGGATGCGAGCGCAGCGACATCGATACAGGTGACGGATTTAGGCTTGGATGAGGCTGCCTTCCTCTTCACTGTTTGTCTCGATCACCGTATGCGCATCTGGAACCTACGCACCGGTCAAATCCTCTTTACTGGCGACATCTTGAATTCCGACCGTAACCCTCAAGAGATGGGTAAATGGCAGATTGAACCTGCTCAATCGAACCTATTGCAGCTTGTTGGTGAAGGTGCTGGAAAGAGGATGTGTGCCACTTACTCGCCAATCGGTGCCGGAGAGTTTAAGTTCTGGAACATCAAAGCTCACGACAACGAAACCATCTATGTCGAAGATGCTTTCCCCGACACACACCTTGTCCCGTCCTCACCGTCCTTGTCAGACGTTTGGACTCTGGCTGATTTCGTTTTGTCTAGCCCCTCGGATGGTGGTGTGCAGTTGTGGACACTGTGGAAGAACAACATGACTTACCGAGTCCAAGAACTCGAACTTGACATGGATAATGTTGCTGGGTCATGGGAGAATGAGTGGAATTCTGTTCATATTGATACGTCTTATCCTACAGCACAAATATCTGGCCCCTCCGACCCAACAGATACGACCGAGAAATGGTTGGAGTTGATCCTGGCACCTGGCCGCTTCACAAAATCTACACTTGAGACGGCTCTCTCTATCTACGAGAAAGGACTGGGTACTCCAAAAGATGGCGGCTCAAAGGGCCAGAAGGGTCTGGCGGAATCTATCTGCTCTGTTCTTGCCTCGACGGCATCCCTAGACCGCAACTCTACAGGAAGCATGGATTATGAGCAATTCCGTGCCAGCAGTGAGATTCAGTGGCGGAGATTCTATCGTCTGCTTATTGAACTGGATAAACAGCGTGGTGAGGCCGTTGCTCTAATTCTGGACTCAGATGCGGAGATGACTTGGGTGGTCTGCGCGGATGCTGTTTCCGCCATTCGAGAATGTAGTCAACTTGAACGGCTGTACTACAACCTCTCGCGACCGGATGAGGGATCCGAGAAAACTGCAACACTTGTTTCTACGGGAATCAACTTTGTTGACGCGATCTCTGATGGCATCTTGCAGGTCTGTAACGCTGCCCTGCGGCCCGAAATTTTTGAAGAAACGCCAAGGACAGATTACGAACGAATTCAGTACATGTTCGACACTACCGCCATGTGGCGTAGTGTCAGCGAAGAAGATTGCGCTCAGGTCATTGAGAGCCTCGGACAGAGCTACAATGGCGTGACGATGGACTTGTACGATAGTCTTGCTGCCTTGGTCGCTGCTAGCGCAGACTCTGGAAGCCGTAAAGCTCGGCTGCCCCTGACTGACTTCGGAAGAAAATTGGTCGCGAAAACTGTCCAGGAAACAATCGAGCTTCAGTGGAAGGTTGTCTTCAGTCAGCTCCTGCTGTTGGTCCATATGGAGTTTGACTGGGAGCAAGAGGAAGATATGCTTTCCAAACGGTTTGACATTGGCGCTGTATTCCGGCAATTCCTTGAGTCACTTCGCAGAATAGAGCTGCTTCGGTGGCTTTCTAAGACTGAGATCACAGTTCCTGTTGGGAACAAGCACGAGCGCAATGGATCCTTCTCTGGCTCGCCGAACTCGTTGAAGCGAACCGGAGAGGAGACCCAAACTATTACTGCCTTGGAGGGTAACGTAGGACATCTCCTTGGCTTCGTCGACAGCAGGGACGAGCCTTTGGCCGCTAGCATCACGAGCATTGTCACTGATCTCTGCGCCCCAAATAGTGACATTGAAGTGTCACCTACCCTTATCCAATGCTCTCTGATCAGGAGAGAACGAGCCGACCTGGCTCTGGAGCTCACCCCGTTCTGCAGTCAAACACCGTTCGCCATCTACATCCAGGGCCGTGTCTTCCTTGCTCTAAAGGACTTTGCTTCGGCTGCAATTCACTTCCGCAAAGCGGCGATTGGCATGAGTAAGTCGTTGCATTATCTTCCTTTGCATTTGTCCCATCTCATTCTAACATATAGTCTAGGTGTCCGTGATGTGGACGTTGACCGCCACAGCAGCGGCCTCCTTGACGATACGGAGTGGAATCTGCTCAACAAAGGTCCGGCCCGCTACCATTGCCACATTGTGGCTCTGTTCGAGAAAGCCAAGGCATACTCCTACGTGATTGAATTCGCCGGCTTGGCCATCCAATACTCCCACGCAAGCTCTGAGGCTGCTCTGGTGAGGAGCGAGATGCTCAGTCGCCAATTCAACGCAGCCACAGTCCTTTCGCGTTTTGATGTTGCCCATGCAAGCCTGCTAGCCATGAAGGACAAGGCGATGCAGCATTCGTCTCTGCGCAAGCTAGTAGACAAGATGTGCGAGACTTACCACAACAGCGAGCTCATGTCACTTCCCTTCCCCGGGCTGCAAGACTCTATTGATGAGATCCTGGCCCAGAGATGCAAGTCAACGATGGATGTCCTCAATGGCATTCCTTACCACCAAATACTCTACTCTTGGAGAATCAAGCATAGCGACTACCGTGGTGCCGCCACAATTCTTCTCGATCGTATTCACAAGCTGCGATATGCTGGGGAAGGTGACAAGCTCATCGGCGAGGATGTTTTGGACACGCCAATCACGAAGCAATATCTACTGCTTATCAACGCTCTAAGCTGCGTCGATCCTAAGCAGGCTTGGATCTTTTCGGAGGAGCTGCGTCCTCCCAACTTGAGGGATACGAACTGCCAAGGGAAGCGCAAGGTCGTCACCTTGTCAGACCTGCGCAAGCAGTACCAAGACGAGCTAGACAGAATCGCCGCCATCCAGAACAATCAGTTTGGATTCGAGGCGGACGACGGTATGGACATTTTGTAAATGGATGAAATGGAACGCAGATACAAAAGGGGTCCCGGGAAGAGAAAGAGAGCATGTACAAGTAATCACAAAAGATTCCGGATAAGATGACACCGGATACGCCAGATACCTCACGAATTGCATGGATTGGTCTTTGATTCTTTCGGTGGAGGAAGAATAATTTCTTTTTTTTTTTCGTATCAGTCAGACCCAGCTTTCTTTACCCCAAACGCCGTGACATATGCTAAAAGTGCGCGACGACCGCCGAATACCCATCATAACTACAACTTTGCAACAGAGCGCCAGCCACTTCAACAACTTCATTACTACACCTGGGTTGGTTGCTGCATCAGCTTGGGGTTTTCGGGGGCAGCCGCCATGATCATGTTCGGGCTCTGAGCGGCATCAGGTGCTTGGCGGTACAGGATGATCTCTGACTGCTTGAAATATCTCCGGGCATCTAGTTTTTATCGTCAGCACAATCTTGCTTTCAGGACCTATGGGGCATATGCGCCTCACCTTCGTCAATGAGTACCAAACTAAGGTAGTACCTTGTAGAGAACTTCTTGTTAACATCCCGGAAGGTAGGGGTCAGGTCGAAGCCGCCCAGGAAGAGCCGGATGGGAATGGTCTCTCCTCTGGAAGGGGAACCATCCATAATCTGCATGTTATTGTCAGCATCCTACTCAAGAAAAGGGACCAACTATTGGAATGCCTACCTCGAAGCGCACCAACGTCTCGCTTTCGTTGTATTGGTTCGGTGCGGCGCCCGTCGTCTCCCTCCGGATGATGGATAGTTCCATGTGTTTGATCTTTAGACGGACGAGCAAAAAGTATATGCGACCGACGATAACGTCCTTAAGGTGGTACTTGCTCTTGGAGTACTCAAACTCAATGTGCAGGCAGTCTTCAATACCGACATCCATCTTAATGGAAGAGTTCATCTCGGGAGGTATGCGGTACGAGTAGACCCAGATGTCCTTCTCGCGGATGACGTCGGCCATGCGGCGCGAGACGGTGACACGGACGAAGTAGCGAAGCTTGACATTGATTCCATTGTAAGACTCGTACTGCTTCTCGACGTTTTTGAAATTGAAGTCGAAAGTCTGCGGGTGTTGCAGCTCACCCGGCGCTGCGAGTTCCTGCACGAGGGAGAGAAATTCGTAATGGTTTCCACGGTCGAAGAACATCTCTGGAGACAAGAGTGTTAGTTGACCATGAACAGATCATAACAGAGAAGCGCGCATGTGCTACGCTATGATTGAGGGAGATAGTAGCTGACCTATTGTGCCAATGAATTGGACCTTGATGCCTGTATGCTCTAGACGCTTGCCATCCTTGGGTCTAATAGTCACGGCGCCCTTGACGGACTCGCCATCCATGTAAAGCGGCGCTTTCTCGCGCCTATTCTTATCGAGCTTCACATCGACCATGGACCGCTCATCAGCGTCCTCTAGCACGATGTCAATATCGACGGGGGTTGAGAAGAAGTACGACATCTTGACCTCGGTGGATGGCCCGGATCCCGCGCGATTACTCCGCTCGGAACTGAATGCGGCAGTAGTAATTCTGTGTGCTTGAAATTATGAATCCAGGCTCTTGCACGTACGAGTTTCGTGGACGGCGTAAGTGGGCGATTGGAGTTGATTGGGTTTCGGAAAGCTGTCGTGGCTGACGTACATTCGGCTTCAATGCTGCGACTGCTGCTGCTCCTCATGCGCCGACCCAGCTATCGGTCGAGGTGGGTGGGCATTGGGGAGCTGTCGTGCACGGACCGTCAAGTTGATCGCAAGAGACACGTGACTGGACCGAACAGCCAACTGTCAGCAGTGAGGCTTGTGCCGGGAGTGTGGCTCATGCTCGCCGATGTTGCCCCGCCCCGAGAGACGGGGCCCAGCCCCTCCGCCCTATTTTTGTTCATGCACGGGCCATCCGGAATTGGAGACGCTCACGTGCACGCGAGCCCTACCGTCCACCAAAACTTTTCCTACCCACAGAATCGAGGACAATTTTCTTGAAAGTTTGAGATCGGACTTCGACCCTCAACGCCCAACGATAGCCTCACAGACCAGTCGCCAATCGCCCAGTCGACAACCCCCCCGACGTCAAGATGAAGTACATTCACTCCCAGGAGAGCCTTGAAATCCCTCAGGATGGTATGTGAAAGCCGTCGTCGTCGTTGTCATTGACGATTGCACGAAACCCGAAGAAGAATGGAAAGCCACACAAAATACAACCGTTGAACTCCCCGGTCATCATTTGTCCACGACGATACGGCCCTGCGAGCTCCGCCGGATCTGAAATTTGGGATACAAAATACTCTCCTGCCTCTGCCTTCCTGGCGTCTCTTCATTGTCGACAATGCTCTCCCTTGCGCCTGGGCATACGACAGTGATGGATGGCAAAGGGATTGGCGGAGACGGAAAGGGCATTTGGGTTGAAAAGTTTTAGACTGTGGATGAGCTCGAAAGGAGCAGTAGTGGCAGGCAATTGAATGCATGCTGACTTGGATTCTCCAACAGTCAAGATTCACATCAAGTCCCGCGTCGTCACCGTCGAGGGCCCCCGTGGTAAGTTCCAAACACTCTTTACAAAACATCGCGGCTGGTCGCAACTCCATTGTTGCAGCTGTCAACGCCCACATTGCTTCGATTCCTTTGCGGACCTGCGGCGGGGTCGATTCCTTACAAGTCAATTGGGCTGACCAACGAAATAGGCAAGCTCGTGAAGGACCTTAGCCACTTGGCTGTCAACTTCTCCCAGCCCAAGAAGGGTACCGTCAACATTGAGATCCACCACGGCTCAAGAAAGAACGTTGCCACCCTCCGCACCGTCCGTACCCTGATCAACAACCTGATCATCGGTGTCACCAAGGGCTTCAAGTACAAGATGCGCTACGTCTACGCCCATTTCCCCATCAACGTCAACGTTGAGAAGAACTCTGAGTCTGGCCTGTACGAGGTCGAGATCCGGTACGTTCTGCACTATGTGGATCACTTGGTCAAAATACTAACGCTCTGCCTAGCAACTTCATCGGTGAGAAGCTCGTCCGCCGCGTTGTCATGCGCGCCGGTGTCGATGTCGAGGTCTCCAAGGCCCAGAAGGATGAGCTTGTCCTCTCTGGCAACTCCCTTGAGTCCGTCTCCCAGTCTGCTGCCGACATCCAGCAGATCTGCAAGGTCCGCAACAAGGATATCCGTAAGGTATGTTGCGAGTCGCAAAAGCTTTCCCCTTCCTGGTAATGTGACTGACACATGCACAGTTCCTTGACGGTATGTACGTCTCCGAGAAGGGCAACATTGTCGAGGACCAGTAAATGCGACATCAACACATATTGTGATGGTTTAGTGTTTTCGAGGCTTTTCGTCTCTGCGGGAAATCAAAATACTACTGGGTTCTGGTCTGGGTTCTTACGACAGGAGTGGCCGGGGTTCAATCATTTGCAGGCACAGCATAGCACCTGAAAAATAGGTGTCTGTGTGTAGCGCAGGGTTATACCAACAAAAAAGCAAGAAGACGCACCAGCTCGCTTCTGAGCGGTTTACTCAAATAACCCTCTTGTCTATGTCTATCTGCATGAAACGGAAATGGCGTTAACGGTGAAATGATACCTCACGCAACATATTTCAAGATCTCGCTTGCCCTGTTCCATGTGTTCCATGACAATGAGAGGGATACGCTTTTAACATGTACGGTTTTTGCCAGCTTAGACCGCGTATTTTGTTGTTGGCAGAACCTTAGGTGAATCCATTGTTGCGTCACAGGTCAGCTAACATCCAGGATGCTTCCATGAGTCTCAGCCGCTCATCTGAACTCCTTTCCAGACTGGTCATCGAAACAAATTCCATAGCCTGAGTTAGGTAGGGGTACCAGAGTCAATTCAATAATTATTGTAATCATGTTCTCATTCACTGCGGTGACTTGAAGAAAGCTCAATTAGCTAGCTCCGTTATAAATTTCGTCTACAACATTCAAATCGTTCTGACATCGTACATGCTATGCAGGGTGTTGTGATGAAGAGAGCACACCAAGGAAATGTCGGAAACGCTCAAAGGAAATGAGATCCTCCACGTCCAAAGACGACCTCCTCCAGACCCAACCGCTATTATCTATAGTCTCGTTGCTTCATCCTCCCATTTTTCATTGCAATCGTCCCAATCTTGCTTCCATCTCCTCGACGTCTTCCTTCGTTAAAGGTTTCGTCTCTCATGTCTTGTTGTTGTTGTTCTTGTTGTTGTATGTTTCTCCGGGGTGTCGCACACAACAGCCCGGACACAGATTATGATTCGTCCCGTCCAAAACGCCCTTTGGGAAAAACAATATGGGGGAAAAAAAAGAGAAAAAAAAGGACAATACCAATTTATGTACGTTCGAAGCATATTCGGGGTTTCAAAAGCCTTATAGACGAGGCAATCGAGATCATATGCGGCCTAAAAATCGGGGAAGAACTCTGTGCGCTACCTTCGTGAGTGACGTGTGGTGTGGGTGCCACGCGTATGGCCCGTTCGGTGGGTTCTTCCTCCAGAGCTAGAACTGCCTAGGTAGGAGGTCAGATCTGATCGTGTCCGAGAATCCCATGAAGACTCACTGGGGCTTGTCCCCGTGTACGAATAGTACGAATCAGTGTACGTTGTCCGCGGCTTACGCGGCGGCTTGTCCTTCTTCAGATTCAAAAGCGCCAGCAGGGTTGCGGCGGCAGCACCCAGCCCCAACCACTTGGCACCTTCCTTCTTCTCTTCCTTGCGGTGAGCAGCTGAGGCAGGACGGCCGCCACCAAACCAGCCGCCGTGAGACGGACGGTGAGAGTGTGCGGAAGGCATGCGGCTACCATGGCGCGAGTATCTCTCCTCAACTACTTCGACACGTTCGCGGCTTCGCTCCTTCTTCTTCTTGCCACCAAAGATGAGACCCCATAGACCACGCGCGATACAGCAGAAGCAGAGCAGCATGAGCAAGCCCAGACCGGCAAGAGTGCCAATAACAATTCCTGCAATGGCACCGCCGCTCAAACCGCCACCGGTCCCCTCATCAACGGGCACCGCTGTTCCGGTGGATGTCGCCGACGCGGCTGTACCAGTAGGTCTAGTAGTAGTAGTAGTTACTCGGTAGGGAGGTGAAAACTGTGTCGTAATAGGAACACCGTTGGAGGAGATTGTCGTGGGTACCCAGCCCTTCTGGGCGCATTGCCCTTCGTAGGCGCAATACTGGTCGGAGGCACAGCAAATGCTGCCGCATGCCGACTCTCCGGCGTTCTTTGGTTTGCATGGAACTCCAGCACCTCCTCCAGCACCTCCACCTGACCCCTTTGTGGTTTCAGGCCAGTTGGTAGTGATGGTACTGGTGAAGGTATTTGTCTCTGTCCAGGTTGTGGTGTAAATGCCATAACCGCCACCTCCGTTGATGGTGCTACAGCCAGCAATGTTGTTCACAGTGTAGCATTGCTCACCTGATCCACAGCAGTACTGTGAATCGACACCGCATCGCTGGACGCAATCGCGTCGCATGAACTTATCGCCGAGTTCATAGAACAGGTTGTTGGCAACGTTTTGCAGAGGATAAGGGTGTGCGAAAACTGTGGTAGGCAGTGAGGCCAGAAGAAGAAGGCGGGTGACCAGAGGGGCCGCAGCCGAATGCTTAATTCGGCTCATGCTGGCAAAAGAGCAATAGGACGAGGCGCCGCAAGGCCGGGGGCCAGGAATGTAAGGAGCCGAAAAATCGGCAGAGTGCGACTGAGAAGAAACCCTTCGCCCACAGTTGTCGGTGATTGTTGGCCCAGCGAGCTGTGCTGCGATATTTTGTCTTGCTTCAGAGACTTGAAAACTTGTAGGAAATTGATTAGATGTGTAAAATGATGCAGCGAGGCAATGAGATATTAATTTCTCATTGAAGAGGAGGGTCAAGGGCGTGAAGAATGAGTGAGCTGGCCGGCCTAGTCTGTTAGTGTGCAGACGTAGAGTGTAAGGCGCGGAGCCAGCAGGTATCAACAGAGAATTGATCGTCGGAATGCTCTTGGGTTCGGTGCTTGAGGGGAAAATTCCAAAAAAAAATCGGAGGGAAAACGAAGCCTGCAGATGAGGTGACTTTAAGAGAGAGGGTTGCGGACGGGCTGGAGCGTCGTATTACTTGGTTGGGGCAGAGTCGTTTTTTCGCGGGATTCCCAACCTCCTCTGCGTCCCGAGTCCAACCTCTTCGATTTTCCTGCCGTTGTCACCACACCCACTCTGACATCCACAATAACACCCTCGAAATATGCGCGTTGCAGCAGGGATCTAATCTCACCGGTTAGCTGTGTAGAACTTTGCCAGGACAGGCTTTAGATCAGGTTGCTTTCTCCTTCTTGATTGATCGATTCCGTCACGGTTGCTGCTGAACTTTTGCGGTTCCTGAAGATCGGGTACCGAGAAGTGAGTCCTACACAAGAGCAAAGGGTATTTAGTGGCCCTGGTGCGGGGAGATGCCTGTGTGAGCTGGCAAGACGGGTCGCTAGCGCCTCTGCGACTGGCCCGGCCCAGAGCGCCTTGTCTCCACTGTTTACATGCAGGGGTCGGTCCGTCCACTGGACGACAATCGATAAGTAGAGGAAAGAGGGCAACTAACAGACCCAATCTTCCCATCATCTTTCTGTTTCCCTGCTGTTTCTAACCCTTACACCGAATAAAGCAACTTCTTTCCTTCCTTGGCTTTTCCTCTCAGAGTCTGGTGGCCTGTGCGCACCTTTGTTCTCGTCCGTCACAATGCATTGTGGCCAGTCCCAGCCAGAGATTTTGCGCCCTTGTGCTTCATTCGAAGCTGCTTTAGTGAGATCACAGACGTCGCATCCGTTTCTACCCTGCAATGTCAGTTCAGCGGCAGGGCTGATAATAATACGGGAAACAAGGTAGTTAGCGACCCAAACGTTATTTGTGACGCGTGTAGGGGCAGGCCAGGAGCGCAATGACAGGCATAGAGGTACAAGTGCCACAACGTCTGGCATCGCAGCGGGATCTCGCTACCCGCCAGTCCGTGGGTTCCGCATATTTGGCAAGCTTGACTAAGCCAGGCCGACGGGATAGTTGCTTTTACCCCCCATCACGAATTGACTTCACGGTAAGGATTAATTAGGGGGCTTTCTCACATAGGTGCCCTGCATGGCATGGGCCAGTGTAGAACATGGGGTAATCTGCAGCAAAGACCGATTCAGTGGGAGGAAAGGCGACATCTGCCCCTGAATAAAAACGGGAGGCTGGGTATCATGGCACCTGGATCTTTGTTGCTATTTGGAGTTTCGAAGTGCGAGGGGTCTAGCCAAGCTTGACCGACTGCGATTTCATAGAGGAGAGGGAAGGCCAATCAGCACGCATTGCCGCACCGCCGCATCGGCTCGAGCAGCTTATCTGAGCCGTGGCCATTTGATTGGCTATTTAGAAGCTTTGGTGGAGCAAATGGAGCTCCTACCTGTGGCTGACGTAGAATTGGACCTCGAGCCAATCAAGCGCAGTCGGCCTGACGCTGTGACTTGGACCAGGGAAGTGACCCAAAAACTGGGTGGGCGCGGCTGCGGCTGCGGCTTGAGTGCGTTACGTTCGTCAGACAGCTCACAGCCGCGACGACCTGCTACCCTCAATACGCCTAAATCCATCCACTTCGTCCATCATCAACACCCTCGGCGACGCAAGTCCATCTATATTTGAAGCCGCCAGGGTCGCTACTTTCCTTGACTCGCCCGTCATGTCGCTCGATCCTCCCACTTACCTGGCCTCGCTACAGAGCAACATCCGCCAACGGCCAATCCCCTGGGATGGCGCTGTTAGAGCAGGCACCATTACTGAAGACCACCTGGCCCGCATCCGCGCCGTCGACAAGGCGAAGAGAGCTGAGGCAAGGAAGGAAATTGTAGAAGGCGACCTCGATGGCTACCGCTCCCTCTTTGTTGGCGAGCCGGGAAAGCCAAGTGTGCTTGAGTCTGCAGGCAAACAGGCCAATGTCGTCCAGTTTGTTCTCGTCCTCCTTGCGGATCTTTTGCCCAGTACGTTTTGCACCTCCCACTTGATCAGAACCTACACTTTGTTCAAGTCATCAATTCCCTCGATACCTACTTCATTACCTACCTTGTATCCAATGATTGTCATCCTCCAATTAAGAAATCCGAATTTCCCTACCGTAGCTCTGCTAACACAGCCAACCTCATCCTATAGGTGTACCATCACTTGCCAAAGCCCTTTTTAAGAATACGGACCCCTATAAACACTTCCTGCCATTACTCGCGCATTCGAACAACACAGATGATCCGATCCCCTTGCTCACCTCGACGGCCTTGACAAAGGTCATGTCCATCTCCGGCGACGAATCTCAGGCGACCCGTAACGCCATTCCAGTCTTGCTTTCATATCTATCGGGTCTTGCGAAGAGCTCTGATGCCGGTCTCCAGGATATTGCAGTTCAAGAGTATTCGTCGCTGCTGTATGGGCGCTCGTCGAGACAACAGTTTTGGAATCAAAGAAGCGAGACTATTGCGCCTTTAATCGAAATTCTTAGAACCGCTGCGGGCATTGGAAGCAATGGCAGCTCTTCTGCAAGTATATGGAGTGGCACGGCGCCGTCGAGAGCCGCTGGCTTCGAAGGCACGCTTGGCGGCGGGGTTGGTCTGCAGCTGCTGTACCATGTCCTGTTGGTCATTTGGCAAATGAGTTTTGAGGCCGAAGATATTGGCGATGACTTGAACGAGTATGTCTTATAAGCCCCATTTTCTTACACGTTCTATGCTAATGACTTCAAGTGAGTATGACATTGTTCTATTGTACACCCAGCTGTTGCGCCTATCCCCCAAGGAGAAAACGACACGTTTGATTGTTTCAACCCTTTTCAATCTGCTCGACAAGAACCAGAAGTCGCTCCTCCCTACAGCGGTGCTTGCACGGCTTCCCGCTCTCCTTGGAAACCTGAGTGGACGTCACTTGACCGACCCCGACCTCCTGGAAGACCTCCAAAACTTGAAGGACTTGCTCGAAGAATATACCAAGACGAAGACCACTTTTGATGAGTACGTTGCGGAAGTCGAATCCGGTCATCTTCGTTGGTCCCCGCCTCATAGGAGCCAGGTGTTCTGGGCCGAGAATGCGCGCAGGATTTTGGATCACGAAAATGGAGAAATCCCACGCAAACTTGCTGAAATTATGAAGAAACCATGGGACAGTGACAAGCAGGTTTTGGCCATTGCTTGCAACGACGTGGGAGCCTTGGTTAAGGAGGTGCCAGAGAAGAGATATCAATTGGAGAAGCTTGGCTTAAAGACCAGGATTATGGAGCTTATGGGGGATTCGGACGAAACCATCCGGTGGGAGAGTCTGAAAGCCTTGGGCGGATGGTTGAAATACAGCTTTGATGGCTAAACCTTTCGTTAGTGCAGCTGGGGCCATGGTTCAAAGCTTGTGTAAGTATAAACGGATGGAAAGCATTATCCAGGCAGTTAGAGTGGACCGGGAGTCATTTCGAGTCGAGTGTTTTTTTAGCAGCCCAACAATAACTGGGCCGACCTTCTCGGCCGAAAATGTGATGGTATTCTTTAGGACTCTTACATCACACCACGAAATCAACAGCATACCCAAGTGCGGCGCATAGTAGTTTCAACAGAGCATTATGACGATGTACCAAGACTGATTAGCGACAATGATTGTCAACATGGTGCATTTTTCCTGTTTTCCGGTGTTGTGAGGTTGTGTGGGGACGACGAGTGCGCAGCTGATGAGCAAAATCCGCCCGGCGGATAATGGCCCGAGGCCCATCATGACATTTTGCCAACGTCAATACCTTGCCCCGTCCGTAGCCCAATGGGAGGGATCAGTGGAGCTGTCCCAAGGCGCGGCACACTAACTCCGATGGGTCCCCGCGGCGTTATGTACTCCGGACCTTATCATACGGGCGGTACGTGCCCAGAGGGTCGAGCCACCCCACCTTCAAGACGTCAACCCCTCAATAATTAGTGATTCTAGATTCTAGAAGTGAGCCATAACCCCACCAGGGAGCTGAGGTGAGTTCAGGGTCCATACCTTACCATAGCTTCCGAGGGTCGCATGTTCCGTCGCAGCTTTCAGTGAACCCTCCCGCCCTCAACAGAATCTTCACGAACACACGCACAAAAACGCACATAACCCGCCCAAACTTCCCCCTAATTTGTTCTTTTCTTGTCGCAACCACATCCAACATACGCACAAAAAACAAAATGGCACCCAAGGCGATTATAGCACCTTCGATTCTCGCGGCCGACTTCGCCGACCTCGGCGCAGCATGCTCACGCACAATCTCACAAGGAGCTGACTGGCTTCACGTTGACATCATGTAAATCACCCTTTTCAGAGGAACAATCCGCGAAATCCAATGGGCAGAGTCTTCATCAGCCTGCAGGCGACGCTCTAGAGTTGTGACAATAGGGCTAACCATCACAACCTAGGGATGGTCATTTCGTTCCCAACATCACATTCGGACCGCCAGTCGTTGCCAAGATTCGAGGCCACGTCGACAAGCCTACCGAGAACCATGGCAAGGGCACATTCGACTGCCATATGATGATTTCAGAGGTAAGCTTCCCCCTCACCCCCGCCCCCTAGCTCGGCGCTCTTGAATATGCTCAGTGGGCACAGCGAGAGCGCTGTGGTCGCACCAGCACAGTAACATTTGACTGACGGATCTTCTTCTGCCGAATATAGCCCAAGAAATGGGTTAAGGAGTTTAAGAATGCTGGCTGCGACCTGTACTGTTTTCACTACGAGGCCGCCTTCTCATCCAACGCTGAGAGGCCTGAGGATAAGACAGACGAAAAGACGAACCCCAAGGCGCTGATTCGCTACATCCATGAGCAAGGGCTGCTGGCCGGCATCGCACTAAAGCCCGCGACGCAAGTTGATGTGCTCTGGGACATTCTTGAGAGCGAGGATCCCCTTGAGAGACCTGACGTGAGTTCCCCCTTTAAGTACACCGCCACTTGAATTATCTTACTACAGGCCAGCAGCTTGTTAAGAATAGCTCGGACTAACTCATTCAACAACAGATGGTTCTCATTATGACGGTCGAACCCGGCTTCGGTGGGCAAAAGTTCATGGCCTCGGAGCTGCCCAAGGTCCAGGCCCTTCGCGAGAAGTACCCTGAGCTCAACATCGAGGTTGACGGAGGCTTGGGGGCTGGGACCATTGATCAGGCGGCCGATGCAGGAGCAAATGTTATTGTGGCCGGAAGTGCCGTCTTTGGCGCGAAGGATCCTTCTGAGGTGATCTCAGTGCTAAGACAGGCGGTGGAGAAGAGGAACGGCAAGCTCTAAAAACGGCCGTCTGTGGCAGGCCACCAGCCCAGGTTGATGACTTTTGACGGTGTTTTTGCTTTTTGTTTTTGATGATTTACGCTCCGAGGGGAAAAGCCAGGCAAGCCATGAGTTACGTTCAGCATATACAACTAAGTCGGACAACGATTCCATTAGTGGATATTTGTTGGTCTTCTTAATCTTAATTTTATACATTTAAACGTCTACTTCTTTTCCGACAACGCTTTGTCCAGTGCGGAAATGAAGCTGTTGATCTCATCCACTGGTAGTTTGTCAGTACTCCACTTGCACTAAGCGAGACGGAGGGCAAGCACTTACGGCTATTATAGTGAACCATGCTGACTCGAACGATGCCGTCGGTGGGGTCAAGTCCAAGAATGTCCTTTAAGAGGCGGTAGGAGTAAAAGTGTCCCCATCTGAACCCAAAATTGGTGTCCTTCTCAACAGCCGTGACCAGCTCCTTGGCACCCCACCCCTTCACTCTGAAGCTGATGGTCGGGACACGGCGATCCGTGTCGGCATTGTCTTCGCCGTAGATAGTGACGTCCCCCCGGCTGTTAAGATAGTCGATCAGCTTCAACTGTAGCTGCCTCTCCTGCTCGATTTTGCCCTTCCAGCCACCAGACTGAGGGGTACCAAGGTACTCTAGCACTTTCGGCACAGACGAAATCAGCTCATAGCTACCTCCGGCAAGCCCCAGCTTACCCTCGAGGGTTTCGTGCTGGTTGAAGAAGTGGCCGAGAGAACGCATCTGGTTATCCTGCGCCTTGCGGCTGGCGTACAGCATGGCCGTATGGGGGCCATAGACCTTGTACCACGAGAAGGCGTAAAAGTCAACACCCAATGTCTTGACGTCGATAGGCCTGTGAGGAGCGTAAGCTACGCCGTCCACACAAACGAGGCCGTTTGGCGTGCTTTCATGAACAGCGGATGCAATTGCCCCCACATCGTGGATGGTGCCGAGTATGTTGCTTGCGTGGGTGCAGGTCACCAAGCGGGTCTTCTCAGACAGCAGAGGCTTGAGGTTGTCGACGGTGAGCTTGGGGTTGGTGGGGCTCTCGGGCTTCCACCACTTGATAACGAGGTCCTGACGGGCAGCGAGGTCGACCCAGGAAGCGATGTTAGCTTCGTGATCAACGCCTGAGATGATGATTTCGTCGCCCTTGCTGAAGGAGAGAGTGTGTGAAACATTCCTAAAGAGTTGAGTCGTTGACGCTCCAAAAACTTGTGCTTGTGGTTAGCCTTCGAGAACCAGAGAAGTAGGCTGAGCGAGGGGTTGTTACCGATCTCGTCTGGAGACGCGTTGATGTACTTAGCTCCGGCTTGGTAACCTTCGCCGTAGAGAGCAGTTGAGCGCTGGCCCACTCTGTATGAAGCTCCCAACTGAACGTTTGTCTGAGAGAGATAATCCCGTATACTGGTCGTGATTAGCAAGTTGAGGACTAAGTGGCACGAGGAGCCAGAAGACGTACGCATCGATGACAGTTCCCAGAGTCTGACTACCGCCAGCATTGTCAAAGAAAACTTGATCCTGAGCCAAAGCAGGGAACCGGGCTCGGACGGCCTCAATATCAACTTGTGAAGACATTGTAAGAATTGATAACTTGGGGTAGCGTCGAAGGTAACTATCAGAGATTGTGAATTGGGTGGCTGTGAAGGGTATTTCCAGAGAGTGTGGGATGAAATCCAGGCTGTTGGAGAAATGAATTGAACACGATGGTTTAAGCTCTTAAACAATGGGACTCATGCAGCAGCTTGCGTTATCGCAGTCCAAGCGGGGATGAGGTGTATTTGAGTTACGCGAAGGAACTGGACTAGAATGGCCAGCTGCCCAATTGAGACACAAATGACCAAGAAGATATGTATGGAGCCGCCAAATGAACCGGGATGCATGACGTTCTCGCTGGAGGACGCTCCCCTCTAACGGCGGGGAAGGAGGGGACGAGGGACGTGGGGTCGGCGCGGTTGGCAACGGCTCGCCGACGCTCCGGCCTCGTCAGAGTCCGTATAGGCCCGCCTAGTCGGGGTGCCACACCACCTGTTCTTCAAGTTGGCCGGCTTGGCTTCAGAACACGTCGTTACCTGGACGGTCATTTTTGCAAGTCGTGCAGAATCAATAGACCACTGAAAAGTAAGATCGCTAGTGCAATGCGTTCAACTCGATGCATCCTGCAACCTTCAAGCGCCGGAGAAGAATGGTGTTTGTGGAAGACAATATTGGCATACGACATTGGCTCCTCGCTGGTAAGGCTGGCGGCTCGCGATGCTTTCAAGAGTAAGAGCGCTTGAGTTGTCATGCAAGTCCCTGAAATTGTCTGAGTGCCAACAGATCTCCTTCAGATCTGCACCATATATATGTGCACCTGCATTGCCAATTGGGTGGCTGGGTGGTATTGTATGTAGTAAAGACCAAGAGCTTCACCCATGCCTCCCTAGAAAACCCGGCCGACGGAGGGGGGACTGGACGGCGGTGTAAGATTTGAGAATGCTGGACGTGGAGGCCACAACGGCGATTTGCAGGGGCCAACGCCGCCCATGGGACGATTTGCCGCGAAAACAGCTGCTACGGGAAAAAATTTATGTGGGACCTCAGCCCACGTCCGATCCGATCAGCGAAGCTCTGGTTCCAATATGAACTTGGCCGTGGCCAACAATAATTTTTTCACCCTACGCACAGAATTAGTTTCTTTCCAGACACTACTTGAAAGAAATCAATCAATCGCCCAAGATGAAGCGCAAGGCAGATTCCCGAATTGACGACAAGAAACCGACGAAGAAGAAGTCGAAGACGAGTTAGCCACTGCCAATCTCCCATCGTCAAAAGTTGCCCACTAACACCGAGTCCTGTAACAGCCCTCTCGGCCGACGCTGCAAAGTCGCGATTTCGCAAGGGTCTATTTGACAAGAAGGTCCTCGACTCCTACACTACCGAGTACGCCAATTCGAGCCCCTACAAGCACTCGGTCATCAGTGGTCTGGTCGACGACAAGCTCCTGCGCTCCGTACGTGACGAGATTCGCGAGAACGTTTCCTTCACCCCCAAGGAGACCGACATCTACAAGATCCACCAGTCGGGCGATCTCGCCAACCTCGACGGCCTTGATGACGATGCCCTCGCGAAGCTCCCCTCCCTGCTTGCATTGCGTGACGCAATCTACTCCGAGACCTTCCGTAACTACGTCTCTCACATCACCGACTGCGGTCCTCTGAGCGGCCGCAAGACTGATATGGCCATCAACGTCTATACTCCCGGCTGCTATCTCCTCTGCCACGACGACGTCATTGGCAGCCGCAAGGTCAGCTATATTCTCTACTTGACCGACCCGGATCAGCCGTGGAAGGCCGAGTGGGGTGGCGCTCTTCGCCTGTTCCCCGTAAACGAGCTCGAGGGCAAGGACGGTGAGATCGCAAAGACTCCTGCGCCGGATCACACCAAAGTCATCCCACCTGCGTGGAACCAGCTCTCGTTTTTCGCTGTCCAGCCAGGCGAGTCTTTCCACGACGTCGAGGAGGTGTACCATGCAGAGTCTAAGGCCCAGCTTGAGAAGGATGGCGGCCGTATCCGCATGGCAATCTCAGGCTGGTTTCATATTCCCCAGGTCGGCGAGGATGGCTACGTTAAGGGTGCCGAGGAGAAGCAGGTTAAGAACTCGGGTCTCATGCAACTGCAAGGCAACCCGGACCAGCACGACACCCCGCGCTCACGGGCTGTCAAGGTTGACAAGCCCGGCTCGAATCCCGCCCAGGCCTTCGATGAAGCTGGACTTGAGTTCTTGCTGAAGTATATTTCCCCGACGTACCTGACCCCAGACACGCTAGAGCAGATAGCAGAGCACTTCGAGGAGAACTCCAGCATCACCCTTTCCAACATTCTCTCGAAGAAGTTTAGCGCTCGACTGAGGGAGTACATTGAGTCCCAGGAGAAAAACGGTCTTCCCGAAGATAGCGAGAAGATTGAGAAGAAATCGGCGTGGCGTGTTGCAAAACCCCCGCATAAGCACCGCTACCTCTATCAGCAGCCTGCGGGCGCCGACGAGCTGCGTAGCTCACAGGAGGAGAACCCGCTGACGGAGCTGCTTGACAATCTTCTCCCATCGCGCCAGTTCCGCGAGTGGCTACAAATTGCAACAGGGACCGTCATCGAGAGTCACGAGTTCCTCGCTCGTCGTTTCCGTCACGGACAGGACTACACGCTCGCGACAGGCCACGAAGGTAAACCTCGTGTTGAATTCAATCTCGGCATCACCCCATCAAAGGGTTGGGGTGATGACGAAGACGAGGAGGAGAAGCCTGAAGAGGAAGAGGAAGTTGAGAAACCCAAGAAGGGCAAGAAGGGCAAGGGTAATGCCAATGCCAAGCCGACGCCTAAGCCTGAGCCAGAAGAGGAGATTGAGGTCGGTGGTCACGAGGTGTACATGGCCGGCGACGATGGCGAAGAGGAAGAGGATGCTGCGATTTACAAGTCGAGCGGTGATGATGACAACATTCTCTTCTTCCAAGCCGCCGCGTGGAACAAACTGACCCTCGTTCTGCGTGACAGCGGAACGTTGCGGTTCGTCAAGTATGTCGGCCGTGCTGCTAAGGGTGACCGTTGGGATATCTCTGGTGCTCTCGACATTGACGCGGAGGATCTTGCGGCCCAGGTTCAGGTTAGTGATGAGTCGGAGGATGAGTGGAACGGCTTCTCTGACCCTCCAGCGGGAGACTCGAGCGACAGCGATTAAGTCATTCGAGTTGGGTTTCTGAGTTGATCTAGATTACATTGACATAAAGATACATGTTGGTCCATGCTTGTCCATTCTGCTCTATGTTTCGTGCCTAGCTAGATTTTGCGACTGTTACGAAGACTCTGGGAAGCGGGGGTGCAGTTATCGGGCTGATGGATCGGCAATAACTAAACGTTGCCAGCCAATGCTATAGTAAACCTGGACTCCAGCTGTCTGTAAGAGGAGGAATGCTAAGATTGAGCACCAAGTGACGTAGTATGAGCCTTCTGCCAGGTATTTCTTAATCCAGTACATGGAACTAATACTGGTACTGGCTACATTTTCAAAGCAGCAACTTAGGCCATCCAGCAGTGAACATGAGACAAATGAAAAACCTTGCTATTCCCGCTAACACTATACCGACGTCTTGCGTATTCTAGTATTGTTGAAAATACTAAGTCAGCCGAGTCCTCCAGTGTATTCTATTCTCCTATCAAATCGAGCGCCGAGAGATGACCTCGTCGCCCATACCAACAGTGTCGAAGTAGCAGTTGCTGTCGCGAAGTCGACCGCTTGTGGACGGTAGAGTTCCAGGATACACGGCTCTGAGATATCAGCCGCAGGACGCCACTCAGCACCGAACATCTTTCCCAGCCTGGGGATTCATGTGTAGATCGGCACCGTCAGTAATGAGGATGATGGCAGTTTCTTGATGCCTAGATTCGTTTGCTCGACATAGCGCTTAATTCCCCAGCTTGTCTTGGGTTAGGATATTTGCCCCCTATTCAAGCGGCAGCTCTCCTGTTTTCGGGCAGTTTTGTTTGGTTGCCATATGCAAAGCAGTAATGCCAAATATACTCAACAACGCTGTTAGGTCAGCGCCACGGTACAACAGAATGTTGACATCTCCCACTCGTCCGTAATGTCGCCCAACCTAACGCCCTGGAGAGCTGTTCGCCACTACTAGTGATTGCTAAGTTGATATCAGTGTCATGCTTGAGCAGCGCCTGTAACCTTCCCCATGTTTTCCCCCTCCCGATAAGTGAAAATTCAACTGATCGAAACTCTTCTTCATCTACAGCGTACACGTCGGCACCGACGGATAGTAAAACTTCGATTAACTGATGGTTTCCCGTCAAAACAGCTTCAAAAATGGTATTCCGCCCAAGCTCGTCTGTGTGTATACATACACATATTTGTTCGCAAACTGACTCCAGCAGGATTTACTGCTTCGCCATGCAGGGCAAGTCTGTATCTTTTGATTTATTCACGGCGTCTAGAGTTAGTGTTGCTGATTGTGGGAGTTTGCTTGGTCATCAACAAAAGTTTAAAAAGGAGGCTGAGTACATCTGCCAATGGAGAGGCCTGGCACAACTATATTTTGTAGTCACGGGTAGAGGAGCTTGGTTGACATAAATCCATGTCTTTCATACCAAATATCTAGCTATATAAACTAATGCCTATGTCACCCGTTCACCAGAGCTCGAGAGCTCGCAGAGCTATGCTACAGTGAAAACAAATTTACGCAAAGAAGCAATCTGCATGTTGTAAATGCTTCCAAGTCTCGAGCCTGCTAGCGTCTCGATCAAAAGACAAATTTCGCTAACCTTGACCATGCCTCCGTAACGCCACCCTCTTTACCCCAAATCTCTTCATCTAGTCGTGTAAAAAATGATCCCAAAACAAGACAGTGCCGAAATTGAATGATACAGCCATGTAGTGCAATGCTTACATGCTCCTCTCTAAACCTCGAATTTCTTTAACTGCTTTTCCGGCACTGTCCTTACAAAAGCGTGCTTGAGGAAATGCAACCACACCTTGTTGTTATGCTTCTTCTTTTTCTTACCGCCCTTCTTGCCTTTCTTGCCCTTCTTTTCTGCTTCTAAGTCTTCATCGTCCGAATCTTCCTCCAAGTCTTCTTCTTCTCCTTTATCCTCTTCAAAGTCTTCTGAAAGGGCCTTGCCTTTGGCGGTTTCTTGACCAATGCGGTGGGCTAGCTTGACGTAGCTTCGTACAGTTAAATCAGACAGACGGTAGATCTGGTCGGTAAATGTGCTGTACTCAACCTCAAACTCGAAGGGATTCGGCTTGGGTTTCTTAGTCTTGGGATCCTTGTCTTTGTGAATACCGTCGCGCCACTTGTTGCCGGATACGTCTTCTTCTTGCGTCATGTCGTTGTTAATGTATGTAAGGTTTGCAAAATACTGGGTATATCCGAGGAAGGTCAGGGGCTGAGGAGCGTAAGCCGGGCCGGGACCAGAACCAGCTGGTGGTGGTTGGGGAACGACCAAGTTAGGGTCCTGGCCAAGTCCTGGTTTCTTGCCCTTGCCCTTCTTTCCCTTTTTGCCCTTCTTCTTTTTCTTGGCAGCTTCAATATCGCGTTTAAGCTCCTCGTGGATGGCGTCGTCATCGGCTGGAAGCTGGGCGAGTTGTATCTCATTGGTAAAAGAGTCTGTCCAGACCGCCGCATTCTCCAGACCAGATATGTTATACTCCAAAACTCGAATGGTGGGGAAGTAATTGGGCACGATGCTGGGACCGATCAGAGACAGGTGATATCTCTCCGCATACTTGCCACCCAAGTCCTTGCTGGGCTTCTTCTTCTTATGCTTCTTGCCCTTCTTCTCCGGCCCGACAGAATTGTCCTCGTCAAGAACCTTGGAGACGTTTGGAAGCTTGGACCAGCCCTCTCGCAACTCATGGAGGTAGTCTGCTGCAGACTGGATGTTGAGTTCGTCCTCAAAAGCCTCGCGACCGACTTCGTCATCGACGGCAAACCCACTGAGGATGTTGATGTCTGTCTCCCTAGTATCGTGCACGATGAAATGGTCGATGTTCATGTGGCCATACAGAGACCCCACGACAACGTCGCGGTACTGCCGCATCCAGAGATTGTACTTTTGCCAGCATGTCTCGTCCCAATTCTTCTTGCTGTCAGTTCGGGCGGGAGGCACATGGCCCATGAGAATAGCCTTCATGCCACGATCGCGGAGGAACTGTAGCTGCACGCGGAGCCACTCCATCTGCTTAAAACCTGGCTCTGATGGCTGCTGACAGTCGTCGATACCGGCATTTCGGTCGAAGAAGTAGAGGGTGTTCAGGCTGAAGACAGCAAGCTTATTGGGGATGACCTCGACGTAGAACCAGCCGCCGAATCCGAAAGAATGACGCTGCTCCTCTGGGATGAAGTGCCTCCAGATATCGGCATAGTAACCCAGCCATTTATTAGGGCCCGGTAGGAGGATGTTGTGCGGCAGGATGTCGTTGTTTCCAAAAGTGGGAATGACAGGAACTGACATGCGTGTGGGATCGTTTGGGTGAGCAAATGTCTCGGCGAACTTGTCTGCAATCAGTCGATTTGTGCCCAGCACCTGGCTCGCATTACGGGGGATGTCCTCGTCGCTGTCGTGACGAGCCGAGTCGCCGGTCCAAATGACGAAATCAATGTCATCGGCAATATTCGCGGCTATCCAATCAAAAGTTGCATTGACGAGTGAGATGGGAGAATCGCAATCAGACGTTTCTGCACCATAATAGCCTGCAGCTCCCTTGCCTCGGTGGCATGCTATGTCTTCTTGTGTGGATGTATGCGCTTTGTAAAATTGATCTGGGTGAAAATCTACAGGCGCCAGAGGGCAATCTCATTAGCCATCTCTATTCTTATTTTCAACTCTTTCAAAAGGCCAACAAAGGGCTGAGCAGTGCCGCCCTCAGCCCCTGAACACGGTTTTGCGACACACAGGACGGATTGGGTGTCCTTGAACTGCACCCCACGTACCTGTAATATGCAAAAATTTCCCGTTCAAGCGTCGAGGCTGTTCAGAAACATCTGCGAGCACAGAACTGGGGCCAATAACTTTTTGCTGCCCGCTGGCAACAGGTGATGCGGTGACGACATGCAGGAACGGCTGGAGCAGGGCGACATGCAGAGGCAGCAAGCCCACTATTGCGGGTAGAGACCGCATTACTGGGAGCCGAAGACGCGGCACCTGGCTTGATCTTCTAGCTTTGACGTATGGGCGTGACAACCAGCTGAAAAGAAGAGAGGAGCTGAAGAGGTAAGCTTGTCGCGTGCTTGGAGTAGAAGCGAAGGGACTTAAATCTGAGAGTGGGGGGGAGGGCGATTCAAGGTTATTAAATCATGGCTCCTGTTCCCTGAGCTTCTTTTGTCTCCGTGGAAAATAGATGAAGAGCGAGTGCGGTCTGGAAATGATCCAGAACAGGGACTGACAAGATTCTGGCGTGGCCGTGACTTGACTTTCAGGGCACTGGGGCTGGTCAAGGCGGGCGGGCGCAGGGACCAGGGAGTTGACCTGCTAGTACCTTTTCTTGCCAAGGGAGAGAGTTTGTAATTAGAAAAGAAAAAAAAAAAAAAGACCCAGGGTCCACGTCACAGTTACAGCCCTGGGGGAAGGTCCCAGCTGGTTATGCTGGGAAGGGGATAGTGGTGGGAAGACCCTAAAAAGACCAGTTGAACTTGAGGGGTGATCCTCCCGTCGCCTGGTGTTGGGCTTTTTATCTGAAGGCCGCAAAGGGAAGTGATGGGTGCTTGTGGCGTCCTTGCCGCTGAAAGTGCTTGTGTCACTGACCGACTTTGCACTGGAAGCAGGGTGTCAGTCAACCACGGGGAATGAGGTAGTATCACGAGTGAGATCTTCTGATTAGGAGAGACCATGCCTTCTCTTTATGTGTTACCTATCCGGTGTTTCTGACCAATACACGTTGAAGGTTTTCGCATGCCCTCTACCCTCTCACACAAGGACGCAGGAGGGCGCTGTTCCCCGCCCTTCCCCTCTACTCTTTTCTGCGCAAATCGCTGGAAACATCACGAAATATGGCCATCAAGGTCCGTGGATGGTCAGAAGTGAACCACCCCCTCACCAGGCACTGTCTCCTCGGTGCGGTCGCATCTCCAGTTGTCCAGTATCTCGCGCCCACTGACACGTTGATGCCAGTCCACAAGGCTGAAGGTTTTGAGTCAAGCAGCCAATCGAGCCGCAGCAAGCCAACACGTGTGGTCTCTCAACAACACCCTTTGCCCACTGGGAAGGGTCCCCTCGTGGCTGAAACTGGTTGTCTTCCCTTCGGTAGAGAATGGGCAATACGGCACACGAGCCATTAACCAGGCAGAGGTTGACTGTGTCGGAGCCTCTGACCGGCCCCCGTGGTCTTGCTGCCCCATTCCACGCATGGAGTGGTCGTGAGACCATAAATGTGACCATTTGCTTCGTGCAAAAGTCCGCAACGCCGCATCCTGGGGTAAGCTAGTTGGCGCGAGTCAAACGACACTTGCCCACATCCATCGCTTGATCTGCCCGCTCCTACTCGTGGGGCCGCGTGATCTTCGATATGCCACATATCCATGATACCCAAAGACTGGTTTTCGATATTTCCCCCGGGAAGTGCCAAGGCAGCTTTTCATGCTGTCCGTCTGAGATAGCCATAGCATTCTTCATTATCGAATATTTGGACTCATGTCGTCCCCCGGCTGACCGGAGGCTGACGTCATATCCCCTCAACATACTTCAGGTCTGCTGGCCGACCCTTCTGGAAAGCTTCACAAAACTGCATAGTGACGGGAGGCTGACAAGATGCCAAAGTTTAGTCGGAAATGAACACGTCCAATCACGAAGAATCGCTTTGCCCGGATGTAGCTTCAAATTTCTGGTTTTCTTTCTTAGCTGTTGCTGTGTCTCCCCCCCCCCGCCCCCAATATTGGTCAGTTGACTGAATATCAGTGAAAATCAACCACCCTTTAGAGGTCTTGTCGCTTCTGTGCGACCAACGCTAACACCAGTGAGATCCACGCCGAATTCACGCCGAATGTAGAAGAAGAACCCTTCGCATAACCCGGTTAGCTTGGCAAAAGGCGGCTTGTCACCGAGTGTCAACCACCCACGGTTCCCCGACTCGCATCAGCGTCAGTATTGGGAAATGTGTTCAGATCAGATCGTAACGGCTGCTAGCGGGCAATCGTAGCCGGGAGAAAGAGTTTTCGAAATCGAACGAAACTCGGCTCCGTTGTCTCGATGGACCTTGGGAAGATGCCCCCCACTGAAGCACATGCGATTCGACACTAACCCAGATCCGCTCTAGCGTCCCGGCCCCATCCGCCATATACCAAAAGATTTCTGCGCTCATTCATTCTCAATTATTTTCTTTCTCCTTTCAACATACATTCAACGCAACACGATCCTGTCAATTCAAGCTGCTACTTTTTCATGTTTGTCGCAAACCAGGTTATCGTTGCCAGATTATTTTGCCGCACGTTTGAGGGTCGTCATCGCTTTTCGCTTCCGTGATGGCTTCCCATGGTTTTTCGTGGCTACATGTCTCAAAGTGCCAAAGCGAGTTTTTTTTATGAAACTCTTGTCATCACAGCTTTGATCGTAGCGGGATACCAAGTCTCGTTTGTTTGAAGTGCATTGGCGCTGGGGTTTCTAGACTATCTCGGATGTTCCTAACCGATGCAAACAAACTAAGAGATGAGACCGCGACCCGAGGTCGTCAGTTCTAGCAAACATTGTCATGATAATTACTGGGATATCTTGTTGAAAGTTTTCATAATGATACAGACCGAGAAAGGGCGACTTTACGCCGGTGCGGGAGTAGGTCCCTTGAAATATTTGCTAGGCACGAAGGGCATCTTGGCTACCGTTGCCGCCCTCTTCTTGCCTCGCACAACTACATCCAACTCAGTGCCTGACTTGTGCAGTCCCTCCTTGACATATCCCATGGCGATGTGCTTGCCCAATGTCGGGCTGGGCGAGCCACTGGTGATTACTCCCACCTTCTCGCCGTCCTGGGTGAAGATCTCGGCACCCTCGCGCGCAGGCGCACCGGTAATGAAGAAACCCACACGGCGTCTCTCGATGCCAGCGCCGCCCTTGCTCTTGGGCACGAGCTGCTTGGTGATGACCTCGGCACCGTGGAAGCCACCCTTAGCCCTTCTCTCCTTGGGGATAATCCACGAAAGGCTGCCCTCCACTGGGGTGGTGGTGTCGTCAATGTCGTGGCCGTACAAGCACATGCCAGCCTCCAGGCGCAAGCTGTCGCGCGCGCCGAGACCGGCAAGTTGAAGTCTCTCGGGCCCGGCGACCTCGAGCAGAGTCCGAGCCAGCGGGTCTGCCTCGCCGTTGGTCGCCTTGAAGGAGATCTCGAAGCCGTCCTCTCCACTGTATCCACCTCGGCTGATCATGGCCTTCTCAGATGTTGTCTTCCACTCGCCATCGACCTTGTACTTGAGCTTGGCAAAGCCAGTGTTACCAAAGTACAGCTTGTTTAGGTCGAGACCGTCGGCGGGGTCAAGGATCTCTTCAAGAATCTCGGCTGCCTGGGGGCCCTGCAGGGCAACCAAGCCGTATCCCTCAAGGACCTCCCACCAGAAGTCGTTGCTCTCAGGGTTCTGTAGCTCGGCTGTCTGCTCGGTAAGGTACTTGAAGATCTTCTCCCGCGTGCCGGCGTTGGAGACGACAGCGTATTCGTTCTCGCCGAGGCGGGTGATCATGGTATCGTCGACAATGCCTCCCGTCTTCGGCCACAGGAACGTGCTGAGCTTGCTCGAATTGATCTCCATGTCGGCGACGCTGGATGGCGTGACAGTCTCGAGGAACGACGCTGCCTTGGGGCCGGTGAAGCGGTGCTGAACCATGTGGCTGACATCGAAGAGGGAAGCATGGTTGCGGGTGAAGTGGTGGGACTCGGCCAGGCCCAGTCCGGTATACTGCACGGGCATGTGATGGCCGCCAAAGATGACCATCTTGCCGCCGTGAGCGATGTGGAAATCGTACAGAGGCGTCTTGTCCTGCTTGGAGAACTCTGCGAGCTTCTCCTTCCAGTTCTTGCGCGCCTCGGCCGAGTAGAAGCGTGCGGGTGCCGCCATCGGGACCGGCACCGAGATGGAGGTTGCTCCGGCGGCGGTGGTCGCAAGGGCGAGAGACCTGCCATTGCGGCAGGGAGAAGCGAAGAACGGCCTGGCCGTCCTGGCGGCAGCAATCAATCGTAATCTGGTCATCTTGACTGTCAATTGGTTATTCCTGAACTTTGTCGAGGGAGAAATTCTCAAAGGATAGAATGAGGGAGGAGGAGGGGGTGAATAGAGCTCTGGGAGGTCCTTTGGCTGATAAGAAGCGATAGGGAAGCGGGGCCGGCTCGGATCAGAGACCGAGCACCTACGGTAGCTACCCGAAGGTCTAAGTCGAGACGTACCGCCCGAAAGCGGTGTCGGAATGCTACCGCCAATTAAGCTGTTTTTCATAGAAAGAAGTACACTGTTGACCGATTGGTCTATTTTTGTTGCCCGGGCCATTAATCAGATATAGCTAGTTCTTGAGCTTAGATTTGCTGGTGTTGCGTGTAAGTTCAGTCTGTCAGGCGCAATCCCTCAAGCTTGGTAGACGAACGTCTCAAGTAGCCTTTGAGTCATGATTTACAAAAACCAAAGCCCAGTTATTAAATACCATTCAATTGTGTAAGTTGATTTCAAGCAGCCTTCAACAAAACTTGTCCCGGGTCGCGCTTCTTGGTTGGCGGTGGAAGTGGCTGAGATGGCTTGTTGTCGGTTTCCGGGGTTACCATCCGCCGAAGGCCATTTATAGGAGACCGTTAATTAACGTTGACGAGCTGCGATGTTTTTGCTGTTACCACAGTGTTTAGGTGTCTATTTGGTTGCTTGACTTATCTTGCTTTTCCTCTCAACTAAAGTTAGCCTGGCCTCCTTTCGCAGCAGAGTTGTTCTCCGTAGCCATTTCCCTTCTCTTTCCATAGAATGTTTTGCTCCAACCAAGTGGGACAGCGAATGAGACAAGCCCTGATTCCAGATCATATTGTGCGACCATGGTATTCCCCAGCGTTCGTCATATCGCCGGATAAAAACGGGGCACACAACGTTGTTGGGACGGCAAGGCGTCATTAACCGGCGATCGATTGCATAGCTGGCGTTGAGCCTGGCGCTGATGAGGTTTATGTTCCAGAAGCATGGATAAAGAGACTAGGTGTATCACAAGCGAACCAGGCAGTTGCAATCGATGGGTTGCGACAACCCTGTTGAAAAGACACAATATTCGAGACCAACAACGCATTTGGTTTAAAGTCAGTTTGACGGGTAATTCCACCAATGCCAATACAAATGTTTTCCTACAGTCAACGAACAAGGGGGACTTGAAGGATGCGTCGAAACTCGGAGCTATGCAAGCCACCGCGACGTGTGCGACACCAAAAAGCTTAGCAACTTAACAGGTCATGCTTCCAATCGATCGGCCTTTGGGGGGGGGGGGGGGGATCAAAACCTCATCAAAAGAAACATCGGCTCCATCTCATTGCGATCATGCGTGCACATTTTCTACCGATCCGCACGGCATTCGGACTGCTCGAGTAAACCCGAGAACCATCAGATTAAACATCAGACTCGACGCGTGGAGCTCGTGAGCTACACTATCCGACAAGACTGCACAAAGCTCATGATAGGCCGGTAGAGACAACGAGCAGCGGCCCATAGGGAGCCACGTCAAGGAATACAGGGAGCATCGCTGAAGAGGGAGGTGCCACGGCGGTGTTGATCGCCACCCGCCACAGGCTGAAGGATCGTCTGGAGACATTTAGATGCTCGGCTCCGCCAAACTGTCGGGTTGGTTTTTCGATCCCGTAGCAGAAGGCTCGATGGCCACAACCACAAATGTACTGAGCGTCGCATGGTGACAAGGGGGGCGCGCGCCACACCTCAGAACCACATCCAACAGCTCCTAGCGAGTCAAAGACCCTAACTGAAGTGGGAGACACTAGTGTTAAAGGCACACTCGGCAAACACCCCCGCAAAAGCTCCCGCCGGGATGCATCCCCTTGCCTCCAATACCACTTCACCTCACTTTCGACCTATGAGAGTTGGGCGCCACTTGACACGAAGTGGACAATTTCTTGTCGCACGGCGTAGTCTCCGTGCCTCCATACAGCAACATAATACCTAGCAGACACAGCAGACCACAGACTGTAGCTTCTTCCACCCACTAGCAATAGCCTTGGCCTGTCTGCTTCGGTTGACAAGGCTGCGCCTGCCAGCATACACACTTCGGTTTTGTCCGCTGGATGCCCACAGTAGTATCCTTGTACTAGACGGTTTTAGCCTCCGGCCAGCCAATCGTCGCCCGCCAGCGCCGTCCTCTTTCGCGCTCCTTTTTTCGTCTCTGGCTCCTTTTGGCTCCGTCCTCTCCATATCAATTTTCACATCTACCTCATTTCTGATTGCAGGCTCGACAGCTGCATCGCGGTCTCGCCTCTCTCTGCCCATAATTTTTTTTTCCCTTTCCCTCTTCCCCCCCTTGCCCTCGATATTGATACGCATACTACTCTCCCACTCTCGCGCACACCGAGGGCAGCCGCTCATCAAGTTTGCATTTGGGTTAGCTTCGCCTGGGTCCTAGCTCTCTCTCACCTAACCGAGTCGACGCGGATACGGTTGCCTCATGTCATCTTAATTTCCGTTCAATTCGTACCCAACCGGTCGACTCGCAGGGCTCTACGTCTCTGTCGCCTTCCCCCCCCTTGCATGCTGCTGTCCCTTTTTCGGACGATAGGCTCCACACGCAGCTGCAGTGCTGAGCGACAGACCGAGGCGCGCCCGGCGACCACGCCCGCATCGGGATCCTATCACCTCACCTAGGACCGGACCCCCCACCCCCCAGCCCAACCGATATACAACCAGGCAAAATGTCCACCGAGCCGTCCCCTCGTGCTGTGCGATTCTCCAACGGTGACGACGAATTGCTCCCAGACAAGATCATGCCCCAGCGTCCTGTCCCCGTCGCCGTCGACTCTGACAACTCTGCCTCATCTGCCGACTCCCATCCCGACGATCCGCACGCCCTCGAGCGCCAGGATGAGGTTGGTTCTCTTACCAGATACTCCGAGGGGCATGTCGGATCCATGTCAAACTTGGTTCAGGCTGCTGTAGCCAACGGCGGTACTACGCGAAGCCTACGAAGCAACGCCAGTGACAGCGATGGCGCCTATGCCAACGGCACCACTACGTCCAAGACCCAGCGACCTAGTGCTCCCGCAAGGACTCCCTCCAACACATACGCTCCAGCTGCCCACCGTAGGCCTCAACCTCAACCCCCACCATCTTTCGTCGAGACCGTTCGAGCGTCGTCCAGGGGCCGCCCTCGCCCCAGCGAGAGGTTCCGCCAGCAGGAGAGGGCATACGTACAGAGGCTGCGTCAGGATTACGGTGACGGATATCCCTTTGACGGCTATTCGAACGGTATGAGTCAAGGCGATTCCGACTCGGAGGGGGAGACGCCGTCCTCCGAGGGCCCCTTTGACGACAGATACGACCAGGAAACCATCATGTTTTACAACAACGACGACCTACAACCGTCTGACGAGGATCTGAAGGATCCCGCAAACCGGGAAAGACTAGAATGGCACGGAATGTTGGAAGCAGTTCTGACCGGAGATGTCGTCAGGCAGGAAAAGAAAAGGCTGATTGGGTCCAACGAGACAGCAGTGGGGAAGAGTGGGCAAAAAGCAGAGCTCTGGCTGGGCATCCGGTCCAAGGTATGCGGAAGACACCTTCCTGTGCAAAGGCGAATGGTGGAGGAGGCACGCGCGACGTTGGACCGAACTCTGGACGAGATCATCAACTTCTCCGTCAAGGGTGAAAGTGAGGCTGGAAAACCGCCATACGAACAGGTCAAGGATGTGGTGAAGAAGATCGATAAATGCGAGAGTCTGTACCCCTCTTGGACCTCCTTGGCCGCCGAGCATCAGTCTGCCAACTCACCACTTTTCCACGAGGCGTCAGAATCCATCATTTCCTGGTACAACACTAATGAACTCATCAACACGGAGCTCGCCATTCTCAAGAAATGGGTTGGCAATGATGAGCTGGACTTCACACGTACACGACAGCGATCCCCCGTGGGCCACGGTATCACAGATGAATCCTCGTTCCTGGATCGGTTGATGAAGGAAGATGGCCTGAAATCATTATATGATGAGGAGTTTGACAACGTGAAAAACAAAGATGCCCACAAGGGCATGTTGCCAGGCATCTCTACCGTTATTACAAAATCCAAGGAAACCTTAATTCGCAACTTTGCAGCCTTCCAGAAACGGCATCTTCCCCCTTACATCGAGGAGTTACTTACGCTCATCAGCTTCCCGTCTCGACTGATTGAGGAGATCATCAAAATGCGACTCGCTTACGCCAAGAAGGTCAAGGAGTCTGCCCAGCAAAACTCTATGATGCAAGATCAAATGATTGGGCAGTTTCAGCTTCTCCTGAAGCTGGCCATCCGCATTAAAATGGAATGTCTCGCCGTTACGCAACCGGAACCTGGCTGGGAACTTCCCCCCTGCATCGACGAATCCTTTGACCAGGTTGTCTTGGACGCTCTGAAGTACTATTTCAAGATGCTCAACTGGAAGCTTAGCGGCAACAAGAACACTTTCAAGGAGGCCGAATTGTTGTTCCAGGAATGGGACTTTGCCAACGAAATCGGCAGCCACCTTCAGGGTGGAGACGTTGAAGTTGCCGAGCAATTTAGTTCTTTGACGTTCAAGGCCATCAATCGTCTTAGCGTGACATTCGAGAAGGAGCTTCAGGTGAAACCGAAAGAGAGTACTTCCGAAATGAGCAAGAGATACAAGCAATGTCTGGACTCGGTTCGAGTAAGGCAGCGAATGTTGCAGCGGTTCTCTAGGATGTTGAGCGAAAATTATGAGAACGCGTCTGACTTCAGCATTTCGTTTGCGCCCGAAAAAATCCAGGAGTTTTATGACAGACTCATCACATCGGGCCACTTTCAGGTTTTCACAGACCTCTATGAGCAAGAGGGCATTTACATCATGGCCTCTCCCTCATTGGCTGAAAGGCACGATGCGATTCAGTCTATCCTAGGCCTCAGCTCGCCAGAGCAGTTCGCAGAGGACCCCACTGACCCCTACCTCCTGATCCTGCGTCCCGAAAGCACGCCGCACTGGTTCGGCGATGTGGTACCGCTCTCAGTTCGAGAGCGAAACATCGATTTGAAGAAGGGCCACATGAGACTCGTCGCTGCTGGTGCTCAAGCCAGGCTTCTCAATGCGAGAAAGGCCTTTATCGACGCAGTAGACATGCACGTCGATCTCGTGGTTGAGCAAAGATCGAACCTACACAAAGTCAACTCGCGACTCATGGAGATTAGGCGCGTTGCCTACAAACTATCCAACAACTTCATGGACAGTGTTGAAATCATTCGAAAGCAGACCGAGGGTAGGGAGGTTCAGGAGCTAATCCAAACCTGCTTTGTCTTCGCGACAGAATTCGGTCAGCGATCACTGCTCGTCATGGATAGCAACCGAAAACAGATGAACAACCTGAAGTTAACCAAGCTCGCGTTGGACTGGGTCAGCTTCATTTGCGACGACTGTATCGCATCGGATCGAAAGACGTTCCGATGGGCGGTCCTGGCTCTTGAATTTGCCATGGGAATGACGCGAGGAAGGCACATTCTAGCTTTAGGTGAGGATGAATATGCCAGACTCCGGGCCAAGGTGGCCGGGTGCATGGCCCTGCTCATCTCACACTTTGATATCATGGGTGCGAGATCCAACTTGGCCGCCCAAGCAGAAAAGGAACGCATCGAGGCTTTGGTGGGCCAGTTCAAGCGTCTTGACAAAAATCGGATGCTTGACGACCAAGAGGCCTCAAAGTACATCACAGAACAGCGGCTGGAAGAGATCGACAAGGTCGACGAGATCAGGAAAGCAAAGGAAGCCGAAAGACAGGCACTTGGTCGCGTCCTCGAGGGAAACAACGAAGTGGACCGTTCCCTCGCTTACCTCTCATCATCTGCTACCAATGTCACTATGCGTTGGCAGCAGGGCCACTTCGTGGGTGGTGGCACTTTTGGCAATGTCTACGCTGCCATGAACCTCGACTCTGGTCACTTGATGGCCGTGAAGGAGATTCGTCTGCAGGATCCAAAGTTGATTCCGACCATTGCCGAACAGATCAAAGACGAGATGGGCGTGTTGGAGGTGCTCGATCATCCCAACGTCGTCTCGTACTACGGTATCGAGGTCCACCGAGACAGAGTTTATATCTTTATGGAGTTCTGTCAAGGAGGGTCTCTTGCAAACTTGCTGGAGCATGGCCGCATTGAGGATGAACAGGTCACCATGGTTTACGCGTTGCAGCTGCTCGAAGGTCTTGCCTACCTTCATGAAAGCGGCATCGCCCATCGCGACATTAAACCAGAGAGTAAGTGGATTTGTTTTGGCACAAAAGACCTCGTTAAAGCTAACTGAACCTTAGATATTCTTCTCGACCACAACGGTATCATCAAGTACGTCGACTTCGGTGCTGCCAAGGTTATAGCCAGACAAGGCAAGACGCTTGTACAGGATATTACTGCCACAAAGCCCAACAAGTCCATGACGGGCACACCAATGTACATGTCGCCCGAAGTAATAAAGGGCGAGAATCCAGGCAGAGCTGGCGCCGTGGACATTTGGTCTCTGGGTTGCGTCATTTTGGAGATGGCGACAGGTCGTCGCCCGTGGGCCAACCTGGACAACGAGTGGGCCATCATGTACAACATTGCGCAGGGCAACCCCCCTCAACTGCCATCGACTGATCAGCTCAGTCCCCAGGGTATCGACTTCCTGAAGAGGTGTTTCACCAGGGATCCCAAGAAGAGGGCGTCCGCCGTGGAGCTTCTCCAGCACGAATGGATCATGACGATCAAGAGCCAGGTCGTGGAGCCACCCACGCCGAGTGACACTAGTAGTTCGGCTCAGTCGACACCCAGCACCAGGAGCAACACCAACGACGGTTTCTATTAGGGACGGAAATCGCCGCCGAACGTTGACCTCGTATCTGACCAAAGGGGGAAGGCGGAAGAGGACAGTCCTGATTAAACGCGTCAGGCCCGCTCGGTGTCCTCGACACATACATTTTTCTTCTACATCAGCAAACAATCATTTTCATCGTACCGGGCAACCCCCAGAAATTGCATTAGCGCAGCGTTTGGAGTCTTTTCCTCGAGGGTCTTTGTGCTTTTTCTGGTTAGGGGTTCAAAGGTAGTAACAGTCAGTCGCTGCTATAGGCAAACGGCGTCTCTGTTTTTTTCTTCTTTTTTCTCCATGACAATAACACGAACATGAAAGGGAAGCAGGGAAGCCGGAAATACGGGAGGTTGACACGAGTATGGCTAGGGGAAGAGAGTCCTGTCATATGTAATACAAAGTAATACCCCAAAAGCGACAAGCCGTATATATGTATATCCACTATGAAGCGAGTGAGCTTTTGATGCGTGCTGGTATCGCTAATTTCATATTGCTTATATGTTTTCTCTTCGTTTCACTTCATCACTAACTGCCACGCAGCCCATTACATCCTGGATAGCCCGTTGCCTAAAAGAGTGGTCCCGAAACCAAACGCCACACTCAGACAACCGCAGCCTCCGTAACGGCAAACTTATCAGTTTCTGAATCCATCACCACCATGGCGTCCATCGGCAGCGTCACTAGAGGCGACGTGTGCCCAACATCAACGTTCATCAAGATGGGGAACCTTCTCTCGGCTAACCGCCCGTGACAGAGGACACCCTTGAATACGGCCGCATACTCGGCCCTCTCGCGCTCCGTGTTGTACCCGTACGGCCTCCCGATGACCAGGCCCGCGACCTCGTCGAACACACCCCGCGCGGCGAGGTCCGCAACGGTCTGCCTCACCCTCCCGATGGGGTTGCCCTTTGCCAAATCACCCTCCCCCTGCGCGCTCTCCAGGAACATGATCTTGCCCTTCCAATCAGGGGAAATCTCCGCGATCCCCTGGATGCGACCCACCACGGTCAGGCAGCCGCCGAATATTCTGCCTTCCGCGCGGCCCGGGCGAAGCCACGTCCACGCCGGGGACGGCAGGAGACTGCGCGGTGTTGTCGCGTCGGGGTCCGAGGTGAAAGACGGAACCAAGGGAGCGTAGAACCTCGAGCGCGGGATGGGGCCGATGGGCTCGTTCGGACGAGAGACGGCGGCCAATAGGTTCACGAGGAGGAAGTCCTGCAGGTAACCGTCGTCCACCTCCTTGGCCTCGTCTCCGTTGGCGCCCGCCTTGTTCTCGTTTTCGGAGAAACGGAGGAGGGATTCGCGCGTGGACGTGACGGCGTCGGCCAGCTCCGAGACCGGGCACGGTCCGTAAAACGTCCGCAGGCCGGTGAGGGCGCGGAGGGACCAGTGGAGCACGGTGATGTCGGAGTAGCCCACGACGATCTTGGGGTTCCTCGCGACCGCGACATGGAGCTCCGTGTCGCGGACGAGGTAGGGGATGAGTTCCGTCATGGCGGGACCGCCGAGGGTGCAGAAGATGGCGTCAAAGGACGGGTCGGCGAAGGCGGCGCGCAGCTCGGCGAGGCGGTTCTCAATGGAAGCGGCGATGGGCCTGCCGTCGCCTGCGACCACGTCCTCATCCTCGCCGTCGTTGATGAAGATGACGGTGACGGAGTAGCCGAGGGATTCCAGGAGGGTCACGGAGCGGGAAAGGGCCAACGGGTAGATTGTGTTGACGCGTAGGGATGGGGAGATGAAGGCGATTTTGCCGTTTGGAGGGAGGGCTTTGGGAATTATTGGAGGAGGAGCCATTATATATATATTGGGGAGTTTTCTCTTTTTTTTCCTTTTTTTTTTTTTTTTGTTGCTGTGAAATCTTGGTACAATGGTATTTACTTTGTTGTTGGTGTTATTTCTTTTCGCAGCTCAAAAATTTTCTTTTTTTTACACTCCTGTTGTTGAGATGTCGTTGGATGGGCGTAGATATAAAGCTTCTTGGCGCCGGGGCCCGGGGGGTTGGAGGAGTGGTGTGTCAAGATGAGGCCCGTAGTCCGTTCGGCACGGTGAGCCAAGGGGGGATATTGGAGCCTCCGGCAATTTCCTTCCAGGTGCCCATTCACCACAAGCCACGTCTGCCAAAAGTTCATATCCCCGGGCGCAGAGGGATGGACGATGATTCTTACCGGCGTGGGATTTGTAAGCTTTGCTTACACTATCACACAATCCCCCAGCATTATCACGGCACGCTGACTGGATCTAACCACGGTCGGTTTCAATCTCATCTGCGCTTCCCCGCTGTCCGGGGGTTGTAGACTCCACCCACGTCGGTTCTGATCCGACTGACTGTGTGTGTGTGTGTGTTTGCGTGCGAGCCGGCAGAGACGTCCGCGAGTGGATCCTTGCGTCGTCGTTGTACCTACTTCTCTTTAAAAGTACGGGGGTGAAGCTCTGAAGAGAAACGAATAACAAAGCTGTACCTGAGGTCGAGGCTTGTGGTTTGTGGCACCATTGTGGTTTGCATGAGATTGCAGATGGCGTCAATAAGGGACTTTGGGTTTCGTATTCCTATGCGGGAGTCTATGTTGTTATCGATGGTGGAAAGCTTCTTCTGGAGTCGCTGTGATAGTTCAGGTGAACAAACACTTGTCGTGGAGGCGACAGGGCTGCCAGAGCAAGCGGTACTTTACGAGGTTGCCGGGAAACTCGTCTATGAACTTTACTCATCGCAACTCATGCAGTCATCGCATCGAGGTCACCGCGGTAACTTGAAAAAAAAAAGGGTTGTTTGATGGAAGTACTAGAATTTATGTTCTTGAAGAGATACCCTACGTTACCTGGCCCTCACTCACAAAACCAGTCACCCTAACTTCCGTGGACGTCCAATGCGTGCTTGGTGAACCACTCCATGCCTTCCTTCCGCCAGTCGTCCGTCTCGGTCTTGGTGCCGTTGATGCCAAAGACGACATCGCTGCCAACGCCGGCGCCGCCCTGCGTTCCATACACAGGCCATGGACCCAGACCAGGGGCGCCGTTGGGATCAAGCCCGACGAAAAAGTTGATCCAAGCCGAGGAAACGGTCTTGGCAAGGGTGTGAGCCTTTTCCGTGTAAGCGGTGTCGTTACCACCGAAGGGGTTCGCGACGTAGCCGTTACCGTTGAGGTTGTAAAACACAAATGCAACCTGTGCAATGTCAGTTGCGGCGTAAAATAAACCATGCATGGCAGCTGGTCGTGCTCGTACCTCTTGGAAGTGAGTTGCGCCAATGTATGGTGCTACTCCGTTCACGGTGACGTCGAAGCGATAGGCGTAAGAGGGCACGCCGTGGTTTGCCCAGGCGACATTAGCCCTCCGCCGAAGGAATTGGAAAGTCCTATAACCGAGCCGTCAGTCAGCCCCTTCGTCGTGAGAGTCTCAGAATGATGGCATACCAGTCCCCAAAGAAGGCCCCGGTGCGCCGCTGCTGCAAGCCCCGTGCTACCGCAATGTCCTCACCTGGTTGGATGATATGCGGCCAAGTCTCTAGGCTAGGGATCCCCTGTGCCTGGTCGTCCGGGTAGAGCTTCAAGGCCTCCTCGACCAGATCATCGACCGGCTGGCCCGTTGTCTCTTGCGCGTTCTTGGGGATAATGTTGCGGACAGCGTAACGGAAGTCGTCGTCAGTGTTGACTGGCCCGCTGTTTGGCCCGCGGCCCTGGCCAAACGCGGAGCCCTCGTCAGTGTTGGAGCCGATGAGTATGGGCACCTTGACAAAGTCGCCTCGGTTGATCTGGTTAGTTGCGTAGTCGGCAATAAAGTCACCGTCGAGTACTGGGGGGAAACGAAAGGCCTGTGCATCGCTAGCGTTCAGGACCGCATTGAACTCTTCAAGGGGAGCGGTCCGGAGGCATTCTAGTGACTCTTGGGTGCCGACATTGGAGGAGCAGGACGGTATTTTTGAGACCAATGTATCGTAAATGGTCTGATACGCCTCCGTGTTGTTGAAGCCTCCGGACCATCGAGGGATGACACCACCAAAGCCAGATTGCGCAATGGCGCCCCTGAATAGACCATCGTCACGTCCTACTGCGAGTTAGGCCCCCTATACAGTAGTTCAAAGGCAATAAGTTGAAAGGCATACCGTTATAAGCCAGAACCTGCGCGGAGACACTCTCGGCGCCAGAGCTTTCGCCAAAGATGGTGACCTTGTTCGGTGCGCCGCCGAAACTGGCAATGTTCTCATTAACCCATCTCAAAGCCAATCTCTGGTCTCGGAAGCCAAGGTTGGTGGCGCTGGCCTCGAAGGCCTCCCTGCCGCCGGGAAAGCCGAAAATAGATAAACGGTAGTTGAGACTGACTCCAATAACAGGTGTACCTTGCTCGACGCTGTTCTGCACGACAAAGGAGAGGTTGTACCGTTTGTCGGCGGAGCCTCCCATATACTAGATTCCATTAGCTCCAGCCCTTCAAGTCTCAAACTGAAAACAAGGGGCAGGTAGTCGTTCATACCAGACCACCTCCATGGATCCAGACGGCTACGGGCAATTGCGCATCAGAAGATACGCCGGCTGGGCGAACAACGTTAAGATACAAACAGTCCTCGGATGTCTCATAACCAATCGTGTCCTCGCCGTAGCCAACACAGTGCTTGGGATACGTCGTAGCAGGGCGGGTGCCATTCCAGGTTGAGTCTAAGCCTTCGGCGACGCGGAAACGCTCAGGAGTCTGCAAGATCAAATTATTATGCTGCTCTCGGGGGCTGATTGTTGCCGGTTGTTCACACCTTGGCATAAGGAATCCCGAGGAAGAAGTCCTGGTTGAATTCGGCATCATGAACGCCCGTATAGGAGCCGTTCTTTACACCAACCACGGGATCATTACTTCTATAACGAATGGAAGCAGTAAACGCCGGCAGGAGGTGGAAGCAAATTGCCAGGAAATAGACCATGAAATCCATGGTCAATATCGTGGAAAAAATCCGCTTAAGACACAAGAGGTGTTGGGATTCACGGCGACGGGGTGGTAATGATAAGAGTGGCTGGCCACGCGGGCCGCCACCACCCTTCTTATATTTCGATGCTTCCATCATAGATATACTCTCTTTCCTCTTTCCCTATTAGCAACACCCCAAGGGATAGAGACCCAGCCAGTGTAACACACAACGAACGAGGATATCGGACCGAAGACAGGCCGTTGTATTTACAAGACGAGGGGCCAAAACACGCGCAGAATGGGTCTACCAAGGCACTGGATAGTTGTCAGATAAAACAAGCCCCAAGTTGCAAATTGCATCATGCACCGCGGCACCAAGCATCGCGTGAAGCATCAAGTCCGTCTCTCACCGCAACGGAGGTGGGTCATTCATAAAGTAATGGCGGCGGAACTTCGGCGGATGTTGAGGAGAAATGAAGCGAAAGGACAATCGCAACTGCAATGGGCCTAGCATCGAGTGGTTATGATGGCCTCTTTTGGTACTATATGCATGGGTAGCAACATAGAAAGTGGATGCGCGGCTGTCATGAGCGGCAGTGAAGAGACATGTTGGGGAAGGTTTTTAGACTGATGCGGGGAAACATGGGGTTTGGGGAATGATTAACTACCAAAGAGCCACATCATCGTACCGGTCGTATAGGTCTCCTTTGGATACCGCTAGTCAGGTTTCCTCCACCCTTTTGCCTCGATGGAGGTTCCGAGTCTTGATGTGCCGAACAGAAAAATTGCGTCAAATAACCGCCTCAGTTCCTCAGCAACAACGCTCTTGAATGTGGGCTGGCTTAAAATCGGATGAGAAAAGCGAAGGACAGAAAAGAGGCAGATTCCCTGAGGCCTTTTGAAAATTATCATAGGAAGTCGATGATTCTAAGTTGATAATGGGGCGAGATATTTTAAGTCTGCTGCAGTCCTCTGAACTGCTTGCCTGAATAGGTAGGTAGTGTAAGCGTGGTTCTTACTCTTGTAAAACCAGTAGTCGTGTACACGTGATGTCTCACGTGCCCATCGTGACTACTTTCCCTGTCAGTATAACCAGGAATGCAAAAGTGGCAGTCTCTTTTCGGGAGAATTGAGGAAAGAGTCAAGAAGAGAATAAGAATCAAAGTGAAAAAAAGGTCTCATCCACATTCCTCGTCGGCCCTGACCCTACCATAAACCATGTGGTAGCTGGACAAAAGTGAACGGAATGCCAATGTCTTGCAAGGAAGGCGCTGCAGATCGACGGCTGCCTTCTCCACCCTCATTAGCGAATTGGCATTCCGCGAGTGGGGAATCACTCCGAACTCTGCTGTAACCTCATCTCACCATTCACCCACAGACCTGGAATATCTCCGGCCACAAGTCGTGGGCCCCAAATGGGGGGGCCGACGTGGAGACTGAGGCCTGCTGATGTCTTCCTTGATCATGGTTGCCCACCGCGAATGGACGGGTACTCGGCGCCAAGTGTCCTATTCGAGACCGAGGTTGATGTGCCACTCCGACTTAGGTTGAGAACGGTATAGTTCGTTCTCATCGCACCCCCATGCTTGTTTTGCACCCAGGGAAACGTAGTTGCGGCGATTCTTTGTATTGTTAACCTTCTAAGTCCGGCCTCGCCCGAGGCCCATCGCTGGAAGACACAGAACGCCCCATTCCTCCTCTGCCCTGTACTGCGGATCAATCGTCCCATATGTGCTAACCTGGATGTGAACCACCGGTTCGCCCCAATACATGCTCACGCTCCCCCACCCCCAGTGTTTACCTCAAACCTCTGAACCGACCCGCGATGTTAAATATCCATAGCCATCTCCTCCTCCATCGTCTTGCTCCTCAGTTGGGTATCCATCCAGGCTCTTCCTCCTTTTTGCTCTTCAGCCACAAACAAACAGCGCCGCCGCCAGCAGGACATTAGCCGTATGTATATCATTACATTAAGTAAAAGATTGTTTCTTTGGTGTATGTTTTGTTGTTGTTGTTGTTGTTGTTGTTGTTCCTGATGTTGTAGGTATCATGGGAAAGAAAATCGTTGCTAATTAGATATGAGAGAAGCTCCCACCTGGTTCGGTAATCCGCCCATATGAAAATTGCAGTCGCTGGAAGTGCAATGTTAAACCACAACTAAACGCCTGTTTATTGTACATCGCTCAGACCATCCTCGTTGAGCTGACGAGAGCAGGGAAATGATTGCGCAACACGTAGTCATTACTCCCCGTGGAAGTCTTGCGCCGTCATGTTGGTGAACTGAAACTGCCTTGATCTTGCTTGCTCGGGCGAGGGCTTGGTTGACACTGACGAGGCATCCGACCAGTTGTACTCAGTATTGCCGCCACCGTACGATGAGTAGAAAGCCGGCCCCATGTTGCCGGGAGGGAATGAGGGTGTCACAGGCTGGCTTCCGCAGCTCTGGGCGACATAGCCAGGCACGTTCGTCGGCATGGGAAACTCCGCGTCAAAGTTACCAAAGCTGGGAGTGTGGAGAGAGTCGTCAGTGACGTTGTAGTCGTATGTGGGGAAGAGAGAGCCGTGCATGTTTGTGATCAATCCGGGAGTATCTGGCGGCGTTCTCATAGTGGGGTCCATTGCATACTGAGGCACGGTTAAGCTGGTCTGGGCGCTGTAGCTCTTTTCCTCCTCAGACGACATAGACGAGACAGTTGTCTCGCGCATGTTCTGCTGTGTAGGTACGACTGGCGTATTGGGAGTCGGGGGGGCAACTGAGCCTCGAGATATCGGTGAGTGGGAAGCCATCTGCAGAATGAGGTTCTCCTGGTTGCGGTCGAAGTACAGCGGCGATCGTGGGCCGGCGCTGGTCGCCTTTTGAATTCCCCTCGGAAAGTTGCCGGTGGCCGATGCAACGCGGCGCATGGGACTTGGTGCCTCCATACGCCTGGGCATCTCGATTCCAGTCTTGGGACCGGAAAAGTTGTACGACTGACTGCGCATGCAGCTGACAAGCTGAGCCGGCCGCTTAGAGTTTCTTCGGCTTGCAATGTCGATCGTGGAGGGCGATTTGAATCGGAAGTCAGGCGTAGTAATTTCTGGCGGAGAGTGCGCCATGGATTCGGGGGAAAACTGGTCAAGGCCGTTGATATCCTCGGTCTGCATATGCTCCTGCTTGATGTCGACTTGATCCACCAGAGTACTGGTCAAGTAGTGCTCAACATCGGCAGACAAGTGCTGGAATGATGACAGTGACGAGGCGCTCGCAGAGTCGGCAATTTGCGGCATGAACTGGCTAGGTATGGAAAGCGTCAAGCAGGGTGCCTGGGTGCTGGCTTCTGAAGGCAAAGAGGACGAAAAGTCGCATGCCTGGCCCGAGAAGAAGTTGTCTGCGGCCAAGGAGTAGCTGATGTTCAAATCTTGAGGCTGGTAGCTGGTCGAGTCTGGCGAAGCATATTCCGAGTCGGTCGTTTCAGTCGAAGATTGTTGCTGATCTTCCAATACACCGACGCTCTCGATCTCTTCGACAGCCGGGCTCTGCTGAACGGACGGCGTCTCCACAGGTGTTTTGGTGGGAGGGAAGGGCGCGGCGGACGGGCGAAGGTCTTCATCTTGGTCGTTGGAAGCATAATACTCCTTGACAGTGTCGGTGCTGGCAGTCGTCGTCTCGGCATCTTGCTCCGACTTCCGGCGGGCTTCATTTTCTTGTGCCCGTCTCTCCTGCTTTGCCTTTGCTCTTCGGTTTTGGAACCAGTTCTGAGACTTAGTTAGCCGTCGGTTCAAGAGAATGGAAAAGGACTGCAAAGTACGTTGATCCTGGCAATATCCACCCTCATCTCCTCAGCAAGCTGCTTCTTCAGGCTGCTGTTGGGTTTATTGTTCTTTTGGAACTCTCTTTCAAGCTTGTCAACCTCGTCCTTGGCAAGCCTGGGCTTTGATTCCGTAGTCTTTCCTCCGGAACCAGGCATCATTTGGTGATTCATCATGGCAATGTGCCTTTGAAGCATCTCCTGCTCGTAAGAGCCATTCTGATAATACGGATTGGCAGGGAAAGGGGTAAAAGTGGCGGTGTAGTCAAACGGTGAGTAGTTTGAGTAGAACGCCATGGTCGCTGGTGAGGATCGCGTGGATCAGGTTCGAATCGTAAACCGTTCAACGGGAATTCGGTCTTTCAGACGACAGTAGGCGTAAAAGAATGTGTGTTCGAGAGCGAATGTGAGAATGGACACAACAGCTAGCATCAGCGGTGTGCGTTGTAGTTGTGAGAGATAACGAGAGACGCAGGCTCGGAAAGAGCCTGAAGTGTAGTCGGGTTGGACAGTGGTTTGAAAGAATGACTGAAGGTTAGAAGACCTGAGAGAGAGAGAGAGTGAGAGAGAGAGAGAGAGAGAGAAAGCCTGATAATAAGAGAGGATATGATGAGGGAACGTGGGTGTGATGGAGGCGCGGGATTCGGAACAGCAGATCGCTGGGAGCTTGTCCGGTTTTAGATCAATGGGGGGAGGACAAGCGGGTTAAGGAAGGGTTAGGCAGGGCCGTGAAGAGGTGAGACAAAAAGGTCTGTCAGAGTCTTCCCAAGGCTTGAGGGCGAGATAATTGATCTGTCTAGGCAAGGGCTTGGGAAGAGCACAGACGAGGCTTGAGGAAAAGGGCCAAAAAACAATGACAGGAGGAGTGGAAAGAGCGAGCGACGGGAGGGGAGGGGGGTGAGAGGTAGAAGATGTATTCATTTGTCGCCTCGACCCATCGTCACAAAGTCTGGGAGCCGACGTGGGTGTAAGTCGCGCGGTAGGTGTAGGCGCTGGGGTGGCGGCAGGGCATAGACAGGAGACGGATGGGGTCCTCACGTAGCCCGCTGGGTCCCCCCTAGCAGCGAGAAGATCATACTCGGGTGGAGATATCGGGAAGCACAGGGAGCAAGGGGGTCAACCTTTCAGTCGACTTTTGGGCCTCAGAGGAGGAGGGAAGAGAAAGGGGAGAAAGAGAGAGAGAGGCCCCGGAGGGTCTCTAGGGACGAACCAGGGGCAGGGCAGACAAGGTAGACAGGCAGACAGGCAGACAGGGTAGACAAGGCAAGGCAAGCCAGCAAAGCTAAGGCATGGTGGGCAGGACAAGGCCCGAGCGAACAGCGAGCAGCAGCAGATTGCTGTGCAAAGCGTGCAGACTGTGCAGAGAGAGAGCTATGCAACCCCAGAAGATTATCCTGGACGAGAGACGCAGGGAAGAGGGAATGAGGTCAATTGACGACGTGGATGACGGGGGCCGAGCAGGCTGAGAGTGTGTGAAGATACTATGAACATTGCGCGAGTCTGCAGGAGCGCGAGTGGCCCGAGTGGCGGAACAGCCAAAAGGCCGGACGGGTTCTGTCGTCCATGTCAGAATAGAGTCAGCGGGGAGGGGGGACAACAAGTGCCTTGGGTGACTTTTGAGTGACTCGCTGTCGCTGTGTGTGGTGTGTGTGTGTGTGCGTGTGTACGTGTGTGTGCGTGAGCGCGCGCGTCTATGTGGTGTGTGGTGTGTGCGCGCGATGAGCTGGACTGCGACTCGACTGCGACTCCAGCCAGAGACGTGGGTGCTAGGTGCTCAGATGATGGAGGATGGTTGCACCCACCTGAGAGAACCTGAATGAGAAGTGGAAGTGAACCCTTCACATCCACAGATGCATCCACACGTCCCCATGGCATGGCATGCCATCCCATGTTACGCCGTCCTTCCATCCCATCACATCCCACACCCCCTGGTCCAAGCCCCAGTCTCCTGTCTCGACCCCCGGTCCTTGGAGCGTCTTTACGTCCCTGGGTTTGGACGACGCCCCCATGTCGACTGGTACCACACTAAAAACTTTGGACTCAAATCCCCTGCTCTGGGCTGAAGATAGCCCCGCAGGAGTGGACGAGGTCTCTGGGTGATGGATGATAGGAAAGTAGAGCAGAGGGGCAAGTACTGTCAGTCAGTGACAGATACAGACATGACGACCAGGCACGATGACAGGGCGGTGACAGTCGGCCAAAGGGGACGAGGGCGAGACATTGCAGAGTGACAGGTCAACGCACCACCTCCCCGTCTAAGGGCACGAGGCGGGGCGGTGATTAAACCTGAGCAGCAGCTGGACAGGGCGAAGAAAGTTTTGGTTTACGCGGCATCTTGATCCGCCAGCTTCGGTCAGGCAAGGCAAGGCAAGGCAAGTGGTTGTAGAGGGACAAAAAAAAAAAAAAAGGGACGGTATACCATGTATGACTCGGTAGAGCTTGACTCGGAGGGGCAACAAGGGGACACGATAGGGACACTGAAGGGCAGAACAGTAGGGCAGGGCAAGCTTTCGGGCAGTACATGCCAGGAAAAGCCGAATGGCAACGACGATCCTAATGGCAACCTCTGATTCGGAGAGGCGAGGGCAGCTGAAGTCTGTGCTGAGTTGGTGTAATTGCTAGAGAGTGAGTGCGTGGGTGTGCGCGCGAGTGGCCACATTGTGTATGTGTTGATTGCTACGGCGAGGCATGGCGAGCAACAGAAACAGGACCTCGGATCGAACATTTGTTTTGGTTCGCTGACGAAACCATGCGGAAAGCAGGATAAACACATTCTGGCTGAGTTATGGCGACCTGGCGTGTAATTTGCCGCGAAGCACCTACGCCAACGACGAACGCTAGAATGTCAGGGCGGCAGCCGAACAGAGTGCTTTGCTGAAGCTAGCAACAAGAAACAGAAGAGGGTCGAGAAAAATTGTTTCGGGTAGGAAGAATCGCTCATATGCGTCTTGGGTTTCCTTAGTTGCCGGGGCGAGTTGACAAGTCCGGTTCTTTGTTAGTGCGTGCTAGGGCAATTGTTTAGCTGCGTAGCGTTTGCGCAAAGTTGGCAATCTCGGGGCAAGTTAGGATGGCATGGTGGACAGCAGCTCAAAATGAAAATCCGTGTGTAGCTCAGGCAAGTGTTTGCTCGGGCCAATTTTGATATCCTGTTGAGAAGCCGTTGATCTGGGCAAGAACATAGTGGTTGAGATGAGTGGCAACAGCAAGCATACGACTTTGGATAAGGCCTCAGCTACAAGGCTGGGAGGCAAGCCTGAGGCATTTCAAGCAGTGTTCACGTCTTCTGTCCCCATTGGAATGGGCAGTCCCTGTCCCAGTCACAGTTTCCCCCTCCCAGTACAAAGCAGGCAGGCATACACGTGTTGGTCAGGCCAGGCCGATATCGAAGGAAGGTACACCCAGCACCCAGTATCCAGTTTCTTGTAGTATGTAGAAGGGAGGAGCCAGCCAGCGTGCTAGTGGGGGAAGGCAAGTGGGCAAGTAAGTACAGAGTAGTGCAGTAATTCAGGGCCAGGAAGGTGGTTGTGGAGTTGCGCCATCCGCGATGAGATACCCTGTGCCTCCTGTACCACATAGTAGCGCCCTTTCCCCGTCCCCCCACCTTTTGGCCCTTCGCCTGTGCCTGTCCCTGAGCCTAAGAAACTCCTGCATGCCAGACAGTGTGGGATATATTGACACAGCCTCCAATTACACGGACCAACGGTTGGTGATGGCCTGTGTGCTTGTCATTTCCTCTGTCGCTGTCATAGACACGGGTGAACAGGGCACGGGCTGGCCGGGGGGAAGGGGGAAAAAAAGAGAAGAAGAAAAGATTAAAGGACAGTGCTGCGGACAGTGCGTCCCGCCGTCGGGCCGCTTGGTGCGCAGAGGTACGGACCAAGAGATCCATCAATTTTCTCTTGGTTACTTTGACACTCTGTGTACGGAGTACTTCGTATATACTCACCAGTGATGAGCGCCCAGTGGAGAGAGAGGATAGTCGACCGAGCAAGGGGACGTTATCCGCCCCTTGTGTGCTGGAGCTAGGAGTACGGACAGCCTGAGCTCAGGGTTACCACTTAGTAGTACCTGGATAGATCGAGATGAAAGCTTCCGGGCACCATCCTTCATCACTTGTCCGTTAATCAGTTTGCAGTTGCAGAAGTTGCAGTCGCGGTTCCTGTCAAGTATTACGCATTCCGTAACTTTGGCATCTTAGGGTTCAGTTTGTGAGGAAGGGGCTCGGTTTTCAGTTGTTCCGTACTGTTGTATTCCATGGAAGCATTCCTGGCCCATTAAGTCTTTCTTAACCCACCCTGCCCCAAACCCAAAAGCCCATACACGAACCCGAGGTCTTTGCAGACCTGCGGGCCCACTGAAGAAAGTGTGGCAGATCGCCCTCCGGTTTCCCAAGGTAGGCACACATCTATGGCACGGAAATGAAAGAACGGAAGGATGCCTTGACTTCCTTCCCTTGACACCTGAATGACCACAGCAACAGCTAGTATACATCCACCATCGATTTAACTAATCTCTCTGATCGTCACGTCACGTCACCGCCACCATCACTCTCTCATTCTCTGCAAGATTGAGCGGTCCCCTCCTCGCCAACCCGATGTGAATACCGCTCTGGGTGTGTTGAGGTTTCCACCAGCCTCACAACTAAACACCCTTACCCGCCCTGTGTCATGTTGGGTCATCAGCTTCCTTCTGTCTGCAAATCCCACCTTTGCATTATCCAGCTTCATCCTAGGGCTTCCCCACGACCACCACCTTTGCTGTTGATCCTGATCTTGTCGCTCTTTGTCTCGGAATGCCGCAACTCCAGATCGGCCTTGTACTTGCAAAAAAGAAAAAAAAAAAAAAGAAAGAATGAAAAAGATTTCAATACCACCTTGATACCACCACTGCAGCAGGTCTCAGTCAACCGCAAACGCAACCACTTTCCTACTGTGCTGCTGCTGTTGCTGCTACCTCTGCCGCCATGGTTAACGGATCACCACCGATCGCCAGGAACCATACGGGCTAGAGCCATGTCACTGCTACACAAGGCCCGACGAGTGGCTGTGGACTCGTCCCGCCCGTCCAACCCGTCATCTGCCCTTCCTACCCGCGTTACGACACCACCAAAGCAAAGCAAAACCGTGAAGCTGGAACGCACGCACTTGTCAGCCCGAACCAGACAACTTGACCCCCGTTCCTCCTAATCGCCAACTGCAATGGTATTGGTCAACGCCATATCGCCGTATCCACTCGCTCGCTGCTCATGTATGTTTGCCCCGACCGCCATACCCAACCCAAGGCGAGGCGTTCTGCTGTCGGCTGCCGCATCACCTTGCAGCCCAGGTCCACGGTCGCCGTAAGGTAGCCATGCCTCCGTCTTCTTTTCCCCGGCGACGTGCCGTACGCATACATGTCTTCCCATGTCTTCCCATGCTGCCACGCGACAAATGGAGCAACCATTGCGACCAGTTACGGTCGGTTACTGAGGCCCGCTACCGCGCACACCGGCTGTTGCACTTGTCGGTCTTCTGCTGTCAAAAGGCTAGGTCTGGACGAAGAGACTGCGGACGCGATGATGGATTCGGACAAGCCTCGCTCATACTTCTTTCTCCGACCCTCTCTGCCCCCCCATCCCGGCTTGCCTGCCAGAATTTTGCCATCTCCTATTCGTGGGAGCAAGCGGCCCCTGCTAGTCTACTGCTGCCTGCCCCTGAAGCTTGGCCACACTAATGCATCTCAAGACGCCAAAAAAACGACGATTTTGTCTCCATGACTTGTCAAAGGCCTCGAGGCTCTCAGCATTCCCCATCCACTGTGATCAACTGACAATGTGGTGGGGGGTATAGCAGTCCCACGACTTCCCGATTCTCCTCAGCGACTCCCAAAACGTAACATTGTGATGCAAGTACTGACCAGACACTGCAGCTCTTGAACTGTCCGCCTTGAATGGAGAAATGGCTAGTGGCCAGCTTCGACAGCAGCCTCTAGTGTAGCTAGCGCCTGGCCTGCAAAGATCATCATCATCCCCGTTATCGGCGGCCAGCTATGACAAAAAGGGTAACATCATCACCACACGTTGACTCGGCCTTGCCTGGCTTGTCGACGCATTGCTCAAACAGGTCCAACTGCTGGCCCAAGGTACCCAGAAGAAGATGTCCAGCCTCCTTACCGCGCCCTCCAAGGCTAGGTACCAGCCGCTGTTCCCGCAGACTAGCCCAAATGATCCCCCCCCTGGATTTTTTGTGTCTCACTCGGCGTGCGTTGGCTAGCAAGCTGGGCTAAACTTTGCAGAAGAAGAACTGGAAACCTATACCTATTCGGGCAGTGACCTACCCAGCTTTCGACTCGGCGCCTTTAGGTTTGCGGCCAGTCACCAGCTGTCATCGCTGCCGTTGCCGCTGCTGCAAGTCAAAGGCGGGTGAGGACACATGCTCCTGCGTAGTAAGCCAAATTATCTGCTGCATCAGAAGTTGTGCACCGATTAGGCATTCGCAAATCATATCCACCACATTATTCTGCCACTGTTGCCTACTTCGAACTGCCTGCAGTCATTAATTAACCGAAGGAGCAAAGGCGGGAGTTGAGGAGACGCAGAATGGGTGTGTATGTGGGCCATCCGACGCTCCGAAAGGGTCATGATGCTCGCCCGTTTTTCCATCTCGGCACCCACACTGCAGGGCCAATGGGGCATCAACCAAGAACACCTCTGTTCCATCGGCTTATACTAATGTTCATCGTTGCCCCAACCCAAGGATAAGGAGGGGGAAATAGGTGTGCGAGCGCTTACGATGTCAGGACGGTAACAATTCCGGCACTGACAACTCCCATGATATCCGTGATATCTAGGCTATACTGCTCTGTGTTCATCAACATGCTGTGTCCCCAGCAGCACAAATGCACCCGCGGTTTCGTGATACTGCAGTAGACATACATTCGACGCGTCCTTACATTCTTTTGGCTGGCGAGTATTAGAGTGTACGGCATCATAGGCAATGGCCCGAATTTCAATCCTTGCGCTGCAGCTTACACCAGTGTCACCTCCTCGCCAGCAGGTCTACGGAGCCCGTACTATGTACCTTCCTAGCCTAGTCGATTATTCTCGGCCGTATAAGAACCGCACAACAGGAAAAAAAAAACAATGTGACAGGCTTCGCTCTGCCGCTTCAAGTGCGGCACAAAACCATACCTCTTTAGAAAAGGCATACTCGTACACTATCTACAATTTTGACCACACTCCGAAAAGACCAGTAGCGACCACTGAGATCACAGGGACGCGTCGTTTACAGAACTGAAGCTGCCGCCAAGCTGGTTCCTCGACGTCGATCATCAACCAGCAAAGACCCCGAAAGGACACAGAGATCGGAACAGCGCGAGAGCCTACAGCCGGGCGACGGCTTACACCCCCATTTCAGGCTTAGCGTGGATACACCACGGGAGATTTTCTTCTCTATTTCTCCGTCTCTTAACATCTTCTAGCAGGCTCAATGCCCATGTTTCCTTTAACAGCGAACAAGCTCAAGATAACCTTCGCCGACGACGGATACCTACGTCGGTTAACCATCTTCAACCTAATGCTAGACAATTTTCCTTCGTAGGGAGACATTTTCTTCACGTTGCTTGGAAACAATGATGTTAGGGTCCCCCAGGGCTGCTATTTCTGGAGCTTTCACCGATTCGCAAAGCTAGCAGGCTAGTCTCGTAGGCTGCGCACCTTACTGGCTGGTATTGGTCTTGCATGCACGACAAATATCACAGAGCGGGATCCCGCTGCTGACAAGACGGGAGCAAAATGTAAGCGTCAGTGTACTGTGACGGGCTGCGCATTGATGACACTCGAGTGGCTTACGATCTGCAGCCCGCGGAAGTCTGCCGCCTTGTCACATATTACCAAAATTGAACAGCGAGTCGGTGACTCCATCCTTCACGCCGACTCGTTGGAGTCTGGTTCCTGCAGGCCATGTATTCGAAAGTGTCAAGGCTTGTATGCGCAGTCCTGGTCGGGCTTTCATTCTAGGTGTGCTTATGATTCTGACAGGTTAGGAGACAACTAACACAACAAAGACAGGTGAGCTTCAAGCCTACGACTTGATGTCATATTGACGCTTTCCAACTTCAGAAGCTATGAGTTACCGATGCGGTTGTTTGTGTTTTGGTGACAAATATGGACCATTTGTCGACTGGTCATATATACTTGCAAGAAATTCCGTTGATATTCGGCTTGCCCATCTCAGCATTATGGTATTTAACCAGGCAAGGTGTGCATTCATAGGTTGTGTCGTGGGCGTTTCAAGATGTACATCATAAGGAGCCCTTGCTTAGAGGCAATCGTGCTCGCTGCTATATTTGCGCCTGGATCAGTCGCCCCCATTTCAGTATGGGACACCTGAGAGACGGTGCACTGAGCTGTAGTGCAAGTAGCTTGCCAGCCACGCAAGCAATGCCTTTCGTCATGTTGCATGTCGTTGGGTGTGGTCACAGCTCAGCCCATCTTTCGTCCGGCTCAGTCTGATACTCTACGCCTGTTGCCCCGCATGATCTTGCCGCTTCCAACAGGCTTAAACCTTGACGATCACCCCAAAGGCCACAATGAAAAATATTAGCTGCTCATCTCTTGCTGTAGTAAGCGTTGAATTTTCTGGATGAACCGCATTCGACAGAAAGCAAGGCCTGTTTGCTGGGTCCAGGTGTTTCCCCATGTCGATCTCTAGGCTGCAGTGCTGTCGCGACAAGATCCAATCTGTTGGCTCATGGTGTTAGCTTCACATTGCTCTTAGGTCTGAGAATCAATGTGAAAAACTTAATGCGACAAATTCGGCAAGCCATTCATGGACTTGCATGGCCTGATGATGCGGTGCTGCAGGCTCTTGCACCACCACGAGAGGCAAAGAACAACTCCCGGAGGCGCAAATGGAGCTCCTCATCGACCGAGCCAGAACATCTGACTGCAGCTGACCGAGTACATCTACCTCAGGCCACGCGATAGCGAGGACGGCAAAGGCGGCGATGGACACCGCGACCTTGAAGGGTTCAATTACCTCCCTAATGGAGTTGGGCTGCCGTCGTCTCGCTTCACTGTCGGCGCTTTCTGGCCCTTGTCTACACCACCTCTGCTGTACACATAGCTGCACCAAACATCTAGGGTAGAATAATAGTGGCGTGGGGTATCTTTCGGACCGGCGCTCATCCGCAGGCGTTGTAACCTCACCAGCGAAGCCTGCCTCCCTCCGGTGCTCTCATGGTGGGTCCCATTTCCCCAGTTGTATCAAGCTGTCGTTACACCAAATACTCGGTAGGGTTAATTAGAGGTGAGACGACATCAACGACGACGATGATATGGCCACCATTTTGGTGGACCGTAAAACTTCAGGCGGGCGATTCACAAATCTGCAGAGATCATGCTGTTCTTCTCCCAGGTACAAGTCTGTGTCTCAAGATTTCTACACTCAAAATTACTTTCTAACAGACTCGTTTCCCCTCAAAACCCATCGTAGAGCCTTTCTTTGAGGACCCAACGGCCCTTTGTTCTCAACATACCATGACCTCGGGAACAACAAGGTAACGGCGGTTGAAGTCTCTTGAAAAGCTATGTGGACATTGGGCGCGCTAGATTTTCCAAGTCAGCCAAAGCAGCCATTGTCTTAGTCGTTCCGAAAGCTTGGCGCAAACATTGAGTTTGATTGGATGGCGTACGACGGTTGGCGGAGGCTTTGATACATGAAGCTCTCACACTGGGCCTAATCGAAGCGAACAATCTGGGGGCACGCTTTCATTTCCATTTCCTCCGGGCTGGTTTATTGAACTACCAGCTGACATTAGGTGGCAGCGGTTGGCGGCGTTCAATATGGTATCACAGTTCCACCTTCGAGTCATTCGAAAACGCTTGTGGTGATGTAGATGGGCTGACATCGAGAGGCAAACCCCCCCTCCCCCACCGGTGTGAAAGAAAGAAGGAAGTTGAAAAAAAAAAAAAAAAATCCGTGAATGCCACCGGTGCCTTTCTTGCAATGCCATGAACGGGACCGCAGCTAGGTGCGGTGGTGCGGGAACCCCGTCTCCTGGCATTTTTCTGCCCTTTTGGGACCCCTCGTCAAGATTTGCAAGATTTGTAGTGGGTTCGCCGCTTACCTAGTGCGCCGCCTCTCTCGGATTTACACGGCGAGGGCGGGAGCGGAATCTTCTCTCCTCCCAGCTCCATGGTACCCTAAGCCTTCAGAAATGACGGATCTTGAGCCGGGTAGTACGGATACTGCGGCGTCAGATGCTAGGCTGTCGATGCACCCCGGCTGCTCTACCGACCCTGAAGACGCAAAGAATCTTCCCTGGGAGATGATATTCAGCACAACCTGGTACCAACAGGGCTCCGCGAGAAGGGAGGTTTCCGAGTACAATCCCTTCTATTTTGGGTGACTCCCAGTCAACAGGGCGCATGGCTCCCTGGATGAATCTGGAGGGGGTCGCCACATTTCACCCTCTCATGATGAACAGCCGATTCCACCAAAGGATGGATACCCGATTATTAGTATTTATTTAATTTTCAGCAAGAAGATCCTTCTGGACTACAGGAGAAAAACCCATCATCTGTAGAGTGCAGTTCGGGGTATGACAAGCGCCGACCTTCTGGAATGCGGGCAGCGGTCAAAGTACCCTAGCACGGTGCTAAAGAGCACCGGAGATCAGCGCCGGTCATTACGGCGCAACACCAGTGAAGCCTACGGCACTTCCGTGGAACATGCCATGTTTGTTTGATTTATATAGATGGAAGGACAAAGATATGCTATGTATATGTATGAGTTACTCACTGGATAGGGTCACGTGGAATCAGCTGTGTGCAGAGGAATGAAGCACTTGTTGATGAATATACGACAACACTGCAAAGGCGAGGAAGGGGCATTCAGACCTCAGAATGGGGATGCCACAGACTGCGTCGATGACACTCACAAGCAGGGCCTCCAATAATAATAATTGTTGTTGTTGTTGTTATTATTATTATTATTATTATTAGTAGTAGTAGTAGTAGTAGTAGTAGTAGTAGTAGTAGTAGTAGTAGTAGTAGTAGTAGTAGTAGTAGTAGTAGTAGTAGTAGTAGTAGTAGTAGTAGTAGTAGTAGTAGTAGTAGTAGTAGTAGTAGTAGTAGTAGTAGTAGTAGTAGTAGTAGTAGTAGTAGTAGTAGTAGTAGTAGTATTTTTCCATTTCTTACTTATTCCCATTGCTGCGAACCACCATTTCTCACCTGCGTCTGACGCAATGACGAATTACGAGGCACAGAGAGGCTTATCTGGCCGGACAATTGATACAAGAACACCACATGGAGCATTCCATCCAGATCAAGTGTGGGAACAGTGGTAAACGGGAGATTGGAACCAAAGTTGGGCCCCGGCGGCCACGTGCGGCGCCGAAGGTGACGACTGACGGGATGCCGACCCTGCCCCTGCATTGTGGAGAGAGCAAGCTCGTTTTTTTACCGGCAAGGGGGGACCGCTGTTGGGTATTCTTTCTTTCCCCTGCGCACAAGCCGCAGCCTACGCCTGGCTCATTAAACTCGATCAAGGGTCTTTGTCACGGCCGTAAAAGGGAGCTTCAATACGCGTGCTACGTTATGTAGTACATCCGCTACTGACCGGGCTGGCGCGCGAGTCTGTTTCCACCCAGATGCCCCATCTCTACGACGGCACAATTTCAATCTCGCTCGCTTGTGTTAGCACAGCCTCGCAACATGGTCGGCCATGGTCAACTCGAGTCAGGTTTCCCGATTGAGTCCCCGAACGGAACACACTACATAGGTGTGGTACGGAGAACGCATCATGCAAGGTACCAACCAGAACGCCCCCGGTTGACGGATATCGCCAGGCCATCCACCCAGTGCCGAATTTCGTGATGCCGTAACGAATGAGCTCGGGGACGAGATAGAGGCCGCCGTCGCCAGGAACAACGTGAGTTTAATTTTCATTTTCATTTTTATTTTCCTGACAGCGCGCCAACAGCCTGGCCTGGCTTTGAGCGCCCAAATTTCCATCAGCCGTCTCTAGTCCGCCCCTAATCGAGCCACATGGAAGCCTCCACCCAGCCAGATGGAACTGCCGCTCGTTGTTCTGTCACTCAAGCGACGGACGGACTTGATGGTTCGGTGCCCGTGTCATGGTGATTAGAATTGTGTAGATGAGTGCCGTCTGGGCTTTGACGACGACCAGCCGATGCTCAGCTGTGAGGTTGCTGGCGTTTTGCTTAGCATGGTCGCCTCCACAGCCACTGGTGCACCAGGTAGCTGGCAACCTTGCCGAAAATGAGTGCCTGCAGCATTCAGCAACTGCCGATGGGATTGCCCCCCTAAAAGGGTTTGATGTCAAGCAACTCCAGCTGCTCCTCTCACTTGAGCCAACCAAGCCGCAGTGGTTCCAAGTATTTCCCCCCGAGAAAAAAAATTTCATTCGCGGTCAGAGCCTATGTTGGCTTAGTTTGTACGGCTGTTTCTGCAGGCTCCCATACGAAAGTTGGCGTCTGCCGTGACACATTTCCGAATGGCATCGTGAGGCATCCACCGCTACCATAGGCACAGCTGTCGCCGGGCCCTACAAGTCTGCTATCACCTACTTGCCACAGTGTTATAGTAAGAGCCCGCCAAAATGTTGTCTCGGAAGACACTGGGAGTTCCTTTGTGCTACCCTTCAACCAGAGAAGCGTTGAAGATGGCAAAAAGATCCATGACAGGGAGGAAGACTTCCGCTGCCTTCCCATTGATGATCCGGGGTCAAACCCATACAAGCCGTTACACATATTGCCCGGGCTGAGTGACATCTCGATGCAAGGGCGTGTGAGATGTTTCCCAGGCCTGCTGCAAGATGCTGTTTCTGGATATGGATTTTGCCTCATTTCACAACATGCGCCTGTATAATTGCGAGCTGCTAAACTGCAGGCAGCTCGGAGCCACCAACAAGGAAGCCCCATGTCAATGAGCAACGTATGTTCGTATGCCCGGGACCTTGCAGCACAGTTTTAACTACCATTGTATCCCGCCCCAACAGGTTATCTGCCCGTATGTGTCGACTAGAGCCATGTTGCAGGTATGCAAAGTTGCGCCACAACCACGGTACCGGTACCCTTCAGCTTTTTTTTTTTTTTTAATCCAAGTTTAGACCAAAGAGGCATCCGGAGTGAATCAGTAAGGTATCACACACTTCCCTATACGACTTTTTTTTTTTCGACTTTGAAACGGCCTCAGTGTTGAGATTTACTTCTTTTGCCCTTGTTTCTCGCTTCGGAAGACGATTGGGTTGGCGTATTACGGGCTGATTCTTTTTTGGATCCGACTCAGAAAAAGGGTGACACTATCTGTCTTTGCTCGGCGAAGTCGAGAATCAAGAAGAGGGGGGGGGGGAAGGATTTGACCAGACGGCTCTCTGTCTGACAATCGATTTTTTTTTTTCTTTCTTTCCCCAAACTGGTTCGCCAACGCCATTCTGGGGCTCAAACTACCTACTCCACATGTACTGTATGATGTAAACCGACGACATCTCAGAAATGTCTTGTGAATTGTTTGCGAGACAACCAAATGAGAGAGGCTCATGGATCATAGACTCAGCCAGAGCTGTGTGCATATACTTAGATACCAAAGGTCACACCAGTTGAAGACACGAAACAAACAGATGGCGCATGTTGTCTCCAGATCGCGGAGACAGGTCTTGGTTCCTGGGACTGGAGGGGTTATCCTCGGTTTACTCCAGGTAAGGTTCATCTGGAAAGTACCTTTGCATTTTTGCTTGTTACATACTGCTGCTCGGCCCCTCCGGAGCAGAACATCAGGTCCTTTGAAGGGTTTTCCCAAGTGAGTAATTGGGATCTTCGGATCTGCGGAATGTGTTCATGTGTTCATGTGTTCTGGTCTGCCTCAAATGTTATTCATCATCCTTACCTGGGATGATGTAGACTCCTCCCAAGGGCAAGATGAGATGAGATGCAACTCTCTTGTCTCTCTTCAACTCCGCACTGACGAGCCATTCCTAGGGCACCTTTACCCCCTTGGTGACATACATCTCCCTCGTCTGGACTCTTTGCCGAACGAGAGGGGTAAAAAAAAAAAAAAAAACAATAGCTCCGCGAATATTAGAGTCCATGACAACAAAAAGTCTATATTTCAGTCTATCGGTTCATTAGCAGAGTCTCCATTCCTCAGGCGATAGACTTCGGGACCAGGGCGTTGGAGAACTCCAAGGTGATGGCCCCCCCTTTGACTTCGACGACCTTGACTGAATCCAGGTCTTGGACGATCCAGTCCGGCTCGGCGCTCACAACCTGTTCAACGGTGTGGCTTGTGACAAGTCCCAGCACCTTGCATCCGGCCGCTTTGCCGGACTTGATGCCTGCCGGGCTGTCCTCGAAGACCAGGACCTGTTTGGATGGGTCTTGCAAACCGATCTTCTCACGGCCTATCAGGTAACAGGTCGGGTCGGGCTTGCCGTTCTCGACGGATTCCGCCGTGACGAGGTGCTCGGGCTGTGGCAAACCCAGGACTTCGAGCCAGCCGCCGACGAGGGGCTCGGTTCCTGACGTAACGATGGCCCAGGGAGCCTTCTCCTTGATCAGGGCGGCCAGGAGCGCCCTCGCTCCGGGGATCTCGACGGCGTCCTTGCCGTACAGTTTCGGAAGGCGGCCCTCCATCTCGCGAGTGTCTGCGATGGGAGAAAAACTTTAGCATCCCTGGAAACCCCTTGCTTGCCCCATGGCTTGGCCAGCCTGCGGTTGGAAGATGTTCAAAGCTAGAAAGCAAGGGACTGAACAGAGGCGGAGAAAGAGACCTGAGTACTCACATTCCAAGTTTGCTTTTTCAGGGGCCAGAATCTTCAAGATGTCGATGCTCCGACGGCCGTGAGACGTCTCGAGGATGACCTCGGGTGCAACTCCTATCTCACTGCCCACTCTGCAAGGGGGGAGGGGGAAACCGACGTGTTAGTTTGGGGAGGTTCTCTACTTGATGCAAGGGGGAGCTCGAGTGGCAGGTTTTAAGGTAATCATGATGCTGACGACTTACGTCTGCCAGTGCTTTACAACGGCCTCTGTTGAGTCAATGATGGTGCCGTCCATGTCAAAAAGAAAGCCGTCGAAAGTGACGCGCTGTGGCGGGGCTGTGTACGACATGTTGAAGGTTTCTGGGGAGTTGTCAATAACTGTTAGACGCTTTGAGTTGTTGCGGTCATACCTTTTTTTTCTTCTTTTGTATAAACAGAGATCTTGTACTGGGCTGTTTGGAAGACTAAGAAAGGCAGACTTTTGTGGCGGGTTGTTGTTGTAAGGTTTCGTATCCTACGCAAAGTTGAAGAAAAGTGTTCAAGTATGACTCAGAAACATTGAAATGACGCTGGTTGAAGTTGACATGAAGCAGTGACGGAGTTGGACGTGGATCTATATGACTCTAAATGCGAGGAAACCAGACTACCTAGGCGGACATTGACAAGTTGGGTAAATGCGAGAAAACTAACGAGCGGGCATTTGACGAGTTCGGTAAATGCGAGAAAACCAATTGGCGGACCATATACAAGTTCGGTAGTCCACTTACAGTTGCTCTTTTTTCTCCTCCTCTCCTTTCATCCAACGGACTGGGACGACGTCACAGTGGTCGAAACCCAGCCGACATTCCTCCTGAGCGCCTGTGGTCCACCGGTTCCAGCACGCATTGCCTCAACTCGTAATAGCCCACAGCTGGAACAATCTAATACGTTGAAAGAGTGAGCCCCTCCAGATAGCGGCGGTGCTTCCGCTTTAGGACTAGATCAGGGCGGTGAGAAGGAAAGGTGGGGGTTGATAGAGATAACGGGCGGTGAGGCGCGGCAGAAGCCGACCTCCCACTAAATTTTTGAAAGTGTGCATGGCCACCGCAAAGCCGGTACGCAGGAAATTTTGTCGGCGGTTGGTAGCAAGCACTTAGCAGCAGCACCCCCGACGCAACTTTCTTGCTTAACTACCTGCCTGCGGACAATTTCTCTTCAAAATGGCCGGCTCAATTAACAAGCCCAAGAGTATGTTGCAACTTGAATGCCAAATAACATAACGTCTTGCTGATCTCATCCTAGAGCCAAAGTCCAAGCGGACGCCCGTCCGCCTCCGCCACAAGATCGAGAAGGCGTCGGCGGCCAAGCAGAAGAAGCAGAGAAAGCTCGCCAAGAAGAACCCCGAATGGCGCTCCAAGCTCAAGAAGGATCCGGGAATTCCCAACCTGTTCCCCTACAAGGAGAAGATCCTCGAAGAGATTGAGGAGAAGCGCCTGCGGAAGGCCGAGGAGGCTCAGAAGCGTCGCGAGCTGGCCAAGGCGGCCAAGACAGGCGCCACTGCCACCGAGGCTGCCGATGAGGATGAGATGGTTGAGGACCTCGAGGGAGGTGACGACGATGACATGATGGTAGAGGACGATGAGGACGTTGACGAGTCGAACCCCATGGCTGCGCTGCTTGCGAGCGCCAGAGCCGCCGCCGAAACCTACGAGAAGGGCCTGCGCGATGACGACGACGAGATGGACGATGACGATGATTCAGACGACTCGGATGCTCCCGCTGAGATCGCCGTCGGCAATGCCACCTCCCGCAAGGCCTTTGACAAGGTTTTCAAGCAGGTCGTCGAGCAAGCCGATGTCATCCTCTACGTCCTCGACGCCCGTGATCCTGAGTCCACCCGCTCCCGCGACGTCGAGCGCAGCGTTATGGCTGCCGCCAACGGTGGCAAGCGTCTCATTCTCGTCGTTAACAAGATCGATCTTGTGCCTCCCAAGGTCCTCCAGGGCTGGCTCGCCCATCTGCGTCGCTACTTCCCGACCTTGCCTCTGCGCGCGTCCAACGCTGCGCCCAACGCGCACACCTTCAACCATAAGGAACTCACGGTCCAGAAGACTTCTGCCGACCTGTTCCGCGCGCTCAAGTCGTATGCTGCTACCAGACAGTTGAAGCGTGCTGTGTCTGTCGGTGTTATCGGCTACCCCAACGTTGGCAAGTCCTCCGTCATCAACGCCCTTCTGGGCCGCCTGAGCGGTGGCCGAGGGGCCTCCAAGGCGTGCCCTGCTGGTGCCGAGGCCGGTGTCACCACCAGCATTCGTGCCGTCAAAATCGATAGCAAGCTCACCCTCCTCGACTCGCCTGGTATCGTCTTCCCGTCTGCCTCCAACACTTCTTCCGCCGGCGGTCTCGTGTCTCTGAAGAACGCGACCGACGCCCACGCCCACCTTATCCTCCTCAACGCCGTGCCGCCCAAGAACATCGACGACCCGATCCCCGCCGTCACCCTTCTCCTGCGCCGTCTGTCTGCTACGCCCGACCTGCTGCAGAAGCTAACGGATGTGTACGACCTGCCTCCTCTCCTGCGCAGCCGCACTGACGGCGACCTCACGACCGACTTCCTGGTACAGGTTGCGCGCAAGCGCGGTCGTCTCGGCCGCGGCGGCGTGCCCAACATCAACGCCGCCGCCATGACCGTGGTCACCGACTGGCGCGACGGACGTATCCAGGGCTGGGTTGAGGCTCCTGTTCTTGCCGTCCAGAGCGACGCCAAGGACGGTGCTGCACCTGCTGCCGGCGCGGCGGCGGCGGGTGATGACTCCGTCACGCCGGATCAGAAGACGATTGTCACGGAGTGGGCCAAGGAGTTCAACATTGACGACTTGTTTGCGGGCCTCACCGCGTCGTCCGGCGAAGACGCCATGGAGCAGTAGGCAACGCTTGGTATAATGAAACAGATATAGTTACCGAGAGGAGCGTGATATCAGAAGAGGTAGAGATGTTGTGGTTTTCATCATGGCCTGGCTGGCTCTTCCATTTATCCGGCGTTTGGGGCGGTTCTAGGGAAAATAAAAACGGGGGAGTAACGATGTAGTACGTTGTCCTCATTCATACATGCATATACACCTTTACGAACTCCTTGCTTGAGCTACAGCGCCGTGATACAAGCTTTGATGCCCCTTGCTGTGTTTATCCGGATAGAGTGAAGTTGTAAGCGGCCTCGGCCCGGTGTCATGATGCAAGGCTGTCTGATACTGCGAGTTTTTTTTCTGAACCCAAATCACAAGAGAATGGCAGCTTGCTTATTTGATGTGAGTTTTCTGATTGAGATGTAGTGTTTTCCCCCTGGCGTACATATTTACTTGCCAACCTTAAACTTGGTGACTGCGCCGAACTCCTAGGCGCCATTCAATGCTGAACTATTACATACAAAGATGTCATTTCTTTGGTTTTCTTTCACGCTAAGCCGTTCCTCGCATGCAGCTCCTGTGCGCTGCCCCTAACAAGGAATGATAGCCCTTGACGCGATTTGTGATATTGGCGCTCATGCCGATCTGAATTGTTCAATATCATACAATCATCACATGACAGTACCGTTGCCGTTGCCGGAAGGGCCCAGACGGCGGTCGTAGATGACACTGGGTAAGCGAAGAACTCGGGTTTCCATCTAATTACAAGTTTGTGGTTTCAGATTGCGGCATGGAAAAGATAAATCCATCTGTCTAATGTTTATCGACTCCTCTTGACTCGTAGTGCTCTCGTCTGCATGCCTGCTTTGCAGTCGCCGAAACGCAGTGGTTACACTGTTCTGTTATGACTACTCCACTACCAACACGACGGACTGTGAGAAGCATGCAAACCAATCCATGCCGGATTCACTTCGCTGAAATTAAAAGCTTTGGCGTGATATCACGGGACTTGGGACCCCCTATATATACCCTTGGGGCCTGACATGTCATTCAGACCAAGCAAGCCATGTCAGTCAGTATGCGCCAACGACATGCCGCAACTAACCCGCCCGCTATACGAGGCAGACAGCCTTTTGACTTTGGTGTTTATTTCTGGCGTTTTGCGTTCTAAATTAAGGAACCCCCCATCGACAGCGCGGGCTGGCCGCCAGGGCTACTTGGTTGCAAAACGGCTGAATGCCGCTCTGAGTTCTAGTCAAGTTTGACTAGGTCCCCGTGCGCGGCAACCAAGTCATTTAATCGCTTTTGAATTGAGGATTGCAGTAAACTTTTACGCTCCGAAACTTCTGTAGGGGGCGGCGGCGTGCTTGCTCATGTGAAATCCTGTCCTTCACACTCACCCCACCGTGAGTATATGCGTCGATGTTGATACTGTTCGGTGACAGCATACTGGCAAGCCCGAGAACAAGCGACAAATTAGCAAACACGGGCCCGGGATACGATGTACACTTATTACTGTAGTACGTATTATGTAGCAAGTTTCTACCTGGTCCTTTAAAGAACGTGCAGTACTGGACTTGGAAACCCCTAGAGATACGAGTACTGCCGCCATAACCGAGCATCTCCAAGGCTATATAAGAACCTTTTGACAACCCGTCACATACGACCATACCCATTGGAAAACTCGGGATCCCGTCCGCTCTCCCATAGATAAGCCAATGAGGGCCGGATTAGTAGTTGGGTCGGTGACGACCAGCGAATACCTGGTGTTGTATGTTTTTGTTTTTGCTGCCATGAGCGTTAGAGAATCGTTAGGATGTTGATGTTGATGAGTAGTAGCTGTAGCCCTACATGCAACTCTACTGACTCGCAAGAGCAACCAAGTGTTTGCTGTAACTGCGGAATAGAGTCGTTGGCTTGCACGAAATGCGTTCTTCTGCCCACCTTGATACCAAGAAGGTGCAGCATCAATGCCAAAAGCACCAGAAGCCTCAACGCCGGATGCACTGTTAACTGATATTCTGCTTTCTCCCGAGCTCAACCACTCGCGCAACCACTCGCGCAACCTACTCCTATTATTCGTGCTCCCAGGGACATGAAAAACCCCGTTCTCACAGATTTAGATTACCTGTTCCGTATGACGGATAAACAGCGAAGAGATAAGACACATGACGGCGGATCCTCAATCAACTCTGCACATTGGCATAACCAGATCAAGTTGAGCAAGAAATTGTGAACAAGACCACCACAGCTCTAGACACCACCTAGCTGATCACTGGTTCTCGGAATCAAATTACTAAGACGGGTATGCAATTTTAAAAAGATAGGAAAAGACATTTCGGAGCCTCTATTGGCGGCTCGATGCATGACATATTTTACGTTACATTACCGGGGGCCAAAAAAAAAAAAAAACACCAACAGCCAATTCTTATCCACGTCTCAGCCTCAGACACGATTCTCACGCGCTGACCAGCTCCATCTTGACACCTCTCTTGCCCGTCGCCTCGTCCTTCTCATCCGTGACCTTGACCTTGACCTTCTGGAACAGGTCCACCTTGAGCTTGCGGCTGCCCGACGTCGTAAGAGTGTAGTTCTCGGCGTCGAAGATGCTTTCGGGCTCGGGCTCCGCCAGGTCGCGCAACCGAATGAGACCCTCGATACCAAACCTTGGCACGAGCACCACGAAGCCGTTGCTGAAAATCTTCATGACGAACGCCTCCTCTTCGGCGACCTTGCCCTTGAGGGCCTGGCCCACGTAGTACGCTATGCTTGCGCGGCCGGCGAGCTGCGCGTTACGGTGACGCACATTGATGTTCTTGCATACGGCTTCCAGACGACCACGGCTGCGGACGGCCGGATGAATGGCCTCGTAGCCGATGGCTGCCGCGAGCTGACGATGGGCGACGAGATCGGCATAACGACGGATAGGGGATGTAAAGTGGGTGTAGATCTCCGACGCGAGACCGTAGTGACGGAATTCGGGGTAGGCCTGGGTGCCGGAACAGAAGTACTCGGCGCTCATCATGCAGCGGGTGGCCATGATACGAACGAGGGTGTTGAAGAAGGGGTTGGCCGGGTCGACACAGGTGTCGAGGGAGTCGGCAAGGGCCTTGCTGGAGTCGACACGGAGCTCGAGGCCTTTCTTGACGCGCAGCTGATCCGCTAGCTCGTCGAAGTTGGTCTTCGGGGGAGCGCCGTGGCGACGGAGAATGGCGGTCTGTGGGAAGGCTTCGTAGATCTTGGTGGCTACGCTGACGTTGGCGAGCAACATGAACTCTTCGACCAGAGACATGGTGTCGAGGTGCTGCTTCGTCTTGACGTCGATGGGGTCAGAAGTTTCCGACTCCATCTGGACCTTGACTTCCGGAGAAGACAGGCTGAGGGCACCAGCGTCCATGCGCTTCTGCTTCAGCTTCTTGGAAAGCACGAGCAGTGTTCTTATGCTGTTGGTCAGGTCATCCTTTTGGGAGTCGTCGTCGATGCGAAGCTGTGCCGCCTCGTAACTGAAGGCTTCCTTAGACTGAATAACTGACTTGGTGAAGCGCACGCTGACTACATCGGCATTCGAATTCATCTCCCAAATGCAGGAGAAAGCGAATCGCTCAACGTAAGGCTTCAGAGAACACAGATCTGTGCCAAGAAGCATGGGCAACATGTCAATACGCTTGTCCACGAGGTAGACGGTTGTACCTCTCAGGCTGGCTTCCGTGTCCATGGCATTGCCGGGCTTGACAAAGTGCGACACATCAGCGATGTGGACGCCCACCTCAAAATTCCCATTGGGCAGCGGCCTGGCGTGAAGGGCATCGTCAATATCTTGACAACCGATCGGGTCGATACTGCAAATCAAAAGCTTGCGAAGATCCTCCCTGTCCCTCCAGCCAGGGTCTTCCAGGCTCTGGGGAACTCTCCAGTCGTGTCCTTCCTTCGGTAGACAGTCCAACACGGTTTTGGGGAATGGGCGGTATTGCACGTCGTATTCCAGGAGAAGTGCCTCCGTCTCGGCAGCCTTCGTCTCGAGCTCACCGAGAGACCGAACAAAGTGGCCAATGGGGTGCCTAGAGTCTCGCTCCCACGCGTCGATCGTGACCAATAGACGCTTACCGAGGAGCTCAGTTACCTGCCTCGTACGCAGCTTGATCTTGGGAATGCGCTTGTCCATAGGAATGAGGAAGACGTTGTCCTGCTTACGGCCCTGGCCGCCACTCTTGCTAGCAGACGAGGGGTCAATATGCCCAACGTACTGTCTCCAGTTGCGCTTGATGATGCCAACAACCTTTGCCGTTGGTTGCGCCCGACCCTCGGTGCTCTTGCTTTGTGTCCTTTTTACTTCCTCCTGGAGAGCCTTGCGTTCCTTCTCAGACACGAAGTCCTGAGCCTCCTCAGCCTCGCCATCGGCGTTCTCATCGCGCGTGATAGCCTCCTCCTCGATGATCTTGGTCGAGGGCTCCTTCCACTGGTCTTTTGGCAAAACCTCGACAACAACGACATCTCCGTTGACAGCACGGTTAATGTTTTCTCTTCCAAGTACAATCAAAGGCTTGGGGAACGCGGGAACGTGAATAGAACCCTCCAGATAGTTATAAGGAGAAACGTTGAAGTTGCCCTGGTGCAGCAGTCCAGCCTTGACACCCGTCATCATCTTGGACATGGTGTAGTACTCGGGGTACAGAGGCCCGGCCGGCTTCTTAGAGAACCCAGAGTTCCGTGACTCAGCAACCATATCCAGTAACCTCTCACCATCCTCAAGACCGCCGACGTACTCGGCAAGGGACATGGCAGCTACACCCTCAGCTTTAGCCTTTCTTAAACAATCCTGGTCGTCGCTAAGCATTACCACGGCAGGAACCTTCTTGGCCTTGGTCTGCGTTAGGTGATCAGCGTACCACTTGACAGCCTTGCGTACCGCACGGTCATTGCGGTCGTTGACGGTCTCTTCAGCTTCGCGGTTGACGTACGTCTCCAGGCGGAAGTCGTTGAAGAAGACGTAGAAACGCTTGTCCTCGCTCTTGGTCAAGCCGACAAGGCGGTTATACAATGGCAGCGAACGGTTACGCAGCTCCTCGAGAACAGTCTGCAGTATGATTACGTCGTAGAATGCCGAGCTCTGCTCAAAGAGGTCCATGGCATTCAAGAGCGCGTTAGTGTCAGGGACGATGTAGTGTCCTTGGGGAAACGCCTTTGTCCCCGCAGGCTTGTCCGAGAGGACGAACGGTTGAACTTGAAGGTTTTCATCAGTATGGATTTCATATCGATGTGAGTCATATGACACTCACCGTTGTTGGCTGCATCTCGGGGAGCAGTTTGCAGGCAGGCCCGGCACAGCTTCGACGAGCAAGGGATGTCCTGACGCAGGTAGACTTCTCTCACAATCTTCTGTACCTTTCCCTTTCTGGTGGAACGAACGTAGACCTTGCTCGAGATGTTGGCGGCAAAAGGGTCAGCCTCAAGCGATCGTTTGAGACTCGTCATTTTTGATTCTATACCGATGTGTTGCCGTATCTATACAGGTGAGCCGGCGGTGTAGGCGTTGAGTCTCTTGTCGCCTCTTAAGATGGGCTTTTCGATGATGAAAATTGATTGAAGTGAGGCGCGGGGCGGCTGACAAACCTATCAGACGCACGCGTGTGGCGCTTGCAGTCACTTATCGTTATCGATAAGCGATAACACCTCGCCGGCACATCCCACCTACCTACATATCTAGCTTCACATTGCATCCTGTTGTGTATCCCGAGATTTGTTGGTGCACCACCCAGCAGCTCGGCGAGGGCGGCTTTTTTTTTTTTTTTTTGGGGGGGTGGTTTTAATCTTTATTTTTTCTCGAACCAGTTAATTTATTTAAGAAAGCACCATAGGCTACAGTAGCAGCCTCGTCGGAAGCAAAAAATGGGATTACTTGAGTGGTCTGTCGATTCTTAACAGGAACTGAGACGAGACAAGCCTGCAGAGATCGTCAAAAGCTTCATATCACAAGGATATGACCGCGCTGGTGGCCCCCCTTCTTACTTACATATCATACGAAGTTAACTGGCGGCAAATACTCGTTGTCCACTATGATTGGATCCTTCAGAACCAAGAGAAGTCGCAGTGTCAGTAGAGCCTCGACCGTTCAGGCAATACAAATCCCCGGACTTCCGAATTGTGTCCCCCCCACTGGACTATTACACCGCATCGTTCCCAAATATCTGTGTCTCCCCTCTTGCGGGTTGCATCCTGCAGATGGCGGAAAATGCGTGTTACCCCGGAGAAACTTCGTGGTCGCACAGAGACAAGGCTTCTGATTTCATCCCATCCACCAAGAAACAAGTTCCCGTGTCGCAGAACCTCCACCCCTCATAGTCCGTCTTTCCGCACGCAGCATGCAGCCCGTCCTGTTTCCTAGACGGCAGGAGAAGACAGAAGAACGCGGGCGGATTCTGTTAAGTCTGTTCGCCGTCAAACGCTGCTTATCAATACAATGCTTGGCTTTTTATGATTATTGAAGCCGTTTCACCTGAGGTTTTGGCTATACCAGCGGTTTGCTTGATAGGCGGACCCCGGCCAAATAGCCCAGATGTCTGCGCGCAGACCAGGCATGAAGGGGACACCCCTCTTTCACATCAGCGTCGCATCTTGTTGTGCTTGTCCGCTCCTAGTCTTGTAGGCATAGAGAAGGGGGGCTTCCGCTTGGACCAGGTTGGGCTGATATCTCCGTAGCACCTGGTCACGAAGAAGGGAGACAGAAGCGACTCGCAGTGAGAGTTTTATCGGCAGAGGATGAGACATGGGCTCAAACCAATAGATAACTCCCCAATAAAGGGGGACTGGGTAGAATTAAAAAGCTACTTCAGCCTCAAGCAGTTGCTGCCAGTTGTCGAATGTGCACGGCAGACCGAAGTCGGAAAGCTAGTCGACGTGCATTGTAGAGCCTAGCCCCAGGGGCATGCAAATGGAGACCCTGAAATTTTTTGGGAGCATGTTCTTCTGCAGTCTCGAAGATAAACATCGGTCGATAAAGTGACGGGAGGCTCGAGAGCCGTTGTATTAGCCGCATACGAGTCAGCGCATGAATGATCAGCTCTGTCGCCGTGTAAAGCACCTGCAGTGCCCGTCGTCTGAATAAGGTGCGAGAAGAAGGATGAAGATGAGACAGCATAGGCTAGGGTTTGGCCATGACCAAAGAGTATCAGTGCGGAGGCGGGAGCTAAATCTTGGAGGATGGCCAAACTTGTTTGTTTTAGAAGTGCTTTTCGGCTTTGTTGAGCCACCTTTCAGAGGTTGCGCCACTGAGGGCGGATTGCAGCCAGGGGCGGTTATTGTGTTGCAGATACAACGTCAGCAAGGTCTACCGTTGTTGTCAGGTACAATTTCTTCAATCGGTAGTTGCATAGGCATCATGGCCGAGCAGGATTGCCTGTGTGCCGAGGGGTGCCGAGGGGTGGAAAACTCGCTTTCTCGCTTCCTCGTCGTTCCGACGGGCACCGTGCTGTGTATGGCGGTCAAGATCCGTCCTATGTAGCTGGCCACTGACCGTTACCCTGTCGCAACGGAACTTAAGTCCAATGACGACGTCAGCGATGGTAGGCTGTGTTACGCATGGTCGTTCGCGAAACCAGATAATATGAGGAGTGAGCATTGCAGGTGATCCGATGTCTAGGAGCGAATATGGATAACGACTCAATGGAAAAAGCCATCCTGAGACAACACATGGTTAAGATGAATGACGTCGGGGGGTTGGAGGTATCTGCAGTCATTGATCCCGGAAGTGTACATCAGTATGCGGCGCCAGTATATATGTAGAACATGACAAAGGAAAAGATGAGACTGTAAATCAGCGGCCAACCAAAAACCCCCACAACCACGCCAGAGCAGCTAAGAATGCCAGAAGATGTTGTCGGGATTCGCTGGTGGTCCATCACAAACGAGTGGCTAGTAAAATGCGGAACCACAAATGACTTACATATATATGTATGATGGGCTGGGGATGGTGGTGGTGGTGGTGGTGGTCGCGGCTCCACAGCGGCAAGACACGCGCGAGTGCACTTCGTACATTAGCTGCTGCTGCGAACGAGAAGCGACTGAGATCGGAATAGCCTGTCCTCTTGATGGGCTTCCCCAAAAAGAAACGAGACGAGCGATGCTCTCCTGCAAGTTGGGCACGGAAGGAGGGGGAAGGGGGTGCACTGTCAGTCCAAGATGGGGGGGAAGGTGATGGGCGAGATTCAAGGGGTCCTAAGTGGAATAGATGGAATGGAACGAAATGGGGGGAAGGGGGGGGCATGGGCATGGCATGGCATGACATGGTAGGTATGGGGAAAGGGAATGGGGTATGGATGAGCGTTTGGTTTGCTGCAAGAGCGGGTAGCAAGGATTCAAGGGTAGCTCCCGCAGTGCAAAAAAGGAAACACAGCGGGCCAGTCCCAGTCCACCAAGTTCCTTGTGGCCTACAGAGAGTACCGCACCACCCATCTCCCAATGCCCAGTCCCAGCCAAAGGTCCCGGTCCCTACTACATACAACGACCTAGAAAAGAGTAGCCAAACAACACCAGCAAACTAGGCTGTAGATGTGAACTCGACGCCACAACTGGATAAAACAAACCTCTCTCTCTCGATTCTTTTGACCCGCCTTCAACTTGCGCTCGATTCCTCCAGCCGGCCGGATTCCACCTTATGGCTCCCGATCCACCAAGCACCCAGCAAGCTAGCCAGCCAGCCACAATAGCTATCTAGTCCAGCCCAACCGCCCACAGACTTTTGAAGCCCTGGCAAAAAAGCTCTAGTCAGCACCATAAAACGTGGGTTCCCGAGCCTCAGATAGGTAGAGGCCTACACCCAGCCGTTCATGATGAACTACAGCTTCCCTGGGGCTTTTTCCATCTCCCATCCATTACAGTTATCGCCCCTTTCCCAGACAATTGGGTGCCGCTACGGCGGCTTCCTCTCGACTGACAGCCACCCTCTTGCACTAGGCTGCAGCTTTGACTGTACACCACACCTCACCACCATCGGCAACAACATGGCCATCAATCATTTCCAAGCGTCCTTGAACGCAAGGGCCAGCAGTGCAGGAGGGTACGTCCTCGAAATGGACCAGCCATTTCAGAGCTTGTGTCAACACTACCGCCCCCAACCCGCTGGTTCACGTCAGGCAAAGCCACCAAAGTCAAACCCCAATAGCCATCACTGGCTTGCTACAACATCTGCTCGACAACTCCCTATACCCATCGGCATGCTGGGTTTGCCGGCCAGATTGGTCTGTTCATTCGTGACTGCTTAGGATAAAATCAATAGCCCCATCGGTTACTGCCGTGCATTTACACTGGCACGGCTCGTTCGGAGAGAAACTACTTGTTGGAGGTGTGGACACCTATGCCGCACACCCTCCATCTCACTCATTCCTTTTCGTCCCTTGTCTCGACTGCCCTCTTCTGACTGCCCACACAGAGCTGCGACCAGGTAAGCATAGACTCCTTCTACGAGCAGGGAATACGGCTGTTTCTTCCCTCGCCGTCTGCCACACCACACCATTGTCATAACCCTACCTCTTCCCCAGCACCCCAGGCAGGCCTCGCCCCCTCCCACCCCTCTTCCGCCTTCAGTGGACCAACAGTAGGGCCATGCCATGCTCATGTTCTGCCAGAGGCAGCAGTCCGTCATTGGGTGGGTCCTCGATGAACCCATGATTTGCAGCCTGGCCAGTGCACCGTCATGAATGTAATGCCACAAGCCAATCGCCCTCGTCATGTCGGAAGCATCAACAACCAAGAGCCATTCGGTCTGCCACTCCGTCAACTTTCTGCTCAATCATCCTCGCAGTCGCTGCTACCCATCTTTGGTGCCCTGTCTCTGACCTCCCTCCCTAGCACTTTGGGCTATATCACCTCCATGTCAGTCGTGAGGAGCCTTTAAAGCTAAGCTCAACCCTGCACACCATCTTCCTTTGGCAAGTGGCCATCCGCACGCTTGTCCTTCACACCCTAAGGTTTTCCAGAGATGAAGGCTAGAATACCATCTCGACCGGTTCTCCGGTCACCTGGTTTCCATTTGTAGCCCCAGCCTAGCCTTGTGCTTCTCTTTATTTTTATTTTTATATCAGATTGAAAGGTGGCATCAGTGGTGATTGAATGGAAAGCATATCTGAGCTGCGCTGCGCGACTATGACGCGCGCGAGACGATGCCAGGTAATAGAGCATGGCTATCATGATGAAATCCGAAACGAGAGGGGAAACCAAGCCACTAAGCCTTATCTGATCGGTATGATGACTTAAGTCCGAGGCATCTCCGTTCTTGACGGGTCACCCGATAAGTTCCTCTTTTTTTGTTCTCGATGCAGAATACAACACATCCCAGTCTGGAGGCGAGTTAGTTGAAACGCTTCTTCGTCCGTTAATGTTTCCTAGCTGGCGGACTAGCATGCTGCAGAAACATGAGTAAGTGAAAATAAAAAAGACTCACAATTAATAGGTTCCCCCCCCCCCCCCCCCTGCCCTTCTCTCCCCATGCTTCTTGAATATGCCGTCGTTAAGCAGAGGCCGAGACGAAGCTAGTAAACCACTGTTCTCGTGCAGGTGCCATCTTGCGATCTAAATGTCGGCGATGCTCCCACCTAGCAGGCCGTTGTCTGCTTAGGCTGCATGGTATTACATGGTTTATTTCCCTCGCCGCTGTTGTTGATGACGGGCTATTGCCAGTTAGCACTGAGTTTCAGCTGTGGCGCTTTCTCATATATCGTCCAGGCTAGGGTTGTTAAGCGTAAGCCAATCAGCAACGGCGCGTGTTGACTTGAGAAACGTCTGTGAGGCCGCTCAGTGATGGAGACCCATGCAGCAAACTAGTTGCGCTTGGGATCTGCCAGTCCGACTGCCTGCTCCGCTGTCGCCTGATGAGGGGTGGTACATGTTTAGAGAGGTTTCTTGTGGCCAATCTAAGATGAAGCTTGTCATTAACGCAGTAACCATGTTCTCTTTCCCTTCTCCTCCACACCGTTCCTCTTGAACCGCAGCTGGTGATCAGCCAACCCAAGACATCGGATTCGTGCAGCTCCTTCACATTGGTTAGAAGTTTAGACCATCGGCAATCGTATGCGACATATGTGAATTTCCAGGTTTAGATCCGCAGCACCATGTCAATCTTCAAGGTATGAATACTTAAGTCGGGCACTTCCTTTGCTGCATATTGATGTCCCTCCGCCGGCCGGAACCTGCCCCGTTTACTTCTTGGGCTGAACAAGGTGACAGCCAGCGAGCTCAGTGCGAGAGAAAGGCACAAAGAAAAAAAAAAAAAAAGAAAGAAAGAGAGAAAAAAAAAAGCGGCGCTGCAGGCGAAGGGCGTACAAACCAAGAGCCTTCATTGAGAACCCCGGCCATGCTCGAACGTATGGATATTGCCTGTATGCTTGGCTGCAGTGTCTTGCATTGGCCTTTGTCCTACCTTACCCTTTTGATCAGCTACTCGTCGGCCATAATTTTTCATCTTTGCTTCCCAGACTAGGAATGCTGAAGTCTGTGATGCTTCATGTGATAAGGTCAGTTGTACTTGCACGAAACTGATTTGGAGATCTGATGAGGACCTAGGGTCATCGGGTTGTCATCCCCCGTCGATAAGCATCAGATAAGACGGCAAACATGGCCCATGGACGCTTGTAGCGGACCTTGGTAAGCAATCCACCCCGAGACCGATGCGATGACGAAATGTCTCTTGCCTAGCCACCCTAGGCGCTGTTGGGGCGGCCCCTAAGGTGGCGCGTGATGTGATAAACGGGGCCATTATTTCCCATGTTATCAGAACGGTGTCTAGCGGCCGGCATGCAGGAAGCAGTTTTAGACGAGAGGAGTTCCGGAAAAAATCAATGGAACAGGGGGTGTAGGCTGACCTCATCTGTGTCATAACCATGTATGACAGCAACCTAATTGAGAACAATTTCTGCCTCATCCCACGATATGGCTGTCAACCAATATTTTCTGAATCTCGTAAACACGAGTTTGCGCCACAACAAGACCATTGTTATGGCCGGGCTTTTCCCTTCCCCATGTTACGGGGCGCTGTGGTTCTGGCTGGTGTGTATCATTCTACCACCGCTTGAAAACCAGCATTCGAGTGCACTAACTGGCTGGAGTCTAAACTAGTTCTTCGCTTTTTGTGGCGATCAAGTAAGAGCACGCGAGTCGAGACCAGGCTTCGTGCCATAAGGTCCATTGTGTAAGAACGCGAAAAGACGAGGCCGTCGGTTTGGGTAAGTCAGACGCCCCGCGAAAGGCACGACGTTCGGCTAAGAGAATCCCCTTGGCAGAGAGACATTCCCTGATCCTATCCGTTTCGCCCGCTTTCAACCGTATTGCTGACAGGGGTCGCTGTCGATAGCGCATGCGCCATCACTGGGACCCCGGCGGATGGCAAGTCACCGTGGCACTCAGGCTGGGGTGATTGGCTGATGAGGTTCCTAGCGACAAGAACGGTGTCTGTGCGGGCAAGGTGACGGGGCTTGATCCAGTGAACGAGTCAGGTCAAAAAGATTGTCGGGAATTTTCCCGCCTCCACTGCCTCTCAGGCGTCTTTATGCCTGACTTCAGCTGGTGCAAAATCAGATATCGAAAGGCAGCTGAATGGCACGACGAGCCCACTTGATTCAAGCACGTCGAACAGGGATGATATTTTTCTTGATTCCCATTTACGGAGCCAAATGCCTCTCATGTCGCACAAGGTCAAAGGTGATATGACAGACTTGACCTAGTATTAGTCTCAGCTGACAGACCGGACTTTATGAACTTCGACTCCTTTTCCTTTCAAGGTGGATATGTCTGGCCAAGAGCAGTACGTGTCAAGGACAAATCAGATCTGCCTCAGGGTGATTCACTGCTGGCATTTTGCTGATGGAACAATATCCTCGGACAGTGAAGCCTATTTGGAACTGGCTGTCAGTTTGAAGCAGCCTATCAAGGCTGGGAAAGGCTGGGATGAAGTTCGCCGCTTTAGAGAGGGGCAACATCCACCCAGTATTTTGTTGAACGTAGGCTTAATCCGCTAAACGGCAGCCTTGCAGAAGCTGTTACGAGCATCGCAGGAGCAGAGGTCGCTTGTCGAACTTCTATCAACCACTTTCCTCCTCTTCCTCCTGCGATGTCTTCCACATTCGGTCTTGCACATGCATTTCAACCAGATAGCGGATGCCCAGCGGTTTGAGATTTGCCACTTGTAGACATCTTTCTCTCCAAGGGGCTGATGAGACGATGAGACGTGCAGTTTAAGACCGAATGAGGCCGACATCCCGGTTGTGGGCGTCGCGCAATCTGCCTGCCCTGCATGTCGGTGTGCAAAATCTCCATTTCGATAGGCTAGGCTTGTCGAGCCGTCGACTCTTTGGAATTGAATGAATCATTCACTGCTTCGGACGCTAGGAGAAGGAGTTCGCTTGGGCCGAAACTAGTGCTGCAAGAGCGCTATGGGTCGAATTCTCAAGGAGTTATGTGAACATGGAAAGGGCCGCGGGAGATGGGGCTCGACATGGACCGCCTCAGCAAGAGACAAAAGCTGATGAGCTCTGATAATGCAGAAGGACGAAAGGAAGCCCTGTCGACACCAAGTTACGCACGATTTGCCGTCATCTGAACAAGCATCTTCCAGATGCATAAAAGCGGCAACTGGACCTGCGAAACGAAACCTGAGGTTGTACGGAAGTCAGTTGAGCAGTTGTGATGCTGGTCGGCTCCGCCGGAATGGGCGAGACTCCTAGAAGCCTTCAAGTCTGTTTGATTTTACTGGCGTTTGAAGCATCCGTAATTCTCACCATTCAAAGCCACCAAAATACAAACGTCATCTGACAATATACCCTGTCTAGTTAATGCCAGATGCCGTGCTAGCTAGTCGATAGCACTTTAGAAAGTCACCATGCAATGTCGTCCCCCTTGTTTGGGTGACGGCCACAGTTATTTTGGCGACCATGGATGTGAGGTTCGGGTGACGGCGATGGTGGGCATCGCTGGTAAAATGGTGGGCGCCTTTGGCCCGCTGCCGCCTGTTGTTCTCTGGGGTCCAATGTTCGAGTGATCGTTCCCGCACCTCATCTACGCAAGCCGGGGGTGCCACTCTGCTGCAGCAGTGTGGCCCGCTTCCTCCTTCTTATGCAGACGATTGCAGTGTCGTGAGACCGGAGCAGGGGACGGTTCTCCTTGAGGCCCCTGTCGAAGCACCAATTAGGTTAGGTAAAAGCTCAGACGGGCCGCGAATAGTGAACATCATAGTGAGCGTTGGAGAGAAGTGTTCCGCCGTGGCCGACAAACGACGCGCGGAAGAGGTATCGAATCGCGCTTTTCATGTTGGGTCTTGGGGTGTGATTCCCGAACGGACCTCGGTTGGTGTCATCCAAAACTTCATGCTCGTCGGGCAAATCCACATTGGGATCAGTTTGCAGCGATTACCTCTCAAGGATCCTCAACGTAGTATTTGCCCGTAGAGTCTGAGGCAGATGTCAATAAGCCAGACTCGGGATCTCCGTGGCTGAAGCTGAACAGGAGAAAAACAGGCTGTAAATTTCGGGTCTGATTCTCCGCAGCAAGTCAGGAAGTTGACAAGGAGGGTAATACGCAGTGTAAGGCTTGTGGCCAGGGGCCATTGTTCGGGGTGGTCGATGAATGTTGACAGTGTATGCGTAGGGGGTTAGAGAAGAGGACCGGCGGCACGCAAAGGTTGCCCAGTAAAGACGCGCAGTCGAGCCAAGACTGGAGATTGACGCCGGGCTTTTTGGCCCCCTAGCTTCGTGCAGGAGGTAATGAAGTTTCGGTGCGATCTAGACTTGATGTCTTCTTCCTAGTGACTCGGGCAAAGTGTTTGGCAAAACCATGGATATAGTCTTAGTTGATGCGAGTGCCTGCTGAGCTGAAGTTTGTAGGTAAAACTAGAATGTGGAGTATCCCTCAGTGTGAGCTGCGAGTCATCAATCTTTTGGTGAAATAGGGCATGATGATGCCGAGTTTGGATATCAAATTGCAATGAAGGTCTCGTCGAAGACAAAGTCGAGTAGTGGTGGCTTATTCTTGCAATGCCTGCCTCGTGGAAGCTCAAAATAGGAAAGTCATCTTCATTGATGATACGACTAGAAAGTAAATAGATACTATGTAATTAAAAGCAGGCACGAAAAGGCAAGAATACCTGTCGGGCCTTGCCTTGCTGACATTTCGTGTTGATTGCGTGGTGCTGTACCCGTATCCTTCGGTGAGTACGTACTTCTGTCCCCTTCCGTCCATTTGTGTTGGGGCCGCAGTCGTTACAGAGCACCGTTGCGTGTTCTCCACTCTGGGCGCGCGTGTACTACTATGATGATGGAAGTGGGAAAAACAACAAGAAGAAAACAGAGGTAGCTGTGGGCATGGGCGCTCTTACTTGCTACTGGGTACATTGCTGCAGGAGGTTAACCGGTCAGTGAAAGTGCAGATGCCAAGTGAGGTAAGATGCACCGACGGAAGTGTCTTGTCTCGTTTCGTCTGCCTGGCTTAGGCATTTTTGCTGTCGCTGCTTTAGACAGCAGCATGTCTTCCTGCCTGCCCGCCCGCTCGCCTGTTCATGGCATGTCTCCATGTGTATGTGTGCTTAGCAACCAGCCTGCCTGCTTCTGGCTTGCCAATACCCCTCGTCTCTGATCAAGACCCCGGTTGTCTTTAGGCTAGGCTAGACCGGACTCTTTGATACTTTTAGTGACGACTTCCATCGCTCTTCTTTTCGGGGCCATGAGCATAATCCTAGCTGGCGCAATAGACGGACCGGCCATCAGTCAGACTGCGACCGTCAAAGCCGAACCCAATCAGTCTTAGCGGATAGACCGCAGTCATTCTGTCAAACCAGCGGGGGGTGGAAATGGAAGCCGCAGTCGCCGCTGATGCTTCTCTACTATGTACACTACTTGCACTTACACCTGCCTGCACCTGCACCTGCACCTGCACCTACATCTGCACCTGGTTTCCTCACCCCTGTCACGACCTTCCTGGCGCCATCGTCGTCTGTGCCCGTGCCCAGATGGGCGGTCCCACATTTGACTCCTCTTCTACGGTTTTTTATTTTTCTTCTTGCGCTGGCTGCATATTACAGCATATTATTACTGTCAATGTTGCCGTAGTCATGCTGATGGTACGGAAGGCAAGATGACCCTCTATGGATACCTTCTCCCCCGCTAGAGTTCGGATTTCCAGACAGTCGCAGCCCAGTTCTGACGGCGCAGGGCATTCACACGCGGTTTCGAGCAGGCCTCCCCCGAAGGGAATGTAAAAAAAAGTCGATGGCCGTCTTGGTCTTGGCTGGTTCTCGTAACCGTGTGACAGGGAACCCCAGTCCCACGTTCTTGTCCGTTTTCTCCACTTCCTTGAAGAGAGGGCGAAGGGGAGGGAAGGTTTTTTTTTCATCTTTTTTCCCTCTTCGACCAGTCTGTCGGCCGGTGTGCTTCTTTGTCGAGTGACTTCCTCTGATTCCACACACACCCCCCGTTAAAGAAAAAAAAAAAATAACAGTGTGCTCGCCACACCCGAGAGACGCCGCCGCTGCCAACGCCGCCGCCATTTGACTCTTCTGCGATTTTTGGCTTCATCTGGTCCATGTCCCTGTCGCCGTCATACAGTCATACCTACCACCAAGTCCCAGACTTTCCCAGTCCCAACCCGACCCCAGCATAGAAGGCCCTGTCCTAGTCCATCCATCCGTTCCACTTCTTCCCAGGCTTCTGCTCCCCCCCTCCCTCCCTCCCTCCCCATCTACGTCGCTCTGCGCCGGGACATCTGCACCTGCACCTACCTGCACCTCCTCTGTGCATGCACCAGCCCAGCCAAGTTCTTAACCAGCCTAGCCCGGCCTAGCATCAGCATCAGCACTGGCCAGCTCCAGCCTTTTCCCAGTATCAACTCGCATCGCACCTGCTGATGCGACCTTGATTGCTGCGCGCTATCCGACGCCTCCATTTCCAATCGCAACCTCAAGCATCGCGGGGCACATCAGCTTGTCTCTGCCAGGCTCGAACAACAAAAAAAAAAAAAAAAAACCCCAAAGTTCCATTTGCGTCTATACCCATACCCAAAGACAAAATCAGAGAGAAAACAGCTTTGTCAAATTATTCGCATTTAAGTCATCAGGCACAGCATCGTTCTGTTTTCACCGGAGAAGCCGGAATCGCTGGAACAGCAATAGAACAGCTAGCGAAGCAAGAGAGGCTGCTGATTCATTCCACCATCTGAGGGCCCTGAACATCTTGGGTACTTACAATTACTCACTTGACACTTGCTATTCTGCCCGGCATCATATCGCGTCGCATCGCTTCAATTTGCGACAAACTGACCGTCGCCCATCTACCATCTGCCATCAGGCAGTTTTATCATTGTCTCCAGCAAATCGTCATCGTACTTGGGCAACATTACTTTTCTGCGAGATATCCATCACCTCAAGTTCCCACATCCCCATTGCGGAGTCGCCTTTTCTTCACCCCCCCTCCGCTCAATACACTGTCGCGCAAACCCTTCGTCAAGGCGCAGAAGTCGCCCAGAAAGGCATACGGCTGCAACTTGACAAGCGCAAGCATCCGACCACATTGCTCCGTGCTGCCTTCCTTGCCTTACGTTTATCTTTGCCTTAAACCAGGTACCTCCCTACGGACACTGCCCGCCCGTCCAAGGAGCAAGCCTAGGTACTTCTCTACTTCCTGCACCCAAAGGCAAAAGATACCAGACGTGACACACCCTACCACCCGACCTTACCTTGCCGTTCTCAGTCGCCCACTTCTCTCCGTCCATCCATCATCTTATCCTTACCACGCAACATCTCTGCGAACGCCAGCCAACCATCCGTCATCTTCCCTCCTTCACCACACGCGCACGCGCATATCCACTGGCGACGACCTCCCCATTCTTTGCCCACACTCTTCTCTCTTCTCATCGCCGACGAGAAAGTGGTACTCGCCAACATATTCTTATTCCTCCCCCCTGCGTTTCCCATTGCTAACCCTGTTCCCGGGTTGTTCTTCACTGCGCGACAAGTGCCAGTGAAAAAAAAAGAAAAAAAAAGGATAATCTCGCCGAACAACAGGTTTCTTGCTTCTTGCATAGCAGCTACCCACAGGCCCTTTCGCAAAGGAATCTTGCCGCCGCAGACCACAGGACACAGACCCTACCGATACTCTATTGAGTTCTACGGCTTGGTTGTACCGGCACTACAACTCAGCTGTTTGCATTTCATCTAGGATTCAAACCTTCCCTATTCAAACACCCCATACCCCCTTCCTTGCCCTGCGTTGAGAAAACTGAACGAAACGGGAGAGGCACGAAAGCTTCCATTCGACTTCTTCCCAAGCCGCTCCCCCTACCCGTTATTACTCGACACCTCTCCCCCCGCCAGGGACATTTCAGAGCTTTGCGCCAACCATATGCACGCATAAGCCTGCCCTGCATCGCCCAGCGCACCACCCCCCCGACCCAGCGTCGCCCTCGACCGCGACCCGGCCGGAAGGCAATCCAACTATATCAAGACACGTCGTCGTGGACCTGATCTTCTCGAATTTGCTGCTGCTGGGAGACATTTTGCGCGCTCAATGTACTCTACGCAGCCGAACGGAGCTGATAGTGCGACAATCAACCCGGCTGCTCTCAACTCTGGTATGTTGCTTATTTGCTCTTAATGTCCCCCTCCCCAGTTTCACACCCCCCGCCCTTTACCCAGCCTCAGCCTGCCTGTCTGTCTGCCTGCACGCCCACCCGCTAGCCGTCATCGCATTCCACTGCGAGGTACTCCGCGTCGGTAGCTTTTAATACCGGCGCAGTCGCTTACGCCTCTCCCTCTCTTTCTCTCTCTCTCTCTGTCTTGAATCATGGCTGCGCTGTCTCAACATCACCTGTCTCGCAATGGCTCTGTGCTGACGGTTGCGATTATTAATAAGACCTACTAAACACTAGCTCTCGCGGCATCAAAAGAAGCCGATCCCCCGACAACTTCCAGGAGACAGCTCCCGCAGGTAATCAAGGTATGTTTTTTTTCCGCCCCTTGCCCGGCACCTCCACCACTCCGTCCCAAAATGCTTTTGTTGGTTAGCAAGCGCGCGTGTCACCTCCTGCCTCCTTGCCGCAGTGCGCAACGCGATACAAGCTAATGCCTCGTGTTCCCTCGGCAGGTGACTCTAACCCGAGAAAACGTGGAAAGTCGTTGAAAGGAAAAACCTCCGGAAGCATTTCCGAGACTGCCGGCCAGGCCCTCGTATCCAACATGCCTCAAACCATCCCACCACCGCAAACCCCTCAAAACCAGGCCGCGCCGCTGCCAGGAGGGCAGACTGTCGCCTACGCGCCCGCACAAGCGTCCCCTCCGCCGAAGACCACACCGACGAAGACGACGCTGAAAGCCTTGCCCACTGTGAGAGACCACACCACCGATCAACTCAATGCTGCCGGCGATGAATATCTCCCGAGAGAGATCGACGAATTTGGGGAGAAGAAGGTGATGCCCAATGGCCAGCTCTTGGGTGGCCGTGAATACAAATGCCGGACGTTCCTGGTTCCCAACCGCGGTGACAAGCTTTTCATGCTAGCGACTGAGTGCGCGAGGGTGCTGGGTTATCGTGATTCGTACCTCTTGTTCAACAAGAACAGGTCGCTCTACAAGATCATTGCCAGCCAGCCCGAGAAGGACGACCTTGTTAGCCAGGAAATTCTCCCATTCTCGTACCGGTCTCGGCAGATCGCAATTGTGACAGCACGATCCATGTTTCGTCAATTTGGCAGTCGTGTCATTACCAATGGCCGAAGAGTTCGCGATGACTATTGGGAAACCAAGGCACGCAAACAAGGGTTCACTGAAGCCGACTTGGCTGGTGAGAAGCGCCCCGGGGCCGCGAAGGCAAGAGAAGCCGCAGCCGAAGCACAGAACCAGGTTATGCTGGGAGGCCCTCACGGAGAGATCGTCTACAGCAACACTCCCAGCCAGTTCCCCGGCGCCCCTCAACCTCAGATCGTCCAACCAGGTATGCTTGGAGCGCCAACCGGAACCACGACCAGAATGCCCGTGATAACACTAGGATCAGAGCTCAGTGACAACCGCCCCCGTGATTATAGCGGAATCCTCAAAGGCGGACCTCGCCAGGAGATCACCGGCCCGGCCTACCAGGACCAGACGCGCCCCGCGCAGATTGGAGAAGTTCACGCCCAAGCACACCACGCTGCGGAGTACAACCGAACGCTGAACCAGCAACGTGACATGCGCGGCGATTACCTTCAGGGCATATGGAGGCGACCGCACGAGCAACCCCAGTCGTCAAACCTGACTCAGGGCGTGGCCACGACTGATGCGGCAGTACCAACGACGCGGGCAACTCAGTCACCGCACACAACGGCCAGCGGTATGCCACAGTCTGGCATCGTGCCCAACCAGAGTCCCCAAATGATGATGACGGCCCCACCATACTCCCAGTCGATTCACGCGCAGAATCCAATTAGTCAGGCTCCGATGAGAGGTATGGCCCAACCGTCTTCCCAAAAGAACAGCAAGCCAACGACTTTGCCTGCAGCAGGGAGTGCGAGCAATATGCCACAAGGCGCCCAGGGCTACCACTACCCTGCTTCCGGCCAAATGTGGCCTCAGACGCAGCAAAACCCTCAGCACAACTACTCGGGGTACACAACGCAGAATCAACAGTCTCATCAGCAATCACCGGCCCCTCAACTCCGGCACGCGAGCAGCGGTGTGCAGCCAGCAATGCAGTTCTCTGGAATGCCCGGTATGGGGCAAAGCTATGGTGCGGGTCAGGGAATCTACCCGGCAGATCAGACTCCTCGTCAATACATGCCCCAACCCAACCAAGGCTCGCCGGCTGTCACGCAGGCTTGGTCCAACCAACAGACGCCAGCACAGTGGTGGACAAACCAACCTCAATGAGTATGAAAGGGTTTACGATACAATGGACTTATTTTTTACTCTCACAGTTTCGATTCCAGCAGCGTTATGCCGGCCACTTACCATTTCGTTTCGTTTATATATGTGGCGGCGACTCCCTGGCTTTTGCCGGTTTGGCGGGTTTTCTGCTGCCCTCTGAAGGATACCCAAGCATACAGTTCAGGTGGAGGCTATGTGCTTTTGGGCCGCCGGCCTGTCAGTCTTCGTGCAGCATTTTGGCCGAGAAGGGAAGGATAGAGGAGTCGCGGGGGATCCGGGAACATATTATCTCTCAGGTCAAGGGGTGGATTTGGTTTATTAACTGTGCCCCGTTTTCCTTGTTCGTCATTTTCAGGTTTTCGGTACTTGGGGAGGATGCATTTTGCAACATTGGTTGGCCGCCTATTCGATTCAGTTTATCCTCGTTAACGCTTCCCCAACATCTTGTCCTCGCGTTTCCTTCCATTTTTCTACCTTTTCCTTCTTTTTTTTTCTTTTCTTTTTTTTTTTTGTCTTCTTGGTTCATGTCTGTTTCCTCACCGTTGGCACACGGGCACTTTCGACTTCAATTTGATACCACCACCGTCTTCTTGTCGCCGATTCGCTTCGCGCGCTGTGTTAATTAGTCTTTCGCATCCCTTCGAATACGATACCATACGAACAATCTCTTCGCACGTACTTCCCGCTACAGGCCACTAAAACCGTCAAGGGTTGGCTCAAATGTTTTGAGCGGCACTGGTTGTACGGCGACCAATGTGAGCTCTCAGTGGCAAACCACTTGGTGATGTGTTAATCACTCCAACGCCGCGTTTCCCTCCAAACACGAAAGCTATCTCTGCAGCTTTTTGCCAAGTTGTTCGATTTCGGCAATTTCAAGGCAACAGTAAGGTTCGAGGGTAAGACGTTACTTTCAATTTGACGAGTGGCGTACACGCCGTTTGGATATCAACATGGACCGTGCCAGGCGACCGGAAACTTGCCCGAATCGCGTCAAGATTGTCAGAGGGAACCATGGGGGCAACAAGTCACAATATAGTTTTAGGGTTTGGGTTGTGTCCAGGGTGCACCCTTTATTGGAGGACAGCGAAATGACACCTACTCTTGAAAACCGACATGGGCGAGGACCTCCTTTTCTTTCTGCACGTTGATGACCAAATAATTTTGGCCTTGTTTTATCCATGTATGGTGTATGAACCAGCACAGCAGCATCAAAGGGAGTTGCTGTGTTTACTCGACTGAAACTTGATATAGGTTATAACGGTTGGGTTGGCTAGGTTTGTTCTTCCTGGTGGGGCAAGGACTTGTTTCGTTTCTTCGTCTCTGGGTCACGGTCTTTGGGCAGCAAGGGACCGTGTCGATCGAACACTTTATCTTTATTTCAAAGCTGTTTCCGTTACTGACTTTGGCACTGCGACTTCGTATGTATTTAATGATGAAAGTGGAAGGGAGGAAGGACTCGGACCCCTTCAACGCGGAGGTTATAGTCCCGACCTGACGTGAACCATTTGCTTTCGTTTCCTATGTACTGTTTTTTCCCCCTTTCTCTTTCGTTAGCACTTTCCTGTGAATTCACAGCATAGAAACTTGTGTTCCTGTTTGGACAACTATTAATAAAACATCCGTGCTCCTGTGTCGGGAATAGTGTTGCCCCCAGTCCCGGTGAGGAATCTCATTTTTTATTCTATTTGCACGCCTCGCATGCCATCTGGTTGTTATAGTTTCCCTGGTCTTTTCGTTTTCCTCTTCTCCCTTTCTCTTTTTATGGTTTTCTCTTTTTTTAAAGGCAAGTCTCGTAATCGGGACGAAGAGCAGCTTAGAAGGAAAGGGGTAATGTTACGCGCTTGGCCCCAAGGGCGTATGCATATTTACCTTCTTCTGTTGCTTCGCCCGTCTTCGATAGAAGAAAAGGGGATGCAAAGTATATTTCTTAAGCTCCAATCAAACTCTACCGTTTCCTTTCCCTTTTTGTGTGTGTAGGTGTGTGTGTCCCCCCTCCTTCCCTCTCCTATTATTTAAGCTCACGGTTAATCTCTACTTTTTCATAGTTTGTGTCTGTCACACCCCTCCCTCCCATCTTTATCCCCCCCCCCCCCCCCCCCCCCCCCCCCCCCCCTCCCCTCCTCCCCCACAGGCTACTTCCCATAACGGTCCCTGCCGTTCAAGCCCCCTTGTCTCGCAAGTGTTGGGGCTCATGGAGGTTTAGTATGTCTTTTTTTCTTTCTTTCTTTTTGCACCCAGTGCACACGCTGTGTGAAACTCTCGGCCGAAGACTTCAAGCCGAAGGGGAAGGAAGAGAGCCGAAGGAGAGAATTTTGATGCTTTCGGAACGACAAAGTAGATCACCATTCATTACCTTTGGCCCCCGAGGTGACGGGGGAGCTGAGGCGGCGATGCTTTACTTTGCCGTCGGCAACGAAGCTCCGGAGGTGGACGGACAGAGTTTACGTAGTTCGTGAAACTGGTCGAGATTCGGAACCGTCGGGTACTTGGATGGGCGGGGGAGGAATGTGATGATGGGAGAGATTATGGGCGGGAATGAATGGATTGGCTGTAGTATCACGGCACGTCCAAAGGGATTACTGAACGGGAGAGTTATGCTGATGTCGTGATTTTTTCTTTTCATCCTTCTGGAGAATGAAAGGCATTGCTATGCGAGTTTGAAGGACTCCTCGGAACCGGATCTCTGTTTGATGTCACGGGTTGCGGTCAGGCCCGGATCTCGGATTTGGATCTCGGACCCGGCCGAGCATCCTAGATGAGGGGGGCAGCCACTTGGCGACCTCTTTTTTTTTTTTTTTTCAGTTTCGGCAGTACTACAAAAGAGCACAAGCCTGGTTACTATACGTTTCGTCTCGTCTGATTGCGGGCTTTGGGAGGGGTCAAGTAGCTGAATGGGTATGAAGGAAAGCAGGGGGTGAGAGGGGGACGATGATGCTATGTTGAGGAGGGGGGCGTTCGTACTATTCCGCCTGTTTTTCTTTTCTTTTGGCATGTGCTGATGGTAACTTTGACCTGCTGCCTCGGTGGAACAGCTGGGGGGGACATGCATTTAGGAAGAGGGATGATCCAGGAACAGCATGACAGAAGAGGGAGAAAGGAAGAGCGCGAGAAGGCAAAATAAAATAAAAATAAAAAAGATTAAAAAAGAAAATAAAGAAAGAAAGGGCAAATGGATATTATACCAGGTGAAACGAAACATTAAACCAGCCGATTTTTTCTTTCTTTTTCTTTCTTACTCCACGGCCCCCGGGTGTACGAACTGGCGTGCGTGACTAGACTAGGCTACCATTTCGGGCACAACGGTTTTCTTCTAGACGGTCTTGTCGTCTGAAATTTTCTCCAGCATTGGCCTGCTTTGGATGTATGCATTGTTGAGGATGCGAATGCGAAAAGCCTATGCTTGCTTGTGATGGCTTTGCGATGTCTAGTTGGATTGGGGTATACCGTGACGACATGGCTGACTTGAGAGGTCAACCCATGAGTGCTTGCTTGTTTGCCTTCCTAGTATTGACGATTGCTATCACGGTCGAGATTGCAGCACTTCCAATGAGTAAACCATGGAGGATGAGTGGCGGATTAGTGAAGTCGAGCGAGTCCCATCGAACATAGAAAAAGCATGTCCACACGGTGGCTTCGATCAAACAAAAACTGCTCTTTTAACGAGAATATAGCGTATTATATACTGTGAGATGCTGCCTCATATCGTGACCAAAACCGGAGCCCCTCCCTCTTCTTGATATTCGCTTCCTTCATCCACATGCCGAGAGTTCTTCTTCTCCTGCGGCGAGTTGTGCCAGGCCATCATCCTCCACCTAAGCGTCCCAGCAGAGCATCCTCAGACAGCAGGGCGCGGGTACTAATCGCTCTCGTCGCCGTCGAGCGCCTCGTCGACCTCCTCGCTGCCATCGCCCTCCTTCTCCTCCAGCGCATCCTGCGTCTCATCGCCGCTTCCATCGCCCTCCTCCTCCTCCTCTTCTTCGTCATCTTCCTCTTCTGCCTCTTCCTCGTCCTCCTCATCCTCGTTGGCCTCCTCTTCGGGCTCCGTCTCCGCGTCGTCAGCCTCCTCGTCGACAGTCATGGCCGAGTCGTCGACGCGAGCCTTCTTCGCACGCGGCGCCGATCCGTCGCCGTCGGCGGACGAGGCCGTGGTGAGGATACTGTCGTCGACCGAGGCCGCCGCGGCGCCTGCGGCAGCTCCAGCTGCGAGACCTGCTGCGGCACCTGCTGCTGCGCCGCCCTTCTTGGCTGCTACCTTTTGGCGGTAGGATGAGCGTTTTGCGGCCTGGATCTGGTTGTATTCTAGACGTGCCGTGTTAGCAAACTTCTCTGGGGTGATGAGATGAGTATGACGAGATCGGGGCCACATGGTGAGTGTGACGACAAGTTAGAGGGAGACGGAAAGGAAAGGGTCTGACTGACTGGCAAACTCCTGCTCCAAGGGCTCGCGGAGGAAGCCGAACTCAATGTCCTCAAGAGCCTTGAAGACATCCTCGGCGCTGACGGTCTTCTTGTTGGCATTGACGGTGTTCTGGTTGGCACTGCGCACCGCTACGTCAGCTTTGCAACTTCACGCTCTCCCTCACTCCCTAGGAAAAGGCGTCCCTTCCCAGGGCAACGGGGACAAGGAAGACAATGAGGGGGAAGACGCACTGTGCTGCGAGGTAGTTGATGAAGACCGTGGCGCTCTTGCTCAACGCCAAGACGGCGTTGGCCTGAATCTGCGATTGGGGCGGGAGAACACCCTTTGCCAGCCTCGTGATGATAGACTTGGGCAGGTTGAGGTCCTACATAGACACACGTCTGTTTAGTAACTACAGCGTTCTACGAGAGCGAAGTTGAAGAGAACCCTACTTCGATGGTGAGAGCGTCTTTATCGACCTTCTCCTTTGGTGTTTTTTCCGAGTCCTTCTTCTCGGAGCCAGCGTGCAAGACGGTCGTGGTCGTCAGCGGCGTTGATGATGCAGTCGCCCTGGAGACGTCGGGTGTGGGTTCCGGTGCCGGTGCGGCGCTGGAGGGCGTTGCCGAAGCAGCAGCCGCGGGTGTTGCAGGTGTCGGAACCGATGCCGCCGGGGTGGAGGCCGGGGTCTCGTCCATTACGACGAATCGGGCGCTGGAGACGTCGCTCTTGCGGTTGGCGTCGCTTTTGCGTGGAGGCATCTTGTGTCAGTTTGGGTGGGTGAGGAAGGTTGTGTACGGTGGAGAACGGTTTGAAGAGCCCAGGAAATATAACGGCACAGAAGCTGTTGGTAGAGTTGCTTTTTTTCTTTCTTTGCTCTTTTTGTCCGTCTGGAGGGTAGCCCTTAGTGCGTGGAGCTGTTCGTGTGATGCTTGGGCGCGCGGAGACGGTGGTGAGGCGAAGCGAGGCGTGGGCGTAGAGGGTATGAGAATTGGTGAGACGTTGAAGTTTTTCGCTCTCACACACATACACACATAACACGCACGCACTCGCTCTCAGGGGGTGAGAGGAAAGGGGGGTTCTGTTGGTTCGAGCGGCGTGGGCGAGTCGGTTTGCTTAGATTGGTACTTGCATCTATAAGAGTCGCTGACTTAGAGTGACTCTTGTCTATCGTTTTCCCGTCAATCTAACGCGCCTACGATGAGAGATGCCACTCAAGGATAGCGAATTGAGGCTCTTGTCATGAGAGGCACGGGTGGCGGTGGGGAACGGAATGAGAAGTCACGGCGCACTGTGACTGTGCCTGTGCCTGTGCCTGTGGTCGTCGGCCGACAGCAGCCAGTGAGCGCGTCGTGTGCCACTGAGGACGCGACTTTTCTTAGCGGGGCCCACTGCCAGAGAGAAGACGCGTTAAGTGTAATATCCAACTCATGCCTGCCTCCACGTCCTTACTCATCATCACTTTCAAATTGAACGTCCATTTTCCCAATGCAAAGGCTTTCCATGTTTGGTCCTGCTTTGGTGTTTTCGCATTCGTTTTCAACACATAGTAGGCGTCATTTTGTACAGTTACATGAGTCCCATTATTAAGAGAAGCCACACCCCCACCACCACTACTATGAAGAAAAAAAGAAGAAAAAACGAGACCTCTGGGAACAATGACATTTCGTCTATTCAATCCCCTGCCATCATCTCATCTTCTGCCTCATCCCTTTGTCGCACTTTACGACACCGAGAATCGCCATCCATCAAAATTGTCAATGGTTGCAACCTATTCATGCCGCGGGTCGCGGAAGAAAACCCCCTCCAGGCTACTACGTCGTCAGAGCTCGCGTTCTTCTCGAAACTACCTCGCATCGTCATCGCGATCATGACTCAGGGTGTGGCCCGGACGAACCAACCCAGAGTCGCTTGCCGGAACTTCACGCCCGAGGATCCCATGGGTAAACCAGATTCGCAAAGAAGCCGTGAGCTCGCAGATAAGTGAAGCAGTGTCAAAAGTCCATCCCTTAAACCATAAAGATGCAAGGAGGGGACAAGGTAAAACACAAACAGCGATGACGAACAACTGCCAGAAGAAAACCAACAGTCGCAAAGGGGATGAAATCACATAAACTCAACCTAGGAAACCTAGGAGGCACCTGTCAACGAGATCCGTGGCATGCTGGTGCCCCCCTCGATCTGGACCTGCGTGGAACAACAGATCGGCAGCCCGGCTTTCTTGCAGTGAAACTGACACACATCACCCTGGCATTGCAGTTTAATTGTACTAGGCAACGATCTGCCGCCCCCCTCCCATTCACACTTCCCGAGCCTTCCCCTCCATTTCGATCTGTGCCTTGAAGAGCAAGAGCTCAACAGCCGAGTCCCTGGTGAGCAAAGCTCGGTGAACGACGGGCTGCCGAAGGAGGTGGTGTTGAGGATCAAGTGTGGTGCCTGGTTTCTTACCCCGCCCCATTTTGCCTCCCGGCCAGCGTCACCCGCACGCACCCATCCCACGCACGGGAAGCACGGCGTTTCACCTGTTTTCGGGGCCCGTCATCGCATCCCTCGCGATGCTGGGATGGCATCTGTCGCGGGCGTGGCTATCCGCCTCCCTTCCCCTCCCTCCATCCCTGATGGAACCGACAAACAAACAACCGAGAAGAAACCTTGGGTCGTGATCGAAATTTGCCTTTTACACTATTGGGATGCTGGGCAATGTCGCAGCATTACACATCGTGCTCTCCCCATCCCCGCCCCCCTCTTGTCTGTTTCACTAATCCTCCGAGGCGGTGAAGCCAACGTAGCAGCTGACGTACAAGAAGCTTCCGATGCGTTGGGTTCACTTGGGACGATGGGTCATCGTTACCCTCTTGCGTACGCTTGAGTTTCCGCTTTGGAAGAGCTAAACTGTGCAAGGTTGCTACAGGTTGGTTTTTTTTTTTTTTGTTATGATCGGCCCGCTGATCGGAGTTAATACCAAGCTTCCGAAGCTCCATGGTTTGCAAGATCATATGTCACAGCTAGATATTCTTGTAAATGAGGTTCACGGGCGCTTAAAACATCATGGAAGATGATTGTGCGTTTGTGTTTCCATTGATTTGGGGGGCCTATTCATACAGTTGTGCCCTAGTTTGTATCCAAGAACATGAATTTGTAGTAAGAAATCTGGGCTGCGTTGCAGCGGTAGTCAAGTCAGTTTATCACTGGGGTATATCCGTCACCAAGCCGACGTGCGGTGTTCCAAAGACAGTAAGAAAAATAAGAATGCCATTTCCAGGCATCAGCCGCTTCTTTTGCCATGGACTCCATCCATGGGCAAGTAGCAGGGTAGGGTATGCTCGTTCAGTAAAGAGGAACTTAAGAGTGGGGTGTTTGTTGGGTGTGTGCATGCATGTGCGCAAGCATCCAAGTATATCTGTGTAGAGGTGTGTATGTGCGCAGCCGCCGAGTGTACCAGCATGGCCGCTCCAAAGAGGGCATCATCTGCCAAGACTCGGCAACGTCGGCGGTGACAGTTGGTGTAGTTGGTTTCCATTCTGGGATGAGGCGTTCTACCGTTCAACCTTCATCAACAACTTGTGGTTGGCTGATGGTGCTAAGACACATGGGAACGTGATAAGCCGCCATACAACGGTATGTGAAACAAATGTCCACAAGATGGCACCCCGCACTTTCCAGGCCTGCGGGAAAAGCGCAAGGGCTGAAACGAACGTAACTGAATAAGTAGCCTGCGGCGCAAATCGTCATCCGCGGGGTTTTGTGCAATATGGTCTGCAAAGGTTGCAAAAAGATGGGTAGTAAAACAAGGCGCAGCGCCAAGGGTGTGACTCCCCTGGAGAAGGCAGAAACACAAATCGCTGGATCAACCTACGGCAAGGCCAATCTCTGATTGCCGAGGCTGGGGACGAGGTGATAGGGCACCCAGGCGGAACTCTTCACCAAGTGAGAGCCGCGGGGGGTTCGATGGGTCCGAATAGACTCGGTGGTGCTTTCCGTCCGAATGTGCAGACGAAGGCATACACGCGTAGGGGTCTGTAGAAGTGCGCGGTGAAAGTTCGAAGTCGCCGTGATAGCCGAACCAGTGGTCTCGTAAACTACCAACACTGGCACTGCTGCGTGTGCTGCGATGTCTGGCATGACGGGGGGACAAGGGCGGGAGTTTGGATAGTCTCGAGTTTTGACGCTTTGGTGACGGGATGAAGGCGAGGTCTCCTTCGATCGCGTCGTCTGTAAGTCCAACGCGGGCATTGGGTGCTCGAGCGAGAACAGGAGTGTTCGGTAGGTCGATGCTCCTCTTGTCCATGCTTCGCTTGTGGTAGAGGGAGCGAGGCGACGTATCCGTAGAGGTACGAGGCTGGTATGAGTTATGGTTCTGATAGACAATCACGCTGGGTGGCTTGCGAATTGAAGAAGCCGAGTCTTGCTTGTCAACGACGACCGTTGTCGATTTCTCAATAGTCCGGCTGGCTTTCCAAGACTCGATCTCCTCATCGTCGATGGGCGCAATACCACGACGGCTGAATGGGCCCCGGCCGCTCAATGGGAGACGGCCATAACGATAGCGATAGCAGACACACACAGCTCCCACAATGAGCACCACACCAAGCACCGAGAGGACAGTACTAAGGGCGACGACGAGGCTACGGTCGCCCTCAAAGCCCTGTGAGTTGTTGCCGGACATGGCGCCGTCCGTCAGCGAAGTCGAGCTTGGTACAGCTGGCGCCGGGGGGGCTGTTGATCTGCTGCCGGCATCAGTTGGCTGGACAGGTGGTAACGTATTGGTAGGCCGGTTTGTAGTTGACAGTAGTGGCGGTGGCGGCTGTGGTGCAATAGGTATAATGACAGGAGCGATTGAGCTTAGCGCAGGGATCTGGTTCGGAGAGGAGCGAGCTGGTGTAGGAAATTGAGAGATAACGGGAGCTGCGAATTGTGAAGTAGAAAGTAAAGGAACAAAGAGGGACGATGTTGTTGATGGTCTGGTCTCGGCAGAAGTTCTTGGACTCGGGACCGGGGGAGTGGTTTCCGGGGGAGGCGGCGGTGGTGACGGAGGCGGAGGCGGAGGAGGTTCTTCAGGTGGTGGAGGCGGAGGGGGAATCTCCTGATGAGGAGGCTCCTGGGGGGGTTTCTCTGGTGGAGGAGGAGGTGGTGGTTCCTCAGCTGCCACTCCTACAAGACAGGTTAGCGGACTTGTCCAAGCCAGAAATGAAACGAGTATGAAGACGGAAAGAAATGTCCAGATATAGCTAAAGTGGAGATGGCATGAGAAGGATAATCGAGATGGATAGTCAGAAGCTGTTTGCCAATGCCCAAAATGGATATGCCAACAAGGTGAAAGGACATGTAAGAAGGTCGGGTTGACGAATGCTGTGTTGAGTGCTTTGCCAAACCACACCTTCTTGTTTGCCATTATTCACTCCTTCTATGCCATCGTTGAAGGTCTCGTCAATTGGGGTATTGCCTCTTCCGGGAGAAAGCCCAGCGCCAATCCCAGGTGCAAGCTCCAACTTGGGGTTCGGAGGAGGACCCCGATCTTTACCTTTTCCTTTGGCCTTGCCTTTACCCTTGCCCTTCTCCGTGTTCGGATTGCTGTCGGTGCTGTCGCGTTTGTGCTGTGACAAGGCCCGTGTTGTGATTGTCCGACTTGGTAACCAGGCCGCAACCAAGAGCAGCTTCAAGGTCGACATTATTCGATAGAGTCTCTCGTTCCTTCTTGTTGGGCCAGCCCAGGAAGAATCTCTGATCTCTCCACACCTCGTCCAGGACACACTATTGTTAAGGCCAGAGGTTCAAGTAACGCCTGTGCCAAGGGCAACTTGCACCTGTTGAACACTGGATCCTTTTCGTATAATAGGATGAAACCACACAGGCAAATAGGCACGAAAAAAGAAGAAAAAAGTAGAAGAAGAAAAAGGGGAGACAAACAGGTTAGGTAGTTAACCGCCGGGCCAGGTCAACACAACAGTTCAGTCAGTTTGAGGTTCCAAGACTCCGAAATCGAGGATGGGAGCCGGTTGATATTGGAGACCTTGAGAGAGGAAAAAGGAAAGGGCTGGAGACGAGTGAACAGACTCGCGCAGCGAAGGAGAGGAAGTGGTGGACATGACCCCGGGGTTATGTACGCAGTGCAGCTGTGCGGCTTGGAAAAGGTGTGGAAAGTACCATGGTTTCTTGGATGCGGCACTTGCGGCAGCACTGACATGGGAAAGGATGCAAAGATTGGCGGCGGGATGTGGTACCTTGGACCACTCCACAGCAGGCCACCCAACGATACGGGCGATCCAAGTACACTCGTACACCCTCTCGCACATTCACACATCCACCATGGGCTGCAGATGGCGAGACGGGCAGATCAGACAAGATAGAGAGAGAGAGAGGGGACAGGTACTCTGTGCAGAGGCGCAGAGTAGGGATAAGCTGTACAACCGTGCACCCGCTTGGGAGCGACGGCATGTGAATAATCCCGCAGGGGAAGATAGAGCTGGCGAGGGGTGCCATGATCCATGATGCAGGTGGAGAGTGCTTTCGAATGGGATAGTGTGGTGTGCCTGAGTGTGAATGAGCGTGGTGGAGCGAAAGAAACAGTCTGGTTGTGGTGGTGGTGGTCAAGAGAGAATGGCCCGTGGCCTGTGTGGTTAGTGGTGAGAAACGAACGAACCGCACTACACTTCACGCAGCAAGTTCAAGACAGTGGAGACGTGGATCCATTGTGGATCCTCGGAGCTTGAGGTGTGTCGGGGTCCACAAACAGGGGGGTGGGAGAAAACGCTGTGAGAGGGTGGGGGACAGGACCAGCAGTAGCCAAGTTTGGTGATGGTTAAGTTGGTGGTGGTGTTTTGGTGCAAAGAGTGTGAGAGGGAAACGCTATGCTCGCCCAGGAACAGGAATGAACAGGGGTGGAGGTTGCAAGAAGGGGGGGTGGGGGGCTGAAGTGTGCGTTGCGGTGCCTGAGCTCTTGCGGGCGGCCATTGGCGGAAGTCGTGGCGTTTCTAATTTTTGACTTGGCTAGAAGGGCACTGGTTGAACTCGGGGAGAAAAAAACGACCATTATCTTTTGATAGAGACTGATCGGAAGCCAGGAGGATCATGGCGGGAGCGGAAACGGGAGAAGACTTGAGAAGGGTATTCGGTATTCAAGGACCAGCTTACACGTAGACAGAAGCCCCAACACAACGGGCCCGGGACTGGGCACTGGATGTTTCTCTCCAGTCTGTAAGTGCTGTGCTTTACCCTGTGCCATGGCCTCTCATTTGTCTGCATCTACTTTTTAGAATGGCGATGCCGAGAACGAGGTGAAATGATAGGCTCCCGAGACAACATGAACGAGTTCGATGGAGAACCGTACCAGTCGGTGATCGACAATCAAATCAACCGAGAACCGTGGAAGCATCGTGGCTATCACCATTGTTGTTTAATATGACGTGGAGGCGAGACAGGGCTTCTCTCGGAGGTTAGTTCCCCCTTGTGCATAGCGTAAGCAGCCAAGGTCGGGTGCCGTGTTTGCACCTCGCCTGGGAATTGAGAGTCAGTAGGTACTGGCAAGCTCTTGGGTCTCTGAATGGTGGTAGCATCCCCCAAGTAGCCTCATCTTACAGTACCAAAGTCCCGTTATCAGCAAACCAGGGGATGAGAAAACAGGAGAACGGAAAAAAGGACTAAATGGTGAGTGTGAGTATGTGAGGCTGCCCGAGCCTGTATTGCATGGCCTGAATGGTGCCATGTGGTTTTGGTTTCTGACCACCAGTATTTTTTTTTTTTTCGAGTACTGCACACAAAGCCCCCTTAGGTACGCCAAATCAGGCCTAGGAACGGGCAAGGCACAGAAATGGCGTTGAAACAGAGGGTCCAATGAGGGGCTGAGGTTTACCCTTCTCCGGATGGAGCTAAAGCAGGGCCTGGACAGGCACGCCTAACAAACCCAAAAAGCAAAACGCAGTTGTGTGGGTCTCTTCTGCCGTTTGCTTGGAGGAAACTTAAGGCAGAAGACCAAAGGGCCATGAAAAGCAACCATGGCACGCGTGGGTAGTGGAAGTGGATGGGTGTGCAACATCAGCGCCAAAGTACCATCAGGGTAACTAATCGGCTGCAGCACCTCAGTTGCCCAACCCCAGCAGCAACGTGAATTAGATAGATCTCATGCAGTGCAGCGCAGGATCCCATAGTGTACAGTATGCAAATGTGCAGCTCAAACGTCCATCCGCCCAGATAACCACATCCCATCTTGTAGTATACCGCTCGGCCCGGCCAAAACGGAGCATTGGATGATGCTAATTTGGGCGTACTGCTTTTCTGAGTGCCATCTCGAGTTGCACCCGAACCTAGCCTTGGGTCGGGAATTCCAAGTTTGGCTCGAAACCCCGAGCACAATCTCTTGGTTTGCGAGATTGACAACAGAGACAGGCCGCCATCTAGACCAAGCCTGTTTTCAGGACCGTATCCCTGATTGGTATTCTGACCTTGACGAGCCTGAGTTTGAATCTTTTTGCGCCAAAGAGCAAAAGAGGATCTCTTGGTCTCGAGTAATTCTTGCGTGGGCAAGGAACAATTGCGGGGTTTTCTTCCACGAGGGAACGAAGAAAGGAAGACGGGAAGGCCCTTGTAGTGCTTTCCCTTCTTATTTCTTTTATTGGTCTTTTTTGTTTTATTATAATTCTTTTTTTCCCTACTCATCCGTCTTTCTCCTGCCCGCCTTCAAGAAAAAGGAATTTGGAAAAAAAGAAATCCGAGAATGTCAACCCAGGGTAAGGTAAGGTTAATAGTAGATTGGGTTAGCACGTTAGGTACTAGGGAGGTAGGAGGAGGAACAGACAGACTAGGGAGGTGGACAGGGCAGCGGAAGGCACGTATCCCAGTTGGGTGGGGTATGTTTCCTTACCTTGCCTTCCTTGGTCCCTTCATCTAGCCCCTTCCAGTATCAGCACTATAGAGTGAGTAGTGAGTAGCGGGTGCTCCTTGCCAAAAAGAACCAAAAAAAAAAAGATCCTCCCAGCTTCTGTCTTCCGTCTTCCAACGTTGCATCTAACCACCACAACCACCACCATCGCAAAAGCCATATCCCGCGATCCATACTAACCGAAGCCCACAGACCTGACAAGCCCGTCCCCTCCATGTTCGTCATCGTCCGGTGAGGGCGTGTCCGAACCGTGCGATCGCCCATGAAGACGTACCTGTGGCACGCTACCTTACCTTCCGAGCAAGGTACTAGGTTATTTCCAGCCAACCTACACATCACGTACAGTTTGAGGTCAACGCAACTATCCTAGCCACTGACCGTACGGTGAGGAGGGGCTGGGCAGCTCAAGTGGAAGATCATGTCGGTTTACTCCGTACACTGACCGACGACTGCGACTGCAACCACTTGCGCAGTTGCAACTGCAACCGCCCTGACCTAGCTCGCCCCTCAGTAGAACCAACGCTCTCCGCCTGCAGGACGACGCAAAGCAACACCACCTCGTTCATTTTTGCGCATTTCCCCCCCTCGCTCGCTTCCATGCAAGTAATTTGTCCCTCGTCAGAGCCCCCTCATCTTGTCCCCCGCAGCACCCATCAGGCACGTCGCGCCCATCTGACGAGACACGACATCATGACAGCTCATGCCGTGCTGCAAAGCCTGGCCCTTGCTGCTCCCCTCTCCTCCGTGTCACACCTTCACAATAGAGGAGACTGGGCGAACCCTGCTGCAGCTCCGGCATACTTGTCCTGCAGTGACCTGGGGTCCATGGCTCTCTCTACGCCCGTCTGTTCCCCAGCCTGGTGCTACAGAACCTGAGGACAGTGGTACCAGGCCATGTACTGAATGCTTTCCACACGAGCCCTGACCTGCCGCCGTGAATAGAACTGTGGGCACGACTTCGCACCAAATTTTTTTTTCTTGTGACTGATCAACTCTGGCGTCAACCGCTGCAAATTTAGGACGCCCGAGTTAACGTGGCCCGCGTCCCCCACGTCCTGCGCTTGAAGCGGTGAGCGAGTCAAGGAACAGCTGGCATACTTCACCAGACGAAACTAGACGCCAGCGAGGCACACTAGACACGAAGGCCCGAGGGTTGGGCCTGGGCGAGGGAACCGCCCTGGACCGCCATGGCATGGGATGGCATGGCAGTCATTTTTACTGATGATGATGTGCCACCTCCAACCAGCTGTGGCCGTTTCGCTCGAGACGGCTCAATAAACACCCGACTCGTCCACAGACCTGGTTCCGTCAGTAAGCCGCAGCACCCTCCGTTTCGCTCCGCCTTGGGCTAGGCCAGTCGAGACGGGCGATGGCAGGCAAAAGGCAAGAAAATAGCAGCGCGGGGAAATCAGCACAGTGATGCAAAGGCACCTTTTCGAGAGGCGAAATGCAACTGGCATGCAGTCCAATTAGACATGTCGTTCACGCTCCAAGGACCTGCGCTGAAACAACCCTCCGCTCCTCCTCGTGGTGGTTGTTGATTGGCCCTGGTTCAACGCAATCAGGTCTCTCATCGGGTCTCCTGCAAGGGCACGACAGGTTGGAGGCGCCAGGTGGTCGTCTTTTACTCATGGGCTTGGAAGCTGGAGCCCCTATGGAGCTACGCATCCTAGCAATGACCGGACCATATCTCGATCAAGTAGTTATCCGGACCCAAACGCATGCATGCCCTCGTGTTTCTCGGGAAGCAGAAGTCCGACCTCGAACGGTCATGGGCTACATGGTTCGCAGACAAACTTGGCTTGGCGTGCCAAAGTCAGTAGGATGTCGGCTCGGTACATGGAACAACGAATGGGCGGCTTCCGAATTCAACCGCCCAATTTCTCGAGAACCATCTTGTAAGGCTTCAAGTAATAGCTCATGCAACCCTGGGGCGAAAAACCATTTGCTACACGAAAATCTCCGCCATTCATTATCGGTACCGGCGGCTCGTTGCGAAAGGCTTGGTTGCCAGTGTTGATCTGTCACTTCTATGGCCGTGCACCATGGGTCATTGTGATTAGGTCCAGGCTTCGTCCTTCTGGATTGTTCGCTTTTTCCCCCCTTCCTCAATAATGGCAACGTTCGCTTCCTAATACTGATTAGTATCTGGATGAGAAGTCCGGTATCTCAGCGACTGTCCAGCTGAAAAGACATGCCACCCTAGCTAGTTTGCCACGAGCACGCTCTCTTCTGGGCTGATATTAATGACAGAAGCCCATGGTAAGATGCCGCATTTGGCGTCAACGGTACTTGAGAAACGACAGAAGGTAGTGTGTGCAACCCAGTCTTAGTGCAGTCTTGACCCCATATTTACAGTTTGGGTAAGGATAAAGCATAGTGGGCGGAAACCCTCCGTTAAGCCTCGGAGTATTTCCCTGGATAAGAACAGTAACAAGCCAAACCGAGCTAGGTGGCTTGCCATGCTTTCTCGGCAGACCAGGGCCGGTCCGTATTTTGGACACTGGAGGGCGTTACAAGCGATCCAGCAAAGCGAGGAACACCTCGTATACTTGTTTCGGTTCAGTTCGAGCTGGCCATGGGCACAACCATGATGACGGCTGATCTGGCTCGTTCCTTTGGCGGTTTATGGCATAGATGCTCTCGTGATGGCGGCTGTGGCTCATGATAATCAAGGAAAAAAACCATGTGACAACGACAGTCATGGGAGTCGGGAATTAATAAGACCTCTTAGCCAGCCAGGATTCCGATACGGTTTCTCCTTCTACGGCCCCAATGGTTTATCACTCGTTTGCAAGAAACGGTGCGGACTTCTCCCAGTTGTTGCCAATGCCACTGCCCCTGGTACCTTGCATGCTAAGATAGATTGTGCACTGACTGGCATACAGGCAATGAGACCCTTTCTATTGTGTGGTTCCCACTGAACCCTTCATATGATTGAGAAAGCGGATTGGTCGCTTTGCGCTCGTCACAACAGCTGCTGCACGTTTCTTTTTTCAGTTCGTAGTTGCCTTCTTTTGCTACCCTCTTCTCAATGAGATAGCGACACAATGCTATTGAGCCGGAATAACCAAATCCACCTTTTGGCACCTTTGGCATGAGACAATCGCCTACTCCCACACATCTACATGTGAACAGTACACACAAAAGACGAGGGCCCATGTGATCAGCTCCATTGGCCACCAAGCGGTTTAATTTCAATTAAGGCGCCGCCAGGCAGACCGGAGAAACATACCACGCCGTATTTGCCTATGCCCCGCAGACGCCACAGTCACAAAACGTTGTGATGGGACAGGTGGACAGCGAACAGTTTCTTTGGTTCGTTCCTCTCCTAATCGAGTCCGTCAGCGGCAAAGTCGGGTCTGGCACTGGTGGGATTCTGGTTGGCATCCACGCAATGTGGCATTGAAAGTTACCTCTTTTGGTGTCTACGTCTGTAACAGAAGCGTCGGACATTGTGATCGGAAGACCATTTTACAAAGTGAATGCAATCAGCCCGGAGTAATCAGCAGAAAAGCAAAGGGTGCCGTTTGAAGACAGCCTTGGTCGCCTAAAATAACGCATCGGGCAAACCCGTCAGCGTATCCAGTTTGAGGTGTTTTGGCCCAACTTGTTTGCATAGATCACGATGTCGTTGGCTTCAGCTTGACCACCTCCTGCAGTAGCTCATAAATTCGATTGCGCCTAGGAGCCGACCTGACAGAACCAACTATTGGCGGCGTCTTACCTCAGTCTCTTGGCAGGCAATGCCATTAACAAAATCCAGACGCTTCCCAGCACCTATGGAGGTCCGACAAAACCGACGAGACGCAACCATTCTACTATGGATTAAGCTCCATCGAGCCTGGCTTAACTGCTTGACAGCGGAATTCGCCCTCCCGACCCAGTCTAGACAACACCGGAGAGGGTTTCGGATACATCACGACTCATCACCAATGGCCAACTTTGACGCCTGGTGTCACATTGCCCACACTGGCCAAGGAATTTCCCCCTCCTCCCGCGACATGGCGGCTTATCGCCTATCAGCCCTAATTATCGATAAATCAAAAGCGCTATCGACGGGTACCCCTCATCGCTGGCGCCCCGCTCCATCCATCAGGTTTCATACAGACGCCCTCACTTCCGTCAAGCATCAGGCAGAAAGTTGAACAGGCATCATGCCTCCTCAAGTTATCCATGTCAACCCCCTCCCGTGCATTCTTAACTAGGTCTCTTGCCCGAGACCGCTGCAAATCCTGCTGTGCGCTGCAGCGATAGTGCCGCCACGGATACTGACGTCCCGTGCTACGGTAGCGAGGGTCGGAAGCCGGGCAAACTCACGATAGCAGCCAAAGTGCATACATAGGTGTGGTGAGCCGCATATAGAACGGCTATCTTGATACCCAGCCACGCGGGCTGTGCGCCTGGCAACATCCCGGGGTAGAAAACAAGCCAGTATCACTCCAACGGATGTGAACAACAGAGGCTAGACATGAAGACCTCTTTCATATTTTAACGCTAGGGGGGCAACTCGGAGATGGGTCAAGCCCGTTTCGTCCTCGCTTCTATCCACACCCATCCATCATCCATCGAATCCAGTACCCACCGCCAGCCGAGGACTATTCACGGCAAAGTGCGGAGAGCCCGCTTTCGCCGTCGATAGCCCCCCAGCACCAAGCCGTCACGCTCGTCACCTCATGGCTTATCCATGCTCGGATCGACGCTGCTGGCTAGATTTTTTATCTGCCCTGTGGGGCGCGTAACGATGTCTCGTTGTCTTCGATCCACAAGCACATTGTGAGAAGTGTGTGATGCGGGGCTTTCCAAAAGCCATTCATTGTTGACAAGAGGGATATGTCCTCGACACCATCTGTAGATGCAACTAACAACTGGCCCGTTTTAGTGTATGGCTCCTAGGTCTGCCAGGTACCAGGAACAGCATCCCTAGCGGTTTTTGGAGTCATCTGCTGACCATTTTGCGGCTTGGAGAGGTGGGGAGCCCGAAAGTCATGGTGTGCAGTAACTCCAATTCACCGCTCTTTCACCTGGGCTCCATTCGTTGTCGTCGTCCCAGGTTTCGTCCTGCTTCCTTACTCTGCACCTTAGTTTCCCCTCGCTTGGCCATCAGCATGAAGTTCAGGCCCAGCCAAGGCCGACCTGCAGATTGACTGCAAGGGACCGGACACATGGTGATTATTTCTCTGCCCGACGCCGTTCGTTTTAGTCCCTGGATCCAGCTGTTTGACGATGCTGACGACACCAACCGGGATGCCATCTCGACTCTTTACAAATCACTACTAAATAGAGTCTGGGCTTTTGTTGCTGCCAAAATATCCGCTTCATGAGCAGTATGCACGGCGATATTCCCGCTTCTCCTTACCCCTCCCACGACGCAACTTAATGACTTGCAGCAATGCAAGTCTTGCAGGGGGGCTCGATGCGTGGTGGAATGCGTCTCGTTCTCCAGCAAAAGCGTGCTTCGCGGCTTCGCATCGGTTCTCCCCTGACATCGACGTAATACAGCATTATTGAACCAACACATGCGTTGCCTGCTGAGGTGAGGACTTGATGTCCAGACGAGCTGTTGGTAGTTCATCGAATCTTTCCAGAAACTTTTTTTTTTTTTTCCCTATTTCAGCCGTACGATCGCAGGCCGATCCTGTGAATTGGCGGCAAGGATACTCCTGGATGTATGTAGCACTATGTTGTCCATAGCGGATGCGCATAACATGTCAAGCCCATCACCCGTTGTATCTTGGGTGACAAAGCTGTCCAACAAACGTGGGAGCCCAAAGCTGGTGCTCAACGCTTCACCGCTTCTTTCCTCAGTGGCAAAGGCGTCTTACCTCGAAGACGGGAAATGCAACTCACCGACAACATCGGCGCCAACGGCTACAACGGCGTAACCCAGAGACATTTACACTTCTGGTGTTGTCTTAGTGCTGGCCACCACAAGCCACGGTTTGCGTAAGCAGCCAACCTCACAGAATGGCGCGAGGCTGGTAACGGGCCGGTTGTTTCCAAACATTGGTTGGCCTCAGCTTGAGCATTTACGCTTTTTTAGCTCCCAGCGGCTTCGTAGTCAAGCCGTGGCTTGCCCTGACAGCACGCCTGGGGCTACTATTTTTGACCTCGAATTCTCGAAATTGCCCGAGCACTCGTGACGCTAGGGTCACCTTACATAATTGCGCGGCCATAAAATTGTGATGTCCTGTGCACACCATCCTGCGACGACCGGAGAGCTCGACCGCACGGTTCTGTGGGACAAAAAAGGGCCAATGTTTCCCATTGATCGCCGTACAGGCACCTTCACCGCTGGTGGGAGATATGACTGTCTATCTGACTTTGCACGACAGCCGTCCATGTGTCTCTCGATTTTCCAGCCAGCATCCTGGGCGGGCTAGGAAGCGGGCGGTTGGAGACCCAGTCGATCTAAAACAGATAGCACACATGAGATGTAATGTCTCAACTAAGCTTCTGCAGCAATCACAAAAGTGTGAAATTACCATGACTCGACAGCCTATAGACGTGGTCCTAAACTTGCTAGACTCATACAACGTGGTATGCGACTTGAGTCACGAAGGTTGGCGAGATTTGCCTGGCATGTTGCCCAGCCTCCCCTCGGCGAACAAAAACAGGGACACGCTTACGAGACATTAGATATCTGCTCGTGGTGTGTGATCCGCATCTGGTAGGCCCGAAGTAGCTGTAAAAGGTAAATATCATCCAGAATTGACTTTGCCAAGCAGACCGACGGCTAGAAAAAAAGGCCTATGATGTTGTCAAACGTGTTTGTACGGGCTGGCTGCTTGCTATCGAAGTGGTCCCAGGGATCCAGGTGTATGCTGATGCGCAGGCTTAATAGGGCTTCTTAATGTTTTACACTTGCGAAACATGCATCTATCGAGTCAGTTGGCGCCTATAAGTGATAGATGGCTCTAGTTATATGCAACCTTAGTTGCTCTTTAGATCTCGATTCACCCCCCCCCCCCCCCCCCCCCCCCCCGGTTGACAGACCTGTTACATGTCGTTTAAAGACAATTACCCATCAACAGGACGACTTCTAGGTCGAAACAAAGTCAGGGTTCGCAGTCCTGTTTTCTAGAGTCATCGCTCTGTAGCATGTGGATTGAAATTCATACGACGGATTTCAACTCAGTCAGCTCTCCGGAGATGCTTGGCCTCAGGAGAACACAATGACCTGGTCTGTTTGCAAACTGCACATTCGGATGTATGAGTTTGAGACTGTCGCCGTGGAGGGGTACGACAGCCCTGCGGAGTCATGGACACAATGAGCCACATTGATCAATATCAAGTATCAGCAGCAGCAGTTGTTCTGGTAGCAAATACACACACACTCCATCCTGTCGAGTCAAATTTGATCTCTCATGTAACATTCCTTCGTCTCCGGGGGAGGGAATCTCCGTCACTTGACTAGACAGACGTCAGTCGGCAGTCCATATACCTGAGGCTCTGCATTCCACCATTGTCGAAGCTCGGGCACTCACAAAGTGAAATCCAATCGATTTTTCGGTAATATCTCTATTCTACATACATGGGCAAATAACCCAGCGGAATGGCCATTCAAGCCATGCGTCACGACTGTTCCCTCACCCCCCACCTGTGAAGGTTAAGTCAGAAATGTGCCTCGCCAGCAATTGAGTTCGTCCATATCGTCCCAGAGCAGACGAAACTAGACGCCCGCATCCTTCCATCTCGTCTCGTTTTCGTTGAGTTTATTGACGGATGCTACAGATCCCGTACCCTAGCCTGCCCAAACATGGCATTCGCCCAGGGCGTTCGACGACGCCCTGTCCGCGGAATCATCCATACAGATCCCCTGGCGACGTTTGTGCCTGGCCCAACCCTAATGTCTCAACGATCAATCAGCATGTCATTTTTCTTTCCTCCGATTTCGTGCAAGTTTGGACACAGCACCCAGCTCGTCGCAGTGTGCTCGAAACGCTGGTCTCGCCGCTGGGAGTCCCTCCTCCCCCAGGGTGGGTTTCATGTGCTGCGGCGTAGCGGGCTCCCGGCGTCTGTCCTCTTCGTGTCGTCCCAACAAGCTCATTTTTTATCTAGATGCGGAAATCTTACATGGTTGACAGCGCAGCAACGGCTGTCTGGTGGAGGGTTGTGGGTAATCCCGGTCTGTGATGCTACCCGTGGCTGATTCCTGCTGTTGTTACCTCGGCTGGTTTGACACTGGTCGATCTGTTGTAAAGGTTAATGGCTGTATGTATTGGTTCTATTATTGAGGACGAATAAAAATATTGTGAGTTGACGCTCATGGAACCCCTGAAATTGTCAAATTCTAATAAAGGGCAGTTTCTCACGCCTCAGCTGGGCAGATATTACCGGCATTTCTACGTTGTCGAGGGGTGGTGTGGTCTGCTTGTAATACAGACAGACCGATTGTTCTTTGAACGTAGTAAATCCACACCTACACCACCTTTCCCTCATCTCTTTCTACATCCTACCGTACGTGCTTAGCACGGAGAGAGTTTCCGTCGAAGCAATCGTGAGTGTTATGGCTCAGGCAGCTGGTGACAACGCAAGTGCACGGGGCTCCCCTCCAATGTCAGAAAAGAACGGGAGCGGGTAGCTGGGTTCGGAGAGATGACTAGAATAGAAGTAACTCTATCGTGTTTTGAAGGGAATTTGGCTGATCTTTCTTTGAGGGGGTGATATAGGGCGTGTGCGTTCTGCGTACGTGCGAGCCGCTCGCAAACGGGGGTAAGAAACACGGCCCACGAGCAAGAGGCTATTCGTGGCACGTCTATGCAAAGTTTGGCCGAGTTTTGCGTTTGAGAGACCCTCAGAGACGCAAACAATTGGCGATTATGAGGTGATTCGTAGGCCTCGGCGGGCCAACGATGTTGACGAAGACGATAACGATAGGAGAGGGTGGTCAGCGTTGCCCGTTTCCGGGCAATTCTCGAGGGGAAACATCTTCGAACATGTTTGATGAGTTTCTCTCGGACGGTGTGGCTGCGGATGAATTTCTCAAACTATCGCTGCCACAGTCAACTTCCTTTCTTACTTTGACTTGGGAAAGTCTCCGGCTCCGAGTGTCGACGACCCCATGAGCCCGGCCGAGAGTATGCTCCTTGTCTTGACACCCATCCTTGCCATCCTCTTCGTTGTGATGGAGAGTCTACGCGGTGGCTTCCCATCCTGGCTCTTCCTGCATGCATGTGTTCAAACCTTTGCTTTTTGTTTTGGTAGATGAGGGGGAGGGGGTGTGCGAAGGGGCCATCAGAAGGAGGCCCAGAGATGGATATTTTTCGTTTCACCCTTGCCCACAAATGAGGAAGGTCCAAGATGAGAGCTTCCTTTCGTGACGATAGATGAGACCTTTCAGACATTGGATTGTGAAAATTTATGGGCACCCTGGGGAGGGGTTTCATACCGAACATGTTTTTTTACGGTTAAGGGAGGCCAGGATGAGAATGAAGTTGACAGATACATCCCGTTCAGGAGCCGTTTTAGTCTATCGCCTAAACGGCAGAATGGGCTCTTGCTTTCAGAATGATTGATTGACCGAGCCAAACACCTGCCTCCTGATTCAGCCTGTCTGGGAGATTTGGGTTGCGGGCTGCCTTAGTCAGACGCTTGCTACGGATCTGTTCTTGCCCGTACAGGGACGCAGCGGCTCCATCAGCTCCGAACCGAAGGAGACGATATGGTTGGCGTAGAGGCGATGGAACCGGTTGTCTTTAATCATGGATCACGACGAGTCTCGTGAACTGCACCAGGCCGGCAAGTCCCACTGGATAACGCCGATTTCCGACCTTCCGGATAGCGATGAGATATGCTAATTCGGTCGCGGCTGTACGATTGAATAGGCGTGTGGAGCCGATAGGTACATGTCGAGCGACGACTTGGTTACGAACCGGATGGTGGAGAATTACCTCTTCACGTCCCTGGAACTGAAGCCAGAGCATCCGCAATGAGGAAAATGAATAACGATGAACTAAAAGATATGCTCAAATTCGCATCACCTGGAAGCAGTGTAATACCAGGGACACAGTGGACAGACTGCATTGCACAAGTACAAAGGCTTGTCTGCCCTGGAAAGAGAAAAAATTGTCACCCGCGTGGTGTAAGGTTTACCTCTCGTAGAGGATATCAGCGGTTAAACTGAAAAGAACAGATACTACACTTGATCTAAGCCATATGGCAAAGAAAGCTGGTGAAGAGAAGAAGATTGAGTTTAGAGAAGGGGGAGATAGGGTTTATATATTTTTCAGAAATGACGAATGAGGCCAAATTATGTGCAAATTGAGGCCAAATCGGGGCCAACCTGAGCCAGAACCCATTGAGGCCAAAACATTTGGATATTACTGAGGCCAATTCATAGGAGCCTAAAAGTACTTCGCCTTGTTGGAATTTACCGAATATCAAGTGATTTTCAACTTGATCTTTGAGCTAGTTTCATCGTCGACCAAGATTTGTAGGCCTGTGACTGTTGTGGGCTCAAGCTGAGAACGTGACGCTATGAGGTTTGAATTCTGTAGGACCTATTACTTACTGTTCACTCTTCGCTTCTTTACGAACAATTCAAATTGGCCTCATGAGGAAATGAGATTGATGCCTGTACGGGGTTCTTTCCTGTTTCCCTTGGATCCGAAGTCGCTAGCCACGGCAACAACGCACCCCCCAATTCCAAGCACAATACTCCTACTTCTGCCAGAGATCACTTTTAATCTTCCAACAGCTACCGGGACATCTTTGGGCGTATGGTCTGGTCGGTAGAGCAACAAAAATATACCCTTGGATTCAGATTCTCTGTTAAATCTGGAGGGCGCACTTGTTCGACGCTCCATACGAGTAAAGTGCGTTGAACAGTTCTTTCTTTTTATGTCTTTTTTTTTCTTCTTCCCTTTCAGTCCCGATATACTATTATATTACCCTCAAACCCTTACAAAATTTATATATACTATTACGGAGCCGAAGAGCAACGTTGACGAAGAGTACTGGACTACTTCTAGCCGAGGTCTTCTTCACCTAAGCGCTCCATGTTCATTTTGTAGTTGTTCAGGATAATTGAATCTTAACACCCGTTAACATATTTTCAGAACGGCAGTTTCTTTATCTAATTTTACCCCCCCGGATGCTGAGATTTGGGGGACATGCAAGCCACCTCACGACTGCTTCAACACCATCCCGATGTCCGTTTACACATTGATAGTCTTGAAGACTGTTCAAACGAGCCAGGTAAGGAGGTAACAAGGGTAAAAATTAAAGGATGCCAGAATAGAGGCACTCCGGAATAGTAGTCACGAACAATTAAAGTGGTAATAGAATGGCACAAGACATTTGCTCCATCAACAAAATGACTTATACCTGTTGTCACCGAAATATTGTTGTTGGCGCTTCTATAAAAGGCTGCCAAATAAGCTACAAAGCATGCAGAGAAAATGTTTAAATAATAATCTTAATTAAAGTCCCGCTCCCTTCTCATGGCGGCGTTGCATGAATCTATGACGATGTTTCTCTGCTTATTAGTGATGCCCGCCGTCTCATGCAGTGACGTTGTTGAATGTTGTTGATGGTGGGGCCGTTAGGCCCCTCCAAAATTCCACACGCTCCCCCGCTCCGCCCGGTCCACAGACACGCTGAAGATGCGCTAAATCACCGACGCGTGACGCCACACAAGCATTCTTTCGCCCTGGCGCCTGCAATCAATTTCTCTGGTCATCCCTCCACTCAGCCCTGACGCTACATTGCGCACGCCTTAATTCTACCTACCCCCCCACGATATCAGCATGCAATGAACTTTGCCTAGGTTGAATGTCTTGTTAAGAAATTATTGCTCAAAAGTTTTACTACTTTGCTTCCTCCCTCATGATTCTATGTCTTCCTCCAAACTGTTCCCGCCCTCAGACGCGTCGCGTCCAAGATCGGGGATTCTTACACCTAGTTCCGATGGCTCTCTAAACTCCAAACATGGAGCAACATCACTGCCCGAGGCAAGGGTGCAGAGGAAGCGAAGCGGCTCTCACGCGCTTGGGGATTTACTCAAGAACCCAATCGTAGTCAAGGTAAGCTACCGTTGACATATCTTCTCCTTTGTCGTATTGCTAGGAATCCATCCATAGCTGACTGTTACATAGGCGCATCCCCCAAGCTTAATCGCGAAGCCATGCACATTGCAACCGCTCATGCTCTTGCCTCGCGAATACCTTCCTCTCTCCTCCCTCGATCTCGGCGCGCCGCACAGCGACCTGCCCTCCAGCCGCTTTTACGAATCACACATCAAGATCCTCGACCTCGAAGACCGCGTAGCGGAAAGGCCGAGCCTTCTCCTTGCGCGCAACGACGCCTCCAAAGCACTTTACGCGATCGAACGTGCCGCCACGTCCGAAAAATCGCTGTACGCGATTTGCAAACTTGGTTCCTGGGTGGACTTGCTAGCCCTTTCAGCCCAGGCTACGGTTACGGGGAAGCATGTTTTGCGCATGCGTCAGGTTGAGGAGGCAAAGGATTCCCAGTTATTGCAAAATCAGCAAGAGCTGCCCATGATGACACCAGGTCTGCAAAAGGGCCACAAAGACAAGAGATTGGCGATCGAGGCGTTGCAATCGATTGTACGCAAACGGGGACGTTCGCAGTCCGTGTCGACTTTCGAGGAGGCGACGAGGGCGGAGAAGAGGACAAGGTCGGATGATGATAATGCGTTGAGACCCCAGACTCCGAGTGGTCTCAACCCAAGTGTTAACCCGGTTCAAACTATCGAGGCGAAGCCCGAACCAGCGGAATGGCTCGAAACGCACCTGGATGCCGTGGAAGCTGCACCGCAGCCGGAGCCGGCCCAGGAGCCCAACGCACAGCAGACGGCCGGTGACATCATGGAAAACATTAGGGCGCAGTATACAGAGGCGCTCTATAAGTCAATGGTAGATGGCCTGTCCGGCTGCCATGACGCGATCGTATGGCTAATGTCTTGTCTAGGGTTCTCTGGCGTATTTTGCAAAGGGGCCGCTGTCTCGAGCGCGAGCCGCATTCCACCTCGACTGCGACGGCACCATGAACATGAGTGACCTCATAGACTTCCTCAAGAGTCTCGTTATGTCGACTGTCCAGATTGACAAGAAATATCGCGAGACGATACCCGACATAATCTCCAAACTGAAGACCCATATCTACAGCTCCGACGAAGGTAGTGGCAAGCCGAAGAAGAGAAAGTCAAAAAAGATGAAGCTGGGCAAGGACGGCATGTACCCGGGTGAGGACGACCATGTCCGCAAGTGGTGGGACTCGAACAAGCCAGAGCTCCAAGATGACGATAGTTCAATCACACCAGCTCAGATCAAATCTCATGTTTCGCTCCTCAGAACCAGGGAGACGCAGTTGCAGATGATTCTGATTCTGGAGATTCTCGCGCTGGAGCCGCTGCGAGCCGCCGATGGAGAGAGAGAGTCTCAACTGCCAGGCTTGCCAGGTGAGGAGGCGGATAAGGCTGCCGAAACCCAGCCGAAGAAGCGCAGCAAGCACAATTTTCCCGTGCTGGCAGATGTCCATGCTGATCGATTGTGCATTTGGCAATCGACCGCCACGGACGAAATAAGATTGCTTGAGGATTCCCAGGCATCTGCTCCTGTGGATGGAGCACCGGCCCAGAAGGCGTCATCAGATCCCCTTAAGGACTTCTGCACCGACATCATCATGCCATTGTAGGTCATTGTCGGTGACACATCGCTATTTCTTTGCTGACATGTACAGCTTCGCTGCTCGACTCCCCGATATTTGCGACTCCATCAACCGTAAGCTTGGCGGTCCTATTATCATTGCACCGCCGAAGCCAAAGACAAAGCCCTCGTCTAGTAAAGCGGGTTCAAAGCCTGGGGCTGCTGCAAAACGACCCGCTAGCGTCAAGCCTGCAACAAAGAACATCGAGAAGGCCTTGTTCAAGGAACAGTCTCGTCGGAGTGTTTCCAGGGGCCCCGGCAATGCTATTGCCTTGTTGAGATCCGCAACATCAGCCAACATTCCGGGATTCAAGCGGGATAACAGCGACCTCGACCGAAGGTCCTCGGTGGAGAGGATGGGGCTGCTTTCTAGGGGCAACAGCATGACCGCCCTAGATGATGTCAAGGCGCAAAAGAAGGCCATGGTGGAAGCGGAGCTGAAAGATGCTATTACGGCTCTCAGGAAGCCGAATCGCGAGATGGCAGGCAAGGCCATTGTTGAAGATGCGGAGAAACGAGTCTTTGGTGGCTTGTCTTCGATTAAGAGTGCGTATTCCTTCCTCGGTGAGTATGTTCGACGTACTGACCCCTTACCAGAATCGAAAAAACCGACTCGGCACCCGCTCTTCGATTCGGTCCAGGTAAAGGTAACGCCGGCCAACCACCGCTTTCGGGATGCTCTGGCGGAGGATTCGAAAGGTGCCAGCAGCTTGTCGATTCCGATGTCCAGCATCCCCCCTTCTAGCGCATCAAGGATACCCTCAACTGGACCACGGAGGGGACATATCGATATCCTGGGTACCACCCCCTCTTCGGCCATCCAAGCGACGCCCGTAAAGCGGAGCGCGCCAGTTGAAGGACCTTCGCCTGACGATGAGCCTGCTATACCGCCCTCATCGCCGCTCATGATGAGGAAGCCCGCGAGGAGCCAGCATTTGAGTGTGTCTAGAAGCGTGATTCTCGAGCGGTACGAGCCCATGCGATCACCATCGCCGGACGTCGGCCTACCGGCAACACCATGCAAGCAGAGGACGAGAGACGTGATGACAGACGAGGTGGCGGCTACGCCGATGGCGACGAGGGCGCATATACCATCCTCCCCCCCGCAACCCTCACAACCCCCGCAAGAGAAGCCCAAATCGATTTATGAACGGCTGGGATGGGATGACGACTTTGACGACTTATTATGATTTGCGTTTCACATTGCTTGGCGTGTATGGAATAATATGCATACAGATACCATGTGGTTTTGAACTTGTTTTTTTTGGCAGGATAATGGATGGATGGATGGAATGGAGCGGAGGAGTACAGTTGACGAACAAAACATGACATACCATAGCGTCGTTTAGAGTCGGTTTATTTTGCATCTGGGTAGCATTGCATTCCCGCGGTGACTGCGATAAGCAATCTGCTTGGGGAAAGGATTAGTGTTATAGGAGAATATGGATCTGCCGTTCCACGTTGAACCGACAATGTCCATCACGTGTCTATTCTGTCTTGTCTTCACCCTCATCCGAGTTCCCCACCTCCTCCTTTCCCTCTTCGGCCCTTTTTTCTTCTGGCTTTTCTTCCGCTGGCCGCTTCTCTACAAATATGATGGGGAGTTCCCTCACGTCCACATGCTCCTGCGATCCTAGATCGATGATTCTGACGGCCTCGATGCCTACAATACCCTCTTTCAAGGGCAGGAACTCAAGATCGACGACGTGGCACGCGCCAGGAGCGAGAGGACCAACCCTCGTGTCAGCTGTCAGACAGACGACCTCGGTCGGCTCAACAAGAGAGTTGCGCTGCATCGCATGGAGGACGTTCTCGTCCAGCACTGCGTCGGCGAGCTCCCTGCCGTCCGCCGCCGTCCTGCCTATTCCGCTCGTGGAGGGCGGCCGCATGAGGCGGACATCGTTACGTCTGCGTTTGGGGAGCGCGACAAGAGCGAGCTTGCGCGGGGGGACAACAGGCGCATTGGGCTTCTCTGCGCTCCGGTTCACTACGTATACCGTCCATGAAAAGACCTCACCTGCGTAGATGGGCCCCGGGGGACTGCAGAAGGTCATGGTTATGCCCAGCTCCGGCAGCGGTGCCTCGACTGTACGGGTTGCGGCCTCGAGGGAAGGGAGAGAGTCAGGCCTGCTGACTGCTGGGGCGACGAGGGACTGCGCAGCCTCGATGCCGCTTATAGACAGCTGCGAGGGACGGTGTGAGCGCTGAATTGGTTGCATCGGCTGCATCGCCGCGTTGAAGCCTGGGTTGACGGGGAGGGTGAAGTCTAGGGTCGTGGACCATTTCATGTTTAGCCGAGGGGTACAGACAGGGGGCTCCTTCTGGACGACGGCCTCGATTTGGATGTCGAGGTCGCGGCTCGGATTCTTGGAGGAAGGAAGGTCAAGCTGCTGCGGTGGGGAGAGGCGGTAGAGGAAAGTTACATGATCGTGTGGCACACAGGACATGGGAAGGGAGAGGCCGGAAGCTGCTGGGGCATTGAGGTCCTCCACCAAGCCGCCGTCGGCGACGGTGAGTTTGATGCTGGTCAGATCGATGGCGCAGTCGAAGTAAGATGTGAAATCAACTTCCAAGAGTGCTATTAGAGCCGGAGATGTGGGCATCGTATTTGGGCGGGAGAACCGGACGCGGGTGTGCACTGCTGGGAATATGCGGACGCGTAGGCTGTTGAGGGCGCGAAGGGGCCGCATCTGATCTTTGGGCTGAGTGACGGGTGCAACACGGGAGACGCGAAGGGCGGAAAGCCGAGGGACGACACCGCCCAGGGCCGGGTCATTGCCGAAGGGCTCCAGGAGGTTGAAGCCCGAGGCCACGCCTGATTGTAGGTAGGCTCCGCTGTTCCTGCTACGTCCATTAAGACGTTCCGGCGTAGAGGTTCCGGAGACGACTCCTGAAGCAGGCTTGAGGCAGGCAGAGGCGGAGAAGACCGCGTAAGGACCCTGGAGGCGGATACGAGGGCGGGCGAGGAAGACAGGGAGCTTCCAGACGGCATAGATATGCGGTGGCCTCTTTAGGGACTCCGCTTGGGGTTCCTCCTTATTGCTGTTCTCACTTCCGTCTTCAGGGTCATCTACCACGATAAAGGGGTCGGAGGTGTCCTCGACGGATCCTTGGAATATGATGTCCGTCGAAGGATGGTCGCGGTCTACGGCATGGCTGTTGATGATCTGGGTCTCCAATGAGATAACTAGCCGGCTGAAATGAGAGCGCAGAGTCTTTTCATCCACCAGAGGAGCTCTCAGTATAAGAAGCACTTCAACAGTTTCATCTAAGGCGCGTTAGCACATTAGACCTTCAAAATCAAATTTGTTCAAGGCATACCGAAGAAGAGGCTGTCTCTTCGCTCAATAGAGTCAAACAAGGCTTTGGTGTCGTCGACGTCCTTGAAAGCTTCTTCGAGATCGAGACTTGTTGCTTTGGGAACCATATATGAGAGGAATGCGTTTTCGATAAAGTCCTCCACCGCAACGGGCTCTGGTCTATGGCCTTCAACAGCCATACTGGGCTACCTTGTTTGCTGTGCAATGTAGCGGCTCATACTCAGCTATGAGATCTGATGAAAGGACAGTTTCACAACTCCGTCCACATAAAACTGTCGATAGGAGAAGTAGCACCAGGAATTGATCAGCACAATAGAATGATTATGACTGCCAGTGCTCTATTTCGCTGGAAAAGGAAGCTTAGAAAAGCAGGTCGGATGCCACCCCTAGGATATATCGCGGTAAAGCTCTTGGTTAGTGGTCCATTGAATACTGGTTGATGGCAGACAGTCCGAGTTACAGCTTACTGTGACTCTGGCACAGTGTAACAGATCCCCTGTCTGACTTATGTCAGCAAGAATGGCGTGGTTTGACAGGTCCTGAGGTAAGTGGAGCCCGCCCGCAAGCTACCCCAGTCCGTGCGCCAAGCGCCATATTGCTCATTCCGTTGATTCGCAAATATTCGCAGCCTTTTTTTTCGCGTTCACTCCACGCGACGACTTGTTGGTTCTACACCTTGAGGGCAGTTCATTGCATCTCAGAATCACCCAAATCGTAGTTGCCGACACTTCTATACATCGATTGCGATATTTGATATATTTGTCTCAGACTTAACTATCAAATTCGTCATGAACGGTGCCGGTAGCCCTTACGGCCAGCCGCCCGCGGCGTGGCAGGAGCACCGCACGCCCGACGGCAGAGCCTATTACTACAACCCTGCGACCAAAGTCACGCAATGGACCAAGCCAGAGGATATGATGACGCCGGCTGAGGTATGGTGCTAATTACGGAAGCAATGAAGCTGATGCTAATATACCTGTAGAGAGCCCTAGCCAATCAGCCATGGAAGGAGTATACTGCGGAAGGCGGTCGCAAGTACTGGTACAACACGGAAACGAAGACAAGCTCGTGGGAGATGCCCGAAGCCTATAAGAAGGCTCTGGGGGCTACCAGCGGCCCGGCTGCCCCTGCGTATGGCTCATACCTGCCCTCTCTCGCTTTCCAAGCTAACAAATACAGTCCTACGGCGCAGTATGACCGAGGAACACCCTCTGGCGGGTATTCCAACTCCGGATACGACTCTTATCGCGGTGGCGATCATCGTGAAACTTTCCCCGAGTCGCGTCAGTTAACATACGGCAATGACACGAACGCCAAGGCCTTTGTACCTGCTAGCAACGAGCCCGAATATGCCACACAAGAGGAAGCCGAAGCTGCTTTCACCAAGCTGCTTAAGCGTAGCGGCGTCCAGGCTGACTGGACCTGGGAGCAGACATTGCGCACAATTGCAAAGGACCCCCAGTACAGAGCTATCAAGGACCCGAAGGATCGCAAAGCGGCGTTCGAGAAGTACTGTCATGACATGATCGTTCAAGACAAGGAGCGCGCAAAGGAGAGACTGACCAAGCTGCGTACTGACTTCGAAACTATGCTCAAGCGCCACCCCGAGATCAAGCACTACACAAGGTGGAAGACCGCACGACCCATGATTGAGGGCGAGACTATTTTCAGGTCTACCAATAACGAATCCGAGCGCCGCCAGCTCTTTGAGGAGTACATTGTCGAACTCAAGAAGGCGCACATGGAGAACCAGGCGGCTATGCGCAAGACCGCTATGGACGGTTTGATCGATCTTCTGCCGAAACTTAACCTCGAGCCTTACACGCGCTGGTCCGATGCCCAGAGCCTCATTTCTTCGACGGCTCCTTTCCAGAATGATGAGAAGTACAAGACCCTAAGCAAGTTTGACATCTTGATTGCGTTCCAAAACCATATGAAGGCACTAGAACGTGCTTTCAACGACTCTAAGCAAGAGCAGAAGAACAAGAAATTCCGCAAGGAGCGCAAGGCTCGTGATGCCTTCATCTCGCTCCTGAATGAGCTCCGGAAGGACGGGAAAATCAATGCTGGCACAAAGTGGCGCCAGATTTATCCCCTAATTGAGAGCGACGAGCGGTACAGGAATATGGCTGGCCAAGGAGGTTCGACCCCTCAAGAACTCTTTTGGGACCTTGTTGAAGAAGAAGAGAAGGCCATCCGCGGGCCTAGAAACGATGTCCTCGATGTCCTCGATGTAAGTTATACCCCTCCTGGTAGGATCTTACACCGCATGCTGACCCAATTACAGGATGAGCAGTTTGATGTCACCCCCAAGACCACTTTTGAGGAGTTCCATGCTGTTGTTAAGAAGAATCGCCGAACTGCTAACATTGATCGTGACACGCTCATGGTAATTTTGGAACGGGTATGTTTGAAGGTCCCACTTATTGACATCAAATCTAATATGTTTATAGATAAAGGAGAAGCGGTCTTCCAGGCGATCAGACGAGGAACGACAGTCTGAGCGACAGCAACGAAGAGCTGTTGATGATCTTCGAGCTTACTTGAAACGTATGGATCCCCCCATCACCTTGGATGACACGTACGAGAAGCTCAAATCTCGCCTTGCGGAAATTCCTGCCTTCCAGGCAGTCACATCTGAAGATGCTCGCATTGCCGCCTTCGACAGGCACATGAGGAGACTCCGCGAAAAGGAGGAAGAGGCCGACCGTGACCGGAGACGCCGGCGTGGCCGTGAATCAAGCGAGCGCGACTTGTACCGCGAGAGACCGCGATCTAGAGGTGAGCGATCTCATCGTAGTAGTGGCCGTGCTGCTAGGCGAAGCCGTAGCCCCGAACCAGATGCGTATGAGGCGGACAGGCGGAAAGCCATTGCAGAGCGAGAACGCAACCACCGCAAATCAACTATGGCCGAGAGCCTTCTTTCGGATCGCGAACGCCGTTTGTCACCTCCTCCTCGCCGCGAGAGGGAACGTGAACGGGACAGTAACCGCGAGCGCGACCGTGATCGTGACCGTGACCGTGAGCGCGACCGTGAACGTGAACGTGATCGCGACCGTGACTACGACCGGCACCGATCCCGTCGCGACGATGACAGTCACTACGACCGCGAGAGAAGAGATAGGGAAGAGGAGCGCGAGAGGCTTTATAGGCGGCGCATGGGCTCTTACGACGAGCTCCCTTATGGGGACGAGCGCCCGTCTGGCTCTCGACGCCGTCGTGAAGAGGATGAAGATGAGCGTCGGGAATCTAGGGACTCCAAGGTACGACGAATTTCTTAGGTCTCGATGACTTTCAACAACGCCTGCTAACGACGGCGCAGAGAGTAAAAAGAGAGAAAACACCCCGTGAGCGTACCCCCCAACGTGATACACGTCACAAGAACAGGACTCCTCCGCCGGCACCGGCGCCGGCGCCGGCGCCAGCTGCCAATAAGGATGACACTGGTATTCACTCGGGATCTGAGGAGGGAGAGATCGAGGAAGATTGAGTTGGCGATATGTCCGCGGAGGTGATTGCGGACACACAAAAGTGACTTTCGAGTACGTATCGAAATCACCTGCTGTCACTGAGAGCATGATGACCGCAGCGCCTACAGAGATAACTGGCCTTCACCCCTACGCCTTCCTGCGCTCTTATTGTCGACAAACATCCTTGAGCCAAACAACACGGTCCGTTCTCACAGCTTGTCGCCAGAGTGTTGATCATCCAGGCCGGCTGCTAGCTAGTATGTATTTCTCTCATTTAACCCTTATTGTAGGCGCGCTTGTCGCGGGTAGTATCAGAAGAAAAATAGATTGCCTTTTAACAACGGCCTATTGTTTCTCATGTTTTTTTAACTATGTGATATCTGGCATGTTCTAGTATATCTAGAGTCTCGACACAAAAGCTGTGACAAGACTGACGGCAGTCATCCTGCTTAATCCATTGTCCCTCAATCTACGGACTTGTTTGATCCCGAACGAATGTGTGGTCGAGCACCATAGCTCATACCCAAATCAGAGATCTTGCTTTCAATCCAACCAAACCACAGGATCAAACCAGCTTTCCCCGTAGGACCAGACAACAGGGGATAGACTACCGTCACCGTTGTTAGCCGTCGACGTCGTCGTCCTCGGACGCGCCCGCCTCCTCTAAAACCAAAGCGTGACCCTGACCTCCGAAAGCGCGCCTCCCCAGCTGCCGCTTATGTCCCTTTTGAACGCCCTTAACGCCTTTGTCGAATGCATTGTGACGCGGAGGGAAAACATCCTTATGGATGCCCTCTTCAGTTCGTCTTGTCGCTGTCGTCCAGGAAGAACTGTTTGTGTTAGCACATGTCGGTAGGTGAGTGCGGGTAGTCTCAGGACTTACGTAGTTTCCACCCAACTTCTGCTCCTGGTCGAGCTGAGAGTTCAGCTTGTTGATACGAGGACGGAAATTGGTAGGATCGCGACGGAACGTGACGTCAAGGTTCTTGAGGAAGGTGTTGCAGCCGGTAAGCAAAGACTCGGGCTTGTTGGCATGAGCGTCGATACCGGGCTTGCCATCGAAGACAATAACACGGTCAGCAAGGTAGGTGGCCATGATGAAATCGTGCTCGACGATGAAGGCAGTCTTCTTGGCGTGCATGATGAAGCGCTTGATGACACGGGAAGCGATGATACGCTGCTCGGAGTCGAGGTAGGCGGAAGGCTCGTCGATCAGGTAAATATCGGCGGGCATACCGAGAGCAAGAACGATGGCAACACGCTGCAATTCACCACCAGACAAGTTCTTCACCTCTTGGTCGATGAAGTCGTCAAGCTTCAGGGGCTTGACAACATCAGTTTGGAACTGAGGGGAGAGGAAAGCAGCCCTGATCTTCTTGAAGAAGAGCTGGCGGACGGTACCCTCAAACTTGGGGGTAATGGTTTGGGGCTTCATGGAGATCTTCATCTCAGGCACCTGGGCCTTGTTGTCGGGCTTGAGCGCACCAGCAAGCATACGGCAGAAGGTAGTCTTTCCAGTTCCGTTCTCACCCATCATGACAATGATCTCTGAGTCGGTAAAGTCACCAGACTCGATTCTCAGCTTGAAGTTGCCCAGGGTCTTCTCCATCTTGGGGTACTTGAAAGCACGGCTTTTGTCGGCGGCAAACTCATCCGCAGCCTCGGACATCTTGAATGTCAGGGACTCGTCACGGAAACGCAAGTTTTCAGTGGGGATGTGACCGTCGAGGAAGATGTTGATACCTTCACGAACAGACTGGGGCAAGGTAACAACACCGTACACGGCTGGCTGACCATACAAAACGCAGATGAAGTCGGAAAGGTAGTCCAGGACTGACAAGTCGTGCTCGACAACGATGACGTAGTCATCATCGCGGAGGAGAGAGCGAATAATGCGAGCGGCAGCCAATCTCTGCTTGACATCGAGGTAGGAAGAGGGCTCGTCAAACATGTACACGTCGGCCTTGCGTACGCAGACGGTTCCAATGGCGAAACGCTGCAACTCTCCACCGGACAGGAAGTTGATCTCACGGTCCATGATGTGGTTGAGCTCCAGGACGTCGCAAACCTCCTTCTTGTTGCCAAGGGAGCTTTGAGCATCGATCAAGGCCTTGACGGTCTTCTGGGGACCCTTGACAGCACGAGGGATCTGGTCGACATACTGAGGCTTGACGACGGCCTTGAGGTCGTCTTCCAGGAGCTTCGTAAAGTAGTCTGAAAAATTGGTCAGCGATTGACGGAGCAGGAAAATAAAGCTTGGGAAACGCACTCTGAAGCTCAGAACCACGGAAGTACTTGATGACATCTTCCCAGTCAGGGGGGTTGTCGTAGCGACCCAAGTTGGGCTTGAGTTTTCCAGAAAGAATCTTCAGAGCGGTACTCTTTCCAATACCGTTGGTACCAACGAGACCCAGGACATTACCGGGACGGGGCATAGGCAGACGGTGGAGCTTGAAGCTGTTGGCAGAATAACGGTGGGTGACCTGGGTTTCGAGGTTCGTGGGCAGATTGATAATGGTGATGGCGCCGAAGGGGCACTTCTTGGGGCAAATACCACAACCGATGCATAGTGATTCGGACAAGAAGGCGATGCGGGAGTCGGGGCCGACTTCAATGCAAAGCTTTCCGGAGCGGACGACGGGGCAGGACTTCTTGCACTCCTGACGGCACTTCTTGGGCTTGCACTTGTCGCTGTTGACGATAGCGACACGGGTGAGTTTGTCGGACATGGTGGTGATGGTACCCGGGATCGAGGCGGGGTTAACGATGGGATGGATAGTGGGGCAGATTTATTTTCTGCGCGCAGAGAAAATAAAAAAATAATAAGAGGAAAAAACGCGAGCAGGTAACGTAGCGAGACGAGACGGGCAGTCGGACGAGATTGGGAGACGTAGGGAAGCAGCAGGACCGAGCAAAGCGGCGAGGGTTGTCGAGGTATCGCGACCTGGCCTTCTGGGTGATGGGAAAGAAAGATTTTTGGTGTTTTTTGCAAAGTGTCACAGACGAGAGACACGGTTGGGCGGCGAAATCAAACCGGTCATCCAATTTGTGTGCCCCGTCACTGGTGTGAATTGTACAAATTTGGCGGGGCAGTTCCCCTACCCTACTGGTCACTAATTACCCCGCCAGTGAGGGTTCTCAAGTTTCGCACAAGTCACCTCTCTCACAATGCACAAGCAAGAATACCTGAAGTATACTTTCTAGCCACCTGACATCACAGCTCTCTGGATGAGGCCAAACACGCTGGTAGTGGCCTGAAGCACCCGTGCAATTGTGTCATCCACAATGTTTTGCTGGAACACGCCTATGCGCACCTCTGTATCGAAAGCTGACCGCCTGTTCATTGATAATTGATGAAGGTTGGTGGATTTGACCGCAACAAGAGCAGGCTCCACTCATGCTCCTTGCGGCCTTGCTTTTACCCTCCATATCGTGGATGCCACACGATGTTTCTTCTGGCTGCTGTTTCTGTGTCTAGAATGTAACAGTGCAAACGTCACAAAATTGGCGTCTTTATTTTTCCAAATACAGATCCTATATTACTCATCAGATGTACATTCTGTATTCTCGTATTTTAGATCAGATCAATGGGGATGGGTCAAACTGCTAAATGATCTGAGCATACCGAAGAATAAGACCACGTAAATTACCCAAGTTCTAAATGTGCAGTTTGCAATGGCTGGTCTCTTTCGCCAGAGCACCTCGAAGCTAGGTATAAGCTTGTTGGTGCAGTGTAGTTAGTCCTCAACAGACCGACTACCTAGCAACCCTCCAAGCCGAATGTTCGTTACATATGATGTTCAGCATATAAACATCAATAAAAAGACGGACAGAGTGCGCGATTTACGATGCACAGACTAAACAGAGTCTGCCAGTATGGTCACTTGAAATGGACAGGCAAAGCATAATTATAAAAAAGGGCAGCTGCATGATTATATGCTGATACTGCGCTTGATGCTGTTGAATATCACTCTCTTGAGTTTACATGCTTCTCTGTTTTTCTCACGGTTTTGTTCAACCGGCAGGCCTAAGCTCTATCCATGACACACCGAAGGGACCGCGGTAGTGGTTAGTAATTACTGATGACCAGGAGTTGGTATTGCTTTCAACCTGTTTTGACAATAAAGCGGTATCGTATCAATGTTGACTCGCATCCACAGCAACAAGAAAAGTCGATAAAGTCTGTCTAAACGAGTAAAAAAAAGAAAAGAGTCCGTGAAGAAAAGAATGAGACAGCAACAGTAAATCGTCCGGATGGACATACATACAGATGGCTCTACTAAAACTACTCATTGGTGGGACCAGCCGTCTTGTGCTGCAGCGGATTATGACGCATATTAATCAATCCTCACATTCACACATGAATGAGGCATTCGATGCGTGCTTCATACTTCTGTCATATCGACTGTGCGATTATTTCATTGCGGTGGAGGCAATGGTATTGAACATTCAAGAGCTTACGTGCTTAGGATAGTCAAAGCGACCGGAGTAGTTCTCAAGAACGCCTCCTGCATAATCGAAATTACTGGACATGTAAAATTCATCATTACGATGGATTATTGTCAGATTCGCTGATGTCGCGCAAAACACCTCCGACCAAAGTTGTAGGCCAGACCTTGAAAACCGGTGTGTTCCAACATCACGTTTCGTGAATGGTGTCGGACTTACGCTGTCGAAGGTGGGGAAAACAAGACGGGGGCGGGGGGCGGTGAAAACGCGGTGCTAGCGGGGTTCCGAGTCTCGGCCAACAATGCTCGCACGCAGGCACGTGCATTCTGTGGCTGGTGGCCCCCACCTTCTTGCCTCTTCCGCCAATTCACCCATTCACCGGACGTTCCTCAGGCGAGAAATATGTACGTACCATCGGGCTGCCCTGAGCCGCCCACGGTAGTCGACTTTCTGCCTGAGGCAACAATACCCGACTCTTTCTTTGGGGGTGATTCAGTGCTGCTAGCGCTACAACCACCTGTACCTCACCCGTGCATCCACCTCAATTCTTTCCTGCCTCTCCACCAGTACATTTTCCATCCACCACCACCCTTCACCCGCCAGGCTCTGGACAACCCACGCAACGTCACTTGTCCATTTCCTCGTTCAATACCTCATCTGATTCAGATCAATGGTACTTGCTGCCTGGAGGCCGTTGTTAATGACTTGTAAGTTGCTTCTGTGCCCTCGTACCGGCCCTTACAAGGCCGGGTCAAGTCCCCGTCGCGAGCCATCAAGTCAGCCTCGAGCTGGCGCGCTTGCATCTTGATATCCGTATCGGGTATGTCCTCAGCGATCCCTGAAGTCGTCGGAGTTGATAGAGATGACTTCTTTTGATGGTTATGATGCCCTAGTGACACGTCATGGCGCTCCTGTATCGTCTGACAGACACAATGGCATCGCTATCAACTTTCAGCCTCGTCTCCATCAACCGCGTCCCCGCGATGCGACGAGGATGATTCCCCCATCAATATTAGGCGTATTACCGTTCTTTTGTGATGGCCTCGATCGCCACATTCTATTCACCACGCGCTCTGTGCGCCTCTGCCTCTTACCGGTCATGTACTGGGCTAATGTCGTTCCATCCATAGCAGGCAGCCTCGACTTAGACCATCGTCATGTCTAGCCCCCTCGAACCCGGTCCCACAAACGGGCACCGGTCGCCGCAGGGCGGTTCTCCTTCCCCCATAGTCGCTACCGGCCACCAGAGCGATAGTGACCTTTCCGATATGCATGATAATGCCGCACGTCTCGCTTCATCGTCGCCGTCGCCAGATCCCAACGATTCGACCGGATACATCAACGGGGCGCCTGACTTCGCTGAAAGCGAGAGCTCCGGTGACGACAACAATGCTTCTGATGATGCCGACTTCGATATGGATGATGATGTGGCATCCATTGCACAGAGTGATGGAGCTGGCGATGCCAATTCTAGCTCTAACGATTCTCAGCGGCCATCCAAGCGGAAAGCCGCGGCAGGCGAGGATGAGTACATTAAAGCAAACCCGGAGTTATATGGATTGAGAAGAAGTGTATGACCCAACTCAGCCCGGTGAACAATATTGGCCACTGACAATTGCCGCAGTCTCGTCCAACACAACAGCGCAAGCTGGTAAGTGCCGGACGCTTCCTGTCTCCATGACTTTAACTCACATTTTCACGATAATAGGCCGAGTCCTCTGACGATGACTCCGATGATTCTGATGTGGTCACTACCAACCGGCGAAATGTCAAGAGAAGACGAGTTGAGACCTCAAGGCAATGTAAGAATTCAGCCACGCTGTTTCTGTCGATGCCCCCGACGCCATCCGTACTAACCTTGGCATCCGTAGCGTCAAAAAGAGGTACCCCTGCACGGCAACCGTCGATCGATTCTGACTCTGACTCTGATAACTACGGTGGCGCGCGCGCGAAAAGCCTCCAGAAGAAAGCACGCCGCCAACGGGAAGCCCAACCGAATCTTGTCTTTGCCGAGAAGCGTTGGTCCAGTAGGCGGGCAGCTCAGGTGCAGCAGGGCGCCTATGAGGAGAGTGACGTCGATGATGAGGACGAAGACGCGTCCGAACTCACATCGAATTACTACGCTGCGGACGTAGTTGACGATTCCCCATACATTGACAAAGTGCTTAAACATAAGCTAAAAGATGACCTTGACCTCAGTTGGAGCTCCACCAGGAACGACTTCGAGTACTACATCAAGTGGCAAGGAAAGTCACATCTACACGATACTTGGGAGACAGCAGATACACTCCGCGGGCTTCGAGGCTACCGCAGAGTCGAGAACTATTACAGAACAATCGTGGAACACGAATTGCTTATTCGGTTCGGCGAGGATATTCCCCCTGAAACCAAAGAGCAGTTCTTCTTAGATCGTGAACGTGCTGAAGAAGCATTGGAAGACTTTGTCAAAGTGGACAGAGTCGTCGCTGTCCGAGATGGTGAAGACGAGGACGAATATCTCGTCAAATGGAAGGGCTGTTACTACGATGAGTCCACGTGGGAAGCTGCGTCTGCCATTAGCGCAGACTTTCAGGATAAGATTGACCAGTTTCTGGATCGATCATCTCGTTCCTGGATCTCCAACCGCAAGGAGTCAAACCCGGATACCCGAACAAGAATGAAGAAGCTCGAATCGCAGCCCGACTATATCAAGGGTGGCGAGCTACGTTCATTTCAGCTGAGAGGTCTGAACTTCCTTTGCCTAAACTGGACTCGCGCCAACAATGTCATTCTCGCCGATGAAATGGGTCTCGGAAAGACGGTTCAAAGTGTCTCGTTCCTCAGTTGGCTTCGCAATGAGCGTGAGCAAGAGGGCCCTTTCCTCATTGTCGCACCTCTCAGTGTCATTCCTGCGTGGGGCGATACGTTCGACAACTGGTCTCCAGACATGAATTACGTCGTGTATCTTGGAAACGAGACTGCCCGCAATACAATTCGTGATAACGAGCTCATTGTCAACGGCAACCCAAAAAAGCCTAAGTTCAACGCTCTAATCACCTCTTACGAGATGATTCTTCAAGACTGGCAATTCCTTCAGACAATCAAATGGCAGGCTTTACTTGTTGATGAGGCCCACCGTCTGAAAAATAAGGAGTCGCAATTGTATCAAAGGCTTGTGAGCTTCGGCATTCCCTGCAAAATCCTGATTACCGGCACGCCCATCCAAAATAATCTCGCCGAACTTTCGGCACTAATGGACTTCCTGAATCCTGGCAAAGTTGTTATTGATGAGGAGCTGGAAAGTCTTGCTGGAAATGATACCCAAGAGAAGTTGCAAGACCTGCATAAGTCCATTGCACCTTACATCTTGCGTCGCACTAAGGAAACTGTCGAATCTGATCTGCCGCCAAAGACGGAGAAAATAATTCGCGTTGAGCTCTCAGATGTCCAGTTGGAGTACTACAAGAACATCCTCACTAGAAACTATGCTGCCCTTTCTGACGCAACGGGCCAGAAAAACTCGCTGCTAAACATCATGATGGAGTTGAAGAAAGTCAGCAACCACCCATACATGTTCGCTGGCGCTGAAGAGAGAGTATTGGCTGGTAGCACTCGCCGAGAAGACCAGATTAAAGGGTTGATCGCTAGCAGTGGAAAGATGATGCTCCTCGATCAGTTGTTGACAAAGCTCAAGAAGGACGGACATCGAGTACTTGTTTTCAGCCAGATGGTGAAGATGTTGGATATCCTCAGCGACTATCTGGCCCTGAGAGGCTACAAGTTTCAGCGTCTGGACGGCACCATTGCCGCAGGCCCTCGTCGTATGGCAATCAATCACTTCAACGCTGAGGATAGTGATGACTTCTGTTTTCTCCTCTCCACCAGAGCAGGTGGTCTGGGTATCAACCTGATGACTGCAGACACTGTCATCATATTTGACTCCGACTGGAATCCGCAGGCTGATTTACAGGCCATGGGTCGTGCCCACCGTATCGGCCAAAAGAAGCCCGTCAGCATCTACCGCCTGGTGTCAAAGGAGACTGTCGAAGAAGAGGTTCTTGAGCGAGCTCGCAACAAGCTGCTTTTAGAGTATCTCACCATCCAGGCCGGCGTTACTGATGACGGCAAGGCATTCCGTGAGGAGATGAACAAGAAGGGGATTAAGATGGATGGCCCAAGCTCCGCTGAAGATATTCAATGGGTTCTCAAAATGCGCTCGCAGAAGATGTTCGAGCAGACCGGAAACCAAGAGCGACTTGAACAGCTGGACATTGATTCTATCCTGGAGAACGCAGAAGTCACCAAGACCAAGGTTGATGATAAAATGAACCTGAGCAGCGGCGGTATCGACTGGGACAACTTTATGCAATACACTGACGTCAAGGTGGATGACCTGGCTCTGGACTGGGATCAAATCATTCCCGCAGAAGAACTCGCTGTTATCAAAGCGGAGGAAGATCAACGGAAAAATGAAGAGTACCTGGCAAAGGTGGCTGCTGAGAGCGCACCGCGAAGAGCCACGATGAAGAATCGACACGGAGGCGAAACGGACCGAGCGGATCGATTGGCGAAGAAGCGACAGCGAGAAGAACAACAGCGCCAAGAAGCAGAGGAGCAACGTGCGCTGCTGTCTGATCCGAAGCGGCCTCTGAATGAAAAGGAAACTCGTAACCTACTCAAAGCATTCTTCCGGTACGGTTCTATGGAAGATCGTGGCGAGGAGATCATTCAGGAAGCTAGGCTTACGGGACGTGACCGTGACTTTTTGAAGTCCATACTGGATGACTTCGTCAAGACCTGCGATGACGCACTCAACGACAATGCAGCTCGTCTCATGGATGACGAGAGAAAGCTTGGCAAGACCTTGACGAAGAAAGACAAGAAGGCGGTCCTTGTTGACTTCGGTGAAGTTCGCAAGATGAACGCCGAAACAGCCATCGAACGGCCACGACAGCTTCGTCTGCTGCGACAAATCTTGCAGAAGAGTGATGATTTCAAGACATTCCGTCTCGCTGACGCAACTAAGGCAGCTCACTACAGCTGCGAATGGGGCGCACGAGAGGATGGCATGCTACTTGTTGGCATTGACCGATATGGATTTGGCGCTTGGACACAGATTAGAGACGATGCCGAGCTGGACATGGCAGACAAATTTTTCCTCGAAGAGCACCGCATCGAAAAGAAGGAGGAACGGAACAAGGCCACTGACAAAGGTGTCAGTTCTCCAGGAGCCGTCCACCTCGTTCGCCGTTCGGAATACCTGCTTTCTGTTCTTCAAGCCAAGCACTCCACCGATCCATTGGCGCACAGAGCCGTTGAAAATCATCATCGCAACAACAAGAGGCTGGCGAACGGACATCGTCGTAGCGACGTAGGAAATGGGGCAGCATCGCCTGCTCCTCCGACGCTAAAGAAAAGCAGCTCTCATCGGGATCGTGAACGCAGTCACAGCGAGCACCATCGCAGTCGCAGCAACGCCGAGGAAAGAGGCACGCCGCGACCAGATTCGAAGAGGAAGCACTCTGGACACGATGAAGGCCGTATTCCCAAACACCGGAGAATGGATGAGACACGCCGTACTAAGAGTAACGGCGATGAACAGCATTCTCCCAGAGCCGATCAGCGTAGGCATCGCGATGATGGCGAACGCAGTCACAAGCACCGTCGAGCTGAGGATCATCGACACGGAGACGACCGTCGTCGATCAAGCAATACCCCAAGAGCAAGTCAGCCTGACAGCGATCGCCGTAATCAGGCTCTCCGTCGGCTTGATCAGCTGCGCCGCATGGGAGACAACAAGGAGGAAAGAGAGACGGATGCGGATGCCATGTTGTGGTATCTCCTTAAACCGGTTCGTGCGAATTTTGAAGCCATCCTGTGTACAACAAAGGAGAGAGTCAAGTCCAGCAAGGAACGTGCTAGGATATTTGGCGAGGAGTTAGTGGTTATTGGCAACTTTCTGGATCGCGAATTTGTTAAGGAGCGCGACGACGCGTTGAAGAACCGCTTCTGGTATGTTGTGTTGCCTTCTCACAGCTAGGATGAGACTAACCATTGTGCAGGGAGTTCTTGGCGAATCTTTGGCCCGTTGACAGCACGAGCAATGAAGTGACCGGCGACCGATTGAGCGCCATGTATAGAGTCCTGCGGGACAGAGAAGCAAAGAAACAAAACGGAGACAAGTCGGCGGCTGCGGCGGCTAATGGCACGTCAGCTGCCTCTTAGGTGGAGGATCTCACAACATAAAACAACACAGAAGAGCAGATGACCTTCATTCTGCAAAGTCTCGATCAAGTTATGATACGTGTTCTATTTCAGCATTGGCCTGGCGTTTCGGTACTAGGTGGGAAGGCATTTTAGTTGAGGCGAGGGAATGATAAACTACATACCCGGACTTGCATGGTACAGGACGACCCATTTTGGAGTTTTGCGAAAGCATCATGTCTTATCTCCTGCTTTGGAACCCTTTGAGGAAGTTTAAAGACGAGCCTGGCTCTCGTATTGGCAGGTGACTGCGGCTGATTTGTCGAGGAAGCAGAAACAAGGCGTCGAGGTCTGGGTCACATGACGTGGTCCTTGTCTGTGTTTTGAGTGCTGCAGCCTTGTCAGCCCTGTTCTAGTCCGCCGACGTGGACCTGTGCCCACCCGTCACAGCTTTCCCGTCGGTAAGGCCCAACGTCAAAACGGGGATTGGCAAGTAGCCCATTCCGACCTGCCGCGCCTCTGAGGGACCTTCCGTCGTTATTGTTGCAGTATTTACAAACATCGAGGAGGTCTTGGGAGAGAGGTCACCCAAAAAAAAAGGAGAAGGGGGAATCTGTCTGTGTCTACGTATTTTAGTGGCCGACAATAGGCCTGATTAGTGACCCAGATGTGCATCCGCAGACTACAATGGTGTACGGTGTGGAAAAAAAAGATATCCATTTATAGCGAGACGCATCACACAAAGAGAATGCGGCATATATACCGTTCTGCAAACATTCAATGAGTCAATAAATGTAAACAAACAGGCACCGTGAAAGTGGCACGTCTCGATCCCCTGGAGGTATTGAAGTCCATTTGGGCGGGGAGGGGGGGTGAGGGGTGGGGAAGAGGGCCTGCGTTTTTTGTTACTGGTGGTCGCCTGAGGCCATGGCTGAAAGAAGTTTACGGTTGTGGGCGGAGGAGGGAGACGGCTGGTTGTTGACGGTGTAACCCGCGGAGGCACCCTTACCAGTCTGACTGCCCAGTGCTTTGACGGGCACGCCTGTCAGCCTTCACCATAGTATCGTCGCCTTAGGTCCAATTACGCTGTAGAGAAAGCAGGCAAGTCATATCGAGAGGTACAAGATGTATAGCTGTAAGTGTCTGGTCAAGTGGTATATTATTGATGCAGCTCATTTCATATCTTCCTAGGACGCCTGTAGCTTTGATTCCGTCTGCTGTGCCTCTTTCAGAACAGAGTTTTTGTGCGGTTCACTCGCACGAAGAAGCCCTCGCTTGCCCTGCCCCCACTGTGTAATGATAACGTGAAGCCGATCAGTCGCCGACGCTCCTATGTACCGAGGGCGGTTGGTATGTACATGGCAAGAAAAGACATAATAATGACCCATAGCAACTCCTTTCGTAAAACAACAACATCCCAATGGCCGATACATGCGGCCCGAACTCTTCGGTACCAGCATGACGATGCCTTCTATACGTACTAAAACAACAAGCACGAATGCTCATCACGTGACAACCATAACAATCCCACTGTTTCGTTTTCAATCCATCAGCCCTTCCATACCCCTAGGAACAGATTGGGGTGAGATCGTATCGGCAGATTTCCTTCGCTCATGTTTAGGTGTTGCTGGGCGTACAGAGTTTTTGACGCTTTGCAACGTTATGCCGGCTGAAGACTTGGGCCGCTCTGTCAGTGAGGGACGCGAGATGTTCCCTGGAAGCTTTGCTGGTAGCGCGCAATCGTCTTGAAAAGGTTCGGCCGCCGGTTTTTGTGGATAATATATGTTTTGGGCCGGTTTTTGAGATTCAGGTCTCAAAGGCGGGAGCAAACTGGGTTTCTCTTCGACGTATTTGTAGTGCTGGTTGTCCAACTTGCCAGCAAGAGTCTCCTGGGGCATGTCGGCAAGTTCTCGGTTCTTCTGAGTCTTGAATGTCTGGCTGAGTGCATTTTTCGGAGGCTCGGCGGATTTCTTTGCGTTGGGCTTGCGAGGCTTCTTGGCTGCCGTCTTCTTGGCCTTCTTGGCTGGCGCGTCGCTCTCTGAAGCGACATGCTGACCACCAAATGAAAGCTTACTTTGCTTGGGCTTAGCAGCCTTCTTTCCAGCCTCGGCAGCCTTGATTTTGGGACTCGCCGTCGGAGTTGGGATACTCTGAACTGGGTCGACAAGTTTGCGTTTCTTCGTCTCTGGCACAGTAGCCGACTCGGATTTGCCAGGTGATCCAGGTGTGGGGGAAGTGAGCGCCACCTCGAGATTATCCCTAAGAAGCCTGGCCTTGCGCTGTAGTTCGTCCTCTTCACTGAGGTACGGGTTGCCTTCACACGCAGGCTCATCAAACCGGGGCAAGCCGACCCAATGAGCGACATCATCGCACTTCCCACGTACTACCAAGTCCCAGCAGTCTTTGAAATCGTTGTGTTGTGGTTCGGAATCGACGTTGATCCATGCAGTAAAGCCATCCCTGCGACTACGGGTCACCTGACACAATTCCTTGACGAGTCGCCTAACGCCGGGAATCTTCAAGCTAGTGCCGACAACAATGACCGCATCTGGACGCGACTTTAGATCCACGCTTGAGACTTTTCCAATTGCCTCTTCATCGGGATTGAATTCGTTATAGAGAACCATTCTGGGGCGCAGGCGTCCAATACCGTGGCTGCGTCTTTGCTCAAACTGAGTTCGGAGTTCATCAATAGTCTTGCACTCCTCACATAGTGGAGCCTCGTGACCCACGAAAAGCTCTGTTTCCAAAGGTTTAATGTCGGTACATTTTGAGCAAACCATGTGCTCGACACTCCCATGTAACTGAATGGTCGTAGGCCAGGGTCCTTTAATATTAAGGGGAACAGCTGTCTTCAGCGGTCCCAAGTTTGTATCGATACAGTCAACATTTTGACTGTAGAGTCTGAGTAACCGCTTCTCATGAGCGAGGGAAGCAAGCAGGTGATGAAAGGGCGTTGGCTTGGCGGCTTTGACCATAGTAGACAAGTCGCAAATCATCTTGTGAAATTTCTCGGTGGAGGAGTCGTGCTTGTAAACGGACGCGTCAAAAAGGTGCTTGCCCGAGCCCTTCATCTTGTGGTCATTGGGTAATGTCGCGAAGAGGCCTTTTTTGGAGCGGAAATCCGGGATGCCTGCAGAAACCGAGATGCCAGCACCAGCGATGACAACAATTTTCTTCCTTTTCTTGAGTGCAGAGACCAGACGCGCTAATTTTTCGTCGTTCACGTCACAACTGTCTAAATCAAGGTGTTCGGTAGTGCGCTCCTTGGGAGGTGTGATCTTGCGCCGCTTTCGAGGCGGCTGCCCTTCGTTGACGTCGCTAGAGTTAACATTGATAGAGTCGGCAGGGTCGTCAAGCTTGATGGCGGGCAAGGAGTCGTCGGTAGCTTCTAGCTTTACAGGTGACTGTGCGCCCGAAGGCATGGAAGAGGTCGGAGACGGATATCGTTTTGACGCGTCCATATCAACTTCGGGAGACGAAGGTATCGAAGGAGACTTGGACAGCACGGAAAGGGGTGAGGAGAGGGGCGAATCTGAGGGAGATGAGGTGTGCTGGTGCGCGTCGACGTCCATATTTGAAGGAGAAGGCGGTGCGTCCATTTCGACGTCGGCGGTCGGGGACAAGGGAAAGGAGGGAAGAAAACGGGCGAGGAAAGTGCGAAAAACCATGAGCAAGAATGTTCTATACCATGGCGATTGTCCGGGCTTTAGAGGGCTGTGCGATCCTTTCTCCGAAGGTGGTTTGAAAGGGTTTTCGTTGTTCAACGGACGGCAGGCGAGAAGTGTCGTTGAAGAAAGACAGATGTGGAGAGAGGAACCGGGCGAGGGTACCTTAACAAGTACCTATGCGTACCACATGCAGCAGAACATGGATGGGGCGCGGAAGGGGGACGAAGGGGAGGGACGTGGATGGCGGGAGGGGGGGCGGACGTGACTTGGAACACAAAGTTAGGTAGCGAGACGAGACAGCCGTCAATAACAAGGTAATCAAGAGGAGAGGAGAGACGGGGGAGCGAAGGGAAGGGGGACAAGGCCGACCATCAGATTCAGTCAAGAGCCGGCGGCGGCGCGGCAGCAAAGATCAGAATGCGGGCTGGCAGGAAGTACCCCGTACTACGTAAGATGCAGTGCGGTGGCTAGTGCGCGCTGTTGAGTCTGGCTCTTCTGGGTTCGGTGCTCTTGGTTGGCTCTTGTTTTGGTTCCGGCCGCCAAAGTGTCGCTTAATTTCCCATTGGGTCCCCGTCGTTCAAGCCAAACCCTTCCTTCCGCCTTTCTCTGATGGAGGTGCTGGCTGGGCTCTCTAACAATTTGCTCCACTGGTTGTGGTTTGATTGCGGTACTGTTCTGCGGCGATCTGCAGGAGGGGTACATTGCCTCATGCACCTTGCCTTACCTTTGTGTTAACATCCCCCTTCGGCTTCCCCCTCTTGTTGTTGTCCCGTCCCTCTTCCTTCGACTCTCTTTCACATTGCCCTGTCCTCTAAATCATGCGACATCCAGCGATGACGGTCAACCCCGCTGTTTATTCCTCGTCGTCAACAAGAATGACTCGGCTAATGCCCAGAGATAGGTGATGCCTTTTCCCTTGCGCAGGCATTCTTCTAAGCCATCTTTCGATGCCTATAATCAAAATGTCAAGGACACCCTGCAACTACCTCGTAAATGCGATGCGTGATATTGTTATAATCTCCGCGTAACACAGTTTTTTTTTAGCTTTGGTTTTTTTCATTTACACTTTTCACTACCCAGGAAGCAAACCACAGGTGGAAGAAAGAGCGCCGTCAAGAATCGCCAGTTGGAATCAGCTGATAGCAGCGCCTTGTTTTCAGTGATTGTGGACGGTCGCAAGTGACCTGTCGATCCAGCAGTGAGCTGCAGCCAATGACACAACAACCCGGACCCAATAGTTTCAACGTCCTTGTACCTCAATTGTGCTTATCGACAACCACTTTCAGAGTTTTCATCACGTCAATTGAGTGAGGGCGTCGCGCTGGATAGCTGTCGCGCACAACAAAGACCACAACAGAGTTGATCAACCCTACGTCATCCCCTGACGCACTGAAAACCGATAATGATACGCACATCGGTCTAGCAAATCCTTTCGCAAAAGTTGTTTTTTTGGGGTTTTTTTTCTTCTTTTTCTTCTTTTGTAAGAAATTTCACTTGACGCGGAGGAGTGATCCAGATGAAAATATGCTTCTTGTCTCCTAAATTTTCTACAAATTTCAACGGCCATGATGGTCGGCTGAAACATGGCCGAGTCGCGGACGCAAGAAAAGTCACAACACAAAGCGCAGCAGTACTTGCTACACCACGCCGCACACCGCACCCACTGGGCGGGTAACCCGGACGGGGTGGACGCCCGTTGCTCGGAAACATTGCTTGACCCCGACTTGCTATGCCCTGTCTCCTGTTCACGTCTGTCGGTGTTCCCTGTCACAATCGATGGGGGCCCGGCCCTTTCCTGCAGGGATCATTGGACGGACGTCACGGGTCGTTTTTTTTTCCCCACGGCGTTGAGATTGGGTAGACTGCCGCAATGCACATCACTTCAGGGCATTGAGTCCGGATTTCAGCCTCATTGTGGCTTGATCTGTTCACAGAACTAGTTTGGTTGGCTCAGGTAGGCTCTTTGGGGCTGAACACGTCTCCACTCCTCCCCTTTTCCACCCATGGGAGAACTTGAGGCTGAGGTAAGGATCTTAGGTGGGGTTTCCCACATAGATCATTGGTCTCATTGGTCCAGCCTTGGCACCTTCAAATAGCTAATTGCTAACGTGCATCTTCCATTCTCTAGCCACACGACTTCATCCACCAGTCTCTCAAGGCTTGACCCAAAGTCACCGCACAGAACGACATCCTTTCAATCTGTAGTCTCAACCTTTTATTGACAAAATTATCGGTAGTACATCGTATGGCACTGAAATATTCCTGTAGTTTGCGTGGAAGATGAGCTTCCACCGACTTACAGAGTCGTTGCCTTAACTCAGCCTTGCAGCCTCGACTTCCTACTATCTTGGTTAGCGACATTGAATACGCACGAGCAATCGTAAACGCCAAGCTCTAGAGTAGTAGCACCCATGACTGAAGCAAAGATGCCGCTCATGCTCGAGAACGGCATGAATGGTGCTATGCAGGTTGACCAGCTCGACGTCGATGACCTATTCGGCGATGGCGTCGGCCTCTCTCTTCAAGCCGCTCGCCCGCCTACAAAGCAGCTGCGCCAGAGGATAGATGAGCTGCGAACACGTGGTTGTTGCCAGTGAGAATCCAGTCCTAGTCCCATCATTATTGATCTTTCTTCTCACACAGCTCACAGGGGAGTAGCATGGTCAAGATCAGGAGCGATCGCCTCCGTTTCTCCGGATGGAAGACACCTGGAAACGAGGTTTCTTCGTTCTCACCCCGATGATGGCGATTGGGGTCTCAGTGAGCCAACAAAGATCGAGCTTATTAGCACGAATCCATCTAGCCCTATAGTCCACCTTGCCTGGGCTTCGACTGCTAGTCCTGAGCTTGCCGTTATCGATGCGGCCGGCAGGGTATCCATACTAACTTACTCAATCAACCTTAATCGGCCTTTCGCGACGCGAAAGTGGGATCATGAGCCGGGTGACGATCTTCAAGCCGTTGTTGGTTGCTACTGGCTATCACTGGCCCCCCAAAGTAAACAGGTACGTATTCCCAAGTGCTACCTTATATCGGCGACTAACCTCTTATGTAGTATTATGTTTGCCATGGGCCAGCTGTAAAGGATGGCAATTCATATCGTTACGAGAGCTCCTTTGTTCATGCTTACGGCCCTTGGCATCCCAACCCATCCAAAAGTGCTCTGCTCTGCGTGACGGCAAGTGGTAATTTAAAGATGTTCTGGGCCCAGAACAACAACAAGATTGAGGAGACTAGCCTAGAACTTGAGAGTATTAACTCATCTGATGATTTGATCACACATGCCGCACTTCATAGCGACAAAAGTCAGTGATCCTGTATTACTTGTGTGATTCTTACTGACATGGAATAGGTTCCCTATGGGTTGTCCTGGCTACTGCGTCTAAGCAGCTAAAGGTTGTACGAGTTGGCATACACTGGGGCCTACCACAGTCTCAATCCGACAACAAGCCTCCACCAGGAAGCCAATCTCTGAACCCAACTATGCAAGAAAAGCACGTTGCAATCTCCAGCTGGCTGCCTAACGGGCCGACCGTATCACCAACCGACTCTGCCATGACCCAGATAAGTCATCTTGAGATCCTGCCATCGACCATGGATCTTACGGGCCAGGGATGGGCACCGCTCGTCATACTTGCTGTACGCACATATTTACCAACACCGAATACCCCCTACCAAGAAACGCAAAGTATTATCGATAAGTGGGAAGTTATCAACGATCAGCCCCAAAGCCTTCATCCCGCATTTGAGCAGCTAGGAAGTCGAAGGAACAGCACAGGTTCAGCCCCAACAGTAAGTAAAGCAATTTGTGTCAGAACAACTGCTGTTGATGTCTAACTTGACTTCAGCCCACATCCCGCCTCAAGAAATATGACCCTGTTGTTATCAACAAGATAATCATTGGGGTTCAGACCCTCCAGTACGGCAGAGTAATCTGCCTAGCCTTCAGCGACGGCTCAGTAGAATACCGCGACAGGTTCACAATGCAAGAGATATACAACGATATAAATCTTGATAGAGTTATGACCCTTAACCAAGTGGGCTTCACCTTCCAGGATGATTCTCCATGTAAGTTTGACCTAGTCACATATGTCCGCGACTCCGACTTATCAGCGCATGTAGGCTTGCAAATGGCTTTTTCTCCTACCAACTGTTCCCTGGTCAAAATACTAGACAGTGGTAAAGTCAAATGGAGTAAACTGCACTACCCCTTGGGTGACATCGGCAACTCTAATCAAGATGGTATTTGAACCTATTCAAAATCTACTGGACAACATCAAGCTAATGCAGTATAGCGCAATATTCTGCAGTGCTGGCAGGTCTCACCGTCGCCGCATCAACAGCAGCATTTAACAATATCAATCACGATGATATTTTGGCTGTTGCCCGGCCTTATGCAGACAAGAAGCGTATGTCAATCTCACGTTGCCTACACGCAACTGGCTAACCCATGCAGGATTTACATTTGACTGGATCAATGAGATTGTCCGTATGCTTAAGATCCCGGTGGACTATTCCGAGGATACTCACCACGACAGTCTCGTGAGGAACAGCTCACTTCAGATGTGCCTAAGTATCCTCAACCACCTCGGATACAAGGGCATGTTCCAACCGCGGTCTTTCGGCGGCAAATTTGCTATGCTGGCCCTCAATGCCCGCAACGTCGTCATCCTAATCACGATTGCCAGTAACACCCCGGTCAACATCCGCGAGAAGCTTAGTCCTCTGGATGAGCACGAGGTGGTTGATGCTCTCTCGGGCTGCGCAAAATGGTCTCTTGATCTGCTCTCTTGGCTCACCGACTCTCTTTTTGCCCTTCTTGATGACGAGCAGTTCCTCGCCCACCTCACTCCGCAGCGCTTCTCTGAAATGAGCGCTTATCTGCAGTCCCGCTCCGATGTGTCGCTTCATCTTCTCCTCTGCTCCTCCACACGCGGCTTCCTCTCGGCTGTCTGCCGTCGTATCCTTCACCTCGAAATCCTCTCTAATCGTGCCATTGAGTTCTACGAACGCCGTGCCGCGATTGCGAACGCCAACGACCCGTCCGCCCCGACCCCAAAGGGCCTACATACCGTTCTTTACAAGGCGTATCAGAAGATGCAACGCGTCACCTCGAGCAGTCTCGTCAAGGTACAGGAGTTTGACCGTCTCTTGACTGTCCTCAACAACGATATCCGGTCCGCCTACCAGACATCCCTCGCGTCACTGGCAAACAAGAACCCCACTGGGGCTCAGATGACCGGCAAAGCCGTCGATGCGCAGATTAAAAATGCCCAGATTCATTGCGAGCTCAACATGCTCCTCGCGTCGTCGCCTCCGGCAGCCTTCTTCAATGTCCTTTCGAAATTCTTCAATGCGGACCTCAAGAGCTACCGCGCCCAAGCTGACCCTTCCAAACTCTTTTTCGCCGATTTCGATCTCCTCGAAATCGATGACGACCGCCGGTCGCTTGCGGCGCGGAAGGCTCGCGGGAAATATGTCGACGTGTTTAAACGTGTCGAGCTCGTCGGGCCGCCAGTCAAAAGTGCAAAGGAGGCAGAGGAGGCCAAGGCGCCACAATGGAGACGTTGTGTGCGTTGCTCGGCTGTCATGGAGGATGTTTCTGGCTCCAGACCGGGCTTTACATTCGTCCTGGCACAGCAACGGAAGTGCTCATGCGGTGGTCACTGGGCGTTGCTTCCACGAGGGGCTTTGGTAAGCTGAAATGGACTTGAGCCCGTCAAAAATGTGGTGGTGTACACTGTCGGATAGAGCTTATATACAGTCGAGGAGAATCATGGGAGAGAAGTATAATTCTGTTTTTAGGTAGCTATGTAGTTTCACTCGGATATCCAATGCGGCCCAATTTTTGTATTCGTCACAGTGGCCTCCAACATATGTCAAGAAAAATTTTCCCCTGGTCAGAAAGGTTGGCTTCATCGCGGTGTTTTCAAGGCATTCACGCCATATTTCAACCCGTTTCCAAGAAAGCATAGCAATTTTGAGCATCATGACCCCGGCTCCGAACCAGAACATCAGACTGGAGACATACCGAACGACAGCTACTCCGTCCATCAAGCCGAACGGGGGTTAGACAGGATACTTCAACATTCTACAAACATCCGCAAGCCGTTTGTTGTTTGCTCCCATCTTTGACGAACGGGGTATTGGGGGTGAGAGTAACAACCAAGCGTTGCTCGGCGTAGATGAGCGTGGTTTCCCCCATGGTACTAATTTTCCAGTCAAGGGACTGAGCCTGAGCAGAACACGCAGGTTTCTCTTTGTTTGTTACACAGAATCTAAGCAGAAGACGATGGAAGCCGTGTTTTCTTAGTTCAATAGCAATACTCGGCTGACCACGCCTAGCTTGTCTTGATGGGAGAATGGAAGGGAAGGGGAAGTGGTGTTGCTGTTGTTTTGGTTCTTGGTGCGCTGTGCTCATGGCTGTGCTTTGGACGACATACAAAGCCATCTTCATCTTAACCCTGATGGCTCGTTTGCGGTGTGAACGGTGTCTGGTACGCCCGAACGTTGCGAAAGAGGGATATTCGAACACTGGCAGCCAGCTAAAATCGGAAAGACTGATAGTTTGAGACGGACAGAATGCATGTTGCTCTATCGGCGTCTTTGTCAGACAGCAGCGCAAGAGGCTCCCTGAACTTGCGTAGGCGCGGTTTAGTATGGGCGGATAACAAGGGAGGCGGCCAGTAGCGACGCATCCAATACGAGGTGGAGGGAGCTGCTTAAGCCTGGATCGAATGGGACAAGTGATGCCGGTAAACGAGTGCTGCCACTGTCGTTTACAGATTCAAGGGGCGAGCGTGACCGGGGACTTCTCGGCGTTCCGTATGTAGGGCCATACAACGTGTTACAGGTGGTGCATAGGCTTCGCATGTGGTGCAATTTTAACTTCTGGCTGTCCAACAACGTCTCTTGCTGAGGTGCATTGTAGCCCGTTGAGGAATTACCGCCGAAACATTGCTTGGTTTTCCAGATACTCTCCAAACCAGTTTCCAGGTGATTCAAGCAGAAAAGTCATCGCTAGAAAGCTTCTCTTTTCTCTTTAGTTGTAGCCCCGGATTGTGTCTGCATCTGTAAAGTAAACGTTGATCTTGACCGGAGGCCGCATCCAGGAACAGATGTGCACTTTGTGACGGCAGCTTGATAATATCTTTGTGCGAAAGCCAACCGTGAGCAAATATTAGAATTGAACAGAGAGCCAGGGCTAAGCTATTCGGAAGGCTGTCCAAGAAGATCCCATGACGTTGATCATGAACTGCGGTTTGATGACGTGACAAAAAGCTCGGCGATGGTTCATTGAATAAGATCAAGCCCCTTTAATCCAAGAAGGCAGATAGACATGGATCAGATTGAATGACAAGATAGTTTGAGCAATGTGATATGGAGGAGCCACTTGGCACCCCTGGCAGCATGGTAGAATGAGAGCCCACGCCGACTTTCCCCAAGCTTCGTGGTGAGAGGACAAGGTAGGCCGTGGGGGAAGCAGAAGAGTACTCGCGCACGGCCTAAGAGCTTACTCTAATATCAAGGATGACGGGGCCGTACCGATATGGAGTGGTTTGCGGTTCCAACTGCACGTAGTCTGTAGTCAGGTACCAGGCACCGCTCGTTGGCCGGGGTCCTGAGATGCTGACTGCTATGGGCATGAGTTACCGATCAAAAGCCCGTTCTGGAAGGGAAAGCGGGCAGCTATGGTAACGATAGGAGTTCAAGACAGAAAGCCGAGAGGCTTGGTGCAGCCCGCGGTCCATGTTTCCATTGGGCTAGGTGGTAGAACAAGTTGAAACCCCTGCAGGCAGAGATGAAGCACTGGTGGTTTAGTGAGATGGTTTAATCAATGGAGGTCGTGCACGCCAGGATATGTTTCTCTTAAGGAAATCAAGTGTCTGTATGATAGCAGGAGTATTCGGGCCTTAACCAGCAAGAAAGATGGGTGGAAGCATGGCTGGTCAACGGGCCATTAAAGGAGGCCAGGATTGTTTTCTCCTGCAAGCATCATGGGTTACAGTCGCGTAGGACTTTGTTAGAGACCACTCTTAGTGGGCGTAGGGGCGCTGTAACCGTCGTGCATTGCAATACTTCATGTGATAATGGCGCGACTTATGTGTCTGTCTTGAAGTTGACCAAGATGCAGGCAAAACAAAAAGTGATGTCGAATGGGTGGATAGCAGATCGGTGTTGGCGACAAGGGGCTTAGAAGAAGCAAAGAGAGTTCGAATTTCGAACCTTGCCCCCACTTGGCACCACTAGTCCAGATTTAGATACCTACCACAGTCAGGCTGGGGCCATATCAACCAATGAGAGCACCATAGCTTATCATGACAAAGTGTAGTTGCTCGGCCACTTCGGCAGGTGCCCCTGCGTTCTTTCGTAGTATCCCACGTATCCGTGCCGAATGTACTACAGATAGGGTTGCCTTCGGTCTCCCATCAGGTTGGTAGCGGCGGGAGGGGTGGCTACCATCCTTGCTCGCTCCCCCAACAGGCAATAGGCTGTAGATAAGCTGGCAGTATTGTTGGAGGAGTAGCAGCAATAGCAGTTATATATGCCTTCTCAAATAAGGTATTTCAGTATAGGTCTTTGTGGCCAGTGTTCCAGACAGCTTCTGGTAGGCGACGTGAGTAGAAGTTTGGGAGGGACAACATGGGATAATATCATTTGGCCGAACAGCCAGTTCATAACATCGGACAGCATCGTCATCATTTTCCCACAAGAGGCAAGATTACCATTATAATGATAAGATGGTCCACAAGCTTACCTTTTCCCAAAGTCTATCTGGGCAAGGCAACATGAAAGTTGACGCTTTGAATCGCCTCTGAGTCGCCCTCCCTGCTGCAAAAACCGCCTGTTAGAATCCCGTCCGTTTCAGCCGGACATGAGATGACGGCCTACTATGCCGCTTTTCGTCTTAAGAAACACGGCCATGCACAACGCGGTACACTTGCCACGTAGATCCCAAAGCCTATTCTTCTTCCGTTGTTTTACGGCAGGCAATAAACGCTCCTCGTGTTTGGCCAAGACTTGCCCTGGGACGGGTACTGAATCCCGTCCTTTCCGAAAACCCCTTTGAATTACATACACTTTCTTGTTCCCGTTGTCGTTGCCGTTGTCTCGTTGTGGGTGCGGATACTCTCTTCTACCAATCAACGCCCCAGACTGACTGAGTAAAACAAAGTCTCCGTCGCATGACCAGTAAGGCAACACAGTCGCCCGCGAATAGGGGTTCGTCCGCTGCCTGGAGGGTTTGCAGATGGCTGCAAATGCCCGGACCTAACTTGCCCTGCGCCCGCTCTCACTTCGTCCTCCGCCCGTTGTGGTCTTTCTCCGGGAATGCATCAAGTACATTGACGCATTGGTGAGTCGTCACAACTGACACCTGCCAGTCGTAATGTCCAATCTTACCTTCCTGCACCCCCTAGATCATTGGGTCCCTCCACACGCAATAGTCGACATCTCTGAAACGGCGAGAAGCTGGTGGTGGGATAAGGAAGCCAAACATCGAATATGCAGCTCTTTTTGATTCATGTCCACATCATCATAAGCCGTATAGCCAGGGGTCTGGCGCCATATCCTCAATTGCTCCAGATCTAGAAGATGAAGATGTGCAAAACTTCAGACTAAGGCGTCCTGTGTGTTCAGCAGAAGAAGTGATGGTTAGCATGAGGGCGCCAGCCCAATGAACCATATGGTTACCTTGACCAGATTGACAACGGCCTGGCGAACGTTGAGAATGAAAAGGGGCTATACGGAGATTCGTTCGTGACGAGCCTTGACCTTTGACCTGTCCGAAAGACATCAACGGCAAGCAGGACTGGCCGTTATCTCTGCGGTGCTGGACCCCTGCCTGATAACGACTGCGGGTTTGCTTCCCCATTCATCTTCTAGTAGTATGGTAATTCGGACCCTTGTTCGACAGGGGAGGGCGTACATGGGACTACTGAAGCGCACGCATTTTCCATGGGGACTTTCATTCAAGGGGATAATCAGAGACGAATATGACAATTACTCGGGCAATTTCGAGGAGCTGACAATTACTAGTACCATCTTGAGGAGACAGAGCAACCTGTCCAAATACAGCTTGGATGAAGTCAAAAGTGGTCCTGGGCAACTGAAGTAGAAGAGACGTTGCCGCTAACCAGAAATGGTTGTCGGTCTCTTCTTATCAAAGCCGTTGTTATGTCTTGAAGTCGTCTGATCAGCCACTTCTTCTAGTTCCCTCCGTGGCGGTCTTGCTGTCACTCAGTTAACTAAATTGTCCCTCATTCACAGAACGCTGTTTTTTTTTTTCTTTTTTCCTTTCCCTTTTTTCTTCTTTTACTCAACTGAATGCACACCCATGTTGGTATGTTGAGTGCAGCACGTTACCCTGATCCCCTGGGCGAGGACAATTGGATGAAAGTACCCCAGGCACGTAACCATCGATAAGCCTCCGCCCCCGTGTCTACATCCTCTCCCGACTGATTAGCCTCGATCGGAACCCTGTATCCGTGGTACTATGGTACATGTACGGATAATGGTGAGTGTGACATGCTTCAGTACAGGGGCCTCCCACGGCCTTCCATACCTGCAACCCCCAGGAAAACTTTGGCCACCCCCTAGTTCCTAGTCCGGAAAGCTTGGCACCCAGCGGCCAGGCGATTCTCCGTGGGACAGCCCAGCATGTTGCGACCTTCTGGTACCCTTTCTTTGCCTCTGAAGCCGTCGGGCGAGGCCTACAGTCCCGCTAGCTTGCCCGCCACTTTCAGGGCTACTCATTACGCCGCCCGCAACGCAACAGTGTCGGGCGCCCGCCCGACATCCACATTCATAAGCTTCGCGCATCCCGCGCCCGCTCAATCTTGTTCCCGCTCCGTCATGTCGTCTCATCCATTGCTGTCTTTTCCGCAAACCCGTGACGGTTCTGTGCGCTCCTCATCGAGCATTCGCTCATTCTAGAGCCTGCAGCCGGCCTTTTAATACAGAAAATTGCCAATTATTCTGGCCCGCCTTCGGCCTGGGCCTGCCAACGATATCTCTAATCGTCCCCTCTGTTGTACAATTGCCGAATCGGCGATAAGAACCCAGATTACCTAACTGGATACTATGGCGTCTCTCGACCTCGATCTCAACGAGCTCGAGTATGTGCCCTTAGTGCCTTACAATGGCACCGGCCCTACAGGAGGAGATTCTTTGACAGAGGATCTAAACATTTGGTATGAGGTAGGTTGTTCGTAGTCACTTTTGCAGACGTCAGCGTGAATGCGATGCTGACAGTACGACCCGTAGACTGGTGACATTGGATGGATGATCACGGCGACGGCTCTTGTGCTGCTCATGATTCCAGGGGTTGGGTAAGCTCTACAATCCGCAAAAGAAACAACGACCGTGACCTGTCAGTTGACGCAATTCGCCACAGCTTCTTCTACTCCGGACTAGCCAGGAGGAAATCTGCCCTCTCTCTCATCTGGCTCTCGGTCATGGCCACTGCCGTCACTAGCTTCCAGTGGTTCTTCTGGGGCTATTCTCTGACATTTTCGCATACTGCCGGCGCTTTCATAGGCGACTTGTCCAACTTCGGTTTCAGAAACGTTCTCGGCCGTCCGTCAGTTGGCTCCGATCGACTTCCCGACCTTTTGTTTGCTGTCTACCAGGGCATGTTCTCTTGCATCACTGTTGCTCTTGCGACTGGTGCTGTTGCAGAGCGTGGTCGCATGCTGCCCTGCGTTATATTCATGTTTATCTGGGCAACCGTCATCTACGATCCTATCGCTTGCTGGACGTGGAATCCCAGTGGCTGGTCGAACAGGATGGGAGGTCTAGACTTTGCTGGAGGAACACCTGTGCATATCGCATCCGGCGCAGCGGCTCTGGCGTATTCGATGATGCTGGGCAAACGTCGCGGCCATGGCACACACGAGCTCAACTACCGACCGCACAACGTAACCCACATCGTCATCGGTACTGTTTTCCTCTGGGTCGGATGGTTCGGTTTCAACGCTGGATCGGCCCTGTCTGCCAACTTGCGCGCTGTCCTCGCTGCCGTCGTTACGAACCTAGCGGCTTGTGTCGGTGGTATTACTTGGTGCGTTCTGGATTACAGATTGGAGCGCAAGTGGTCCACCGTCGGATTCTGCTCTGGTGTTGTCGCTGGCTTGGTTTCCATTACACCAGGCTCGGGTATGTGCAATTCGCAACAATCTGCCAAACTTGTCAACTAACCCATGACAGGATACGTCCCCGTCTGGGCTGCCGTCCCGTTCGGCGTCCTCGGAGCTGCTTTTTCCAACTATGCAACTAAGCTCAAGTTTATCCTAGGAATTGACGATGCTCTCGATATCTTCGCCGTCCATGGCGTTGGCGGCCTTGTCGGTAACATTTGCACGGCATTTTTTGCTGCTAACTACATCGCCCACCTTGACGGAATATCAACTATTGACGGCGGGTGGATCAACCAAAATTGGATCCAGCTCGGCTACCAGCTGGCTGATTCTTTTACCGGTGGTGCCTACTCCTTTGTCGGTACCACCATCATCCTATTTATCATGAACATGATTCCCGGCCTCCGCCTGCGCGCCACCGAAGAGGCAGAGATTCTGGGCATCGACGACGCTGAGATTGGCGAGTTTGCCTACGACTATGTCGAGCTCACCAGGGAGGTGCTGAATGATATGGACAATGAAGCCGCTAGCCGATACTCGAACGACATGATTTCTTTCCAGCCTATGGAGAAGAACAGCATTCCCTTGATGGATGCCCGGAACTTCGTTGGTTCCTCACAATACCCAACACAATTTGGTCATGCCCAGTGAAACATCCTGAAAATTCGGGCAGATAACATTAGTTGACCAGGACGGGACATCTCTGCCCAGGAGACATCAGACGTCAAGGTCTTAGTTCGACACAGCCTCTTGGTTAACGACCAGCTATAAATGGCACTGTCGCTGGCTCAACTAGGACAACCTGATAACGACTGCCGACTTAATCCTAAGAGGCGAGAGCGATTGTAACATATAACGACATGGCAACTGCTGGGCGTTGGAGACCGATGCGGGAACGAGCGATAACTTTGTACATGTATTTTGGGTTTCGTTTGCGGTGATACCATGGGAAGCGAAGGATAACAGAGTCCTTTTCTGACCGCTGTACTTGTAATTCCATATTGAAGAAAAGACAGACCCATGATGACTCTTGGGCTCGAAGTTGGGGGCGCAATATAGACCAGACATGAAGTTTCTTTGTTTACTTTAACAGATCCAGTGTCTCAGCGCTAGCTTGATGATACGCAAGCCCAAGTGGACATGTATGGAGTTCCGTCTCACTGCTATTGCAAGTAGCTTCAATGGAGGATTTGAAGCCACTGAGGCTGTTGGTATGTTTTCAATATATGTCCTCGCGAAATTTGATATACACAGACCCCTGGCTGGTTCATGCATGTGCTGAATTGAAGAATTCGCGTCATCGAATGCAACCCGGAGTTAATTTACTCAAAAATAGCCTATCGCGCGCTCGCACCTACCTCTTGTCCCTACCGGTGGAGAGCTGTCAGTGCTGAGCTTGCCTTAATTGGATTACTTGCAGGTAGCCACAGCACTAATGCAGCACTGTTCCCCACGCACTGCACCCATATTCAGCTTCTCTATCCATGGGTCAATAAAGGCATCCATCCCTTTCCTTGACGTGACACCTCGCCATGGTAAATTCAAGGTAAGCTAAGGTCTTCCCTTACTACCTCTTTGGGTGTACGTCGCCCTCCTTGACGAATTCCGCGTTTTCCCCATTCCAACGTCCTCGCTAGGCAGCAGCGACCCATTACCGACATGAGTCCAGTTCGACTGTCATCGATAAAGGTTTCATACATATCTCTTTAACACCTCCAAACACGATGGCGAACACCGACACACCTCTCAGGGACAAAGCGCGCTTCTTTCGGCAACTGGAAGCTATCGGCAACCTGGACAGTGAAGATGATGACGAAGAGTTCCAGGAAGCTGAAGAGCATCATCGGCAACAATTGAAGGCCTTCCAAGCCGCGGCGCAACCTCGCCAGCCGTTGCAGGAGATGAGCCCACCAGAGCCTCTATCGTCTCCTGTCATCTCCCAACAATCAAACACAAGCTCCCGAGGGTCTACATCAGCTCCGGTCCCGGCGCCACTCACGGAGCTCAAACGGAAGGAAGTCATTGAACGGACCCCACTTGCCGAGATAAAGGGTCCCGGAAGGAAGGACCGGGACGTCGCTCCTGCCGCCGACATCAGCTTTATTGAAGATACCCCGATTCCGGATACATCTTCAAGGAAGCCTCTTCAGCCTCTGACTACACTTACAAGAAGCAGGGCCACGCCGCTCTCCACCAAAAGGCACCTTTTGCCTCACCTGACGGATCACTCACCATCAGTCGCCGCCATGAAAAAGAGGAAGAGAGACCCGGCTATCAAGCTCTTGCCGGTGCATCAGCAGCTATTTCGTGGGCTAAGATTTTATTTCATTCCAAACGATGATATTGCGCCCGCAAGGAAACTTCGGATTCGTAAAGTGCAGGAGTACGGCGCAACCTGGGCGCGAGAACTCCAAGATGCAACTCATGTTATTGTCGATAAGAACCTCGCTTGGAAGAACATCGAGATGATTCTCAGCTCCACAGGTGGTTCATCCACATATACTGTCGTCAATGAGGAATTCCCACTGGATTGCATTCGCTTTAAGACATTGCTCAATGCTGCCCAGAATCAGTATCAGGTCTCTGGATGCCCACAACGAGTGTTAGCCTCTACTATTGCAGTTCAGCAGACCGAAACCACAGCGTCCTCTCTTCATGACCGACCACTGAAGGCTCGTCAGACTGATTCGAAGAAATGGGATTTTGCGCCTCCACCAGGGACACCTTCAAGAAGCCAGGATTGTTCAGGGAGACAGAGCGAGAAAATTGCAACGCCAGGTTCACCTCCTGTTATAAGAGACACCTCTCCAACTGGCCAACCTAACGTTGCACCCATTCCCCCAAGCCAGTTCATCGATGAAAACAACCAAGAGGGACCCGGTCCGGCGATAGAGAGACCGATGTCAACATCTGTTGATGAATTGGAAACAGTTATTTCTCAATTGCGGCAGTTTAGAGATCTGCCGCTGGAACACGACGAGGACGATTTAACAGTTTCAGCAGACCCAGTTGGTTCAGAATCAGACAGCGAGGCAGTTTCTGGAGACGAACGAAGAAGAAGTAAGCGATTAGTCACTAAGGCCAAGGCTCGAAAGGATTTGACCTGGGAAGACAGGTTCGTCTGTCATAAAGGTGGCCGCAGAGAGGGCGATCAGCAGAACCCGAATAGCAGAACGATTGAAGTATTGCAACAAATGTGTGATTACTACACCCGGACAAACGATACATGGCGCCCTCTCGCGTATCGTAAAGCTATCACCCAGCTTAAACGTCAATCGACAAAGATATCGACAGCTGAAGAGGCTATACGGCTGCCCGGTGTTGGCGAGCGGCTTGCGGACAAGATCGAAGAGGTTGTCATGACCAATCGACTCAAGCGCTTAGAGCATGCCGAAAACGAGCCCATGGACGAAGTCTTACAAAGCTTCCTCAAGATATACGGCGTCGGCAGTGTGCAAGCTGGCCGCTGGATTGCCCAAGGCTTTCGCACGCTGGATGATCTTAAGGAGAAAGCCAAATTGTCAACCAATCAGCGTATTGGTATCGACCATTATGATGACCTCAATACTCGAATTCCACGGGCCGAAGTCAAGCTCCTCGGGGCTGTTGTCAGGGCAGAGGCGGCAACGTTGGATCCCACCGTGCAAATCATCATTGGAGGGAGCTATCGCAGAGGGGCAGATGATAGCGGCGACGTCGATTTTATTGTGACCAAAAAAGGGACAAGGTCTACATCTGATCTCATATCGTTTTTGAACGAACTGATCAGGATATTAGAGGCCCAGAAATTTCTGGTGGCCAGACTGGCAAGCTCGAGAGATGAGGCGGACGGCAGTAAATGGCATGGGTGCTGTGTTTTACCAAAGATCAAGGGTATCAACGACCACAACTATCAGAAAATTTGGAGGCGCGTCGACTTCCTACTTGTTCCGGAAACAGAAATCGGAGCAGCACTCATTTACTTCACGGGAAACGACATCTTCAACAGGAGTATGCGACTACTGGCATCGAAGAAGGGAATGCGACTCAACCAGAGAGGTTTGTACAAGGATGTCATGAGGGGCCCTGGTCGGGTCAAGCTGACTGAGGGCGAGCTAGTTGAGGGCCAGGACGAGAAAAAGATCTTTGAGATCTTGGGAGTTAAGTGGAGAGAACCACATGAGAGGTGGTGCTAGGTTTAGCGGTCTTGGGAGTCTCTGGGGTCGTGGTGTCTGAATCGCATAGCGTGGCGTTAAATTTTCTTCTTCTATTTTTCGGGACCATGCCCCGTGCTTTGGAGTCCAGTTCAGAGAAGAAAAAAAAAAAAAGCAAGCAAGCCGCAAGCTCATCTAGTATGGTCTTTGTGTAACAAGGAATAAACAAGCAACATTGCCCCTCGGCAACGAACAAGGGAACATAGTGTAGGAGCTTCTATCTTATCGGACCTAGTGCAATAGAAGGTCTGATTTTATCCATAAGTGGCAAAGTACGGGCCGGCAGTAAGGGTCTGCCAGCTGTGAACACTCATGATGTGTCCCATAGTGGGGTATGGGAACTGGCTGATACAGGGTACAGGCGGTGACAGGCATGAGCGGCGCAAGTTTTAATTTTTTTTTTCTCTTCCCCTCCAGTCTCTGTAAGGCCCAGTCCCCGATCGTGTGAAAGGTCCCCCATTCAGGCCCAGCCCCGCCGACCGACCCTTCCTTCTTCACCGCGCGTCTATCCGTGTTTCTTTCTCTCCTGAATTTTCATCTTTCCCATATCTGGAGACCAGAGTTCGGCAGATAGTCGACTGATCATCCAAAGCACCTCGTTTTATTCTACTTTTTCTTCTCCTCACCTTTAAACCACCTCTCATTTTCTTCTCCCCTCCCACAATACAGCCATAACGAAATGTCGGGCGACAAGATGGAGGTTGACGCCGCTGAGGCGAAGCTCAAGGCCATGGCGCACTCTGAGCAGCACTACTTCAAGAGGTATGTCGAGCTTTCATTCTAAGCGTCGAAGATCCGCTGGTCAAAAAGCAAGGTCATGTTGCTAACTCGTGTTTGTGCAGTTACGACCATCATGGTAAGTCCTGTCTCGCGATGCGATCGATTAAGGAAACATTGTGTCTGACCTGGGGGAATGTGGAACAGGCATCCACGAGGAGATGTTGGTATGCAGCACCCCCAAACATATCAGCCAGCTGCTCCTTCAAGGCTGGGATCTGAGTGAATTCATCGCTAATTCCTTTCCTCCTCCAGAAAGATGAGGTTCGCACTCGCTCCTACATGAACGCCATTGTCCAGAACAAGCACCTGTTCAAGGACAAGGTTGTTCTCGATGTTGGCTGCGGTACCGCTATTCTGTCCATGTGCGTATACATTCGAAACAGCTCTGCACAATCCCTCTTGCCTTCGTCCTTGAGACTTACAATAAATTGTGTTGCAGGTTTGCCGTCAAGGCCGGCGCTAAGCACGTTATCGGTGTCGACATGTCCACCATCATCTTCAAGGCTCGCGAGATCGTCAAGGTCAACGGCATGTCTGACAAGATCACCCTGATCCAGGGCAAGATGGAGGAGGTTGAGCTCCCCTTCCCCAAGGTCGACATCATCATCTCAGAGTGGATGGGCTACTTCCTGCTCTACGAGTCCATGCTTGACACCGTCCTGTACGCCCGTGACAGGTACCTGAACCCCGACGGTCTTATTTTCCCCGACAAGGCCACCATTTTTGTTGCCGGTATCGAGGATGGTGACTACAAGGACGAGAAGATTGGATGTAAGTTTGAAAGGCCGCTGCGTTTGCCAATCGAGCTCTGCCGGAAACCGAACAACCACTGACCATGATTCACAGTCTGGGACAACGTCTACGGCTTTGACTACTCGCCTCTCAAGGCCACCGCCCTGGCTGAGCCCCTTGTCGATACTGTCGAGATGAAGGCCGTCGTTACAGACCCCGCCCCCGTCCTGACCCTGGACCTCTACAAGTGCCAGGTCTCTGACCTTGCCTTCAGCTCCAACTTCAAGCTGTCGGCTCGCCGTGACGATTTCGTCCATGCCCTCGTCGCTTGGTTTGACATTGACTTCACCGCCGCCCACAAGCCTATCCGTTTCTCTACTGGCCCTCACACCAAGTACACTCACTGGAAGCAGACCGTCTTCTACCTGAAGGACGTTCTTACCATGCAGGCCGGTGAGGAGGTTGAGACTAGCCTGGAGGTTAAGCCCAACGAGAAGAACCGCCGTGACTTGGACATCAAGGTCGCCTACAAGTTGCTCACCGACGACGCTACCCGTAATGCCGAGGGTGGTGCCGAGTACAAGATGTGCTAAGCGCCACTTGTTGAGCTTGCCCATGTCCGCCTTAGATGATTGGGCTTTAAAAGGGCAATACCAAGGCTCTGCAGAATTTCGTCACAGCCGGAGCATTCAAGGACTGAGGCGTCCTCCCTACTAACCGTAGTGGATACGGAGAAATCCAGCCTCTGCCCTCCGGACGATAACTAGTGATAAACCTGCCATTATTTGCGCCTAGGATGATTGAAAGGGAGATTATCCCGCCTGGCTGCGTAACCTGCGCCGGCGAGGAGGCATGGCGCGGCCTCCTTTCTCAAGGATTCCCCTTTTGGTGCCTATTCGGTTCTTAATGAAAAGGAAATACCGCCGCCAACGGGCGAGCGTGAATGGGGGAAAATCAAGACATAGAGAGCGTGCATGGGCTGGCTTTACAGTCCACTGCCTGCAAAGAGAAATAGATCATGACTAATGAATCAATCAAACTGAACCTCCTTTTACATTTAACCCTGTGATCTTTGTTGTAGACTGATGCCATTAATTGTGTATGATTGTGGAGGCCTGATTTAGGTATTCGGCAGGAATTCACATTCACATCAAACTGAAGTCGATTGGTCAACACTCGTCCATGATCTATTCATCCCCTGCTGTCTCGTCTATCATGTTTTTGTTTTCCCGGCCGTAACACTCTCATTTGGTGCGCGTGCCTGTCTATCCGCCATGCAATGCATCTTTCAAAGACCCTTGGATATCAAGTTCGTCCAACAACCCCCCTTGTATGAATAATATTCAAACGACATGAAATAGAAAAAAGAAAAAAAAACGGATGTGAGGAGAAGAAGAAGAAGGGAAAAAAAAAAAGAAGAAAAGAAAGAAGGGGGGGTAAAGATTAAAAAAGACTCCCCAACCACTCTTCCCCCCCGAATCCAATCATACAAACGACAATCATGTCTCTTACTGACCTCCAGCACCCAACCAACTGAGATGCTAACGCTGATGATGATGCAAGAAGGACACTCCCCCCGTCCCACCTAAACGCCGGTCGTGGCTGATGCAGTTCTCGAGACATAAGGAAAAAAAATAAAAACAAAGAAAGAGAAACACTGGTGCATTTCTCCTCCTCGGATCCCGTTTCCACTATAACTCTTTTTTTTTTTTTTTCCCGTCTTTTTTTTTCCCCCTTTTGCCAATGGTAATTTTTACATCCCGCTAGGCCCATGGTTCATCCAATCTTCAATAGCATCTTTCCCGCGAAAGACAACGGCGAGCATGAATGTAAACTCGTCGGCGTCCCTGGGATCAGCGAGCGCAAGAAGGCCGGAAAAGTCCATCCGGCCAACCCACCACGGCGCCTCGCCCTCACGCGACCGGTTCCACCGCTCCGCCGTAGTGGCAGACCACAGTCTCACCTGTGCCGTGAAACCCATATCCGCAAGCCCTAGCGGGTGGTGATGGGCATGATGCCCGCCGCCAGCGCCAGCGCCGCCGCCGTGGTGATGTCCTGCCGGTCCGGACCCAGGGCCGCCGCCGCCACCCCCGCCAAGCTTACCGTATGCTCCGCCCTGTTTGGCCGTGGCGTACACGGCACGCACGAGGTGCGCCATGACGAGCACGCGTCGGATCGACTCGGCCATCAGCCAGCGGCGCCAGGAAGCCTTGAGCTCCTCCTTTGTGAGTCGCCCGCCGCCAGGCGTGTTAGAGCGCGAGTGGTCCGGCGACAAACCCTGGTCATGTTGGTAAGTCGAGGAAGACGACGAGGACTGCTGCTGAGGGGGCACGTGCGACGGTTCCGGAAGGACGACGGCGGGCATAGCTTCCTCGGCCGAGAAGACGGCAGCGCCGACGCGGGCCTGTAAGGCGGAAGTCCACGCGGCGAGCACGGGCTCCACGGAGTCAGCGAGCACACGCTGACGGATGTCGCCATCGAACCAGCGCATGATCTGGTACATGACCAACGCCTGTAACGCGGCGACCTGCTGGGGCAGGGTCCATGTCGCCTGTTCGGGGACGTAGAGGAGCGCGGTGGCTTTCGCTTCGATAACCCCGAGGACCAGGGCAGCGTTCTCGTCGTTCTTGGCGGCGTACGCCGCGCACGCGCAGAAGCAATCCTGCAAAACGGGCGGTAATCCGTCTGCGCCGTTGGTAGTGGGGAGGTAGAGTGCCGGGTGGATGAAGGGGGCCACGCCGTTCTGGGTCACCCAGCGCCTGGGGTAGCTCCTGAACTGTTCGCTACAGTAGAGAACCGAGTCTCTGGAGATGCACTCGCTGCTTGGAGGAGGCAGTATCGACGGAGACGGTGTCGGCGCGGCTGCCGCCGCCGCCGTGGCGTTGTTGTAAAACATGGACCACGAGCTCTCCGTCTCGGGAACGACGGGAACGGGCATGATGTGCTGTAGAGAGTCTGGTGTAGCCGCAGAGCCACTGAGGACGTCGGTGAAGAAGTTGAAGTCTGCTGCCGCGACGGCCGCCTCGAGGGACGGGTAGTTGCAGTCCTCGAACCCTTTTTGAGTGCAACGACCGCAGCGAGGCAGCCGTTGGTCGCAGCGTCGCTTTGCCTGCTGACAGGCCGTGCAGGCGCGGCGTCTTGTTGAGATGAGGGGGGACGATGAGCTTGACTGGCCTGACATGGTGGCTGGAAAAGGGCAGGAGCCCGCAGGGCGTCTTGGATGGTGTGAGGCGTTTCGTTGGAAGTGCTCCGTTGGTAAGGTACCGAACGGGGTTGTTGGCACGGTGTAAGACAGCTTGGGCGGATGTGGTGTGGTATCTTGTGCGTACGTGCGTATATGTGTGCGTGTATGTATGTGTGTGTGTGTGTATGTGTGTATGGTTTCCGAGTCGTTGGGAAGAATTAAGCTTACGCCAATGCCAACAAGCAGAACAAACAAGCAAGTAGGCCGGTCTCACGACGGTGGAGTAGCGTGGCTTCTGGCACGATATCTCTACCCCTTTTGCAGCTCGGCTTGTGTCCCAATCACTAACAATTCACAGAGACCGTTTGTACCGCTTGCCTGTCCCCCTCCCAAATTGAAAGGCGCTTGGGTGCCGTACAGACGGGTTGGGCTGGATGGTGGTTGCCGGTCCGGAGCGGTAGCGGGATGCGGTTGCGGCTCTCCGCTTGTGGCGTGTGTGGAACTCCGCAACGGGTGACGGGCTTCCGCGTCTTGATTTTTTTTTCTTTTCTCTTTCTCTCAAGTAGCCGCGTTGATGATCTTTCCCCCGTGCCTCTCACTCACACTCTTTCTCTTCGGTACGGGCGGTGCTCCGCAAATGGTGCCTGGACATGATGAGGAAGACCGGGGAGGTGCGCGCTGAAGCCCGCTGCTGGCCGCCCTCCTTATATGGAGGTGGGATGGGTTTAAGGGAGATGCGGCCCGCGTGGTTTGGCCTCTTTCTCATGAGCTCACTTGCCCACACGAGCCACACGCCGGAGGCGAGTTGGATGAATCGAGAAGCAACGATCGTAGGCCCGATCCAAAAATGGAGTAAGCATTTGTTCCAAATACCAGCATCAGGGGCGTGGCCTTGCCGGTTAGGTCATCGAACGTCGCTCGTGAGTAAGCGTGCGTAAGTGAGCGACCTGAAGATGGGACCCCCCGCCCCGGGCTGGGACAAGGAGAATAAGAAGTAGAAGGTAAAAACGCGGGCAAATCGATATTGAAGACCCGGTACCGACGGGAAAGGCGTGCTCGGTGCGCGAAAAGTTGCCCTCGTGGTCGACGCGGGTTCCCACCCCGGGATTGAGGGGGCGGCCCTTTGGGGATGGTGGTGTGTCAGCTAGGCCGTCCTGGGTCTGGGACTAGGAAGCAAGATCTGCTCCGATGGGGCATGCAGCTGAATTTGAGTTGTTGTGCATCACGCTTCTCGTCATGGCTGGGCACCCAAATCATCGTGGTTTCTGGCCAACGCCTTCTCTTACGACCTAGAAGACGAATCAGTGGTTGAGGCCGTGTGTAGACTGTCTTCCAAAAATGGCAATTACTGTCTGGTTTGACAGGCTGACAAAGACAAAACTTACCCCATCTATGCCATTGGTCTTGCTGGTTGGCCTATTACAAAACATTAAAAAAAAAAAAAAAAAGCAGGAAAACGAATAAAAAAAGGTCGGCTTATCTGCATAGGTCATACCTGCAACGTAGTAGAGGTTTTTGCAACCACCACCACCGCTTTTCTCCGGCGCCAGGACCATTACAGCGTTCCCATGTCTTTGGTGCAAACGAGCGGACGAACGAGAGGGCAGACCGCACATCCACTCCCCGTTCTGCAGACACGAAGTCTGTCATGTCTCCTTCCCTCCCCCGGCATTCCCCATCCGGTCCAGCGTGTTACATAGGCGATGGGTAATCACCTTGTCACCTTAACCAAGCATCTTGTAAGCACCCCAGAACTGTCTTGTAAGTTCCGCCATACTCAGCCTTATGAACCACGTCTATTGCTACACCGGCTTGGGGGCTCTTTTTCTTCGCTCCGCCTTTTGCCTCATCATCTCGCAGGATCAAATGCAGTCTTGTTCAACGGTGCAACTAACAAAAAGAAAACGTCAAGTCAATGTTCAGCGTCGTTGGTTGTGGGTTGGTTGGGTACACTCACCAATCAGCCTTCTCCAACCCCTCTTCAGCCCCATATTGCCCTCAATAGCTCATCAACACCTAACCCCGAGTTGTCGGTGAGGAAAATGAAGGTGTCGACGCCATCAGCAGCAGCCAAGCCCGGACCGCATCATGGCAAGTTCCGGCAGTGGGAGGGAGACATGACGTGGGGTGAAGCTATTCCAGCCAAATGAACCTCTTCTGCCGTCGCCAGCCACCGTCTAGAGCTTCCCACCACAACGTTGAGGAACTCGTATTCGTTTCAAAGCCCGAGCTGCCCGCCCAGAAAACCCCAGCACTGGCTGTAGGCAGCAACAATTGAAAACCAAGAAAGTCATTGTCGAGCACCCAGTGTCCTATATGCAAAATGTCAACTAGCGCGATACCAGCCCTGCGATAACCATATTCAAGCCCAGCCCGCGGTTGCGGACACACTTCGGTGGCTAGCTGACCTGGAAATTGACCACTCCAGATTGCCAGGTTTATAAAAATAGCGGCAGACATCGTGCCATTGCGGACCATGGACCACTCAGCAATCCAGGAGAAAAAATCCCGCGATCATATCACCGCCTGCACGGCACGGTTAGAGTTGTTCACTTTAGGGTCCCAAGTTGTCGTGGCTGCTCTAAGTTTAGAAACAAAACGACGCTTGCAAGTGGGACATTTGCATGGTTCGACTTGAACTCCGCACTGCAGAAAGACGTTCTCGTCCCGGTTAAAGAAAAAAGCCAACCCTAACCTCCACCACTGTATTTGGCCACGGTCTTGCTATCTCCTCAACATGTTGCCATGTTTTGGGAACCAGTCACCACAGTCACGAGTCTGCCATCAATAACCACGTTGTCTTGGAGTCGATTCTCTGTATTTGACACACGAACAGGTTGCGTTCTACCAAGAGCTGTGCAACAATGCGTTTACGACCTTCCCCTTTGTCACGGGCTAGCAAACGTCGCAACGAATACGGGTCCTTGTTCGCGAAGCCGGCTTCGCATCGAAAACATCTCCATTCGAGAAGTTGCCGTAAACGCGCTATTAATGTCTCTTACCGGCCGAGGCCTGGAGCTGCATTGACCATAGATGACAACGATGGTGACTGACTAGCTTCGTTGTCGAAGTCGAGTTCGCGAGCGAGTGTGTAGCGGCGCGATTCTGCAACGGAGACTGGAGATGACCCAAGAGCCATCAACGATACTGCTTTCTTCGCTCATCATGCGCCGCATCTCACTTTCGAGACAACACCTTGCGACCCAATAAGTTCCGCACTACTTCTACCAAGATTAACTTCGCTAAGTGAAATGCATGATCCGAGCTGATGTGTCCACATGGTTCGCGTATGATGAAGGAGGGACTTCTGGATTTCCTAGGCCCAGTGCTGCTTCAAAGCTCCCCACGACCCCATAAGCACGTGAGAGGGCAAGCCGCCGTCTCAGGGGATATATCAGTGGTCAAGTTTCGGCATGGAAGCGCCTGGTGCTTACTTACGTCCTGTAGCACAAGCTCGTGTATGGTCATTGTGTGACCCGACACCTCGCCGAGGGACCAGCGGTTGCTCTCGCTAATGTCCGACAATGGGGACCCCACTTCCCGAGATGCATCGGCATCACAGCACCGCAAGCCAAGTGCATTCTCGGATACCCTTTCGGGACGAAATTGAGCAAAATACGGCTCGGCTTTGGCAGAGGCACACAGGCGAATACGGAAGAAAGTGCCCAAGCCATATTGCCTCAGGCTAATAGCTTCATATCATCTGGTCTTTAATTCCCGATGAGGCTTTCGGGATGTAAAGTCGAACACATTTCCGACCCGGAGGGTCCAGCGAGGCGGTGCCGCCCACTGCAATATTGGCGATGACAGAGGCCCGGAGCTTGCTATTATTTATGCATGCCAGGTATCTGTAATTAGACGGGTTTTCGGTGCACCTTGAGCCTATTGCACTGCGGCAGAGCTACCCTTGAGGTTTGTTGGTGTCCCATAATATCCGCTAGCAAGGTCGCGATTAGTAGGCCCTGGTCAGTCGGCAATGTGCTGAAGTCGAAATTGAAGTTGGTGTTAATTAAGAGCTCCGCCAAAGGCACGCCAAATGATACCAGCAGGGTTCTGGCATCGCCTCGTTGATCATTGCCTGGCAACGACAGGAGGGTGAAGAAGCCTGATGATCCTCGACAAAGCAACCGCTGTCTAATCCGTCCCTCGCGAAGATGGTAATTAAACTCCCTCGCCTTGGCCACACAACCCCGGACAACCAACCCAAATGGGAGTGCACATCTGTCCGATGTGGCAGGAAGGAGGGCGCCGATCGCCCGATTCTGTATCGATCTTCAGTGCACCACATGAATGTTAGGCTCGGGTCGCTATCAACAGACTGAAATGTTTGAGCCATGACAGTGATGCCATCACTCTTTGAAGACGCGCTTTCCTCTATTGCCTCGGTTGTAAAGGGAGGGGCATTTGTGATTATGGGCAAACTTGCCTACCTGGCGGGGAAAGTTATTGTGATTATGGCCCCGTTCTCACCCCAAGAGAAAATGAGCGCTCAAAACGATATCATAGTCAGGGGTGGGCCACACATCAAGATGCGTCCCTGGCGCTAAGCCCTTCTAGGATGACGCTGTGCCTGGATAGGCGACCAGTAGAGAAATTGCGAACGCAGCCGCCTCAGGGGAGATCTCGGCGCCAAACCTAACCACGATGCATCCAAAACCTACGGGGCTTGCAGTGTGAAATGTTGAGAAGATCTGGTGGCAACATGCCAACCAATCACTTTCGTCTTTGGCGTCAGACTCAAAATATCTATTGCATTTAGCCGTCGGTAGTCATCAGCAGAAACAACCTTACTCGCCGGACTTGAAGATCGGCAGAGTTAGGTTGTGTGACGACCAAACGGTTCCAATTCTGGTTGGTGCATAGGCGTCTCGCTCTCGTGATTAGTTTAAACATATTGCCTAGTGGTTACGCGGATGTAAAGGCTCGATACCAAGCCAAGGTTATTCACGAAAGTTTTTGATCAAAGCCGTGAGCCATTTGAAGAATGGTCGCGTCGGATTTCGCATTGCGAGCGTTTGGTCACAGCCTCGAAGCAAAATTCTTTGAATCCAGACGCAAAATCCGCAACATAGCGTCGTACGGGTTTGAACGAGAGGGTGGCCTTGCCCGTGCAGTAATAACATACTTAGGTCAATGGTTGGGTCAGGTTGCCTCGAGCGAACCGAGCGTCTGCCAACGTTGACTTTTGACAGAAATCCAAGCGCGACACTCCTGATCCGGGCTGTTGGGAGACATGCAGCGAGCGATGATTAAAGCATGATCGCGTCCGTGTGCATTCCTTGCTGATGGCGAAGTGAACAGAACTGCCAGAAAAGGGTTGAACCTTCGAAGTTGCAGCGGCATACTACATGAGACGGTTCGCGTAAAGGGGACTGTAGAGTCCAATCAACAAGGCGTAAGTGAGGCTGTAGAAGTTGGCATGGCATCTGATTGATTCAATGTTTCGACGACACGCACGAAACATCCCTAGGAGATTCAAGACCGCGTACAATAACGTTTCTTTGTTCGGCTGTCGTATCCGGCCACATGCCAGTGAGGCTAGGCCCTCTGCCCGTGTTTTAGCTGGGAAACTCTGTTAGTTACCTTGTAAATATCGCTGTCGGTATTTGGGTTTCTTGTCTTCGTATCGAAGTGGAGCGAGACAAACAACGAACTTTTTCAAAAACAGATACGGGAATTAGGTCACATGTGATTATGTTCTCCCCCGCTTGGCAGCTGATATATCCATAGCGTTGGATGACGGCGGTTGAAATTGACGGGCAAAGGCCGAAGTGCAGCAACGGACACATGATGTCGGTAAGATCAATTGATCGTGTGCTGGTACAAGGCGATGATCATGCATTCAATGTGAAAGGTACGTACGACGGGAAAGAACGGCTTCATGGGGGCAAAGTAGAAACCCCAAGGTGGTGCGCCGTATGTACGGCGTATATGGACCGTGTATAGGCAAGGAACAGCATAGAAGCTAGACAGGAACAGACCCTAGAAGTGACAGGTTTGCAGACGGCAGCAAAGGCAAGAAGAGGCCGTACCACACTGGCACAACTAGTAGGCATGGAAAGAGCCGAGAGGTGACAAGTGCGTATAGCACAATCCTGCCGCCGTAAAGGTGCAGGACACAAGTGAGGGGAGGAACAAAACGTGAAAGATCCACAGTGACCTGGCCCAGTCCAACCCATGTTGAGACGCCGAAACGGGCTAGACTAGTGTTCTCACGCTACTTGATTGGATGGAACCACTCATACGCTAAAATTACAACAGTTTGAATTCGTCGAAAAACGGTTGTCTCATCCCTGCCGCCAACAGGGAGCGCTAGTGCAAGGCACAAGCAGCCTTCCCTGTTGCTCACTGCTAGGATGGAAGGCCTGGCTTGCCTCAATTCGGCCTTGAAAGAAGGTTTCTGGACGTGCTCTCCTATGTTGAGCTGCTTCTGGTCGTTCATTGGGTCCGTATTGTACCTTTACTATAGCAGCTCGGGGCTTATAGTGCCCTCGTTGCTACATAGTAAGACGTAACTTCAGACACGGCAACCTTTGAAATGCCCAATTCTTTTGCGTCCAGTCGTCTTCTTCCCGTCGGCTTCCGCCAGCCGGCTTTCTCGGCCCAATTGCCCTTTCTTTCATGAGCCCCCCTCCTGCCATCTAAACCAACCGCAGTCGTCAGCGACATATCGCGCCCCCAACTTCGTTTCGGCCCCGGCACACATCGTATCATGGATGCCAGGCACAGGCGCATCCTCAATGGCCCAAGGTTGCTTGGGGGAACCACACCCCAGCGCCTAAACGGGAAATGGCGCCAAAGGAGGAAGCGCTACGCTACCACACTTTCTCCACCTCATCCCCAGGGTCCTGGCGCGCGAACATGGCCCCTTTTTGTCCTGTCGCCGTCGCCAATCCTACCCTACGACTCTCTTTGATCCTATGGCCCTCAATTACCCCCCAAGATTGTCCATTTCCTCTTTTTGCGTCGCCTTTCCTTTACCAATGGAGCGTCATCTCGTCCGAGCCTCGAATCTCTCGCTGGTTCAGCCCATGGTTCCAATTTCTCCCTGCGAGATAAGACCGACTTTTAGAGAAAGCCACCGCCGCTCAGGTCTCGATTTTTAGCCATGGCTGCCCGCGATCCTCGTCCCGCTCACCTTAATCTTTCGCTCGAACGCCCTTCGCATGCCGTGGGAGACCCTCATTATTCTGAGACTCTTAACGCTTCATCCGATGTACAGAGGGGCCGTCCACCCTACCGCGACTCCTACCACGCTGCAACCTCTACTTCGCCCTCGCCTGGACGCACTAGATCACAGACCCTTCCTGTGGTAACGCCCACCTTCAATACCGCCAAGGCTATTAGGCGAAAGCCTCTCTCTTCTACCGCTTCTCAAATCGCTGCGAGCTACGGTTCCGGTTCCAGCAGCCCGTCAATCCTGTCACCGAGTGATCTGCCTGCCCCGGACACGCGATTCTCGAGGTCATATTCTGTCGACAGCCCGACTCTCTACGAATATCCCGACAACGTACGCCCTCTCTTCGCTCCTCCTGCTGCTCACCAGAAACTTGACACACCGTGAGTCCGAACACTCTGTTCCTTTTCATCCCATAACTCTTCAGCACTTACCGGGTCACTGCCTGGCTGGAAACGTCCTTCGTTGGCACGCTAACCAGACATTGTCTTTCCGCAAACAGCCCCCCACCTAGCGACACGGCAGCCGACGCGGCTTATCCTTCTTCGCGAAACATCCCAAGCACCAACCTTGCAGCTCCTCAAACAAAACCTTCAGACGGCCTGTCAGAAGCTGTCTACCTGACCGCCGACGTCACCCCAACCTTCTCCCCGAAGTTACCGAAACCGTCAACTCACCCGATCATCGAGGAGGAGGAGGAGGATACGGACGACGATTCCGAGTCAACTTACAGTCACAACACTAATGAGAACTCTATCATGTCTATAACCGCCGCCAAACCTACTCCTCCCCATCTGAATCTACAACAGAATCGACAAGACTCATCGCAGACAGTCACGACAGTATTAGATGCCCCGCTGTCCCTGACTCCCACCACATCAGCTACACCAACTCCGTCCCTTAACAAGCCTCTCCCAAAATCCCCGGGCTCCTCAAAGCTCGTCAACTTTTTTGGCTGGGGAGCATCTCCGTCGCCGTCGACGACAGAGTTCTCCTCTCTTTCATCACCTCTAGCATCTCCACGCCGCGATACCCTCACAGATGACACTCCACTCACGACCGGTGTGCCGTCGCTTCTGCCAGAACCAACGAAAAGGAATGCTACGCCGACAAACGCCCTTGGGTACTGCGAATCACACCTGCAAACACCTCCGGCTTCCTCCCTAGCTCCATCAATACAAATTGAAGAGATGGAAGACGAACTCAAGGCCATTAGCGCCGAGCTGGCGTCATCCATCCGACGTGAAATGGACCTCGAAGATTTGGTCGACAGACTTCAATCCGAAATTAACAATCCCCAAGCCCCCGGTAAAAGAACCAGTGATTACTTCTCCGATTCGGGCTACAGCTCAGCAAAGTTCAGCGAATATGATCAGAATAAAGAAGAGGTTGAGAAGATTCAACGACGTGCAGAGCAGGAGAAGGCCTCCATGCGGCTGGAGTTGACCAATAAACTTCAAGAAGAACGTATGCGGAGGACTGAGTTGGACCAGCAGATCAAAGAACTCGCTGAGAAGGCTTCACAAATTGATGCTGCTCAGATCAACAGCGCCGACGCCAACAACCGTCTAAAAGATCTGGAGCACACATGCGAGGATCTACGACGCAGACTAAGTGAAGAAATTCAGGTCAAGTCAAACTTCGAAGACCTGTTGTCGGTCCTTAAGGTCGAGCTCCAGAGTGCTACCAATGAACGCGACAACCTTCGCGATGAGATCGTACCGCAGCTCAAGGCCCAGCTTGAGGGTCTAGAAGCTGAGGCTTCCGAGTATGCCAACTTGACTTATGAATCGTCCAAGATGCAACAAGAGCTGGAAGCCTTGAAGCAGGAGAACAAGGTCCTGAAAGCAACAGGCCAACAAGCCCAAGGCGATACCCGCTCTAGGAGTTCCACCATGCGCTCTGCCCCCAGACTGGCCAGGTCCAGCTCTGTAACCGCCGCCGCCCCCTTTGCCCTCCAGAAGGCTCCCATGGGCCTCACTCGGTCCAATACTGTAAAGTCCGGTGTGACCGAGTCTCGTGAGCAATTGTCCGAGCGGCTCAAGGACGTTGAGGCCCAAAGGGATGCACTTCACAACGCCCTGAAGAGCCTCCTCGAAAGACAAGAGTTCCAGAATCGCGAGAATGAGAAGAGAATAAAGTCCCTGGAAGTCGAGCGTGACCGCCTGATGGCTTCATCTCCGCGAAAGGCAGGATTCGAGAAGGATATCTCCAATCTGCGCGTGGAGATCAATGTGCTGCGCCGCCGCGCCGAGGAAGCTGCCGAACAAAAGTGGCAGGTCGAGAAGGGCCTTGCTGGCCTCAAAATGGATCTTGACCGCGCCGAGGAAGAAGTCGCTGCCCTTCGTGGCTTGCTGAAGGAGAAAGACATTCTCATACCGCCTTCCATGGCTCGTTCAAGTATCGACCACACGGCACTTGCTACACCTATCACCTCGGAATCTCTTGAGGCGGCGTTTAAGGACCTCCAACTTGCCTACAAGGAATCTCTTGCTAAGATCAAGAACTTGGAAGGCAAGGGACCATTGATCGCACAAGATGAATCTACCCAACTTGCTATCCAGAGGCTTGAGCAGTCTCTTTCCTCGGCCGCTTTTGAGCGTGATGCGGCGAAAGAAGAAATGTCGGTGTACAAGGATCAACTAGAAAGCCTTGCTAGCAGTGAAGTAGCACACTTAGAGAGCGAGCGTGCACTTGCGGACGAGCTGCGCTTCTCTGCTCAACGAGTTGAAGACCTTGCGGCACAGGTTCAGAAACAGCTTTCCCTGAACTCAGAGCTCCGCCAACGCCTCACTGAGGCTGTTGCGCGTGGAGATGCTGACCGTAAGGCCAATGCGGATCGTATTACACGCCTGCAAAGCCGTCTTAAAAATCTGGAGGAGCAATTGCAGGCTGCCCAAGCCTCCTCAGAGGAGCGAGTTACCCGGCATGAAGAGCAGGTAAAGGAACTCAAGGATGCCCAAAACGCTCAGCTTCGCCGCATGAGCCCGTCACCGATGGGCAACGGGCTCAAGTCTTCTCGCAAGACTAGCCTTAGCCCTTTGCCATCCCCATTGTTCCCTCGTTCGCCGCGCCCTCTCCCCAAACAGTCTGTCGAAGACGAAACTCAAATCGACAGGCTGCGCGTCAAGGTCGTGGAGTTGGAGACGGCACTCACGAACGCTGATTCGGAGATGCAAGACGTCATTGCACGTATGAGTGCCGCACAAATCGAGGTCTTGACCTTGCAGGAAGAGCGTGAGGCCGCGAGGCGCGAGACGAGACGCCTCCAGCAGGAGTTGGAGAAGGAGAGAATGAAATCCTTCGAAGATCGCTTCAAGTCACTCAGCGGCAACGTCTAATGATTTAAATCAAGACTTTCGCCTGAATAGGGGTTCGTGCGACGGCATAACACTGCCTGGTATAGCCGTCATCAGGATGCGGCGCGCCCCGTTTCAGACTTAGCACCTGGGCCAGGGCGGTCCCTCGACTTTTCTCGTCCTCATACCGCAGCAACCAACCCACGCACTGCAAATTTGAAATACAGACCGCCGTTTTGGTGGCGATGCTAGCATATTGAAAGCCAGCAAACCATGCATTGGGAAAGCGAGGGCGCATGCAAATAGTTTTATTTCTCGGTTTTTATTAGTTTTTGGATAAATATCGGAGTATCGACCATGGGAGGAGGCATTGTGCTACTTGGTGTTCTCCACAGAGCTGCCCATGGCGCTCCAGCAACAACCATACTTAACGGCCGAACTACAGTACATGATTTTTTTACGTCCATCTGCGGGGCGGCAGATTTGTTATACCTCTTTACACATACTTACTGGGCGGGCAAGCATCAAACAACATGTATCTAATGTATTATTTAGTCACTATCTCTTCCCTGTCGGTTTCTGGGACATTCTCGTCAAGGGACTGGCTCCAGATTCATCTGCATGGGAAAGACTGTATACAACAAAACGGTGTCGGAGATGTTTGTAAGAGGAACAGAGGCGGGGGAGATGTCATGAAAGGCAAGCGTCATAGTGGAGGCAGAGGGAGAAAACATGTATGATAAGAGAAGAATTGACGACTTGAACCATACTTTGTCGTATCTGCCTGTTTTCCCGGGGGCTTTTGCCTTTACTTAAAATTGCCGTATTGGTGGTTAAATCACTAACGCAACCACCGACCCTACCGCTGAAATTGTGTTCCCATGGAGGCCAGAAACCTGACTCAACTGGGTTCATTTGTCATTTTTCTTTTGAGGAAAGGTCATGAAAGTCTAAGCACGGGTTTACCTCTGCTTCTGCTTCAATGAATGAAGCGATGCATCCGATCGGGCCGAGGACCCAGCGAGCTGGATTCAGACAGGCCTGCTACATGCACCACCACCACCACCACCACCACCACCACCACCAACCTCGGACGGGCCGCAGAGAAACCTCTAGTCAGCTTGAGATGGAGACAGGGAACCCCCGGATGGTTGTAAATCATGGTTTTGGTGTCCGCGTCGACGTCAAGTTTAGGGGGACGTATGACAAAAAATGCGTGTTATAACACCTCGGCAGTTTATATACAAGCAGACCAAGCGGGATGCACGATGAGGGAGGAGGTACACATGGATATCAAATGTCTCATCTTTTTATTTATTTCGTTAATCCTATTCGAATGACTCCTCGTTGCGACCTGTCCGCTATTCTAGCTTTCAAAAATCACGCCAAAAAAACTTTTTTCGCCCTCAATAATTAGCAAGGAGTGAGAAGCCCATCTGTCATCCAAATGGCTGCATCAGTAACCCGCCGCTGTTTGTCATGAGCAATCGCCGAGCACGGTATTTACAAGCCACCGTACTGCTTCACAATACCAGCAACCTTGTTGGCAAGCTCATCCGCTTCGGAACGAGTGGCGGCCTCGGCGTACACACGGCAAGCGTTCTCCGTGCCGCTGGCGCGGGCAAAAGAACGAGCGCTGGTGTACTTCCTAACACACTGGTCAATCTCGTCTTGAGCACCCGGCGGGTGGCTGAGACGCCGCTCGGCGTCGGTGGTCTGGAAGGCGTCCTTGTTGGCAACCTCAACGCGGACAAGGCGGTTGGGGAGATCCGTGTAGGTCGAGGCCCAGTCCTTGAGAGTCCAGCCCTTGTGGGCGAGGATCACCTCGACCATCAGCATGTCCGAGAGGGCATCGCCGACAGTCTGGTTAACGAGGTTACCCACAGCGGCAAGGGTGTCGAGAGCGTCCTTCTGAGCGGGGGACTGAGGCTTGGTCTCACGGAAAGCACGCATAGCATCCTGGCTGAAAAGGACAGTGCCGTGGCCGTTGGCCTCGAAGTAGGCGCCCACATCAAACTTGAGGGCAGCGTGGTGCAGGTGCTTCACGCCAGTAGGAGTGCACACAACAGGCAGTCCGAGATGCTTCTCGATATAGTTGGTGCTAGCACCGTTGGCGTATGCGGTTTGGACAACACCGATGCGCAGGTCGTTTTCCAGGCCGGCGGATCGGACGAGGTCACCGATAAAGGAAGCGGCCAGAGAGGATATCCGGTCACCGTCCAGCATGAAGAAGCCAGTATCAGGGTCGGTCCAGTAGTAGATCAGGCGGTCGGCATCGCCATCGAAGGAGCAGTAGCGGACACCGGGGATGGGCTTAGGGGAAGCGGGGGCGCGTTGCTTGGTCTTGACGAAGTCTGCTCCGCACTGGGGAGTGTCAGCTTGATTGATAGGGCATATTCGACTCTCGTGTGACTTACATCGAGGTTGAGGACCTCAGGGCGGAGGACATCATCATTGACGACCTTGACATCGAAGCCAGTGACGTCCTTGGGAACATGCTTCAGGAACTCAACAAGCTTAGGACCGCCAACACCATTGGAGCAGTCCACGATCAATTGGCCATTAACCTTGCGGCCCTTGAGGGCCTGAACAAACGCATCGGCAAACTTCTCGTAGTAGCCAGTCTCGCTGACCTTACCGTACGACTGGGGGGTGCCCTCAGTGTTGATGCAGCGGGTGAGATAGTGAAGCTGGGGGGTTGTGAGGATCTTGTAGTCAACATACTCGGTGTTGGTTGCCTCAAGGGAGTCGGCAAGAGCAGCAACGAGCTTGTGACCCGAAGGGCGGGTGTCTCGACCGTAAATAACGCGGGCAGGAGACGAAAGATCGATGCGTAGTTGAGAGGCCAGTGCCTTGTAGTTCTCTACGAGCTCCTGGTCGGAGGAGCTGTTCACAAGCTTGGTAGCGTATGCCTCCCACTCCTGCTCAAGCATATCACCTAACGGGTCAACAATCTTGACACCATTGTCGACAGCAGGGTTGTGGCTGGCCGTGATCATGACACCAATCGTCTGACCATTGAGGTTGCGGCTACGGAGAGCGGAGAGCAGGCCGACACGGAAGGTAACTCCGTCCAGGAGATCGGCCTTCATCCGGAACCCCGCAGTGCCATACTTGAATACGTGGTTCGGCACAATGGGGTGCTTCTGCGAAGCTGCAATAATCTTGTCGTCCATACCGGGCGGTGTTGAAGATGTGTGAGGTAAGGAAGCTAGAATGCAAGCTATCGATTGACGATGGGGGACAGTACAGAGGGGAAATTGACAAGTGGGTAGAGCGATTGACAGGCGTAAAGAGTGAAATAGAGCTGGGGGATGTTTACGAGAAACAGTGGAGAGTAAGATAGCGGCGGGCAGGCTGCCGCTGTTGCTGGCTGAACGTGGAGGCCGCCATTCCAGTGTTTTCTTTTTGAGACCTCCTTGTCCTCCACTCTTTGTCTCCCACTCTCTTGCTCTCTCCTCACTCAACACTCCCAACTCCCCGCCATTACCTTGTGCGTGGGCGGCAGCGACCAGCAGGCAGGCCCCGCCAGCTGACACTGCCCGTGATGCAATCATGCAAGTCAGATGGATGCAGCACACCGCAACTGGAGGGAGTGGGGTAGGAAACCTGGAAAGCCCCTCACCTAAGCTCTCAGACCACCCGAAGGCCCGAGTAAGGAAAGAGATTCGAATCACGTGTCTTCGTGAACTCAACCTAGCCATTTCCGGTCACTTTTCGTGTGAAAGCGCGTCGCGACAATTACCATTGACCTTGACTCTCTTGTTTTTTTTGTTCTTTGGGTGTGTACTTCGCCTTTCCAGGCTCGGATACTACCGCTTTCTATTCCTTTTTTTTTTCTTCTTCACTTTTGGGTCGATGAACCTCTGAAGGTTGCACTTCGCGCTCCCCCCAAAAAGCTGCAGGCGACAGGCAGCCTTCGATAATGACCCGCAAGGAACAACTCAGCCCTCATACATCACGTCAGCAAGATGGCCGGAGACCATGAGCAATACGCCAATCCCCTGCTTCTTGACTGGGTCAAGGAATGGCTGGACAACGCTAGAGAACGAGGCATGAAAAGCATAACAACGTACAGAAATGCATACGAATCACTTAAGGCATGTCCTATAACATTTGAGCATCCTCGGCAGCTGGTTCAGCTCAAAGGCTTTGGAGACAAGCTTTCTGCTCGCCTCACAGATAAATTGAAAGAACATTGTGAAACCAACGGCTTGCCGATGCCCAGAGATACCCGGCTCCCTAAGAGAGGTGGCGCATCCGAAGTTGCTGACAACGATGAGCCCGCGCCTCCTCCTAAAAAGGCACGTAAGGCAAAGCCATATGTTCCAACATATCGGTCCGGTGCCTATGCTCTAGTTCTTTCGCTTTCTACCCTAGGAGAAGATGCATCCATTGGCTTGACAAAGCCTGAGCTTATCGAGCTTGCCCAAGAACACTGCGACTCATCCTTTACGGCGCCGGCTGATCCTAGCCGACATTACACAGCCTGGAATTCGATGAAGACACTGATCGAAAAAGACTTGGTTTGTGAGAAAGGTCGTCCACAAAAGCGCTACTTGCTCACCGATGAAGGATGGGACGTTGCTAAACGCATCAAGAAGACAACAGAACCAAGTGGTCAAGCTGGTGGTATCGTGGCTGGTTCAAGCACTAGGCTGGAGCCTGTTAGGCCTGATTTGGCCACATCAGAAAACCTAATTGACAGAGAAGGGTCCCCATCAAGCGAGCCTGTGGAACAACCAAAACCTAGGTCGGCCTACGAAGGCGTCGTCACAAATGGCCCTGTTGTTTCAGATGATTCTTCGCTCCCGACATTTAACCCCATCATATTGCCTCCGGGATCTTTCACAGTCCATCTTGTGTTGGACAACCGCGAGGTCCGGGCTTTGAAAGATCGCGACTATATGCAGGAAGAACTGAGCAAGAAGGGCGTCAAGCCTATTGTGCGAGCACTAGAAGTCGGTGACGCGCAATGGATTGCCAAATGCCATGATCCCAATTCGCTATCTTGTCGTGGCGGCGAAGGTGACGAAATTGTACTCGATTGGATCGTTGAGCGCAAGCGACTCGACGACTTGGTTAGCAGTGTCAAAGATGGCCGCTTTCATGAGCAAAAGTTTCGTCTCCGAAGATCAGGTGTCAAGAATGTCGTATACATTGTCGAGGAGATATCTATGGACTCGAGTTATTTCCAAAAGGTTGAGGAGATGATTCAGTCATCCATCGCTTCAACTCAAGTAGTTAACGGCTACTTTCTCAAGAGAACACAAAAGATGGATGAAACGATCCGATATTTGGCCCGGATGACATCCATGCTTAAAAAGATTTATGAGCGCAAGCCACTCTCGGTTATTCCAACTACCGTCTTGACGGCACAGAATTATTTGCCGCTGCTGCAGCACCTTCGGGAGAAGGATCCTTCTACAGGATATTATATTACTTATCCGGCTTTTGCGTCTCTGGCGTCCAAGTCGGATATGTTGACTTTACGAGACGTTTATCTGAAGATGCTCATGACGACAAGGGGCATCACGGGAGAAAAGGCACTGGAAATCCAGAAACGGTGGAAAACACCTCATGATTTGATAAAGGCGTTTGAAGAGTGTGGCTCTGGCGAGCAGGGAACCAAAAGGAAACGGGATTTGGTCATAAGAGAACTGCCTAACCTCGTGGGCCGGAAAAAGATCCCCAAAGCCGTCAGTCAGCGACTGGCCGAAGTCTGGGGCGATGCATAAAAAAAAGGGGTATTCCTGGATAACGCAAGCATTTTGTATGAACCAAGCGTGTCCGGATATAGATATTGTTTTAACCAGTTCAGAAAACGCAAGACCTAAAATTAAGCACGCAAATTTTGAAGTTTTCAACCCTCAAGATTTTCTACCCAAGCCCTCTGCTACGATACGCTCAACCATCTTCTCCAGAGGAACACCGCCGGATCCGCCGAGGTAGCCCGCAAGGCTCTTCTCGGCGTACTTGGCCATCATATCAACCTCGACGTTGACAGTGTCCCCAGGCTTCTTGGCAGCCACGACGACCTTCTCCTGCGTGTAGCTGATAAGCATGACCTCCCACCAGCCCTCCTCGTCGTTGACCTTGGTGACAGTCAAGCTGGTGCCGTCAAGAGCGACGTAGCCCTTGTAGACAACGTAGCGCAACACGGAAGCGTCGCGCGGGGCGAAGCGGAAGGTCAGGGCGTTGCCGTCGGGAGTGACGGCCAGGATGGCGGCGGTAGTGTCGACGTGGCCCTGGACGAAGTGGCCACCCATGCGGGTGTCAGCGCGGACAGCACGCTCGAGGTTGACGCGTGAGTCCTTTGCGAGAGAGCCGAGGTTCGTGATGCGGAGAGTCTCTGGGGCGACGCCGACCTTGAACGACGGGGGCGAGGTCTCGAACTGCGTCACCGTTAGGCAGACACCGTTGATGGCGATGGAGTCACCTAGGTGGCAGTCTGACAGCAGCGAGGAGGTCTCGGGCAGAGAGATTGTCAAAGACGTGCCACCCGTCTCGTCATTGGGGTTCAGCTCGGAGACGACTGAGGAGGCAAGCGCGTGTTAGTTGGGTTAGGGTCGCGGGGGGGGGGGGTTTGAGGGGACGGTGAGGGGTGAGTGTGTGAGTGAGGGTAGGGTTAAGTACAGACCTCCGATATCTTCGACGATGCCAGTGAACATTGTTGCTGCGATTTTCTACGATGTGCCTTTACTTCTGGGGATGAATTGAGACTGCCGAGTTTGAATGCCCAGATGAGGTATAATGAGGATGAGTTGTGAGGTGAGAGGTTGACTGAAGCTTTCGGAAGCTCTGGGGAGGGAGCTGTTGATGCAGTTTACCCCTCCAAAAACTCCCCACTTTCTGCAACGGGTGGGCACTGTCCGCTAAGAGCCGCCGCAACAAAGACCCCTTGCATTCCAACTCTTCTTCGCCTCCTTACCCTCTCTTTTAGTCAATAGGATTTTTTTCTCTAGCGTTGGAATGGTAATGCAGGTTTGTTGTTCATTACGGACGAATTGTAACCATCGTTGATTGCTGAAGCAGCCGTTTCTTGCTCATCTCCCGCGCCTTCCAAGGCGTTCTAAGTCGCTTAGTATGAATTACTAAGCTTCACTGAGCCCGCTAACGTGGTTGAGACCCAGTGGGTTTTCGCACGTCCACCCGCGCGGCTTGGGTGGTGGGGGCTGCGGGCATGCCTGATCACGTCGATCGAGCGGTATTGGCTGACGCAACTGATGCCCTGATTTCCATGGCGGATTTGCGTTGGAGAATGCAAGGGCCTCTCATGATGTCCCCTATGTTTTTCGGTTTCGACCATCGTATTCGGGCATACCAGGTTTTGAGTTTGTTGCATGTCAATGCAACGGCTTCAACGAGTGTTCAAAGATGCAAATGGAAAGTTGAACGTTGATGGATAGGGTCAACACGTGTGTCGCTAGAACCTCTCATTCGTCACTGACCTGTGTCATCGGCGGTCTATCACTTACACAGCATGACCAAGGATATGCAGGTATTGAATAGCAGCTGATATTAGCGTTCAGTATAGTTGAACCACTCAAGGCGAGCAGACCTGTTTTTGTCAATGCGAAAATTGTTTTGCGAGCAGTATATGCACCTAGGCTGGTCGCGAACAGAAGTTGAGATTGATCCAGGATTGGTTATTTATAAAGGCTGCGGCCTCGTTCTGTCAGCGAGCAAACCGTATGGGGATGCTGATACTTGGCGGAAGTTTACCAGCTTTCATAGGTGGCAAAGGTATGAAGCATTTAGACAAGGAAGTGAGACAAATCACGAGAAGTCTTGGTTCTTAGACGTCTGAGAAATGATCTATAAGGACGAAATGTCGCATATTGTTATATCTGTAGTGTTGTTTTGGGGTTCACTTGGCACCAGACTTGCTGCTCAAGGTAACTTTGCCATACCTGTAGAACACAACAAGCCTGCGACTAAGCAGCTCAAGAAAACATGCGGGAAAAATATGCAGCATAGTTCTTTGTTTGGAAGCCTAATACAGTTGTTGGAAGTAGGAGAATTATAGCAAAGTCAGTGCCTCCATGCTCTAGTAACTGGCATACTATTGATGCGTTATCTCCTCGCTGTCCGTCTAACACTAGTTAAAACACCCCGGCACCGTATCGACGAACTTAAACTGTTCGTCTTTGGGTTTCTGGATACCGATTATGTCTCGTCCTGCTTGCTGTCTTGTTGGTGATGGCAAAAGAACTGTTTGTGCGAGAGCTAACATGCCAGAGTCTTGCAGCATCATCGAGTATGCATTTGAGTAGGCATTCGACTATGCATTAGACCCATATTGTAAACAAAACTATGCTAGCTTATTTAATCCGAAACAGTCTATCAAAAGAAAGTCTTTCACAAGCCTCGAGGAAAGTGTCTAGTTGAGGTCGGCCCTGGGGATTGCTCTCTCAGCCCGCTTGGTTTATGTGATTCCCAATCTTAGGGATGAATACCCCCTCTGGACAGGTACAATCTGGAAAGTTTGATCTGAATTCTAGAGAATGTTTGCTTTTTCCTGCTCAAAACAAACAAACATGTTGGGCGTTGTGATGGGTACAGGCCAGGTGGTGGCATGAAGGGACCCCTACGAAGACCCGACATAAACGTGCCAGCTGTAAGCCCAAGCTACTTGCAAGAACGACACCTCATATATTCTCGTCATGAGACCACCTGTGTTTTTTCTAGTCTAGTTTCTATATAAATGTGAATAAAAAACCAATCATCAAATTCGAGTTTTAAACAAAACCACATTCCTGTAGTTGGTGGCCATATCTGGGGATAGATCACCGCCAAGGACAATAATGTGACCCAACTGTCACCACGAAAGATTACATCACTCAAGCATACTCATGTTTATTATTGATTCACGGCTGGTCTTCAATGTCTTGTTGTTCACGAGGACACGCCCTTAACGCCCCCTTGGATTAACATCACGACCTGGTGTAAGTAATCCCGAGCTTAATTATTGAACAACGCGATGGCGAAGGAGATAAGCGGCGCGTAAACTACCAAATAAGCATGAAAGTATGCAAATTTAAAGGTCGATATCATAATTTGAAAGCTCTTTTTCATGAGATCCTTGAAGACAGACGTAACTGAAGGAGGTGAGGTCACCGCAAACAAGTATCAACTGACCCTTTTACAACCCCTCACCCCCTTACACCAGACTCTGCTGAGGGCGAAAGAAAGATGTCCATTTTTACTGCTGACATTCGGCCCGGTTTCTGGAAATTCTCACCCGTTACCCGGAATCACTCCTCCTACGCAGTCAAAATGCGTATTAGTATTCCACGTCGTCATGTGCGCCTCAGTAAACATTAACCCAGTGACCAAAGGCGACTAGATTAGTGTAAAACCAAATCAAAAAAAAGTAGGACCATAAAGAGCACAACTAGTAAACTCCTCGTGTAGTACTTCGGAACATAGTTCCGCAACAACATCGTCCCCCACCACACCAAACACAGTCTCGAAAACATAAAAAGGCAAAAAACATACAACACCAGGTATTCGCTGGTCGTCACCGACCCAACTACTAATCCGGCCCTCACTGGCTTATCTATGGGAGAGCGGACGGGATCCCGAGCTTTCCAGTGGGTATGGTCGTATGTGACAATACAATTGTGTGAGGTTGGTTATAAAGTTCAGTAGGCGGGTTGCAATTGACATGACATATGCCCCAACAACAAACATTTCGAACGAATTTGATGAAACCTCAGTTCCATCAGTAGTAGTTATTAAAGAGCATCACAAGAAAAGATGGAACATATAAACCTCTTGGTCATAATAGATCATATGCATTTCGGCGTCTGATGCGCCATGCTAAGTATGTTTCTACCCAAAACCCAGCCCGAAGTGAGAAAGCCGCCTATCAAAAACTCCAAACCCATTTTAATACTCCTCATTATGCAAATACTTCTTAATTACCCTTGCTTCTCGTTCAGATCTGAACTGCCGCCCTTTCTCTCTTCCACCATCGGACTGGGCTGAATCTCATCCTTTCCGCTTCTTTCCCTTGCAGACGAGGCCTCGGATATCGTGGCATCATTGGCCATCACACCTCCGGTGGTCTTGCCCTTGTGCTGGCCCTTGAAGTAGCCATGCATCTCCTCAGAGAAGAGGTCATGGTCCTCCCAGACCTCGGGCTCCTTCTCGCCCTGCATCGCCTGTCTCTCCTCCCATTCCTTACGCATGTCCTCGATCTGCGCCTTGTGGTCCTTCTCAGCGTCGTAGTACTTGCCCACGCCACGAATGCGCTCCCACAAACTGAGATGCTCAGGGTGAACGGCAACGCCATGGTACTCAGACTCCTTGCCGCTGCGGATGTAGGTCCAGCGACGTTCCTGTTCCTTGAGATCAAGACCGGTGGTATCGGGAAGGAAAAGCCAGGTGAGGAGCATGCCGGCAAGACCGAACCAAGGAACAACGTAGAACTTGGTCTGGGTGTCGATGTAGTTGTACAGGACGGAAGCGAGAAGAGCTCCAGCCTTGCCAATGCACGCGGAGAAGCCGTGTGCAGTGGCACGAATAGGGGTGGGGAACACCTCACCGGCAACGAGGAAAGTGACGGAGTTGGGGCCGAATTGGTTGAAGAAGGAGCTGATGAAGTACATGGCCTGGAAGGCGCGAATACCAGCAGGGCTCGTGTAGTATTCGTAGTTGAAGGCGGGGATGACGAACATGATGAAACACATGAGGAAACCAACTTGCTGCATCATCTTGCGGCCGTAAAGCTTGTTATCGATGAACAGGGAGGCAAGGTAGTATCCAGCGAGAGAGACGACAACGTTGATCAAACTCCACGTCCACTTGGTCAGGAGGGAGTCGGGATTGCTAGAAATAACAGAGATGAACTGGCCCTGGAAAAGCTTGTTGCCATAGAAGAAGACGTCGTTGCAGAACCATGTGCCAGCGGTAGCGAGAAGACGACCGCCAAAGTGTTGGCAGCAGTATTTGAGCGCATTCACGTCGTATCCAGTGACGCCCTGCTTCTTCTTAGCAAGCGCGAGCTGCTGGTTCGCGCGAGGCATCTTCCAGATTCTGTAGTAGACGAGCCAGAGAGTACCGATGGCGGGGAAGGCGAAGGAAAGACGGAAGGTATACTGGGCGGCGGTGGCCGAGTAAGGGCCGTCGCCGGAGCCGCGGTTGAAGATGACGAGCAGGACGATGAGGACGACCTGGTTGACAAACTGACCCCAGCCCTGCATCAAGAACGCCATGGTGACCTTGCGGCCACGGTGAAGACGATCTTCGCGAGTAGAAAGACGACCAGCAGTGACGGAGTTCTCCATAGATGAGGTGGCAGTGATGGGATATTCGCCACCAACACCGAATCCGTAAAAGAAGAGGGACCAAGCGTAGAAAATGACCCAGCCCTGAAGGGAGCTGGCCCAGCTACCAGTCAGTAGCAGCAAACCGACGAACATGATGGCAGCATCTTGGATGAGACCCCAGCGGCGACCAATCCAATCTCCAATAACCTACAACAGGGTCAGCTTTCGCTTTCAGGTATGGGAGTTCAATGACTTACACCAACAGCAGCCTGACCAATCATGATACCAACAATCTCGAGGTAAGTGACGGAGGCAACCCAGTTCTGGCTACATTCCGTATGCGCCTTACCCCAGCATTGAGGCCAAGCGGCGGCAAAAAGAGGCTCCAAGTTGCCAATTGAGAACAAGACGTAGCCCTCAAGACCGAGGCCGGCACCGGGTAGAACAGCATTGCGGAAGTACCAGGCCAAAGGAGACAGGGGATCCTTCTTCATCATCTCGCCGGTAGCCTTGAGTTCCCTGGCGGCCTCGTCGCGGTCGACCTTACTGACAAAGCTGACGCGCTTCCGTAAGGGCAGATCAGCCCAGTAGGTGCCGTCGGGGGTGTAGGAATCATCGGGGCGCGTCACATGACTGAAAATCTGACGTTCATACTCGGTGGTGTGCTCCCGGGGGTAGTCCTCATGCTCCTGGCCTGTCTCCGGGCCGTGAGGCACGGGGATGACGCCAATGGGGGCGGAATGGCGGGGGTGATGGGTCGTCATTGTGGAAGACGCTGGCTACCTTGGGTCGTGGGGTGAAAATTGGCTGAGGACGACCCGAGTAGATTAGGACAACAGCGGCGCGCTGATGTCGAGGAGAAGGGGACCGGTAGCAGTATATAAAGAGTCCTCAACTAAGAAATTGCGGAGAGACAAAGCAAAACCTTGAACTTGGGATGGGACCCAGAGGGCAAGGTTCACTAGTCGAATTGCTTCCTTGCTTTGCTTAAGAAAGCAGGCGAGTAGGGAAGGGGGGTGAGAGGAAGAGGTTGATGACCGCTACAGAAGAGGAGAGGAAGGGAAGACGAGATCAACGGCCAAGAGGGACGGAGCAGATATAAGCAAAGTTAGATCCCGGGATGGTGGTGGGCTCTGTTTAGGCGGGCACGTCTGCCCGTTTAGTCTCTCGCCTCACGACTCCAGGTGGAAACGGGCGAACACCGACTCTCTGGCCAGTCTCCGTTGAGAATTGGATCCCGTGCTTGGCGTACAGCGGGCCAGCAGTTCTGAGATGATCCCCTGTTCAGATTATCTTCTAGGACCTCCGGAAGACTAGGCTCGAATCTTTTTCCGGGTTGGGTGACCGAGGGGGACGCAACTAGTCGTCAGAGATTGGAAGGGGCAACGTGATTTACAACAGATACAAGCGATAACAGTCAATGACAGAGCTACGGCAGCGAGATTTTAGGTGTAAGCGCGCGTTGGACCGGGTGATTTCGATTGACAGACCAAAAAAAACCCAATGGACGGGGGAACGATGTGGACGAGGGCGGAAGCCGAGGAGGGTGTGGCACTCTGTCCACTTACACCCCACCGGGGGTTGGGCTGGGATCCATGACATGGTATGGGATGGCAGTACGCTACATGGCGGTGGTAGTATCCGTACCGATTGGTAAAGTACTGTGTGGGAATAGAAAAAAAAAAGAGGAAAGACTTAACGAGGATGGGAAAAGGACCCTTTGCATTTGGCATGGGCCTGACTTGCCTCCCGCGCCGTCAACTTGAACACAGAGGCCCCACTTTTGACAATGTGAGCAAGTGGTCTGGAAGATCGATGGATACGTGAGGAGAACAACGTAGTGTAAGAAGAAGGTAGGAGGCGAAAGGGCCGTTGGCGAGTGTGGCAGTCACTTGAAGGTAGCTAGAAACTCGAGAAGAATTTCAGTAATACGCGGTTCTGACGCCATGTCTTGTTATTCCGCTGGATTAAAAAACACAAAAAAAAAAAAGGAAAAAAAAAAAAAAGGTCATACTGGCGTGAAAAGTGATACAGGGACCATGCTGCGGTAAACCCGAAAGCGGCGGGGCGCACTAACTTTACGTCACCTGGTTGGGCCAGCCTGGTTTTTGACCGACCGACCGACTGACCACACAGCTGAGAGGAAAGAATATGTCAAATCCGAGGGAGTTGCCAGGCACATCTCATCGTTCCAATTTAGGGCGAGGAAATACGTACCCTTTCTTTTTCCCTTGCAGCTAACGCGGCTAGCTTTGACAGTCTACAAGTTTTTGGAAGGCGAGCGAGGCGAGACTGCCTTAGTCGTTAGTAACTGCAAATCCTCACGTTAGTAACCACAATTGTGTCACTGCGAAATGAGCCCGCTCCGTCCGTGAGAAAAGGTTATCCAAAGTTCCCTCCTCTTAGAGATCCCGGACCATCTTTTCCAAATGGCCAGGGGAGGAAAGTCTGACGCTTCAATTCTACTACGTACTACTACTACAGCATATCATATCCATCACCATCTCACCAGGACGAAGTCGAATCAACTTGCTTCCCCTTTTCCCCTTTGCTTCTTATCCCGAGACGTCTCCTATTGGCTTTACCCAGGCTATCCCAGCTTACCCCTCATGACCTCTCCTTTCCCACCAATATCTCTCCCCTTGAAGTGTTCTCTCTCTCTCCACGGCCGCGGTCAAGAGCTTCCGCCCCAAAAAGTCCAGGCTGTCCATGTCCTCCTGACTCGCCCCGCCAATTGCGGCTGCAGAGCCCTTGCCCAGGTCTTGCAGCATCTTGCTACTTGCATTGGCCTGGCCGTTTCGCCCCTCCTTCCACCCCAGAATCACTGCATACCCTGCACATACGACGCACAGAGAAGAAAAAGAAGGACGGGCTGATCGACCCTTCTCACGCGGAAGGTAGCTTGAACCAATCCCTCCCCTGCCTTCACCGCGGTCTTCACCAGGCTTCCCCATAAAACATGCCCCGCTACCACCACATATGCTATGTAGTACTCATCCCCCTAGGTGCCTAGCTCCGTAGAAAGCTGCTAGCCCCCCACTCTACTGCCACTGTGCCGCGCTCGCCCCTCACCCTCTTCGCAGGAGGTCCCCGGGCAAAGGAAAAAATCCATGGGCGAGCTTAAAGGAATTACGTCTCAGCAACAGCCGGCGAACCACCGACGACAGCGGCAGAGCTGTCACAGATCAGCCAATCAGATGCTCTGAAACAGAAACGTGCCAGATCTATTGACTCCCAGTGAACCCGCACTTCCGGCATGGCTTCTTGACTTTTATCGTGGCTGCATGACCTGCGTTTGATGAATGTTGTCGACTCGAAATATCGTACGGCAATTCCTGCGCCAGGAGGGAAAAATCCATGACGTCCCGCTAATCTCACCCATACCAAGCCATCGCCAAGCCTCTGCAATTTTTTGCTGCTAACCGCTGCCAGCAACTGCTCGCGTGCTCGTTTTCCTCATTCTCCTTCGCCAAGCTGCCAAGCCCAGGTGATTTTCTCAAGCCACGACCATTGGCAAAGCTTCTTTGCACACTCGTGTAACGTCGCCTGTTTTTTTTTTTTTTTTGCTGTCGTTGTTTTTATTTTATCCTTTTTTATTGTTCGTATGCTGTGCAAACTTACCCACCCTTTCAAGTAACAAACTGTGAGCCTCATAATTTCCATCTCGGGTTATGACTCGAGCTTAAAACACATTGCAAGGAAACATCAGTCCAAATTTAAAAAGGAGGCCCCTGCCATATTAGAGAGTGTGTGTATAGTTCTCAATTCTTGGATTCCGTCATCATGGGGGAAAAAAAAGACCGCTGTGATCAAGAGGCATTCGGTGCATATGGGATGAAAACTGCACCTGAACCAATAGCTGCATGAACCGAGTTCTGTAAACTTTTGACAACAACAACAACAACAACAACAACACCACCACCACCATTACCGTTACTATCTAAGGAACCACCACTACCCCCCCAACATTGTTCCCCGCTTCCCTCCCTGCTCTGCCTCTATCTCTATATCTAATGTGGCGAGTTGCAGCTTATCTCGTGCCATAGTACTGCCAGCTCAACCCCTACCCCTACCCCTCCGTCTCGTCTACTCTATGCCGCATCCAACCTAACCTCCATCGCCTTCAAACAGCTTAACCCTCACCTACCTGTTTCGTCAGCCCTTGCTGTGCCCAAATGAACAGAACTCCTAACTGGCTCAAACTCCCCTAAATCCCGCGCGGCTGGTCGTTTATACCCGGTTCAAGCATTGCCCTGTCACCGACTACACACGCATGTCAAGCGGTGTGTGCAAAGCTGTAAAAGGTAAGCCTCGGGAAAACCCCAAAGACTCAACCCTACCGAAGCAAGCTCCCGTCTTCCCCCCCTTGAAAAAACCACCATCCAGATAGAGGCGACTGAAACTCACACGACTCGCCCTCCCTCTGCATACCATACAGTACTCCCGCAGATACAAACACACGGAGATCGAGACGGGAAAAAGGAGGGAGGAAGAGGAGGAGGGGGGGGTGCGGATGAAGAGGAGACGGACCGGACCATTCTCGTCCGTGCTGGCTCATTGCGTATTCTCAGAACCCTGTTCTTCTTCGGACGACTCCAGCCTCAAAATCTATGTAGTCTAACCTTGCCGTGCCAAGCAGATGTATGTGTATGTGTGTGTACGTGCGCGTGCGTGTGAAGTAGACAGTTCTCCGTCACCATTCCCCCCTCCTTGCTCTCTAAGTCTGTCTCTCTCCCTATCTTTCTTTCCCCCCTCTCCCTCTCTCGCCACACAAAATACACTTTACACTTTACCGCACTCGAGTTGGATATACACAACCGTGACAACCCACCCGCAGAGGCCTCGTCTCTCCAACAAGGTTCCTCCTCAACTACGACTGACATACTATTTGGTACCTTCAACAGCACGCGTCCGAGTGCCACCCGTGACGCGCTAAGCCACTTGTTCTTACACATCTTCGCCACTGTTGTAACACTTTGGATATTGACTTGGTTCGTTCGTTAAACATATGACCGAAGCGAAACCTCTCTGTAGGGGCCCCAGAGTGCCAAGAACGCCTCCATGAATGAACATCCCTAATCGTAAACACATCTTAGACATAGCAAATGATAATCCTTTCCCAATGCTATAGGTAAGTTCACAAGCAGAATGATGAGACCGCATTTTGGTAATTTCTGTATTCAGTCTTCTTTTTTTTAGAGGGCCTTTTGTTTTGATTCAGTCGTATTTCCCCCCTTACTTTTATGATCGAATAGATCGAGTATAGGAACCAAAAGCGCAAAACACGTTAGGAATAGACCTCCCCCTTTTTCTCAACGCAGCAAGCCTGACTTAAGAGTACTCGTGAACTCAGCTCATCATTTCACCCAGCCTACATCTAGACGAGGAACCATGATCAAGTTGCGGGCATCCAGCCATGCCGCGTTCAGAACCCCGTATCCTGCCCTTCTTTCCATGTACCGATGCAGTAGGGAGTAGAGAGCCTAGATTGTGTAGACACAGAACAAATATAGAAACAGAAAAAAAAAAAAAAGAACGAGAAAAGAGAAGAAAAAAGTCTGCTGATGAATGAGAGTTGGCATGCATGGCGATGCAACAACTTCACATCTACCCTACAATGCAAATGCAACAAAAGAAAGATAAACCCCTCCCATCGTTCGTTCCATCCCGCATTCTCGGCCTGTCTTTCAATCGGAGGGGCTTCCAGAATCGAACCACTCCACTTGAACCGTAAACGCCAAAGCCGTCCAAAGTCCGTGTTAACTCAAGGAAAAGATGCAGTCTGCGTGTCGCTGTTGTCCCCACTTAACGCCTCGCTGTCGGGAAAACAATTGAAGAAAATAAAAGAAATGTTCCATATCTGTCGGAAGCTGCATTGCCCAAATGTTAATGGGCATCAGCGGTGGGTAAATTTATGCACCCCTTCTTGTCTGTAGCAAGTGCCTTCTTACCCTATTGGGTACTCATCACACCAGACCTCTCCAAGGGTCGCGGGGTGGGTTCCTCGTCCGCATTGTCATCTCGATTTGCCGGCTGCGGTCTCGGGGTTTCCTCAACATCAGGAGCAGAAGCCTTGTCTTCTGCGCCGACTCCGCTGTCCGGCGGCGTTCGGGCCGCAGCGCCTTGCAGGTTCTCGAAAGACGTCACATCCATCTCTTTCGAGGGGGTCACAACCTGGGTGACAGGCTCCGGTGTGCTTTCTGAGCCGATTGTAACGCTGTCATGACTGTCGGCTCTCATCATTTCAATACCTAGCTTTGAGCTAGGTAGCAGTGGCTTGCCTCGGAAATGCTTCTCTCTCCCCAGACCAAGCTCTTCGTCCTCATCGTCGGCTGAGTCGGTGCCCTCCGCATGCCGCTTCTCCATGTGCTCCTTCCTTGCTTTCAGTTTCTCCACGGAGTGTTGAGAAGAAGACTTTCGGGGGTGCTCAAGCTGCCCGGGCGCAGACTGCTGCGTAAGCAGCTGCGGCAATGATTTCGGGGAGTGGCTGAGTTGCGTGGTATCATCTTCCCGAATACCCAACCCGCCTTCTTCCCAGTCTCCTGTTGCTTTCCGGCTTATGACCATCGGCACGTCATCTGTTGACACCGACTCAGAGTCACCAAAGAGACTAGAACTGATGGAGTCCTCACGGCTCGAGGTAACCACGCTGCTACCCGGACGCCCTGCAAACAAAGATGAGCTAGAGGTCGGGCTGTCATCAGTTCGCGAGCTCGCCTGCCGAAGGCCAGACGGAACCGGGTGAGGCAGTGACAGGGACATTGAGTAATTGATGCCAGGCGATTCCGGTTTCCATTGGCAGAGGTTTTTCAAAACTTCCGTCAGCTTAGAACTGGAAATGGGCTTCTCAATCAAGGAATCGAAGTAGTGAGGAGCTTGCAGCTCTTTGAGGTAAGCCGTAATGGCGACAATGGGCGTATGGGAGTTTGTGTTCTTAGTCTCCCGAATCATTCGTGCTACGTCGGCGCCATTAATCTGAGGCAACCTATACTCCAAGAAGATGATGTCAAACTTGATCTCGCTCATAGCAAACCTCACAGCTTCAGAGCCGTTCGCCACCGAGATGGTTCGGCAGCGAAGTTTCTCCAAAAGCTTCTCCATGACCATTCGGGAGACGGGGTGGTCCTCGCATATCAACACGTCCAAGGGTCGGAACATCGGTCCTCCATCGAAAGCGATTTGCGATAGACGGCGAGAACTTTGACGGCGGCGTTGGACCCGAAGTAGCGCATTATGCTTTTCCCCCTCGTTATCGGATGAAGACGGCGACATGTCGAACACTTGGCTGCGGCGGTTACGATGATGAGCCAGAACATCAGAAGTGATCGGACTACCCTCATTAGACTGCGAGCCTACTGTCAGGGATCTTGATCGGCTACTTGAAGCCTGGCGAGGCGTTGACACGATTTTCTGAGGTGAAAGAGCAAGGGGGGGTGGCGGTCCCGCGCCGCGGCTCTTCACTGGGGAGGCAGCTGCGCTCGTCGCTGCCTTTTGTAAACTTGGGGGTACACGGGGTATCTCAAGTGACGTTGGCTGATGAGGAATGTTCGATTGGTGCGAAAGACTCGAAGAATTGCTGGATGCTTTGCGCCTGCCTTCGCTTCCCTGGCCAGCAACGAAGGATACCAGCAGCGGCGAGGAAGGTTGGGACGCCCTGCTGGGAGACGAGTTGGCATGACTCAATCCAGAGGGCGATTGCGGCCGGTTCTTCGCATTCGAGATTGTTCTTTGGACAGGATTTGCCAGGACAGGGCTACCCTCTAGGGCCGGACCGGGTGATGTAACACTTCCACCAGGGCTTATGACGGTCGGTTTGCTCTGAGCTGCCAATGCTTCTGCGCGGAGTTTCTGGATAACATCCTTATTGGCTTTCTCCAGTACTGGAAGGTTCTTGAAGGTAAAGCTACCGAAGTCATCGGCAACGACGGGCTCACTAAGCCGGCGGCTCTTCAAATCTCTGACGTGAGGAGGGATGTGAAGAGGCATCAGATTGCGCTTGATCGAGTTGACCTGAGATCGAACACGGGACAATGCATCGTGTGGTCTGTCAGGGTAGTCCGACCCAGGTCCGGATACAGGCGGAGACAACTGGTCCTCCATCTCCTCAGCGAAGGACTGGAGAACAGCTCCACGGGCGTCGAAATATTCGGTATCCTCAGGGTGCTCGAGCTGTGGCACAAACTGAGCCTCATCCTGGAGTAGAGTCTCCCAGTTGATGCCCTCAAACCAGGGGTGGGCGCGAATTTCATCGCCACCAGTAGGGAATTTCTCTTCTCGGTTAGCTCCTAATCGGGATTGAGGTTCCATGCAGAGTAGCTTGTTAATGAGATCTTTGGCCTCATCAGAGATTGGCTCGCATTCGTTCTCGTCAGGCCATTGAATCTTGCGCGCCAGAATGTTTTCAAAAACTTGTTCTGCTTCGTCGGCATGGAAAGGCGGGAAACCGTATAGAAACTCGAACATGATGCAACCAACAGACCACCAATCGCTGGTCTCATCTTGTTTCTCGCCTTTGATGGTCTCAGGGGCCAGGTAGTCCGGGGTTCCAACGAAACGGCGATTCGTGTCTTCTGGGTCAAACAAGGCCATTGGTGGCGGCATCATGGAAGACTGCGGAGGAGTGCTCTTGCCTAGGAAGTCAATGCTGGATTGAGTGCTAGGGTGGTGCAGATTCGTCAGATCCGGCGAGGCTTGCCCGGTGCTGTCAGTCGCTTCATCGTGAGGCGGTGGTGGATTGTGAGCTTGTGTGTTCGGCTCTTGGTCGTTCAAAGAGAAACTGTTGAGCATGCGAGCGAGCGTCTCACTACCGCCACTGTCGCTGCGATGGCTAGAGACGCGGCGGGCGTCGAGGCTACCCAAAGCGAAATACGAAGGCTGCCCGGCGCTAGATCCAGTATCCGGTGTCATCTGTGGTGTCATGCTCGGAGAATGCATGTTCCCATGGAGATCCAGCGAGGTAGATCGCGAAGATGCCAAGGACGCCGAACGGGCAAAAGGCCCTTGTTTGAGCAGGTCAGGTGTAGGGTCGACGTTCTGGCTGTCGAGTGCCCGTTTCTGCCGGCCAACAAGGCCCATACGCGATAGACCAAAATCAGTGAGCTTCAAGTGACCTTTTTGATCGATAAGGAGGTTATCAGGTTTGAGATCGCGATGAATGATGCCGCGGCTGTGAAGATGCTCTACGCCAAGGACCACCTCGCCGAGATATTTCTTTACCCAGTCTTCAGGTAGGCCTCCAAGAACCTTGATGAGAGACGCACAGTCACCACCATTGAGGTACTCCATGACAAGGTACAAATAGTCTTTGCTAGAAAATGTCCAATATAGCTTGGCGACGAAATCGCTTTGGCCTTGCCACATCATGATGGCACGCTCTGCCTTGACGTTTCCAACTTGGTTCTTGGCGACCATGTCTGCCTTCTTGAGCACTTTGATCGCAAAGTACTCACCAGTGGACTTCTTTTTGGACAAGTAGACGCTGCCGAAAGCACCTTTGCTGATAGGCTTTATGATCTCAAAATCTTTAATGGAAGGTGGTGCCGGTCGCGCTTGTGGCGGGGGCTGGTGAGCTGTCATTCTTGGGGACGGCGGTCCCTTCATCACAAACTCCGACATGGCAGCGGATGACTGTCTTCGGTGGTGGCTGATCGGAAGATGAGCTGGTGAGCTGAACTCGCTACCCGGCAGCAACGGAGAGGCTTCAGGAGATGTAATACCATCATGTGGGAAAGGGAAGTTGCGTGGTTTGATTATCCTAAGGGGAGATGAGGGCTGGGTGTTGCGCGAAGGAGATTCCTGGCGCCGAGGAGAAGATGTGCCAGGGAGAATGATGCTCCTGCGATGATGTTGCCTGGCGCTGGCGGCCCGGCGTAGGTCGCCAAACTCGGATATGGGTGAATCGGTCCGGGGGGGTTGTCTTGATGCCACAGAAGATGATCGGATGCTCCCGTCACTGTCTCCGGTATCACTCTCGAATAGTAAAGACTCTCGTCTTGACTCGCGAGCTGGCCCAGCAAGATTAATGCCTCCCAAGTTTGACCGTGGCGTCGGGCACTCTCTAGGGCTACTTGAGCGCGTAGATTCCACGAAAGATGTTGGTCGTGGCCTATCGAGGTTACTGTTGAGGCTGGCATTCTGTAAGGCAGCCGCGAGGGCAGAAGGGTTTTCGAAGGAGCCTTGGAAAAAAAGTTCTTCCTGGGCAGGTGTAGTACCCTCCTCCTCTTCGTCCTCGGTTGAATCACTCAGTCTGCCTGCAGCAATCCTAGCCGCCTTGCGCATGGCCTCGTCAATACAGTCTTGGACAATGACGGCGAACTCAATTCTAATGCGCTCGGCATACTCAATAATCTTGCGGTGTCGGAAAACTGCCTCAACTTTGGTCTTGGCAGCTTTCTCGGTGTCGGCACAGAGCAATGCTAGACCCTGTTCCTGTTCCAAAGTATTGGTGCTGGGCGATTGCCATTGCATGACTTGTGAGATGCGGGATTCTGACTGAGGTGACTGTGTCCTGATCTCGCCTGGATTTTGAGAAGAGGCTTCCTTGACAGCCGGGGTACTGATCTCGATGGCAGTATCGCAAAGATCGAGCAGCAGTTCAACAATCCTAGCTTGAGGGCGTCTAATTGCAAAAGAACGTGCTCGTGAGTGGCCGAAACCACTTGATCTTTCCCTCGACTGCGATACTGAACTTCCTGGAGACGACTGAGCTGATGGAGGAGGGCCGATGGGCATTCCCTTATACTCGGCCGCGGGGGGTGTGAGTTGGTCACCAGTCAATGACCGGCTTTTTCGAGCCTCAAGAGCATCCAAAACCCTCACAATCAGATGCCGGTGTTCTGTCAAACTGTCTTGTGCCATTTGTACATCCATCTCCGCCCTGTGCTCTTGCAAGCATAGATCGGTGTGTTTCTCAAACCACCACGGCGAAATTTGGCGCTCGCAAATGCGGCACAACACCGGTAATGGCGGCGGGTGGTTTTCGGGGTCGTCCACTCCGGACTCTGCAAGCTGTGTCAGGTAGCTAGCGAGGACCTCGGCACCAGATCCGAGCGAGTCTACAATGACAGCGGGCAGGTCAATCTTGATTTCCCGAGGCGCGATATAAGGGCGGATCATCCACATCGTCTAGTGCGCGAGGTGGTTAGCTGATGGAAATTCGTTCGGTGGAACAGCATAGTAAACTCACATGACTTTCTCCTCCCGAGACCCCGTCATAGACCATGATCCCCTGGGCTTCCAGGTCGATAGCACCAGGTGCGCAACCTTCGGGCTCATCGGTATCCGAATTTTGAAGGTCCTGGAGCGGAAGCAGTTTTGATAATGGGCCACATGCAACTGTGAAGCGCACTCGTTGGCTTCGCGAGTCATCTGACTTCATGGACTCGACAGTGTCTGCAAAAATAGTCTTGTTGTCGCTGACGATCAGGTCGGCAATAGCAGTTCCTTTAACCGACTCGGGTTGGGTGCCAATAACGTCGGTCCATGACGGGCTGACCCATCGAATAGTTCCGTCGAGGTTGAGATCGACAATAACGTTGAGAGTCTGCTCGGCAGCCTCACGTAGCTCTTCTCGTTCCTCTCGAATATCTTCGCTTAGGGATCGTTCCATGGCGCCGGCCTGTGACCGGAGAGAGGTCACGGCCGGGGGCGCCAGCATGTTGGGTTGTGGTTCCATGATTGGGAAGAGGTGGGCGAGATCCCCGATTGTGACGATACCATTGGCCGGTTTGCTTCGTCTCGGCGAGCGAGTACTGACTGAAAGGGTGTTGTTGCGATATCTAGGTGAAGGAAGATCAAGGCTTGTGCAGCGTCGAGAATTGGTTCAACCCGGTAACACCGAGTGAGAGCCAGTTTGTCTGGCAAGTGGCCAAGACTACAGGCAAGCCAGACCACGAGACATGACGGGTATTGACGTGAGCAATCTCGAGGCGCAGCAAGCGAGAGAAAGCTCAAGTAGTTGACCACAATGGGCTGCTAAAAGAGTCGCGAGGTGGAAGGCTAGGAACGAAGGTATTCGGCACGAATAGCCAGCGAACGTCGGGCAATCGGGGAGCCGGTATAGACGTTCGAGAGCTGGAAAAATGTAGACTTGACGTGACAGGGACGGGTCGTGATCGATCGCGGGTAGCAGTGCCGGCTGGCCGACTTGGACTGATTCAATGTCTTGTCCCAAGCAGGGGAAGGAAGAGGCCGACTCGAAAGTGGACGAGGGGAAAGCGAAGGCGAAGGCGAAGGCAAGGCGTGGTGTATGCTTGTCGGAGGAACAGAGCTCGCAGCGCAGTACCGTTGGCCGTACGGGATGCTGGACTGTGTGTCGTCGTCAAACAAAACACGGGAGCAGGAGGGAGAAAAAAAAGTTAAGGGAACGGCACACGCCAAAGTTCACGCCGCAGGGTGGCCCTTTGTGATGATGGTGTCAGTCACTCATTACCTTGCTCTTGCTCTTGCCTTAGCACTCTTGCCTAAAGGTCGGCAGCAGTCCAGTCAAACCGTGCCCAGAGAGCATTTAGCAGTGTCGCGTCCATATTATGGGGCCTTCAGCAGACTCAGTGGTCGGGGTGGATGGTTTAAGCGGGGAAGGGTCTGGTCTGACCAATGAAGCCGGGATTCTCTGGGAAAGACCTGGTAGAAGTACATGCATGATACGCTAACTATGTATGCGACACAACGTACCTCTACCCAATCCAGTTTAGGTCTGGTTCTGGTTAGCCTACTCGCTAAAACACGAGCGAGGGAGTCGGGGAGTCGGGGAGTCGGGTGGTGTGTGTGTGTGAGACTTTTGGGGGTGGGAGGGAAGGGAAGGCACGATGGTGGGAAGGGGAAGGGGCTCCTTCCTCCCCTTCTCCTCACACTTTTTGGCAGGAAGGAGGAGGGTGGAGGCGCCTACCCAAGCCAAGTCAGCCAGTCCGGTCCAGGGCACCCACAAGCTGCAACTACACCAGGGCAGGAACTATAGAGCAAGCAGGGGCACCAGGGCACGCCTCATACATTGGACGGTATTCCCGTCCGTACTACTAAGGTAGGTACCACGGTACTTGCTTGATCATGCTCTGCTGGCCTAGGCTGGGCGGGGGCCTGATCTGGCGGGAGAGGGCCGCGCTGGGAGGGACCACTCGGGGGTTTTGTCCACTGGAAACAAATCAACAACCTGGAACAGACTGCCCGGACTATGAGAAAAATGAAATAAAATAATAATTATTTACCGCAATGAGCTGCAGTTGTGTTGGCATGCACTGAATTGTCTTCCGCATCGCATCGCTTGCTTCGCTTCAATCAGTTTTCTTCAGTATCTTTATTTTCCTTTTCTTTTCTTTCTTTTTCCTCCTTCTCCCATTCTCCTCCACCCTGGTCCATTCGGCCCCCCCTCTCTGCCCGATTGTTCTGTATGCCTGCCACCTATTTTTTTTTCCTTCATCCGCTTACAAACCCGCTCATTTCTCACTTTGAATCCACTCTCCCACATGTGCCTGGACTTTCAAGTAGAATAACAGATGCCGGGTGACTCCGAAGGACAAGAGGAACAGGGGGGAAAGACAAACAACGGACTGCCGGGCGGGCAGCTTGCAAAAAGAAAATCAAGCGAGCACAGGACGAGAATCACCGCCATCATAAAGGCCCTGCCTGCAAGCAATCCAGCCTGCAGCTAGTCCGACACCAAGTAACACATCACATCACGCACGCATTAGTACCCCTCCCCTCCTTTTATGTTTGGAGATAATCGTACCCACAGGACACATAGGATCTTCAGCCTATCTATCTCCTAGTTGTCTGTGTTGCTTGGCCTTATTCTGTGTTGCCCCTTTTCTTCCTCATTGTGTTCATAGTGTCATTTCCCCTTGTATCGGATTCAACCGGACATTCAATACTCTTGGTCTGTTGTCCTTTGCGGCTTATATTTTGCGTTAGCCTTTTGCCTCTGACGCATCTACGACTGCTATGCAACCCCTCTTTCATCAACACAGACATGGCCGTCCGGATGGGTGTCTCAACACGTGAGCGAGAGAAAGGGCAGCAACAAAAACAGTCATTTGCCTTGGCACGGTCACATAAAAAAAACTTTGCTTCAATTGTCTAATTGTCACTCCAAGCTTTGGCTGGCTTGCATGCCTTGGACCTACCGTCCTGCACAAGCAAATGCCATCCATGAAAAGGGCATCACCAGCCGGCGCCTCCGCTCCAAGGGTCCAAATGCCATCCCACAAGCACGGCTATCCCATCTTCGGTCTTCCGCATCTCAGCCCCTAGCCACACCAACGCCGACACCGAGGCGGAGGCTAAAATGGAACCCATCAGGGCAGATTAACGCGATTAAAGCGTTATATTCTTAGGCTCCAACACAAACACCGAGAGCGGGCAACCCAATACTAGCAAAAAGGAACACATCTGCTCGATATCAACTATTCTGACCATACGTACACCTCAAACCATGATTTACCGCTCAAGTTGCCTTTTGAGGTTTATAGTACCTTTGGCAATGCTAATCTAATACGGCATGCTGAGGCGCCGCGTGTCGGCTTCAAGCACCAACATACGTCTGGGGGCAAGACATGGAACTGGCATTGGGGCTTCCCGCCCCCCAGCCCATGCCATCATGGTCAGAGACAGTCAGCTGGTCTCCCAATCCCAGCCGCTTTCCTGCAGCCGGACGACGCCCACACCCTCACCACGTTTCTGTGGCTATGCTCATATCCCGCCGTGACACGGAGCAACCTCTTGGTGCGCGCTGCTTATTATATTCCGTCACAGCCGCGGCACTCCGGCACCTGTATCTGTTTAGACGTGTCTAAGGAGTGGGAGCCGCCCCCGTTGCCCGCTTTGATTTTCACGCAAAACGGTTGTAATCCTCAATCTTGAGCCATGGGACCCCCTGCTGCTGGCATCCAAGGTAATATCCCTCCTTGCCTTCTGGGGCTGCGGATCGCTTTGAACCACGCTGAGATCGTCGACAATCCGACCTGGGATGTATTCCTTTGAGAAGAGTGCAAACGACTTGCCTTTGAACCGGGCCCCTTGGAATTGCGTTGATCTACCTTGAGCGTTCCCAGTCCGGGGTGTCTCAGGTTGAGAGAGTGTGGCAGAAAGATGGGACACAAGCCTCGAATTTGACTATCAGCTCCAGGATGAACGGGTTCAGCAACCGCCGTTCTAAAGCTTTGACAGACACAGGTGTAGATACTGATACGTACTGACGCGATTCGATCAAACGTGACCCTCTTGATCTACTCATTATCGGAACAAAGGGAAGCGGCAAACAAGGGATGTCACTGTTGCTATTTTCCTCCGCTGTGCTTAGCAGCTACATGTGTAGAATTGGGTTGCATAGCCTCCAAGAGAATGACGGCCAGCCACGGCTCGTCAAGAGGACTAACGCAAGCATACTAGACTGCATTGCTTCACATTTTACACCGTTCCAGGCAAAGGTTGCAAAGTTGCCATACAACTCTTGATTATCTTGATGCCAAGTAACAACCCCAAGAAGCGCTTCATGAGATTGGTGGGGAGTGTCTTCCATGGTGAAGACCACAACCGACAGCAACTCAGCAACCCTTTCGCACTACCTCTTATGTAATGTGCTCCGACTTGCATCTGCACCTAGGCCTACATATGTTCACTGGCAATCTTTGCGATACTCGATACGCAGTCAAGGTGTGTATCGTCACCCACCCATCCACTCTCTCTCACACACACCCCCCCATGAACACACACAAATATACTCGCCATCAGCCTTAGCGTGGTCGGATAGATGTGCAGTTGGCCCAAATGTTACAACGACGCAGCCAGCCGGCTCACGAGCGCCACCTACTAGTAGGTGTCATGGAACGGTGTGCAACATGTCAGCGGAGTAAAATGGGGTCTAGAAAGCCGAAGACAACGGCGAGGGGGAAACGTGCTCCACACGCCGCTCCGAACACTTAACACACATCAAATCGAGACAAGCTTGAGTAAGTTCTGGGAGCTTGGCTGGAGGTTGGGGCCACTGCATGGTAAACAAGGACGCTTGGGGCTGTCAAGAACGGTTTCGACTGTTCCCTTTACGTCAACCTAAGGTCCCTACTGTCCCTATGGCCCTTACAACGGCAGACGCTGGCACCACCATCTCACGACGTCCAAATGAGGTGACAAACCCATCCATCCATCCATCCATCCATCCAACCAACCATCATGCGCACCCACCGCCTCGTCTCTTCCTCACCGGGACCACTCAACTCACCTCTGCCTTTCATCGTGTCCCTCGTCCCCTCCATCAGATGTTTACTGGTCCCCAAACAGCATTGGCATGCTGGGCAAGTTTAGACCCCAAATCCCCAAAACGCCCGCGCCAAGTGTTCCGCCCGCATGATGTCGCCCATCTCGTCATCCCTGGCCTTCACGTCCAATCGACGACAAGGTGACGAAAGGATCCCGCGGACAGCACAATAGTACAAATGCATTCTCAACCACCGAATCGCTGCGAATTGTATTTCCCTATATGCGGGGGGTCCGGCAAGTGTGAGCCTTTGTGCTGCAGGCCAACACCCTCAACTCAAAATGCTCTGTTTGTTCACTTTTTATTTTTATTTTATTTTATTTTATCAACAATACTATTCTCAGTCTCGTGCCTTGTCTCACCGACTAGCTTTTGTCCATTCTTGTTACTTTCGTATACCTCGAGCCATGGTTCCCAAACACTCAATCGTCGTCGTCGAGAGTATCCCTGCCATCATACCCTGCCCTCCCAGCACACCGGCTTCCCGAAAGCCTCGCTGTCATTGAACTGGGAGCCAGCCTATTGCAATGTCTCCTTCAGGCGTACCCCAACCTGCGAATTGGGGGGGTTGCGGCGCCAAATCGAGATTCCTCCTCCAAATGTCCCATTCTATCGGCCGCCGCCTCTCTCACACAGCACCACTTTAACGTGTTGACTTCGGCCCCCGGCCCTGCGTCTGGCGAAACAACCGACTTGGCCAATGAAGCTCGCCCAGTCCCATTGAGCCACAAATCACCCTTTCGTTCTCTCTGTATGCAACGGCACAGCTTGTTGACAACTGATCTGGGGTTAGGGAATGGTCGACTTTATTCAAAAGTTCCTGTTCATCCTTAGCATAAACGCCTTGTCTCACTCTCTAGAGACATCGGGTCTAGGGTCTTGGATGGCTCGGAAATAGGTCACCGGTGTCGTCGACACTCGCCGCGCCTGTCATCCTAAGCATGCCAGAAAGCTCGGTCTCTTGGAAGTCTCGTTGGAAATTTAACCGTGTCCTTGCAGCAGCCCCAGACAGCCTTAACGACTCATGCGATTGCATTTCCGCGTCTGAGCAGGCGTCGTGCCGGTGGTCAAGAAACCTCTACCCCGGACCCATCCTTGTCTTGTGCCCTGTGCCACAGACCAAGCTCGGGTAACTTCAAGGTCGTGCCATGTCCAAAAGATCGCCGAGTCAGCTGCTCGTTTGCACGGCCATTGCTTTCCCAACTCTCCAAACTATCCAGGTCCCTCAACGGCGATGCGCTTATTATCGTGCTCGTCCTTTGGGGGGGAGAGGGGAGATAGGATCTCGTCCAAGCCCAAAAGGAATTGAGAACGGAAGCGGGTAAGGGGATTCTGAATACCTTGCTCAGTGACGGCTTTGCGATCTTCATGAAGGCGAGACGGCTAGTATGCCCCGGATCCGTGATCTACAGTTGCGGTGAGCCACTCTGATCAACATCTTTCTTGTGATCGGAAGGAATCCCACAGGTGCAGACATCAACAAGCGGCCCGTGTGGGGGTTTTTGACAAGCGTAGCGACCTCCATCTTTCTACTACTGCGCGGCAATTGACTTTGCCATTATGATTAGCGTATGCCGATGGGGCAAACACTTCACTACTGGAATGAAGCCGTGCTTCAGCACTTCTTTCCTACAAAAACAACAGGCAGCAAACTAAGTTCTTTTTAGGTGTCTGGCAACGTCACGTCGGAGAGGTTGCCGGCGAATGATCGCCTTTCTCAATGACCGTGTGGCCACCAATAACCGTTTGCCCCTGGAAAATTGCCCGCATGACCCTACAGTCGAAGTAACAGTGAAGCAGAGCATCCCGTTAAGGTTGTTTTCTTTTTTGTTGGGAAGCCGAAGCTTCAAATTATCGTTCCATCATACGATCTGATCTGGAAAATCCGGGCGCGCGGTGTGAATACCAACGCTTTATTGCTGGCGGCTGGGAGGTGAGGAAACACGGCCACCATGACACCGGACTGGGTCCAGTTCCGACTCACTTTTTTTTTTTTTTTTTTTTAGACCTCAGAACCAAACTCGTTATAAGTTTGTCTCAATCCGTCAGACACAGTCTGCCTTGCCATCCTGAGCATGTCTTTGAGGAGCGCCGCGTCTGTGGTGCCCCAAGGCGTCGGGTCCGTATCCTCGAATCAGGGCTCTAGCAATGAGTGTACGGATGTTTCTCCGTCTCAAAATGCCGCCTTTCTCTGGAACTGAGGGGTAAGAAAGGATGAATGACCTGCAATTTCACGCGTTTGTCTTGCTGCTGCATGTACAAGTGGCTGCAAGTCTGCGTCGCTGGCCATTCCAGTCCCGACCTCGACTTTCGGGTACCCAGCATTGCTTGTCTCTTTCAATCGCAAAAGCCGAGCTTCGGCAACCCTCTGTGTTGTAGTAGCATGAAGCAGAGAAAAAGAAAGAGAGAGGAAACGCGGCTGAAATGAATGGGGTGGCATGCCATGGCGTAAGCGTGATCAAGTCCGAAAGTTCGGAGACACGGGCAGACGGCACTTGGGGGATTAACACTGTAACATAAGCATCAAAATTATGTTTTGCTGCGGAAACATCAGCAACACTTAAAATCCGCAGAACACCTTGCAACCTTCCTCTCCCGGCAGGCCAACCATGCCACCGAGTATCAGTGGTACGCTCATGACAGCAGTTGCCGCGGGAAGGCCCCTGCTCACCTCGACAGACAGCCCGGCGCCGGGCCCGGCCGTAGTGTCTGTTCCGGAGGGGTAACGGTAGTCTTCGCAGGCGTCAGGCACAAAGCTGACGGCACACCGTACAAGAGAGCCGGGCCAACACCAAAACCATAAGAGAAGTTTGCGCAGCCAAAATCGCGCAGGCCGCTCATGAGCGTGGAGCGGTCTTACACTGACCAGAAAAGAAGGGAAGTCGTGATGCTCCTGCAGTCTCACAAGATTCGCGTGGAAGATGAGAAGGACCGGCGGTCGTGGAACCTAGTAGTCGTCTGGAGAAGAGGGCTGCCACTGGGCCACGCTCAGAGGGCATCCGAGTGGTTCAAGATACCCCGAGGCAGCTATTCGATACTAAGAGGCGCGACAAGAACATTGCTAACGCGGCTAGGAAGCTCACGACATTTGGGAAGACGAGACTTTCGGAGGAGGAGGCTCGTAATCAGACGGAAGCAGAGGAACGGAGGAAACTGCCGGAGGCTATTGAGTGGCCAGAGGACGCGTTGCTGGCTATTGTCGCCGGACCCGATAAGTTCTCGCAAAGGGCATCAGAGAAAACTCAGTTACACAGACAGAGCTTAAGCCAAAGTGGCTCGACTGGGATGACGGGTCTACGAGAGACGGACAGTGTCGCGGTCTTGTCTGCTGGAACCCCTGCTGCGAGTTTATCCCCCATCTCTTCGGCTTCCCCATCGGACGGAACAGCCCGTCCATGGGCCCGAAGCGGTTGCCGTGAGGGTTGAGTCTATTTCGACCGGCAAGGGAACGGCAATTGCCGATGGCTCTCGCTGAGAATCTATGTCTGGGGTATATGCAATGCATATGTAGTCCGCCAGAGGGAAAGAGGGAAACACGGGGTTTCAACGGTTAACGTGCCACGACTGTTATGCCTGTTGTATCTTATTTGAGGGATGGAAAGGGTTTTGCGTTTACGGTAAAAGTTTCCGATTGGTATAAGGACGGTTTAGCAAGCATGTAGTTGACCTACAGCAAAGGCAGGCTCTGAAAGCAGAATCACGGACTGAAGTAGATGTTTTCCATGACCATAGAGAAATACAGCTCTCGTTCATGTTTGGTGGTCTATTGTGTTCACACGACCACGGCGCTTTGAGAAATGTACCATAGGAGCCCTTTGATCGAGGTTCCTCGATCAAAGGGCTTAGAACAATGCCATCAGATTTCCGGAGATAGTGAAAATGTTCTCGGACAAGAGACGTTGTTTGGCCCATGAAAATGGTTGTAAGCCAGCCCTGATTTATGAGTGTTGATCCAGCGAGAGTTTCGGCAAGAAGAGTCGTAGGGCTACACACTCGTTCGCCCTCCGTTTCTTGTCCGGAGTAGAGAAACATCGTTTCCGCTGATAGGGGGGCATTAGGCATCATCCTCCACATCCTTCGGGCAGAACCGAGATTTCGGAGCGAGGAGTATCACTAGCCACACTGCATCTTTCATATATATAAAACCAACTCACCATGGAAGGGACTTCAAGAACGGAAAACATATGCCGCTGTAGTCAAGATAGAAGCGGCATGGTTCTGTTTGCGACCCACGTACCAAAGGCCGTAGCTGGGCCCATACCAAAACATCATCATGTAACCCAACACAAGACCGTCACAATGCAACACTTCTGATATCTCAGCTGCACACACACATGATAAACATAGTCCACAACAACAACAAAATAACTTTGGGAGTGCCTCCGGAACATTTCAAATACCATACAAACCAATCGCCGCGGTTCCACCTCTTGAACCCTCGCCAAGGAGTCTCGTAAATTACCCATTACGGATCAATGACGATACTCTGACTGCTCGGAAAAAAAAACACACCACAACCTCCGAACCAGAACGCCCGTTTGTAATCTCTACTTTTCAAAATAACCTCCCGTGCGCGGAGCGGGTTCCTATCCGGTTGGAACACTCACGTTTGTTTGTGAGTCATGCTATACGGTATAAAGCCCAGCGGGGCCTGCCATTATTGTCTCACGGTACATCGTCTCTCGAAACATTTGAGCCGTTCCGACGACGTCCCGGTGCCTGGATACCAAGCTAGGGGTGCCTCGTTGACTGCAGGTGACATGGGAGCACAGTGAGCATTCTAAGCCGGCGCGGGCTGTGCGGGATGACACTGTGTGTTTTGATATGAGGCCTACTGATAACAAGGCCAGGCTACGGTTGTCTGGCATGTCACTGAGTTTGCCATGGAATACCGTAAAGTATCACTTGTCAAGGGCACGATGGCAACTGACTGTTCAATGGGAAGCATTGTTAAGCTATTTGATAAGACAGAGGTTCGTTGCCTGAACGGCAATTATATGCTGTCCCGGATTGTCATCAGACGTATTATAAGCTGTTAGACGTAGGAACATACCACGCTTGTTGGGCTCTTCATCTCTTCAACATGTAATGCCCAGCTAACTCTGTGCTTCAGATGCCCACTCGGCCTTCTTCACGTCCAGCCACTCGCCCTTTTCAACCCACACGTTCTCGAGCCACTTGGCGAGCTGCTCGTCATCCGCCGGCAGACTCTCAATGGGAAACCTGCGAACATGGACGTGAAACTTGTATCCCAGCCGCGAGCTCAGTCCGGGGACGCTGAGGGTATCCCACATGGTTGGCGCCGCATAGAAGTCGCCGCCCCTCTGGTAGGCAATCGTCACGTCGTATACTGCCTTGACATGCGGGGCCTTCCTGAGGTGCTGCACGGTAGTGATGAAGCCCTTTGTCCTGGGATACAGCAGGTGCTTCGGCTGCGGACGACCCGACTCCTTGCACCAGACAATCGACTGCTCATACTTTTTCTTAGTGAAGCGGGTGGCTTCACTGAAGCTGATCAGCCCTGTTCCCTGTTAGTAACGATCGTCCGTCGACGGACTCGGGCAGGTGACTAAAAAGCACTCACAAGTGGGCCATAATCTATTCATGATGCCCGAAAAGACTCTGTCGAGCTCATGCTTGTCCTTGGACCAGTTCCGGCTGACCATGGGCATGCCCATCGCCCACAAGCCCCAACCCAGGAACGGGACGATCCGCAGCTGAATCTTGGCAAAGTACCGGCACCGCCCGAGCATCCCAGCCTTAATGGCGAGAGCCTGGATCATGTAAAAGTCTGCCCATCCAACATGATTTGCGACTACGATGGCGGACTCGCCACGTGGGATGGCATCGCCGGAGAAGGTGATGTTGGCACCGTTGAAGCGCTCAAAGATGACCTGGATCCAGTACCACACCGTCTCGGCGATCCGCGAAGACGAATTATAAACGAAATTCGGGGCGAGCCACTTGAGCGGCAACTGGAGGGAGATGGCCATATCAGCCAGCAGCAACCAGAGGACCCAGGGGGCCAGGATGGCGGCTCCCCGGAGGTGAGTCAGCATATTGCCGTTGCCAGCCATGACAACGGTGACGGGATGAGGAAAAGCCGAAGTCGTCAAGGCACAACGAAAGGCCAACCCGAAAGCGAAACGAATCGGACTGTATTCCCTAGGCCGCGGTCTTGAGAAGAAAAACGAAAGTTTAAATTAAAAAAAAAAAAAGAATAAAGAAATACCCTCCGATTTATCTGGGCACTCAAAACAAGACGATAGCCGTTATCCCTACGGAGGAAAAAGCAAGGAAAACAATGAAGTTGAACTTGTGGTTTCCGGCAGGTGAGGTTGGACGACGGTCAGCTTCTTTCCGGGGGTTCCATTCGGCGTTGAGTGGAATGTTTCGAAAGGGAGTCGCGTGCGCGTGACTTCCCACCACTCCAAAGAAGGGAGACAGCCAAAGTGTTTCTGGAACAAAGCTAGGGCGCGTAACGATCCGGGGTTCACTCGTCTCCGAGATTTTGCGTTTTTGACGTCCGGACAATATTTCTAAAGCTGGGCGAACGGGGGGCCGAGCATCTGTTCACACAAATTTGTTCACGAGACATGATTGCGACGGCCCCAAAGACGGAGAAAAGGAAACATAATACCGGCGATGGCTGGTCTCGACTAGCAAAGTTGTCGGTCCCCGCCGGATTTCCTTAGTGGGATATAGTATGACGGCATTGACTTTTGGGCAGAGATCCGTCGTCCAGCTTTGGGGGGGCGGCTGACAAACGGGAATGTTTAAACTTGACCATATGAAAGATTAGGCAAGTGTGTGCGCCGCCCCTCTTACTTTCGTTCTCTTTCTGCAACGGTGGAGCCAGGGTTCATTCGTCTGCTGTTGCGCTGCTCATCACATGGCACGGCTGCGGACGACCGGGTGAGATATCAGAAGCTGGCCCAGTGGGCAGCGAACCGGTTATTTCTACGACGAGCCGGTCTTGGAATTGAAGGGACGGCGGCACACGGACTGGTGCTCATGTGTCAAAAGCTGGCAGAGCTGGCAGAGCTGGCAGCACAGGCCGAGCGAGTTGGGTTTGTATATTGGAGGGAGGTGCGCAGGCCAGGGACGTTGGCCGGGAAGCCCACATTAAAGGCCCTCTTGGCTTTCCCAGCTCGTCCGATGTCGATGCGGCCATTGGGCCATCATCTGTACCGAGGCCTGTGAGCTTGGCGAGATCGCTGATCGCGTAAGAAATGGTTTTTGTGAGAGGCAAGATCGGAGATTCAAGATTGGATATTCGGGATGTGGATGCTCAGCTGAAGCACACGCAAGCATGATCGAGCTGGGATCCAATTCCTCCAGTAACCTGAAATATCCTGTTGTTGGGGAGGGTGGGAGGTTGGCACAGTCGTGGGGGGAAAAGATTTCTCTTACGGACGTATGAGGGAGTGTTGGATATTAACAGACGACTCTGTGCATCGCCGAGTCTCATGATGGCAAGACGAACGCCGAATGGCCGTATTTACAACAAGGGAGCGAAGAGACTGACGGACAGATAGGGAGCATCATATTTGTAAGGGGAGGCGGCCATACATGCTCAGGCTCGGTTATCGTATCGTCAGATGCTTTAAGCCGATAGACAACCTCGGACTTTGTCTCCGAAGTTTTTTTGCTATCGCTGGTGCTTTCCAGCATTTGACGGGGCCAGTAGCTGTTGTATTTGAGACGCCGAGTCAAGTAAGTCAAGCTACGGGAACCTGGATTACATGCCACCAGGCCGCTGGGGCCCACAGGGGCCAGTCAATTGCTGTTCCCAGGGGACCCTTCCACTCATCTTTGCCAGCAAACAGCGTGCTCCAGTCACTACCAGCGCAAAATACTACCCAATAGGTGTGTATCCGCATTCTGCCTAGCTAGCTACTGCGTAGTAAGGCATTTAACAGGTGGCTAGGCTGTTAGGGTAGGAATTCGTCACTTACACTGGCTGCCCTGACCTAGTCCCCTAAACACATGGGCAAATGGGAACCCCTCCATGTACCCCACCTGTGCCGAAGCTGGCGCACTTTTTGCAACCTGGCAGGAGCTCCTCCTCTGCTAGTCAAGCTTCTGGTCACCTACTGCGTAGCCACTCCGTGGACAGACTCGGCGGATGGGTTGATAGTCTGGCCGAACACGCATGCATCAAACAATGGAAAAGCTTGAAATCCTGTAACCTCTTTTGACCTTTTTTTTTTTTTTTTTTTTTCCTCTCAAATTTGATATGCATCTAAGCTGCACCCGCCTGCCGCGATCCATCCTTCAAACCCCTCCCTCCCCTTTCCCCTCTCCTCATGAAAAGTGATGGGTTAGATTAGATAGACAGTCACAGATGGTCACAGCGCAAGCGGCTCAGATAATAACTATACAGTACCAAGACTTCGCTGAGGCTTTTACCGCCTTTTCTGATCTGTGCCAATACTCCTCTCATCTGGACCATTGCTACCTGAATAGGTCTTTTCCTCCGAAGTATATAACGCACTTGGGCCAAAAATAAAAATACAATCAAAACCGGTTGGCATAGGCAGTTGGGAGTTCAAAAGTCAGGGTTGAGACCAACGCCGCGCCTTTTGACCACCCCCGCCACTGTCATACAGTACCGGCGCCAAAACCATAAATACAAATCATTCTCTTGAGGGGGGCCCCTCCTCTCCTCTCGGCCTCACCACGGTCTAGCAATCGCACGCCAACTAGACGACTGGAGCCATAGCCCTACCGGCTGACCAGATCGATAGGCTTGCCGCCATTCCACTTAATTTTGGGCGCCGTCGTCTTTCCTCAGGTACAGCATTGAGGCAAAGCAGACCTGGCCCAACGAGAATCGCGTGGAACGCCGATAATCCCGAAAAAGCAACCAAGTGGGAGTCCCTCGTCAGCGTCACGCCAGACCAAGCCAATACCGCCCCAATCGACCTGTGTTTTTCAGCAAAGGAAAAGGAATTCCAGTCTCGAGTCCAACTTTTCGTACTTTTTTGTCCCGCAAACCAACTCTTTTTTTGGGCCCAGCGCTTCCGACTTCCGTCGAATCTGGTGAAGGACAAAATCGAACAAAATACTCATCATTGTTCATACATTGCTCGCCTTCTAGTCACTGGTCTGGATTTCAACTTGATCCGAACGACGACCGACGGCTACTGGAACCCCGCGTTTCCCCCCCCTAACGCCCCCCTTTCTCCTCCCTACTTTTGTACCGCCGGTTCCAACCGTCCTTTTGCGGCTCGTACTACTCATTCTTCGAGAGAGAGAGAGGCTTGAGTCGACTCTACCCTGACTAAACCAGCTGGCTGCCTGTCCGTTCACCCTTCCTCTTCTCCGCTCCCGCCATATTGTCTTAGAAGAGAACGGTGGCGTATTTTCTTGTCATCTCGATTCGCGACATACATTAGCCACCACAAAACACAAAACTTACCCAGTCTGACAGGTGAAGCAAAGTGGTTGAATCGCACCCATCTCTGTTCACTCTGTTCACGGGCTGGTTTCTCCGCTCTGCCGTCATCCGTTCTCTCATCCATCGTCACCTCGGTGCTCCTAGATACTACTACGCCTCTTCCGCCAAATCCCTCCGGCTCTCTTAACCCAACTTACCTTACCGTGGTTCACTACAATTAGGTAGCTTCCGAGGAAGGAAAAAAAAAAAGAGGGGAGTTCTTTGCTTGCTGCAACCATCCAGAGACCAGAAAGCACGACATATTCTTCGTCTGAACTGCGTCAAACAAACCTAAAACAGGGCGGACCAGCTTACCATACTTTACCTACCCCGACCCCATCTTCTACCCGCGCCGTGCTCATCTCCCTCGCCGCGCCGCATTGTATCCTCAGACAGCTCAGACGCAAGAACCTGGTTTCAAGTGCAAGGGCAACTCGTTCTCAAATAACCGTATTCACGGTCCGGAGGTTGGCGCATGATACAAGCATCGATCGGCTCAATCATTTCCCAGTACACGTCCCTTTGTTCTGACGGGCAATAATCGCCTTCATCCAACTGCGACGCATTGCCAGGCGAACCGGGAGTCTGTCCGCCGCGCAGTCAATCGTCCCAGGTAAGCCCTCCAATCTCTACGGGTGCCATTTCTGTGTCATCGCTGCGCCTGGCGCCGCGACGAACTTGAAATAGAGGCCATCCCCGCTATACCTGCCTGGCGACGCGCAATACATCCACATGACGACATGAGTCGCATTACCTCTTTTTAAATGTCATCGCTCCACGGCGATTACCCTGAACGATAAGATGACTGACCTAAGCAACGTAGCTACCTATCGTTCTCCGCCGAACCAATCGTCGTCCCCGTCACGCAAGCAATCTTCGGGCTCGCTATACGAGAGGGCAGCGATGGCTTCCTCCTTATCCCCCGACCAGTACGGGAAGGCGCCGCAACAGCTACCTTACAGCGGCGGCTCCGGTTCCGGGGGCGGTGGCTCTGATCAAGACAAGAGCCCTTTGAGTTCGCTCAACCTCGGTTTTCTCAAGTCCTTGACGGAAAAGAGGACCACACGCGGTAAGGACTTTGACTTTTGATGCCAACGAGCCTAGATCTGACAATTACCTTTTGTAGATGGCAACCCGCCCAAGAGGAGAGGACCGAAGCCTGACAGCAAACCGGCCATGACCAGGCGACAAGAACTGAACCGCCAAGCGCAACGGTAAGCCGCGATCGCCTTTGCTGGCTGTCACTGCGACACATCGCAACAGTTACTGACAGCGCCATCTCCAGTACGCACCGTGAGAGGAAGGAGTTATATATCAAAGCTTTAGAAGACGAAGTGCTGAGACTAAAGGAGATCTTCAGCAACATATCCCAAGACAAGGATAAGATAGCCGAGGAGAACAGGCAACTCAAGCAAATCCTGGCTCAGAACGGGATCCCTCTGTCTCACTACGGTGATGACATCGTCAGTAACCCCAGCGTTGGCTACACGTCCAGCGCCAGCGTTTCCGGCCACAGCTACGGCCAAAATGCTTACACACCGCCGATGACCTCCACGACAGCGCCGTCGGTGTCGCCTTCGTCTCACGGTCCGTCTCACTCCCATTCACACGGCCCGCCCCCTCCCCTTCCTCAGATGGGCGGACAGCAGGTGCAAAACATGCAGGCGCAGAATTCTGGCAGAGGTGTGGACTTTGAGCAAGCGGGCATTGACTTCGTCTTAACGTACGATAACCACCACCCCTCGAAGGCATACCTTTCACCTCCCCCGCAGTGAAGAGACATTGTTCATACCACCAAGTCTGGTCACCACCAGGAGTCGGGTGGTGTGAGCGATCATGATCGAGACCAAAGTTAAAAAAACGGAAAGAAGGGCTTGCTAACGAGTGCGATTTTATCGAGGGTATGTACAGTCTCGAGAAACCCTGCATGAACCACATGCCCTGGCTACTAGAAAGAGCAAGCGAGACAGGCGGCGAACCCTGCGGCCACGCGCTGATGGCATCGTGCCCTCCTGCGCCCTTCCCCGAGCTGACGCCCGACATTCCATTCGGATACAGCAACGTCAACGGAGACTTGGACTCCCAGCAGAGGACGTGGGAAGTGAGCAAGGGCAGTCTCTCAGCTCTGCTGGACCTCAGCAAAAAGCTCAATCTCGACGGAGAAGTCACACCCGTCATGGCATGGGGCATGGTTCTTGGCCACCCCAGGGTCAACGAGCTTCGAGCCGAGGACTTCCAGAAGCTCACCGACGAGCTCAAGGACAAGGTCCGATGCTACGGGTATGTATTAAGCCTCCTCATATTTTTCTTTGGGTTTTTATTCCCCCTCCTTTAATTTTATTTCATTTTTGACCTTTCTTTTCTCATGGTGTATGTGCATGTTGACTGACCCCGGCTTAGATTCGGCGCTGTTATGGAGGAGTTCGAGGTCAGGGATGCCCTGGAGAACGTTTTCTACGCCCGACCTGAGATGATGGTCTACTAAGCCGCCAGTCAATGGGAACCCGGTGCAGCGCCTCTTTGGCGAGGTAAATAGAGCGATGTATGAAGGGCATTTAGTATATACCAGCCTGTACTACTGGTCCGATGAGGTGCTCAAACGGGAACACGAGGAGTGCATTTGGGGATTTTTGTTGATACCACGAATTTATAACAAGTTCTAAAAATTTGAGAGATCACATGAATAATAATTTGAAAAAGCCACATTAAAACATGACCTTGCGTCGTGAAGCCCATGAGTCCCATGCACAGTTTGGGGATATTCACTGCACAGACATGGCATTTCGACCAAGAGCTGTGACACACAAACTGGCCGTGGCCCCGCGTCGCATGGAAACGAGTGGCTGTCAGCCGCCGCCAGGTGTCAAAACACTTTATCGAAATTTTGCCCGCTCTGCCCCACAAAGTTCACCCCACCAAAATCCGAACGTCGAAAATCGACGGCGAGAGGAGGCGCACTACCCAAACCCTTGACGACTTTTCCTTCCTCAGAGCCGAATCGCTGCCCGCCGCTGCACCCGCATCAGCGCCTAATATCGACTCCCTACGAACTTTTGCAGCCCGTCCCGAAGTAAAATCATACAGGCTTTCAATATGGCTCAGGAAATCGACTGGGTCAAGCTCGTCGAGACTTGCCCGGCCGGCGATGGTTGGGGCCCGCCAGTCACCTCCGACACCACCCTGAATGGCGTCCCATACGCGCCCTTCTCCAAGGGCGACAAGCTCGGTCGCATGGCCGACTGGACCTCTGAGGGCAAGGACAGAGAGGGCCGTGGAGGCAGACAGCAGTACAACCGTAACTTCCGTGGTAAGTTCCCTTTCTCTCATTTGGAAAAAAAAAAAGAAAAGAAAAAGATGAGAAAAATAAAAAAAGGACATTGTCGCTAACCATCCTTTACAGATCAGCAGGTCTACGGTGCCGGCCACGCCATCTCCTTCAACGCTCCTCCCGCCGAGGATGAGTCCACCTTCTCCGTCGTTAGCAACACCCGCGACAGCACCAAGACGAGATACGGCCGTGGCGCCGTCTTCACCCGTGGCCGTGGACAGCGTGGAGGCGCTGCCACCACCACCCGTGGTGGTCGCCAGGCCATCAACCGCACCGGTCAGCAGGGCGGCCGCCAGGGCTACGGCGGCTTCGACCGCGGTGGCAGATCTAACACTGGCCAGCGCGGCCGCCGCTTCGGCTGGAAGGACTACGACAAGCCGGCCCGCAACCGCGATGCCAGCATCAACATCAAGGCCGACTGGAAGCTGCTCGAGGAGATCGACTTCAACCGCCTCGCCAAGCTTAACCTCGACGCCGATGAGGGCGAGGATCTCGACGCTTACGGCTTCGTCTACGGCTACGACCGCTCCTACGACAAGCCCCCCGTCAAGGGTGCCGAGCGCCGGCTCAACGCCATCGACCGCGCTGCTTACAACGTTACGACTTCTTCGGATCCTGTGATCCAGGAGCTCGCCGAGAAGAACGAGGCCACCATCTTCGCCACCGACAGCATTCTGTCCATGCTCATGTGCTCTCCCCGCTCCGTCTACCCCTGGGACATTGTCATCTCCGTGCAGGGCAACAAGGTGTTCATCGACAAGCGCGATAACGCCGCCCTTGACATGGTCACTGTCAACGAGAACGCCGCGGACGCACCCCTCGACGCCGCGGACGGCAGCAAGGACACCCTCAACCAGCCCGGCGCCCTCGCCGAGGAGGCCACCTACATCAACCACAACTTCGCCAACCAGGTCGTCATCGAGAACGAGACCCAGAAGCTGCAGTTCCCCCACGCCAACCCCTTCTACAACTCGTCCGAGGACACGGACCCGCCGGCCAGCAAGGGTTACAAGTACCGCAAGTTCGACCTGTCCACCAACGAGGAGGAGGAGAACGTCTACCTGGTCGTGCGTACCGAGGTCGACGCCGTCCAGAAGAACGCCATCAGCGGCGACGACCAGCTCGTCACCCTGCACGCGCTCAACGAGTTCGACAGCAAGGCTCAGGGCAGCGGTGGCGCCCTCGACTGGCGGACGAAGCTCGTCAGCCAGCGTGGTGCGGTCGTGGCGACGGAGATGAAGAACAACTCCTGCAAGCTCGCCAGGTGGACCGTCCAGTCCATCCTCGCCCGTGCCGATGTCATGAAGCTTGGGTACGTTTTATCTATCATCTTAATGCCCTCATGAACAGAGTAAAAAACAAAAACAAAAAGCTAACAAAAAATCCCAGTTTCGTGTCTCGTGCCAACCCCAAGTCCAACGACAAGCACGTCATTCTCGGCGTCGTCGGCTGGAAGCCCCGCGACTTCGCCAACCAGATGAACCTGTCTCTCTCCAACGGTTGGGGTATCGTCCGCACCATTGCCGACATGTGCCTCAAGCGCGAGCAGGACGGTAAGTACGTCCTCGTCAAGGACCCCAACAAGTCCATCCTTCGTCTGTACGAGGTGCCCGCCGGCAGCCTCGACGAGGACGACGAGCAGGACGATGTCCCTCAGGAGGAGGGCGAGGATGCCGAGGAGTAGAAGAAGTAGAAGAAAAGAACTGGCGAATGTCAACGTAACGAGAGCTACAGGGGAAAAAAAAAAAAACAAATCCGGATGGATTTTTTTTTTTTAAATAAAGGAAAAGCTCTAGAACCTATTTTGGTGAACGAGACAAACCTAGAGAGTTGAGAATGAAGAAGGCGGAGGGGGAAAAGAGGAAGAAGTTGTTGGCTTTTGACTCCTTAACCACCAAACCCCCTCCCCCCCTTTCTTTTCGTATGAGACGGATCGCCTGGATAAGGGGACTTTGTCTTGCAGGTTGACCGCCGGGGAGCGGTCATTATGTAAAAAGTCGCTTCCTTTTTTTCCCCCCTTGTCGGGTAGGCACGTATAGACGTCTATGGAGTAACGCATTATGGACATGGTTCATTCCACCTTTTGATTATCGTGTGTGAACGTTTACCTCTTTGTTTGTCCAGTTGAATTGGCCTGGTATGGCTAGGCTTTGATGACGGAAGCTGGCAGTTTGGTTTACGGAGCTGAAGTGGTGTTTGCTTTGTAGACGGTTCTGTGTTGTGAGTGTGACAACTTTCGACATTTACCAGCAGGGAAAGAGTCTTTTTTTTTGGGCAATTTCTTGAACTTGGATAGCTGAGGATTGAAAGGCTACGGGGTAAGTTTCACGGGTGTTTGCCAGGTCAGTAAGTGTGGCTATGTTGTGGTGACTATTGCAGCTCTGGGAAAAGACTTGCTTCGGTGTCTGATGTAGTTAACTTGTCTTGGCTGATAGGTAGCTAGGTCGCATTTTCTGGCGCGAAATGACTTAACGGACACGACGCTGTCTTCAGTCTCAACTTTCTGTTAGTAACCCATTTTGATAAGCTTGTGAACTTAACATCTCAGAGGTTGCCCCCCATTCGTTCAATATACCGGTGGGCTTCTTTAACACTTCCCCTTTGTAGGAGATAAATCTTTTTGTTCAAATGTTTGTCATATTGTCCCCTGCCCAAAACGATTTGGAATCTCTAAAATGCCCAGAACGCCGGAGTCCATGACAGGATGTCTTTTTCATGCCATCATTAAACCACCCCAAAATTTGTCCTTTTTTCTTTTCCATTTCACTTTTTGTTTGATTTCCAATCCCAGCTTTGATGCTTTTGGCCTCGTCTTTTAGCCACCTTAGAATCTCTCCTTCATGCGCGCCGCAACCGTCCGCAGGTTGCCGTAGACCTTGGAAGGCGGCTTTCCGAGAATCAAGCTCACAATGGACTCGCGGGCCATGTGGATGTTCTTGTACGCGCCGAGGATGTGGATCTTGCTGTCGGCCAGGACGATACGGGTCTTGCTGGCGTTCTCGATGGCAACTACACACGTAGATTGTCAGTTCAGAATCTCTTCCTTCTTTTTTGCCCTCGGTTGAAGCCTCGAAAAGGGAAACGTACACTTCGTCTTGCCGTCCTTTCCTGCTATGCGACCAATGGCACGACCCTGTGCCTCGTTACCCATGACTTGCTTGACGTCACGGATCTCGAAGGTCTCGACTATTGTGGTTGTCAGAAACTCTCATGTCTTTGCTATAAGTGACCAGAGCTGTGGACTTACTGTAAAGGTCATCCAGACGCAGCAGCGCAATGGCATCGTCGACGTCGAAGCCCAGGGTGAAGGCCTTGACAAAGTCCTCACCCTTTTGCAGGGCACCATCCTCGGTGGTGTGCCTGGAGGTTCGGAGCTCAACCTGTTTCCGGCGGGGGTTCATGCGCACCTGTAGCTTCAGATGCTCGACAAGGGGAGGGTAGACTGCAGGCGCATCGTCAGAAGGGGTTATCAGACCGAGATCCAGGAGGGGCACGTACTCTTGGGCCAGGCAGACTTAAGAGGGGTGAACCGGTGAGGAGGCACGGGGACCTTGCGGGTTTCTATTCTGGTAATGGGGTCCTGAGGTAACGGTCAGTCCCTGCTACTGAGAAATCTTTGGGGGGGGAGTACGGGGTGGCGCACGATATCTCTGGCAGGCGCAAAGCGCGGGCGGTTCTCCTCGTCGACAACCATCTCGCCCTCCTCTCCGTTATGGGGCACGCTGGGCAAGATCGCATCCAGGTCCTCGGGCAGCGCGGTCGGCGCATCGAGGAGAAGTTCCTCGTCCTGCTGAGGCTCCTGGAGGGGAGCCTCGAATGGCGGGGCAGCGATCTCCGCCTGCTTGGCGGTCGGGGCAGGCATAATGGGCGACTGAGGGGGTGGAGGATATCGCGAGTTGATTAGATCGCTAGAAAACGGAAGGGCTCGAAAATCGGTCTCTTTTTTCGGTCGAGGAACTCCGGTTTGTGTGTCGGGACGAGTCGGTCTGGCAGCGGGGGTCAGGCGGTCGTGTGAAGAAAAAAGCGGCGGGTGCCAATTGCAGACCGATATCGATTTATCGCCGAATTCCCAAAATTTTGTGTTCCTTATCGATAAGCGGCGTGCCCGTTCAAAGAAAAGATGGACACAAGAAGTGGAGACAAGCCACCACCGTGCACTGAGCGTTAAAGGTACCTCATGGGAGCAAGGGCCTAGGTCGTCGTGCACGGGCCATATCGCTTTTTGCTGATTTTTTTTTTTCCATTTACTCAGAATGAGGTGCTCTGTTAGGTGACGCCCCATACGTAAGGTACCTTTGGAACGGGTCCTGCCGGGTTCAGCGAGGTATAGCTGTTGGTAGCGCGTCATGGATGACTTTTCACAGGCGCTTCCCTGGCCCAGCTTTGCATCTCAGTCACATTCGCATGAGCGCATGAAATGTGCTAACATTGCCGTGCCTCTCTTCCCTTCTCCCTCGTGTCTTGTTTACAGTCTGCCTGTTGAGACCCTCCTTCCCCTCCCTTACTACTGGAGGTAGATAATCATTGGGCTTTCCTTTCTCATTGACTGTCTCTCTGTTCAACCAAGAGACAGGATGAGCTGGAGAAATGTCTAACGCTTCGACGACTCTTTTTGGGCGTCGCTTCTGGTCCTGCGCCTCCGAATCTATGTCGCAGACTCTGGGTTTGCGAGGGACGATTTTCACCACCACTGCGACGAGGAATACCTTTTTGAGGACTGGCCAGCCTTGTGTCAGTCCTTCTTACAAAGCAGCGTCCTTTCGAAGAGCGATACATACGGGGCAACGCTCATTCCCACGACCGAATGTTCACAATGCGCAACGAAGTTATACTGGGAGCGGCCTGTTACTGGTCGGCTTCACCACCAACCTCTCTCCCACCCAAGCTACGGTGATATCCTGCGCTGCTGCCACAGAGTCTGCCGCAAGCGCTGGCCTGGCGAAGAAGTCCAATCTCTACCAGCTAAGCCGGCTAGCATGGCGACGGGGCATGCACAGCGATTCAAGGGGACTTGGCCCAGTGGAGAGGAGATACCATAGCTCCAAGAGTGGAAAAGACGAAAACAAGGGCGCAACAGCCCAGCCAAAGCAGGATGCACCTAAAACACCAGACCAGGGCAAGGTCGATGTACCAGAGCCCGATGCCGAGTCGATTGCCTCCGCCATGTCGAAATATCTGCACATACCGAGAATGCCGCATCGACCCACCCGGGACGAACTTTTGGCTGCCGCCAACGGCTTCTTGGGTCGCATGAAGGTTCGATTTAAGTGGGCGTCAATTAGGAGTATGAGGCCGTGGAATATTGATGAATGGGGCGCATTTGTGTCGTGGTTCCTATTCGGCCATTTGGTTTGGATTCTCGTCGGTACCACGACCTTCTTCTCCCTTATCATCTTCAGTATCAACACCGTTTTTGCGCAGGGTATGTTTCTCCTTGTCCTCAATGACACCGCCGACACCACTAATCATCTCCCGTAGAAACTCTTGCGAAATGGGTTGGCGATTCTCTTACTGAGTCTGCCGGCGTGACTGTAGTCTTCGAGTCGGCCATCGTTCCCAAGTGGGGAGATGGCGTGATCAGCTTTAGGAACGTTTTTGTGTCACGACGACCCGGCCAGATTACGTCTTCCGTCAGCAAGGGCTCATCAACGAATGCCGCGGCTGTGGCTGCGGCTGGCAAGCATGGTGAGTCCGACGGAGAGGCGCTGGAAGAGGATGCCGGAAACTACACCCAGTACGACCTCACAATCGCTACCGTCAACGTTACTCTATCGTTCCTGAAGTGGTGGAACGGTAAGGGCTTCCTAAAGGATGTCGAAGTCAAGGGAGTTCGCGGTGTAGTGGATCGCACCTCCGTGCAGTGGTCGGATGAGGCAGTTGATCCTCTCTCGTACCGACACACTCACGAGCCCGGTGACTTTGAGATCGATTCATTCAAGCTCGAAGACCTTCTTGTCACTGTTCACCAACCAAACAACTTCCGGCCGTTCTCAGTCAGCATTTACTCCTGCGAGTTACCGCAGCTCAGGAAACAGTGGCTCTTCTACGACTTCCTCTCCGCGACACACATGTCCGGATCATTTGACGGCTCTTTGTTCACAATTCACCCCCGCCAGGTACACGGCACTTTGGCAGGCCGAAATGGAGACGTTGCCGATGATGTTGGCGAACCGTCTGCGTGGAAGAAATTCAGTCGTCTTCGTATCGATGGCCTCAAGATTGACCATCTCAACCGAGGTGTTGAAGGACCGTTTGGTTGGATTTATGAGGGAAACGTCGACATTGTAGCGGATGTCATGTTCCCCGCTGATCTGGACGAGGGCATCACCAAGGTCATGTCGGACTTTTATGACCAACTCGAAGATGTCGTCATCTCAAACCGTATGCGCCTTCTACAGAAGGATCTCCTCGCAGGCCCTGTTTCGGATCTTCTGGGGCCAACACCTACTGAAGGCCACCTCTCCCAGGCGACACCAAAGTTGACCGAGGAAGACCCTGAAGACCCTGAAGACCCTGAAGAATCCACCGAGTCGGCAACTGCAGACTCGGCAGACGAGGACCGAAGATACCTCATTATGGACCTGCGCATTCACATGAACGATGTCAAGGCCGCCGTGCCTCTGTTTACGAATGACATTTCGTACATCAACCAGGCTCTTGTTCGCCCTATTGTGGCCTACATCAACGCCAAGAAAACATATATACCCATCACCTGCCGCATAGTCAAGCGCGCTAGTGATTTCGACGGAAGCTGGTCCATATTCGACTGCGGTCTCATGGACGACATGTCTGCCGAGACCTACGAGGCATTTGCCCGCGACGTCGAGGACCAGCAGAGCCGCGTACGCCGCCTCAAGAAGGTCGGCTTCTGGACTCTGAGTCTTGCTGTTCACGCCCTCTTCATGGGTATGGCTGGCAACGTCATCTAGTCCATCTCTCCTCTCCTCTCTTATTTCGCTCGGACCAGAGCACGGGTGTGTTAACGAGCACATGATTTCAAAGACGGGCGTTGCAATTGTATAGAAAGGGGAACGGCCATGTACATATAACGGACGGGCATTTTTCACACTCATGGAAGAAGGGCTGAGCAACAAACCACTCACTCCTTCATTGTTTTTATTTTGGAAGGCGAGGCGTTCCGTTCGATAGATGGGATACAAGCTTGGTAGGGGAGAGGGAACAGATTAATTGATACCCCTATTGCAGACACGTCTGGTTACGTCTTTGTGTGAATGCACTGTCCACCTCCTGTGGCCATGACAGTTAAACATTACACGCGATCTTTAACCCCGCGCCTACGGTAACGCGATGATGTTTGCGCATGACGTCCACGTCGTCCGCATAGGGGTCCAAATAATGCTCGTGCTGTAACGCGACCATGTCATCCCCACTTTCCTCCTCCCTCCTCCTCCTCGCGACCCCATGGGTGACTCAAACTTATGCATAACATCCGATATGAAGCCAGCTGTCCTAGCGCGTTCAGGGTCCCTCCGCTTCCAGATAATGGGCCGAAGCTTGTTCCTGGGTGTGGTGCGCAGCAAGCTCGACGTTGGCAGAAGCCTGTTTTCTTCCTCCTCCTCCCGTAGCCTTTTCTCATGCGCTTGATGGGCAGGTGCAACATGCCGTGGGCTGATTGTTTACCATGTTGGGAGCGAGGCATTAAAGGGCGTTACTTTGCCGGTTTGCTGAGCTGTTCACCCTTAATTAGACACGGAGGGTAGGTTAGGCATTGAACCTCCGCATTGCGTTCTGAAACCTGCGGTGCTTATGTCTGGGAGGCTTGCCGATATGTTGCGGGTATATCGGTTGCAAACGATGCTGGCTACGCCGTCACATGGTAGGAGAGGCTTAGCTGCGCACTGCTTGGTATGTATAGTGAAATAAGTGCCCCATCTAGAGATGCCGTTCGGGAATCCTTCGCTTGAAGTTTCCGAAGATGCCGTTTGTAGTGTCACTTGACAACAGATGTTCGTTTGTGGAGTAGTAGTAGGCCGATGTTTGGAGCGACGAGTTGGTAGGTTTCCAAATTGGGTCGGTAACGCCCAGCTGCAAATTACATACTACATAATAGCTGGATTACCCTGTTCACTTTGGAAAATGGCGGCGCGAGATTAAATCCAGCTGACGTTCTTTCTAATGAGAGAGCGATGGTACATCGAACACCACGGCTCTTGATGGACATCGCGACTTGGTACATACTGGAAACTAAAGTGTCCCTGCGCCAAAACGCTGGCACCTGTAGACGATATTGGATTATGTAGATTAGCAGCATCCCGATGGGTAGCGAGGCAAACTCGAGCTATCCGAGATGTAAAGAAGCTGCAAGCCTAGTACTCTTAAATCCACTCACCAAAAGAATTCTGTCTCTGGGCGGCTCACCTACATGCCACACTACTAATGTTGTACAGGAAGCGACTCATCAAAGCACCCCCGGGACACCAAGATTTGTCACACGTTCGAGAAAAGCCTGAATAACACATGGTACAATGTCAATATGGGATCATCGTATGTAGACTAATTCTAACGTCTTGATCCAGCGTCTTCCGTGACATATCTCACCGGGGACCAACTCAACACAGATGTACCTGCAGATGCACGCCTGATGATTCAAATCTATCGTGTTTTGCTCTATCAAGTCCCATTACCCGTCATTCATGAATGGCCTTGCTCCTTATATCATGCGAGAAACGCTGTATAGCATGCTGGGCTCCAGCGGTATGGAGTAGACGATGAACACCTTTCATGATTATCTAGCGTCCGCCCGAATCGGCCCCATTTTGATCAGCCCACAAACACCTTTTCCCTCTCAACCACTTCCCAGCGACCCCTGACAACCTGCAAGCCCTCAAGTCTCCTTGCTCCCCACCTGCACAGGGCGCAGCCGGGTGCGCGGCAGCGACGCTGGTAAACTGCAATGTGTCGCTGCTGCAAGTCTCGGTACGGAGGCGCGCCAGGTCTGATGGCACGCAGCGGGCTCACGGAGCTGTAAGGGGCCGGACGCTGGGTGTGGAAGAATGATGCAACCCTGCCCTCTTCTTTCACATAAAGTCGTCACTAAGGGGGAGTTAGCATGTCGACAACAGCAAGAGATTCCGAGGGGGTCAACTCACTCTCCGAAGGCGTCATCCTCGTACGTCTCAGTGTCGGCGGCGCTGGCACGGCTGACGACGGCAGAAACCTTGGTCTTGGCGGCCTTGCTCTTCTTGTTGCCACCCTGGGCGGCCTTCTCCTCCTTCATCTTCTCGTTACCAAGGGCGGTTAAGGTGGAAGCAATCTTCTTGATCTGGTCGCTGGGGAGGTCCTTAGCCAGGGCCTTGGCGAACTCCTGGAGGAAGAGACCGTAGTGGGCCTTCTTGACGTTGTTGGCGATGATGGGCGCCAGCGTGGTGCGGAGGTGCTCGAACTGAGTCTTGGTAACGGGTTTAAAGAGGGGCATATCAGCGATGTTGGCCGTCTTGGTAGGGTCGTTGGGATCGATCTGGACGGCGGTGCCGGCGAGGGTGGCCTTGCGGCCGGCGGGGACACCGATATCACCGAAGAGATCCTCGGCGTGCTTCATGTCGGACTCCTTCTCAGTACGACGAAGACGCTCGCGGCGCTCAGCCTCGGTTTCCTCCTCATCAGACTCATTCTCCTCGGCGCGGCGAACACGTTCAGCCTGGTGCTCGGCAATGCGCTGGGCCTTGGACTTCTTGTTCTTCTTTGCCTCTTCGGCAGCCTTGGCCTTGGCCTCCTCGGCCTTCTTAGCCTTCTCGCGCTCGACCTCGGAGTCTTCGGCAGCATCCCAGGAGTCGAGAACCTACATGGAAGTGTCAGCATACATGTGGCGTAGTGGAATACGGGTTTCGGTCAACATACGTCGTCCTCGTCCTCCTCGTCGTCGAACTTGGTGCGGCGGAGGGCGGCAACGGGAGGGGAGTTAGGGCCGGAGCTCTCCTCACCACTCTCTTCCTCGTCTATAGACAAACATGCTGTCAGTAAGGCATGGTTATAGTCCGGCTGCGGTGGGGTCTTGAGGTGGGCTGGGCGGCAACGGTCGCGGTTTCCGGTCTGGACAGATCATCGCGACATTTTGCCTCTGACGATAATTTGTGTGCGTGTGTGCGGGACAAGGCAGGAATAAGCTACTCACCCCACTTCTTAGGAGGCATGATGTCAGATGGTATGGGTAGGAGACGCGGGGTAGAAAATCAGAAAGCGAAGTGTGCAGATAGGCAGAGGTTGCAAAGCTTGAAAGGGAGCAGTTCAGAAAGATCTCTGTTGAGAAAAAAATCCGATGAGCCTGAAGTTTGGTTTCGGAGAAACAAATTGTGGAAAGGAAGGGGGGGTCCGTGGTTGGGCAGGAAAGAAGTGAAGGGGCGCCCGAGGAAGGGAAAACCCAGCCCGGCCGAACGCGGCAGCAGCGGGGGGGCATTTCACTGGAGACCCGATGAACTCTGGTGTGTCAACATGCACACGCAGTGGCACGCATACCGCGCGTGGTACAGGAATTCCACATGGAGACTTTGATCATGGACTAACATATTTCACATCATTTGTTTCTGTATATTTAAGAAAGTAGGCTGGAGTTGGACAGTCTCTTTTACAAAGGCGACTGGAGTTTCTCGTTTCGTATTTTGTGTTCTGTTGCGAATGGTCCAAGTCTGCCCATTGACTTGCTCCCCTGATATGTAAAGTTTTTGCTTGTAAAACAAACATGTACCAGTATAAATATGTCACCTTGAAACTGGAGAGCCAAACCTGTGTTAATACTTGCGGGCTATTGGGGCTGCATAACAAAGAGTTCCCTTTACTTTCAATGACATCACACTGGAACGGCGGCGCCGCTGTCACCTACATCTGTGGTTATCCTTAAAGAAGAAGTAGTCCGATGAGACAGAAAAGGCTGTGTTTACATGCAGAAAGTACTAGCGGTCGGTGAGCAAAAGTAGGAAATAAGCCTGTAGATATATGTCCACGCTCAATCTGAGGGATCGGCAAGGTTTATCAGACTTCCTCAGCCGTTGTCCAAAAATAAAAACAAAAATAAAAATCATGGTGGGATGTTTGACCCCGCCATCCCTAGTTTAAAGCCGTAAGCTGACTAGTGGTCGATTTCAGAGCCCTTTCCCTATCGGGTATCTTTTTTGGCCTCATCGGCCTCACTGGCCTCAAGTGGCGTGCACCTCCAATAGAGAGCCATGGTAACCCTCCAAACTCTCCATTCACTCACTGGAGATGCTGTCCTCCTATTCTACGCACCTTGACACCTTGAGCAGTGAGTCACCAAGAATGACCCCGCTCTGGAAATCTATATAAACCCCACCATCCACCGCAATCTTTACATGTTTCGTTTCCTTTCCTCCTTATCCGAGTGCAAGGGCTTTACGCGGATCAGTGAGGATTCCGTCCGAGATCGTGTTATTGCTGTTTGAAAATTATTTTATGACCACTTCTAGCTGGCTTCGTCCCGGCTAGGGAATTTTTGAATACCCAAGTATCCGATTTGGATAATTTCTGCTTTCTTGCTTTCATTACTTGCGGTCCTGCGTGGACCGGGGTGAAGAAGGTCAGCATCAAACACGGAATACGAAATGCGCAATGGCCTGCTCTGATACCTAGGACGCGGTCCAAATGTCACCTCACTGTGTTATGGTGCATCCACCAGGAAGAGCGCGGTTTGATATCGTATGCAGGGACCGAAACGTGACGGTCAGGTTCCGACTCACATCGGAGCCCAGGCGCAGGACGATACCAAGCAGGGCATCAAAAACCTGGCATTAATTATTTTTAAACTCATGCGCATACAAGCAACAATGATCCACCACGTCAAGATCTCTGGCATCAATATCTGCAGCCTTGTAGCTGAGGCATTGACGGATCAGGAACCATGGTTTCCGTATGACGAACGGGCCCCGTCTTGCAGAGCCGCCTTCTCCCGATCCCTCCTAAATTACCTCGAAACAGCCTCAAATTCTGCAAACGTGACCAGCAAATTTCTTCTCTCCCCATCCTATTCTCCGGGGGTCGTAGGGCGTCGGCAATAAGATCATCAGGGATTCACTAGAAGCCCACCTTTTTGAGGCAGTTTCTTACTCTTGCTTACCCCCTTGGGGAGCATGTGAGTCAATGAATGTCATTGTTGCGATGTCATCTATATCAAATGAACTACGAATGGACAAGGCGAGGACCCTTGCCCCTGGCACCCCTGGCCCGTCTTCTTTTTTTTCGCCCTGGAGCAAGCCAGTTCTAGAATGGTCACATGGCCCATCCGCCCAGGCCTTGGCTTGACCATCCGGGGCGGGAGGCGGAAGAGACGGCGGCGGACGGCCCTTCCGCTCCCGGAACTTTCCCATCTCTTCCACAATCGGTGTTTGAAAATATCAACTTCGTAAACAGAACAGTGGGGTATCTTTAGCCTTGTTAGCCATTACCCGGCTTTGCATTGCCCGACAAAGAGTCTTTTTTTTTTTTTTTCCTTTTCCCTTCCATCTTCTCTGACTCGGGTGTTTCACGGAAAAAAAGCTCGTTCTCGTCTCCTCCATCTCATCAACTGCCGCCAGCAACTCGGACAAGAAGTCCGTAGCGGACGGACATGGCCCCCCGTATCCCGGGGAGTAAAGTGCTTCGACTTTCAGGGGGCTCTGAGTAAAGGCCTTACAGGCCATGGCTGGATAATCTCCTGACGTACCATTTGCATCACAGACGGCAATTTGACACTGCGCCATTCAAGCAGAAACAAGAGTAAGCACCCAAGCCACCGTCATGCGGGCTCGAAGCAGCCAGCCCTGCAGAGAATATTGCCTGTGTAAGTTGTGTGGCTTGCTAGGAATCATCGGAGTTGGCCAATCACATCCCGACGAAAAAGGAGCGGAACAGCACTTTATTCTTGACAAAACATACCATAGTACTTCTCAGTGCTGGGACTCCCTCATCCCGACAGGTCCCGACTGACGCCGTCCAGCTGACCCACGCTCCCCGGGCTTTGCCTACGGGGCCCCCACCTGCCATTTCCAGACTTTCCAGCCAACCAACCCAGCAAGTTCGGCAAGTCGGAAATGTCAGAACCGACCTACCAAAAAAAACTCCAAACCTAGTCCGTGGCTGCGGGATTGTAAGCGGCAAGCATGAGGCTAGCCCGAGATTGGCGGCGGCGCCTTTCGGCGACTTTACCTTCGCCTTGGTATTGAGAGGGAGGGGACAGACCCGGTGTGACGGGAGCTAGCACATTTGGATGGGGGAGGGGGGGGGGGGGGGGTACAACGCAAACGGCAATCCTTCTTGGATCCGGTCTGTCTTCGTAGGCTGTATTGGCTTGAGTAATGCCAGCTTCATCCTTCCAAGACTGAACCTGGTCCAGTGATTCATTCCGGCCCATTGCGTATCGTTTCGTGTGTTGTGTTATTCCCCCCTCTCTCTGACAAATTCCCTTCACCTGCCTAAACCCCCCTCGACATATGGGATATAAGAGGGCGTACGTCTTCGAGCCTCCTCAGGCATACGCTCTCACTTTGTACTCATCAGCATCACAAGGCTTACACCGCAACAACAATAACAACATCATAAACGGATAACATAATCACCACCACCTACTTTGAAACCAACAGACGTCACTCATGCTTTCATCAAGAGCAACAGTCAGACTCTGCGCGCCTAAACAAGGCACCGCCCAGCTCGTCCGGGTAGCCGCGCTCCACGGCTTCGGCACCTCGTCCTACGCGACGGTCTACCCGGCGAGCCTGCGACTCTCGGAATCCGCGTCTCATCAGCAGCACAGCAACTTCTCGACGACCCGCGCCGCCCAGCTCCGCGACTTCTTCCCCGCCAAAGAGACGGAACACATCCGCACCACGGCGCCGGCATGGCCGCACCCGGGGTACACGGAGAAGGAAATGCTCGACATCGTCCCGGATCATCGCGCGCCGCGCACCGCCGGCGACTGGGCGGCTTGGAAGTTCGTCCGCCTGGCCAGATGGTGCATGGACCGCGCCACGGGCCTGGGCGCCGAGCAGCAGGTCGACAAGAAGAACCCCACGACGGCCGTGGTCGCTGATAAGCCGCTCACCGAAGCCCAATGGCTTGTGCGGTTCATCTTTCTTGAGAGTATTGCCGGAGGTAAGTTACCAATTATACACCAATTGTCTCCCCCCCCCCCCCCCCCCCCCCCCCCTCTTGGGATTCTCAGGGAATTTCCCTCCCCCTTTCGGGCGAGGAGTTATCGACGTCTCAGCTGACACAACATCGTAACCAGTTCCGGGCATGGTAGCCGGTATGCTTCGTCACCTCGGCAGCCTGCGACGCATGAAGCGCGACAACGGCTGGATCGAGACGCTCTTGGAGGAGTCGTTCAACGAGAGGATGCACCTGTTGACGTTCATGAAGATGTCGGAGCCCGGGTGGTTCATGAAGACCATGATCCTCGGCGCCCAGGGCGTCTTCTTCAACGGCTTGTTCCTGACGTACCTCATCTCGCCCAAGATCACCCACCGCTTCGTCGGGTACCTGGAGGAGGAGGCCGTGCACACGTACACGCGCTGCATCCGCGAGATCGAGGAGGGCCTGCTGCCCAAGTGGTCCGACCCCAACTTCGCCATCCCGGACATCGCGGTGCAGTACTGGAGGATCCCGGAGGAGAAGAGGACGATGAAGGATCTCATCCTTTACATCAGAGCCGATGGTTAGTAGCCCTTGACACCCACCTCCCTTTCAAGAATCGCGGAGGACGAGAAAGATTCGGTCGGTGCTGACAATGCTTCGCAGAGGCCGTCCATCGTGGCGTCAACCATACCCTGAGCAACCTCAACCAAAAGGAGGACCCGAACCCCTTCGTCAGCGAGTACAAGGAGGGCGGGAAACCCAACGCCGCGTTGAAGACGCAGGGCTTCGAGCGTGAAGAGGTCATCTAACAGACCCTCATTTCAAAAAAGTGTATTATTATATCTCCTTTTTTGTTTTTCCTTCTCTTTTTTTCTTTTATCCCCCCAAAAGATTCCTGGTATGGATCACAGGCCAACATCCTCACGGACGAACAATTTTTTTTTTTTTTTCTCACGTTTATTTTGCGGGCTAGAGAACAGACCGATGATACCACTGCAATGGGGGATTGTTCCGGCGTAATGGGCGTTTTGTTGGGAGATGGGACAGTCCCTACTCATTGTACTATACTAGGAGAGGCATCGGTCTTTTTTTTGGGACACGCTGCAGTCTGTTTGAAGAGGTTCACGTGTAAGATTTAGAGGAGGAATATTGTCTTTTTCTTTTTATAGAATAGAGAATGGATGGGCGAGAGCCAGGCATTCGACATTAACATTCAATAAGTCTGATGTGATTCTGCAAGCTTTGCGCAGTCAAGTTGCGAACCGGATCGCGTCCCGCTAGGCTTCCGGTAACGGGAGGCAAAACCGGACGAAAGAGGGGTTAGAGAAAGAGAAAAAAATTAAGATTTTACAAACGGCCAACATGTCGGTCGCTGGATAACACATTCCATAAGTCGGTGTGACGATTCGGACGACGAATGTTTCGGCGAGGGGAAACCCGAAAAGTTCAGCGTTCTCCAGAATGATCGACGAGCACAGCCCTTACAAGGGCATCTTTGGATGAACGACATGTCATCAGATGGAAACCCCCACCGCTATATTCAAATCGTAGCTGCCTAAAAAAAACGGTAAGATGAGTAGGAGGAGCAAAACATCCGAGACCTCTGGCACCGAAAAAGAAAAAGGTTGAATATACTAGTGATGAACATCACGGGAGGGGGAAGACGACGCGTCTTCATCATCGTGGTTCCAGGTTGGACGACGTCTCTCGAACAAATGCCAATCCCAGGTATGCGGTCCGGTTCGTATTTCCGAAGGTACTGTAAGTTTCTAAAAATGGAGTTCGAGCTGGCGGGGGTCAAAATGGCTCAAGGCCCGCTCCGGCATGGATCGGATTAGTCGCCGGTTATGGGGAACATGGAACAGATTGACTCCGCCGAGGTTGAGCACAACAGGGCGATTTCACGGGCTTCGGTAGCCCCTGGGGTCGTACCTTTTCTCGAATAAGCTTCTTCCTGCCGCGTCTGTGGATTTTCCAGTGGCATATGCTTGATGTCATGTCCGATGTTGGGGGCCACGCAGGCCGGCGTGGCTGTGTCGGACGCATGCAGCTGAGCTACTACGTAGTAACTCGAATGATGGCTTCGTAATTGGCCGGTTGGAATGGAAGCAATATGGAACTTTCCTGCCCCCAGGAGTGTCCTGGAAGCTGCTGAACGAGAGTTCCGGGGAGCTTGCGGATTATTGGATAAAACATTGATGCTGATTGCCTATGGATATCATCGTGATTCTGGCCGTGAGGGGTTCTGTTTCAAAACGAACTGCGCCACTCCTGGTCGGTCCCCTTCACGAAAGCACTGTCTAGAAGGTCTGGGGCGGCGGGCGATGTACTACGGTAATGGACAAGCAATAGAGGGGGTTAGAACGGATGATTCAGGTGAACAATCTGAATTCCAAAAGCCTCATATGAGATGTGACGCTGATGCAGATTGGAGGGGCCGACTTCATGTTGGATTTGTGGTTAGCCTCAGGGGGGATGGTGAGACTTGTGCCTGACCAAGATGAATGGCCCTTTGCCCTGGTTCTCCTGGCGTAGTGAGGCGACAGCGCTGGCGACTTGTAGCGACGACAGTCAGATGGATGTGGCTAGGGTTGGCTGGGCAGATGCCACCGAGATACATAAACAAGGTGAGCATCAGTATCCGTGGCCGCCAAACGAGCATAGAGAACTCCGTGAGCCCTGCGATCCGTATCTGGGAGGAATGCATATGCCGAACTTGCACAGGGCTACAGGTAGGCGGCAAGGTTGCTTTGCACATAGCGAATACTGGGCGTCGCTCACCGACGAATAAGCGGGCTGGTGAGGAGAAGTGGTTGGTGATGAGCGTCAGCATGCTTCCGCACGCGCAGATTACCTATTTCGAGTGCGCGACGGGCAAGGGGCAATCACCCCCTGGAGCGGTTCTGTAATAATTCCTCACTTTGACAGGTTTGTGCTGGAAAGAGAGTTTGTAGAGCGTCGACGGGTCGACAATGATGATTGGTGGTGTCATGTGTTTGACGAAATTGTTTCGTTGGCTTTCCACTGTCATCTCATCTCGGAGACTCTTGCTATTCTCTGTGGGCTGTGGGTTCTTCCATCTGATGCCAATGAAGGAGGTTACGAGAGCTGGGCATGCTCGGTTTACCTCTCAAAGCGGGTCAATGGATTTGTGGGCGACAACGACTTGGACGAATAGGTTGGTCCAACTCCATAATGTGTCAGGTCGTCCAAGTGAAGCGTATATTGAAAGTGGAAAGTGGATGTACCAGGGCTTGTTAATCAGCAGGTGGCAGGTCGGCGTCAAGTCCAGACCGGGCGGTGATCATTGACACTGGGAAGGTGACAGGTGAAGGTGGAATTCCTGCTGACGGCCAAGTATGAGATGATGACGACCAGACAGTGGTCGAGGTCTGAATTATGGGCACCCCAGTAGGAGGAATGTGAAAGTAGTGCAGCACAGGGCCCCAAAGTGGCGTGTGGTAAAGTGTGAGAGCATTTGGCTACTACGTACTACCACGTAAAACGTAGTGATGCGCTGTCCCAAGGATGGGACTTCGCGCGCTGTGGCATGGAAGGAAGCTCCGTGGCCGCACATCAAAATGCCAAGGCCAAGCGAGGAACAGCGTAATTTCAAATTATCGGGTCTGATCAAGCACCAAGTGTCGGGGTGGGCACGGACAGGAAACATGAATCCACTGTAAGGCAGATTTCAGAAGCAGCAAAAAAACGCCCAACGCTTGCAGCTGTTACAGTTTCCCATTTACGGAACTGTGTCCCCTGTGTTCCAGTGTCCCTTGTTTTCCTCCTCCCCTGTGCCTGGTCCGACGAGAGGGCTGGGCAGGTACACATCCACCTAATAATTGCTTAGCGAGTACTTGAGCGCTCAAGCAGAAACACTGGACGTTCTGTAGGTCAACAAGCAGGACGAGATTGATCTGGAACGGACAGCCAAACAACGGACATTTGATGGAGAGACGACCGCGGTCTACGATAGACAGTAATATAATATATGGCAGGGTAGCATAGTGAGCAGTAATCTTGGAGAGATCCAGCTGCTCACGTTAGCGCCCTGCTTTTTACTACTGCTAGTACAGGGAGGTATCCGTAAGGTAAGATGGGGTAAGCTGGATAAGCAGGTACAGGAACAGGCCCTGTACGGCACAAGACATGGCATTTACTGTCAGGACGCAAAAGCGGTGGTCCGTTTGTCCTCCGTGTTCGGTACCGATACCACAGTAGTACCATGTCCTGTCTTCTCTTGTTCGCACCTTGGAAAATGCACCGCGTTGCCTTGATCTGGAAATCAGGGACCCCTATTTTGCCCCTCTCCTACCGTTTCCCGCCCGTTTCTTCCGCCCTAAGCTTGAAATAGACGAGATATTATGCGCCGGGAACAGCCTGTGGAAAGACTTGGTTTCTGCTTCCTTTGCTGCCTGGTTGAGTGTACACATAGTATTGATTAGCCCACATGCTTGCGACACCAACGTCACCAAGCCAATCTGTAATAGTAGCTAATTACTTTGGGTACCACCTTGGTAAAAGGGAATGGCTCCAACTCACTTTCCCGCCGCCCACCGCCGACCGGCGCCCTTTATTCCCGTCTCGTCGCGAGTCACAGGCTTCTTCTTGCCTCCCCAACCCCCAACCCCGGTATACAGTGTTTCGTGGCCGACGGACACTGGTTTATTCGACATACACCACCCAGTCCAGGGCAACAGCACATACCTCAGGTAGACCTCAGGTAGTGGCAGCAGCAGTAGCAGTAGTGGCAGCTCCGAGGATTATCTGCGCATCCATCACCACTTGGCTTTTCAACTCTGAACAACATATCATCACTACCTGCCGCTGTTAGCGCTCTGAGCCGGGCTTGAACGTCCATCGAAACCTTCCTCTCAGGCGGGAGAGTAAATCAACCAACAAGGAATCGCCTTAGCGTCATCAATATTCTGCACATCCTCCTGCTTGAAACGGATTCCTTTAGCTCTAAGCCCCGAGCGACGTCTGTCATCATTCCCTCATCCAACCTAGAGACTGAGAACAGCCAAAGAGCATTCGAAGGCCACGATAGCTTCTGTGTCTGGATCCCTGCTTCAGAGGAAGGATATTTTTGGATTTACACTTCCGGACTTGCAGCATAGCATCGCTTCTCGCTCCACGCAGACAGAACACGCGGCCGGTACTCACAAGTTCGACCCAACACGACAAACGCCATCACCAGGTTCTCTGGACTTTGCCTCCCGGCTGGAACCAACAGCCGCGGGCGCAACAAGAGACAGAGACGCACCCAGAGAGAGCTGCAGCTGGCCCGCGCATCATCACAGGCACACACGCAGGGGAAAAAAGCAAGGTACCTATCTACCTAGCCATTACTTACCTCCAGCAGAACGACCAAGCAGCCCAGCGCATACCATTTCGAGTCGGGGCGCGCCGTTGCAGAGGTACCTCCGACCTTCAACCCAGCGAACAAAAGGGCAAGCCAAGGTACCTCGCTCGAGTACACAAATCAGGTACAATTGTCATGTACACAAATTCCTGACATTATCACACCGAAAGCCGCTGGGTCGACAGATCCATCCTCAAACGTGCACAGCCTTGTGGGCACCACTCAGATTGGGCCGCACAAGTGGGCTCTATTTGACCAACCAAATCAGCATGTCATCCATCGCTGCTAGGCCCCTCCACAACACCACTCACACACATACACACACACACACACCCCTCCCCTTCCCCCTCCCCCAAAACTGTGTGACCCGACACAGACCCCAATCCCAACTGACTGAGAGGTTCCGTCCGCCTGTCTGTTCCCCTCCCTCCCCCTAGTCCGGCCGGCCCCTCGTTCGCTGGCACAAGTCCTTCGCTTCCCCATCTTAACTCCTCTTCGTACACTGTAGCCGTTACTACTACTCTACTCGCTCTTCTTACTGCGACACTCAACTCTCCAACGCCCCCCTCAAACCCGCAACCAGTCTCCGACTTTTTTGGTCTCTCTCCGGCGCTGCTCTCCTCCATCTTACGCAACAATCACTTACGTTCGTCTAAACCGACCTCTGTCCCACAAACATATTCGCAACAGCGAATAATAACCGCTCGTCGCACGCGCGCTCTCTTCACCCCCCGCGGCCACCAGTTGGGTGCGGTCCGTCAGCTCGCGCGTCAGCACAGCCCCAGGGCGGTGCGGTGCCTGAAAGGCTGACTTGTGAACTGCCTCGCCCATATTTCTAAAGACAGCAACAACACTCACACACACACATACACACACTCACACCACACACGCAGTACGCGCATTTTCGTCTATCCCGGTCCCGACTCCCGGCATCCATCTACATCATGGATCAACAGGGCCAACGCGGTCGCTCGCCGTCTGCGGGGCATCAACAGCCTCATATAAGACAACCTTCGCATTCCCCGTCGCCGAGTCCGTTCCAGCCCACCAACGAAGCAGCTTCTATTGGTCTCGGTCTCGGCTTGGATCAATCTGCTACCCAAGCCTTCTCCGGAGCCGCCTCCGCCGACTTCTCTACTTTTAATAATAACAACTTCTTGAACGGCCAGCAGAACGGTCAGTCTTTCAATCAACCCGCTGCTGCCTTCGCAAACCAAGCCCAACCCGGCTTTCTCGACCCCAACTTTCCCTCCGGCGACTTTGCACTCTTCCCCCCGACCACCAGCCAGGGCGAACAGCAGTTTAACACGGGAGTTTACGACCAGAGCCTCAACCCTGGTGACATGAACAACATGGCCATGTCACAGAGCCACCACTCGCCGACCCCTCCTCACCTCCTAAATCCCGACCCCCACCAGACGCCCTCTGCTCACCAGTCTCCTGCCTTCAACAACCACCAGTTCTCCTCGCCGCCGTCGGGCCATTCCAGACATGCCTCGCTCGGCCCTGAAGCTGCCCTCATGCCCAACCAGCTGAACGAATGGAGCCAGCCCCAGTTCCAGCGTCACCGGAGGTCCCCATCCGAGTTCTCGGACGTCTCCTCCGCTGCCCCCTCGCCGAACCTGGTGAGCGCCGACAGCTTCGAGGCTATTGACCAACGCCACTCGCCGATGCAGCGCCCTGCGGATGCAGGTCTCTACCAGCAAATTCAAGGTTTTGACAGCTTCACCATTTCCGACCCCGCGCTTAGCAGTCCCAACCTGCAAGGGCGGAGCCCCTCCCACAGTCCGGCCATCTCCCCGCGCATCCTTCCCCAGTCGATACCCGAGCTGAACCAGCCGCCAAACTTTGGACTCAGCGCTCAGAATGCTGGATTTGCCGCTGGTGGTTACTCAGCCCAGGAGGCGTTCCCGACCCTGCAGCAACCCTCCGACATGCCCCAAGTGGCGCCGGCCATTAACATCGAGTTTGCTCCCACATCAAGACAGACCAGCTTTGAGCCCCCCAAGGCTGCGATGGATCAAGACTCCTTGACCCCTCCCGACAGAGGTATGGAACCAACAGCACCTTCTTTTCTCACTGCAGCTAACCAGAGCAACAGGCCGTCCCCGGTCCCGTCCGCGTGCGGTTACGGACCCATTCAACAGTGCCGGTGCCGGCATGGTCCGCCAGACCTCAGCTGGCAGCCTGTCTCCTCATTTGGGGTCTGATCTGTCCGGACGAGACTCCTCCCGATCATTATCTCCGCTCGACCGATCAGGCACGAGCCCCAGCCGCAGAAGACAGTCGACCTCGGCCGTGCCGAATAACGTCATCGCGTTGCGACTGGCGGACCCTGAGTACCAAAATTCTCAGGACAACGGCAACGCGAAACGCGTGCAGAAGCACCCGGCTACCTTCCAGTGCACGCTGTGCCCGAAGCGCTTTACCAGAGCCTACAATTTACGGTCGCATCTGCGCACGCACACCGACGAGCGCCCCTTCGTCTGCACGGTCTGCGGCAAAGCGTTTGCTCGACAGCACGACCGAAAGAGACACGAAGGTCTACACTCTGGCGAAAAGAAATTCGTCTGCAAGGGCGATTTGAAAGCTGGCGGCCAGTGGGGTTGCGGCCGCAGATTTGCGCGTGCTGATGCACTTGGTCGACACTTCCGGTCAGAGGCGGGGCGGATCTGCATCAAACCCTTGCTGGACGAAGAAATGCTTGACAGGCAGCGTGCCTGGCAAGAACAGCGAATGCAACAACAGAACATGCAGAACATGGCGGCCCAGGGTGCTATGGGAATGGAACCAGGCTACCCGATGGACCCCAGTGGCCAGTACATGCTGCCGGCCGCTCTTCTTGCCCAATACCCTGCGTTAGCACAGATGAACTGGTCCGCGCCAGACGCGAGCAGCGGCCTAGAAGACGATATCTCGGGCCGCTCATCATTCGATGCCAGTGACTACGAAGGCGACGACGGCGGTTACGTCAGCGGTCCCGGTACGGGTTTTGGTGAAGGTGGCATGAGCCAAGGATTTGGAGAAGTTGGCTACGCCAGTGACTACGGCGGTCGGTAACGGCAATACACGGCTGCTACCGACCGATTTTTGCTTTGTTGATTTTTGACTTCTTTGTGCGGCGCTTCGCCTATGACACGTCTTTTATACTATTTATTCTTGGGGATGTGGCGCTTCATCGTCAAGCGTCTGTTGTAAGGGAACACTGCAAACATTGCCCATTGAGAGGGCATTTGAGCGGATGGTCTGGTTACAGGGTTTAGAACGCGTTGCTATAGATACCATTATGATGAGATTGCATACAAGTTTTAACTTTACTTTTGGGCATTGAAATCAAGGTGATTTGTTCATCGTCCTCTGTGCAATAATATAAAGCCAACAGTAAAGCAGAAATGCTCCTCGGAGGGGTTCCCGTCGGCGATAAGAATGCTGTTACATCATCTAGCGAGGGGTGTTCGCGGGGCCGAATCGTGGCGTGGCTCTCGCTTATCACTAGGTGCGGGAGGGGGGAGTAAAAAGGCAGTTGATTTTGGCGCGGGCGGTTTTTTTTTTTTTTTTTAAAGGCACCACTTTGTAAACCGAGTTTCCCTCATAATCTGACAAATGTGTCTTCGGCGCCGGATTATGGGCCCCCTTTGGCGGGTGTCGGCGAATAAGCGAGGACGGACGTGGTAGTCTGCCGTAAGCAAGGAAGCGGCTCTCCGGCGCCGAAATGGGCTTTCTAAGCGCGGAATTATGTTCTCTCTCTCTCTCTCTCTCTTACATGCCAACCACTCTCTGAAGCGCAATCAACTGCGCGCGATGATGCGGACTTTTTGGTTTGCCCCGCCGTCAACCAGTTGCTCTTTGTCTATGCACACAACCCTGCGATGAGCACTGGGTTGCAGACCACATTTGTAATCTGTGACGATGGATGGATGGATGTGGGGGGGGAAGGAGGTGGTTCTCATATCGGCGTCGGCGTCGTATGGCATGGTATATATGGGAGTGTGATTCCCTCGATGGGATAGTTGGTTGTGAACTCAATTCGAAGCAATTCAGACACTGGAAGCATTCTACACCGAAGCAGCAGCAACATTGAACTTGACACTAGTACACAGACGCTCTTACATAGTACCTTTTCCTACTCGCAGCACATCATCAACACAATGGCGGAGAACCAAGCTGTCAAGACAATCGAGGCCGGCGTGGCCAAGGTTGTCGACGCCCCTATCCCCAAGCTCCCCGCCGACGACTACATCCTCGTCAAGACCACCGCCGTGGCCATCAACCCCACGGACTGGAAGCACGTCGACATGGCGGACAAGGTGGGCTGCGTCGGCATCTGGGTCGGATGCGACTATGCGGGTGTCGTCGAGGAGGTCGGTCCCGGCGTGACCAAGGACTTTAAGAAGGGTGATCGCATTTGCGGACCTGTCAATGGATCGTGAGTTTTTCATTCTTTTTAATTTTTTTTTTCCTTCAGAGAAAGAGAGAGAGAAAGTAGCATGAGATTTGGCGACACAATGGCTAACGGAATCTAGGAATGGTCTGAGAGAGGTTGATGGCGCCTTCGCCAAGTACATCGTCGTTAAGGGTGACCTCCAAATCAAGACGCCCGATAACATCTCCGACGAGGAGGCTGCCACGCTTGGTATCGCCGTCACTACAGTTGTACGTGCCCCTTCTATCCCTTCCCTCTTACCTCATCTCCTCATGAGCAAATGATGATAGACCCCCTCGGGCCAACATGAACCATGTAAAAAAAAAAAAAAAAACCCGCCAGACGAGCAATACTAACACTGAACGCAGGGCCAAGGTCTCTACCAGACACTCAAGCTGCCCCTCCCCACGTCCCCCGCCAAGGAACCCAAGACAATCCTCATCTACGGCGGCAGCACGGCCATGGGCGTCTCCGGAATCCAGTACGCAAAGCTGTCGGGCTACAACGTCATCACCATGGCGTCGCCGCACAACTTCGACTACGTCAAGGAGCTCGGCGCCTCCGTCGTCTTCGATTACAAGTCGCCCACCGTGTCCGAGGACATTCGCAAGTACACCAACGACTCGCTGACGATCGCTTGGGACTGCCATTCGACGCTCGAGTCCGCGACGCTCATCGCCAACGCCCTGTCGTCCACCAAGCCCAGCCTCATCGCCACCCTGCTGTCCGTCGACAAGGCCAAGGTCCAGGAGGCCAACCCCAACGTCGACGTCCAGATGACCGTGTACTATACCGCCTTTGGCGAGCCGTTCGCCTACTTTGGCAGGGTCGAGGCCGTCCCCGAGAACTACGAGTTCGCGAAGCGCTTCTGGGACCTCAGCAGACAGCTTCTGGCGGACGGGAAGCTGAAGCCCGTCCGCGTCATCAAGAACCGCGGCGGCAGCGGTTTGGATGGTGTCCTTGTCGGCCTGAGCGAGTTGAGGGAGGGCAAGGTCAGTGCCGGCAAGCTTGTTTACACCATCTAATACCAATCGTGAAAGGGGAGGGTGTTTCCCCCCCTTGAAAGTTTGAAGACTGGTGAATGCCACGATGATTATGACACATGGAGAAGAACGCGGGGAGCGTTTTGTTTCTTCTTTGTATAAGATTAATATATTCAAGTGCTTGCTTTTTGAAACCTCATTGGACATTGCGCCACCCCTTCCCGCCGCTTAACAATTATGGTATCTAAACGAAAACGTACAAATGCCGTGTCATCAACCCAACCCTAGCCTGCCGTCATATTATATGATTATGTTTTGTCCCTTTTTTTTTTTTTTTTCCTTTCGTTTTCGGTGTCGTTATGTTATATTTTGACGCGACCGATTCTCTGCGCTACCTCGTCCAACATCTTGCGCACCATGTCCCGGTGCGCACTTTCCATCTGCCCCTTGACCAGGGGCATCAGCATCCGGCTTGTCTCGACCCTCGTCGTCTCGACGAGGTCATAGTCGCCCTCGACGTAGCCTACGAGCTTGCCAGAGCTGTGCTCGCCCGGCCATCGCTCGGCGGGGCGGGGCACGACGAGCCACTCGCTCCAGACCCGGACGCCGCCGGGGGCCGAGGCGCGCGAGCGCAGACCGTTGGGGATGTTCTGCAGGATTGCGGGAAAGGATATTTCAGTCTTGACACCCGGCACGACCGTCACTTTCTCGTAGACTTTGTATGATGCGATCTTGAGCCCAGTCTCGAGGAAGAACTCGTCGTCGACGATGCTGTCGAGTAAGACTGGCACTTTCTCGAAGCGGGTTATGAGCGGCTGGTGACGAATGACTGGCGACTGCGACTGGAGGGTTTCGATTACGGCCTCCGCTGGGAGCATGCTAGGGAGTGGAACGCGGATCGTGAGGCTGTGATGGGCGGGCATCGTGGAGACTTACGGTCCGGGGGGGACTTCCGGACCTAGTTGTTTCGTTTGATGTTTAAAAGAACAATGAGATGAGGTGCTAATACCTCTGAAAAACGACACAGTTGGCAAATGGAAGACCGCGAGAGGTTAAAAGAAAATAAGTAGATGATGTCGACAGCCAAGGGATTGACAAGCCGTAAGGCGGCGCGAAGCCAAGTTCAGGTCAGCTTCCTTCCCTGTCGATTGAGGATCAGCGGGAATCCGCGTATTCTGTCTTCAAAGTAAGCGGCCAGAAAGAACCTTGTTCTGAGAATCGAAGGTCGTTCTAAGTGGGTTATGATCAACAGAGAAAAGTATCAGCGACGGTGTAAGAATATTCTGTTTCGTCTGATGGTCTGTTCTCAGGAGGGGTTGATCCCCCAAACAACAGGCCGCAGAAGGTGCAGCACGAGGCCGAGATGGTGTCGCATGGACCTTGCCTCGAAGCAGCGCTAACTGTCAACGTCACCAGAAACGATGGAGGAGACACACTCAGCTAACCACTGTTAGCAGACACATGTGGCAGCTTTGCTGTGCCAAACTATCATTGGATGTAGGGAATAGCGTCAAGGTAGTACCCGATGCATTGGTTCCGGCAGACTGCGTCAGATTTTGGTCACTTCTTGCTTAGCGTGACGAAGGCAAATCAACGTTGATCACAGACAGTTACTGATTTGATACTCGAAGTTGACAGAGAACGCTGAAACGGGCAGTGATACTAAATTTAACCCCTGGGTGAGGAGCCGGTGCCTCGGAATGGGCCTTGTCGCAACCCTCAGCTTGAGGGCGCAGACTGGGATTAAAGAGAGGCCGGCCTTAGACTGAGTCGGTCGGTACTGGAGGACTGAGCCCGGAGTGAGATGATGGCTATGGCTGTGGCTGTGGCTGGGCTGAGGCTGACCACTCTCACCCTCACCACTTCGGCTCCGAGGGCGGATAGGCCGTCTATTGTTGAAGATGGGTAATGGCCCGACCGGAAGCGGGAAAGACCCACGGAATCCAGGCTCGTCCCGAAATGCGATCTTGGCTTTGTCTTGCCCAATGTTGTCTTTTCCAAACGACCGGTACAGTCCTCGTTTCAACCAATGATTCAAGACATAGACTGCAAACGAGACGAATTCGGCCTTCAGTCCACAGATACTGTCGACCGTTGAATAAAGATACTCTTTGGACTTGACGCGGACGATCTGTTGGGGTTGCCCGTCATTCACCTGGTTGCTGGAGAACTAGTCCACCCAACATCCACTGTCAGTGAGCTGAACTGCACAACAGAAGATGCATGGAGTTCTCCATGCATCCCACGCAACGCAAATGGGGCGAAATGGCTTGAGGATCGATGACTCGCTGCTGGCTGGCTATGGAACTGAGCAGCGTCCCATGGTTGGAACCATCGGATCCAGACTCTCTTTCGAAAGGGGTCGATAGGATTCCTGCGCAGATCGATTGACGTTGCAGCTAACCAAGTCGGTGATATTGCATTTGCTGCGTTGTCCTCCCCATCGACCCATAGTTTCAACCTGAATGAAGGGTTAGACATGGACCTGATGACCGCCTATTGCCTGGCTCAGGTCTGACCGCCATGAGGAGTCGCGCAAGTCTGCAGAGAGTTCGTCCGAGAAGCCTCCACTCGCTAATTAACAACTGTCTGTCAATGGACTAATGTTCGTGTTTCCAGCGGCAGAACAGCCCGGTACTACTGAGGTATAGAGAATATGCGGGAGAGCCACTTTCACTTGCATGTGCCTTGCTGTCAGTTGGTGTTCGTCCCTTTAAAGATTCAGAAGCAATAAAAGCCCATTGTCAATTTGGACTCTAGCTGCATTATGCCGGCTGCCCAAACCGAAATTTACTACCTAAATCAGCTTGCCATTTCCGCATCATCTGCGTTCATTAATGCTACGAGGGAATAAAACTTTGCGGTATTCAAATGCCCAAGCTGCGGAGATGACGATTTGACGTGGCTGGTTGGTGCGAATTCGCTCTGCGTGGGTTGAGACGTCGAAGCGGTGAAGGGGGCACCATGCCACTTTGGGTGGCTCTCGTGGGAGGAGTGGAGGGGTTGATGCGCCCAGTCGATGTTGGGGATGTGGGACGGGCAGAGACCAGTAGAGGAATACAGTCGCCTGCCTCGCAGACAGGGCCAGAATTGGTGTGCATGTAGGCCCTGTTAGCTCCCGATACGCAGCCAGCGGCGCTGCGAGTACACCCGCCCAGCTGCAGGTTACTGGCGCAGGCTTAAGATCACTGGATGGACATTCGTCCATCGTACAGATGCCAGATGGGGCTCCGGCGGCGTGGGAAGACCTGCCCAGGACTTCAGCAAGGCCTCGCTGCGAGAGCAGGTACGGATACAACCCCCAACATCTGCTATTCCACATTCGCATGCGCATGGCTGCCCAGCCTTCCATGTATCGATACCTCATCTGATGCGCGTTACACTGCTATTGATGCCAGCAGGCTGGCCGAGCCGTCGTCTGCATGGCAACGTCTCCATGAACGCCGGCTTCTCCCTCTTTTTCCCTGCCCTTGCAAGCCTCGTTCCGCTTCCGGCATGATGGTCCAAATAGCAATGGGGTTGTTTGGCCTAGATGCCGAAGGCAAGGTGAGAGATGATGATGTACATGATGTTATCCCTCTTTGCCTCTGTCCTCCCCGCCTGCTCGTTGAACTTGCATTTCACGCTTTGCACTTCAGACACAGATGCATGGCCAAGTTTGGCCATGCTATCAATACAGTAGCAATCAATGTGCCTGTCGGTACCCGCCTACCACGACCTCTTGCGCGTATGGAATGCAAGCTCAAATGAGGCATTCTTTCTCCTGGCCGTACAGCTCCCTTGCTTGGCGGGGTTGGTATATGTGTGCAAGTACATGGGTAAGTGAGGGCGAGTGGCTGGGCGGGCATGTACCTCTGCCACTGAGCGCTTTAGGCGAGAGAAACAAATATTATTTATCTGACCAGCCAGATGGGATGGGGGGTTATTGTCTGCGATGAACTCCGAGGAGGGCATGGGCGCCCGGGCGTAGCCGGATAAGGGTTCTGGCAAGGGCGGTGATACACGAATTCTATTTTGCTCGTTCTTCTCTTGTCCTCGTTAGTGAGTGGTTGGAGAAAGACATAGCGGCAAAGCGTCATCATGAAGCAACATGGAATATCGCAGTGTCGAGGAGAGAAATTAAAAAATCAAGAGCGCGCCAACAGCGAAGATCCAGGGGGAAAGGGCGTCAACACCCATTGTTCAGAGCAGGGAAGAGGGCTGGAAAGGACGGTGCGTAGGGTCCTGCTTGTCCGGGAACTGGAGTCTAGAGACAACTGTCAGAAGCAATTAAGGTGCGGGTATCGCTGTTCCTCCAGCAGGTGCAATTGGGGTACCCTGTCTGGGTAAGGTAGGCACTCTGGGACGATGAGCAAGTGGCAGGCTGGTTAGCTTGGCCTGCGGCAAGGGCGTTCAACCTCTTCTCTTTCCTGTACTAGTAACGGCCTTTGCACCTTTTGGGCCTTGCCCTATAGCTTGTAGGCCTGGGTCACAACTTGTCTGTTATCTAACTTAACTCGCGCAGTTGTCACTCTAAGACAACACCACAACCAGAACTCGCGTGGCAAACAAACAAGCCTTAGAAACCTCCTGACCTTGGCTTCTCATTTTCGCTCTCGCGCCGTGTGGTGCATGCTGCCCGAATGCCCACTTGAAGCGTACGGGATCCTGGAGAAATGGCATCACCTGCACGGCAGGCTGAATGGGAGGGGGGGCCACAGTGGTGTGAATCGAGTCAAAGGGACGGGACTTGCAGGGACTATATCACATCGGCCCAGCCAATGAACCCCCAAGCCCGCCCCTCCAACCCGCCCATTTGCCAGGGATCAACACCCTCTTGGTCAACAAGCACACAAGCAAGTAACTCGTTGCGCTTTTGCCGACTGTGGCACCTGCTGCCATCTTCATCATGAGCCGTGGCTCGGGTGTGTGGTGCGGTATGTACCTTGCACACGCACTCACCACACGCCCCGAACAAGTACAGACAAAACAGACAAGCGAAGATTGGGGGAAAGGGGCAAAGGGGAGCGGGACAATACTGAGGAGCGATGGCCAGCAGACCGACCAGACTCATTGAGCATTTGGATTGGATGTGATAGGACGGTTGGCTGGGCAGATGGATCGCAAGACGTACATACAGCAGCAGCAAGAACATCCATATCCATAATTATTACTCCGACCCTACCTTACCTCAACTTGCTTTATGGCACCCGATTGATGTAGCTCGGCCTGGGTCGGTGACTCTCGTCACTTCTTTCTCTCGTTCATCAACACCATTGGGGATACAAGGCGGCGGAACCGTCCTTGTTTTTTTCCCAAGCCGTTTCTGTTATTACTTTGCCATCCCATTGCATGATAAGTCGGCTCCTGGAAAAAGAAGAAACCCAGACGCGCGGAGTTGACGGGGAAGAGAAAGACCGCGACTTTGCGCTTTACTTCCTCACAGATGCCCGCAATTGCTTCTCGAGCGTTGGCCACCCCTTATACCGATTTCCCAACCAAAGACGACAACAAGTCCAGGCACCGGGCCAAACGGAACGATAATACCCAGCTGCGGGTGTGTTGCTTTCTTCTGCAAGATATTGGCGGTCTGCCCATCGCCACGACGATCCAGCGACGACGCGAAGGGCCATTGGCTCCTTGTGCAGGAAGTGGCTTGTAAGAATCTTTTCTGGACCGCTTCCAACGCTCCCACTGCTCCTTTTTCTTTTGCTGTTTTTTCTTTCTCTCTACCCTCTTATATGGCTCGACCTCGCCTCCGCCAAGGAGACACGAGACGAAGAAAATAGGAGGTGGGAAGGAAAAAAAAAACAAGGGACGATTCGGAACGTGAGACGAACACCAAAAAGTTCATCGGCGAATTGACTTGTATTCTCACAGATTTAGGGCGGTCAGACCAGCGCAGTTGGTGAACCAGACAGCGGTGACGGCGGCGTTTTGAGCTGTTACGCCAACAGCTCCATCCCTGTTATCGCCCGTAACTGGCCCGTTATCGATCTATTGTCCAGCCTATCCTTAGCAAGGACCAGGAACGTAATTAGAGAAGACGAGGCGGCGTCCTGAGGTATTTCGCCCTGTGGTATCTTATCCATCATTCTCCCCTTACCTCATTCGACCCTTACCTTGTCAACTCCAGGTCCCTGGCGCACGAAGTGGCTCCGTCCCTTTTTTGCCCGCCAAACCGACTTTCCCCAGCCCGCGCATTACTTCTACTTTTACCACTTCATTTGCAAACATCTTTTTTTTTTCTTGCTGACTTGTACCACCTTTTGTTGCAGCTTCCCAGGTCACTCAAAGTCTCAAGCGTCCGTACTGGCAGAGTCTTTTTAATACGGCAAACTTGATATCCGCTTCATTGGCTTTTCGCCCGCCTCCTCAAACGCGCAAACCGTTGCCCCTCCCTCTACCATTCGTACTTACAGCCACGACGAACACGACCGCGACTTACTCTCGCTTTCCAGTTTCCTATCGGGCCTCTCCCAGATTCCACGCAGATTCCATGATTTTCACACCCGGAAGCCACACTACGAGGTCCAATTCCCAACATGGCTGCGGCCGCGGTTTCGACATGCTTCCCCGGAAGCTGGGCAGAAGGCGCATATGGTTGGAGAACAGCTCGGCAATCGACGACTGGGTGGGATGAGGACGACGTGCGCGTCCGCTTGCGCATGATTGCGCGCGCATGGGAATTTGCACTGCGAAATGCTCAGGTACGGCCCGAAACATTTTCGTCCTCCGTCATTCGTTTTTTTAGTTCGCAGTTTTCTTTGGAAATTTGTGCGCGACGGCGTCGTTCCAGCGCCGACGCCCCAATCGCTCGTCCCAAGCTTAACGGTTACCGTTCGCTGTAAGGGGCTATTTGGAGGTACCTTCATTGGGGGAAATCGGGAAAGTGAGGTGGCTCAACACCGCCTCCCCCCCCCCTTCCACTAATACGCCTCAGCATCGGACAAACATGCAGACTAAGCTGATCCGCTGACATTCCTAGACGTCATACCATCAGCGACCCCTCAGAACCACGTTTGACATATCGAGCCCGTTGACAGCACCAGAATGCGGCCCGCGATGGTCGCGACACTTTACCCCGCCACCCGAAGCATCTGAATCATCAGAACAAGTAATGGACCCTACACATTCTGGCGCTTCTGCAAGTCGACGACCCTCCGATTTTTCATTCTTCGTCCGACCTCAGACCTCGAAGGCTGAAACCAGGGAGAAACGTGGCAGCGATGCGATATTCCGGGATCCATCTCACGACTTTTTGATCGATTTTGGTTCAGAAGAAGGCTTCATGCAGGCCGCAAAGAAGAAGAAGAAGGCGCCGGCCAAGGCTCCTGCGAATAACAACACGAACAACAACAATGATGACGATCCAAAGAAAGAGGATGAAGGTGCTGGCGACGGAGGTGACCAGGGAAGTGGCGATGCGCCCAAAGGTGATGGTGCAGCAGGCGACGGTGACGGCGGCGACAAAGAGAAAGAAACACCACCGGCGGAGGACCCACCGGCGGAGGACGATTGGGGTTTCGCGACTGCCAAATCCAAGAAGAAGGGCAAAAAGGGCATCTCTGACGAACCCCCTACGATTCCGGCATCAAATATGGACGCTTTTGACGAGATCAAGTTAGACGACTCGGGCGGCGGCGGCGGCAGCGGCACGCTAGACGCCGATTCCGGTTCTACAGACAACAAGTCAAGTTCGGGCGGATGGGGATCAGGTTGGGGTGCAGGGATTGGGAGCGGCTGGGGTTGGTCTGGGGCTAGCAAAACTACAGCCGCAACAACCCCTGCTGAGGCCAAGGAAGAGATCGGATCAAATCCCTGGGGTCTGAGCACGTCAAAATCTAAAAAGAAGGGCAGCGCCTTGGGCTTTAGTTTCGGCGAAGAGGAGAAACCAGCAGAACCGGAACCAGAACCGGAACCCGCTCCTAAAGAAGAAGAGAAAAAGGATGACCCATGGGGCGCATTCTCTACCACGACGTCCAAGAAGGACAAGAAGAAGAAGAAAGCGAACATCTGGGATCCCCTGCCAGAAGAGGAGAAGAAAGAGGAACCGCCAAAGGAAGACACTCCAGCAGACGATCCATGGGGTTCATGGGGTGGTACTACGACCAAAAAGAAGGGCAAGAAGGATGAGCCCACGCCTGAGCCTGAGCCACCCAAAGAACCGGAACCGGAGCCTGAGCCGGAGAAAAAGGATGACCCTTGGGGCTTTAGTACACCCCTCTCCAAGACCGAAAAGAAGAAGAAGAAGAAGGGTCTTCTCGCTGACCCAGAGCCTGAACCGGAACCGCCCAAAGAGGAGAAGAAGCAGGACGATATCTGGGACTCGTGGGGTTTCGGCAAGAAGAAGAAGGACGAGCCAGCACCGGAGCCTGAGCCTGAACCTGTCCCAGAACCGGCGCCTGATCCGCCAGCAGCGGCAAATGATCCTTGGAGCTGGGGTTCATCAGCGACCAAAAAGGACAAGAAAAAGAAGAAGGGTCTTCTGGCCGACCCAGAACCTCCCAAAGAACCTGATCCTCCTCCAGAACCCGAACCAGAACCAGTCCCGGAACCGGAGCCGGAGCCGGAGCCGGAGCCAGAGCCGCCGAAGGTCGAAGTAGATCCATTCGCTGGATTGACTAAGTCGCAGAAGAAGAAGAAGAAGGCCGAGATGGCAGCGGCGGCCGCAGCCGCAGCCGAGGCTGAAGCTGCGAAAGAGCTGGATCCACCCCCAGAACCCGAACCGGTGCCTGAACCTCCGCCTCCTGCGCCTGAGCCCGAACCCGAGCCGGAAAAGAAGAGCGATCCCTGGGGGTTTACTACTTTGTCCAAAACGGAGAAAAAGAAAAAGAAAAAGGGACTTCTTGCTGAACCCGAGCCTCCAAAGGAACCCGAGCCCGAGCCTGAGCCCGAGCCTGAACCAGAGCCTGAACCAGAGCCTGAACCGGCGGAAGAAGGCTTTTGGGCCAGCCTGGGAACTTCAAAGAAGGACAAGAAGAAGAAAAAGGACAAGGCAGAGCCGGAGCCAGAGCCCATTCCCGAACCAGTCCCTGAGCCTCCGGTGGCCGAGCCTGAACCGGAACCTGAGCCACCAGCAGAGAGCGACTGGACCTTCGGTCTTTCTAAGAAGGACAAGAAGAAGAAGAAGAGCAAATCAGCCGATTCCGAACCCGAACCCGTTCCTGAGCCGGCGCCTGACCCGCCAGTTGAGGAACCCAAGACTGAGCCTGCCGCCGATGACTGGGCCGACTGGGGCCAGAAAAAGGACAAGAAGAAGAAGAAGAAGGGCGATGACATGGCTCTGGTTGAATTTGGCGGAGAAGAAGAAGCCGCACCCGCTGAGGAGGCTCCTCCCGCCGTGCCAGACGTGTCGGAATCACTGGGTGGCGAAGGCTTCTTTAGCTCCTGGTTTACTGGTAAAAAGAAGAAGAGTGATGACGCCGACGCTTCTATGAGGCCAGATGCCATTGAAGAACCGGCAGATGACACCTGGGCGCTATCCTCTTCTAAGAAGAAGAAAGATAAGTCAAAAAACGAGCCTGTGGAGGTCATGGATGAGGAGCCAAGCATGGATTCCATGCAGCCTGACTCGGTTGAGGAAACTAAAGACAAGGCAGATGATGATGACTGGGCTGCCTGGGGTTCCTCAAAGAAGAAGAACAAGAACCGTAAGGACATACTCGCCGACCCTCCACCGCCAGCTCCCACCCCTCCCACAATGGACTTGACTGAGCCTGAAGCAGACCCTGAACCAGAGAAAGAGAAATCCAGCTTCTGGGGCGACTTGACTTCTTCCAAATCCAAATCCAAGGACAAGGACAAGGATAAGGAGAAGTCTAAAAAGGAGCCTAAACTGAGCGAGAAGGAGCTAAAGAAGCTCGAAAAGGAGAAGAAGAAAGCCGAGAAGGAAGAGGCAGCGCGGAAGGCTCAAGAAGAAGAAGAAGCAGCGGCAGCTGCCGCCGAACAGGCTGCCAAAGAGGAGGAGGAACGTCTCGCTCGAGAAGCTGAAGAAGCCGCCGCTGCCGAGGCTGCCGAAGCCGCCGAGAAAGCTCGAATCGAGGAAGAAGAAGCCGCGAAAGCTGCAGTCGAGGCCGCTCGCATTGCCGAAGAAGACGAACAATTCGCGGCTTTGGAGGCCAAGAAGCTTAAGAAAGGCAAATTGACCAAGAAGGATCAGGCAGTCTACGATAGACTGAAGGAAGCTGTGGATCAACGCGCCGCCGACCAAGCAACTGCGGAAGCCGAGGCTGAAGCTGCCGCCGCCGCCGCCGAAGCTGAAGCTGAAGCTGAAGCTGAAGCCTCTCGCATAGCAGAGGAGGAACGGCTTGCTAAAGAAGCCGAAGAAGCTGCAGCCAAAGAAGCAGAGGAGCAGGCGGCTCGGGAACGAGAAGAAGCCGAGGAAGTGGCTAAGAAATCTAAGAAAAGCTCCAAGTTGGAGAAAGAATCCAAGTCCAAGTCCAAATCTAAAGAAAAAGAAAAGGAGAAGGAGAAGAAAGAGAAGGATAAGAAGAAGGATAAGAAGGACAAGAAAGGAAAGGATAAGGACAAGGAGGAAGAAGAGGAGGAGCCGCAAGAAGTCCCGCCAGAGGTCAACGAGGATATCGACAAGGACGACGACCTGGGCGACATCGAGCTCACCGAAGAGCAAGTGGAGGAGCTTCTGGCCGATCCTACATCGCCGCCGCCGCCACCAGTCCCAGAGTCCAAGGCAGCCAATGATGCGTTTAGCTTTTGGGGACTTGGTATGAAGAAATCGTCTAAGAAAGGTTAGTGGCCTCAGGCAATCTCCAATACCCCTTCATACCACCACACCACCAAGCTTCACCGAGGCCACCAAAATGGGACGCCTCGCTACCCTGGGTGTCACCTGAGATTACCCTGCTGACTCACCCTTGTTTAGAAGGTGCGAACTTCGGCTGGAATGACACGAGTACCTCATCCGCCATAAACAACGATGCCCCGACCTGGACGCAACCGTCTCCGGCTCGTAAGGCTATGGGAAGCAAGATTGCTGACAGATTAAAAGCATTTCAACCGCCGTCACCGCCGCCGCCTGAGGACGAACCCGCGCCCGTTGTCGAAGAGGAACCACCTGCAGAGGAGCCCGTCCCGGAGGAACCCGTACCCGAGGACCCTGTACCTGAGGAGCCCCCGTCGCCGCCCGTGGCCCTGTCGAAGGAAGAAAGAAAACGACTCAAGAAGGAAAAGAAGCGCGCTGAGGCTGAGGCTGCTGCTGCTGCCGAAGCTGCTGCTGCTGCGCCGCCGCCCCCGCCGCCTGCGCCCGAAGAGCCACCTTTGGTTGATGGTGAGGAAGTAGCTGACGAAAACAAATCATCTGAACCTCCAGGCGCGTTCCCTGCCGATGAGGATGAAAACGACATCATTGAAGTGATTGAGATGCCGGTTGAGAAAAAGAAGAAGAAGAGCAAGAAGAACAAGGAGAGGAACATTCTCGCTGAGGACATACCTCCACCGCCGGCTCCGCCACCACCCCCAGCTGTCCCGGAGGCGCCTGCCCCTGACGAGCCCGCTGATGAACCCGCTGAAGACCTTGCTGAAGAGCCTGTTGCCGAGGAGATCATTTCACCTCCTCCCGAACCAAGGTCTTCTAGGAAGGAACGTACCAAGATTAGCCGTGAAGGATCGACTTCATGGGGGATGTGGTCAGCTTCGGCCTCTCACGATAAGGATAGAGAGAGAGACCGCGACCGGGATCGCGACAGAGAAAGGAAGTCCAAGTCCAAGTCTGAAAGGCGTGAGAGGAAACACGCCTCTGCCGAAAAAGAAGAACGGAAGAGTTCTTCCAAGGGCTCAAGCTCCGACAAGGCCGATCGCGCCGAGAAGGATATGGAGACGCCAGCGCCGGCACGCCCGAAGCTAATGTCCATGTTCAGTACCCCACCAATTTCCCGATCTGCCGACACTCGGGATCGGCGGCATGGATCCGGCCGGCCGTCCCGTCGTCACTCGCTTGATGTTACTGGCTTAGTGTCACCTCCTCCGGAAGAGGCACCACCTATCTCCTCAAAGGCTGCCAAAGTTCTTGGCGTTGACAAGTCCAGCAGTCGGCGACGCAGGCGTGCCCCTACAGAAGACGAAGACATCGTTATGGTGGGGGCCAATGGGGATGGAGAAGACATGAACCCTCCCAAGTCGTCTCGTCGGCGCTCTAAATATCCCAAGGAAGATGACATCGTCATGGTCGATACCGACGGCCCCGCCGAGCCACCCCCCATGAAGCGGTCCAATTCCAGCGCCAAGAAGGGCCTTGGGGGACTATTTAGCGGTCTCAGAACGCCCAAGCAGGACCGCCCAGAACCACCACGACGGCGACACACGTATGCCACTGACGACGAGGCTAGACGTGAACGCCGCAGAGGGGCTGCTGTTGAAGCCGAAGAGGCGGAGCCCGTAACCATGCCGGATATGGACCAAGAAGCCCGCCGCGCTGCTCGTCGAGCTCGTCGAGCAGCTCGAGAAGCTGAGGCTGCTGGAGTTGCTGATCAAGATGGTGATGAGGCACGTCGTGCGAAGGACGAGGCAAGACGTGAACGTCGTCGCCGACGTGAAGAGGAGGATGCCGAAACACGTCGACGAGAAGAGAGGGAGGCCCGACGCGCAGAACGACGAGCAGCTCGTCAACGCGAGGATGAAGAGCGCAGGGCGGCAGACGAAAAGGAGGCTGAACGAGCCGAGCGGCGACGGCGTCGAAAGGAACGCGAAGCTGCTGCTGCCGCTGCAGAAGCCGACGCAGAGGCGAGGCGAGCAGCCCGAGAGGAACGTCGTCGTGCCCGTGAGATGCGTGAAGCAGCACCAGTCGACGAGGAAGAGGCTCGCAGAGCCAGACGAGAAGCAAGGCGTGCTGCTCGTGCCGCCGCAGAAGCGACCGATGGCGAAGAGGTCCGTCATCGCAGCAGCCGCAGGCGATCCACCCGCGAATCAGGCGATGAGGCCGTGTACTCGTCACGTCACAGATACCGGCGTGACGAGGAAACAAAGCCGGCTTGGCCTCACTCCGGGACCTCTTCGTGGGTCAAGGAACACTCCGACGCGGGTCCACCCCCGGAAGACGGCGGACAAACTGATGCCGTGCCTCAGACGGAGGACGAAGCCGCTCGCCGTGAGCGACGAGAACGACGTCGCCGGGCCCGGTACGAAGAGGGCACTGCCGACGAAGCTGACGATCGCCGCCGTAAAGCTCGACGCGAGGAGCGTGAGAGGCGATACGGAGGCAGTGGTGGCGGTGGCGGCGGCGGCTCAGAAGGTAGTGACGAACGCCGCCGACAAGCCATGTTCTCGGATGCGACACCTCGCAGCAGCTGGTGGCGGAAGCTGACCGGATGATACGACATGTCTGTATGAATGGATGTTAGCGAGTGACGAAGCGTTGTGATTTTTGATTTCATGTTTTGTTTTATGCCCCTGAATTTTCCATCACCTTATTCTTTTTTTTTTTTTTTTTTTTGGCACTTTCCCATGATCACCACTAACATATACCCCCTCAAATCCAATCCAATCTAAATCATATACACGTTCAAAATGTTGTTGCAAAATACTGTTTTAGTCCAAAATACCTGAAAAAAAAAAACACCTCACCCATGTTAGTCTTATTGTATCACCTCCAGGGAATAGGAAAGCCTCGGTGCATTGTTCTGGGCGGCACGGAGTACTAGCATACGACCTTCCTGGGGGAAAAACGAAAAGGGTTGAGGAGTACACACATCACACACATGCATAGCTTAGCATAGTTATACCCCGAGGAGAAGAAACGGTTGGCAGAGAGAGAAAGAGAAAGAGCCAGTCAAGGAAAGAGTGTGGAGGAGGAGGAAGAAAATATATTAGCTGGATTTTTGCTCGCTTTCTTTACATGATTCATCTCATTCTGGCATGTGACGTTCTTGTTCGTAGATCTGGTCGTCGTCTCGTCCCGTTCGCGGAGGAGTTTTTGACTGGCTTTGGGAGTGTTACGACCTGGTACTATGCAGCAGCAAGATATGTGACGTGGCGGTGCCGGTTGGATGGTGGGAGTTGCTTGGCGACTGTGGCCGGGGCTTTTCGGATTGGGCTGTGCTAAGGAGCAACAGCAAGCTACGAATTCGGTTTTGGAGATGGAGACGCACAGTTTGCAAAAATCACACGAGAGTCGGCTAGGTTCAGATACATTATCGGACTAGGTATTATTACGGTACTGAGACGTAAAGTATCGTCTGCTGACGCCCAAAGGCGTGTATTTGTCCACCGAGGACCTTATATAGGCGGTTACATGATTGCTACCTGAGACGTCTGCGCTTACAGAACGAGGGTGCTTTCCATAAATAGATACGTGGAGTAAGTAGTAGTTCTTTGTAAAGATAAAAAAATAAAAGAGTGTAGATTAGCGCAGACCTGTCAGTTCGAGCAGATCGTGCTTGTGAAAATACGCTCGCACGCGCTTCCCATAAATGTCTAAACTTTTGATTAGCGTATTTGTTGCTTGGAAGCCAAAAAGGTTTTACTTACACATAGGAATGCTGAGAGCGCAGACCACAACTTGGATGCTAGCGATGGCAATCATAGTGGTCTTGATACCACCGTCAATGACCCAGTCATATGCACCGTAGGTCAGGCCAAAACTGAACATGTTCTTGAAGATGATCATGCAGGTAAAGCCTTCAATGGCAAGGTCGCGGTACGCATCCACGATATACAGTGAACTCGCTACGGCGCCAATGACCATACCAGCGACCTCAAAGCCGAAGAAAACAAGGGGAACAATATAATGATACTCCTTGCTCAGGAGGCCGGCGGCGGTGATGCCGAAGCCATACAGACCGATGGAGCCGATGATGAACATGGGAATCACCATGACGATGCGGAACTCGGGTTCGTAGACACCGCCATTGCGACGGGTCATGACATGAACACTCCAGTCAGAAAAGACACCGGCGATGATGAATCCGATAAGAGCTCCGACAAAGGCGCCAACGTAAGCGTATCCCGCATACACCTCGTTCCAGTAGTACGGAGGTCCCAAAAAGATGGCGGCAACGATGACACCGATGAAAACTGTCCAACCAATCATGGTACCTTGGATGAGGCAGCCCCAAAGAAATGCTGGCTGAACGAAGAGCGGGAATGGGCGTAGAAGAAGCTTCCAGTAGCTTTCATCCGTCTTGTTGCCGTCAAAGAGATTAAGTGACTGGACGAAGGTCTTCTTGGGAGTATTGGCTCCATGGCCAGCTGCGGCAGCAGGGGCACGCGACGTCGCTTCGGCAGAGTTCTTTTCTTGATCGCCCGGGAAGCTGCCACGGCCGTCGTTGATGGCTAATATTTTGTTGTTCTGGTCAGCAGGATTGGCAGCCATGTCGGTGTTGAGAGCGGCATCGCGGCGATATGCTGTCTCAGGGCAGAGGAAGAAAACAGCCGGCAGCGATACGGCAAGGAAAATGGCCTCCAGGTAGAAAGTCCACCACCAGCCGATGCTATGAGTGATCTTGCCAACAACGATCGGGGTGAAGAAGGCACCGCCGAACACAGCCAGATTTGTGAAGGCCATGCGCGAGCCACGCTGGTGGACGTAGTACAGGTCACCAACGGCGGCGTTGACAAGAGTCTCGAAGGGAGCGCAACCGATGCCCTGAATGACTCGGGCGCCGATAAGCGATTTGTAGTTAGTGCCGACGGCACCGGCCCAGGCGGAAGAGCCGATGAGTATGCATATTCCCAAGATAAAGAGGTGACGCTTGCCCCAGACACGTCCAGATGGCACGAAGAAGATAGCAGCGGCGCCAACTCCGAGCAAGAAATAGCCCGTCAAGAGTGCGATGTCCGTGAAGCTCTTTCGGAAAAGAAGAGCGATCGTGACCGTATTAGCAGCAAGAATAGGGCCGAGGGCAGTCGCAAAGATGGCAGTAATACTGAGGACAAAGGTGATTAGGTCGCGCTTCCAAAGTGGCCAATTGAGGGGGTCGTTCGGATCGTCGGAGGGTTGGGGAATCTGGAGAGGGCTGTCAGCGGGGACGGGCGGGTCGCGATGTGGTGACTGGAGTATTCGTAGCTCACAAGTATAATGGGCGTTCCACTGCTGTCGTCGACTTTCAATCCATGATAATTGTCGGTCGTGGTTTGCACCTGTTCAGGTTCGTCAAAGTAACGCGTCGTGCCTGGAGTTTCGACAGTGTCAGCTTTGGGATGGCAGGAGGACAGAGCGGGATTGAACGTGGGCGCAGGACGCACCTGGGACATGATCCAGGTCCTTGGACTCGAGAACGCCGAGACCCATGGTTGCAGGTGTCGTTCTCCAAATTACGTCGAGCTGCAGAGAACAAGTTGGAGCATCACGACATGATAATTCGGCAGACACAAGTCGGTACACACGAAGCGACCGGACGTTGCAGAAGTCAAGAATATAGGAACAGGAGTGGGCGAAAAAGGCTATTCATTGTACTAAAAAAGGTAAGGAGGTAATATGGCCAGCACCTTACTTGGGACTTTGTGGTGTGACCCTGGCCCAACCAGGGTGGACCCGTCAGTGCTGTTGCTAAGAGGCCCTGGGCGACCCTACATGCCTCTTGCTTCGGCACCTGCGGGCACAAGTGCTGGGATTCTCCGCAGGTCTCCATTTATAATTGCGCTCATCAAACCTTATTCCACAACGCTTCGGGCTGTTAGGGAAACCCGACTCAGCATGCAACGATAGCTTTAGGCGCAAGTTATTAATTGAGCAACACTGCCGGAGTGAAGTGGCATCTATTACTAGGCTTGCTTAGCCTCGCCGCTGAATGATCATAAGCTCCCAATTGACACCTCCCAACTAGGATATCCGTAACGTACCATGTGATTATGGTTAAAAGTTCAAACATTCATATGAAGCTATTCACGCACACACCTCTGCTTGTGGTGCCCTCTTGGCGACACTTCTGAGGCAATTGGCGTTTTTTTTTTAAAAAATAATAATTGTGGAGCCAATATCAATAGCTATTGGGTTCATCAGTGTCTACACACTCTCTCAGCTAAAAGTTCAGAGGGTATCGTCTACGGATCTGTGCGCCGACAAACTCTTGCGTAGAGCATAACTCTGTGAGTACTTGGTATACAGCTTCTGGGCGGGGCAGAAGTTATGGGTGATGACGGCGTCGACGGCAAGGGACGGGATAGTTTCAGTGCGTGGGAATAAGTTGGCATCGAACGGCCCGGGCGGAGTCATCTCTGCCTCATTTCGTAACGTCGCCATCCTGGTCCATCCTACCCTCCGTATAAATTATGCTTTCTCTAACTGGGATATCGAAATTCTATTCCATTTTTGTTAACGAATCGACAGAAGCCTCCCTCACAGCACGGCGCATCATCGTTTTCGCTGTATCACTTATTAAACTCAAGACCGTGTAAGAACCGTTATCACATGTTGTCATCATATCTTGCGGGACAATGCCTCGGAAACTACAACAACGTCAATATGGGTGTAGACCTTGGCTTGGCAAGTACTCTTGTTCTTGTATCCCAAGCTTTCCCCCTGGCCTCAATTGCACGTGGTCATTCCACTTCAACATGGCGAATCCGCAAAGTTCGATTGTAATTGCGTCCACAAATACTCCGTAAAGAGCAACTCAGTTACTCCAACTGCCAAGTCATGTTGGCGTCAATCAACAAATGTACTCTCCAATTATGACGTGATCACGAAACACACCGAATGAGATTGCAAGGAATGCCCCCTAGTTCTTCAATCATAACCACGAAACGTATCATCATCTACTTCTTAACAACTCTTCATTAAACAGTAAACAGTCTGTCATGATTGATTGTAGACAAAACTATCCTAATGATTCAATCTATCCTCAAACGCTTCATTGACGGCTTCTGAGTGAGCCCTCTCAGGCCTCAAACATGTAAGCTGAGTCAGAAGTACACAAATCACTTTACTCAGACCGGTAAGCAATATCACTATCCCCCAAATCCCCCGAGAACAGTGATAGACTCGATGACCCAGTAATTCAGAGCGACGAGCACAGTATAACTAGGTCATTAAGTACAGAGAAAAACGTCGGACTCTAGGCGTGCTTAAAACAGTCATTAATCTCTGCCATCCCCCCTCCGTTTATTGGCTGAAAGTGGGTCAAGCCCCAAACTTTGGAAACATCGCTGGCCTCAACAGCACCGATCCAAACCTAGTGTCACGGATGCATTTCTTTCGGCTTTCTGTAAAACGTAAATGACAATAACGACAAAAGGCCAAGATCATGAATTGAAAACGCCATAATCCAACAGTAACGCTACAGCGTCTCAAAGATAACGACACCTGGATAAGAGCTTCTGCTGCAGCTAATGTCCAGCGTCTTTGTTGGGGCTTATACCTTTAATTTCGATATTTGCAGCTGAAGCTCTCATCCAGGTGTCGTTATTTTAGGTTCATGATATTTTGCGACCTGTAGCCTGGACATCGATTAGCTCTGAGATTATTTAAAGACTAGTAATGCTGGTTGGGAATGCATTGGAGCAACTACTTCGAATGTCACTCGTCTAATAACCAAATGTTGTCTCCTTACAGAGTTGAATTCCTGGCACATTGTTCGCTAATTACTCGCTTTGTAGCAAGACGGATACGGGAACTGAATCTTCCTTGGTACGCTTGGTGTGGGAAAACGAGCTTTCATATGATTTACATTTTGTTTCAAGGTAGCTTTCATGTCTATATTTAGCTAGAAGAGCGAATGGTCTCCAAGACTAAGATGCCCTCCGTTGAAGAAGTTGTCTATCATCTCCAAAGAAAAGGACCCATCAAACTCTGGTACAAGTGTAGCTCCCGTGAAGGATGATGGGTGATCTTGCTGCTGCTCCCTCACCTCTTGATTGGGCTGAACCCAAGCTGCGGACGATCCGTTAGCAACCCCATGTTGGTCTCGGAGATTCCCCGGGGACGCCATAGCAATCCTATGAGGCGCGCGGTCATCGGTGACGACGGTCGGTGCAGGAGTAGCGCCTACTTCGCGCGTTCCCTCAACCCTCGCAGTGACCTTCTTCAGCGCCCTCTCCAGACCGAACTGGATGGCAGAAGGTGAGCTTGCCGACCACACCATGTTCTGTTTCTGCGCGGCCCTCAGCAATGCCAGCACCTCCTGGCTGCCTCCATTGGTATTACTCATACCAGAAACGCCTGACGCGGGCTCTTGTTCGTACTTTGAAATGATGAGCATCGCGTACGCCACACACAGCCGATGGAATTCGGGCAGCTCTTCCGCCCGCGCTGAAGGCATCTCCACGAACGCTCTGACAACCTCGGTTGCGAAGCCGCATACTCTGGCGTGCGCCATGTCGTGGAGTTCCGGGTTCTGTTGAGGGATTGGTGGTTCATGCCTGGCGGCGTCGGCTGGCCGTAACCTCGGTGAGCTTGACAGAGAGTCTTGATCCGACGACGCCTGGTTGTGTTCGAGGGTTCGACGCGCGAGAATCAGCCAAGCAATGGAATGGCTTATCCTCAACGTTGAGGCCGCTGGCAGCTCTGGGCGGTCACAATGTCAGTAAGAAGACCGCAAAGGTTGACGTCAAACCCGGGTGGTGGATTCAGCAGTGCTGTATGTTGAGTTTGTGGCGACGACCCTTGGACTTACCGAACAAATAGTTCCACCTCAACTTCCACGCCGCAAGCTCCTCGCATTCGCCATCGGCCCCGAGATATGACCTCTGCGAGAGTTTATCTTGCAGGATAAGGTACAGCGTTATCTCGGCGTACATCATGGCGTCGCGCATTGTGACCTCCTCAAAGTTGAGAAGAAGTTTGCATTGCGCGAGATAGTCGGATGGTACGGTAGCTGGTCTTCCAGTAGTAGCCGCCCAACTGGAGACAAAGAAGGTGTCAGCAAGAAATGGAAATATGGCCTTGATTTTGGGCATCAAGGAAGTTAAACGCACTGAAGATTTACAAGGCAGGTATTGGCCCAGAACCGTACGACTCTCTGATCGTCTTCAGTTGATTTCCGGGCTTTTGTCCTACTCAGAATTTCGGAGAAGTTGATGCTCAACATTGCCTGCTGGGCGCAATGCCCACTTAGCAGCCAGCTGTCGATGTACTCTGGACTCTGCCCCGCCATCACATCAGTCATTCATCCCATCTCAGTCTTTTCGTATTATTTTCCACATACCGATGGGGAAGATGCCCAAAGACTCATAATAAGAATTCCCATAAGCTCCTCCAGAGGCAGCGGGCTTGCGATCATCAATTGGCCGAGCTGTAGGCGTACATGCTCGAATACACGTCGGTGTAACCCTGACGAGCTATGTTCAGAGAACCTCATGGCGTGAAGACAACAGGCATCGTGTAGAAATGGCGAAGCATGCCGCAAGTCTCTATTCCTCGGCGCCAGATCAACCTCGCTATTGAGAAGCAAGGTATGTTTCCTTCGATGGACAAACCTAACCTGGATGTCAGCAAGGCAACACAGACTTTCAACAGTTGATTAAAAAGAATTGCTTTGAGCCATTTCTTCTTGTAGATTTCCCTCTTTGCGTGTTCGCTTTGTCTTTCGCCTGCAGCCTCATCCTTCCTCTCTCCACGTTGAGATGATATGTTGGGACACACAAAAGCCACTTACTCAGCAACTAAACCGCGAGCTGTCTTGTCATCTAGAATGCCCAGGGAAACAAGATCAGCCTGAACGTCGAATGTTCGTCGATAGCCTCCGCTTAGTTGACTTCCGACTTTTCGCACAACCTCAGCAGGGGACGAATAGACATGTCGATCCGCCGGCTCAACGTCCTCGTTTGCAGGCGCTCTATTACTGGCACCGCCACTACCCACACTCCCAGAGACGTCATTATCATCAACACTGCTGTTGCTTGTAACGTTCTTATCCGCAGCTTGCCGTTCTTGTCGTACTACACCAAGAGTTCTCCTCACGTCTGGTCTCACGCCTGGCGCCAGCATCTGTACGGTCGCCTTCAAATCAGCTATTGACGCCTCCAGGCTTCGAATTCTATCCAGAGGTGTTCTTTTAGCACTTTTTGAGGTTTAGAGATATTTTTCTTCAGTTTTTTTCGGGCAAGAAGCAAGAAACTTACCTTCCTTCGACATCCGGTTTGCTTGGCGCCTCCTTCGAGGATACTGAATGAGTATCACCGCTGTCATTCCACGTGCAGGTGATTCTGTCTCTTGTTAGCAACTAACCTTCATACATTTTCGTCGTTCCTATTTTTTTCCGCCAAGTCATGGATAAAACCTCAGTGTTTCTCTTGCACACGGGACGATGATCGAAGAGTAGAACTGGCGTACCTCAAAGACCGACAACGCGAACACGCCTCTGACTCCTCATCCAACTCGCACCGACATTTCTGCCTCCTGCACGTATCACACGACAGAATCCGGCGCCTCCTTTTCCTACTTGATTCATCTCTGCTGCCTCCTCCCGCATCTTGACGGCTCTCATCGCTTAACCGACGGCGGCGGGTGTTCTGTGACCCCGTCTCATTTTGCATCATGTCCGTCTTCCCCACGATCCCGATAAATGTACCAAGAAAAATAATGCGGGGCAAAATCCGTTTGATGCGATAGGCGTAGTCACAAAGTTGGTGACAACAGAATAGGGGATGTCGGAGTGGTGTCGGAAAAAACAGGATTTAGGCGGAGATCTCCAGTCGACATTATTGCTTATCAGCCTTATCGAGCTTATCAAGCTTATCTCTCTGCGAACACCACTGGCTACGCCTGATGTGGGGTGGCAGATGGGAAGGGAGATAGACGGAAATCGACGGGCCGGTGGGGCTTGATGCTGAGCCCGGACCGGACCTATTGTGCGGGGGAACTTCGGGGGGATCGATCACGCAACAACACGTTTGTACGGCAGGAGACGTGACTTTATTCATGAAACTTATAAATGAGCAGATAAAAAACAAAATCGAACGTGATGGGATTCAAAATAATAGCGTAGTTCAACTCTCTCAGTCAACGTAACGCTGTAATCAGCACCAGTTATCGAAGATTGCTTCAACATGGCCACCACCACAGAGACGGTCCCCGCGGGCATGAAGAAGGTCCATTTCTCTAGCTATGAAGGCATGACATACAGGCTAGTATCAACCAGCCCGCCACGTGATTGCACCCCAGACGAAATTCCTATCATCGACCTGGGCAGGATACACGGCAATCTCGAGGCCCGTAAGGCCCTTGCCAGCGAGATACTGAACGCTGCAAAGACGAGCGGGTTCTTCTATATCAAGAACCATGGTATCCCAGAGAACGTAACGGAGGCCGCTCACCAAAAGGGCAAGGAGTATGTTTTGCGTCCACCGAGCGGCAGCCTTTGGACTCCCACCCCCAGCCTGCCGAGTTCTGGAATTTGAAAGGCTACAGACTGACGAATAGTGAAAGATTCTTTAAGCTGCCAGAGCAGCAGAAACGCAAGTTGACCTCAAACACATCTGCGTATGGCTACTGTGGGTTTCGAGAAATCCACGCAAACCCGAATGATACCAAAGATAGAAAAGAGGCCTTCATGTTCCACTACGAACCCGAGTTCGACCCGTTGTACGAGGGCCGCTTGGACCAAGTTCCCGCCCATGTTCGCAAGCATCTTCCGAAAGAGGATTTTCTCTGGACCGACTCTGGCAATGATGCCGTTCTTCCGGGATTCAAATCCGCTCTTCTTTCGCACTGGTGTGCCTGCCTAGCCTTGTGCCGACATCTTATTCAAGTCATCGCACTTGGCCTGGGCCTCCCCGAGGATCACTTCGACTCTATGACGACCTACCCAGGTGGGGACTTCGCTGTGAACTTCTATCCCGGCCACGGCGACGATCCCGTCGAGGACCCGGACGAAGTCGGCGTCGGGGCGCATACAGACCTCCAAATCCTGACTCTGCTTTGGCAAGATCAACACAAGGGCCTTCAAGTCCTCAACAACTCAGGGGAGTGGATGTGGGCGCCGCCAGTGCCCGGTACCTTTGTCGTCAACATTGGCGACTTTCTCATGCGACTGACAAATGATCGACTCAAGTCGACGGTACATCGCGTGTTGCAACATGGCAGAGAGGATAGGATCTCGATGCCTTTCTTTTTTGGTAAGGATCCTCCTGCAGTCTTCAGCTGTGAGATCATTGAACCTGGCAAAAGCTCGGCCGTTTCTTGTCTCTTAGCTCCCCCTTTCCATTTTGATGTTCATTGACCTGGGTCTCTCTCTTTTTTTCTTTTTTTTTCTTTCTCCTTGCGTCTCCTTGATTAACGGTTTACAGGATTTAACTTTGACCACAAAATTGGTGTACTACCGACGTGTGTAGATCAAAACCACCCAGCCAAGTATAAACCTGTTACATGCGGCGAGGTAAGCCGAATGCCGAACCCGAGCTGACGAACGAGTGGTGTTAACCCAACATGAACAGCTCATTGCGAAGCGCCTAGCTAGGACGGAAACCAATTCCCGACAAGATGTCTAGGAATGTTGGACTCCGACGCAATGCCGAAGTCTAGGAGCTTGCATTTTGAGATTCAAGGATATACAGGCGTGAGTCATATTTGTTGAAAGTTATATAATCGCCGGATGGGGATGTTGTAAAGCATGGCGACTCCCAACTGCATACACTTGAGGTAACATGCAGCCCACATAATCTCAGGGGTGGCGGGAGGAGTTAGCCCGAGCCATTCTGGAGAAAAGAGCCTCGAATTGTAAGTCGGGTTTGGATCATACTCATACGGCTCGAGTTTTCTTAGATATCGAGTCATGCATGGTGTCATTACTTCTTGTTCCTAGGTGCGAGTTTGATTCTCTGGGGTCCAGAAGTAGGCCGCGTTGATGTACACCGCACAGGCTCATAACAAAACCCGCCGGAATGCCCAAGTGACTAGTCTTCTTGCAGGCCTATGGGATAGGCCCCTGGACTCAAGCGGGGTCATTCGTTGGGCATCTTTTCTGCCCCTGATCATCGGTTCAATTGTGTTGCGGCCAACACATCGCTTCTCAAAGAAGTTAACAAGTCGCATGTTGACAAGGTCACCCACGCGAGTTGAGGTTGGATATGCCATTCGATAATTACATCGGGTCACAGCCGACTGGACTACCGTGGGAAATCGTTTAGGCGTACGAATAATCCCAGGGTCCATACGTTGCCGCAAGGGGAGGGGGGTGGGGGCGGATAGCGTTAGTTGCACGAGAGTATGATTCTTCCCATTCTCTGAATGAACAGACCACATCTCAATGATGTGCTCGACTTTCGCTGTCGTTGTCCTCAACATAACTTGCTCATCTGCTTAGGTCATGGACGAACAAAACCTTCTGCGGAGATCGATAAGCATAAAAACCGCGGAGGATGCAGTGCTTATTGTTATTCACCGGCTCGTTTCTCGCACCGAGGTTCTTCAAAAGGTAAATAAGCTCCACCTGAGCCCCGGAGCTTACGACGATCAGAAGGATAGAAGCATAGTGGACAAGCGAAGCGCCTAACTTTTAAGGAACCTATGCCCCGAACGAGAGGCCGGAGGAATGGCAAGGGGTTTGTTTGGACGGTCCGCAGCAAACGACGAGGAGCATATCCGAGCAATGGGACAACATCGATTCCTAGGAGGCGCCTAGAAAATAGAGATCGGGACTTTGGTGGTCGTAATGCTCCCATCCAGGAGTGTCAGTGTACGCGTGCGACCAGGATTTAGAAGAGAAAGAAACGAGAAGTGGTTGGGTTTGTGTTAAAGGTGGGCTTGTTGGTCAAAGTCGACAATGTTTGTAAGTGGATCGTAAGCATAAGTGGGGAAAGAAGTTTGACCAGGCGGATGATTCCGTCCAAATGCACCTCGTTGTCTTAATGTGTTCGTCCATTTATTATTCGCCATAAAATGTCACTACGATTTTATCACATTATGAGTATCTAATTGTATCCTCTGATCTCGGCTTAGAACAGGAACCAGTTTTGAGAAATTAACCTTCACAGAGTTGGCTAGCCTTAGAGAGCTTGTTTGCCTGGCCTAAAAAGCGGGACTCGCGAAACCTGGACCACTGTGGGCTGGAAGTATTGATGCGGCACGTTCAGCAAAAGAACGTCGCAGTCATAGGGAATTGTAACATTGGATCTGGATCTGTATCTGGATTGACCTGGAGCCTGCCAAGCATCCAGGCGCTAGTGGCCCCATGAGCCATGTCGGCAAGACTCCATCCAATCTATATTCACGTCTCTGTATCCATCCGCCCATCGGAGTTCACATCCACTTGCGTCGCCGTCTGTTTGTTCACTCACAGCCGATCATCAAATCACTTATCTGCCCGCCACGGAAAGTGGGCTAACCGATGTATGTTGACTACTAATCCTTGGTTTGCCTAGCTGAGTGCCTGCTTCTCCGTGGGGTATCTGCGAACGAGGGGCAGGTTATGATCTTGAGACGGCAACGAGAGGTTTGGAAAGCAAGGCGAAAGAAAATAAGAGTGCTATGGAGACGAAGGTCTTCGGCACCAAGATCCTTTTCATCATGAAACTGCTGACTTCGTTAGCCAAGTACCCGTACTAAAGGATGCATGGAGCTGGCTTGATCATTCCATGCTGATCTATGATTGACAAAATGAGCGAAAACTCCTGATCAGGTCCTTGCTGCTTTAATCTTTTACCTAAGAGGACCCTTAAAACTTAAGAACATCTGATCCTGGCAAGATAGGGGTCGTCATCCTAGGCAGATTTACGTCACTCCTGGACTGAAATGCCCACCAACCCATCCTGGAGAGGCCCCTGTCAAGCTCAGGAACTTCAAGTCGCGAGTGAGCTATGGCTTTCATCCTACCGCAAGCAAGGATACTCTCTTAGGCGACTTTGACAGTACTGTGCCGCCCGTCAATTTGGAAGAAGAGGACGAAGGGGCTAAGGAAAAGAAGAAGTACGAGTGGTGGTTGTGGTGGTGACGACAGTAGAAGAAGAAAAACGAGGGGAGAGGAAGACCTCGAGTCCTTTGCCTATCGAGAGTCAATGTTTAGCGCAAACAACCCTCTAACTTCCATCTATCTCGCCTCCTTCTTGCCGTAATTGCGAGTTGCGAGTTCCTAGTTGCGTCTTTTTTTGTGGGGGGGTGGGGGGGTGGGCTTCTGTTTGTCTTCTTTTGTAAAGAGAGGCGCCTCTCTATTCCGCTGGGTCTTTCTCATGGGCCTCCTAAGCGGACCTCCTCTTCTTTTTGCTCCCGTCAAGAGCACGGAGCTCGGCCGCAACTCTCCTCTATCTCCTTCTCGTTTCCCATTCCCAAATTCTGGTCAAGTTATTTGACAATCTCTTGTACAAATTTCCAACAGCACGCATCTTTACATTGCGTAAGGTAGCATAGCATGCGATACTTTCACCTCAACTTCAGTTACAGGGTTTCAATGACTACCTCGAACTAAATTCACATATTTTCTCGTTCCAACATTCATTATTAGATGGATCATGAACGACCAACCTCAAACAGAGTCATCAGGCCTTAGCACGCCTGAACTCATGAAAAAGGAACGCGAGAAGACTGCAACAATAGTAAGCTTTGCAACCCCGGCCGGCCCCTATCGAACCCCTCGCTGCTTCTCAGTCCGTGCTGCTGCGTTCTCAGCTACTGCTCCTAGAACTCTGCACGCAGCGACAGGACGCTATGGAAGAAGTTTTCTAGGGTTGTTCAGCTCAAACTTCTCGGCAGCTCCTCAACCTTTTCTTCTTTGGTCATAGGAAAGATCTGAGAGAAATCTGACATTCCGCCAGGCTTGCGACGCCTGCCGCAGTAGAAAGCAGAAATGCGATGAACGGAAGCCCGCATGTGGTTACTGCAGAAGAACTGGAATAACCTGCGAATACCGGGCCCCTAAGCCGACCAAGTAAGCTCGTCTATTTGCCTTGCCGTCTTGTCTTTAGGCCCACTGGTCTGCCCTCGAGAGCCCGAATTGAACGGCGAAGGACGCACAGTCTGGAATTTACTGCTTAGGCTTTACACTGACACTATGCTACGTTGTAGAAGGGACAAGTCACTGCAAGAAATTCTCGAAATTTTAGGTCGCATCGAGCCTGATATCCATGAAACTCGTGAACGGAGCGCGGATATTGCTACCATTTATCTCATGCTCGAGTCTCTCAAGCTGCAGTCTCAGACCACAGCCAAGACTTTTGTCGACAACAGTGGCGATGGAATTCCGACAACCTCCACTTTTCAGACGTCCGGTCTGGCAAGCTTAAGGCCTCATCAAGGTGGCCAGTATCAGTATGTGTCTGCCACTCATCAAATGATGAGGTGGGACGCAGTGCGGCAGGTTCTCGAGGCGGCCGAACCCAAGATTGATGGTTTAGAGGCCGTTTTCCAAAACCCAAACTTTGCTGCCGTAATGCTGGAACATCAGGGACGTGCTAAAGGGCTGCCATGCGATCGAATTCTACAAGGCGAATTTGATTGGGGATCTGTGCCGGGTCGGTCAACGCTGTACTTTGATACTTTCAATCTGATTCACCCTGTTCTAGATCAAGAAACCTTTATGAATCACACAATACAGTCGGCGGCCGAGGATAACCTGGGGACAAGTGCAGATTCCACATTGATGTACTTGGTACTGGCCCTGGCTGAGATTGCGGCTGCAACACTATATCCCGAACCAATTTACGCCGACCCTGGCAGCCACGAAGAGGAACTCCAGAAGAGGCCGCCAGGTCTCCGCTTCTTCAACGAGGCAAGGCAGCGCATGGGTTTCCTTATGGCCGGCTGCACTCTTGAGAACATACAGATATATATTCTGGCGGGGTAAGCCCTTCTTCATGCTAAATTTGCTAAACCTGGACCGCACCTTAGCCTGATGCCCGTGTTTGTCCGCAGTCTTTCTGAGTATGTTCATTGACTGATTCGGGTTGATGTGATCCGTACCAGGCTTTATTACGAATGCTGTTCTAGACACATGGTGAGCAGAAACAGAGGTTTTCTTTTCGCGGGTACTTATTTGCTGATATCAACGCAGGAGTTCTGTAGAATGACCATTTCGGCATCTTTGGCTTGCCACAGGCTGATAACCAGGTGAGGCTTAACCTTTGACTTCTCTATTAGCTAATTAATAGACTTTCTTTGCTCCTTAGCTGGCAAATTACTGATTCAAACTTGTAGTGATCCTGGACAACTTCGGTCTGGGCGTCGAGGTAATCTAATCCGCCGAATGTTCTGGTATTGCTCCATGATGGAATCGTACGTATCTTTCTTTTCTATTTGACCTCGCCGGGAGTTCCAGTCTCGAAACACCTAACACGGAGGTATTGATACAGAAAACTCAACCTGGAGCTCGAAATACCCCTGACATCTCTTGTTATGTCAGAAGGGGAAATGTCAACACGTGACGTGTTCAGCGGTTCGTTTGGCCATGGCGATACCGAGTTCTACGAGGAACACTTCCGCCAGCAAGTCCGCCTGAAAAGCTTCGCAGACGATATCCATCGCACAATGACAGCAAGTAAGTATCATTCCAGACCAGCCACTCAAAAGCGTGCGCCATCCACGAGACGATTTCGGAGGTTTTTTTGCAGGCAGTCATTTTTCACTGCTGTTTCTTTCTTTCCACTGGAAACAGAGTGCATAATCATATAAAGGCACATCCTAGTTTGGAATTGCCATGATGTTGCTGCCTTTTTTTCTCTCTCGGGCTAATGGTTTCGTTTTACCACAGTAACTATACGTCCCACCTCTGTCTCAGGCCCATATACAACAGCAGAACAGGATTTTACTTCGTTGCGACTATTTGATGCGGTTGGATCAATAGCACGTGTGCTTAGTAGCTGGCGGGAGGAGTTGGTCGGAGCGATGCGCTGGTTTGACAGCAATGCCGCTATTGTCCCTTCCCAAAGTACCAAGCAAGACTACGATCATTTCCTGCAAGAGTACCAGACACCCGTGCAGGATTTACAGCAGAGCGGCTTTGTCTTTTCCATCGATCCTCGGGATGTAGCAAGGAACCCGTTTCAACCGTCATTCTCTGGTGAAGGGCTAAACCCGATTCATGACGTTCTTGACGCCTTGCTACGCAGCCGATACTATTATCTGCGGTGCTTGCTGTACGGTCCCTTCATCTTTAAAGTGCTACATAATGGGCGTTTTGGCCCCCGTGACAGGATAGGGGCAGCAGAATACCTCCGAGCCTGCCTCATGTGGCCCATACTTAAACCACCAGTATGTTTCCGCAAGAGCCTAATCTCTTGTCTCATCTTCTGGTCTCACAAGATTCTGGGCATCCTTATCATTTTGCATCTTTCTACAAAACACGAAGGGCTCAGGCAGGTTCGTGAGGGACTCGGACCAAGCTTCGAAAGTGAGGCAGAGGCGACGGTCATCTTGTGCATTGACTGGATCAAGAGCCTCAAAGATATTGACGGCTCAGCCAGATGGTGCTGGACAATAGTCAAACGCTTGTACCAGCAGGAAGATGACGAAACCAGTGCACAATTTCTCACAGGATTTTGATATACTCGACGTCGCAGCTCAATCTGTTCAGAGGGACTTTGATGCACGGCTTTTGAGGCACTCAAACTGGCACAGCTGTGATGGGGAGATTACCTAGCAGCGGCGTCCTCGGTAACTGAGAAGGCCGGATGATCACATAGTTACGACAAGCCTGCAGCACATGCGTAACGAATAGGCGGACGAGAACAATGAGGGAGGCATTGCCCACAGACGGCTATTGAACGATTGATAGATGGGAACAAATGGCAGGAGATATCTTTTCTGACTATTAACAAATGGTTGAGTTTGCACGGGTCAGCTCATGAACCGAAGTACGCTTCATTAAGAACCGCCTGCGGACAATCGTGCGCATCCACTGGTGCAGTAGATATCTCACTGTTCGAGGTTCAATGCCTTAAACCGCCATCTCGAAAGTGTTTAAATGGTACCTGCGTGCGTAGTGGGACAGATCGACGAGCTCTTGTAGACCTATGATTTGCATTTTCTGAACCCCCCCTCCAATTGCCTCATGGCTGGAAGCTATTACATGTCCTAGATTCTTTGAGTGCTGTAGCTTCTCAACTCGAAAGGAGGATTGAAATCGGTCCAGGCTATCTTTCCAGTCGAGGATCTGTCCAGATTCCGTCCATATCCCAGGAAAGTCACTCTGTACAGGCTGGTAAATACAATACCAAGACCTTGGCCTCCATAATACCACATATAAATAACTTTGGAACCGCAAAGAGGCTTGTCCTCTGGATCACACTAGTTGATAAGGGTGAAAGCCGGTCATCTGTTGCGTATGGAACATGTCTAACCCGAGGAAACCGCTTGGTTTTATTTTTCAACATGTGACGCAGTGTCAGTTGTTTTCATTCTCAAAAACTGGAATAGAAACCTCTGAGACTCGATGAACCCGTAGCAAGCAGGTTAACCAGACATGACAACATGCATGCCATCTCATATCCCCGTAATCCTTAGTCGGTCCGTCTATGCGATCTCGCCCGTGTTCTATCTGCCCAGATCACTCATGGGTCAGATTTTCCTCCAAGAACCACCCTCCCCCTCTCTAGACCAGCACCAGCGACGTGAAAAAAAAAGAATCTAGAAGCAACGTCAGAAAGGGCTCGAGCGCAAGCCACTTTGCCAGGTATGCCCTCATACAGGAGAGAAAGCCGAAAACCGACAGGCGTTAGTACACACTACTTGTTCACCCGCCATGCAAGGCAAAAAGAGCGGCAGAACCTATAGGAGACGATGAAGACAATGAGGCCAGCGCATCGAGATGGAATATGCAAGCGGCGCCTGTGCCCGCAGACCGTGGGGTGCAGGGTACCTCGAGAGCAAGGCCAAGGAAAGAGGGGGGGGAGGGGTGTGTGTGGGAAGGGAGGAAAGGGAGGGAAAATACCGCCAAAGCGGCGGCAGCAGGCTTGGATATCTCAAATGTGCTCGGATTTTCAGCCTCGTCTTCCCAGTTTCCCGGTCCCGCGAGAGCGATCCTTCACACACGTCAAAGACAAGGCTTGGTTAGACAGATAGGGAGGAAGAAGAAAGAAAAAAAAAAAAAAAGAGGGAAGAAAGAAAGTCAAAGACAATCAACAGATCAACAGACGGAGCCGTGCACGCTTTGCCTTGCTTCTTCTTGTCCGTGGGGGCCCAAGTTATTTTCTCTTTTCTTTTTTTTTCCATGTTCTTTTCTTCTTTTGTCTTTTTCTTTCAACAAACCGGACATGAGACCAACATTTCTAGGGTCCCTGTTGCCGCCGCCAACCACCCGTCGTCCATACTTCATCGTCATCACTAGTTGTACGCCATCAGCCAAAGTGCTAACAGACGATGAGGCTAGCAGCTGTGGCTTGTCGGGATGTAAAAGACGGGCGTGTTAGCAAAAGGGGGAATCGACCCCAGCCAAACGCATGCCAACCTATAACCCCATGACCGCATCCGGCACTCCCTTTGGAAAGAAAACGGCCCAAGTGGCTTCTTTCAGAACGGAGCCACAGTGCCCTCAATGCCATAACACGAGGTGACGCCTCGCGACTGGCGCTAGGTCCGCGGGTAGCGGTATGCATAACACTGGGAATCCGGGCGCCGCTATCGAAAAATAAAATGCCCATGTAATGCGCGCTACTTTTCTTTGGTCGCGGCGGCAGGACGGGCGCGGACGGGCGCTTAGGTCCGCGCTCCGTTCTTTCGTATCTCCCCCCTCCCTCCCTTTGGTTGATGACCGAGCGAGGAAAGGAAATAGAGCATCTGTCAAACGTCACACAGATATGTGTGTCTTACCTCTTCCCAAAGACAACGTGGGAAGAAGCTAAGCTTAAGCGCCATCAATAGTTCCGATTTCACCTATCCGGCGCCGATGGAGTGAGCAAACACATCTCTTTTTCTTCTCCCACCCCCCTTTTCCCACCCATACGCCATACGGCTGAGCCTCCCTGCCGCCGCGTAGGGACGCCGCACCGGTCCGGCCTGTCATGCGGCTTCCCCGCTCGATCTGCCGACACCCCCTGAAGCATGCGTCTCGTTACAGCTCAATATAGATACTCGCTTCGTGGTACTCTCGAACGTTCCCGGGGAGGACATGCAGGGTCCTGCCTCTATCCCTGGATGGGAGAGGCATGTTCGGTATCGTGCCCGATCTAAAGCGTCAATCGGTACGAAGACGAGACGGCATCGCCGTCATAGGTTCATGGTCACTGCCAGAACTCGACGGTTCAGAGATGGAATTCACGGCCCAAGCAAATAGATCCATCATAGTTCGCATGAGCTAGTAACTACCTCGATGAACAAGGCATCGTTCGAGATTGGGGTCAGCATACTCAAAATCAGAAGCGATATATCAAGATCACGCGTCTCCCTCTCCCTCTCTCTCTCTCGTTTCTCAAAGCGCTTCCCGCAGTATGTCAAGCTTTCTCGGCCTGTTCTTGGCCCGTCTCGGCGTGCAATGTCTCGAGAGGCCCCATTCTGTAAGACATATCGAATGGATCGCCCAAGATCGTATGATGGGTAGGTAGTTCAGCTAGCCTTTCGCAAAAAGGGAATCGAAGCCAAGGATGTCAAGGAAGCTAGTACACCCTTCATTGTAACCGGGTAAAGGCAGAGCGACCAGAGAACCTCGTATACTAGAGCGTGTTAAAGAGGCATGCAAGCTGCTGCTGCTGCTGCTGCTGCTACGATAATGGCACATCTCATGATGCGACTGGATGCGGGCATGGGAGCGAGATCAGACGGTGTCCACAATCGCGCTGGGTGTACCTCTGACTGGGGCGGGCCGCGGGCCCTGGATTCTCCTCACACACCCCTCCCCGGGGGCCATGTTTCTCGATCGTTATGGTTGGGTGGACGAGGGAGGAAGAAGTCCAGAAGGGGTCCGAGCAGTGAGCGACAGGTCCGTAGCGTCAATGTGGTCGAGTTCGCGGCAAGTCTAAGCCTCCCTGAGCAAACCAAGGTGAAGCATATGCACGAGCTGCGTCTCCGATGGGTGTGGATGTTGCTCAGTGCCCAAAGAGACGTATTCATGACGATCTCCTTCTCCCGGCATCCCAAGTCCCTGGCGTTGGAGGCAAGGACGAGGTGGAAGACGGAGGGAGGGGGAAGCAAATAGGCTCGGCCCCGCATCAACGTCGTCCATACAGTCTAGCTAATCGGTCGGGCAGCCGAAAAAATTCGAGCCTTAATCCGCCTCATCTACGGAGCAGAATATCCGCAGATTTCTCGTCCGGACCAGGCCAAAGGCAAACGGTGGATCTTTGGGTGTTTTCTTCCCTTTTTTTTTTGCTCCCTCCCGTGCCGTTGGATCGTCCGTTTAGAAGATAGGAGTTCCCGTCTGGACAGACGAGAGCCACGCGGTCACGGCCTGTGATAAGTTTGGACGATGTTTCAGTGATACTCGCGGTCAGACTCGAAAACAAACCCAAACGGCCGGCAGCGAAGCAAACGGAAAGAAAGCGGAATGAGGAACCAGGAACGAGGAATCTCAGTAGACACGGAGGTTCCGGCCTGCCCGGGCCCCCGGGCGGCCACCCCAGAAAAATGGAAACCCCCTCCATCTCTCCCCCTCCTCTCCCCGGACCGCTGTGCGCCTTCCCCCCCAGACCTCGAGGAATGAAAGCAAATGCGGCGCACCTGACGTCCGACTCTTCCGGGAGTGGGGAGGGGTAACTTCCTCGTCCTACTCGGGGGTCCCTGCCAGCCCGTCGTTAGCATGAGTGCAAATTATCCTTCCATGCCCTCTAAATGAGCAGCCCCAACAGGCTCCAGAGTCAAAAAAAAAGTCAAAAAAGTTAATTGAGCCAGAAGTGCCAGGTTGTCGGCCAATGAAATTCGCCTACGCTACCGGCGATGTGACCTTTTGATTGGTGTGATTGAACCAAAAGCGACATTAGCCCGGGGGCCATGTCGATGGAAGGGGAAATCAGAATAAGGATTGGCGGCACGCTGGTAGAGTCGATTGAACCTTCGGATTGGGGATAAGCACCTGGTTAGCACCAGGAGCTTCATTTCCCTCCTTCCCCCTCTCGATCCCCCTCTCTCTCACTCTCATTCTCACTCTCGCATCCCGAATTCGTCGGTCTTACTCTTCCACTTTCTTCTCTTTTCCGCACACGGAGAATTGACCTGCTGTCGCCATCCTTTTATCAAACGTATTCAAAAACGCTCAGACTCTAACCCCCAGTTACGACTCTAAGTCCCACCCTCCCAGAAGGAACCCCGAGCGCTTCGCACCGCATACCGCATACCGCATACCGCATACCGCACCCCAGACAACATGAAGCTCGTTGCTGTCGTTGCAGCCTCTCTTGCCGGCTTTTCCGGCTTCGCCGCCGCCCAGAGCGGGCTTGCTGAGTGCGCAGTACGTCCCCTCTCCTCCATCGCCCTCTCCCCGCTGTCGCCGATGCCGTGGGTTGTAATGTGATGGTGGGCTGACCTGACCGTGCGACACAGCAAAAATGCGTGAACCAGTATACGACCTCCACCACCATCGCTGGCTGCAAGCAGCTCGACGCGAAGTGCATCTGCGAGAACTCTAACTTCCTTGACGGCATCGCCTGCTGTCTAGCCGATGGCTGCACCAAGGCCGAACAGGAGGCTGCCGTCAAGTACGCGAAAGATATCTGCACTGGTGCCGGCGTCTCTGTGCCCGACCAAGTGACGTGCAAGAGCGCAACGCCCTCCGGCGGAGCGCAGCCCAGCGGTGCCAATCAGACCAGCTCTGCCGGTCAGACCGGTTCCGCCAGCCAGACTGCGGCGCCTGCTGCTACGAATACACCCAACGCCGGTTCAACAATGGGCTCGGCTGGTCTCCTGGGAGGTCTTGTTGCTGTTCTGGCTGCGCTCTGAGTTGGAAATGGTCCCGGTACTCGCCTCTTCAATGCGCAGGATCGTTGTATTTCTTCTTAGTAGTGGTGGACTAGAGCCGACTGAGACTGTGCTCACGTCGCCTCGTTCATCACTCATCTTGTCTTTTTATTCATCGTAAGGGAAATTTTATAATGACAACGCCAGCGGGGTGCTAGAGAAAGCTGTACTGTACTTACAAACCAGAAGTAGCCTTAAAGTGGGATATCTTCTACGTACAAAAAGCGACAGATATTGTCATCTAGTACGCAAGTGATGGGAGAACGTTTCATGCCGTGCACTTCGGTGAACGCACCAATGAATGCCGGACCTGACTCAGCAGTAGTGACGGCGGCAGCATCATGGTCCAGGCGAATAAACTTTCCGAAACCGAACAGAGGTTTGAGTTCTTCAAGACGAAAGGATGTGGATCTCGGCAAAACGACGGATAGGCCAAGTTCTCCAAGTGTAAATCGCACCCTAGGACCCCGACCTTACATCATCCATCTGCCGACAGGCTCGGTTTTGTACCTTAGTAGATTCGTCAGTTCATAAAAAAGCTTGTCGTAGGTGAGCAAGTTTACCACGAGGGTGTTCTGGGGTTTCCGATCAACCTTCTCATGCATCGGCAAAGGGACCCTGGGCTTTCCCAAACGCTCTCGGGCCTCTGCAGGGAGGCTGGAGGAAATCAACAAGCGCAAGGTTGACAGGAACATACTAATTTACCGCTGTGGCTAGAGTTAGACAAGAGTTGGCCAGCAAAACACACCCGTCGGCTTCCTGCTACCAGTCTGGAAAACTATGAGCTTCGACACGATAGTGTCGACGACGTTTGCTGCCATGCGGGGCAGAATGAGTTGGGTGCTCACTACAAACATCCTGTCGAGTAAGATGCGACTGCTCAAGTACGCCAACACCCAAAACAAACTGCTAGTGGCCGCACGTGATAAACTTCGCTAAGCTGTCACAGATGAACGGATACGTCTGATTTGAGGCTGTCTCCGCACGCTGACATTACCACCAAAAAAAGCTCGGGAAGACCAAACTAGAATTGGGTAATAGCCGCGTCACTTGCCATGAGTATCTAGATCAGACCAGGAAGCCCCATCCGTGGGCGGGACGGTGTCTGGCCTTAGTCGCCATCTCTGTCATTTCATGGGACGAGTTATAGCGCGGACACTCATTCAGATGGAACAGTATCAACCGTTTCGATGCCAGTAGATCGGTGTCTCTCAAGACGACGTCCCACGAAATGTGGTAGACTGGAAAAAAGACCCGGCTCTAGCGTGCCAAAGCCCCGCGATAAATCCTACAGCTCAGGTGATGACAACTATAAGGCGCATGTTTTTACGGAACGGCTTACTGTCCGGTGAAGCCGTCATGCATGTAACATAAAAATTTACTCGGCCTTTCCGGTCTAGACCCAGAAGACTTAATTGTGCTGGTGAAAGTATTGCACAAAGGATACTACGTCGATTAATCCAGATGATGAGAGACGATTTCATGGCCCGATATGATTTCCGTTCCTTGAAGCCGGCCTGGGTGGAGGCGACTAGTCGTCACTGCCACAATATCTTCATTTATACCCCACCTGACATATTGACATGTCGGAAGTCTTGGCATTGGCAGGCTGGCGATGATGGGATCTAAATCCGGTGGTATCGTACACTGATATGGCCGAGGCGGACGTCGCGTCTCGCGACCCTGTGGAGTTGATACTCCGTCGTTTCGACCAATTTGGCATTGGGCAGACTAAATGGTCAACTCGGCCCGTCAAAGAAAGCAAACCCCCACAAAGGCGCCCGCAGGCAGTCCAGGGATGCTCCCCACGTAGACGCAGATAATAGCAAAGAGCCGCGCTGCCACGCAACTTCTGCCGTAGGCACTCTGTGGGTCTATCCAGGCACGCCGACAGGCTGGAGCAAGGCATATGCACATGAAAACATTAAGCTGCTGGCTATCCGAGTTGATGTCGGCTGAGTGGCAGGGGTGTTTGTGTGCGTGTGTGTATGTGAAGTACGTGCGGACAGGTAACACGTCCAGTTGAAAATGGCGGTGCCTCAAAGGCAAATCGCAAACTGGCTTAATTTCTTCGAGTGGCATGTCATTTTCACGGCAGTGCGCTGACTGCCCACTTTCGTTCATCGTGTGATATCGACGCCAGGTTTTCGTATTCCTGATGTTCGGGGCTCTCATAGAGGGTTAGGCGAGATGGATACAGGCCCCTTCTCTCACACTCAGTCTCCACAAGGCAGGAAGGCTTCAACGCCTAGTAGTTCCTGTAAGATTCTCCACCAGCTGTCAGAGTGTAGCGCGTGCTTGCTAATGCCCCTTCCAGTTGCTGGTTGCGAACAGGGAAGCTGAGCCCTCGCTCATCTGGTACCTGTCAGGATGGGCTTGGAATCGCCATGATTCGCTCCAAATTCGATTGATGTGATCATCCAGCTCAGTCAACCGCCGCGCAAGGAAGAGACAGGGACCAGGGGCAGGGAGATCAGATGAGGAACTGGGTGGCCTTGGGTGTGGAGGGAGAGATACACACTCGAACGGCAGGCGGGAAACACAGTCCATAGTGAGAGCTGCACGGCGCTTTGACCATTTTCAAGTCTGGTGTGAAACTTGATGGTGGGTTTATCTGCGAACGCTTTGACATTGTAAACTCCTGCTATCCGGCCTGCAGGGAAAGGGAGCGACAGGCCGCCCCTCGGCGAGACCTGTCGAGGAGACGTGCAGAAAGAGAAATGGGGTGATGATGCCTGTAGCACTGTTGCAGGGCAGTGACAGCCTAATCCTCAGTCAGTCGTTCTTCGCACCAAGCGCAAGAGTCAGAAGCTGTCAACCTAATTAGTAGCCTGAATCGTCACTGGACACTACGATACTTCATCCTGTGACGACGGCTTGGCAAAAATACAGTTTTCTCCTGTTGAAGAAAACAAGGGGTGAAGGACTATTGTTCGCACGACATTGTCAGCGCGTATCGGGCAAGATCGACAATGCTGTGCTTGCTGCCATGTTTGTCAGTAATCCGTCAAGACAGTTTCGTGAACGTGGCCCTGGATAAAAGGCATGGGGCTTCATGCTAGTTGACTACCATCTTTGAGCAGAGGCCTGCGGGCGTTCAATGTTTTGGGATAGGCTGACTCGATGGCTCAGAGCTCACCAGCTATCCAGCTTCACATCTTCAAGTACTCAAATCGATTCTGTTCAATGTTTCTGATGTCTTGGTTGGGTTTATGTGCCTAACTGGCAACGCCACTTTCCACAAGCGCATTCATCTTGCATAATAGCCGATTTCGACTTTGCATTTCAATGATTGACTACGTATTGGCACGGAAAGCAATGTCCGAGTAAAACAATGGATGATGGCACCGAGGGAGCTGCTTTTTTCAGCTCAGAGTTGCGTGGGCTCGCAGCTGTGGGGTGGGTGATATGGAGGGTCATCGGCTGCCAAATGCAAGGAACCCCTCCCCCTTATAGATGATGATTCTGCCTTTCTGGAAGCTGGACGGGTTTGGATTTGGTTAGCCGGCAAATCATCGGTATTCCTGTTACAGATGCTACTCGTCGCTCCGGTACGACGTGACCTGCTGCGACCGTCCCATGAAGCTGGTGCAGTCTGTGTGCGATCAGACGTGTGCCAGAGTGGGCAAAAAGAGCTGAGGTTACCGAGGAAGTCGCCAACTGCAACCAATTTCGTGGGCCGGTTGGACAGTTGGTGGCGTGTGCAGTTGCTTTGCGGATGCCTGAGACACCCGTCTAACTGAATTCTGCTTGCTTTTCGTCGCCATCTCCGATCTTGCCATGATGAGATCGGCTTGCATGACAGGCGACTCACCCTGGTCGACCAGTTTTCCTGTCATATCCGGGTAGTGTGAGGGGAGCTACTCTTACCCCTGTCTAGTCTGTAACCCAAGCTGTATTCGTATAGCTAGCTCAAGGGCCGTCAAAAGCTCGTCTATGTTGACCCAAGCTAGAACGTGGCAGAAATGCCTTTGGTAGAGCCATGTGGGCTTGGACTGATGTAAGTGTTGGCAATTGAATTATACACCAGCCAGCATACAAGTTTTCTTTTTGAGCTATGGTGCCATCTCAAGTCAGGCTAACATTGCCGTCCTGTCTCGCCGTAATGCTTCCCGCGAATAGTCTAGCTTGGGGGGCTTGGATGGACGACTTAGTTCGCTCAGATGCATGGCTAGCTTCCAAGCGTAAAAAAATAATAAAAAATGATAACAAGTGTGACGTTTTGTAGGAGTCCCAAGCGGCGAGCTTCGGTGGGGGGTCTGCACAATAATCTAAAGCCACTGATCTGATCATCTGTGAGCACAGGCCTAATATCCAAGACATTGAACGCTCCCCAATGTGAGCGACTACCAAGCAAGGTCAGCTCGATAATATTGAATCCCCTTGTCGGTATGTCTGACGGCTTGTCATGTTGACGGAGCATTGCAAATGCCGCGGCTGCATCCGCCAGCACCCGGAGACAGTTCGCTCCACTTACCAAGAGACCTTAATTTTCGCTTTGAATGATGGCGCCAACTAATAAGGTAGACTGGTCTGACGGCGTAGCACACTGACTGCGTCGCTGTGAGCCGCATAGTGTACATGCGTATGGATGAGGTGGGCCTCACAAAAAGCCCGGAGTTACCCTCCGAGTGCGATGTTATCATGGAGCCAGGCAGCTCACGTCAAAGTAACTAGATGTTGATGCGAGACAGAGGTCTCACTTGGTCGGATAGACAGGCGAATATTCCGAGTGACATCGCAGCGGCCCGATTGAAGTGACTAGCGTAACACAGGCCTCAACGACCGTATTATCACATAGGTCGATCTTTGTTGAATATGCTTGTGGATTTGGCCCCTTGAGTGGTAAGCTGTTTTGCGGAGCACACAGCTGTTGGTCGCAGAACAAGAATAGCAGAGTATTGTTGGGCTGGAACCGAGTAATAAGTAAACGAGGCATGATTATTGCAGACAAACGGTCCTTGCGATTGGGAAGGGGTGTGAGACGGTCGCCAATGTGTCACTGAATTTTGTCTCGAGATATTTCTTTAGTGTGGGTAATTCACTTGGGTTGCCAACGGCAACCCTTCCAATATGCATGCAGTTGCTGGTATCATAGTGCCGCAGTCTTCGACGTCTGGTCCCATAACTGTTTTGGGCGTCTGGCATGTAATAGTGAATGGATCGAGGACACACGGGCATGGCGGACAGCGGTTGCATCCAGCTTACGCCGGACCTAGCTCCGGTGTCCAGTCCGTTGGAAAGAAACTAGAGTAGTAGGATAGGGCAGGAGAAAAGGAACGGCGTGTGCTAACTATGGAATGGTTATGTAAGCTTTGCTGTGACCTGACAGTAAGGTTAGTGTGTAGTATTGACTCCTAACACAAGGCCTGCACTGTCAGAAGTGTCCTCTTCGAGTGTTGCTTTGGTGAATAGACACCCTTTGAGGCCTTGTTGGTGACATAAGTTTGGCTTTGGTCGGGTCAGTAATAGTACGCCCAAAGGAGAACGCTGGCGTTGACAGCGAGCGACTTGATATTGCGTCTGTGTCTATCTTGCAATGCAGAGAATGTTGCTGCTGTGCTAGTGTTCAGAGTCCTAACAAGAAAGCAATGCTCTGACTTGGAGCTGCAAAATCAGTCATGGTGATGGCACCGCGTACCGTCTAATGAACGTGCTCGGATAACTTGGGGCGCGCAAAGGCCTGGGCTCGCCTGAGACATCGACTGGGATGGACGGGAGCCAGATCTATGGAGGACAAATCAGAATTGAAGACTGCCTTTAGCCGTGGCACAATCTTTTCCGTAATATAGTTGTAGTGATACGCATCACCACTTCTCCAAAGTCGGGCAACGCATGTAATTCCGTGCCAGGATGGGTGAAGGCAACGACCTCGTTACAATGCTCTACAGCCAAAGCGAGAGACGAAAGGGGAGAGTGTGTGGATTTGGTGGGTCAACAGGATGTCTGTGCTTGGACCCCGAAACGACAAAGGCCAGGTTTATGACCAAGTTGTTGGTGGTTGTCGACTGGCGCAAACAGTGGGCGGCTGAAGCACAGATGACGAGACCGACGAAGAATGGATACACCTCGATATATTGGGCAGACGGGAGAAGCCCGGGCAAGGCAGTGGCAGTGAGCGGAAACGCTGAGCGATTCGTGCGCAGCTATTCTTGCTATGCTGTCCCTTGCTCTCCTTCCTTTCTTACCGCAGGCTGAGAGGAGGTCGACCGTCAGTGAGGTAGGGTCAAGGGGAAACAAAGTTGTGTGGTGTTCCCCTCCTACGGTCCCTAAAAATCAATAAAACTAGCGGCAAGGAAAAGGAAAGATCGGGGCGGGGTGTTTCCGTTTCTTCCTTTTTGCATTTCAGTTGTTCCTGCCGTAGCCTGCAGCCACACACTGGGTGTTTGGTGTGAGAGGGGAAACCTCGAGGAAAGACCTAAGCTTGAGGCAGGTGTTTGCTTGCCTCGTCCCAGGGGGGAGCTAAGATTTACCAAGCGACTAAACTGCCTGCCTGCCTGCCTGCCTTCTACCTATCTGCTGTCTGTCTCCGTTCCTTCCTTCCTCTTGAGCACTTGTGACAGCGTCCCTTCAATACAAATAGATACGTACCTGCCTTACCCTAGGAAACTCAGTTTGAGGCAAGCAGCTCTGAATAGAAAGCAGATGGAAGATGAGGCAAGACAGGAGCAACCGGAGCAACCGGAGCAAAAGGAGCTACCCGTAATCCAAACTTCCCCCCTTTTGCCCTTCATTTCTTCTGAGCATCCTCTAACCAATATCCGGTATATTCGATGGCATGTGCTTTCTGCCCTTTTTTTCCCAGGGGATGGTAAAAAAAAAAAGAAGGGAACGTACTAGTAGGACCTGAGAGTGTCGCCGAATGGGGACCAGGTCGACACAGCGCCCACACACCCCTGAGAAGACCCCACTTTGCTGAAGACAATGGGTCTTATTCAGTACCGGCCTATGCCCTACGCAGTAAGGGTAACGTATACACAGCAAGCAGCCTCCTCCATTGCATGCATCTGCAGCTGACACAACGTACAGGAAGGTACCTACCTTTCGTACCCTTGTAAGGTTGTCGTGACTTGAGCTGCAAGCTGTGACAGAAGAGGAAAGGGCAGACTATTATGTCCCTTTCGTCAACCCTTTGCAGTTGCAACTTTTGCTCCGGAATGCTATTGCTATTGTTGGTGCTGCTGTTTGATGCACAGCACGTCCTTGCCACTGGGCCACTTTTGCAAACTTGTGCTGCATGGTTAACTTTCATGTACGGAGTACTACTACATAGTGTGGGTGGTATGGTATATGCCATGCCCATGCTTCGTCCGTCCATGTCAGTCCCTGTGCATCACATCTGCCCGCCCGGTGCATGGGATGGGACATCGGCAGCCGTCCTATTCATCCGTCACATCGTACGGATATCATGTCTCTCTTTTCTCGTCGTTACCGTCATGCCATGGCCTCATCTCGCCTCGTCTCGTCCAACATGACTTCGCCTCGGCTCATCCACCCTGCGCCTGTCTGCCGAACCCTGTAAGTCCACCACCGCCGCAGAAATTCTTCCTTTTTCTGCCTTGAAAATGTCAGCGACCGAGACTTGAAAACCCTCAAGGGATGTAATACAGATAAGATAGACTACGTATGTCCTCCTAATATCCTACCCTGGACGGGTGGGGTAGATACCTGACCTTCAGCCTTCAGACACCAAGAGCCGACTGGCACCCTACGCTGCCACCACCCACTGGCAGTGTCCCTGGCGCCGAACGGCGCGGCTTGTCGTAGCGGCGGCGTTCTTCTACACAAACTTTGGAACCGCTTTGCATCTCACCAAATTAATGTGCCATCTTGAGGGCACTTTACGGAGTATCGCACGGCATCTTGTCTTGATACGCCTTACCGAGACCTTACACTGCTTAGCCATCCGTATATCTCAAATTCAACATTTGACGTGCCACTTGGACACCCACCCCTCCAAAACTAGCCTAGGTCCCCAGTTGCATAGCGATATCAAATCCTCAGCTGGAAATTATTGCTCCCAGAGCGGCAATCCCTACTCTACCAGTGCTACTTAATCTGACCTTACACCTGGCTTACGTTACCCCGAAAATGAGGTGAGAGTTGTGCGAGGTTGGTTGCGGTGCGCCGCAGTGTGGTGCTTTGAGCCATCTAACCCCTCGCGTGTCCCCCAACATATCACATCAGTTCCCCCACGGCAACCACCACTTCCGCCTGGGCGCCTACTCGCCAGACCCACTCTACCTTCCATTGCTGCTACATCATTGTTGGCTCGCCTCGGTGTGGTGCATCCAACGCTCAAGCGCACACAGTCGAAGTAGTGGCGAGCACCAACCACCAAGTTACCTGTTCCATCCTGTCTCTTAACAAGATACTTATGCGCATGATGGTTATGATTGATTGCCCAGTCATCCATATCTATCGTAGCATTCAAGCAATGCACAACACCACGGCTGCGCTCGGATCATCCACTTGCCATACTCAGTATTACTTGCCGCCCGTCACTACATCACTTCACAACAGCAAACATGAGAGAACACGCGGCAACAAGAAGAAGCTTAGGGGTACCTCAGGATCCTGTCGTCGCTGCCCTGGCACCTGGCGTCTTAGTGCCGGTGCCCGAACAAAGACCTCCCGCCCTGACACTTGCGCCGCGAAAGAGAGAGACCTGGCTTGGTCGAGTCGGTGCGCTGACAGGGGTCCATACCAGGATGTTTCTTGCGGCTTCAGCGACGACACTCTGCCTCTTGGGACCAATTGTTGTCCATCACTAAGGCGTCTTTGCCCACAAGACACTGTAACTGCGCTGTGGTTTCCCGGCACACAATATATGCCACTCCCACCCACATCCACCCACCCACACACACGCGCACAAACACACACAAGTGGGAAAAGGAAAAGGAAGAGGGAAGGAGAAGCACCTCAAACAAGGGGCCACTCGACGGCGACTGACGTCTGTTCTCAAAGCTGCCCACCCATGCCACAAAAGCAGCCGCTGCTGTCCGCTTCCTCAGACCTCTGACTGACGAGCGAGGCTGAACCCAGAGGCAATCCACGGGGCCGGCGCCAGGAGCAGTGGCTTCCCTGGCATTTCGAAACTTGCCTTCTGTCAGCCTTTCTACTTTTTCTCTTTCCCGATTCTACGCTGCACGGCTATTGCTCCTCAACAGACCAGAAGCGAAATGTCGCAATGAAATACAAACGAGAAGGCCACGATTTGCCAATGCTCGCCTTTTTTGGTGTCTCGCTAAGCCCCATTCCTTGCGCCCAGGCAAATGCCCATCTCTGCTTGAACCCCTGGCATTTGGTCCGAATCAATCATAGAATTCAACAATTCGGGCTGACCAGTTCTCCTCATCGGTTTAAACCCCTTGATTTTACAGGCTGCCCCAGAACCATAACTCACCACCATCACGACGATCCCCACTGTCGGCAGGGGCGTGGTGATAGTAGATTTACCTTGCAGATGCCACGAGGTGTGCAGTTAAGACCAGGGGTCCTGATACCTCTCTCCCTTGTATCCCATTTCGTCCCCATGCCCCCGTCCACTGTCAAAGCCCTTCATCGCCTGATGGGGGAATTTCCCACCCGTATCCACTGTCACAGACCTGGACCTTGCGAAGCGGAGAGACCTCAACCCTGGACCTCGTCGTCCGTCCGTCCTAACGACCGTTTTTTGTTTTTCGATGCAAGCGCTTCCGTCATGGCTCAGACATGGGCAGGGTAGCTCAAATCCGTTCACTTTCTGCTCAAAACCAATGCTTTGCGCCTTGCTCTCGTTTACCATCAAGGTACCTACCCTACCGCACGCCCTGGCCTTCTCCCTCCCTCGTCTCACTCATATATATGCCATCCAGCCTCGACTGACTATTTTGCATGCTTTTTGCAACGAGACTCTCTGGTACCTATACACAAAACTCGTCCCGGCCTCAGATACACCAACAAGTGGGTTTGCTTTTATCCGCCTCTCGTCACGCCTGTCATCTCTTCTCCTTTTATTCGTCTGTACGACTTCGGATCTCTGAACCAAGCCGGCCAAGACTTTACATCCTCCATTACTACACCAGTATATAACCCGAGGCATGCTGTCACTTTTGAGGACAATTGGAGCCTGAGCTACTATCACCCTTTTACTCAACCCCTTCTACTTATCCACTATCTCTTGTTTGGCTTTCTCTTCGAGAACACCATATTCAAATTGTATGTCAGATATTCCATCGTTCGTTGTTAACCCATATGCTAATTCACTTCCAGCTTACGATTTCGTCGTCGCCCGACATGTGCGATTTCACTAAGAACTACTACATATATACATCATGTATCGATCCTGGCGCCCACTTCTTCAGAACCTCAGTGGACGGCAACCGGAATCGAACCTGCGGCAAGGGCCCCCATGAGCGTTACATTGTCGTTCCCGGCCACTGCCCGCTCTGTGGTGGCTAACCGAAGCATACGACATATCTTCAACACTCTCGTCAACCGGTACCAGACAAGTCTTGGGCATGATACAAATTCCAGCCTTTTGGTCTCCGGATATTGTTAATAGGCTTTTCTTATGGACGTTCTCGGATGGACTCTCGAATTCTCATCACTCAACCAAACAAAATTTAAGGCAGAACAATATCTTCATGGCGTCAGGACCAGGCTTTACGATCCAAGAGGCAACCCGTATCTACCAAAGCGACTACTCGCCCTCTCGCGCGGACAGACCATCACCGACGAGTGGCACCGGGTTGCACAGTGCTTCATGTCGGTTAGGGAACGAAATGATGGGTAATGCACAAGTGATGCAGCTCAGGGAGGGAACCAAAATCAACGAGGTGGCAGCTCGGTAGTGGCGGAGGGGGCTTGGTTATCGCTATCAACAACACGCGACAGGAGGAGGCCTCATTACGTCTACCTTTTCCTCCATTTCACGAAACAAAAAGAATAACATCTGGTCACTCGACAATCACGGAAGGGTTGGATAGCGAAGAACGAAAAGCGAAAGCGAAATGGCACAGCAAGCGAGCACTGCACTAATCTGTCTATCTGCACAGCACCAAAGCGTTTTTTGGCCTTTCTTTTATCGGCCTCGTCAAAAGCTTGATTTTCTCGTCCATTTTTCTTTACTCGTACCTTTCTCATCTACATGCATTTATCTTGTTTTCTCATATCAGTGGACATCATCAGCATAGCAAAGCAGACGTCATGTATGCTTCACTTTGGAAGGGCTCGTAAAGCGGGGGCATCATAGGCGTTTAGGATCAAGAAGGCGTCAATCGGATTTCGGGCACAAAGTTGTTATCTCTGCATATTTTCTGTCTTTTTTTTGCAGGCATGTAATCCGGCCGGACTAAGTCTAGTACTTTCTTTAGGCTGAACAATTTTGACACAAGAGGACCGCCACGGGTCACTCTGATTTCTTTTCCACGCTCACAGTTCATGAGCCTGATGAAGTGCCAATGCCGTGCTTAGTACCCGTCTAGTAACGGTCCATTCCCAGGCCAGCTCACTTATCTTGGTTCGTCCGTGGCAGAGTCAAGATCGAGTATTCTACATCTAACAGCCGGATAAGTCCCTGCGGAAGCGAGCTTGGGGTGTCGGGGGCAGAGCAGGACTGACGAACCACCTGCTCAGGCTTCTACCAGCTGATGATAAGGTGCCATACGCCGGGACGATATTGGCATGTTTCTTTTTTTATACAATACCCAGGCGACTCAGTGATTAGGCGGGAGGAAGGCAACAGCCGTCACTCATGCCCGTTATGATATCAAAATATGCGGTACATCGACTGATGTGGCAATGACTATAGCGACCTCGCCTTTTGATAGTAGTTCAGGCAACCGCGTGGCACATCGGTTAGACATATAACAGAGCCGCCATATACCCCTCTTTTGGCCGCCCTGCAATTTTGTTTTGTCCTTCATGCAAGTCTTTCTTGCTCACCTTCCTCGCACGTTTCCGCGCCGTTTTAACCCCTCTCGCTTCTCGTTCATGCCCTGTTCGCCCCCTCAAACGTTCTCACGCCCGCAAACATTCCGAGCGGTAAGAGGAGCTGGGAAACGTTTAGCTCGAAAACCACCAACCGTCTCTGGTGCTGCCACATCTGCCTCTTCGACAAGCTGGGATTCGAGAAACCAACAAACCTTCTCAACAAGCCGATATAATTGCCCCGGTCACTCATATAGCCCTCTCCCCCGCTGTGGGTATTGTGAGCTGCCGCCGGTGGATATTCTGTTAGAGGTCTTTGCAGAACGGCCAAGTGAGGGACAACGCCGCACCATATCTGTAGGCTGACACATCTGTAGCATCCTGGACAACCTGCATGCAGCCGGATCCTCTTTTCACAAGTCTGTTGCGCCGGGGGTCGAGATTCGTGTTGTGCAGCTCCCCTCTCATTTTCCCTGGGATTTACCTGCATGCACCCTCCGCCTCTGTTCCGAAGTTTGGTCGTGATATCTCTGAGTCTTGTCATCATCATGCTGCGCATGACGGCGGGCAATATGGGGGGGATCCCCTCTCAGCTGGGGACCGACCCCATGGCCTGATCGGCAGAAAGATGCGACAGTTACGACAAGCTGGGGTGAAGTATCGCGTACGCTTCCGTCATCCAATTTGCAGTCTGCATGAAGCTCAATTCGTCTGTGATGTGGCTGCATCGTTTGGTTCAGAGACTGCAGCCCTTTTTTTTTTTTTTCTTCACTTTCATTTCAAGGCGAGAAAAGTGCAATGGAATCGAACTGCTTCCGAGGCGGGGCGGGCATACCTGGTTCGTTCTGTTACGGTACAGGTCGGTTGGGATTTGAAGATCCGCTCACACTCACATACCCCCGCCAGTGATGGTTCATTTGGTGGCAGAAAGCTTCCTTTTGTCTTTTCTCCTGCCTCATGCCCAACGAAAGGTCAACTCCACGCAAACGTGACGTAGGGGCGTTCACACACCCCCTCTCCGTTCCTGCCCCCCTCCTCACTCTCTCACTTTGCCTCTTTATTCTTTCTGCTGTAAGGCAGTGGCATTTGGGGGAAAGCTGCAAGGCGTCGGGAGTCGCGGGAAATTGACACGCTGAAAATAAACTGCCTATTGAACGTTGTCGTCGTGATGGCTGCCACTAGTGAAGCGATGCGAGCCGGGCCACGTTGATGACATGCGGGAAGATTGACTTTGGAGAAATGTACATGGTACCACGACGTACGGGGTGCAGCCGGCGTAGCGCGGCCGCATGCATCCGCCCTTAGAGGAGGGGTTATAGGAAGCTCTTTGAAAAATAACTTGGGCAAGTGAACCAAAGACTACGAAGAAGAGGGGGGTATGCATCCATCAACTGGGGCAAGTCTTACAGTTCCATTTGTAGCTATAGGTACGTATGCAACTGGTAGTTACTACTGTAGATAGATTATGCGAGGCGCTACTACGTGTATAGCAAAACGTCCACCAAGGTCCACAAAGACTATGCTACACCCGTGGACAATCAGTCATCCTGACTTTTTTCCCAGAAATATGTCCGGGATACCGAGAATAGCGAATCCGAAAAAAAGACTGCTTGCACAAGGTTTTGAGGCCGTGCTGATGTGAACTCTATATGCCGTGGTGTTCATCCCAATCCAGTAAAAGTATAAAATAAAATAAAACCGCCGGCTTGCTGAGAAAGACATGTATAATGTGGGCGAAACCAGCACAGAACGCTCAGAATGGGAAAAGTGGTGTTGTTGGTTGGAAGAACTAACTAACTGGCTAGAGGGCTGTGGAGGCTGGCTAAGACCAGTGGTGGCGGCCGTCAGCCCACGTGACGGGCCGGCGAGGCCTGCCACCCACACCCCCTCTCAGACTCCTCAGCGAAAAAGCAGTAGAATAATAGGAAATACAGGAAAAGTCCCAAATCCTCCAAATCCGAGGAGTTCTCAACTATTAGAAAACTCGGTCAATTACCGGTTAAACCTGGCCAATAGGAGGCCGTGAAATCCTCCGAATCCCGAAGTCTCAATATCAATAGTCCCACAGTCTCAAAATCCCCCTCTCAATCCAATCCCTCCGCCATGCCCAACAAACGAACGAATTCCTTGTGTTTGACCGCAACCAGTGGCTTCGTGAGTCCATCGGCGGCCATATCAGCGCCCTTGATGAGTCGGAGTTCGATGCTTTTCGCAGTGTGAACCTCCTGTATGATCCATTTGTATCGGACGTCGATGTGGCGGGTTCGTGCCTCGTTGAGTGGGTTCATGACGTTGTCGTAGCCGTTGGCACTGTCAGTGAACATGATAGTAGGCGTGGTGATGGGTTTGCCGAGCAGTTGGGAGAGGCAACGTCTGATCCACTTCACAGCAATTGCCGTAGGTGTGAGATTGATGAATTCAGCCTCCGTGGTGCTCAAAGTCACGAAAGTCTGTTTCTTTGACTTCCAAGCAATCGGCGCACCAGCGAGGAAGACGACGTAACCACCTGTCGAGACTCGTGATGGCTTGTTGTCAGCGAAAGAGGCATCTGCAGCAGCGTAGAGCCCCAACTCGTTGATCGTGGGGATGCCTCCAAGTACAATACCGAGATAAACGGTGCCCTTGAGGTATCGGAATAAGTGCTTAATAGCACGAAGATGGGCCTTAGAAGGCCCTGAATTCGCCTGTGACAATTTACTGACGGTGTAGGCCATGTCAACGCGAGTTCCAGCCACCAGGAAGTTAAGGCAGCCGGTTTGTTCGATGTAAAGTTGTTGTTCGTCAAGCGAGCACTCGTTCTTGTCCCAGGTGACGGGCAGATCGTCAGTGGTCGCCATAGGCGTCTTGACAGCACTCAAACCATCAAAGTCGAATCGTTGAAGCACTGCTTTTGCGTACTTGGCTTGGGAAACGAAAATCTTACCGGCAGCTCTGTCGCGTTCAATCTGGAAACCGAGAAAATCGGTAGCCTCGCCGAGGTCTTTAAGAGAACAGACCTTCTCGAGGAGACGACGAACTTCCATCATGACTTGCTTGTTGGGAGCGGCGATGGCGTTGTCGTCGACGTACATAAGAACGTACGCTTTAATCTTGTGATTGACGAAGAGACAAACCTCCCCATCAACAGCAGTGAAGCCAATTCGTTCCATTTCACCCTTGATAAGTCGAAACCACCAAAGTGGTGATTTTCTCAATCCATAGAGTGCCTTGTGGAGCAGCCAAACCTTGTTGTCTGCAGTGGCGTAGCCAGCGGGGGGCCGGACGTACACCTTAACCCCCTCTGGAATCGAGGCGGCTAGGAAAGCAGTGTCGAAATCATATACTTCGTATTCAAGATCGAGAAGTGCGACAACTGCGAAGAAAAGGCGGGTTGCGGTGGCAGAGGCAACTGCAGCGTAAACCTCTTGCGATGACCAGTCACCTTTCTCGTGGTTTCCACAAACCACATATCGGGCCTTGTAGCGCACGATTTCGTTGTTTTTGTTGGTTTTGATGTCACATACCCACTTGCCGGGCAGGACTTTAGCGTCACGTGGTGGGTAAACGACTTCGTAAACCCCCTTTTCCGTGAATTGAGTCATCTCTCGTTCGAAGGCTTGTTCCCACTGGGGCCACTGTGGGCTCTTCTGCGCCTCACGGTAGGACTTCGGGATCACCACGCCGTCGGGTAGGACTTTCGAAAGGGCAGTAGCAGAAAGCACGCTGAGAGAGAATTGACGAGAAGTTAGTGAAGCTGGAATGTCAGCAGATAGAAAAGTCTTTTTAGCATAGGAGCGTACGCCACTGGCGGCTCGGTAGTGACCAGGTGGTCGCTGGGCTGAGGCGCGGCGAGGTCGAGAGGACTCTGCCGGTTGACTCGTTGCTTCCTCAACAATCGTGGAGAGGGAATCAGGGTCCTGGTGATCAGTTTCCATTGTTTCCACGGAAGCGACGAATTCGTCATCATTCAATTCGTTAGTAATGCTGTCACGAGGTGTAGCAGTGGTCTCCAACAGGTTCTCTGGTGGCGGAGACATGAGATGTGTATCAGTGGGTGCCATCGCTTTTTCAACGATGGTCTCATCTGGTTTGGGATCACCAGTCACGGGTTTTTCACCTTCAATAGGCTTCTGACGGATGGTGTACTGGATGATGATATCTGGTTCGACAAACGCAGCATCATGTTCAATTTCATCAATGTTGGGTGTGCCAGTAGTTGGAGGCAACACTGTCTTGTGCGGTTCCTCACGAAATCGAACATCTCTGCAGCGAATAACCTCCTTTCGATCAGGCAGGTAAACGTAGTAAATGTGGCCACGAAGAGAACCGTAACCGACGAGGAATCCCTTGATTGCTCGTGGTTCCATCTTGGCAGAGCGCATAGGGCGTCGAGGGCCCTTCTTGTGTACGTAGGCAGCACAGCCAAACGTTCGGAGATGTTCAATGTGGGGGGCCTCACGTTCAGCAGCCAAGTTCAGCTCTCTCGCCATGATCTCGTGAGGGCTCAAGTTACCCTTGGAGGGTGTGGGCAAGAGGTTGAGAATCTGAGTCACCGAATCGATGCTGTAATCCCACAGTTCCTCTGGAAGGGACATGTCAATCAGCTGTGTCCGGGCGCCTTCGACGATGGTACGACCAGCACGCTCAATAGTACCGTTCATGGAAGGCGTGTAGGCAATAGTCGTGTTGTGGCGAGTACCCTCGAAGTAGGGGTCGTTGAAAACCTTGATTAGCTCGGGAGCATTGTCAGAAACCCAAACCTTGGGCTTGAGGCCGGTGAGACTGTAGAATTCAGTATCCCATTTCTTGATAGCTGCCAGGATGGTGGCAAACTTGTGGTTGGGCAGAAAACAACCCAGTGGTAACCACTATACTTATCCATGAGGTGTAGAACCTGACGGTTCCCTTTTGTTGATAGGGGAAGAACACCAACGAGATCAAGGTGAATTTCATCGCCAATACTCGTAAGTGGAAGTGGGTGGTCTCGACTAATCCGTTCAGTGGATTTGCTGAGATGGCAAGACTCACAGAAGAAAGCGTCAATTTCTGACGTTGTGAACCGAATGCCAACACGGCGGCAAGCCTCCACAACACGTGATGGGTGGGCGTGAACCAGCCGGCGGTGCATCAGTTCAAGAGACGGTCGCTGGGTAGCCCGGAAGGCGGCGAGGCTGACAGCAATATCTCGAGGCACGTGATTTCCAGTATCATGAGTCTCAACGACGCAGACGTCAGAAACCCAATGAACTTTGGCAAGGGAAGTGCGCTGTGTCACGTGTATGAGGCTTGAGGTCTGCCAATCATATTCCACGTGATCACGACGAAGTTTTCCAGGGCTCAGTAAGTTGGCTGGGCTGGAAGGGTTGTACTCAACGTTGTGAAGTGTCCAATCGTGAATAACGTCAGGGTTGGTGGGGTCTTGGGTCTGGAAGAAGACGGTGCCCACGCCAAGTGACCGGACTGGGGCGCCGGAGGCAGAAGTGGAAGGTGTCAAATCGCTCTTTTCAGCGTACTTGACGAAATATCGCAAGTTGTTGAAGGTTGAAGTAGTACAACCAGAATCGAGAACGATATCGTCTCGGGTGATGAGGTCATCGCGGGCAGCAGTGAAAACTGCTGGGCTGGCGATGGAGGCAAGGGCAGACTGACCCAAGATGGCAGGTGACGCTCTGACAACAGTCTGGCGGGTGCCATCAACAGAAGTAGGCTGATCCCAGCGGCAGCGATCGCCACACACGTGCTTTCTCGCTTTTTCAATCAACTTATCCCGGTTGACGTAGTGTAGAGGGATGAGATTGGGGTGGGCGACATAGCACTTTGTGGTCTCGTGATCACAGTTGCAGTGGTCGCACTTCTTCTTTTCCTTGGAGGCAGTGACAGTGGAGGTGACGGTGGTGGTGACGGCTGGAGAGGCAGGACCCCCACTGCCAGCAGACTTGCCTCCAGGTGTGTTGCGAATAGTGGCATAACTGCGCTTTTGATCCTCGTCTTGGGCAAGCGTGTAAATCGTATCAGCCACCTCATTCCACGTGGGATGGGTGGCGCCCTTCGATGTGAAATGCTTGTACGTATCGGGAAGTCGGTCCTTAAAGAAGTTAAGGAGGAAAACAGCGAGGAAGGAGTCTGGCAGACGACCGTGAATGGTCTCAATACGCTTTCTGAGGTGGTGACAGCGATTGAGGGCATCGTGAAGAGTCTTGTGATCGTTGGCGGTGGTCTTGGCAAACTCGTCAACAAGGGCAGCTGTGGCGTCTTGTGAGATTCTCGGAATGTGCTTCTCGAGCGCCTGCCACAATTCGTAAGGGTTTCCATCGTCAACCCAACCCGCTGTGCAGAGTCTGTCAAGAACCGATTCGCTGGCGTTCATGAGGAGACCATTCGTGACGTTACGGTTCTTTCTCCATTCCTCTGCAGCGATAGGGTCAGCAGGGCGAGGGACGTCAGTCTCGAGGAATATCTCGAAGTCGTATCCTCGCAGGGTCGCTGTAACAAGCATGCGCCATGTGTTCCAGTTGGATTCACCTTTCAGGCGAGGAAGAGGCGTGAAGACGGTCTTGAAGTCGTTTTGAGACATCTTGAAGTGAAAGTGAGGGTATCACAACAGTGCGGGACAGACTTATAGTCGCACCTCGATCACAGGCGTTTCTCCGAGGCCGCAGCTTTGGAGGCGTGTCTGTACGTTAGATGGCTTACTTTCGCTGCCACCTACGCGTGCTGTTGGATTGTGTAGGAGGGAGAATCTTGCGTAAGAACACGAGAAATGGGTGGAATTGTGAGATCCGACCGTAGAAATACGGTGAATCGAAGGGAAGAATGAATACTCGTAGAAGATACGAGAAACTGATGGGCTGGTTCGAAAAACCGAAGCTGAAATGGTTGAATTCTCGTGAAAAACGAGGAATCGAAGTAAAAGTTGTAGTTGTGACTGAAAAGTCTGTTGTTGACCGTGGTGTTCGTGAAAACCAGTGGGTTGTGGTGGTCGGTCGCGTGCCACGTGATATTCGTGCGCGCCAGGCAGCCAATGTCGCGTCAGAAAGTGAAATTCGTCAGCGAAGAGGAAGGAAAGAAAGCGAGAAAATCGCACAGAAGGGTAAATAAAGCGAATAAAATCGCAAAAATTCGTGAATCAATAGAAAATTGACAGACGAGTAGAATAATGGGTAAAACGACGTTATTCCGAAAGAATAACGCTGGGCTCATAACCTGTGGGCGAAACCAGCACAGAACGCTCAGAATGGGAAAAGTGGTGTTGTTGGTTGGAAGAACTAACTAACTGGCTAGAGGGCTGTGGAGGCTGGCTAAGACCAGTGGTGGCGGCCGTCAGCCCACGTGACGGGCCGGCGAGGCCTGCCACCCACATATAATCTATATTCGTATCAAGTTGGCAATAGTAAAACTAAAATACATTACACAACACCCCTCGCCGGCGGCAATGGCTTAGAGGGGTGGGGGGAAAGGGTTGGGGGAAAAAAAAAAAAAGGTTTAGCCAACATGTGCCATGGAGGAGGCATTAATGGTAATGCGACCGCAAGGGCCTATCCGCCTAGGGGTTGAATCGGGCAATGCTTCAGATGGTCGCAGAAACTTATGGGTGTTGAACTGTCAATCAACAGGAGCACTACGCTGTAGAACCATGCTATCGGACTAGACTCAGCAGTGCTATAGCAAGATGGGTAAATGCTTAAGAACCGGTAAGCAGAGGGGGGGAAATCGTATGAGCCCCTCAAGCAGCACCGCATTACATTTTTCTTTTACTGATCTGCCGGAAACAAGGGGCGACATGAAGGCACACGCACAAGCATACGACCCCGGCCATCACCAAAGGCCTCGACTAACTGTTGAGTGTTTCGAACCTTTGCCGGTGGTTAGTTAGGCGATGTTGCAATGGATGGAGAAAAAACCCGCCGATGGTCATGGCGGGGCGGGTCGGATTGACTTTTGACAATAAGTGGGGGTCCCCTCAGTCCGAAGTGCCTTTTTGCCCACGAGTTTGTCATCCAGAAACGGCACATTGAGGGATCTTTTGTTGATCCAAGCTCCTACCCTGTTCTCTCTTCTGTTTTCTTTGCTTGGTTTACGGGGGTGGGGGGCAACAACAAAAAACAAAAAACAGGTTTTTGACTGGTTTTCCCAAGAACTCAACCGATACCGCAGCATCCGTCCTACAGTGGTGTGGATTCACTGTACCAGTCCAATATACAAAAGTCCGGTCCGTTACTTTCGGTGCCGAAACCGCGGCGGCCAAAACCCAGGACCAACGTCCAAAAACGGCGCCGTCGCCGGGTCCGCACACTTTCAAGGTTACATTGCCGACACAGTACGGTGGTCTGACACTACTGCCCTACGCATTCGTCCAAGGGCGTCCCTAGGCCTGCATTTGATCGTCCCGGGCCTCCGGACCCGTCAACGCCTTCCGGAGCACTTTGCTCAGCTTCTTCGTCGCCTCATATATGAAGTTGCGACTCCAATACTGAAGCATCTGATCATTTTGCACCCTTCCCAGTGGGATATCGTACGTTGTGCCAGCATCCACTTGGTGAAGCGGACCTGAACCTTGGAATGCCCTCGTCCTTGTCGCTTTCCTGACCTCGGCCTTCGGGGTCATACAATGTAATTCTGTGGAATATGGTTCGTTCACTGCCGATGTTTATTCTACCGCTTACCCGTTGAAGAGCCCTTGTCCTTGACGCTAAGGCCTTTCTGGCGGGGACCACCGACCTGATAAATGACCGCTATTCTCCATTTTCTGTCAGTTTCTCCTGGGGCTCCAAAAACCGGGGTATGCTGCCAGGCTGGTCCTTGACCGACTCCGCCGTCTGGTCATTCCCTCGCCCTGGCACCACAGAATACAACGCTCCGTACCCGACAAAACGGTGAAGCGGAGAAAATCAGAGCAGTCGTCCGTCGTACGATGTTTGCGAGTCATTCGGATGATGTCAAGTTGTACGTCGCTTAGAGAGAGTTGAGATACGCGCACGAATACTTCCTTCCAGGCCACGCGCTGCAATCTAGATGAAGGCTGATTGATGGAACGGTGCCGACATCGAACCCACGCATCACTGTTTCGGTACCAGAGACCCGAGCAGCCGACGTCCTGGTGTTTTTAGAAGCGGCTCTGGACCAAGCTGGTCCCTGGAAGCGCAGGGAGCGGCCGCCGGCAGCAGTTGTCATGGACATGCCAAGAAACGAATGCTCGGGTCGAGCTCCGCTCATTCTGTACCTTAATTAGACGAGGCACGAGAGAGAGAGAGCTCATTGAAAAGACTGGCCAGTGTGCCGGTGAACTAACCACTACCGAGAACCAGGGCTTTGGGTGCTGCTGTCGGACCCAAAATAGCTGTCATAATGAGCAATCAGCCGTCTCACCGCTTCGACCGCTATACATGCCTGGTGTCACGGCCGACTGTCGATCAATGGGGTATTCTAACACGTGCGGCAACAGCAAGACATTGCGACCGCTTTGACCCTTGGGCGGGGGGGGTTGAGATCCATACCATGATGAAAAAGTGATAGGATACTTGACTGCTCTGGCTTCTAGGATGTGAACGCTCTGGCCACAGTGTGTTCGCTTGACCCTCAGGGTCATGTTAGTGGAGCGGAAAAACTTGAAGTTGGCTTTCGTAGTTGGGAAATATGGCCAGGAGAAGCTAGCGACGAAACAGCTGACCCTTGAGTGCGTTGGTCTCGCTTGACCAGGGGACGACACGAGGTTGATGTTGAAGAAATCGTCCACGGCCTTGGCGTCGCTATTAGTTACAGAGATGGAGGCGGGATGGCGAATTTACACGTATTGAGTATTTTGTCCGCGTTATTTACTATAAGGAGTTACCCATTACCTAGATGGGGCACTCACTAAACAGGATGCGCAAATTGGGTCACGACGTGCAAAAGTGGAAACAACATTGAGAAGGCCATCTTTCCATTTGGCTACATATCTCATCACTGCCTATCATCATTTCTCTGTTTACCCAAAGGAGACATGCAGCAGGCAAGTAAATAGATAGGAAAGAAAAGTCTGAGCCCGATTCCGGGTGTACATTTATGCGCAAGGGCAACTAGCTGTTGGGCATCTTTTTGCTCCTTCCGCAATGGTAATAATATTAATTGAGTCCTGCCAGGCTTGGAGGAGAGTACCAGTTCATAGCTGTGGCAGCTTCCTAATGAGCGTGTAAACTCTCTTAAAAACCAAGTGGTGGACTTCATAGTGGCTTTTTCTTGCTTTCATCTTCACCCAGGTTCAATAGATGGAACAGTGATTTTGCTGTTCCCTAGCAAGTGTTCCATTTCTCGAAAAAGAAACACGTCCATACACACATTTTGAACAGAGCACGCACTGCATCCCTTCCACTTCCACATTAACTTAATCGTATGTCTCTTGGGATGTGCCTACCAACACAAAGTTAAACATGTCACTATTGGCGCGAATATGTATCGTCGCTGCCCGTTGAAACTGAATTATCGCTGATGAAGCTTAAACGATGCTTCCGTGCTTGATCAACGGGCTTGCGCCTTCTGCAAGTCTGCCATGCTGTTGCCTCCTTTCAAACCTTCATGTTCTCAATGCAGCTTCTGAGACTGGCTATTGCACAATACTGTCGACTTGATCAATTTCCTGCTTTTTCGGTCGGTGCCAGAATAATACCCAAGCAACAATGAGCGTATTAGCAACATCAACGCATGAACCATCAACCACGGCGGATCTGACAAACAAGGCAGACAGTTTTCATGTATTCGCAGGACAACAATACAAATTATACGATTCGAACTGCCCTCACACCACACCTCTTGAAAGTTAAAGCCATGGGACGTAGAACCGTCATGTGGCACCCAGCACCCAGTATGCGCAACTCCCACGTTCTCTTGGGAAAGGGAGAAAACAAGGCTCTCGAGGCGCCAACCACGCCGCCCGAGGTTCGCTTACAGAGCATTATCATACTTGTCGTTGCACTCATGTCGCTTCTTGGATCTCTATGGATTATACTAAGTTACTGGGCATGTTCTCTTGCGCTCTTGAAACTTCATGACGCTAACACATGCTAAGGTATTCCAAAATCTGCGTTCGTTCCGCCACCGACTTATCCTTGGCCTTGCCATCAGCGACTTCATGATGGCCTTCAATTTTCTTTGCTCTGCGTCGCTGAACATTGCCGATCGGTTCATCGGTGCGCCGCAAAATGCCAGATTCTGTAGCTATAACGGCTTTATAACACAGATTTTTGTCATTCAAACCGACTACTGGATACTACTTATCGCCGTGTGCACATATTTCATACTCACCGGTCGAAGACGGCCTTCAGCCTGGATCGACTTCTAGAAAAATTACATTTGGGCCGCCCCTTGGGTCCTGTCGATCCTATGGGCACTACTTGGTCTCGGTGCTGTTGGCTATGGTGACATAGGTGCTTGTGAGTACCGCTTTGACAGAACTTAGATCTCCCTCCAATTCTTAACGGATATTAGGGTGTTGGTTTACTTCAGATGCAACTCGCCTAGTCGTGAGCTTCATCCCTCGATGTAGGTGAGCATAAAACAACGTCCCGCGGCGAGACTAACACTTAGGTTAGGGCTTATAATAATTGTTGTCTCTATTCTCTATGTTTCTCTTTACGTTAACGTCAAACGCTTGGAAATCCAATTAGCTCCCATGGTGAACGCAATATCTCTCCATCAACGTTTCTCTGGGGAAGCAGCCCCAGTCGTGAACCAAAGGAGCAACTATCGGGGCCTCGTGGGAAACCATTCTTCAGCCTTGAGACTCAAAAAAGCAAGAATAGAAAGACACCCAATGACTCAGAATCTACTGCTGACTGCACCTAGATCGCACGCCAAATGCTCTTATACCCGCTTGTGTATGCAACTATCTGGTCAGTTCCTACCGCAATATGGATATACCAGGCAACAAGAGACAGGCGAGTTTCTTTCGAGCTACAAACTGTTGATAAGGCAAGTATTGTTATCCAAGGCCTAGTTGATGCCATCATATATGGCGTCAACGAAACCTCAGTAACGAGTTGGCGCGCCCGCTTGTGTCGACAAAATGCCCCTATTGTGGGAGGAGTCAACGCCGTCACTGCACGTAATCCAGCGACAGGTATAAGCGATGAGAGACCCCTCCAGCCGGATAGACTAGGATGAGGACTGTCTATTATAGATTGAACTGGGTCAGGAGTAGAGGGAGCTGAGATCGCAGGTACTGATAAATCCACGGAGAGCTCAACCCACGTCAGCAATTATTGGGCGACGTTTAGGGGAAGAGGTTAGAAGCTCGAGACTCGGAGACGAGAAGCAACTTGTTGGTGGCGCACAATCAAGATGCTAAGTATTGTGCTTGTCAATCAATGTCTAACAAGGATGGCATCGTGCAGACTAGGAAATGCGGGGTATCATTAATATAAGAGCAATGTCTGCATGCTTTTAGAAACCTCCTGGTCACTACGTGAAAGAGCCAATTCGGGTTTAATGCACCTTAATCACACATTGGAGCAAGCTGTAATGATTTGGCCCAATGCCTTTGTTAGTTGCATTGTATAGCATCCAACCACATACCATGCGTAAGGTGGCAAACGATGTAATTTGAAAGCTCAAATTCAATGCACATGGTCTTGACAAAGTCAGACATATAAAACGATCGTGGATTGCCATTTGTATTCAGGGGGAAGCAAATAATCATGCCCCAGCGAAAGTAACCTTAATCATAACCACAAGACACTTTCTTCATCACTCATTAACGTCAACCGAGCCCCCTTTTTCATAATTAAGAAAACCAAATATCCTCAGGATGAGTTCTTTTTCTAAGCCTTGGTGCGCGCGGTCTCGGCACTCTCTACGACGGGAACATCCTTCGCCAGCTTGGACTTCTTGACCATGCGCAGACCTCCAATGGCCATGACGAGACCCTGGATCCCGAGGATGACGACGAGAGTGACGAGGGCACCGATGACGCCGGCGACGGGGGTGGAGATTCCGTTGCTATCCTTGTTGGAGTTGTTGCTGTTGGCGTCAGTGTTGCCGTCCAGACCAAGGGCAGTGGCGCAGGTGCCGGTGGAGTTGCCGCAGGCAGTGCACCATGCCTTGGTGTCCTCGACGGCGAACTGGCGCATCTCGCTAACGAAGGTGTTCCAGGGGAGCAGGGTCTCGGACTGGCCGAAGAGGGGGTACTCGGTGAGCGAGTTCTCGCCGGCGGGGCCGTTGGCGAAGCGGAAGCGGACGGAGACGTCTGCGGCGGCGGGAGACGAATCAGTGGCGTTGGTGACGAGCTCGAAGACCATGGACGAGGCGTAGTCAACGACGCCCTGGAAGTCGGCGGACACCTTCTGCAGCTGCGCAAGGCCGAAGAAGGAAGAGAAGGTGGCGTAGGCGCCGAACTGGATGTTGGCCTTGGCGGACGAGGCCTTGGCGGCGTTCTTGAGCGTCGAGTTGAGCGCCTGCAGGATCTGGCCGGCGAGCACCTTGCCGGCGATGGCGCGGATGGGGTCGGTCTCGTTGTAGGCGAGGTTCCACTCGTGGACGTCGGCGTACGACTTGAGCTGGCGGAGGGTGTCGTTGGTCAGGAGGTCCGAGGAGGGGATGCTGCTGTTGTGGATGGTGGCGACGTTGACCAGGTCAAAGATGGTGTAGGCGTTCTCGAAGTTGGCCTTGGCGGAGCTGAAGGTGCCGTTGATGACGGGCAGCAGGCCCTGGTAGAAGTCGGCGGACTCGGCCTTGACGGAGAGGTACTCGGGGGACGCGAAGTAGTTGTTGGAGCTGACGACGGCGTTGCCGCAGCCGCTGCCGCCCTGGAGCCACTCGCTGTTCTCAGCGTCCTGGCTGGTCGCCGCCGTGCTGACGGCGTTGACGGGGACGTACTGGTACCCGCCGAGGGGCGCCTCTACGCTGGTGCCGTTGGCGAGGATGTTGACGGTGCCCGCCGGTGGGTAGAAGCCCTGCAACCAGGCGTAGGCGGACGACTGCAGGACGTAGTCGGTCGGGGAGGTGACGGACAGCTGCTCCGGGAGGACCTCTTCAGAGCTCAGAGAGCGGATCTGAGCGGAGGCGTTGGAGCGGACGTAGCGCTCGCCGTAGTAGAGACCCGAGCTGTAGGTCTCGGAGGCACCGAGGTCGGTGAAGCGGACCGGGGGCCACTTTTTGGCGGTGCGGTCGCCGTGGCGGTGGAAGACGTAGATGCCGAGGACGGTCTCTGCGGCCGCGGGCACGACAGTGAGACCCAGGGCCAGAAGGAGTTTGAGTTCCATTATGGCTGACTTGAAGGGAGTTTCGGGCTCTGAACAAGAATTAGTTCCTGGTTGCCCTTAGTTCTGCCGTCTTCCTTATGATTGCCCGAGGTTGTCCGAAACGGATCCTGACTGAGAGGTCTCTTTTGCAGTCGACTGGCCCGCTACTCTGCCTTTCAACTATGGAAGAGTGTGGACGACGGAGGGAAAGCCGGCCAAGAATTTATACTAGTAGCTGAAGAAGGGGGGGATTGGCTTTTGCTTACCTAGTGATGTTGTTGATTTTGTGGATATCACGCCGTCAGTAGGTCGTCATTAACACAAATGGGCTCTGGATCGTGACAACGGCTATGGAGACCCGATGCTAGCCGGTCATTTATTCTCCGTTCTGGAATTAAAAGTCCAGCAGAGGAAGATCTGCCAAAATAAACAATGACCTTGAAGATGAAAAATCTCGCACGTTCCGAGAGAACTCGCAGCAGCGCCTAACAACGGGCATCACCAGCCCTTTTATTCATCCCTAGTACTCTGTCACTGCATCTACTGACTAGTTAGAAAGCAGCAAAAGAGATCACTCAGCCCACATCCTCCCGAAGCACATAACAGTCATCGCGGTAGCCTGTCGCTCCACCGAGGCCTGACCCGCTTCTAGCTCCGAGCCAGTCGATGGTTCGCGATAAAGGAGGGGTAAGGAAAAGCTACTAGCCACGGTAAGTAGCCATTGAAACTTATCACCGGTCACGTCCTATCAAGGGCGTCCAAACGGATCGTGGGATGGATTTGTGTTTGGTCGGGATGAATCAGAAACAGGCAAGTTGTGCGGCCAATTAGTCAAATGGCCAGCCAGTGTCTCCACTTGAGCTGCAAGCTATCATCTGCAGGCTGATGGAAGTGGATGCCGGCTTGGCTGGAAAGCTTGAGTACGCCGCACGCGGCCGGCCGATTACAGAGCCGCTAATCACGTTGACAAGGTGAGTGACAAACAGGTTCCTCGTTAAGAGTGATTTAAACCAACCATGGATGCCGCTGCATCTCCGCTCCGCGGCACGGTATCGGCCTGTCGGGCGGATAACTGGAGGGTTGAAATAAATTGTGGCACCGACTGCCGATGAATGATAAACGTAAGATGAAAAATTCAGTCTCTTGCAAAGAAAAATGACGGTTGGATGGTTCAAATTATTTGATTCCCGCATTTTCAGTATCTAACTTGCAGGGAGGATCAGCAGCCGCCCCTGCGATAACAACTTACGATCTTGGAACCCCGAAGCCGCTCTTCAGTGTCCGCGGACTTGCTGGAGTTGAAATTTGCGGATCCACTATCAGAACATGCCCTGTCATCCCGTTTACAGCTTTGATGTCGTCTTACGTCCACTCTTTACATGTTTGGAGATTTCACCCTTGAGCAGGAAGTCCGGGTACCTCATGTCCGCATCAGTTCCGACGGCTAGAGCGCCCTGTCTCCTCCACGCACCGCCGTCGACGGGGATCACCTGTCCGTTAACGAAGCTGCCGGCGTCGCTGAACAAGTAAACAGTGGAGTCGGCGATGTCCCGGATAAAACCCCACCGGCCCTGGGGTATAACGGCATCAGCCGCGGCCTGGTCCGCCTTGCTGCTGGACAGGCGCTCCATGCCCTCCGTGTCCCTGATGGGGCCAGGGGCGATGACATTGCTAGTGACTCCGAAAGGACCATATTCCAGTGTCACGGAGGCCATAAGAGCGTCAACGGCGGACTTGGCGGCTGATACGTGGGCTTGCAACGGCATGCCGGTGTAGTGAAACGTTGCCGATACAAAGATGATGCGGCCGCCTGTTAAGCCATTCTTGCTGGGCGTGGGATTCTTCTTTGCCGATTCAACAAGATAGGGCATTGTGGCTTTGATCGTGTTAAAAGTGCCTAGGACGTCAATATCGATGACGGCCTTGAAGGCATTAGGGCTCATGCTGGACATTGGCGAGATGAAGTTGCCCGCAGCTCCCGCGCTGCCGTGCTGTCAGTCATAAAGTCAGACTCATTGGAAGTCGGCACTTACATAACGAAGTCGATGCTGCCGAGCTCCTTAGCACATCTGTCTGCGGCATCCTGCAGGCTCTGGGGCTAAACGGTGACATGTCAGTCTCAGTCTGAAGTCTCTGAAGGGGGGGTGCAGGTGGATCATCTACATACATTCCTGACGTCGCAGCCACCTATACCGATGACCTTGGCGCCGGGTCTCGCGGTGGCCAGGTCCTTGGCCATAGCCTCCGTCTTTTCGACATTTCGGCCGATAATGCAGGCATTCGCTCCGAGGCGGACGAGAGCGCGGGTTTGCGCACTGCAAATGGTTCCAGCGCCACCGGTGACAAAGGCGACTCTGCCATCTGCAGTCACATGTCAATCTCAGCATGGACATCAACGCCAGCAAGGGAAACATACTAAAGATGCCGTCCTTCCATACCGGACTCAGGTACTCGGATTCAGGTACGGGCATGGCTGCGAGATGTCTTATTGAACGATGACGGTGATGATGCGGTTTACCCCAAAGCAGAAGCACCGAGTGGGACCTGCTTCTTCGATGACACAAGGTCGGATGAGCTGCGAATGCAGGTACTTTAGAAAGGCAAGGGAATAACGTGGATCCGTTGTCCGCACAATTCAGGTGTTATACTGATACTAGTCCATGTAACACAGGAAGAAGAAACCAAAAAAAAAAAAAAAGGATGGTTTGGAGTGGCAGCCGGTTTTGGGCGTTCGACGGCAGTGCGAAGCTCAGGTTGCGGACGGCAGTAACGCGACGGACCTCGGTAAGGACGGAGGGCGGAGCACTGTTGCACGGTGAGTTATAATAGTGATTAGTTGACGTCCTTGCTTATGTCAGCAATGTTGATGCCGAAAGTTAGGGAACCTAGGCCTAAGAAAACCTTAGTCCGGCAGTCGCTGATTGGTGAGGTGAACGTCGAGAAAAGGGGAATCTTTCCTCCTAAACATACTGTGACGCTGGGCCCCCCGGCCCCGGACGGGCTTGATTTTAGTGCGCTTCTTCCCCAAAAGCACAATCGGAGCTGTGTCCGTCTCCCCAAAAACACCTTTCCCGAACGCCTCTAGCGGCTGCTTCGCGCATGAACCTGGCGACGACCTCCTCTCCCCGTGCCAGATGGGATTCCGCCTTGAGTTCTGGTCTGCGCACATTAAATCGGATCATTATATGTAACTGGCGCTTGGTAGTAATCTGTCATCAGGTACAACAGTGTGTCCATGAAACTGGTCTGACCTTGTTCGCGAAGTTACTCAACAAACAAATCTCCATAGTGGCCTTAGTACAGCTGCAAAATTGTGGTGGCTATATCTCTCTTCTAGCCGCAAGTTCTGTGACAGACTTGTAGCAACTTTCATAGTTTAACTTCAGGTATTTATTCAAACGAAACCAAGATGAAGATCCGTGTTTTGTACCTTTCTTGATAGACAAAGGCTCGGAGTGTGTTGGCTACGATAGTCTCTTTTTTTCAAGCCAATATACTTGGCCAAATGTGCAGGCTGGACCGGGTAGCTAGCTCGACATCCCCCGATTGGTTTTCTGTGACAGCAAGCTGTGCTGCACAAGCAACTAGTTCAGTCGAACGAAGACCTGCAGTGCCTAAGGCCACTTTCTGTTGGTATGTAGGTGCGTGGTATACTTGGCAAGACAAACATGCCCCACGGGCACACTGAACCCTTGTCCAGGGTGCAAATTTGGGAGATATCTCCGGCCAAGGAGAGGGGTACCCTTCTCTTCAGGTGAGCAGTGTTCTAGAGTCCAAAGTATCATTGGTCTTGTGGTCTGCTGACAGACAATTTGTGACTGTCCAGTGAAGTAATTCTCGGGACCATTGATGCAGAGACAACGCTGAACGTATATCAAGTACCTCGATTATATCCGCGTAAACACAATAACTTGAAATATCTTTGATTAAACCAAGGTGTATAGTCAATGGTTGGTAATTGCATAGGTTCATCACTAAACCTGGTGAAGCTATCATATATGTCCAGCTGAACGGATATATTTAATCAACAGCATGCCATTTGAGGCTTAAATCGGCTATGAAACGCCAACGTCTAAACCGAAGAAAGCGCGCACCCTGTTCAATCTTTTTATCAGCCCCCTCGAACAAGTCGGAGACAGTCGTGGGCTCGACATATAGGTGATGCTTAGGGAGATGTATTCAATTTGAGACACCTAATCCAGGAATTGTACGAGACAGGAGTTTGGCATAGTATAAAAGGGGCTGGACTCTCGTCTTCTCTTCCTTGATCATTCAGCAATCAATTATCTGAGGTTACTGTCAGCATAAACCATCAGTTTCTGTGACATTGAAATTTAGGAATTATCACGTATATGGGTCCTTCGATTGGATGCCGTGAAATAGCAATGCCACTCATTGCTTTTCATTACAAACGCGTTTACTGCATCACTACCTCCAGGTTTCGAGGAGCTTTTTGCGTTTCGTCTCGGATTTGTATCCCTAGAATGGACCAACATGCATGCAAGTACCTGCCCGCAGTCAGAATGGGAATTGCGGCCTCCATACGTTGCATAAGGCATTCTCCACCACCAAAACCATACGAATTTAAATCAATAATAGGCTGGAATATATGGAACCAGCAGCCATATTGTTTGTTGGAAGTGATGAAACGAGCAAAACCATGGCTGGTCCTGTGTAGCCGATTGGATATTCAACCGAACGGCTTCAAGAAAGAGTCAGTCGCCAGGTACTCTGGTATCAATAGTTGTCTTCATTCTCTTCATTGCATACTGCAGTTTGCTGTCTTGTGGGTACATCAATTTTAATATTAGCCTGCATACACTGTCACCTAAAACAGGCATGTTGATATCTGGTATTAAGAGGGGTAATTATGTGTCCCATAGATAAATAGCCCGTCACAATCGCCAGCCTCAAAGTTAGTTTTTCGTCATCCTTATTCATAATGTAGAGAGGTGAGCACGACCAAAGTGATTTCCCTCTCCTTCGCGATGTGCAACGACAGAGACAACAGCCAGACCAATGGTCCCATCATCAGCAAAGATGATGAGGTAAAGTTGATACATTCTCATGGCGGTAAAGATATAAGTTTTAATTGTGATCTTAGGCTTTCGAGGACAGCTCGTCTGATCTAGCGTCTGTAAGCGCTCAATTCTCGTCACAATATCGGTGATTGACATTAGCATGTTGTCGACACCCCACACCAGAGCCTGGCTTCTTCAAGCACGAGTGTATCTAGTTCCATCTTTAATTACCGTGTGGAGAACGGCAGGACATATCACAAGTACAAGGACGGCAGTGAGGTCTTTTCTTCCCTTTGAATCTCAAACACAGCGCTAATTTCCTCGTCTTCAGAATATATCTACCCCAATGATCCCAGGGAAATTGAAAGGCTAGGTAACCACCTCTGACCGGCTGATAATTCCAAACTTGTCTCATGGATGTTCCTAGATTTGCAACACGCTTTATGTCTTATGACTCTTCGAAACGCCCTTGGTCGTGCTCCTCCAGCAGCACCGGGATCCAATGCTAAGCGTGTACTGGACATAGGAACCGGCTCCGGGCTATGGGCGATTGACTTTGGAGAAGAGCATCCTGAGACTGCGGTAGGAGTAGCATGCAACCATCGGTACCACGTCCCCTTTACTAACATGTATCTCAGGTCTATGGTGTAGATCTCTCCCCGGTGCAACCACGAGCGTGCAGTTGAAGAATTCTGCTCTACTTTCCTGTAACTAATCATTAATAGTGTTCCTCCGAATGTTCAATTTGAAGTCGACGACATCGAAGAACCTTGGACATATCAAATTCCCTTCGACTACATTTTTTGCCGGTTGATGACTGGGAGCATTGGTAACTGGCAGGCATTTTGCAAAAAATCTTTCAAGTAGGTAATCATCCTCTCTACAAGGGCATTCTGCTGTTCATTAAGTCATCTTGAACCTGACGGCTGGCTTGAACTACAAGATGTAGTCAACCGTCCTAGTTCCGATGACGGAAGCCTGACCCCAGAACATACGGTATCTAAATGGGTTCAATTGACAGAGGAAGCCTCCGAAATCTTTCAGCGCCCTTTTCTAGATGTTCTAGGTCTTGCAGAGGTCATGAAGGAGGCCGGGTTTGTTGATGTTACTGTCGAGAAATCCAAGTGGCCGATGAACGGGTGGCCGAAAGACCCTCATTACAAGGAGCTTGGAACGTGGGTAAACGCCAACTTCATGGAGGGTATCGAGGCTTGGACTATGGCGCCGTTCACCCGAGCTCATGGCTGGACGAGGGAAGAAGTCCTCGTATACATGATCCAGTTACGGAAAGAATTGAATGACCGGAAAATCCACGCCTACTGGCCCATGTAAGTTTCTGGAATTTGTGAAATTTACTGTAGGTTTCACAGGGGGTGAAACAGGGGGTGAAACGGAATTCCGTTCGTCAATAACAAATAACAGTAAATTGGTTCTAATCGATGGTTCATGATGATTGAAAGTGGTGTTGTTGACTAGAAGGTGGGGATATTCCCCCTTGGCCTGTCACGTGGGTCTGGGAGGCTTGGGCCTCTCAGCCTGGCGGGCGTGTGGCTGGAAGTGCCACACGACTCCGTATTCCAACTATCGCAACACTGGAAACTCTCTTTTTATGGTGTTGAAGCGGTTGGAATACGTTGTCCCTATACAGTTCCGTCTCCTCGTCAATTCGGCCTCCTATCCCTACTTTCTCCCGTAGTTACGGTCTTGTTACCCATCCCTCCATACGTATCGTTATCGTGTTGCTATCAACGAATCTCTCGAGGGCTCGATTTGGTTTGCTCTTCGTGAGGGCATCAGCAGGGTTGTCTTCGCCGTTAATCCAACGAATTTCTTGTAGTTCTCGTCTTTCGTACGATTGTCTCAACGCCATGATATCGATCATGAGTCGCTTTTCTTTGGTAGTGCCCAGCTTCACGAGACACTCGTACAGCGAATAGGAATCGGTACAGACAACTGTCTGAATCGTTGGTAGGTTGAGGTGGTCAGTGATTGTCGCCAGGGTTGTGGCGAGGGCGTAGGCCATATCGACGCCAGCGACCATCCCGTAGATCTCTGACGCTAATACGCTGCGGGTGACTCGTTTACTCTTCGTAGAGCTGTAATGAACGAGGTTACCGTGAATCGTGAATTCTCCGTTGTTGCTGTCAGAGGAAGTGTCGTTGGCTAGGATGATCAGAAACCCTAATTGGGAGGAGAGGTCGTGGTTATTAGCGAACGACCCGTCAACGAAAACGAATAGCTTGGCTGTTGTAAGGTCGAGTGGGATAAACGTTATTCCTCGGTTAGGCGATTCTATTTGCCATCGAATCCGTTGATTCAGTGCTTTTATCGCTTCTGGCGAGGGGTCTTGGTGTTGGGCAGCAGTGGATAAATCGAAACAGGCCTCGGGTTGGCAAATTGACGCGATGTACGCCCCTCTGGCGCGTTGTTCGACATATTGCTGTTTTGGGTTGGGTTTAGTAGTCTCAATACATCGTAACTTCTTGGCTTGTCCCTTTTGCCTCAAATTGATCGAATTGTCGGTTGACAGCGCGATTATCCCTCCGTTGAATTGGAGGGGTTCGTCAATTGTGAGGATATTCTTCGCTTTTGCCGTAAAAGCCGCTTTTTCTAACTGTTCGTCTTCTAATTGTGAGAACGCCTTGTCTGACAAACCGAGGGTATCGTCGGTTTGCATGCCGATACAGCCAAAGTGTGGATTTTCGGTAGATGAGATCAATAGGCATGGATCGTACGAAGAAGTAACCATCTGGAGATTCTCTCTGTGATGCTTGTGATACGTTGCCCACCAGTGGGTTCCAGCTTCTGCGATTCCGTACAGAGGCTTCACAACCTCCATAATGGTCCCTTTTGGGTACTGGTCTTGAATTTGCTTCGGTGGGTAGGCGAGAATAGTACGATTGAGCCTTGTGGAGGATTGAACGTAGGCTTGTGTGATATCTCGAAGCCATAGTTGTTTCCCTTCTCGTAGGAGTGACGGGGTAATTGACAGAATTAGCCGTTGACTCGCCCGTTGAATCGTTGGCGATTGGGTCAATATAGCCTTCTTGCTATCGTCGGCGTAACCCTGTATTACAAGTCTCGATTTCTCGTAGGGTTCGGTTGTTTTACCCTTGACTTCGTTGACGATACGAGATCGGAAGATTCGTACGTTCTGGTGCCTTCTCTTATTGAACTGGGTGAATTTGAACACTCCTCTAGCGATGAGGCTGTTGATCTCTTGTTTAGTTGACTGTTCGAACGGTTCGCCTGGTGTAGTAATAACACCTTCTCGTCGTAGTTTGATTGCTAATTCTTCGTCTGCTTGCTCCTTAATCGATAGGAATATTTGTTGATAATCCGGGTCATCGTTGAATTCCTCTGTGAAGTGGGCGATTGGCAGTGGTCTCTTCCGGGGTCTGCCCGGGCGTCTTCTCGGTGGCTCCGGTGCCTCTTGCGGTTCGTCCGGTTCACTGCCTCCGCCGGCGACGATAATTTCGTCGCGTACTACTTCCTGCTGCGGTATCTCAGCTTCGGGTTCTTCTTCTTCTGGCGCGGCGATGGAATTAGGTGGTTGATCGGGATCTTCGTAGTATGGTTTGACTACGGTAGACCGGAAGGTCTTCGGACCACGTGGCGTATCGACAGTACAGGTTTCGCCGTTTATGGCTGCTAAAGTAAACGGTCCGGTCCAGCCCTTCTTTTCGCGTACATCGTACATATCGCCGCTGTATTTCATATCGTCGGGGTATAGTTTCGCGAATTCTGTTAATTGCTTTCCGATACGGTCTGTTGACTCGTATGGTTGGAAGTCTGTTAACGGAGAGACCGTGGGATGTGGCGGTCGGTACGGTAGTTGCCACTGTTGTTGTTCTTGTGGAGGAGGTGGCTGTAGGGTTGGTTCGACTCTTCCTCCTGTGCTGTTGGCTACTGTTGCCGGTCTCGTGATCTCTTCGTGGAATTCGGGGTCTTTTATCAGAGCCTTCAGGTTGCGATATCTCTTGACGCCTTGTTCGAGTTCTTGGGGTGACCAGTAGTGGAATTCTTCCTTTTTGAGGGCTAATGCCACGTTTTTCGAGATTTTCTTGCCATCCATTTCGACGTAGACGCCGTTACCGATTAAATAGTCTCTGAAGAATCGTAGGATTGGGGGAGGTACGTTCTGGAAGTCTTCTTCTGACCAGTCGGCGAAATCGGGAGAAACTTCGTTCCATAGCTCGAGGCCCGTGAGATTCCTCTTCTCATAGGTCTCAAGTAGGAAACCCATATAGGAACCCAGTTGCTGTGGGCTAGCGTTTGTAAGGTCGATTGCCCAGTTGCCCCATACTGCTGGATCGATCATACTTTCGATTCTCTGTGGGATGGGGACTGTTGATTGGCTTTTGGCAGTGACGCCGCTCGCGGGCGATCCTTCTCGTGAATTTCGCTCCATTCTGACAGTATAAAAGGATTACTTCTGTTTAGAATCTTGAATTCTAATCCTCAACAGCGTCAGCTGCGATTGGTGCAAGATGCAGGCCTGGAAGTGGGAGTCAAAAGACGATTCGGGATATTACGATTCTAAGGGGAAAGAATCGTGAAATCGGGGATTTTCGTCGGTTCGTCGTTTGTTTCCGTCGGCGCCGTTCTCGCTGATGTTCTCGAGGGGTGTGAGGGTATACACAGGTCTCGAATTGGTAGGGAGAGAGTTCTACCGTAGATTCTCTCGTGAATCTCTCTTTCTCGCTTCGGGCTTCGCTCCTCACTGTTGGGAAGTTTAGAATCTAGCGGACAGTTGGCCTTATGACGCCCACAACCACGTGCGTTTCTCCTAAGCCGCAGCCTCGGAGGCGTATACGTATAGCTGTATAGGCGGATTACCGCCGGTAGTCTCCGCTCGCCTTTCGGCGTGTTCTTCTTCTGGTAGGGAGGTCTCTTGTGGCAGGCGCCTCGCGGTTGGCACCTCGTCTGGGGATTTATTGAGAAACTAGCGGGCGCCTCGTGATTGGCACCGCGCGTGGGGGATAGTTGTAGTTGGGGAAGTTGTTGTCCCTTGTGGGATTCGTGAATCTTCGCCCTTGTGGCGTGAAGAGGTTGGAAGACCGTCGATTCGGTAGGTCTCTTCTTCTGGTGGTTGAAAACGCGTGATGGAACGCTCTTGCCAGCGATAATTGGCTGCGATTAACCTTATCCCGCCTAGGGTGAGCGTAGCAGTCCCTAGGTTACTCGAATAATCGGATTGCTGGTAGATTCGAGGAAAAGAAGCTTTCTTCTGCTGGTTTCCGTAGATCCCAGTTACTCTCGCTTCTTCTCTCGTTAGCACGAAATCCCTACTTTTACCTGGGCTTGGGTATCCAGTTCAAGAAGTCGTCTCTTCTGGTGTTGACCTTGCTGATCTGCGGTTTGTCCGTAGCAGAGTGGTAATTGTGAAGTTAACCAAATTAATGGCAACTGTGAGGTTTACCACTGATCAGTGTAGGTTTCACAGGGGGTGAAACAGGGGGTGAAACGGAATTCCGTTCGTCAATAACAAATAACAGTAAATTGGTTCTAATCGATGGTTCATGATGATTGAAAGTGGTGTTGTTGACTAGAAGGTGGGGATATTCCCCCTTGGCCTGTCACGTGGGTCTGGGAGGCTTGGGCCTCTCAGCCTGGCGGGCGTGTGGCTGGAAGTGCCACACGACTCCGTATTCCAACTATCGCAACATTTACTGCTCTGTCACTACCTTGCAACTTCGATTCGGCGTTACGCGAGCTAATCATCTCTAGCTACTCTATTTACGGAAGAAAACCGACAGATGCTGAAAAAGGGCAGGCTGATTAATTTTGATTCCTCTCATTATGTTAAGCACTGGCTCAAAAATTGGATAAGATGAAAGATATATTTTTCAGTTTTATGTTATTACGGATTCGGTGAGAGAGAGACTAAGTGACTGTCAATGATGAGCAATTGGTGCTTGTTATGCAGCTGGTAACTGCACTATGCATCTTATGCAGATCTTATGCAACTTGGCAACCTCGGTGTATATTAAAATGTCAACGCAAGGAGCACGGATAATTTTAAGCACAGCTTGCCCCATACGGGAGCTCCACATCAGGTACCCACTATGCAGTAGCCAACCAGGCGTCAGCGAAACAAGCAAAAACAGCCCCTCTCTTTTCTTTTCCCGCGCAAGCGGCAAGCGGCAAGGCGGGAACGTCGTCAGAAAGCGTCAATCAACCCATCCCAGACCTTTCTCACCCTTGCCTTGCCTTATTTCCTTCAATACCTTAGTGGCCAGGTCCAAGCCAAGGTCAGATCAGGTTCAGTCAGGGAGCAACCGACAACCCCTCCATCAGCGACCAACCGACCCTCCACCTTCAGGTAGTCGTCAGATTTCAACTCTACCTAAGGGAAACTTGGACTTTTGCATCTCATCATCGAGCTTCTGCAACTCCCCTTCTCCCACCTGTCTCATTGTTCTCCGAACCATCCCTCCCCACCGCCATGACTTCTAAAGGAGTCTCGCTCCTGAAGTTCGTGGGAACTGTTTCCCTCGGTCTTCTGACTGTACGTTGCCGCCCTTGTTTCCTCCTGCGCCCGACCATCCCAACGCCTGGCCTGTCACCGGATCGCCAGTGACGCCACTATTCCCGTTCCCCTCCACCTCCCCGCACCCACGCCGTGAATCCCGAAAACCCGATGATGGCTCCTCCGCCATTGCCTCACATCCATGATCTCGGCATCGCATCGTGTCAAAGGCTAACGTTCTTCTTCAACAGGGCCTTTCCTACTCCCTCTCGACCGTCACTGTACCCTCGATCCTTTCACTCCCCTCCGCATCCGATGCCGCCCGCGCTTTCCAGAACCTCTACCCAAGCGCAACTACCCGCCTGCGCGTTCTGACCGGCGTCTCTACCGCTTCTTTCATCTTCGCCTTCTTCCTGTCCCCGCGCGCCTTCCGCCACCCGTACCTCGTCTACTCCTCCGTCCTCTGTTTGACCTCCGGCCTCGCCGAGCAAATCGCTCCCTATGTTTTGAAGAGCTCACCCGAGTCGTCCAAAGAGGCCATCGCTACCCGTCAAAGGGCCCTCCGTGAGCGTGAGGAAGCCCGAAAGGCCGCCCGCATTGCACGCCAGGAAGCGCGCATGGAGGCTAGCTACGAGGTTCTCGGCGACAACCACAGCGACGCTGCAAGCGACGGTGAGACGGCAGCGGCGGCTGCCGCTGCCGAGGAGGAGGAGATTCTCAACGGTGAGGAGGTCCGCAGCGAGGTTGAGGGCTTCAAGAGGACGCAAATCGTGCAGACCGCCATCGCTTCGGTTGGCTTCCTCCTGTCCGTCATCGGCATCTGGGGTGACGGTGCCATTCAGGTCTTCCAGACCGAGACCGTCATCGTTGGTGTATAAGATGTGCCGGGATGAATGATGAAAGAAGACGGTGTTTCTGCGTTGAGTTTTCCTTTGCCGTATAGGGAGTTTTGAGATTGAGAGGGCCGCAAATACGATGCCATACTGCTACTGCTGCTACGGGGAGCTGTCTTACTCGTTACATATTCTTCTCTATTACCCCGACTAATGAGAGTCGGAGAACATGACACAAAATAGACCATTGGATCCAACTATGCCAGAGACCTGCGCAACTATACCTGTGCTTATATCACCTCGGCAGAAGTAGGCGAACACACCAAACTTGTTGATCAATAAAGGGCCCATTCTTGGCTTGACATGTGATTCTAATGATGGTATTTTTTGCGACATGATTTCGGGCTTCAATAAATTGTACCGGTCCCTTTTTTTAACAGCGTCAAAACCACCCAATCCAGTCTCTTTTTTCCACTTTCAAGACTTGAGTCTTTCGCTTCCTGCCATGTCATCCTGAGCGTCCTTGATGAGGAAACTGTGAACATGTCAGATTTACCAGTCTAACGCCAGTGACATGCCAATGACCAAAAAAAAAAGAAAAAAAAAAAAAAGAAAGAAACTTACTTGTACATGAGTATCGTCGGCGGTATCGTGCCCAAATGCCACAGACTATGCGCGTCAAGAGCTCCCCACAAGGGCGGGAAATCGAACAGCTCCAGGCTCATGACGGTGATGACGCTGGCGACGACGATACTGGGCCAGATGGCCCATCCCCTGCGCGACTGCCTGTACTTTTTGAAACTGAACCATAGCCACATGATGTTCCCAATCATTCCGATGACGACATTGGCGGCCATGTTATACGTGTAGTCCCACCGCACGCCCTTGAGGAACGCAACGTGGCCCGCATACAGCGCCAAGCACAACAGGGTCCAGGCACGCAGCACAGAGCGGCGGCGCGGGGTCGGACGGTCGAGGCGCATGACGCGCACGATAGTGTAGTACAGGCCGTACAGCACGTTGGCGCCGGCGGCGAAGTAGTCGAGCTGCTCCGTCGCCGTGAAGTCGCGAGTGTGGAAGATGGCGCTGAACACCCACGAGGCAGTGCCGACGCCGGCCAGCCACTTGTACCACGGCATCAGCGGGTACGAGTCCGGGACGACAGCACGGAGCTTGCGCAGGCCGCGCTGGTGCGCCCAAAGATTGCCCAGGCTGAAGAGGGTGCTAAAGGGCTCCTGGCAGCCGAGGAAGCGGTAGAAGGGCCATTTTCCGTGGAACTGGACGATGGGCTCGCCGGCGGCGACGCGCTTCTTGGTGATTATATGTTGGCAGGTGTAATCGCATTCGGAGGCGCAGTTCCAGAGCAGAAGGCGACGGTGGAGGGCTACGACGGCGCATTAAGGTCAGCTTGTTTGTTATGCCTTAAGAGTTTACGGAAGGGAGTGAGTTGGGCTTTGTAAGGGGCGGGAGAATACGTACGAATTGGTGTGGGATCTCGACCCGGAGCACAGTTCTCATCGTGGCAGACCTGGATCGCAAGGAAACGAAGGACAAGATGTCAGTCAACGGAGGCCGGGGAGCTAGCTTGGGATGCGCGGACGGGCGCGCGTGAGTGTAGTGTCACCAACTTGAACGCATTCTCGGAACTCTGGCAAACGGTCGCCGACTGAGGCCTCGACTGTCGCTGCGAAGACGAAGAGGACGGCGAAGAGAGCTAAGAACAGAGGAGACTGCAATCGCCTCCCCGCTCGTGGGAATTTCATGGCGCGGGCATTTATTGCTTTGCGGCCTATGTTTTTGTGATGCGTCGGCGGGAGCGGTGGGATGTTTGCAAGATTGTTTAGAGAGAGCTATACGGATAGATAAGGTACCGTTGTGAGATTGGGGACACAAGGGTTCGGAGGTCTCGGACACTTGTGCTTGTTGTCTTGCCTGCTGTCACTGGGATTACACTGGTCGAAGGAAGGCCCGGGTCGTTGGTGGGGAATTCGCTAGTTTGATTGGTCTGATCATCTGGGTACAATGACATGGTACTTCGTGAGGTCCACCTCTTCGTCCTTCGTAACAAACTCAAGTTTATTCTATTCACGATGACTTGACATCAAGTATAAACTAAAGTTGTAGGCACTCGAAACATTTTTCTACGTTTGGTTCTCCGGGCGAATCACTAAAGGGAGAAAGCGGTCGGCCGGCATCACGCATTACTTGTCGGTATTGCACGGCTGCCAGGGACACATGCAACTCATGTCCGGGAATGAACTTTTATTCGTTGCAGAGCACGCCAGCGCCTAGAAAGTCGAATCAAAACAGCTGATGATGTCCTATCTTATTATAGCCAGCAGTCGCGAAACCAGTTTCCAGGGATGGATTACGTTGACCAAGGTATCTAAGCTAAGCGCATGCTGTCAACTTTGTGCTTCTCGATTCGAAGTAAAGTAGCACCCTCGCAAATGACATCAAGTTAACCATCAAGGAGAATATTAAGTATAGAGTAGAATCCTATCAGTCTATAAATGACAAGTAGGCGGCTCCGACATAGTCTGTGCTCTACTTGTCCCCTAGATTTTGAACCTTTTTGGAGAGGAGTCTTGTGTATGGCAACTAGCATAAGACCGGGATCTCTGTGGCACCAACAACAGTTTCCAGACTTGTTCAATGCTCTGTTAGCCTGGCTGCAAGCTACTTATTCCGCTGGGCCCACAAATCGGGATACATCTCCTTCATCATAAACTCTGTAAACCGTCGAAATTGTGATTTCTTGGTTGCACGACGTGTAAAGTCTGCTTCAGAGGAGTACAGCTGTCCTGGGCTTTTTCTCGCCTCGTCCGTTGCGCTGATAAACGTCTCCCACAGACCCGCATTCGCCTGAAACCCGCCTCCATAGATTCCATCGCGGGAGCCAAGAGTGTTTATTTGGGGGATGGTGAGACCTCCCGTAACTGACCGTGGATCATTGGCAATGGTTTCAGTCAGGACATCGTTTGTGGGTTCCTTGTCAGCTTTTGTGACGCCCTCGTACACTTCATCGGGCCAAGGGTTCGGAAAGTCGAGATCCCAAACAGTCCCTTTGCTCAAGTGGAGCTCTGCCTCTGCCGCTCTGCGCTCTATATCTTGAAGGTAGTAGGGGTTGGTGCTCTGCTTTGCCTGCAGCCACAAAAGACGGTGGAGCAACGGTTTAACCTCATCGTAAACATCCTGATAGTCTGCAATGATACAGGCGATGCCTATCTGGACCGACATGTCATGATGTCGCCAATATAGTTCTCTCAACGTGTTCTTCCTTGGCATGTGCGGATACCAGATAACCATGGGGATGTCAGAGGGACCGATCGATGCATCAATACGAGACAAGTCGTTACTCATGATGAATCGAGCGTGAAGTGCCTGTCGGAGTCCAAACTGTGATATTCTTTGTTGGGGGTACATTTCATCAAGACGAGGCTCTAGCCATCTTGCGAATGGTACGTGATGGTAAATGCCACGGGCGACACACATCAGTTCATTGGTCACTGGGTTGGGTCGTCTCAGCCGTGAAAACCGGTCGATATTTCCTTCATAAGCGGCCATGTTGATGAGAACATCTTTATATGTCGTTGGAAGATCTCGGGGTAGTGGCGAATACAGCAGATCGACGTGTTCCGACGGCATTGGCCCAAAGACTCTTCCATGACAGGTTTCTTCTGCAATACTGCTCTCCTCGGTAATGTCGAAATAATGAGGCGTATCGCGTGCATATGGCCAAGTTTTATAAGAATCTCTGTGACTGAGGGACGAGCGTACCGCAGTATCGCCATTGAGGAACGCGTCAGCAGGGGGGTCGTTGAGCCGAACAGTACATGTGTAGTCGTCCATGACCTTGTACCTCACATTTTGGCTGGTAATGGCGTGGAAGATCGAAGCTCCGCTCTTCGTGTTGTCTTTTGCTTCTTCAGCAATCGAGACATCGGGCAGAAGATTTAGCTCGTGATACAGCTTGTTGTAACCCGCCGCAGCACAGGCACGACCGACGTTGTACCGCATGTCGGGATATCGACGGACGAGTTCTCGGTAGGTATCTTCGCTGGCGATATCCGGATGCCAAATGCAGTAAGGCTTGGCAGCATCTGTGTCCATGACGGGGATAATATTGCTCATTATACAGCGAGCATTGCGTGCACGCGCATGTGAAATAGTTGTTGAAGCAGAAAGTTCGACTTCTTTTGAAAATGCCAGTTTCTCGTGATGGCGTATTCCATATATGCTCGCGGCATGCAATCTCCCAAACTGCAAGAAGGCATCCTCCAAATGCGCCCGTTCCTCTTCTGTCAAGGTGTTGCCGTCTATTGATGAAGCCCCGCCTGCCTTGCGCTTGTAAAAGTCGAAGTAATTATTTATTGTTGTATCATCAGGTAGTCGCTCACCGCGCAAGGCAGCAAGGCATTCCGCGTCCAAGAACTCATGGTCTAAAGGCTCTAGCACGGTGTCGTTGGGTGCTGGGGTGGTGTCATCAGAAATGTAACGCTTCAAGGTCTGTATATGGGTTGACTTCAAGCCATGGTGTTTACGGGGGAGAGCTGATCTTAGACCATGGACAACACTGTGTAGAGTGCTGGTTGAAGACCATGAACGGATGGCAGAGTTTCTTGTCTTGGCAAAATCGTGTAGAGGATCGAGGGATGTGCCACCTAGACGTGGCAAAACTGACTTTCGAGAACGACACAGGCAAAGCATCGCTCGACGGTTGAGTATCAGCGAATATATCGAGGCACGGCTTAAGATAGTAGTAAATGTTATCAAAATAAGGGAAGAGGAAGTACAAAGTCCACCTAAAGATATGTTGAGGAGTGGAAGGGGAGAAAACTAAAAGAATATGACTGAAAGAGAATAGGGGGAATCTGGGAGTCTCGACAGGAATTGTTACCCTGAAATACTTCTTCCCACCAGGTTTGTAAAATGAGAATGGTCGCTCAATGGAGCATCTAGGGTAATAGTTCTCCAGCACCCTTACCTTCCTGATTCGGATGGACTATGCTCCTCGAGATTCCAACTGATTTAGAGTCGAAAGCCAGACACCATGCCCCAACATCATAGTATGCGTGTCCTGAACTTGGGAGCATACAATTTTGTTCGCCAGGTAATTGCGTCAATGACTCATTGTTTAACATCTCGGAACATGTTTGATTGTGCAAAGCAGGAACACGGCGGTTTCTTCCGGGCCAGACCAGGTCAAGATTGTTGCGCCATATTGCGGACGCCGAACCCATGCGAGAAAGATACCCCCCTCGGACTTTCATTTAAGTGTATCCGTAAATTATAGCCAATATTTCATTGGGCCGCATCCGTCAAGCTGTTGGTTCAGTACCGCTGGCCGGGCTTGACGTGGGGCCATACGGTGCAAAACTGAACCAACACGACAAGACCCCTGCCCGTCATTAAGGAGCCAAGATTGGCCCCACGATCATGGCCACAAGTCGCCCCGACTTGGCAAAGCTTGCTGTTTCTTCTGCTCTAGGACTTGAGTTTTAGTTCTCAACGTGGGGCCTGTTAAATTCCCGCGCTGTGCCGTCGGTGAGGCTACTGGGGTACACAGGGTTGAGCTGCGTAAGTTGTTTAACGGCATCCTGGTTCCCTTGCGGCAATTATGCCAGTCGCTTCCGTCAGATTCTCGCAGGCAAGTCCAAGAACTGCCAAATGGGCTCGAGGTTTCAGTGAGCTCCTGGGCATATATAATCCCACAGCAAACGTTGGGATTCTGGCGCAGTAAGGCACGGATAGCTGGTGCTTTAGGTGACGACCAAAAGCAGATACACATCACACTTCACCGGGCCAGAATATCTGGATCAATACTCCATAGTAAACTTATTCTTGTTTCCGTCCACGAAAAAATTCGTCCCAAATCTTGAACTGTAGCCATATACGTAAATTATAAAACCAGCTGCGAGATGGATCATAGACTGACGCACTGTGAATGTGGTGTTCTGAATTAACGCAATTCTAAAACGGATTACCTTTTTATATACGCATCAGTAGACATTGGCTCCAGCTGATATTCGTTTTAGCCCACATTAGTTTCGATACTTTTGAGGCGGCCTCTGCCTGAAGTTATACACATGGCCCTCGGTCCTTCCCCAATCATTTGAAGACGCTAATAGCTCAAGGTTGGACCAGAAGTTGAGATATACGATTCGGCCCCGAGATTCAACCATCAAGTTGTCTTTTACCGTCCCGACTTGAGGTTATGCCGATGGCTTTGACGGTGCAGTGATGTTGGCATTGAAACCTGGCACATACTCCATCAGAATCCCCTCCGCGACCAGCATTTCGTGGCTGATGCCCTCAACTAGGGGTATAGAAATGATGGAATAGGCTCTGGGCAAGTTCTTCCGTTTTTGATGAGCGGCCAACAGGGCTTGCAAACCGGCTTTGCACACCAAATGTCGTTCGACCTCTTTTTGAAGCTCGTTCTTCTTCTCACCGTCATCGACGAAGTCTTCGCTTTGGACATGATCGGACCAGTCATCGGCCGCACCGCGACGGACAAATTCAACAAATTCCTCCTCGATCTCAGGCGACCATTTGCCCGAAGCCGCCCGCCCACCAATGCCGTCCCGAACAGCGGGCGCGAAGCGACGATCGAACATCTTCAGAACAGCTCTCACAGGCGGTCCAGACGGTCTCATAACTGAGACTTCCATTACGTTCCAACGGGATGATTGAAAGACTTGTGATATTACCATCTTCAGCTGCCCCTGAAAGGGAGGGTTGCCGTGTGCGCGAACGGTGAGCATGTTTCCGCGCCAGTACGGATGCCTGAGAAAAATAATTAACTATGTCTTCAGGAAAGAGCTGAGTCAAAAAGTTTATAGCATACGGTGAATATGCCAATCTGAGCCAGTCTACAATGCTCTTAAAGGCGTTGCCCACTCTCCTGAAGATGCCAAGAAAGGCATCTCTGATGTAGGCCGCGATGGACGACATTGCGACTTATGTGCGAATTAATTGATGTATCTGAAGTCCCCGGGCATCGACTTTCAATAACGTGACAGTGCGCCCCGTGATATCGGACAACTCCAGTCGATGATTGATTTGGCGGTGAAGAAGTTTAATGGAAAAGATTGTCTGGCTGGAAATGCATATAAAGGTGGGGACCCGGCAAGCTTCCCAATTAGGAAGCAAGCTAGAGCTCCTGTGGGGAACTGCCAAAGAAGGTGTGGCGCTGGTAGCGCTAGTCCCTCCCGGGTGCTCCCACTGGTGAACCACCGTTTCTCTGTTGTGCTAGTGCCTGACGTTTTGAATGCTGACTTCGCCAAAGCTTCAACCCCTCAAAACCCCACTACATACTATGGCCTCCTTTCTCGGTAAACAATTGCCTTTTCTGAGGGCCGTGGGAGTCTACGTGAAATGAGATATACCCAAGCACCTCTCCTGGATAACTCTCAGATAGGATATTGTTCCATACATCACCTTGACAGAAACTCGACCAAGATGCAGCGAGACAGTTGATTGGTCTGAGCAGCTGTCCCACACTGGCGATACTGACCGTAGTTCATGACTCGACAGGTCGTTTCGTAGTTCGAGCTTTTTATATGTCTCTCAACACTTGTACACTCGTTTCGTTCACAACCCAAGAACCAACCTTCTGTCATTAACCCAAGAAGTCAACCTGCAAAAGGAGATTCTGACCAAGGTCCGAAGCCATTGAATGAATGCTAATCACACCACAAAAATAGGTCCTCTCAACAACTATCACCTTGTGTATTGTGTTTTACTCTCATGTCCGCACCGCCAAAGCCGCCGCACAGACACCTAACGGAAGCACGACATCCCTCCCGCATAAAGTTTCATCACGCTAGATGGAAACTCGCCCAGCAGCTAACAAGCTCAACTCTTGCCCCACCAGCACGATTTCTCACCCATTTCCATGTCTCCTCCTATCAGAGGAATGCTACAAGTCCCGGGCGTGGGAGGGCTTCAGCTGATACCCCATCCCAACCATCAGCGCCATTTGCTTCGACCAGAACAAACAACAGTGGCAGAAGATGCGAAACTCGACTCTTTTTCCGGATAGAATTATACATTGCACCTGCAGCATATGCAATGTGCTTCGGAGTCTACGTACACGTGGGAAGGGTCCATCCAGAACTACCCGCTGCGGGAGACAAAGTTTTCTCCTCTTTGCGATGACTTTACTTTAGATTGCTGTTCTAATCTGAGTCTGTCTGAGCGCAGATGATATTCAATGACTGCACGGGTACACTGGATGCAACGACATGTCATTTGCGATCCACGACTGCCCAGCGGGACGAGGACCGCGCACCATGTGCAAACACGGGGACACGCTGTCTTGTTGCTGTCTTCGAAGGTTTGCGGAAGAACGAAACCGCCAGGAAAGCCTGTCGAGGGCTGCCGAGGAATGACACGAGGAACGCGGTTCGTTCATGCTGATGCAAGACAGCTTATGCCACCTTTCAATCCTGACGACCGACAGTTCGGTTTCAAGCCCCCTTATACGGTGACTGAGTTGTGATGGAGTCGATTCAGTCTCCATTTTTCGTTTGCCGACTTTGGCTGATGTGCTGGGTTATGTAGACGCACTTGAGTCGGCGATTAATGAACCGTTTTGAATTAGTAAATGAAAAGGAAAAAAATGTGTACATTCTCATCAATGCTACAGAGCTTGTTTCCCAGGTATCTTGTCGCCAGGAACCTAATTTCTTTTTTGGTGTGCGTCCCCAATCAGCGGATCAACCCCTCCCAACGCCAATCATAGTAATAACAGCCTTCCCAAGTTTGACCCAAGCCCGTAATATACACAGCAGAAGAACTCGTCCCTCATATCGACATCATCCTAGCTAAAAAGGCGCAGGTATGGCCAGCAGCCAAGTATCAAGCCACCTCGACGCCGCGAACCCGGCAATAAACCCTCCCATCGCAATCGAAAACATGACGGCGGCCGTCAGACTCGGGCTGACGTCGTGGTCGATCCACCTCTTGCGGAACCTCAGCCTCCCGACACGCATGTGGAACATCTCTTCGACATCGACGATGCCGCGGTAGTTCGGCTTCAGCTGCTTCGACTCCCGCGGCGTGTGTTTCTTTTGTACCCTTTATCCCGCGTTGGGAGTTCATCCCTCGCTTTAGTCCCGTCTGGTCAGTCTCTTCAGTAAAGCGTGCCCCCCCTTCAAATACGCGTACAAAGGGGAACACGAGGGAGGTATCGACTTACAGCAGTGTGAGGCAGACGTCGCCTTGCAACCTCGCCTTCAGCTCCAGGTCGACGTCAAGGTTCAACCCGAGCTGAAGCCTGACGGGCTTGGAGTCAGCTAGGCGCTGGACGACGGGAGGCTGTCCCAAGTTGCCCTTGGAAGTGACTTGTTTGTTGCGGTTGCGGCGGCGTCGTCGTCGGCTGCCATCCGAGGAGATGCTTGAGGCACCAATGCTGGAGGCTGAGTCGTCTACATTCTGTTGCTGCGGCTGCTGCGGCTGTTGCTGTTGTTGCTGGTACGGAGTCAGCTGGGGGTTCACATTGGAAATTCATGGTATCAAGACAATCTTGCTACCTTTTTGTCCATTATGGGCGCCATATTTTCGTCGGAGGCTTTCTTGGGGGCTCTAGAGGGGATGTAGTAGGGAATCATCGATTACGATTTGGTTCCCTCGAGGATCGAATACGGACTGAAACCAGTAAATAGAGAAACAAACGGCAGATTACCTTCAGCTCGGTATGAAAGAAGACAAGATATAAGTGTCTGAGGATGCCAAACGTGAAAGAGAACGACAGTCGAGGTGTTGAGACGACAAGTCACCTATATAACTGTTCCCTCCCGAAACCGACTCGGCGCAAACCGCCACCAGACAACCCCTCCCCCAGCACCTCCTGAAATCTGTTTCCGAATATCCTACCGCTTCCCACTAGGGTGAAGGGTCGAGGGGCCTTGGAGAAAAAAAAAAAAAAAACCATCCCAAAAAGTTCTGGATATCCCACTTACACGGACCTCCCTTCAACAACAACCCCCTTCGACAGTGCGTCACGTGATGGGTCGATGGTGGAGTAGAACGGATCGAAACCTCGTACGATGCCGACCAACGATGAAACGGCAATGCAACCTTCTACGCTGCCTATCGACCCAGCGTGCGAGACATGGGTGGTCCCCCCGTAACATTATGGAAGGGTTCTAGACGCCGCAATGGCTCGTTCTGTCGCTGATGGGAATTTTTTTTTTTTTTCGTCTCGCCTTACAGCGCACCTCGCCGAACCTTTGGGCCGTACCTCCAGGAACCTACTCTGCCAACGACCCCTAGCATTTTGAATGTTGACCAAGGGTCCTCGTTACCGGCCGATATCGTCGGGGTAAAGAGGGTCAAACACTTGTCAAGAACCCCCCTATCGTATGTTTTGATTCTGGCTGAACGCCCTCGAACCTCGCTGAAGTGCAAATCTTCTCGGGGTAGGGGCAGGGGTTGGGAAAACGTCTAGATTGCGGGTCGAACCGACCAGTTCAGTTGCGTATTATTTATCAATCCTGTCTAGATGTGCTCGCCCGACATGCAAAAACCGCTGGCCAGGTTTTCGAACAACGAGGAGGAGAAGCAAACGAATAACTCCACACATATGCGCCGCGCATACCATACCCAACCCAGCCGCCACCCAACCAGCCAGCCCCTAAACCAAAAACCAACCAAACCAAACCAGTTTACCCTGTTCCGTCCAGGTTTCCTCTCCTCCCTCCCAAGATCTATGAAAACAGATGCCCTCTTCGCCACCTCCTACGAGGTGGCATTACCAGTTTTTGTCCATTGTTGAGAATCGCATTAACAACCAGCCTGGACCTTTCCGTCTTTCCCGAGGTCTAGACTTCTCCGACGCCAGTTGGGTGGTCCAGAACTCGTGTACGTCCGGTTAATCATCCCAAGCTCGGGGGCAGCCCCATGCAACGCTTCAAATTTCAGACATGGAGAAAAGAAAATCAGATCAAGATTTGCCTCTTCCATGTAAGCAGGTGTTGAAACATTGACGCTTGGTATCGGACACTTTGAACTATTTTGTCCGTCTCCCCTGGATTTCTTTTTACTTCCTCTCTTTTGGCGACGTCTTTACTCTCATGTGCTCAGCAGATCCCTCACCGACATACCACGCCCGGCACCGCGAGCGGTACTCGCGCTCTCGCTGCCCACAGTACCTCTCCGGTCGGTGTTCAACATCAATAGCGCTGCCGTCGCCTCATGGTCGAGATCACGCTGCGGTGCCAAAGCGGGACTGGTAAGCGTTGAATGTGACACCGAGGCGATGCCGTGACCGTAAGCGTACGGCTGCGGACCGAATGCGGGGGACGTCGTTGCCGACGATGCGCTGTAGCTGTAATGCCTCTGATCCGCCGTTGACACGGAAGGGTAAGAATCGTGGCGGTGCCTCGAGTCCTGTGCGAGAAGCGCGGGCGACGGCGACACGGATGGCTGCTGGGACCGGGAGTGTTGTTGAGCGGGGAAAGTGGGTGATGGGGCCTCGGAGCCGGTCATTTCGACGTCGTCGGGTTCTTGCTGGTATTTGGGGACGAACTGCGGGATGGAGCCCCACGGGTCACGTCCCGAGGGGGTCTGCAGGCCGGAGTCGGTAGGTGAGACACCCTCTGATACGTCGCGCTGGGCCTTGAGCTTGGCTACGCAGTCTTCAAGATACCTTACATATTCGATAGAAGCCTGCACAGGGCATCTCTGTTAGTGTTCTGCTTCAAGACTCAAAAGACACAAACCCAGTTTTCACTTACTTGCAAAATGGCCAGCTTATGCATCTCGCCAGTGCAGGCGGGAATCATGCCTTTCAGAACGGCAAACTCTTCATTCATCTTGGACCGACGACGGCGCTCGATCAAGCTGTGTGCTGTTTTCCTCGCAATCTTGCGTCCCGCCGCGCTGGTCGCCGAGGGTTGCTTCTTCTTGGATTGTGCAGTGGTCGATGCAGCGCCCTTCGCCGGGCCTGACGACTTGGCAGCGGCCGGAGCCTCTTCGGGCTCCTCTTGTGGCCGGGGCTTCATTTGAATGATCTTGCGGGACCGAGTTGGCGGTGGGGGCAGGGCGAAGTTCTCGCTTGCCGCCTTTTGTGCTGCCGAGGATCTTCTCCGTGACTTCACCGTCTCGCTGGGTTGGACGGGATACGGCGTAACCGTTGACGGGGAAATAGGCTTCAAGCCAGCATTGGGCGATGACCTCGTGTCGGTGGGCGATATTCTCGAGGCGTCTTGAATCATTGCGGGCGGGGGTAGCTCGAAGGACAGCTGCAGTGAGGCGAGGCCTTTAGAACCATCCTGACCCTTTATGTCGGTCGAGGACGCCGGCGTGGGTGGCAGTGTGGGACGCGGCATTGTGAAGTTGTGGATTTGAATTGGGGGGCACACGAGTGTCTTTGAGGGATAAACAGAAAACTTCCCAAAAGGAAATAGTAGAAAACGGCAGACTGAGGGAAGGAAAATCGGTGTTTATGCTATACGACAAATTGGTTGACGTCTGTGAGGTGAGGCTGTGCCCGCGGGATCGATGCCGGATGGTGAGGCGGCTTGGTCGACAGTCGTTTTGGCTTGGCGTTGATGAGAAGCGCCCGTCAGGGTGCCTTTAAGGGGTAGCAAGGTCCGATTCGCTATGTTTGTTACAGGACTGGGCCGTTGTTGCAAAAGAAAAGAAGGGCACGCGAGTGTTGAGGAGTTGAGGGCATAGCTGACGGGGTTTGTAGAAAAGTGAAAGGGGGAGGAGGGTTAAAGATACGGCATGGGAGACGGGATGGGCATGGTAAGGTATGGGATGGAAGCACGAGTTGAGGCGGCGTACATGCACAAGTAGCAGACTGACTCTCTCACTATCCTTGGCTTGGCCTCTTGTCACTTCCATTACTCCTCCGCTTTCCCTCTATCTACAACCCCGGACGGTGGCTACTCTCTGTTAAGGCACTGGCCTCAACGAGCAGCCGGCCTCTTAGCAGGCTTCTCGCAACCCACGCCCCCCCCTCCATCTCTTTTCACTGGGGAGGGGGGGTGGTCCATGTTCGTGTGTACGATACCCTGATGAGGTTCTGGGGAGGGGCGGTAGTGGATTGTAGTTTTGGGAGGGGGATAGCGAAAGAGGAAGAGGGAGAGAGGGCACGCGACTCCAAGCCTGAAGTGCCAGACAGGAACCCATAACAACGGAGGAAAAATTAAGTAAAAAAGCACAGCCTGGCGGTCTTGGAGATAGGAAAGATGACGAGCACGAAAGAAAGAGCCAATCAGATACGCGAATGCCGGCTCCTGGGCGAAGAAAAGGGCAGGAGAGGCATCATCGAGTGTTCGAGAAAGTGGACCAATCAGAGTGGTGGAATCGAGCACATGGGGTTCCTGAATGGTAACTGCGCGCCCGCAGAAGGCTTGCTCCTCCATTAGAGGGAAACGTCAATCAACACGGCCACACAGGCCACATGGATCATCGGGGCCCTTGTCCACGCCCACGCCTTCGCTCTCTGAGCTTTTCTTGGTTGTAGTCCGGGGGCTGGGCATCCTAGTCTGATGCACTTTTTTGCTGGGTCTGGAGGGGGCCTGGGGGAAGGAGCCAAGAACCAGAGGCACGAGACATGTGCTCGAAATGCTGTTCGGCGGTTGGTCCGATGGCAAAAAAAATTGTCCCGTCCAAGGCACACGATATTTTTGAACTTGCTCCCCATATAGGCGAGCACTGGCGAGATGGTCGCGCTGTCGCGCACATGTGTGCAATGTGGTGGGCGGCGTTTGGACCTCTCTGATGATGGTTATTGGGTTGAACCGTATACACATAGTATGAGCTAGATGATGGACCCTGTCACAAACCCAGGCCCGCTCATCAAGTGAGCACGTGGGCAATCTGCTCCCTTCCATCTCTCCCCCAAAAAAGGTCATTGTCTCGTTTGTGACCGATAACACTTGCGTGTCTGACTCGGCTGGTCTCATGTCGGCGAATTGCCCTTTACCTCCGTGTGTGCATCACGTCCAAGCGAGAACGGTGGTTTGATGTCTTCTGGAGGCCGGCCTAGCAAAGGTCCATTAGTGAGCGTGTTGAGGGAATTGACTGCTGTGACAGCTTGCTGCAGATGCCTAAAATGGGCCAAGTGAGTTGTCATTGCAGGGCCTCGATCTGAATTCCCTCTTTCTGCATTTCCCTTGCTGCTGCGTGTGTCTCCTCTCTGTCTCCTCAAAAATAGAGTTTGGTCCCAATTTTCTATACAGACGGAAGCTCTCGTGCCTCTCTCCAATCACCCAAGGAGGAGGACGTGGACCTGTCTGGTCCCGATTCGGCCTAGTGCCCGAACCCTGAAAACGGGGGCAGGCATGGGGGTGCAGGGGCCAACCAAGGCAGCTTCCCCCAGGAAGCTTGTCAATGTCAAAATCTCAACTTCATCATGCGCACGTGACGGCATAAGCTGTTGCTATTTGGGTATGGGAACCATCAACCTTTGACAGGAAATTGCTCATATACAATCGTTCCATAACCATGTCTTTTCCCCTCACGCTAGCTATCAAACGTGTTCATGCATACAAAAGTTTCATTTTCAACTAACCCCAAAAAAGTTACTTCATTATGATCGTAGCAATGTGCAAAGTGCTTATACCCTCGAACCGTAGTGAGAGTTACTCCGGAATTCCCAACCTTATCGCCAAACAGATGAAAACCAGTACATAGTTACAGCACCTCCTAAGCCTCTTATACCTCGTTGCTGGGATAGATGACCTTCGTTGTCGCCAAGAACTCCTCCTTGATACTCCTCAAGCTGACAAAACGGCTGAGCAGGTTTTGGCTACCCGCCTTGTCGTTCGTACCACTGGCTCTGCCACCACCGAAGGGCTGCTGACCAACGACTGCGCCAGTGCTCTTGCAGTTAATGTAGAAGTTGCCCGCAGAGTTGCGCAGCTTATCCTCAGCGAACTGCACCGCCGCCCGGTCTGCGGCGAAGATGGAGCCAGTCAGGCCATACTCACCAGTCGAGTCGACCAAGTCGCAGACCTCGGAGAAGGCGCCGACGGGGTTTGTGGTATCATCGTAAACGTAAATGGTGAGCACGGGTCCGAAGAGCTCTGTCGACAACAGCTTGTGGTTCTTGTTGGTCGTCTCGTAGATGGTAGGGTGCACGAAGAAGCCCTTGGACTTATCATACTTGCCGCCCGCGACAAGGGTGAGTTCCTTATCGTTCTTGGCGTCATCAATCACACCGGACAACTTCTTGAACGAAGCATCGTGGATGACAGGGCCCATAAAGTTGCCGTGGTCAGCAGGGTTGCCGATGGTGATCTTGTTCACCTCGTTGACCAAGCCCTCCTTGAACTTGGGCCAAACCGACTTGGGGACATAGGCTCTTGAAGTTGCACTGCACTTCTGACCCTGAAACTCAAAAGCTCCGCGAATAGTCTGCTTGACAGCGTTGTCGATATCCGCAGACGGGTGGATGAGGTGGAAGTTCTTGCCTCCCGTCTCGCCAACGATTCTCGGGTACGATTGGTAACGGCCCTCGGCGACACCAGCGCCAATAGCACCATACAGCTTACGGAAAACAGCAGTGCTACCAGTGTAGTGCAGAGCTGCGAACTGCCTGTGCTCCAGAACCACCTTGGTGACCTCTTCGGGATTGCCGGGCACGAATTGGATAACGTCGCGCGGCAAACCGGCCTCAATCAGGATGTTGTACACCAACCAGTTCGACAGAATGGCAGAGTCACTTGGTTTCCAGACAACGACGTTGCCGAGAAGGGCGGGAGCACCGGGCAGGTTACCGGCGATGGCTGTGAAGTTGAATGGGCTGACGGCGTACACGAAACCCTCCAGAGCCCTGTACTCGACTCTGTTCCAGACATTGGGAGAGTTGTGCACTGGCTGTTGGGCGTACAGCTCTTCGGCGTACTGAACGTTGAAGCGCAAGAAGTCGGCCAGCTCGGCGGCGGCATCGATCTCGGCCTGCCAAGCGTTCTTGCCCTGGCCGATCATGGTCGCAGCCATGATGTCATAGCGATATTTGGTAGAGATAAGGTCGGCGGCCTTTAGAAAGACGGCAGCGCGGTCGGCGAAAGGAAGCGACTCCCATGCGGGCTTGGCCGCAAGGGCAGACTTGATTGCGGCCTGGACATCGGATGGCGATGCCTGATGGTACTTCGCGACGGTGGTACCATGGTCTGCGGGGTTGAACTGCTTTCCAACGCTACCTGTCTTGATCTGCAGAGCTCATCAGCACACTGTCAGTTATTCGAGCGGTGGGAAGTAATTGCTGACCTCCTTTCCACCAACGACAATTGGCACCTCCAAAGGAACCTGCTTGTTGAGTGTCTCGATCGCAGCAGTCAGGCCCTCGCGCTGCGCTGAGCCTTTGGCGTAGTGTTGCTATGGATTCATCAGTCAGATTGCTATCCCTCTCCACGCTGCTAACATCAAGCTTCTTCGATCGGATTGGGTCACCTACGTTGGGCTCGTTGGCCACCTTGGGCACCTTGAAGGCAGCAAAAGTCGCCATTCTGGTTGTCGTCCTTGTCGCAGGAATGCTCAATCGTGTAGACAGTCCCACAGCCGATGCAGCACCAGCTCTGCGTCCAACAGATGTGATGCAGGAAGCGCTGCGAAGCTGGGAGTTCAGCAGTCCAGAAGCTCGTGTGGCAGCCATGATGGGCGATGGGCTAGATATCCTCAGGCGAACGTCCTCTGGGAAATATCAAGTGACCGAAAGGAAGGGAGGGAACCCGAGCACACACACACACAGAGTGGCGAGCGTAAGCGATGAGCAGAGATCGATTGTCAATGGCTCGAAGATGGAGGAAGGAGCAGGTGGCTTTTGGGGAAGAAATTGAGGCAAACGACTGGCTATTAAACTTCCGTGGCGTAACGTAATGGAAAACTCGTGAGTCGCGAGATATGCACTGTCATTCCTGAATACCGGTTACTTACAGCGCGCAAGTAACGGGTTGCCGCGGGTTAAGAATGCCCGGACAAGTGCACCATGACGGGGAGCTTATGAGGGGCTATGGGGCCGATAAGGATGGTCCCAGGTGCCATTGCTGTTTGCGGGGTAGATGTAGGCCAATCATATGCATCAATTGTGTGCAATCGGGACCTGGGGATCGAGATAACGGCGCACTTGGTCGGCTCAGTGGGTCTTGCGATAAGGCAAGTCTGCCATCCCGATCCCGACTTTTGCGCAACTATCGGGATCGGGATGATCATCCGACGTGGAGACAATGGCTTGCTGGTACATATTGTAGTGTCAGCGCCTCGCTTTGTTCGAACAAGGATATATATATGGCGAGAAACAAGTATTAACCCGGGCATCTTAGCCCCTTTTGGCCTATCGTTATCTCTTTCATGCTGTGAGAAAGAAACCGTTGTAAAGCAAAAATAAAAACAAAAAGGCACGCATGATGAGAAAGCCCCTCAAGTAGTGAAACTCGGCAGGTTCTCTCCAATTGATGCACACACCCACATTCCACAATCTACAGCCGCTCGCCACAAACTGCCTCAGTTGATCCTCCTCTTCTCTCATGGGTATATCACATTATGTCAAACCATTTTCGGATAGCTCTTCCGATCACGAAATAGGAACCGACAATTTTCCACATGTCGGATACCGGAACACACATACACACACGCACGCATGCACGCATACATTTCGCCCTCCCACAGTAACCGTAACAGCAGCACCGGTCACGAAGCTCTACTCTCCATCTCCGTTCGGGCGCTGTTGCGGAGGAAACGGCTCCACCGGCTCAGGTGCCTGGTTATACTTAAGTTGTGGCACAGTGAGACCGTAACCCTCCGTGATGCCGTCCGGGTTGTGCTGATCGACCTCGACTTGGATACAAATATCCAAGCTGCCGTCGTTGCCGGTGCCGTGCTGCTTCGTTGCTGCTCTGTGTTTGGAACCGGACTCGATCTCGCCGTGATGCAGGTAATCGTGTCCACCTTTGCCAGAGATGGTTGACCGCGCGTCACCGTTGATCGAAGGTGCCGCAAGTCCGTTGTTGGGCGAATTTTCCGTGAGGATTGCAAAGTTGCGGCTGGGCATGGTCACGTGGTTGGAGCTCGACGTCTTGCTCGAGCCACCGGGGTCCTTATCGAAGAATTTGAGCAGAGTCTCATCAGTATCATGGTTGAGGTGATGGATCTTGTTTCTTCTCGCCAGTAGGTTTGCAATGGCTGCCGGAGGCGGCTTGTTAGTGATGGCTGACGAAATCACGTTTGCCATGTAGCGATGATCATTTTCCGTGGCGATTTTCAGGCGAGGGTGTGAGTAGAAGCGACCAAGAGCCGCCAGATGCACGTCGCCGCCGAGGATAGTGATGCGCACAGAAAACTCGGAAGAAATGGCCTGCAGCCTTTCAACCAGAGCTCCCCGCTCCTTCTTGTGTGTCCTGGCCGTGTAGTGATCGTCGAGGTCGTCGAGCAAGTCGATGCTGCCATCGAAATGATTGAACACGCCGCCAGCTTAAGTTTGTAAGCAAAGTTGAGGGTATGAGAAAATTAGAATATGCACGCACCGAAACCGAATCTTCGGTTCAAAAACTTCACAGGTCCCATGATGGGACTCCTGAAGACATTTTCAAGCCATGTTAGACGCTAATAACTCATTAGCCTATACATCGTCGACTTGCCGTGAGCAGAGTAGCTACTCACAGGATAAGCGATGGGAATGCCCAGCAACAGAATCAAGTGCTTCAACGGCCGACCGGCTTCCACGCAAGATTTCAGCTCGTGCCTGAGGCGACTGAAGATCAGGTCGTACGTCTCGGGGTAGTTGATTTGGTGCCGTGTCCGCTGCGGTACAGTTAGCTAGAACATCCTGTTGGCATGTCTTAGGCAATGCCTACCTCAGTTCGAGCGTCGATGCCTAGAAAACCGATACGCGCTCCAAGTCGAGCATACATGTTGTGCGAATGTTCTGCTACGTACGGCTGTGGCGACATGTAAGTATCCGACCGGCAGAGCCATCAAGAGACACTTACACCAGGCTCTGTCCCAACAATGTAGCCAGGGTCGGACTTAGGGGGCGCTACATAAGTGTCCATAAGCTGGTTAGGGTCGAGTCCTTGGCCCTCGGTTGCTGGTGTGAAATCTGCATCCCAGTAAGTCAAAAGCCTACCAACTCCCCACAGCAGCTGCTTACCCGAGGTGTAGGTCGATCTTGGGGGAGGCAAGTGGTGCTGGAACAGCATGTAGTACTTGTGAGCCGTTCCGCCAATGCCCCTGAAAACATCACATCGCATGAAGTCGTCGACATAAGAACCGAATCCGTCAATGATCTGTAGCTGATTAACTATGCTCAAGTGTACTAGGCATGTATTGACATACGTCATGGTCATCCCAGATATTAAGCATAGGAATTTGACCATTGGCCGTAGCGAAGGGCTCGGTCGAATACCTGCAACCTATTAGCTCGGCAATTCGCGCTCGCAGCCTTGTACCCCCACTTACCATCGAATGTAGTTCTTCAGATAGTAGTCATCGCAGGCTTGTCGAAGTTTCTCAGGAAAGGGAAAATGTCTGCGCTTCTTTGGGTTGGAAATTTCGGTCCACTCGCGCAGCGGTCCATCAACTCGGATACCGTCATTGTAAATCTGGTCACCTCCTCCGATCCTATATAAAGTTCAGCAACATAACCTCGTACTACCGATCCAAGATATCAAACGCACATGACATGGAATGGCCGTTCCTTGTGGTGCCTGTTGACATCATTCCAAAGAGCGGGACCACTCCAGGCGTCCTCATCCGTGCCGACACTGAATCCGTTGCAAGAATGGAACATGATACGCATCGACTCATTAATGGAGGGAACGAAGAAGTGGTAGCGACCGGGTCTAATGCTGGAGAATCGCATGTCAGGGATGAGGTACTCCCACTTGGCCTCGGCCTGCGAGAGCGGCAAGGACAAGTCGAAAGCCCAGAAGGTGTTGCGCGGGTCAGAGTAGAGACACTGGCCCTGGATTTGCGTGCCGTTCTCGTCTGCGCCGTTTGAGCCGTTTGCGCCGTTTGAGCTCTCGCCGTTGACGGCACCGTTGACGGCGCCGTTGGTACCGTTGACTGCCTCCACCTGGGGAGCAGTGTTATGTCTGTCAGCGGAGCCTGCGGGGCGCAAAATCAGGGTCGGCGCGAAACTCTGTGTTTTACCGCCGCCCTTTGCGACGATCAAGACACTTCCGTACCAACGCTCTGCATCCATCCGTCGGTAGTTGAGGAGCGGACCGCATGTGATCTCCCTACCGTCGGGGGCATTTGGTTGCTCGTAGGAGTGGGCGGTATTTGAACGAGGCTGCTCCTCGCCGGCGGCCTCACCAGCGGCGATCATGATGGGCTTGAAGTTTGGCGGGGCATTGGGATTCTCGGGCTCGACGCGATCACGGTTGAGAAAGCTCGCAAGATCAGTCGTACTTCCACGCTCCTGAGGATCGCGGGGTATGGCATGAGCCTGAGCGGCGTGGCGCGCGAACGCTGAGCTTTCCTGATGGCGCCATCTGTTGTCCGACGCATAAGGGTTATGTTCGACGTCATCCAGGGAGTCGCCTTGGGGGTGAGACGCCATTGTCGCGGTTTGCGATTTCCTAGCCGTGTTCTTTTGCGTTGGTTTCGGTCCTGAAAAGAGAAGCAGTTAGAAGAGACAGAAACGTCGAGAGCGGGTGGTTCTGGGCTCGTAGTGGCTCCTCACAATGTCTCAGCGCACAAATTAGCCTGCCAGGATCTGTTTGCGCGCCAGTTAGCTTCCGATAGCTGGGAAGTCGTTTTTTTTGTTGCCTGCGATCGAGCAGCAACGGGGTATCTAGAATCAGTTATCGGGAGAGAACGACGCAAGTTACAGTAGCGAAGTGGTCTTGAAGGGAGTTAAGGGGAAAAGGAGGAAAAAGGAGCAGAAGGGGGTCAAGAAAAGGGGATCGAGGACAAGAGGGTGTCGTCAAATCCCACTATGAATCGCACGAGAAAAGTGTGTTGTGCTGGATGGTTGCTTGGTTGGGTAGTGCACAGTGACGCGAGCTAGGAACGAAATAGCAGGGATTGTCATCGGTGGGTACTGTCCCCTACGCAACCGCTGCGAGCCACAGGCTAAAAATTGCCTGTCGAGCTGCACAATTGCAATGGGCAGACTGGGGGGACCTACTAGTATTAGGGTGACCCCTGGGACGAACTACTACGTAGTGGACTCGGGGGTAGTCGTGGAGTCGTTGTGGGACTAAGATTGTCAGCAAGGTAAGGAAGATTTGCAGTTTGAGATGAGCCCTTTGTTGCTTCTGTCGCAAGTTTGTTTGTGCACTTTCACACTTGGACTTTCGAGGCGGTAAATCCATGACGGGATGGAAATCTCCTACTCGGCAGCGCTGGTTTTCGCGCTTTCGTTGTCCTCCTCGACTTGGCTAGTGCCAGGCGAACCGGGCATTCAATCCAGCCCACGATCCTTGCTGCAGGCTTGCATCAACCCAGTCCCGTCCGGCTGACCCCATGCAGTCAGGCAAGATAAGAATGGGGTCCGAGGCATCCCTCTTACACCCCATTGGCTTACGCTCGTGTAAGCATCCGAATTCTTATACACGTATCCATCCAAATACGCTTGCTACTGTTGGGTGCAAACTGCTATTATTACTATGTAAAAGTAAGCAATCGTCCCGTCTTTTACGACTGGCTTACTTACATCCGTCCATTGAGTAAATGTTCGAAGGAGGCGGGTGTTCCACTCATCGTCACCCATTTTGCCTCTCAGCTGGCGCCTCTGTTTCTCGATGTTGCCAAGGTCAACGCACTCGTCAGCTCCCCTCCTGTTGGTGTCTTGGATTGGGATGATGAGTGGCCAAAGCTCCTACCAGCTTGTTTTTGGCAAGCACACCGTTCCATGCCTGCAGGTGGTTCCCGGGCATCGTTCCAGTCGGAGACCAGACAATGTAACCCTGGTTTTGGGGCTATTTTTGATTGCGTAGAAGCCAGCTGCAAAGCATAGCAAAAAACTTACTACGTAGAGAGTCTAGAGATTCAATGGTCCAGAAAAGGTGGATTGGAGATGCGCTGTGCATGGGAGGCCTGCGAAAAAGGTACATGCTTTGACGTACATATGGACACATCATATGTAGAAGGTCGTACTAAAAAAGCCCCCTCCCCAGCTGCCGCGGCAAGCTGCTGATGATTTGAATGAATTTTTGAATGAGTTGTTGATGTGCCCTGCCAGATGTGGCCTGGTTTGCCAAGTGAGATTGGTCAACTACGTCAGGACTTGTGGCCCTAGGAAATGAAACAGGAATGCCCCCACAAGGCCAAGGCTTAGATGACCCGCTTAGAGGGACTCCCCTGCCATCTATCCCTGATCAGCCGCTGGTAAGGCCTTGAGTTGTTGAGCTTCGTCTTGGCCTCCGCCATGCCACATGCCACATGCCGTGAAATCGGATCACCGCTGCCGGCGGCTCTCTTGGCGTCCCGGTCCTTGTATCCGTAAGATATCCACTCCAACGCCGGTGTCCACATCCCGCTCTGTTATGCTCCGGCGTATTTCCCCGATTGCTGGTCCTGCTGCCGGCATGCTTTAAGTTGCCATCTCCGGGGTTCCTAGAGTTCAGACCGACCGGTGAAAGTGGACGTGGGCCCATGCTATAAAGGATCAGCTTACAATCGTCGCCGCCAGCACATCATCATTAAATGACGTCCTAGAGCCAGGTTCAACGACACCATGTGAGCTTAAAAGCCATGTAAAAAAAGCCACCCCCACTGAAAGCAAGTGGGGTTGACTCTTTTTTTGGTCTTACACGCAATTGAATTTATATCCAGAGTTTCTCCACGAGAACTGTCCTAGGTATACCTGGAACTTCAATCGCAGCGTAACTACGCACCGGCATAAGGGCTTTCATGCTCTCCATATGGATTTGATCGTTAACTGCGACCTTCAAACAGCGCTGGTCTTAAGCGATAAGCCGTTCCAAGCATTGGGTGCATGACAATGTTGGCTCAAGTTATTTTCACGACAAAACAATGTCACATTCAATAAATTGAACCATGATTTTTATTTCCACGTATTTAAAAGGATAATGTCTATATTGAAGCCACAAACTTGGGAATCGTAAATTAAATAGATACGAGTATTTGCTAGCTTATTTGTTTGGCTCATTTGCCTTCACTTCGCCTATTGCGGGGTAGTTCTAACAACTGAATGCTTTCACGACAAGTTCAAGCTCTAGTCGGGGTTCTTTAAGAAGGTAGTCTCGTAGAAGCAATCATCTCCCAGGTTTTATTTCCATTGGTTCTCGTCCAAACCATGCGCTTAGAAATATAGAACAGGATGAGTAAGGTCTCAGTAACCCGCAACCTTTGGTGGCTGCAGGGTTAGTGTGAACTTCATGAAGCCATCGTCCTGGCAAATGTTGTTTTAGTTGATAAAGTTAGCAGCTGACGTTTCGTTAGCCACATGACGCACTCCACATCCTAAGACCCATTCAGATTGCCTTTATCCCCACAAGCTTCTTCTCTTGCTTACTCCCCTCAACAAACTACAGGCGTACTCGCCAAACTTAGCTGGAAGTTGAGTGAGCAAAGACTTTGCCTTTGGATCGTCCCCGCCTTGCTAAGGCGCAAACATACAAGCAGTCATTCACGTGAATCGCGGGAAACCTTTGGTCAAACAATTTATAATGCCTTATACCTCTTCATCTTTGTACTTATTTGAAGGCGTATCAAGCGCTTTTTTAACAAAAATACGAGAATCGGCGCATTGGGTTCGAATTTTGCCGTTATCGCATCTATGTAGAACAGTTTGACCGTGCTGATTGATATCTCCGGCGTCTACGAGATTTCTGCGCCCGTCCCCCGCCATCCCAAGCGGACTCCTGAGAGCTCTCGCCACGGCTCTCGTAGTAGGATTTAAGCCAGCCTTCATACTTGAAACAACGGTGCACCAACCATGGTTGAGATCTTTAATGATGCTGTTGTCCAAAGGTCAAGTTGGTCTTTCTCAAGGCACAGAGAAGGAAGGCAACGAAGCCTCTTACCGAATATGAACTCGGTCTAATGGAGGTGGGTCTTCAAGGCAATCGCGAGTTTACAATAAATTGTTGAACCTTGCATCTCTGTACAACTTAGTTAATTCGTCTTATAAGTGACATGATCAAACATATAAAAGATCCCATGGTAGTGGTTATACGTAAAGGTGGTAAGTAAAACTCTGCAAACACCGTTAAACCTCGCATGACGTAAGTTGTTGCTATGCATAACCATAGCTGGCCTAGAAACGAGGTTTTGACGAATTGCATGCGACTGTTATAGTTGATGAAAATTGCCAGAATCATAACGCCAACTGAAGATCGTTGTCCTCCACTCAGATGCTGGTGGAAGTGTATCATGACAAGATTGCGAAATTGGAATGAGCAAGAGATGTGAGTCCTCTACGGACCAAGGCTTAGCAGAAAATAAGAGTATTCGTAAGGATCGCTTTCATCTGGTAAGAGAGTAAGAAAGAGGGGCTGAATCCCGTATCGAATGGCCGTCTGAAAGGATTGCAATATGTTGAAGCTCACAGTCTAGACCACCGTTCTGCCTGGAGATCAAGTGGCGAACCTACGCTAGACAGTCCAGGTCGGACCAAGTCGGGTAAGTGTTGCACGAGCCTGAAGCCATCACAAATTTGTGACGAAACCGAAATTTGAGCAATTTGGGCGATCCAACACATACTCTAGGCTACAACCAGCTTTTCTACGTCTTTCATGAGGCTCGAGCTGGGGCAAAGTTATGGTTGAGTCAATCGTTGATTGTCCAGGCAGGCATCAGCAGGCTCAAGCGGTGCTCGGCAGGTTCGAAATGGTGGGGTACCCTGCAGGTCACCAGACTTCGTGTCAAAAGCTCTCCACGATTTAGGCAGCATACCCCCCTGTTCCGCGTCTTTTCCTCCTCTGGCCTTCGTTCCAGCGCGTCTTGTGCCTGATGCGGCAGGGTTTCACAAGCCACTGACAGCAGCTTCCATGCACGAACTGGAGGCAGGGTACTTCAGGGTCTGAAGCCTTGGCGTCGCAGCCATCGGAGGGGCTGAATTCCTTCCTTTGCAGTGCAGCGGTGTCGCAAATGTGAGGTACTTTCCAAGAGACGCAATTGATGGCGAGCAGCAAGGTAGATCTTCTCGCTTGCCATGTATTTCCTCACCTGAGCTTAGATTTCACCCAGAAGATCATGTCCCCTCTTTTTGTCAACAAACGGTGAGGGCTTCAGCTCTCCTGCAGATGTGCGAATTGGTATAAGACAGCTTCAAAATCCTCTCTCTAGTTCTGCCTCAACTTCACTCCCACTGGCATCTGCCTCCTTCCAACTCTTTGCCCTCTCTGTCCTGCCATCTGTCAATCGGTACAGGTCTATTATTTGTTCTGTCATTCCTCCAGCTCGCTTGCTCCCCTTCTGTCCATTTAACTTTGACATCTGTAGCCGCTCAACAGAAAGCCGAGCCACATTCCACATCCAGGCCTCTTCAGTTACTGGGTGAAGCTACCATCTTCCATCATCCTTCTCACCAGTTCTACACAGAAAAACCATCAAGCAAAGACGATATCAACATGTCTCTGCCAGAGCTTCAGCGATTGCCGGTTCCTCACACGGAGCTGGTCAACTACATTCACGACCACCCAGAGACAAAAATGGTCGAGATCATGGAGCCTTACCGCAAGTACGAAGCCCAACTCAGATCAGTCTTCGCTCAAGACCGTGGAAATCCAGCTCTCAATGACCCGTACATCAATCTTGTTCCATTGTTCAATGAGAATACTAAGAATATCAAAACCCGCGCCCGTTTTCTTGCGTCTGAAACTCAAGAGGAGAAAGACCGATACATCATGGTGCTTCCCGATGACAAGCGCCGAGCCAATGGCTCTCCTGCTGTAGTCTCCTCACTGAAAGACTTTCAGAAGAACTTCAATGTCTTCTCAGAATCGTCTCTTGTCGACTTGAACTGGGACAATGTCGTTGCCGCTGGGTCATCCGTTATCAACACTCTCTTGCCTGTCCCCACCGAGTTTAACACCACCAAGCGGAAGCTGAGAGAATACTACCACGAGAAATTCTGCCCAGCATCTGATGTCGACCTCTTCCTCTATGGCCTTACCCATGACCAGGCCATTGAGAAGATCAAACAGATTGAAGCCGCAGTTCGAGATGCTATTTTAACTGAGGTCACAGTCGTGCGCACAAAATACGCCATTACTATTGCGTCTCAATATCCCACTCGCCACATTCAAGTGAGCATGCAATTAACAGCGTACTTCCCGCAAAAACTAACAAGTTATTCAGATCGTTTTGCGCGTGTACAAGTCCATTGGAGAGGTATGCTGCTCGCTCTTCTTACCTCCATTTGTATATACCGTGCACATTTTTACAGAAACCTAATGAGCTCTAGATCTTGACTGGATTTGACATCGACGCAGCTGGTGGTGCTTATGACGGTAAGCAAGTATGGGTAACCCCTAGAGCCTTGGGAAGCTTCATCACCCAGATCAATCATATCGATCTCACCCGCCGAAGTCCCTCATATGAGAATCGTCTGTCCAAGTACAGTCACCGCAACTTCGAGGTCTATTGGCCTGAGCTCGACCGCAGCCGCATTGATCCCACCATCTTTGAGCGGAGTTTTCAGAGGACCCTTGGCCTTGCAAGGCTTCTGATTTTGGAAAGACTTCCCACATCTTCTGTCCGTGAAGAATATCTCAACAAGCGCAGACAGGAAAGAGGACGCCCAGCGGCAAATCGCTACAACCCCCATCAATTGCATGGCAACATCAAGGACAGTCATGAGGATGAAGTTGCAGACTGGGTCGACGAGAATGATGTATCCAACTATCATACCTTCACAGTTCCTTATGGTCAACAGTATGTTTGGAGCCCATGATGAACATGGAAGCATTACGCTAACCGAACTAGCTTCCACGCAAAGAAGATTGAGAAGCTGTGTTACACCCGAGATCTCCGTGAGCCTCACGACCTGCGTATCTTACCAACCAGCTGACGATTGCACTAGTTCTCAATGCGGAGTGGAACCAACCCAAAGAGAGAGAAGTTTACCTTCATAGACATCCTGCCTTCTTTGGCCGTGTCGAAGACGTTATTGAAGACTGCTGTGGATCTTGCCCGACGCCAGTGACTCCTGAGGAGATTGAGGTAGCTGAAAAAGAAGCCGAGATCTACATCTCTGGCAAAGTCACGTTTCTTATCGACGATCCTGGCCGACAGCAAATTGGTTCCTTTAACCCTTTGACCCAAGACGACTGGACAGATATGGCCTATGTTGGAAACACGGCACGGCTTTGTCAGAGCATTGTTGACGGCGATTTGAATGAGGTCATGGATTGGCTATCTCAGGAAGGCGCTGATCTGAACAAGCGCGACTACACTGGAAGATCGCCCCTACATCTTGCCGTCATTAGTTCCACGCCAGAAATTGTGAGTTGTCTCGTGGAGCATGGGTCTAGGCTGACTGCCCGACTGGCCGATGGTCGGACTGCGCTTCATCTCGCCGCCGAGCGTGGCAACGTGGAGATGATCAAGATCCTAATGGAGAAGAGTGTTGCCAATGAGGAAGAGGAA